>NC_083701.1:38041666-39425000 GCF_033118175.1 Dama dama
CTGAAATTAGAGTAGTCTCTGTATCCTCATTGCTAAAATGGGAGAGGAAATAATTTGCTACATATATTCTAATTTAAAGCTGTATAATATTTTTTCATATTATGGGACTTTTAATTTATTCCCAGAGTTTTAGGATATGTGTTTGTACATCAGCATATTTTGTGGCATGAATTTTAAAATTCTATTTCAGGTGATTACCTAACTATGAATTAGTTTGTGTAGAATTATCACACCAAAATAAATTGATATTTTAAGGCTTTTAGTAATGTAACAAAACATAATTCCAAAAATATTATGTTAATTTATACTCTGAAAACAGTGCATGAGAATATTTGTTTAACCACATGAATCTCATCAGAAATGAGTATTCTCATTTTAAAAAATTTTGCTAATGTGGGATAATTTAATTTCATTATCTCTAGCTATCTTTGATTTTATAACTGTATCATGTTATGAAGAAGTTTGTCTTAAAACTCCTAACTATCCAATCTTTGGGCTTTCCTGATTGCTCAGTGGTAAAGAATCAGCCTGTAATACAGGAGATCAGGAGACAAGGGTTTGATCCCTGGGTTGGGAAGATCTCCTGGAGGAGGAAAAGGCAACACACTCCAGTATTCTTGCCTGGGAAATCTCATGGGCAGAGGAATCTGGCAGCCTGCAGTCCATGGAGTCACAAAGAGTCAGACATGACTGAGGGACCAAGCACAAATTCAGTCATTGCTTAGTAAGAAGTGACTGAATCAGTGAGTGAATTAAGTATTATACCCTAGCATGGAGTCTTATGTCAGCAATTTAAAATACTGGATTTTTCAGACATAATCTTCTCGAAGTAGATTGAATTATTACTTTCAACAAATTGTGAGTATTATGTGTTGTAAACATTATACTCATAAGACTTTAGGAGTATTTCTCATAAAGATAAGATGATAAGTAATAGGAATTAAACTGTAATAGGGAGTAAACAGTGTGCTATTGGAGAAAGGAAAGGCCTAGGAGGATGGAAATATGGGCTTTGATTTGGATCTTGAAATAAGATCACAGTGGTAAAAATGTTCACCAGTAGAGAAAGGGACGTCCTTGAAAGATAAAACAAGGGGTGTCCGATTAGGAGCAGGTTACAAAAGATTAAAAAAAAAAATCGGTTATTAAACTAAATGTATAGTTTTCTTCAAACCATGAATAACTATCAAAGCTATTTCACCACCAAGTGGATTTTATCATTTGTATTTTCAAAAGTTAACTCTGGCAACAGTGTATAGAAAGACACAGGGCTAAAGAGAGAGCCTGAATGTGTAAATTAACTTGAAGAATTGGATTCAAATTTCTAACTAAAGTTAAGACAGTCTTTTCTATCTTAAAAGAAAAAACCAACACCCTTTATTAACAACATTTTTAAAAAGACTACCTGACATGACTAGCTTCTCTTAATCTGCAGGATATTTATAAGCAATATGCAAGTATTTAACTCTTATGTCACTTTGCCATGATGTTAAAAGGTACCCTGAACTTGTACCTGAATCAGAGTGTAGAAAATGCACGGTTTAGGCTTTCTATGACAATCTTTCTAGTTTCTGACAAACTGTGGCTTGTCCTGAGAACTCTTGTTTTCTCCTTTGATAGCAACAGCAAACCTTCAAAACTGCACAAATACGGTTTATAATGTTTATATAAGAAGTCATATGGAAACTTTCTTAGATTTTACCACTTATGTCATTAAAATAACTTTTAAGAAATTTCCTAAATGTCCCTATTAGAAATCCTTATCACTTTGGTCTTGCTCTTTATCTTGTCAAAGTAGATTTTATGCATTCAGTTGTGCAGCTAAAAGCGTATAATTAAAGAGGAGTAAATTTCAACAACTTGTCATTTTTGGGGAAAATAATTTTTAAGCAAGTTTACTGTACATGACTGTATAAACATAAAAGTAGGATACATGCTGCCGTACAAAAACATATTTTGTTAGCTTGTAGGGTGGCCACACAGGCCGACCTGCCTTAAATCACTGGAAAATAAAGCCTGCTTGTTTTGAACTGATCTACATTGGTTTGTGGCAGTAAATTCATCCACAGTATTAAAAAAACAGAATGGGCTTTACAGTTCATCACCCAACTTGATTTCAAGTTTTCTCTGCTTCTTGATTTTAATCTCTTGGGAGGGTGCCTTACTTTTTGCTGTTATCCAGGTTCCTCCCTCTCAAAGAGATGTGAATAAGGACATTTCTGTACTGCCTTTCCAATAAGGATCCCCATGAGTCTTGTGTGGACGACTCACAGGCACCTTTTATAGTACAGGAAATGCTAGCTAGTGGAGAGGTTAAGGAAACTGCTCAAGGACATTGAGGAAGTTGAAGTCAAAGCTAGAAATAGTGAGCAGTCCTTCTCACTCCAAGTCCTTGGCACAACCACCAGATTTCAGTCTCTTTCTGATGTTGAGAGAACAGCCATCCTGGCATCATTCATTTAAATTAATCTTCTTGCTTAAGAAAGCAAGCATATGACAATGGACTTTAAGAGGAAAATAAAGGTCAGAGAAGAAGATATTACTCAATTTGAATTTAGTTATTACCCTTTTAAAATTTTTCTTCCTGTACCCAGTCATTGTTACAAGAGCCAAAGGTAAAAATTTAGATCAAGAGACAATTTGTAATGGTGCAGGTGGGATGGCATAAGTGGCACTACATTGACATTATTTACTTTATCCAACTCAGTTCATCATGTATCAAAAGATTTATCCTGTTCCAGGAACTGCATGAAAGCTACAAACATGAGTTGGACATTGTCCCTACCTTTGAGGAGCTGATATTTTATCAGGAGAGACACACATAAAAACATATATACATACATATGGCAGTAAAGTCTATGAGGTGTTAATATTGAGGATTGTATAGAGCATTTTAGATACTAAGAGATGGAGTTCGGAATTTAACATAAAATAAGCTGTATGTCCAGAGATTGCTCTCTTAGGGAAAGGACACTTGGGGTTGAGCTTTGAAGGATTCTCATTGTGGCCGAAGTAAAAGTCAGAAGAGGACAAAAATAAACAGAATAATATTTATGGATGCAAAAAGATGTGAATTGAACCTTAATACAAAGGATTATTGTTTAATAATCTGAGAATGTAGAGGCAGGGAGTTGTAAAAACTGAAATGAAAGAGCTAGGAAGAGATGGGAAGAGACATCTTGCTAAAATCCCTGCAAGCAAATCCTTTGAGGAATGGCAGACAGTTCAGTTCAGTTCAGTCAGGTCGGCAGTCATGTCTGACTCTTTGCGACCCCAGGGACAGCAGCATGCCAGGCTTCCCTGTCCATCACCAACTTCTGGAGTTTACCCAAACTCATGTCCATTAAGTTGGTGATGCCAACCAACCATCTCATCCTCTGATATCCCCTTCTCCTCCTGCCTTCAATCTTTCCCAGCATCAGGGTCTTTTCAAATGAGTCAGCTCTTTGCATCAGGTGGACAAAGTATTGGAGTTTTGCATTCAACATCAGTCCTTCCAGTGAACACCCAGGACTGATCTCCTTTAGGATGGACTGGTTGGATCTCCTTGCTGTCCAAGGGACTCTCAAGAGTCTTCTCCAATACCACAATTCAAAAGCATCAATTCTTCGGTGCTCAGCTTTCTTTACAGTCCAATTCTCACATCCATACTTGACTGCTGGAAAAACCATAACCTTGACTAGACGGGCCTTTTATGGCAAAATAATGTCTCTGCTTTTTAATATGCTGTCTAGGTTGGTCATAACTTTCCTTCCAAGGAGTAAGCATCTTTTAATTTCATGGCTGCAGTCACCATCTGCAGTGATTTTGAAGCCCAAAATAATAAAAGCCTATAATAAAAAGGACATCTTTTTTCATTGTTAGTTCTAGAAAGTCTAGTAGGTCATCATAGAATCATTCAACTTCAGCTTCTTTGGAATTAGTGGTTGGGGCATAGACTTGGATTACTGTGATATTGAATGGCTTGCCTTAGAAACGAACAGAGACCATGCTGTCATTTTTGAGATTGCATACAAGGACTGCATTTTGGACTTTTTTGTTGACTATGATGGCTACTCCATTTCTTCTAAGAGATTCCTGCCCACAGTAGTAGATATAATGGTCCTCTGAGTTAAATTCACCCATTCCAGTCCATTTTAGTTCGCTGATTCCTAGAATGTCGACACTCACTCTTGCCATCTTCTGTTTGACCACTTCCAATTTGCCCTGATTCATGGACCTGCCATTCCAGGTTCCTATGCAGTATTGCTCTTTACAGCATGGGACCTTGCTTCTATCACCAGTCACACCCACAACTGGGTGTTGTTTTTGCTTTGGCTCCATCCCTCCCTCCACTCTTTCTGAAGTTATTTCTCCACTGATCTCCATTAGCATATTGGGCAGCTACCGACCTGGGGAGTTCATCTTTCAGTGTCCTATCTTTTAACCTTTTCATACTATTCATGGGGTTCTCACGGCAAGTATACTGAAGTGTTTTGCCATTCCCTTCTCCAGTGGACCACATTTTGTCAGAACTCTCCACCATGACCCATCTGTCTTGGGTGGCCCTACACAGCATGGCTTAGTTTCATTGAGTTAGACAAGCCTGTGCTTCATGTGATCAGACTGGCTAGTTTTCTGTGATTGTGGTCTCAGTCTGTCTGCCCTCTGATACCCTCTCTCAGCGGCTACTGTCTTAGTGGGGTTTCTCTTACCTTGGACATGGGGTATCTCTTCATGGATGCTCCAGCAAAGTGCAGCCACTGCTCCTTACCTTGGACCTGGGGTATCTCCTCACAGCCTTCACTCCTGACTTGAACGTGGGGTATCTTCTCTTGGCTGCTCACTGTTCCAGTGCCACGCAGCCAAGGAGGCAGGCAGAGGAGGCTTCAAACAGTCATATGGTATGATTCACTTGTTGAATAGATTACTCTGGTTACAGGGTGGAAGATGAGTTTAGAGAGGACAAGGTTAAGTGGATCATGTAATAATCAAGATAAGGTTGATAACGCAGTGGCTAAGAAAATAGTAATCAAGATGATGATGCTAAGATTTGAAAAGATACAAATGAATCTAGGCACAAGCCTTACACACTTCACAAGAATTAACTCAAGATATATCATAGAACTAAATGTAAAGTGCAAAACTATTGAACTTCTAGAAGACAGCTTAAGAGAAAACCTTAGTGACCTTGGGTATGTTGATAACCTTTTTTGAGATAAAACACCAAGGGCATAAGGGCACAACCCATGAGAGAAAGAACTGATAAGCTGGACTTCATTAAAATTAAAAAAAAAAAAAAAGAAAATAAACTTCTGCTCTGTGACAGACAGTGTCAAGGGAATGACAAGACAAGCCACAGATTGGAAGAAAATATTTGCCAAAGTCACATCTAATAAAGTCCTGCTCTTGATCTCTGGGTCGGGAAGATCTCCTGGAGAAGGAAATGGCAACCCACTCCAGTATTCTTGCCTGGAAAATCCCATGGACGGTGGAACCTGGTAGGCTACAGTCCATGGGGTCGCAGAGTCGAACACAACTGAGCAACTTCATTTTCACTTTCACTTTCATCCAAAGCATATAGAGAGAACTCTTAAATTCCAGCAGTAAGAAAATGAATAAAGTCTGTTTAAAGATGAGCCAAAGATCTGAATAGACACCTCTCCAAAGAAGATATACAGCTAAGCATATGGGAAGTTGTTCAACATCATTTCTTCATCAGGGAATTGTAAATTAAAACAACAATGAAATACCACTACACAGCTATGAGAATGACCCAAATCCAGAACATTTACAATACCAGATCTGGCAAGGTTGTGGAATAGCAGGAATGCTCATTCACTGCAGCTCTGAGTGCTAAATGGTACAGATACTTTGGAAGACAGTTTGCTTGTTTCTTACAACACTAACATTATCTTGACAAACAATCTGGCAATTGTGCTCTCTGGTATTTACCCAAAGGAGGTGAGAATTTATGTCCACACCAATATCACATAGGTTTTTTATAACACCTTTATTCATAATTGCCAAAACTTGAAAGCAATCAATACGTCCTTCAGTGGATGAATAAATAAATAAACTGTGATACATCCAGACAATGAAATATTACTTGGCTCTAAAATAAAACAAGCTATCAAGCCATGAAAAGACTTGGAGGAATGTTAACTCTATATTGCTGAGTGAAAGAAGCCAATTTGAAAAGGTTACATACTATATGATCCCAATGATACGAAATTCTGGAAAAACTATGGAGACACTAAAAAGATCAGTGATTTCCAGGGGTTAGTGGAGACAGAGGGATTAATGGGTATGACTCAGGAGAGTATTAGGGCAGTGAAACTATTCTGTATAACACTGCGGAGGTCAGCTTATGACATTATTTGTCAAAACCCATGGAATTTACAACACCAAGGGTGAACCTTAATGTAAACTATAGACTAGGTTATAAGAATATGTCACGGGAGTTTCATGAATTGTAACAAATGTTCCACTGTGGTGCAGAATGTAAATAGTGGGGGTGACTGTGTACTTGGACTAGGGAGAATTGGATAATGGGAAGCCTCTGTACTTTCCACTCAGTTTTTCTGTGAACTTGAAGCTGCTCTAAAAGTGAAGTTTATCAATTAAAAGAAAAGAGGTACAATTATAAGAATGTTGTGATTGGCTGACTGTGGAGGTGAGGAAAAGGGAAGTGTCTGTATGTTCTCTGGTTTCTGACGCAGATAATTGCATGGATTTTGGTGCTCTTAGCTTTACTAAGAATACAGAAATGAAAGTTTGGGGGGAGATGATAAATTAAATTAGGATTTCAGGAGACATCCCAATGCCTATATTCTTTTGGTAGCTCAAGATGTGAGCCTGAGCCTCAGAAACTGTCAGAGCTGGAAATATTTCAAGCTTCTTTTTTTACTGAATTATTTATTTTTAATTGAAGTATCATTGACTTACAGTATTGTGTTGGCTTCTGCCATATCAACATGAATCAGCCATAGTTATATGTATATCCCTATCCTGAAGGGATATACCCCTCTCCCTCTCATCTCCCACCCCATCCTATCCCTCTAGGTTATCACAGAGTGCCAGATTTGAGCTCCCTGCATCATACAGTAAATTTCCACCAGCAATCTAATTTTACATATAGCAATGTATATGTTTCAACCCAAGTGTATAAAATGGCTAAATTATTGAGAGTAGATGAAATAAACCAAGAAATGGGACTGAGGAAAAAGAATAGAGAGCCAAGAATGAATCTTGAGATACACTTGAGATTAAGGTTCTGACAGACAAAGAAAGAAATGTGAGAGACAAAAAAGAATGATGAGACCACTAGGTATTTAAATTAATCACTTAAGTAGCACAATTATGTTTGTAAGTAATTTTTTTTCAAAGAGCTGTCTTATCAGAAAGGAGAGAGAGGTAAGGAGTCAGTTTTCACAGTTTTTACAAATCCTTTTTATCAATTAAAAAGGAATAATTTCTTCATAATCTCCTTCACAGCTTTTATAATTTAGTGTTAACCTAAATTAACCTTAAGTGTTAGTTCAGTATTTTTGTTTTTTATATCATTCCTAAATTGTTTTTGTATATTCTGATTGTTTCTGTTGTTTTCTTTAAGTTACTTACCCAAATCATTCTCCTTGGCCCAGAGATGCACATATCCAACTTTTCATTGAAAACGTCTTCATCTGCATATTCCAGAACTTTTTCCCTCTGGATGCTCATCTCTGTCAATGGCAACATCATTCATCCAGTTATCAAAGTCAGAAATCACCACTGGCCTGCCTTCTCCAGTCCCATGTTCAGTCCATCACCAAGTCCTGTTTTTCCTCCCTACCTTTCAAGTCTTTCCACTGATTCCATTCTCTCTATCAATACCTTTAGTTTAGGACATCATATTTTCCTTTTAAACTATTATAACCACTTCCTCATTTTGCCTTGAGTCTTTCCCCTTATATACAGTCTGTTGTCAACACTGTACACAAATTGGAACATGTCTTAAATCCTGCTTATTAACACCTGCTTAAAGCTTCCCATTTTCCTACCTATTTCCTTGGGATAAATTCTAAAGCTCTTTCCATGGCAGGTATGGCTTTTCAGGACCTGGCCACTCCTACCCCTAAAATTCATAGCTAGTTTCCTACCATATCTGGTGTTCCTGCCATACTGAGACATTTGCAAATCCTTAAATGAATGTTTATTCTTTCTCTCTTCTCCCTTTCTGTCTCTCTTCTCTGTACTCTCTATTCTTTTTGCTTGCCTTGTTCTTAGTTTGTCCTCCTTTGTGTCTTTGAACACACACACACACACACACACACACACACTTTAGTGGATAGGATACACTAGTGCCCCTTTCCAGATTTTTCCCTTTGGTAGTACTCACCAATACATCTTCTCATGAAACCCTCAATCTTAAAGTCTGCTTGCAAGCAGCTCAAGCTAAGAGGCATGGTTTTTCTTTTCATGTCCAGTTAGGAAGCCTTCCATAATTAAACTTTGAGATACTTAGAGAACCTATAATTGACTTATCTGGTAGTTACCAACTTTAATATAATTATTTTGCTTACCTATCCATAAGCAACTTGAGGCTTCATCTTTAGTTAGTATTCCCGATGTCTGTCACTGAGGCACTCGATAATTCTTTTTTTGAATGCCCGAGACCGTTTAAATACAGGTTGGCCTAAAGATGCCCAAAATGAGTTTCCTGAGAATGAGTACCAGTGTACCACATGGCCCTAGTTATTCAATAAAATATGGGAAGAAAAGCACTGGGAAGTATTTGTAATTTTTTATGTCCTTATCAGATGTTGCTGAATTCCAGAGATTGGAATACTTGAAAAATATATAAATGTAGAAATCTATCTACAAAATTAAACATGGGAAAGATTATACTAGAGGTCCTCCCTCTTTCAGAAAACTCACAGCATTATGATACTCGTTAATTATAGAGGCAAACCATGGGTGATATAAAACCTATATTATAACCCTGGAATGCTATAGCTGTAGTTCTGTATACAAAGAAGTTGGTGTAAATTTACTTTCAAGACAGGCATACAGGCCATTGACCACAATTGGATCTGAGCATGCCTTTAGAATTTCCTTTTACTTCATGTTTGCATTAATGTAAACAGATAATTTTAACTCAAGTTGTTTATGTGAGATCAGTCAGGGATCATTGATAATGAAAAGTTAAAATTCGAAGTCTTGCATTTCCTGTCTGTAGGTCACAAAATGATCGTGGTATTTTGTGGGTTTGCTGTCTGAAAAATTAAAACATTAAGATATAAGAAAATTGTATGTCAGAGTAAAAATATTTCAGTAGAAATAAAGAATGATGGGAGGAATGTATTGAAAATTATGTAGTAATTCATTCCAGGAAAAGACCAGCTAAAATGACTGCTGTTAAAAATAGCGTCATTATTTTCAGTTATTGTTATCTATAAAGTACATTCTATTCAAAAGTTATGTCTTTGAGAATTTCTTATACATATGTGATATTGCCTGAAAATTTCAATAATTTAGATAATTTTTATAGTATGTGTACGTGTACAAAAAGTCATGTTTTTATTTCTGTGTGATTCTGTTATAGTTACTGTTTTTTATAAGCCAGTTGCCACTTATAGTTCTATTTATTTTATTTTAGCACACTGTGTTTCTTAGAACTTGAACCTCATTACCATGGCTCTATGACTGTATGACACTTTTACATTAGAACTGTGCTTATTTTCAGCACCCTGACATACCTGACTTGCATATATTAATCTTATTCATTGGTCTTCACCCACAAAAACCCATTTTAAATGATTTTCAAGGAGTCCTAGAGGTAGATTGAGAGACATGTGATGATAACAATGACTTGTAGTTTAATGATTTATGTAGTTCAATTACAGTCATTGTTGAAGCAGAGAGCAATAGAACTTTGTTTAATCTGAAGCTTGATTATATTTTGGCAGCTGTTTTATTGTCCACTGTTTAAGGACATGTTAATACCCTTTACTAGTGTTGATATTTTGCCACTTTGAGTAAAGTGTAGAAAACGTACTTCTATTACATCCTTTTACCCTTCTGAAACATTTTTTTCTACATACACTGAGACCCACATTAGGAGGACTTATAATTTTGCTTCAACAATCAAATATTTAAGAAACTCATGAAACATAGCATTGTCCACTACATTTACCCTGATGTTTTACATTCCTTTCTGAAGTTCCAAGTCTTCTATTACAATTTCCTTTTTGTTTAGGTAATTCTTTTCAAGGCAGATTTGCTAGCAACAAATTCTCTTAGGGTTTTCCTTTTGTTTGTTTGTTCTTTCATTTCTTTGAAATGGGTTCATGAGGAAGTTAGAAGCATGGCCTAATGTTGATTCGTGCATGCTCAGTTGCTCAGTCATGTCCAACTCTTTGCAGCCCCACAGACTGTAGCATGCTAGGCTCCTCTGTCCATGGAATTTTCCAGGCAAGTATACTGGAGTGGATTGCAGGGGATCTTCTCAACCCAGGTAGCGAACCCACGTCTCTTTTACCTCCTGCGTCTCCTGCATTGGTAGGTGGGTTCTTTACCACACTGCCACCTGGGAAGCCCAAGATAACTTAATGAGGGACTGTTTTTATAAGTTGACCCAGAAATGGTGGTGATTTAGTTGCTAAGTCATATCTGACTCTTGTGACCCCATGGACTGTAGCCTACTTACACCTCTTTCCATGGGATTGTCCTAGTAATAATATTGGAGCGGGTTGTCATTTCCTCCTCCAGGGAATCTTCCTGAACCAGGGATCAAACCTGCATCCCCTGCAGTTCAGGTGGATTCTTCACTCCTGAGCCACCAGGGAAGCCCAGTATTGATTCAGCAGCATTCAAAAGCATTGTATTGATCACAGCAAAAGATTTCAAAACCAAATTTGAAAAGCACCTGGAGCCAGACTGCCTGGTTTCTACGTCCCAGGTCCACCATTTACTGGTTATGTGAACTTAGGTAAGTGACTTAATCTCCTTGTGCCTCAGTTTCCTGTTTTTAAAAGATACAAATGGTATCTGCCTTATAAGGATTAACTAAGTTACTACATGTAAAGTACTTAGAACAGTGGCTTCCCTGATGGCTCAGTGGTAAAGAATCAGCCTGCTAATGTTGGAGATGTGGGTTTGATCCCTGGGTTGGGAAGATCCCTTGGAGGAGGAAATGGCAAGCCACTCCAGTATTCTTGCCTGGAGAATCTCATGGACAGAGGAGCCTGGAAGGCTACAGTCTATGAGGCTGCAAAAGAGTTGGACACGACTTAGTGGCTAAACAACAACAATACTTAGAACAGTGACTGGCATTTGTGGGAAGTAAATGTCAGTGATTGTTTTTATTATTGATTATGGAGATAGATGCTTGTCACTGCACTTGAATTACTCAATTTCCTTTGTTCTGGATTCCAGGCTGATGTAAAGTTTAGCTTTTTATGTAGAACTAGCAAATTATGGATAGCATACTAATCATGTGGAGAATATATTTCAATGTAATAGAATAACGGTTATTGAGAGTTTTGATTTAATTCCCAGTTCACACTCCAATAGGACTTAGGCAGATTTCTTAATTCTAAAGTCTCATCATTTTCATCAATAAATAAGTTTGATATGTTCATCTCCTAGGGTTAATGTAAGGATTAAATGAAATAATGCACATAGTCTACTTAGCTCTGAGCCTGGTGTATGGTGACGTTTCAACAAATAGGAAGTCTTGTGCCTATTACTATGTCTCAGTTGACTGTTATATTTGGACATTGTAATTTAATTTCTTACAGTTCTAAATATTTTTTAAATAAACCCCCCAATGCTAGGAAACAATAAAGATCAAACTTTTTTACTTGCACAGTCTCCCAAAGCAATAGAAATAAAAGTAGAAATCACTCCTTAAAAATAAAAAAAGAAATAAAAGTAATGAAATGAGACCTAATTAAAATTGGAAGCTTTTGCACAGCAGAGGAAACCATAAGCAAAATGAAAAGACAGCCTACAGACTGAGAGAAAATACTTCCAAATGATGCAACCAACAAGGGCTTAATTTCCAAAATATATAAATAGCTCATACAACTCAATAACAACAACAACAAAATACCCTAAAACCCAATCAAACTGGTTAGAATGGCCATCATTAAAAAGTCTACAAATAGCAAATGCCGGCGAGAGTGAGGAGTAAAGGGAACCTTCCTACACTGTTGGTGCAAAAGTAAACTGGTGCAGCCACTATGGAAGCAGTATGAAGGCTCCTCAAAAAACCAAAGGTAAAGTTGCCGTATCATCCAGTAATTTCACTCCTGTGTATATATTCTGAGAAAACCCTAATTTTGAAAAGATTCATGCACCCCAGTGCTTATAGTAACACTATTTCAATAGCCAAGACATGGAAGCAACCTAAATGTTCATCAGCAGGTGAATAGATAAAGAAGTGGTATATATACACGATGGAATACTCAGTCACTTAGTTGTGTCCGACTCTTTTCGACCCCATGAATCGCAGCACACCAGGCCTCCCTGTCCATCACAAACACCCAGAGTTTACTCAAACTCATGCCCATCGAGTCGGTGATGCCATCCAGCCATCTCATCCTCTTTTTTTCAATTTTTCAGTGCTCAGCTTTCCTCACAGTCCAACTCTCACATCCATACATCACCACTGGAAAAACCATAGCCTTGACCAGACAGACCTTTGTTGGCAAAGTAATGTCTCTGCTTTTTAATATGCTATCTAGGTTGGTCATAACTTTCCATTCAAGGAGTAAGCGTCTTTTAATTTCATGGCTGCAATCACCATCTGCAGTGATTTTGGAGCCCAAAAAAATAAAGTCTGACACTGTTTCCACTGTCTCCCCATCTATTTCCCATGAGGTGATGAGACCAGATGCCATGATCATAGTTTTCTGAACGTTGAGCTTTAAGCCAACTTTTTCACTCTCCTCTTTCACTTTCATCAAGAGGCTTTTTAGTTCCTCTTCACTTTCTGCCATAAGGGTGGTGTCATCTGCATGTCTGAGGTTATTGATATTTCCCGGCAATCTCGATTCCAGCTTGTGCTTCTTCCAGCCCAGTGTTTCTCATGATGTACTCTGTATATGAGTTCAATGAGCAGGGTGACAATATACAGCCTTGATGTGATCCTTTTCCTATTTGGAACCAGTCTGTTGTTCCATGTCCAGTTCTAACTGTTGCTTCCTGACCTGCATACATGTTTCTCAAGAGGCAGGTCAGGTGGTGTGGTATGCCCATCTCTTTCCAAATTTTCCACAGTTTATTGTGATCCACACAGTCGAAGGCTTTGGCCTAGTGGGTAAAGCAGAAATACTACTTAACCATAAAAAGAATGAAACAGTGCCATTTGCAGCAGCATGGACGGACCTAGAGATTATCATACTGAATGAAACAAGTCAGGAAGAGAAAGGCAGATATTTTATGATATCACATATGTGGAATCCCAGATATGACACAAATGAACTTATTTCCAAGACAGAAACAGACTCACAGACATAGAAAACAAACTTATGGTTTACCAAAGGGGAAACGGGGTCAGGGAGGGATAAAGTAGGAGTTTGAGATTAACAGATTACTTTATTTAAAATAGGTAAAAACAAGGATTTAGTGTTTAGCATAGGGAGCTGTATTCAATATTCTGTGATAAACCATAATGGAAAAGAACATGAAAAATAATATATGACTGAGTCACTTTGCTCTATATTAGAATCTAACATAATATCATAAATCCAGTATATTTCAATTTAAGTTTTTTGACCTGAGAAGTTAAGAACCATGTCACAGACTCTGGCAGTTTCTTCGGGTAAATTGCCACCATACTAGATAGTATTTAAATTCTCAGTATGATATCACACTTCTAGACACCGTACACCTCCCTATCCTGCTGAAGATGAAAGGTTAGAAACTAGACTCTGAAGCCAGACAGCAGGATTCCAATTAAATTCTACCAGCAGGAGATGGTCATGTGAGCTGGGGGAAAGGCATTATTCTCTGGCAGCATCTGCAGGCAGGTGTTACAGAGACCAGCAGATAGTATACATCAAGGACCGAAGTCCTCCAGCATGCTCAGTCGCTTCAGTCGTGTCTGACTCTTCGGGACCCCATGGACTCTACCCCACCAGGCTCCTCTGTGCATGGGATTTCTCAAGTAAGAATCCTGGAGTGGGCTGCCATTTCCTTCTCCAGGGGATCTTCCTAAACCCAGGGATTGAAACTCTGTCTCCTATGTCTCCTGCATTGCAGGAGATTCTTTACCACTGAGCCAGTCCTCCAGAGAATCACCTATTTTGTTATTACAATCAGTCACAGTATAGGCAGAGACTTCCGTGTGTTTTTTTCTTTTCTCAGTTTTCTGAAAACAGCCCTCCTGATCTGATTTCCCTAGTTCTTCCACAGGTTTTGTAAGCATATATTTCTTGTTTTACTCTGCTACTAAAATATCTGTGTGCCTTGTGCTTTCATGACTTGACCTATCTGATACAACTCATTAACCCTCTTGATAGAGATTCCTGTGATTTTCTGATTATACAACTTTCACACAGTGGTCCTGCAAACTACAGCAATAATTCCGATGTAGTAACATTTCCACTAGCAACATGAATATAATACTGTGAAGGCAGAGCATGTTATTCTGAAGCTGGGAGCATCACAGCTGCAACCAGCATGCATATGTATTAGTATCTGCACTGTCTTAACCTCCTTTTTATTGTAACAAGATCCCTCCTTTGTATTTTGTTTCACATATATTATTGTGTTGTCTAAAACATTTTGTTTTTGGTTATCAGGATGATTGCTTCTTGTCAGGAAAGTGATGACAAACCTAGACAGTGTGTTGAAAAGGAGAGACAATTACTCCTCCAACAAAGGTCCGTATAGTCAAGGCTATGGTCTTCCCAGTGGTCACGTACGGTTGTGAGAGCTGGACCATAAAAAAGGCAGAATGCCAAAGAATTGATGCTTTTGAACTGTAGTGCTGGAGAAGACCCCTGAAAGTCCCTTGGACAGCAAGGAGATCAAACCAGCCAATCTTAAGGGTGATCAACCCTGAATATTCACTGGAAGGACTGATGCTGAAGCTGAAGCTCCAATATTTTGGTCATCTGATGCGAACAGATGACTCATTGGAAAAGTCCCTGATGCTGGGAAAGATTGAGGGCAGAAGGAGAAGAGGGCATCAGATGATGAGATGGCTGGATGCCATCACCAGTGCAATGAATATGAACTTGGGCAAATGCCAGGATATGGTAAGGGACATGGAGGCCTTCCATGCTGCAGTCCATGGGGTCACAAAAAGTTGGACATGACTGGGGGACTGAACAACAATTCTTACTCTCATATTCATCAGATGTTCTTTTTCAATGGATTCTTCTTCCTTATTTATTTTTTACTGTATAATTTGTTGTTACTATTTAGTTGCTAAGTTGTGTCCAACTCTTTTTTGACACCAGGGATTGTAACCCACCCAGCTCCGCTGTCCGTGGGATTTCCCAGGCAAGAATACTGGAGTGGGTTGCCATTCCTTCCCCTGAGGAATCTTTCCAACTCAGGAATCAAACCTGAGTCTCTTGCATTGACAGGCAGGTTCTTTACCACTGAGCCACCAGGGAAGCCTAAAGTATAATTTACATTCAATAAAATGTACCCCACTTTAAGTTGATGAATACTTAGAAACCTCTGTGGAAACCACTACCACAATCAAAATATAGAATAATTCCATTATCAAAGAATTACCCTGTGTCCGATTGTGGATGATTCCCTTTTCTACGTCATTCCTTGGTAACCACTGATCTTTCCTCCCATCACTATATTTTACCTTTCCTAGAATCTGTTCTCACTGGAGTCAAATAGTATGTAATCTTTTCGCGTGTCACTTGTTTCACTTAGCATAATATTCTCAAGATTCCTTCATATTCCTGTGTGTATTAGTATTTCCTCTCTTAATTATTGAATAGTATTACATTGCCAATGCAGGAGACGTGGGTTCAATCCCTGGGTAGGGAAGATCCCCTGCAGAAGGAAATGGCAACCCACTCTAGTATTCTTGCTTGGAAAATCCCATGGACGCTGGAGTCTGGTGGGGTACAGTCCATGGGGTCGCAAAGAGTCAGATATGACTAAGTGACTGAGCATAAACACGATTTCATTATGTGAATATGCTGCATACTGTTTAACCGTTCACTGGTTCATAGACATTTGGTTTGTTTCCTGTTTTGGCTGTTAAGGAAAAAAATTGCTATAAATGTTTGGATACATCTCAGTGTGAATATGTGTTTCATTTCATGGTTGAATACCTAGAAATGTAATGGCTTGCTTGTGTTATATTTAACATTTTAAAAGGATGCCATATCTTTCCAAAATCAGCTATAGTATTTTGCATTTTCAGCAGCATTATAACACAACCTTTATCAGCACTTGATAATTGAGCCAGTTTAATGAGTTTAGTGGAAACGAGTTACCTGTTGATATTCTATATCTTTTCATGTACTTATTAGCCACTTTAAACCTTTTTTAGTGAAGTGTCTGAATCTATGGACCATTTTATTTTTGGAGGTGGTACAGATTCTTTTTTTATTTTTTATTGCTGTTCTCGAACAAGTTTTTTTTTTTTTTTCTATATTCTGGAGACAAGCTATTTATCAGATATGTGTTAGGCAAATATTTTCTCTCAGTGAGTAGTTTATCTTTTTCTTCTCTTAGGGGTGTTTTTCAGAGAGAAGATTTAACCTTGATGTCAGTCTAGTCTGTAGTTGAGCTGGATCTGAGATTTTGTTAATTTAGTTCTTATGGGTAGCCCCCAAGCCTCACGTTTCTCTGGTGGTAGATTGAAGCCACCTTGCTCTGAGCGTAAGGGCTGCGGTGCCGAGGTGTGTTTCTCCATGTTCCTGCTGCACCCTCACCTTTAAGTAGACTTTGCCTCATGGGGGATCTCAGCTGTCCTGCCCCTCCCCCAGCAGAAGCCAGAGTTCTTACTTGTTACTTGGTGTAGGGCTCAAGATCCTTGCACATGTGTGTGTCTTGTGTTGGTGGCTTTACCCAGTGTCAGAGTGGGTTGTTGCGATGGGGCAAGGTTTTCTACCACTTTCTTCCCCAGTGACAGTGAACCTTTGCCTTTATCGGGGGCACTTTTCCCACTGGTCAAGGACAGTTCTGCTTTCCTTTTTGTTGAAGTGTAGTGGATTTAAAATATTGTGTTAGTTTCAGGTGTATAGCAAAGTGACTCAGTTATATGTATATATTTCAGAACATTTTCCATTATAGGTTATTATAAGATATTGAATGTAGTTTCCTGTGCTATATATTAAATCCATGATGTTTATTTATTTCATATATTGTAGTGGGTTTCTGTTAATCCTACACTTCTGACTTACTCCATGCCCCCCCTTTTCCCTTTGGTAACCATAAGTTTGTTTTCTGTGTCTGTGAGTGTGTTTCTGTTTTGTGAATAGATTTATTTGTATTATTTTTAGATTCCACATATAACTGATATCATATATTTGTCTTTGACTTACTTCCCTTAGTATGATATTCTCTAGGTCCAACCATGTTGCTCCAAATGGCAATATTTCATTCTTTTATGGCTGAGTAGTGTGTGTGTATGTTTATGTGTGTATGTGTGCATGTATATTATAGTTTTATATATATAGTTTTATAAATATATATAGTTTTACATATATTACATATATATAAAACTTTATCCTTTCATCTGTTGATGGACACTTAGGTTATTTCCATGTTTTGGTAATTGTAAATAGTGCTGCTGTGAACATTGGGGTGCATGTGTCTTTTCAAATTAGAGTTTTTTTCTTCCTTGAATATATGTCCAGGAGTACCTAAAAGAGGCAGAAGATATTAAGAAGAGGTGGCAAGAATACACAGAAGAACTATACAAAAAAGATCTTCATGACCTAGATAACCACGGTGGTGTGATCACTCACCTAGAGCCAGACATCCTGGATTGCAAAGTCAAGTGGGCCTTCGGAAGTATCATTACCGACAAAGCTAGTGGAAGTTATGTAGTTCCAGTTGAGCTATTTCATATCCTAAGTTCAGTTCAGTTCAGTCACTCAGTCGTGTCCGACTCTTTGCAACCCCATGAACCGCAGTATGCCAGGCCTCCCTGTCCATTACCAACTCCTGGAGTCCACCCAACCCCATATCCATTGAGTCAGCGATGCCATCCAACCATCTCATTCTCTGTCATCCCCTTCTCCTGCCCTCCATCTTTCCCAGCATCAGGGTCTTTTCAAATGAGTCAGCTCTTTGCATCAGGTGGACAAAGTATTGGAGTTTCAGCTTCAACATCAGTCCTTCCAGTGAACACCCAGGACTGATCTCCTTTAGGATGGACTGGTTGGATCTCCTTGCAGTCCAAGGGACTCTCAAGAGTCTTCTCCAGTTCAAAAGCATCAATTCTTCAGCACTCAGTTTTCTTTATAGTCCAACTCTCACATCCATACATGACCACTGGAAAAATCATAGCCTTGACTAGATGGACTTTTGTTGACAAAGTGATGTCTCTGCTTTTTAATATGCTGTCCAGGTTGTTAGATGATGCTGTTTAAAGTGCTGCACTCAATATGCCAGCAAATTTGGAAAACTCAGCAGTGGTCACAGGACTGGAAAAGGTCAGTTTTCATTCCAATCCCAAAGAAAGACAATGCCAAAGGATGTTCAAACTACCGCACAGTTGCACTCATCTCACATGCTAGCAAAGTAATGCTCAAAATCCTTCCAAACTAGGCTTCAACAGTGTGTGAACTGAGAACTTCCAGATGTTCAATCTGAGTATAGAAAAGGCAGAGGAACCAGAGATCAAATTGCCAACATCCCCTGAATCATCAAAAAAGCAAGAGAGTTTCAGAAAAACATCTACTTCTGCTTTATTGACTATGCCAAAGCCTGTGACTGTGTGGATCAAAACAAACTGTGGAAAATTCTTAAAGAGATGGGAGTACCAGACAGACCACCTTACCTGCCTCCTGAGAAATCTTTAGTCAGGTCAAGAAGCAACAGAACTGGACATGAAACAACAGACTGGTTCTAAATAAGGAAAGGAGTATGTCAAGGCTGTATATTGTCACCCTGCTTATTTAACTTATATGGAGAGTGCATCATACAAAATGCTGGGCTGGATGAAGCACAGGCTGGAATCAAGATTGCCAGGAGAAATATCAATAACCTCAGACATGCAGATGACACCACCCTTATGGCAGAATGTGAAGAACTAAAGAGCCTCTTGATGAAAGTGAAAGAGGAGAGTGAAAAAGTTGGCTTAAAACTCAACATTCAGAAAGCTAAGATCATGGCATCTGGTCCCATGACTTCATGGCAGATAGATGGGGAAACAGTGGAAACACTGACAGACTTTATTTTTTTGGTCTCCAAAATCAGTGCAGATGGTGACTGCAGCCATGAAATTAAAAGACGCTTGCTCCTTGAAAGAAAAACTATGACCAATCTAGACATCATATTAAAAAAGCAGAGACATTACTCTGCCAACAAAGGTCTGTCAAGTCAAAGCTATGGTTTTTCCAGTAGTCATGTATGGATGTGAGAGTTGGACTACAAGGAAAGCTGAGCACTGAAGAATTGATGCTTTTGAACTGTGGTGTTGGAGAAGACTCTTGAGAGTTCCTTGGACTGCAAGGAGATCCAGCCAGCCCATCCTAAAGGAAATCAGTCCTGAGTATTCATCAGAAGGACTGATGCTGAAGCTCCAATACTTTGGCCACTGGATGCGAAGAACTGACTCCTTGGAAAAGACCCTGATACTGGGTAAGATTGAAGGCAGGAGGAAAAGGGGATGACAGAGGATGAGATGGTTGGACGGCATCACTGACTCAGTGGACATGAGTTTGAGCAAGCTCCGGGAGTTGGTGATGGACAGGAAGCCTGGCATGCTGCAGTCCATGGAATCACAAAGAGTCTGACACGGCTAAGTGACTGAACTGAACTGAAGATTGCTGGATCATATGGTAGCTGTATTTTTACTTTTTAAAGGAACCTCCATGTGTTTTCCATAGTAGCTGTGCCAATTTGCATTTACATCAACAGTGTAGCAGGGTTCCTCTTTCTCCACATCGTCTTCAGCATTTGTTAGTTGTAAATTTTTTTATGATGGCCATTCTGACAGGTGTGAGGTGATACCTCATGGTTTTGTTTTGCATTCCTAAAGGCCTGTATAGTCAAAGGTATGTTTTTTCCAGTAGTCCTGTATGACTGTGATAGTTGGACTGTAAAGAAGGCTGAATGCCAAAGAATTGATGCTTTCAAACTGTGTGGTGCTGGAGAGGACTCTGGAGAGTCCCTTGGACTACATGGAGATCAAACCAGTCAATCCTAAAGGAAATCAACCCTGAATATTCATTGTAAGGCCTGATGCTGAAGCTGAAGCTGCAATACTTTGGCCATTCGATGCAAAGAGCCGACTCATTGGCAAAGACCCTGATGGTGGGAAAGATTGAGCACAAGAGGAGAAGAGGGTGGCAGAGGATGAAATGGTTGGATGATATCATCACATCAGTGGACATGAGTTTCAGCAAACTCTGGTAGATAGGACAGAGAAGGCTGGCATGCTCTAGTCCATGGAGTCACAAAGTCAGATACAATTGAACGACTGAACAACAACAATAATTAGTGGTCTTGAGAAAGTTTTCAGTGCCTGTTGACCATTAGGCATGTTTTCTTTGGAGAATGTCTATTTAGAGCTTCTGACCATTTTTTGATTAGGGTGTTTTTTTGTTTTTTGTTTTGATATTGAGTTGTATGAGTTGTTCATATAATTTGGAAATTAAGCCATTGTTGATTGCATTGTTTGCAAATATTTTTTTAATTCCACAGGTTGTTTTTTCATTTTGTTTGTGGTTTCCTCTGCTGGCAAAAGCTTATAGGCTTGGTTAGATCCCATTTATTTATTTTTGCTTTTATTTTTTTTTTTTTTGCCTTAGACAACTGATCCGAGAAAACATTACTGTGATATATATCAGAGAATGTTTTGCCTATGTTCTCTTCTAGGAGTTTTATGGTATCATATATTTAAGTCTCTAAAGCATTTTGAGTCTGTTTTTGTATATGGTGTGAGAGAATGTTCTAATTTCTTTGATTTACATGTGGCTGTCCAGTTTTCCCATCATCACTTGCTGAAAAGACTGGCTTTTTTCTATGTGTATGTTTCTCTCCTTTGTTGAAGATTAATTGACTGTAGGTGTGTGAGTTTATTTCTGGCTTCTCTATTCTGTTCCATGAATCTGTGTGTCTTTTTGTGCCAATACCATGCTGTTTTGATTACCATAGCTTTGTAATATTGTTTGAAGCCTGGGAGAGTTCTATTTCTAGCTTAGTTCTTTTTCCTTAGATTTCCTTCAGCAATTCTGGGTCTTTTGTTGTTGCATATACATTTAGGATTATTTGTACTATTTCTGTGAAAAATGTCATGGGTAATGTGATAGGGATTGCATTAAGTCTTGCTTTGTGTGTAAGGCCATTTCTCTTAAAGCATTATCAAGTCTGGCAGTTGTAGATTTCTTGCTCTTCCTTGAAGAGCTAGTGGTTTTCCATTTGTACTGGAGAGGTGTCCACGGTGCCAGTAGTGTTCAAGCCTGTGGTCAAGGGACTGCTAATCTCTTCTTGGAACAGTCAGGGCCCAAGGTCACATAGACTTCTTTTGGTTCACCTGCTTTCCCCTCTAATCTTGGCAGTGTTGCTCATCTGCACAGCTGACACATCTGAAGCTCTGCCTTGCTCTTGCCTCCAGTCTTCCTCTCAGACACCTGGTGGAGGCCTGTGGGGAATGGCTGGCAGTGGGTGTGGACTCCCCTTGTAGCTGGGGCCCTGGAGACTTTAAACTATCTTGGGCCAACACAGCCTTTAAGAGACTGGTAAAATTTTAATTTTTTTTCTTTTATGTTGCCTCCTTTTCCTTTCATGTTGTGTTAAGATAAGATCTCCTCTTGGAGGGGCTTGCCACACTTGTGAATGTGAGAAAATTGGTTGATTTGTGACCTTAGGTCCCTGAGAGGCTCCAAAAATTATGGTACATTCTCCCCTAGGATGGGAGTGACTTCCACTATGCCTGATTATACATCCTAAGTCCTATGAGTTTTAAACAAGTGTCTCCTAAACAAAAAGCAGTCTCTAAGTCCCACATCTCTTGCCACTGACTTAGGACTCTCATTCCCTCGTAGCCATATTTTTTTATTTTGTGAAGATTAAATAAAAAATAAAGTTTGTAAAAATTTAGTGCACAACTAGCACACAACTAAGGGTAACTATTAATATCACTGTTAAATAAATACTGACCTAGGTTTAAACAGAAGTAACCCTACTTACATGGTCTTTTCATTCCAAACATGGAATCATTCTTATTAAAAGCAATTTTTTTTTTTACTATTTGTAGGTATCATTAGATTGAAATGTAACAGTGCAGGAAACATTAAGATAAAAAAGTATATGATTTCACTTGATCTTTACAATATGCTGCCATTAGGTATTTTGGGGTAAATAATAACATTGAGAAAATATACTGGCTCCAATATTCATATTAATAAAAATGTACATTTTAAAGAAGAAATTTATTCATGTTTCTTAGGACATAAGGAACATATTTCAAAGAGAAGATGGAAAAATTTGCACAACTAAAGATTTGCTGAAGTAAAAATGCTTTCTTTGGAATTAAAAGTTAGCTAATCTGTTTATCTGTAGGAACAATGCTTGATAGGAAATAATAAATGCAAATTTCATCTTATAATCCATTCAGGATTTAGAGGTTTGGTTTTGGGCATATTTAAATGTTTAATTAGGAAAGGAAATTTTAAAGCATCAGCTTTTTGTTTTTAATAACCATTTCTATTTCATTTGGCAACATAGAGCGTTTTTTCCTTTTTTCCTAGCTGCTAAATCTGGTTTCCAAGCTCTATTCCAGAGAATTATTTTAGGCATGAATTCCTGTAACTTTAAAATTTTTTCATGAAAAAGTTTCAATTCAAAATTTTAGAAAGCTAGCATAAGCCTTTTAGATTTAGTTTTCACATGTTAACCTTCATAGATATGTCTAAGCTTTTAAATAATTCACCCAAATCCCATAGCTCTCAGTTTAGAGATCATTGTTTTCATTTCTAGAAATGATTATGTCTCTCAGGTTTACATTAAATTGTGATATGCTAATTTACTGAAGAATAAAAATATTTAAACATAAATTTTTTACCTGCAGGGTATAGGAAGCATTTGAGTCCATTATATTTCCATAATGTGAAATTAGAAATTAAAATTCAAAGTGGATACATTTCATAAATGAATTTCTAAGAAGTCCATTAATGTCTGACATTTTCATAAACTTAATTTTTCACATAGTCATTTTAAATAGAGGTTAAATATTATGCCCCAATGTCTTATACAGTGAATTAAATAGTCTCTTCTTTCACTTTCATTCCTTTCACTTTTCATAACTTTCACTTTTATTCATTCATTCTTTCACTGTCTTTATTAGAAGTTTCATAATATTTAAGAAATATGTTCTTTAAGGAATTTTTATATGTCTCATTTTCCTTATCACTTTCTTTAAAACACTAAATTCAGATCACTCTTAACAAGTTTTGACCAAATTTTAAATTCTCAGCCAATTATAACTGTTGGTGAGAATCGACATCAGGACAAATTATTGTCTCTAATATTTATTAGGTTTTATTATTCATTCCTAAGAAAATTTTACCTCACAGTTTCATAGGTAGAATTCCTGTTTTTATTTTCTTCATCCCATTAGAATTCCTAATGTGTTAGATTCCTTATTTTGTTCCCTCTTTATTATATTCAGTAAGTATTTTGACAAATTAATGATATAAGTAGGAAGCCAGTATCAAATGATCCTGTAGAAAAAACAGGAAGGGTGGGTGGATGGAATGACAGAAAACAGAAAGAAAAGAAAAGAAAAGAAAAAATGTGGAAAGGAAGAAAGACGCAGTTATATCAAAATATCCTCTATAGTCATATGTAAAACTAGTTCTATTTCTGATTATTTAGAGCAAAAAAATTCTTTCTCGAATTAATTTTGATTACCATTTAAGTTTAAGTTTGTTTGATATTCAGGGTATCAACTGGTTTATGTTACTGAGGAATTTTTAAAACTTTTAAATCATATATTCTTACCAGTCCATTCATATTGTCATGAATAGTAGGGTTTCTTCTTCTTCTTTTTTTTCATTTATTTTTATTAGTTGGAGGCTAATTACTTTACAATATTGTAGTGGTTTTTGCCACTCAGTGGTTTTTGCCATTCTCTCAGAACATCCCACCCTGGCCTTCTCCCACAGAGTCCAAAAGTCTGTTCTGTACATCTGTGTCTCTTCTTCTGTTTTGCATATAGGGTTATCGTTACCATCTTTTAAAATTCCATATATATGCGTTAGTATACTGTATTGATCCTTATCTTTCTGGCTTACTTCACTCTGTATAATGGGCTTCAGTTTCATCCATCTCATTAGAACTGATTCAAATGAATTCTTTTTAATGGCTGAGTAATATTCCATTGTGTATATGTACCATGGCTTCCTTATCCATTCGTCTGCTGATAGGCATCTAGGTTGCTTCCTTGTCCTGGCAATTATAAACAGTGCTGTGATGAACATTGGGGAGCACGTGTCTCTTTCAGATCTAGTTTCCTCAGTGTGTATGCCCAGGAGTGGGATTACTGGGTCATATGGCAGTTCTATTTCCAGTTTTTAAAGGAATCTCCACACTGTTCTCCCTAGCGGCTGTACTAGTTTGCATTTCCACCAACAGTGTAAGAGGGTTCCCTTTTCTCCACACCCTCTCCAGCATTTATTGCTTGTAGACTTTTGGATAGCAGCCATCCTGACTGGCGTGTAATGGTACCTCATTGTGGTTTTGATTTGCATTTCTCTGATAATGAGTGATGTTGAGCATCTTTTCATGGGTTTGTTCGCCATCTGTATGTATTCTTTGGAGAAATATTTGTTTAGTTCTTTGGCCTATTTTTTGATTGGGTCATTTATTTTTCTGGATTTGAGCTGCAGGAGTTGCTTGTTTATTTTTGAGATTAATCCTTTGTTGCTTCGTTTGCTATTATTTTCTCCCAATCTGAAGGCTGTCTTTGCACCTTGCTTATAGTTTCCTTTGTTGTGCAAAAGCTTTTAAGTTTAATTAGGTCCCATTTGTTTATTTTTGCTTTTATTTCCAATATTCTGGGAGGTGGTTCATAGAGGATCCTGCTGTGATGTATGTCGGAGAGTGTTTTGCCTATGTTCTCTAGGAGTTTTATAGTTTCTGGTCTTACATTTAGATCCTTAATCCATTTTGAGTATATTTTTGTGTATGGTGTTAGAAACTGTTTTAGTTTCTTTCTTTTACAAGTGGTTAACCAGTTTTCCCAGTACCACTTGTTAAAGAGATTGTCTTTTCTGCATTGTATATTCTTGCCTTCTTTGTCGAAGATAAGGTGTCCATAGGTACGTAGATTTATCTCTGGGCTTTCAGTTCTGTTCCATTGATCTATATTTCTGTCTTTGTGCCAGTACCATACTGTCTTGATGACTGTGGCTTTGTAGTAGAGCCTGAAGTCAGGCAGGTTGATTCCTCCAGTTCCCTTCTTCTTTCTCAAGATTGCTTTGGCTATTTGAAGTTTTTTGTATTTCCATACAAATTGTGAAATTATTTGTTCTAGTTCTGTGAAAAATACTGTTCGTAGCTTGATAGGGATTGCATTGAATCTATAGATTGCTTTGGGTAGTATAGTCATTTTCACAATACTGATTCTTCCAATCCATGAACACGGTATATTTTCTCCATCTATTTGTGTCCTCTTTGATTTCTTTCATCAGTGTTTTATAGTTTTCTATGTATAGGTCTTTTGTTTCTTTAGGTAGATATACTCCTAAGTATTTTATTCTTTTTGCTGCAATGGTGAATGGTACTGTTTCCTTAATTTCTCTTTCTGTTTTCTCATTGTTAGTGTATAGGAATGCAAGGGATTTCTGTGTGTTAATTTTATATCCTGCAACATTACTGTATTCACTGATTAGCTCTTGTAATTTTCTGGTAGAGTCTTTAGGGTTTTCTATGTAGAGGATCATGTCGTCTGCAAACGATGAGTTTTACTTCTTCTTTTCCTATCTGGATTCCTTTTATTTCTTTTTCTGTTCTGATTGCTGTGGCCAACACTTCCAAAACTATGTTGAATAGTAGTGGTGAGAGTGGACACCCTTGTCTTGTTCCTGACTTTAACAGAAATGCTTTCAATTTTTCACCATTGAGGGTGATGCTTGCTGTGGGTTTGTCATATATAGCTTTTATTATGTTGAGGTATGTTCCTTCTATGCCTGCTTTCTGGAGAGTTTTAATCATAAACGGATGTTGAATTTTGTCACAGGCTTTTTCTGCATCTATTGAGATAATCATATAGTTTTTATCTTTCAATTTGTTAATGTGGTGTATTACATTGATTGATTGCGGATATTAAAAAATCTTTGCATTCCTGGGATAAAGCCCACTTGGTCATGATGTATGATCTTTTTAATATGTTGTTGGATTCTGTTTGCTAGAATTTTGTTAAGGATTTTTGCATCTATGTTCATCAGTGATATTGGCCTGTAGTTTTCTTTTTTTGTGGCCTCCTTGTCTGGTTTTGGTATTAGGGTGATGGTGGCCTCATAGAATGAGTTTGGAAGTTTGCCTTCTTCTGCAATTTTCTGGAAGAGCTTGAGTAAGATAGGTGTTAGCTCTTCTCTAAATTTTTGGTAGAATTCAGCTGTGAAGCCATCTGGTCCTGGGCTCTTGTTTGCTGGAAGATTTCTGGTTACAGTTTTAATTTCCTTGCTTGTGATGGATCTGTTAAGATCTTCTATTTCTTCCTGGTTCAGTTTTGGAAAGTTATACTTTTCTAAGAATTTGTCTGTTTCTTCCAAGTTGTCCATTTTATTGGCATAGAGCTGCTGGTAGTAGTCTCTTATGGTCCTTTGTATTTCAGAGTTGTCTGTAGTGATCTCTCCATTTTCATTTCTAATTTTGTTGATTTGCTTCTTCTCCCTTTGTTTCTTGATGAGTCTAGCTAATGGTTTGTCAATTTTATTTACCTTTTCAAAAAACCAGCTTTTAGCTTTATTGATTTTTGCTGTTATCTCTTTTGTTTCTCTTACATTTATTTCTGCCCTAATTTTTAAGATTTCTTTCCTTCTACTAACCCTGGGGTTCTTCATTTCTTCCTTCTCTAGTTGCTTTAGATGTAGAGCTAGGTTATTTATTTGACTTTTTTTCTTGTTTCTTGAGGTAAGCCTGTAATGCTATGAACCTTCCCCTTAGCACTGCTTTTCCAGTGTCCCATAGGTTTTGAGTTGTTGTGTTTTCATTTACATTTGTTTCTATGCATATTTTGATTTCTTTTTTGATTTATTCTGTGATTTGCTGGTTATTCAGAAGCATGTTATTTAGCCTCCATATGTTGGAATTTTTAATAGTTTTTTTCCTGTAATTGAGATCTAATCTTACTGCATTGTGGTCAGAAAAGATGACTGGAATGATTTCAATTTTTTTTAATTTACCAAGGCTGAGATTTATGACCCAGGATGTGATCTATTCTGGAGAAGGTTCCATGTGCACTCGAGAAAAAGATGAAATTGATTGTTTTGGGGTGAAATGCCCTATAGATATCAATTAGGTCTAGCTGGTCCATTGTGTCATTTAAAGTTTGTGTCTCCTCGTTGATTTTCTGTTTAGTTGATCTGTCCATAGGTGTGAGTGGGGTATTAAAGTCTCCGACTATAATTGTGTTATTGTTAATTTCCCCTTTCATTCTTGTTAGCATTTGCCTTACATATTGCAGTGCTCCTATGTTGGGTGCATATGTAATTGTTATATCTTCTGCTTGGATTGATCCTTTGATCATTATGTAGTATCCTTTGTCTCTTAGCACAGCCTTTATTTTAAAGTCTATTTTATCTGATATGCATATTGCCACTCTTGCTTTCTTTTGGTCTCCATTTGCATGAAATATTTTTTTCCAGCCCTTCACTTTCAGTCTGTATGTGTCCCTTGTCTTGAGGTGGGTCTCTTGTAGACAGCATATATAGGGGTCTTGCTTTTGTATCCATTCAGCCAGTCTTTGTCTTCTGGTTGGGGCATTCAACCCATTTACATTTAGGGTAATTATTGATAAGAATGGCCCCGTTGCCATTTGCTTTGTTGTTTTGGGTTCGCGTTCATACAACCTTTCTCTGTTTCTTGTCTAGAGAAGATCCTTTAGCATTTGTTGAAGAGCTGGTTTGGTGGTGCTGAATTCTGTCAACTTTTGCTTGTCTGTAAAGCTTTTGAATTCTCCTTCATATCTGAATGAGATCCTTGCTGGGTACAGTAATCTGGGTTGTAGCTTATTCTCTTTCCTTACTTTAAGTATGTCCTGCCATTGCCTTCTGGCCTGAAGAGTTTCTATTGATAGATCAGCTGTTATCCTTATGGGAATCCCTTTGTGTGTTATTTGTTGTTTCTCCTTTGCTGCTTTTAATATTTGTTCTTTGTGTTTGATCTTTGTTAATTTGACTAATATGTGTCTTGGGGTGTTTTGCCTTGGGTTTATCCTGTTTGCGACTCTCTGGGTTTCTTGGACTTGTGTCACTATTTCCTTCCCCATTTTGGGGAAGTTTTCAGCTATTGTCTCCTTGAGTATTTTCTCATGGCCTTTCTTTTTGTCTTCTTCTTCTGGGACTCCTATGATTCGAATGTTGGGGCGTTTCACATTGTCCCAGAGGTCCCTGAGGTTGTCCTCATTTCTTTTAATTCTTTTTTCTTTTTTCCTCTCTGCATCATTTATTTCCACCATTTTATCTTCTACCTCACTTATCCTATCTTCTGCCTCTGTTATTCTACTGTTGGTTCCCTCCAGAGTGTTTTTGATCTCATTTATTGCATTATTCATTTTTAATTGACTCTTTTTTATTTCTTCTAGGTCCTTGTTAAACATTTCTTGCATCTTCTCAATCCTTGTCTCCAGGTTATTTATCTGTAAGTCTATTTTGTTTTCAAGATTTTGGATCATTTTTATTATCATTATTCTAAATTCTTTTTCAGGTAGATTCCCTATCTCCTCTTCTTTTGTTTGGCTTGATGGGCATTTTTCATGTTCCTTTACCTGTTGGGTATTTCTCTGCCTTTTCATCTTATTTAGATTGCTGTGTTTGGGGTGGCCTTTCTGTATTCTGATAGTCTGTGCTTCCTTTTTATTGTGGAGGTTTCTCCCGGTGGGTGGGGCTGGATGTTTGGCTTGTCGAGGTTTGCTGGTTAGGGAAGCTTGCGTCGGTGTTCTGGTGGGTGGAGCTGGATTTCTTCTCTCTGGAGTGCAGTGGAGTGTCCAGTAGTGAGTTTTGAGATGGGTCTATGAGTTTGGTATGAGTTTGGGCAGCCTGTATATTGACACTCAGGGCTATGTTCCTGCATTGCTGGAGAATTTGCGTGGTATGTCTTGCTCTGGAACTTATTGGCTCTTGGGTGGTGGTTGGTTTCAGTGCAGGTATGGAGGCTTTTGGATGATTTCTTATTAATTAATGTTCCCTGTAGTCAGGAGTTCTCTGGTGTTCTCAGGTTTTGGACTTAAGCCTCTTGCCTCTGGATTTCAGTCTTATTCTTCCAGTAGACTTCTCCATCCATACAGCACTGATAATAAAACTTCTAGGTTAATGGTGGGGTTTCTTCTTTTTAGAGCCTGAATAATATTCCATTGTGTGTATATACCACCTTTTCTTCATACATTCGTCTGTTGATGGACCTGGAAGACATTATGTTAAGTACATTGTCAGTCATAGGACAACTACTGAATGTTTCCAGTTTCCACTTATATGAGGCATCTGAAATAGTCAAAGTTATAGAAGTAGACAATAGAGCAGTGATTATCATGGGATGGGAATAGGAGGACATGAGGAGCGACTCAGTGGATATAAAGTCAAGTTACACAAAGTGACTAAGTTCCAGAAACCTGATATACAACGTTGTGCTTATAGTTAACAATGAACAATACACTTAAGTGTATAACAATACACTTAAAATTTTACTGAGGGTAGATCTCATGGTAACTGTTCTTATTGAAAAGACACACAGACAAACAATAAACAACAAAGAGACAAAGGAAGCTTTTGGGGATGATGAATATAATTATTATCTGGACTGTGGTGACTGTAACATGAGGGTTTACATATGTCAAAACTCACCAATTGTATGCATTAATTATGTGCAGTTTTTGTATACCAATTATATCTCAATAAAACTAGAAAAAAAAATCACTTCTTCTTAGACTCTGAAACATCCAGTTCAGGCTTGTCATGATATAGGTCTTGGACCAGAGGATTTCAGATTTGTTATTTCACTCAGTTTCTTAGAAACATGTTAATGCAGTTCTGATTAAGAGTTTTTATAAGCAAAATAGGCAATCCTTTGTTTAACCAGCATTTACTAATTACTTCCCATGGGCTTCTCAGGTGTTACCAGTGGTAAAGAATCTGTCTGCCAATGCAGGAGATGCAAGAGATACAGGTTCAATCCCTGGGTCGGGAAGATCTTCTGGAGGAGGAAATGGCAACCCACTTTAGTATTCTTGCCTGGAAAATTCCATGGACAGAGGAGTCTAGAAGGCCACAGTCCAAGGGATCACCCAGAGTCAGACACAACTGAGCACACACATGTGTGTGTCCCCATGGGCTTGGGGGTACAGACATGGATCAGATGCCCAGAAATATTAGGCATTCAGAGAAAAAGGCAATTAGCAGAGAACCTGGGTTACTTCTCTTATGCTTCTTGCATTGACCTTTGATAACAGATCTACCTGGTGATAGACTAGTTGAGTTAAGTAAGGCAGTGGACCAAAAGCTTCTATGATACCTGATTCTTCCTTGTACAGAGTTCCTGAACCTTTTCTGCACTCAGACTCTTATAACTTGATTTATGAATGAATTTATGAATATAGAGCAAAGCCTGATGGCTCAGTGGGTAAAGAATCTGCCTGCAGTGCAGAAGACATAGGAGACACGGGTTCAATCCCTGGGTCGGAAAATGGCAGCCTTCTCCAGTATTCTTGGCTGAAAATTCCCGTGGAGAGAGGAGCCTGGCAGGCCACATTCCAAAGGGTTGCACAGATTAGGACATGACTGAGTGACTAAGCACACACATAGCAAAGCCTAAAATTGCTGTGATCAGATTTGTTCTAGATAATGATCCCTGTGACCTGTTTCCCATGACGTCCTCATCCCATCAGGACAGTAGAGGTATTCTTAACAAAGATTCTTAAAAAATGAGAATTTTGGATAATGCTCCCTTTAATAATGACCATTTTATATTCCTTTTCAAAATGAGAAATAGCAAGATCTTAAGGTTAGCAATAAGGGAACACAATAATATTGACTGAAATAAGTGCCAGTAGCTTGTTCAGGGAGAGGTTTGGGGATAAGAACTGGGAGTACATTTTATCTGATCTGATTAAACATTCTTGGGGAGCAAGTCTATTTTAGAGCCTAGGGAGTCACTATACATGTTTTTTCATTGAGGTAGCAAAAGAATAAATAATAGACAGAACTGTTAAATTAATACAAAAATCTTAATTTTTTTACTATTGTTTTTCCTTATTTAATAATAAGCTTCTCAAACAATCATCCAGGTTTCACTGCATCAGAATTTTTTGTCATTTTTGTAACTATCAAATTACTTTTTTGTAAAAGTAAGAGTAGCTGGATAATAGCCTGAGAAGGAAAATCTGGATGTTCTAACCTTACCTCTGCCACCCACACAAGTGGAAAACATTTGGTTATTTTCTCTATTTTTCCTTTCGGAGCTTCTTATGTGGTTACTTCATCACTGACCTAAATCTTAAGTAATTTTTTAAAGCAGAGTTACGTCATGAAGTTCTTATTTGGGAAAAAGAAAAAAAAAAAAAGCCAAAAGCCAAAAAACAGTTGTTTCACTGACCATTGGTTTCCAAATAAATTCAGGTAATATATAAAATCCTGGAAAAGAATGTCCTTGATACATAATACAGAAATATTAACTTAATTTATTCTTTAAAATATTCATCCAGTATTTACTGATTGTTTTTTATATACTAAATAAGAACAAACCTAGGCTTTATAGAATATGAAGCTCATCTATTTGGTTGCCTTTTTAAGATTAAGGATGAAAAAATATGACTGCTATATTAAGATATAAACATTAATGTGTTATTTAAAATAAAAGGGATGGGTGACCCTTTGTAAGTGTACAGTCAGTGGCTTTCAGTATATTCACAAAGTTTTGTATCAACTATGTAATCATTTAATGTTTGTTAAACAAATAATAATGTTATCAATTAATGTTATCAATTCCAGAATATTTTCATCACCACCCTCCAAAGTCCCATAGTCATTGGCAGTCACTATCCTCCCAAAGCCCAGTCCCTGGCAACCACTTTTCCACTTTTTGTCTCTATGGTTCTGCTTATTCTAAACATTTTATGTAAATAGAACCATATAATTGTAGCCTTTTGTGTTTGGATTCATTCATTTAGCATAATGATTTCAAGGTTCGTCCATTTTCTAGGATTGTATAAGAACTTTGTTCTTTTTATGACCAACTAATATTTTATTGTATGGACATACCACATTTTGTTTATTCATTAGTCAGTTGAAGGAAATTTGTGCTATTTCCATTTGGGGACCATCAGGAATAACCTCATGATCATTCCTGCATAAGTTTTTGTGTGGACATGTTTTATTGAGTATATGTTTAGGAGTAGGATTCTTGAGTCAAATGGTAACTGTACATTTAACATTGTGAAGAAATACTGAAGTTTTTTCCAAAGCACTGTACCACTTTACTTTCTCTTTAAACGTGTGAGGGTTCTAATTATTCAGTGCCTCATCAATACTCATTATTTGACCTTGATTATAGCCATCAAAGTGGTATGAAGTGGTAAATTATTGTGATTTGAATTTGTATTTCCCTAAGAGTTAACAGAAGCAAAAGATATTAAGAGGAGGTAACAAGAATACACAGAAGAACTATACAAAAAAGATCTTCACAACACAGATAATCACATCTAGGTTGGTGTGATCACCAACGTAGAGCCAGACATCCTGGAATGCGAAGTCAAGTGTGCCGTAGGAAGCATCACTACAAACAAAGCTAGTGGAGGTGATGGAATTCCAGTTGAGCTATTTCAAATCCTAAAAGATGATGCTGTGAAAGTGCTGCACTCAATATGCCAGCAAATTTGGAAAACTCAGCAGTGACCAAGGGACTGGAAAAGGTTAGTTTTCATTCCAATCCCAAAGAAAGACAGTGCCAAACAATGCTCAAACTACAGCACATTTGCACTCATCTCACACGCTAGTAAATAATGCTCAAAATTCTCCAAGCCAGGCTTCAACAGTATGTGAACTGTGAACTTCCAGATGTTCAAGCTGGATTTAGAAAAGGCAGAGGAACCAGAGATCAAATTGCCAACATCTGCTGGATCATCAAAAAAGCAAGAGAGTTCCAGAAAAACATCTATTTATGCTTTATTGACTATGCCAAAGCCTTTGACTGTGTGGATCACAATAAATTGTGGAAAATTCTGAAAGAGATAGGAATACTAGACCACTTGACCTGCCTCTTGAGAAATTTCTATGCAGGTCAGGAAGCAACAGTTAGAATTGGACATGGAACAACAGACTGGTTCCAAATAGGGAAAGGAGTATGTCAAGGTTGTATATTGTCACCCTGCTTATCTAACTTATATGCAGAGTACATCATGAGGAACACTGGGTTGGATGAATCACAAGCTGGAATCAAGATTGCCGGGAGAAATATCAATAACCTCAGATACGCAGATGACACCACCCATATGGCAGAAAGTGAAGAAGAACTAAAGAGCCTCTTGATGAAAGTGAGAGAGGAGAGTCAAAAAGTTGGCTTAAAGCTCAACTTTCAGAAAACTTAAAATCAAGGCATCTGGTCGCATCACTTCATGGCAGATAGATGGGGAAACATTGGAAACAGTGACAGACTTTATATTTTTGGGCTCCAAAATAACTGCAGATGGTGACTGCAGCCTTGAAATTAAAAGATGCTTGCTCCTTGGAAGAAAAGTTATGACCAACCTACCCAGCATATTAAAAAGCAGAGAAATTACTTGGCCAACAAAGGTCCATCTAGTCAAAGCTATGGTTTTTCCAGTAGTCATGTATGGATGTGAGAGATGGACTATAAAGAAAGCTGAGTGCTGAAGATTTGATGCTTTTGAACTGTGGTGTTGGAGACTCTTGAGAGTCCTTTGTACTGTACAGAGATGCAACGAGTCCATCCTAAAGAAAATCAGCCCTGAATATGCACTGGAAGGACTGATGCTGAAGCTGAAACTCCAATACTTTGGCCACCTGGTGCGAAGAACTGAGTCATTTGAAAAGACCCTGATGCTGGGAAAGAGTGAAGGTGGGAGGAGAAGGTGACAACAGAGGATCAGATGGTTGGATGGCATCACTGACTCAGTGGACATGAGTTTGAGTAAACTCTGTGAGTTGGTGATGAACAGGGAGGCCTGGTGTGCTGCAGTCTGTGGGGTCGCAGGGAGTCAGACACAACTGAGTGACTGAACTGACTGAACTGAAGTGTTAGGAATATTGAGCCACTTATTTTTTTTCTGTTTATTTTTATTAGTTGGAGGCTAATTACTTTACAATATTGTAGTGGTTTTTGCCATACATTGACATGAATCAGCCATGGATTTACATGTATTCCCCATCGCAATCCCCCCTCCCACCTTCCCCCCCGCCCCTATCTCTGGGTCTTCCCAGTGCACCAGCCCCGAGCACTTGTCTCATGCATCCAGCCTGGGCTGGTGATCTGTTTCACCCTTGCTAATATACACTTTTCATGTGTTACTTGACCATTTGGATTTTTTGGAGAAAAGATCGTTCACATCTTTATTTTTAAAATTGGCTTCTTTATTCTTTTATTCTTAAGTTGTTCAGTTTTTTATATATTCTTGATACATATATGATGTTTCTCCCATTCTGTTTATTGTCTCTGCTCGCTCTGTCAATAGTATCCTTTGGAACACAGCAGTTTTTAATTTTGATAAAGTCCAACTTATGTTTTTTCCTTTCATTATTTGTCTTTTTGGTGCCATATATAAGAAACATTCGTCTACGCAAAGGTCACAAAGATTTACTCCTATCTTATTCTAAGAGTATTATGGTTTTATCTCTTACATGTAGATTTGTGATCCATTTCAGGTTAATTTTTGTATTAAATGTAAGGTAATGGTCCATGTTCATTCTTTGGTAGGTTGATGTCCCATTTTCCCATGACTATTTATTGAGAAAGCTATTCTTTCCACACTAAAATGTCTTTCACTCCTGGGGAAAGTCAGTTGATCATACTGTGAGGATTCATTGCTTTGAGATCTTTTTTATTCTTTAATACAGATATTTACAGCTATAAATTTTCCTCTGAGCATTTATTTAGCTACATGCCATAATTTGAGGTAAGTTGTATTATTGTTTTTATTTATCTCAAAGTATTTTTCTAGAATCTCATCATCGCTAATTATTAGAGAAGTGCAAATCAAAACTATAGTGAGGTACCAACTCACACCAGTCAGAATGGCCATTGTTAAAATGTCTACAGATAACAAATGTTGGAGAGGGTATGGCAAAAAGAGAACTTCCTACAGTGTTGGTGGGAATGTGAATTGGTGCAAACACTATGGAAAATAGTATGAAGTTTTCTTGAAACTAAAAATAGGATTGTCGTATGCAGCTGTCCCACTCTAGGGAATATATCCTGAGAAAACTATAATTTAAAAATGTACTTGCACTTCAGTATTTATAGCAGTACTATTTAACAATAGCCAAGTCAAGGAAACAACCTACATGTCCATCAGTAGATGAATGAATAAAGAAGATGTGGTGTGTATACACCACACACACGCATATGTACAATGGAGTACTATTCAGCCATAAAAATGAGTGAAATAATGCCATTTGCAGCAACTGGGATGGACCTGGAGAAATGATCACACAAAGTGGAGTAAGTCAGAAAAAGAAACACAAATATTATATCACTTATATGTAAAATCTGAAATATGACACAAATGAATTTATTTATGAAACAGAATCAAACTCACAGACATAGAAAACAAACTTACGGTTACCAAAGTGGGAAGGGGCTAGGGGAGAAATAGGAGTTTGGGATTAGCAGATACCAACTACTACATATAAAAGAAACAATAAGGTTCTATTGTATAGCACAAGGAACTGTAATCAATATCCTATGAAAAACCATAATGGAAAATAAATAAAGCATTTTCTAAATTCTCTTGTGATATCTTTTTTGATCATTGTTTATTAAAGTATGTATTGTTTAATTCTGCTTATTTGTGAGTTTCCCACATTTCTTTCGGTAATTCTAGTTTCATTCCATTGTGGTTGGAGAACATACTTGGTCATCATTTCAGTTCTTTAAAATTGTTTAACTTAATTTTATGACCTAATAGATGGTCTGTCCTGTACAGTGTTCTGTGTATACTGGAGAAGAATGTTTATTCTTCCCTTGTTGTTTAGGTATCTATTAGGTCTAGTTGGTGTTCAGTAGTAGTTACTTGCTTATCTTCTGTCTAGTTTTTCTACACATTATTATTTTTTTTTTTCTACACATTATTGAAAGTTTGATATTGAAGTCTCCAGGTATTAGTATTAAATTGACTTTTTTTCCTTTCAATTCTGTCACTCTGTGCTTCATGTATTTTGGGACTCTGTTGGTAAGTGCATGTATTTTAAAAATGTATTATGCCTTTCTTATGTATTGATTATTTTATCATTTTAATTTGTCATTCTTTGCCTTTATTCTAGTAAGAATTTTTATCTAAACGTCTACTTTGTTTCATGTTGGTATGGTCACTCTCACTCTTTTGAGTATTGTTTACAATACCATCTTATTAATTTTACCCTATTTGTGTCTTTGAATCTAAAGTATGTTTCTTCTGGATAACATATAGTAAGCTTATGTTTTTTTTTAATATTCCCAACAGTATATGCAGGTTCCTTTTTCTCCATATCCTATCCAATATTTGTTATTTGTATATATATTTTTGCTGATAGTCACTCTGACAGGAATGAAGTGATATTTTATTGTTTTTATGTGCATTTCTCTAATAAGTAGAGACATGGAGCATCTTTTCATGTGACTGTATGTCATCTTTGGAAAAATGTCTGTGCACGTCTTCTGCCCATTTTCTGATTGGGTGGTTTGTTTTATGATATTGAATTGTAGGTGTGTGTTGTATGAGCTGATTTATATATTTGAGATATTAACTCCCTTTCAACCATCATTTACAAATATTTTCTCCTGTTCTGTAGGTTGTCTTTTCATTTTTTCAGTGGTTTCCTTTTCTGTACCAAAGCTTTAAAATGTAGTTAGGTCCCATTAAAAAAATTTTTACTCTTATTTCTTTTGCCTTAAGGGATAGAATAAAAAAAATGTTACTATGGTTTATGTCAAAGAAGGTTCTGCCTTTGTTTTCTTCTAAGAATTTTATGGTGTCATGTCTTACATTTAGGTCTTTAGTTCATTTTGAGTTTACTTTTATATATGATGTGAAGACTCATTCTTTTACATATACCTGTCCAGTTTTCCCAACACCACTTATTGAAGAGACTGTCTTTTCTCCATTGTACATTCTTGCCTCCTTTGTCATAGAATAATTGACCATAGGTATGTGGGTTTATTTTTGGGCTTTCTAGTCTGTTCCATCAGTTTATGTATCAGTACCATGCTGTTTTGATTACTGTAGCTTTGAGATCTGGGCAAGTGATAAGCTTCAGCTTTGTTGTTTTTTTCTCAAGACTGCTTTGGCAACTCAGGATCTGTGGTGGTTCCATATACATTTTAGGTTTATTTGTTCTATTTTTATGAAAAATGTCATGGGAAAGATGTCATGCATTAATATGTAGATTGCTTTGGGTAGTATAGCAATTTTAACAATATTCTTCTAATGGAAGAATGTGGGATGGTTTTCCATTTTTTGTGTCATCTTCAGTTCCCTTCATCAGTATTTTATACTTTTAAGAGCATAGGTCCTACAACTACTTGGTTAAGTTTATTCCTAGATATTTTATTCTTTTTGATGTGATTTTAAACTGGATTATTTTTTACTTTCTTTTTGATTGTTCATTATTTAAGTATAGAAAAGTAGCACATTTTTGTATATTAATCTTGTATTTTCAACTTTACTGAATTCATTTAGTAGCTCTAATAGCTTTTGGCTTGAGACTTTAAGGTTTTCTCTATAAAGTGTCATGTCTTCTGCAAATAGAGACAGTTTTTATTTCTTCCCTTCTAGCTTTATTTCTTTTCCCTGTCTGATTGCTATGGCTAGGATTTTCAGTACTGTGTGCAATAGAAGTGGTGAGAGTGGGCATTCGTGTCTTGTTCCCATGTTTAGAGGAAGGCTTTAAGCTTTTCACTGTTGAGTGTGATGTAGGTCCATACCAACTTAATTTTAATGTCATACAGAAGCTTTGCTCCATCCTTCCTGACTCTTTATACTAACAATTTACACATTCATACAGCATAAGTCAATCAAAACTGTTTGATAAGCAGTTATTTTTTAAATCAGATTGAGGGAACAAAGAGTTATATACATTTAACTTTATTTTACCTTTACCTATGTATTAACTTCTACTGGTGCTCTTCATTTTACATATGGATTTGAGTTACTGTCTAGTGTCTTTTCATTTCATCCTGAAAGACTTCCTTTGATATTTCTTATAGAGCAAGTTTGCTAATGACAGATTCTCTCACATTTTATTTATTTGGTAGTAGGTCCTTTGTGGGCTTCCCAGGTGGCTCAGTGGGTAAAGAATCCTCCTGCAGTGCAGGAGATGTGGGTTCAATCCCTGGATCTGGAAGACCCTTCAAGGAGGGTGTAGCAACCCAGTCCAGTATTCTTGCCTGGAGAATCCCATGGACAGAGGAGCTTGGCGAGCTACAGTCCATAGGGTCACAAAGAATCAGACACAACTGAAGCCACTTAGCATGCACAACTCCTTTGTATTAAAAGCATAATATTACAAATCAAGTGTTTTAGAGTTTTAACAGTCCAACAGGCCATTTATTTGACAATATTTTTGGAGAAATCTTAGAACTCAAGTAACAACCCATTTAAAGAAACTACTTAAAAAGTTTTTCTTTTAATCAGTTTTATGGCCTACAATAAACTGTATCCTTTTAAAGTAAAGAATTCAGTGAGTTTGACAGATGAATACATCTTTAAAAACATCCCCTGAGTCACTAATTTTTCCTTTTTATAGATGAGTAGCATTCCACTGTGGGCTTTCCTGGTGGCTCAGATGGTAAAGAATCTTCCCGCAATGTAGGACACTCAAGTTTGGCCCCAAGGTTTGCATATTTTTTAAGTAATTAATTTATTTTAATTGGAGGACAATTACTTTACAATATTGTGATGGTTTTTGCCGTACATCAACATAAATCAGCCATGGGTGCACTTGTGTCCTGCCATCCTGAACCCCCGCAGCCACCTCCCTCCCTACTCCATCCTTCTGGGTTGTCCCAGAGCACCGGCTTTGAGTGCCCCGCTTCATGTATTGAACTTGCACTGGTCATCTGTTTTACTTACGGTAATATACATGTTTTCATGCTATTCTCTCAGATCATCCCACCCTCACCTTCTCCCACAGAGTCCAAAAAGTCTGTTCTTTACATCTGTGTCTCTTTTGCTGCCTTGCATATAGGATCATCATTACTGTCTTTTTAAATTCCATATATATGTGTTGGATACCATGCAGTCTTCAAACTTGCTAAATTTATTTGTTAGTTCTAGTGCTTGTTTTATAGATAATTTAATTTTTCTACATAAACAATTATGTTCTTTGGAAATAGGCATGGCAGTCCTTCATTTCCAGTATTTATTTATATTCATTTCATTTTATTGCCCTATTGCAATAGCTGGGCCTCCAGTATAATGTTAATGCAAGTTTATAGAGGAGAGCACCATCCTTGTCTTTTTCCAGACTATAGAGAAAGAGCTGAATATTTTACCATTATATATAACGTTGACAGGACTTCCCCGGTGGCACTAGTGGTAAAGAATCAGCCTGCCAATGCAGGTGACTTAAAAGATGCAGTTTCCATCCCTGGATTGGGAAGATGCCCTGGAGGAGGGCACAGCAACCCACTCCAGTATTTTTGCCTGGAGGTTTCCATGGACAGAGGAGTCTGGCGGGCTGCAGCCTAGTGGATGGCAAAGAGTTGGACATGACTGAGTGACTTAAAAAGCACACACATAACACTGGTTACAGATTTTTTCATCAGCTCAGTTCAGTGACTCAGTCGTGTCTGACTCTTTGCGACCCCATGGAATGCAACACACCAGGCCTCCCTGTCCATCACCAACTCCCGGAGTTTACTCAAACTCATGTCCATTGAGTCAGTGACGCCATCCAATGGTCTCATCCTCTGTCGTCCCCTTCTCCTCCCACCTTCAATCTTCCCAGCATCAGGGTCTTTTCAAATGAGTCAGCTCTTCGCATCATGGGGTCAAAATATTGGAGTTTCAGCTTCAACATTGGTCCTTCCACTGCATATTCAGGGCTGATTTTCTTTAGGATGGACTGGTGGGATCTCCGTGTAGTCCAAGCAACTCTCAAGAGTCTTCTCCAACACCACAGTTCAAAAGCATCAAATCTTCAGCACTCAGCTTTCTTTATAGTTCAACTCTCACATCCATACATGACTACTGGAAAAATCATAGTTTTGACTAGATGGACCTTTGTTGGCCAAGTAATGTCTCTGCTTTTTAATATGCTGTCTAGGTTGGTCATAACTTTTCTTCCAAGGAGTAAGCATCTTTTAATTTCATGGCTGCAGTCACCATCTGCAGTGATTTTGGAGCCCAAAAATATAAAGTCTGTCACTGTTTCCAATGTTTCCCCATCTATTTGCCATGAAGTGATGAGACCGGATGCCATGATCTTAGTTTTCTGAATGTTGAGTTGTAAGCCAACTTTTTCACTCTTCTCTTTCACTTTCATCGAGGCTCTTTAGTTCTTCTTCGCTTTCTGCCATAAGGGTGGTGTCATCTGCATATCTGAGGTTATTGATATTTCTCCCGGCAATCTTGATTCTAGCTTGTCCTTCCTCCAGCCCAGCATTTCTCATGATGTATTCTGCATATAAGTTAGATAAGCAGGGTGACAATATACAGCCTTGACATACTCCTTATTTTTCATAGATACACTTTATCAGATTAAGGAAGCTCCATTCTGTTTCCAGTGTGTTGAGAATTATAATCATAAATAGATACTGAATTTTAACTGATCTTTCTGCTTCTACTGAAATGAATATATGTTTTTCTTCCTATTTTTATTTATCCTTATTTTATACTTATTTTTAATTTTTTTGGCCATGTGGCTTAGTTCCATGACTAGGGCTCAAAGCTAGGCCCCTTGCATTAGAATTATGGAATTATAACCACTGGACAACCAAGGAATTCCCTTCTTCCTCTTTTTAATATGATTAATTGTATTGATTGATTTTTGAAAATTAAACCAAGCTGAATTTTTGATATAGGTCCTATTTAGTCTTGGTGTATTAAACTTTGTATATATTGTTGGATTGTTTCACCATATTGTATTATTTTTTCAGTTTATGGGGTATATTGATCTGTAGTAGTATTTTAATATACATGCCTATATAAATATATTTGGTAATCTCTTTGTCAGGTTCTGGTGTTAGGATTATGCTGGCCTTCTAAAATAAAACTAGTTGGGAAGTAAATATTTTCTTCCAGATGAATTTTTACAAAGTTGCTTTTAGTTAAATGTTTTTAAGGTAAATAGTTATATATCAATGGAATCCTTATTAAATAGGAACAGCAAGGCAGATATAATTGATTGTCATCATAACCATCTCAGAGAGATTGGAAGCTTTGTAGATAGATAAACACCTTTGGTCTGTCTAGTCAAGGCTATGGTTTTTCCAGTAGTCAATTATGGATGTGAGAGTTGGACTATAAAGAAAGTTGAGTGCCGAAGAATAGGTGCTTTGGAACTGTGGTGTTGGAGAAGACTCTTGAGAGTCCCTTGGACTGCAAGGAGATCCAACCAGTCCATCCTAAAGGAGATTAGTCCTGGGTGTTCATTGGAAGGACAGATGTTGAAGCTGAAACTCCAATAATTTGGCCACCTGATGTGAAGAGCTGACTCATTTGAAAAGACCCTGATGCTGGGAAAGATTTAGGGCAGGAGGAGAAGGGGAAGACAGAGGATGAGATGGTTGGATGGCATCATTGACTCAATTGACATGGGTTTGGGTAGACTCCAGCTGTTGGTGATGGACAGGGAGGCCTGGCATGCTGCAGTTCATCAGGTTGCAAAGAGTCGGACATGACTGAGCAACTGAACTGAACTGAAACACCTTTGAATGAAGTTCAGCAAAGATTCATTTGTCTGTTCTCTCATTTTCTTCTTTTGTCCCCCAAATTCCCTCTGCCTCTAACTGTTCCACTTACTAAATGTATATAGGACGAAGCATTTATTGAGAAATGTTTTATTTAAGCAAGTGAAGCTATTCAATATGTAGCCTTATGTGTTCATGATATATTAGTTTCTACCCTCAACCTCAAGGAACTCTATGTGGAAGTCTTCAAATCATAACACTGCTCTTCTGTGTAGAAAGTGATGCTTATTAAACATGCAGATTTATATTTCTTCTACTCTGACCTGGCCTGCAAGAGACCTGGGTTTGATCCCTGGGTTGGGAAGATCCCCTGGAGAAGGAAAAGGCTACCCACTCCAGTATTCTGGCCTGGATAATTCCATGGACTGTATAGTCCATGGGGTCACAGTCGGACACAACTGAGCTACTTTCATTTTCACTTTCTTTTCACTCTGACCTAAGTCTCAGGTCCAGTGGAAAGTCCGTATGTCACTTACCCACAGTTTATCCCAAAAGGTAGAAAAATAATAGACATCATAATGCTAATCTTCAGTAAGTTGCATGCTTCCCATGGAGAGAATCACATTTTTTGTGTTCTTGGAGGGGACAGAGTTTATAATAATACCAGTAGTAGCAGCTAATACTTATTTAGTTTTTGTTTTGTTTCTGACATTGGTGTGTACTAATTTTAACCTAATAGTAACCCTGTTAAGCTTATTCCTTGGAAGGAAAGTTATGACCAACTTAGGTAGCATATTAAAAAGCAGAGACATTACTTTGCCAACAAAGGTCCGTCTGGTCAAGGCTATGGTTTTTCCAGTGGTCATGTATGGATGTGAGAGTTGGACTGTGAGGAAAGCTGAGCACCCAAAAATTGGTGCTTTTGAGCTGTGGTGTTGGAGGAGATTCTTGAGAGTCCCTTGGACTGCAAGGAGATCCAACCAGTCCATCCTAAAGGAGATCAATCCTGGGTGTTCATTGGAAGGACTGATGCTGAAGCTGAAACTCCAGTACTTTGGCCACCTCATGAGAAGAGTTAACTCATTGGAAAATACCCTGATGCTGGAAGGGATTGGGAACAGGAGGAGAAGGGGACGACAGAGGAAGAGATGGCTGGATGGCATCACCGACTCAATGGGCATGAGTTTGAGTAAACTCTGGGAGTTTGTGATGGACAGGGAGGCCTGGCGTGCTGCGATTCATGGGGTTGCAAAGAGTCGGACACCACTGAGCGACTGAACTGAACTGAACTGAACCCTGTGAAGTAATATTATCTCCATTTGCTGAAAAGAAAACAGAAGTATAGAGATGTTAGATAAAAACTCATCTGATTCACACAGTGATAAGTAGCAGAATTTCTTAGGCAACAACTTGTTCTTAAGGGAACAGTAAGGCTTTCTGACTTCACATAAATACAGAATAGTCATAAAATCTGGATGTTTATCACCTTATTTTTTCTTCATTAGCTTGTCACCAACATTTCGTATGATTTTGGTTTCAAGAGAAACTCAGTTCATACTAGTATCCGCAGTATAGTAAATTGATTAATTTAGGAAATGGGAAAAATGCTGAGGAAGTCTGTCATAGAAGCAACAAAAGGAAAACAGGAACGAAAACAACTAGGAGGATCATAGTGTCGGGGGCAGGTGCTTAGGTTTTTAGAGTTACCAAATTCTTTCTTCTCTCTTTTTCCTTCTACCCTTTGTATTTCATTTTGCACTTGTCACTTATGCGTTTTATTGTGGAATTTAATATCTTCTCTTGTAAATAGACAGTCTTCTCTTGTGACCAGTGCAGTGCTGCCATGTGATAGCCCAAGGGGTGAAGGATTCACTTTGTAAAGACCACAGAGTTGTTGGCTGGATTCACCTCCTTGAAGTCCGTTTGTGGACTGAAGCCCTCAGTTTCTCATTGTCTTTCTGAAAGGTGCTGTCATTTCCTTGCCATGTGGGCCCTGCCATGTATGGCTTACTCATCAAAGCCAGCAATGGAGAGAATCAATAGAGAGTTTTCTAGCAAAATGGAAGTTATCTTACCTAAAGTAATCATGGAAGTGACATCCTGTCAACTTGGCATAGTCTAATGGTCAGAAGCACATTGCAGTTTCAAGGGGAGGGAATGATAAAGGGACATTAATACCAGGAATGGGGATAATTACCATCATTTGGGTAACTAAAACTGACCTTGGGGGTAAGGGGGATCATAATCTATGATTGCTCAAGCTTAGGTCAGTTATCCTTCCTCAGGTCCATAGGGGCAGCATGTGTTACCACAGAAAGAGAAGTAAAGAAAGTTTTCTGTGGAGAAAAAAATAGTTATCCCATCTCAAATCAGGAGTCCAAAATTAGATCTTATCTATTTTTTGAAAACTAGTGTTACTTATGTCATTTTTAAACCATTATTTTAAATTCATATGAGAAATTATTTGAAGAACTTTTGTCTTGATCCCCAATTTATGAGTGTTATAGTTAGAAAGGCATATCATAAATCTGACTTGAAATGGTTGAATTGATCAAAAGATATTGGGTGTTACTGTGTATCTGTAGTTATAGAGAATGGCTATCCCTAGACCAAGAATTTGATTGCAAAACAGATACTTGGCATTTAAGGCATCATAAAGTATAACAATAAATCTTTGTTTCTACTTAAAATTTTTAAGCAACATTTGAGGTTCTGTTGTATCTTTGATACTGTGCTAGGAGCTTTCCTGTGTTATAGCTCCTTTACATCCTATAGAAATCCTGTTTTTTTTAAATTATTTAAATGGAATGACTGCCATTTTATAACAGGAGGTATTATTGAAGCACCATGGATCTATTATTAGCCAGCAAAATAAGACTTCGAAAATGGAATGACTGCCATTTTATAACAGGAGGTATTATTGAAGCACCATGGATCTATTATTAGTCAGCAAAGGAAGACTTAGAAGTGTCGGGGGAGTGTGTAATTTCCTCGGTTCTGTCTCGTCATAACAAAAATTTGAAGTGATGGATCAGTGTTACAGCCCTCCAATGGACCAGTGTTACAGCTCAGTTTTAATTAGAAAATAAAGGAAAATACTTACTCGAGGCATGAGGGCATGCCAACCCAAAAGACACAAAGAAAGGAGAGAGACCCCTGGCCCTTTGGCTCCTCTTTTTATATGTTTTTTCTCCTCTCCCTGGGCCTGCCTTATGTAAATTGGGCTAGCCAGGAGTGCTGTTTGTTTTACCTGAGGTCCTCACTCCCGTCCTTGGACCTTCCTTTGTTCTATTTTAGCGGGCTTTTCCTTTCCTTGTCTTTTAGCCACCGCCATTCTGGACTCCTTTTTCCTGTTCTAACTACCTAATAGAAGGAACTGTAGAAATACTTTGGGGAACCTAAACAACTTTATGTCTCAGAAGGATTGATCAATTGTATAATATGTGAATAAAGAGCTGTTATAATCTTCAGACAAAATGCTTCAACAGTGTTAGTAATATAGAGGTCACTGGTGACTTTAGTGGGGTGAGGAAGTCAGGAAAATAAGGGATAAGAAATATACTGAGAAGTAAGTAAGTGATGAAAAGGTGGACTTGAGTGCATAATTTTCAGGAAATTGAGCTATAAATGGAAGAAAGCAGACAAGCAATAATTATTGAGGGAAGAGAATTTTGGTATTCTGTTCCCATTATTTGTTTGATAAGTGTGATGATTTTAAGGTTTGAGAAGGTTGGTCAATTTAAATGCTGATTGGAAGAATCAGATAAGCAGCAAGAGGTAAAAGATACAGGAAGGGAAATATCTTTAGTTTCTGAGAAAAGATTGGGATGTAATTCAGAACACAGGTGGAACACTTTGAGACACAAAGTTCTTAAGTTTTGAGGCCAAGGCTTGACCCAGGTTTAATCACAAAGAGCATAAATCACTTTGAGAGGATTACAAACGTTTTCATACTTTCCCCTCACTTTCCTCATGGCCAGAATTTTTTTTTTTTTTTCCTGAGCTAGTTCATCTATTATTCCCTCAGAGGCTCTTTTAAATGAACCAAAGAGTAAAATGAAATATGAATAAAAGATGGGGAAAATTCGGTGTTTTTGGTGAGTTAACAGTTCTGCTTGAATAGATACTAGATATTAAGGGAAGAAATTCAAAGAGGTGATAATTATTTGATGAACAGTTCCATGTCATTTCTAGCTTTAAAGTTCTTGTTCTAGGCAGAAAATAATATGAGCAGTAGGAAGCAAGAGTCAAGTCATAAGGTCATGAGATTATGTTGAAAGCTTGGATTATTTCAACCAGTTCTAAACATCACCAAATGTCCCTGTCAAAACGTATTGTTGTTTAGTCATTCAGTTGTGTCCAACTTTTTTGCAACTCCATGGACTGTAGCCTGCCAGGCTCCTCTGTCCATGGGATTATCCAGGCAAGTATACTGAAGTGGGTAGCCATTCCCTTCTGCAGGGGATCTTCCCGACCCAGGGAAGACATCTCCTTCATTGGCAGGTGGGTTCTCTACCACTGAACCACTTGGGAAGCCCAGAACATTGTACAGATAATGTTAAAAATTGTTACCAGAAAAAGAGCTTCTGTTGTCAGTGATGACTCATCCACTTCCAGGCATATACAAGACAGAGAAGTCTCCTCCTTTTGATTAGTACTTGAGTGTTGTTTATGTTGTTATTAAAGGACATATATAACATTTTAAGTGCACTAAGACCATCTTCATAGTGGTTTGTGACACCTCTAACTTATCTTGTGATCTAAACAAGCCACAGAATTGCTCTGAACTTTAAATTCCTTTAGACTAAAATAATAAATATATACAGTGAACTCTAAGGCTCCCTTGACCTTGTAAAATTTCATGTTTTTAAGTTAATGAAATCTTTCTATAGGAAAAGTGACACACCTAAAAGAATAATGAAGAAATCTTGCTGCTTAGGAGGGGTTCCCTGAGATGGTCGGGGCAGAAGGAGGTGGGCAACAGTGAGAAGACTGGGCCTTGTTAGCTCTGCCGAAACTAGTGAAAGGTTGCTGCTGCGAGCCATGTACTATGCCCAGATTCGTGACCTCCGGAGGAGAAGATTTCTATCCGGGGCCAGAGTCCAGGCTTGACCACTTGGAACTTTCTGTGTAATGGAATTTTATTAAAGTATGAAAGAGATAGAGAAAGTGTCTGGCATAGACATCAGAAGGGGGAAGAAAGAATGCCTCCTTGCTAGTTTTTAGCAAGGCATTTTATGTCTGTTAGCAAGCTTCTAATCAGATAAGAGAAACACCTCAAGGCTGAGGGAGTTTCACCAGGACCTCTTGATGAAAGTGAAAGGAGAGTGAAAAATTTGACTTAAAACTCAACATTCAGAAAACTAAGATCATGGCATCTGGTCGCATCACTTCATGGCAAATAGATGGGGAAATAGTGGAAACAGTGACAGACTTTATCATTTTAGGCTCCAAAATCACTGTAGATGGTGACTGTAGCCATGAAATTAAAAGACACTTGCTCCTTGGAAGAAAAGTTATGACCAACCCAGACAGCATATTAAAAAGCAGAGACATTACTTTACCAACAAAGGTCTGTCTAGTCAAGGCTATGGTTTTTCCAGTAGTCATGTATGGATGTGAGAGTTGGACTATAAAGAAAGCTGAGCGCCAAAGATTTGATGCTTTTGAACTGTGGTGTTGGAGAAAATCTTGAGAGTCCCTTGGAATGCAAGGAGGTCCAACCAGTCCATCCTAAAGGAAACCAGTCCTGAATACGCAGTGAAAGGACTGATGTTGAAGCTGAAACTCTAATACTTTGGCTACCTGGTGTGAAGAAATGACTCATTGGAAAAAACCCTGATGCTGGGAAAGATTGAAGGCGGGAGGAGATGGGGACAACAGGGGATGAGATGGTTGGATGGCATCACCGACTCAATAGACATGAGTTTGAGTAAATTCCAGTAGTTGACAATGGACAGGGAGGCCTGGCATTGCTGCAGTCAGACATGACTGAGAGCCTGAACTGAACTGAAACAAATGAGTACATATGCACACCATAGAGTTGGAGTCAGTTTTCTTCACCACTCTCATGATGATCATTTCTTTGGTTCTTCTTCTGACCTTCTTCTGGTTCCTAAACCTGGAACTTTGGGGCCCTGTGTCATTTGTGGCAGTATTGTCAGGGATAAGCTCCACATTTCTGAATCTCAGGATTTATCATTAATTGCCACACCCTCCTCCTAGTCTGTCTCCATGGAAGTCTTTCTTTTTCAAACAGAAACTTCAAATCACAACTGCCCCCATGCCACCAGAGAGAGAACCAATCTTGAAGTTCTTTCCACCTGATATTTTTTTTTCCCCCCAAAGGGAGACTACATTATTCTAGACAAGTGAAAGGATTCAAAAGTCAATACAAATTTAAGGTCAAATAGGAATTCTGTTCCATATGCCCAACTGAAAATAATAAATTCTAGGGTAATAATTGGGGATTGGGGTAATGTTATGTAGTATATGTATGCCCATTTTTTTCCTTAGCAGCTTTCAATGTACTAGAGAATGTTCAGAGAGTAAATCTTGATAATTAAAACAATTGGTTTGAATGTTAGACGTGAATTTGGAGATAGTGGTAGAGTTGTTTTGTGGTTTTTAAAGTATTTACAAGGCACTGGTTCTGTTCTTGGGAAACAATAAATTATTAAAAATAGCCAGTGGGAATTTTCTGTATGACACAGGGAGCTCAAACCTGGTTTTCTGTGACAACCTAGAGGGGTGGGGTGGGCTGGGAGGTGGGAGGGAGGCTCAAGGGGGAGGGGACGTGTGTACACCTATGGCCGAGTCATGCTGATGTATTGCCGAAACCATCACAATATTGTAAAGTAATTATCCTCCAATTAAAAATTAAATTTAAAAAATAAAGCCAACTAAAATCACACAGACAAAAAACTTAAAAAATAATAATACATATGAAATTGGTGATAAAATATTGTGAAAATAGACTGAGTTCCTTGACTAACCCATAAAAAACATTTAGTTCATTAAGGAACTGATGATTCTGTTGCAGAAGTACAAAGCAGAATTTAAGCCTTCTTTGCTTCTCCATCCCTTGGAGGTTTTAAAGATAAAATTCTGTACTGGAACCCTTTTCTGACTTATGGTATAAATAGCTGATCAATTAATTTTTACACTGTCATGAAAGAATAAGTGCCTAAAAGGCAGGGAAAGTGAGCAGTGGAAGTGATATTATTTGCTACCTGGGATGGGTAACTTATATTCTGCTCACCACTCCCTTCCCTTCCAAATCATATTTTATTGACCTACACTTGTCCTGTCCCTAAGTTCACACTCTTCTAATTTCATAGCTCAGACGGTAAACAATCCACCTGCAATTCAGGAGACCCAGGTTTGATACCTGGGTCAGGAAGATCCCCTAGAGAGGGAAATGGCAACCCACTCCAGTATTCTTGCCTGGAAAATCTGTGGACTGAGGAGCCTAGAGGGCTATAGTCCCTGGGGTCACAAAGAGTTGGACACGAGTGAGCAAGTGACACTTGAACTTTCAGTTCTTTAGGGCTAGCAGGGAAGATCAGCTGGAAGAAGTAAAGGAGTTGAGCTAATAGAAGAGAGAAATACTGTATACAGAGAGTCTACATACAATTTTCAGATTTGGGCAAGAAGAATGTGAAATTGCATATGCTACTCCAATGTCCAACACATCCACCACCCTGAAAATGACCATTTCTTTTTTTAAGAGTAAAGAAAAAGTATGAAGGTGAGGAAAATAATATTTTTAAGTGCTTTCTCTATATTTGGCCTTAATTAGAATAATTTATATGTGTTCTTCATTTAATCCTTGGAGAAGTTAAAAGCTGTAATTTTATATTACCATTTATTTTTATAGCAGCTTACAAAGTGCTCCTGAAACATAATAACTTGTTAACAAGCCTATGATGGAGGCATTATTCATATCCTATTTTAGTGAGAGAGAAAACAAGAGTCAGTTTATTAACTAGGTCAATTTTTAGTTATCCTTTGGACACCGACACTAATCTAGAGTCTCAACCTCTTTATCTTACAGTGGGACCAACCTTTAAAGAGTGATGAAGTGTCAGTGAGAGGACAGTGTGCAGCAGGTGAAGATGCGTTTATCTGTACAGTAGCTGCACATGATGCACACTTAATAAAAGTTCACTGTGATTTTTCAGTGCGGGTAAATTGCTTGCTTAATATCACAAAGCCAGAATGTGGTAGGATTTAAACTCAAACAATTCTTCCAACTCTTAAGCATTTTCTACTCCACCCTGTCTCTTGAATGAAAAGGACCAGCATCAAGAATTCCATTGCCTAATCTTTCTGTGTGTGCACACAAGTGTATACATGCACACATCTCTAACCTGCTTGTCTCATGGGCCTTCACACCTTTCAGTCCAATTACCTTTATGAGTCATCTAGACACCTCATACAGCAGGTAGAATACAGTAAGTCCCCTATATATAAGTGAGTTCCATTCCAAGAATGTGTTCATGATTTCAAGTTGTCAGTAAGGTCAGATGCAACAGAATCAGCTACTTCCCTGAATGTTTACATTGTGCCTGGCACTCTGCGGCAGTGTGTTTTCTAGACATGTGTTCCTGCCACATCTGAGTGGGCATGCAAGTGTAATACATTTTCAGAGAGAAGGCAGTCATCTTGCTTATCGTGAACACACTTGGAGTCCGGAGGATGCATTAGAATCTTGTTATTGTTCAAATGAGATTTCCTTCAGACCCACTTGATGCTAAGATGAACACTTAGGTGTCCATTGTGGCAAAGAGAGGTAGGGGAGAGACTTGAATTTGTTCTTGATATAAGGAAAATCAGCTTCTCTCCATTTCTCCGAGAAAATGGGAGCCTTCAGCATGGAGGGCCTCTTTCTTGCTGATAGAGATCCTCTCTTAAAGAATCACTTCAACCAACTAGGGCTGAGGATAGATATGACAGGTACATAGCATAGCGATCTTGTTCTGCTATACTTACATACTCACATTTACTACTTACAAAAGCCCTATGCAGTAGATATTTTAACAATCTAACAAAGACACTGTTTCAAGAGAGTCATTAATTTGTCAGAGGTATTACAACTCAATGTGGAATTTGGAGTTGTATCCAATTAGATTAAGTAAACTGTCCAGTGTTGTTATGCTTGGGTTGACTTTGGAAGCAACTCAGTTCAGTGTAAATCCAAAAACTGGGCTTATGTCCATTATACCCTGCCACCCCTTCTGTGTATTTAAGACAAGTTACCACATGGTTTCCCACTGTGCTTATTGGAATCCAAGGTTTTTAGGGTTCCTCTTCTCTATAATGTTTAGTAGTGACTCATACTAACCTAGCAATTATGTGAAAATATAAGCATCAGAAGTCCGAAATTAATGGAAGTAAATTTTTTTTGGATAAACTCATATTTGTCTACTAATTTTCTTTTAGGTCAAACTAATTTACTACATGCTGATATTATTGGATTTTCAATACCCTGCACTATCTCTTATCATACCCCCAGTTTCTCAGGAAATTCACATGTCCAGATAATTTTGAAAGATAATGAAAGCAGGAGGAGAAGAGGATGACAGAGGGTGAGATGGTTGGATGGCATCACCGACGTGATGATCATGAGTTTGAGTGGGCTTTAGGAGTTGGTGATGGACGGGAAAGCTTGGCGTGCTACAGTCCATGGTTGCAAAGGGTCAGACATGACTGAGCAACTGAACTGAACTAAAACTGAATGAAAGTCATACAGTGGCCAGACTTATAGACCACAGTGAAAGGAAGAAAGTGTTCTGGTTTCCCTGATGGCATGAATGATGTTGCTGGTACAGAGCAGATAATCAAACTTTTATTTAAACATGGAATGGATCATTATTTAAATCAGCATATAAAATTTTTAATCATTATTTTAAAACTCTGTGAACATTTTCAAGATATCATGAAAGACGCTGCTGTCTATAGTCATGTTTAAAGATGGCTTTTCTTCTTTGAAAACTCACGAAGATAATATTGTTTCTGAAGTTAAAATTTAGTCACTCATGCAGTGGAATTTGCCATGTAAATTATGTAGGTCATGTAAACATTGTTTCTGGCTCTCACAAAATATCGAGGGCTTCGCCATTTCCAGTTGAAAAATAAAGCCAAGCAAGTGGAAATCAAAAAAGGGGATTGTAAAAAAAACAAAGTGTTCCCTTTAGCTGGTTTCCCTCTGTGCTTACTCATTACAGCTACTATATTTACAGAACAATTAAAAAAGCAAGGAAAAGTATTATCAGGAAACCTCATGGACACTCTTGTAATCATTCATTGAACCCAGGAAATGTGATTATTACCATCATTACTCTGGAGGCAAAGGAATCTGAAGTTTACCCGTGTTTACAAAAAGCATGGCTTATTTTACTTAGCAATAAAGAATTAATTAGTATTTTCTAGTAAATACAAAAGTATGTCACTAGTAAGTTAATTAGCATTTTCTGCCTCATAAACAATTAACACATAGCTTATTTCTATTTCCTTAGTACCAACTTTCTCCACCTTAGCAGCATGAATCATGTGGTCCAGCAGATTGCAGGATCTTGCCTTTGGAGAAATTGACTTAGTAGACCTGAGTTTGGACCTGGGTATTTGCATTCTGGGCTTCTCTCATGGTTCAGGAGGTAAAGAATCCACCTGCAATGAGGGAAACCTGGGTTCCATCCCTGGGTTGGGAAGATCCCCTGGAGGAGGGCTATGGCAACCCACTCCAGTATTCTTGTCAGGGGAATCCTATGGACAGAGGAGCCTGGTGGGCTGCAGTCCATGGGGTCGCAAAGTTGGACACGACTGAAGCGACTAAACACGTTTATATTCTGCCTTTCTAAAAACTTCCAAGTGCTGCTGCCTGAGATCTGGGGAACCACACTGGAATAATCACTATGTTGGAAAATAAGCTATCATTAAAAAATAAATATCTAGTATTGTTTTGGAGAAATATTATTGCTTCAGTATTCTCAAACAGCTGCTTTTATTTCTCACAAAGTGTACTTATCCAAGTAGAACATGGAAGACTTTCTAGATTTCCTCAGACTTATACTAGAAATTGTTATACCCACACAGGATATTTAACCTGAAGAAGAGAGAATTAAGGGGAAAAAGAGCTTCAGATATTCTTAGGAGATCATAGACAATAGAGCATAGACTCTGTGTGTTGTCCCACAAGCACAACTAAGATAAATATAAATTAACAGGAATTAGATTTTGGCATACATGAGAATTTTTGAATTGGATAGCATCATGTTGTAGGAGTTCCTTATCAAATGGAAATACCTGTCAGCATCTGAGACCACCTTGCAGAAAAACCATTGAGAAGATTCCTACCCTAGACTGCTTCTTAGTTTCAAATCGAAGAGTCTGTATCTTTTTATAATTAATACAGAATTTTTAAAAATACAGCTAAGGGGTCAACATCTAGAGAAATATAAATAAATATTTATTTAATACACCTGGGGCTTCCCTGGTAGCTTAGTGGTATAGAATCCATCTGCCAATGCAGAAGACATGGGTTTGACCCTTGATTGGGGAAGATCCCACATGCAGCAGAGTACCTAAGCCCATGAACCACAACGGTTGAGCCTGTGCTCAAACCCAGGAGCCACAACTCCTGAACCCATGTGCTGCAGTCACTGAAGGCCGAGCACCCTAGAGCCTGTCCTCTGCAACAAGAGAAACCATTGCAAGGAGAAGCCCGTGCAACATAACTAGAGAGTAGCACCTGCTCTTCACAACTAGAGAAAAGCCTGTGCAGCAACGGAGACTCAGCACAGTCAAAAATAAAAATCTTAAAAAAAATTTTTAAAAAGACTTAATACACTTAAACTCAATTTATAAGAAGTATTTAGATATTTAGATCTTGTATATGGAGAGGATTACTAGTCTCTCCTCTATCTATTCCGTTTTTCCCTTGGAAAATGGCTCCTCAGACAGATTACATTCTCAAATTCCTTGTCAACTGTGACCGTGAGGCCAAGTTCTAACCAATGAGATACAAATGGAAATAATCATGCATTGTCTGTTCGACTCAATAAGAAGACTCTTGCAGTATTCTGATTCTTTCTTTTCCCTTCCTATTGGCTGAAAACGACATGTGGAGCACTCATGGAAGCCAATAACAGTGATTTTTTCTAGATTTGTGGAGCCATAGCCACCACCTCTTCATACTTCACTGAGAAAGAAACCATTTTTAAAGAAACTATTTCAAAATTATTAAACCTTGTAGATCATTTTGTTACTGGAGCATATCCTTCTCCCTACCTAATGCACTGCAATTTAAGAGCTTCAAGGGATAGCTTTGGCTTAAATACAGGGAAAAACAAATACTTCGTTTGGTGAGCCTTCCCAATGGTTTATCTGTACAACTGTTGAAATTGAAAGGATACAACTTACTTAAATTCTATAAGAAGCCCTCTGGGTAAAAAGCAGTGCAGTTGATCCTTGAACTTGTTAAAGGCACCAATCCTCCGTGAAGTAAAAAATCCACCCATAACTGATAGTCCTTCACATACAGACTTCCTCTGTGTTCGTGTTTCTGCATCCACAGATTCAACCAACTGTGGGTTGTGTAGTGCTGTAGCATTTGCTATTGGAAAAAGTCTGCATGTAAGTGGATCCACACAGTTCCAACCACTGTTGTTCAAGGGTTAACTATATGTGCCTGTTTAGGAGAAGTCCTGGGGGAAATTTTAGCAGCATTGTAGTGAACCAAAATTATGACTTCTGTGAAATTTTCAAGAAAAGATAGAATTGTAAAAAAAAAGATGAAATTCTCAAAATATGATGTTTGCTGTAGAACACATACTTTTAAAGATTGTACTTTAGATTTTTCCTTTATATATTAGGTGGTGGAGAAAATGTGCACATTTTACAATTCTAAACAATAGAATAGTTGGATAGTTCAGTGGGATTTTTAGCATAAAACACAAAAATTTAATAATTTATGTATTTTTATTCTGTTACTTTACAAGTAAGAATTTACAAACATTAACTTGTGTGTGTGTGTGTTACTGTCATCCTCATGATCGCTGTATTTGCATCATTTACCTGAGAGAGATCTGAGATGCACAGAGTGGTCTTCCTGAAGTCACACAGCAAGTTTTTAATAGTAGTGGAGCCAGAGGTTTGACACTCACATATGGCCGGCTCAGTTTTTCTTTTCTGTTCTCACTAGTCATGCCACCTGAGTGTATTTAGTTGGCTAGAATGGTAGACTGTTGCTATGGTGGCCTCGAGTGGGTAATGCTCGCACTTGTGTAATCCCTCTCTCAATGATCCTGGCTTGTCTATGTGACTTTAATGATGGATGGACATTAGTAAATGTGATGCCGATAGGTATGTGAAAAGCCCTTCTGAACTGGGGCTTGGGATGTCTTGCTCTTGGCAACACTGACAGTATGTAGAAACCTGGACCAGCTCACCTGAGGATAAAACCATGTGAGGCCAATGAGGCTTCCCAGTTGAGACTTCCAAGCTCACCCACCAGCTGGTTGTAGCCACATGCGTGACCACAGGTAAGACCATTCACTGAACAAGCAAACTGATCCTAGCCCAACTCATTGGGAAATAAAGATTGTTCTTTTAAGTCACTGAGTTTTGGGGTGATTTGATTCACAGCAAAACATAAGTGATACAGATTTCAACTTGAGGTGATTGTAGTATATTTTCATTTAACCTGGCTAGTTTTCTATGACTTTCAGATATGGTATCTATTGATAAAATTTCTGTCTAATTCTCTGTAGCTTTCCCATCTTTTCTCTGAGTTCTATTCAATACATCGAGTTTCATTATTTGTTTTCTTATTTGCTTGAAATCTTCCTACAGCTTGTTAAGTTAATAGCTATAAGAGAGTTAACGGTGGTGGTTTAATTGCTAAGCTGTGTCCGACTCTTGCAACCCCATGGACTGTAGCTTGCCAGACTCCTCTGTCCATGGGCTTCTCCAGGCAAGAATACTGGAGTGGGTTGCTGTTTCTTTCCCCAGGGGATCTTCCTGACCCAGGAATCGGACCTGGGTCTCTTGCACTGCAGGCAGATTCTTTACCAACTGAGCTATGAGGAAAGCCCAAGAGAGTTAATACATATCTTAAAATTGCTTACTTTATTCATTGAGCTGTACACATTCCTAATATGTATGCCTTTTTACATGTATATTTTACATCACAAAAAAGGAGAAATAAGTTCACCTAGAAGGTAACGAGAACAAGAGATTTTAGCACAATATTCACTAAACCATTAGTTGGCCACTTTTTAAGAGGTATGCCATGGTTTTAGCCCAAGGGTGGTTATTTATTTGTTTGCCAACTTGAAGAAGAGTCAACCAAACTGGTTCTTAAGTTTTATAGACAGAGAGTAAAAATTATGTGGCTATTCTGTGACCATCAATTCTCCTGCCAGCAAGAGCTGTCTCAGAAATATAAAGAAAAGTGTGTAGGTGGTGTGAAGTATCACATCCTACACCCCTGTCATGCTGTCTGTGGCACATACATCATAGGAGCTGCACTGAGTCCTAAGACATATGTAAATCCATGGAAGATGATGTGTTGAAAAGTTTACAGGGCAGTGCGATTTTAATTTGATGTCTTTTTTTTTAACAAAAGAAAATTATATGCTATATAACAGTGATGAAAGTTTAGTGGGTGTGGGTTAGTTTTGAGACCCAAACTCCTGATAACCCTTCTAGGCCTGCCATTGTATAGTAACATGGGAACTGGAAAAAAAAGGTTGGATTGGTTATTTTCTTCTAAAGTCAAAGTAGGTCAGAGCCTGCCCATATTCAAACTTTGCATGACATACATGTCTTAATAATAGTGGAGTCTTTTCACAGAGTATGTTCACAATCACATGCCATTTGATAAATTCATAAATGTAAGAATAAATGAAATGTAACTTTCTCTGATTTACTTTCTTTCTCTGATGTATTTTCTCTGTAATTTTCTCTATATTCTTGCTGTTCTATTTTTTATTATATGTGAGCCTAAAGTGAGCACTGTCTTAAAAACAAATAACATTTTGAGCTATACTTTCTGTAAAATCATAACTGAAATTTTAATAGTATGATCTGCAGATTGCAGTACTCTTTTGCATATATTACAATAAACTTTAAAAGGTGCTGTTATTGTTGTTAGGTATTATTTGTTGTTATGTAGTTGCTAAGTCATGTCTGACTCATAGCGACCCATGGACAGCAACCTGCAAGACTCCTCTGTCCATGGGATTTCCCAGGCAAGAATACTGGAGTGGGTTGCCATTTCCTTCTCTGGGGGATCTTCCCGACCCAGGGGTCAATCCCGTCTCCTGCCTTGGCAGGTAAATTCTTTACCACTGAGCCACCAGGGCAGCCCATTGTTAGACATTAATAGGTCACGATTACCTTTCTGTTGATGAAGAAACAAATTCAGAGAGTTAAATGACTTGTTCAAATTCCTACAGCTAGTAAGTGGAAGAAATGGTGCCCAAATCCAGGCTTGCTGGTTCAAAGTCACATGGCTTTTTTTCCTTTATACTGTCTTTGTGAGATGGATGCCATAGTTCTTGGCCCAGTCCACTCCTACCTCTTTCCTTAACTGAGTAACCCATTCACCAACTGCTTGGAATGTTGGTGGCTGACACCTGTCACCTGAGTTACCAAGGTTGTCTTTGGAATTTGCTTCAGTCCATGTAGAGCATAGCCTATCCCATGATCACACCCCTTGGGAGGTTATCAACCCAAGTCCAGTTACTAGTTGATACAAGAGTTACTAGTTTGTACAACAGTAGAAAAGCCTGTCATGCTCCCTAATTCTGGATAACTCAAGAAACATTCTAGTCGTGGAGCTTCCCTATTATGATTTGCTGATGCTTTTGTTGCAGATACATCCCATTTCAGCCTCCCTCGCTGCCCAAACCAGGTGTTGATCCTGAGAGCACCTGCCTATGAACTGTACAATTTCTGTCTTAGTGTCTGCTTCCTGGGGAACCCAACAAGTGAACTTCCCTTGTAGTGTGGTTCATTCTTTAATGTATTTTTTCAATATTTTATGTATTATTATAGTCACAAAAGAAACAGAAAGGAATTAAAATTTTTATTTTAAAATATAATTAGTTTCATTTTGATGTGATGAACATGATTTTAAGTATTTTAATATAAAGTGGCAAGTTGTGGGTGCAGCCAATATTCTTGTTAACTACTGTTTCTATCTACTATATGAATCTTTGACAGTTGGAAGTAATTCAGTCAAAAAGTGAGTTATGTTATCTACACAGTATCACAACAGACAGTAAAGTAAAGGATGAGAAAATGGAAGGAAGGTATGGAGAAGAGAGGAAAGGGAAAGAATTTATCTTTAAATCTTAATCTGTGACTATCTCTTGAACCTAAAATAAATACACTGCACGTCTTAATAGCTATTATCATACTGAAAGGAAAGATTTGACAAAAGGATATAGTCTTTCTTAATGTATTTTATGCTTCCTTTTAACTGTATTCATTCAGTCAGCAAAATTTGAGTGCCCACACAGCAGTAAGAAATGAATTGTGAAAGACAGAAACCACTCTATTTTCAGCAGAAATGGATTTAGTACAAGGAATCGGTTCTTTCCAAAATGTTGGAATGGCTGAGTCCCCATGACCAACCACCATCTCTGCTGCAGTCAAAAATATGATAATCAAATCATCATGTTGCACATCTCAAATATGTAGAATTTTTATTTAATTTTTTTAGAAGTTGGAGAATCAGGAAAACTTGTCTAATTGATGAGTGCAGATCTCAGAACCTTAGTCAAAGTAATTTCAAAATCAAAAAACAACTACTAGAACTATTGCCTCCCAAATCACATCAGATCTACTAGATCTGCACCACTGATATTTGGATACCCTGCTCATTCTCTGCTTCTTTCACCATAAGTTTCAAATGTTGTTGTTCGGTCACTAAGTCGTTTCTGACTCTGCAAGCCCATGGACTTCAACACGCCAGGGTTCCCTGTCTAATTTCAAATAGATGCAGGCATATGATTCAAGAGCCTGAGTCACATCTGGAAACTTACCTGCAATGTGTCCTGGAAAAGGTGTGGTTTTGTTGTTGTTGTCTTTGTTTTAGCTTTCTGGCTTTTGCAGTGTAAGAAGTGACTCCAGAAGGAAATTGGGACCCATGAAGTTTAAGCCTGACTATTGTATCTACCACAAACTGTTTGCCTTCACCAGGCTTATGTTTTAGACAAAATGTAAGTCAAAAAATAAGCAAATAGATATGAAAACTTCATAACACTCTTAGATAATGTTATTAGAAGATCAATAGACTTTAAAAATGAAAAAATGTTAAAAAAAAAAAAGAAACAATGTTTTAAGTTTGGCAGAAGTCAATGTAATTCATACCTCATGGTAATTCTTATAAAGGTGCCAGTGTGATACAGTTAATTGAAATATACTGTTTAACAGTGGTTATATGATTTGGGCCTTGAAGTGTAGTCTGCAAGTTTAGACATGCATTAACACCTTTGAAAGAATTTTGTTGGACTCAGCAAAACTGATTAATTAAATTTGAGGAATTTGTGCTATGGAAATTAAACTTGATTAGAGCTTGACTTAACTCACATTTCTCCAGGTTTTAGATGTGAAAATGTCAAGACTGAAGAATACAGAATATAGATTATTCTATCCAAGAAGTTTATGTTGTTTGTTGTTTAGTTGCTAAGTCATGTCTGACTGTTTTGCAACCCCATGGACTGTAGTCTGCCAGATTGTCTCTCTATGGGATTTTCCAGACAAGAATACATGAGTAGGTTGCCATTTCTTTCTCCAGGGAGATCTTCCTGGTGTAGGGATCCAACTCGGACCTTTGTTGCAGGGAGATTCTTTACCAATGAACCAACAGGGAAGCCTATTTTGAGCAAACTAATAATAAAAAATGAAAAAAGTTCTTCTTGCTGAGCAAACCTGAGTAAGTAGTATAAAATTGTGTATACAGCACTGATGCTAAAGCTTTTTTGGTGAAGGACCCTTTTGAGGATCTTGTAAAAGCTATGAATTCATCACATTCCAGAAACACAGGAATTGACACACACTCACACACACACACATTCATACATATACAGAATACTTCACAAATATCATCTGGTTGAGATCTCCTAAAGTTCTTGGGCCTTGGCTTAAGAAGGCCCTGTCTCGTGTGGCATGGTCTCTGAACTTTCTGACAATTTTTGTTTTCAGTTCTCAAAAGTGGTAATATATATACAAGCATGATACATATATATGATATATGTGTACATATATATCACATAAGTACATGTACAATATATAATATGTTTATATGTACCTGTAAAATGCATGTACATATATATTTATTTATATCTCAGACAGTGAAGCATCAGCCTGTAGTACAGGAGACTCAGGTTTGATCCCTGGGTCGGGAAGATTCCCTAGAGAAGGAAATGCCACCCCACTTCAGTATTCTTGCCTGGGAAATCCCATGGACAGAGGAGTCTGGCGAGTAACAGTCCATGGGGTCACAAAGAGAAACATGACTGAGAGACTAACTAACACTTTCAGTTTTCATACCCATATATATTTATAGATATATAAAATATATCCTACTAAATACCATGCTGGCAAAGAAATGTAGCCTGTTATTTGTCTCAAAAACTGTTACTATGTACTGACATCAGTAAAACATTTTTGAGAATATTCTTATCCCTGGTTTTCCAAAGGGTAGAAAATTATTCCATTTCTTTTTCTGTTTACTTCCTTTATAAACTAATAAAATAGAGGCAGATTGCCTAATATCAACTGGATAATGGTCTGATCTTGAGCAAGTCATGGGTTTATTTTAGTTTTCATATCCTCATCTATAAATTTATTTCATAATGTGGTATATATTCTGTTCATGGCTAAGATTGTGTCATTCTCTCAATTGCTACTAAAATTTGGGATTATATTTATTGGATTATTTTGATAGATTCCAACAATCTATAGATCATAGCAAGACCTGCTTCACATTATGTTTCATCAACATGAAATATTAAAGAAAAAGGGATATTTCTTATGTTCAACCTGCAAAGTGAATGAATTAACCTGCTTTTCTTTAGGAATAAATATAACCTCTTTAACTCAAAATAATGAAGTTGTCATGCAGTCTGTGACCCAAGTCCCAGGTTGTCCAGAGCAACATTGAATAGTGATGATGCCCCCAGCACACTGTCTGCCTTTCATCCTAAATTTGCTAAAGGAATGGCGTGGGTAAGAAACTCAAATAGAATGGCTGTGGATAAATGTGCTTAGGCTTGGAAATTTCTGTGGAGGGGCCTCAAAGACACTGATTAGCCAGGAAAGTATTAATAATCAGAGTGACCATAGTAAAGTTAGCTCAGAACATGGGTAACAGTGGGCAAAGATTTTGACTCTCTGTGCCCGCATCTAGGGAGTAGATTTAGAAAACTTGGTTCATTTTGTTATTATGGGACAGAGAGCATGAAAATAAATTGCTAGGTCTCCAATCCAAGGGGAGAGTGCTGAAATAAGGGGCAGTGTGACATTTGATAACAGGGCAGGTTGTTTAAGTGGGACTCAGCCTTGGTGGCTTTATAATTTGCTGTTTCATTTCTGTGTTTGGCTTCTGCTGCAACCAGCTGGCACGAAGGGTCTCTCTGGTGTTTTGAATCAAGAGGAGAATAAAACTCACTCAGGGTTTACTCAGATAACCTGAACATTTTGAATTTGGTTCATGGCAGGAGAAATGTGTATTTTGGATTTACTTTTTAATAGTGGTGTTACGTTGGCTGAGTTGAGTCCCCTTTATGACTTGGGGATTTATTTGTGAAGCAGTGCCTGGATTTAAAAAAAGCAATATATAACTACAGAAGGAAGTTATCTAAAACTGAAAGCCGTTGGCATCCATGAACAATGACTGCTTAATAAGAATATATCTGTTGGCAAGTAACAGAAATTATTCAGTTTTTATTGAACAATTAGGCAGTGATTCTTCCTTTTATCTTCACCTTGATCTATTAGATTGGTTTACTACTTGAATTTAGCCATTGTTATCCAATCATGTAAAAGAGAAAATGTTGCATGTTGTTTGTCTTTGAAGTTATGCCTGAGTTTGCTTTTTTTTAATCAATGTATAATGAGTAATTAATTTTTATGATTATAAAATCTATATTCAGCTCAGTTGTCTTTATATATTAATCAGACCTTTGTAGCCAGCACCCAGATCAAGATGTACAATATTACTAGAAACTTCCTTTGTATTCTCCTAGATATTACCTTCCCCCAGCTTCTCCAAAGAGAACTATTTTGACTTTATAACATAGATTTTTCTTTCTGTTTAGGACACTTTCATAAGTGTAACCATATAGTACATATTTTTGTATGTGGCTTCTTTTACTCAGTGCTATATCTGTGAAACAATACAGGTTACTTGTAGAAGTAGACTACTAATGTTCATTGCCATCATTTCACCATGTCAATATTCTAAAATTATTTACATTCTTCTATTCATGAATATTTGTATTGTTTCCAGGTTTTCACTATGTTTAATAATGATATTGTTAATTTTTATACATGTCTTTCAGTGCACATATATACATATTTTCAATTTCTATTGTATTTTCTGTGTAATAAGGTTTTTATGTTTTTTAAGAGATCCTGTCAGACACCTTTCCAAAGAGATTGTTCACATTTATACTCCCATTGGCAGTACTTGTCCCCAGGATTTCTGGTTGGTGTATAGTGATGTCATTGTATGAATGTGCATGCGTGTGTGTTTCATTTAATCTCTTTTTTAAACTTTAATTTTTAGAGCAGTTTTAAGTCACAGTAAACCAAGAGGAAGGCACAGAGATTTCCCATATATCCCTGACCCACACACATGTGTACACTCACATACATGCCCAGTTGTGTGTGACTCTTTGTGGCCCTGTGGACTGTAACCTGTCAGACTCCTCTGTCCATAGGATTACCCAGGCAAGAATTGAGCGGGTTGCCATTTCCTTCTCCAGGGGATCTTTGCAACCCAGGGATCGAACCCAGGTCTTTTGCATTGGTAGGGAGGTTTTTTTTTTTTTTTTTTTTTTTTTTTTTACTACTGAGCCATCTAGGAAGCCCTCTCTAATTATCAACATGCACTACTGCAGTGGCACATTTGTTACTATTGAACACCTATATTCTCACATCATAATGACCCAGAGGCTCACTCTTGGTATTGTACATTCTGTGGGTTTGGATGAATGTGTGATAACATATATCCATCATTATAATATGATACAAAATATTTTCACTGCCCTAAAAATCCTCTGTGCCCTGCCTGTGTATCCTTATCCTCTATCTTTGGTAACCAATGTTCTTTTTATTGTTTCTGTAGTTTTACTTTACCAGAATGCCGTGGTTGGAATCACATAGTGTGTAACCCTTTCATTTGGTTTCTTTCACTTAGTAATACGCATTTGAGGGTCTTCCCTGTCTTTTCCTGGCTTGATAGTTTGTTTCTTGTTAGTGCTGGATAATATTTTGTTATTTGGCTGTTTCACAGTTTATTAATCCATTCCCTTACTGAAGGAAATATTGGTTGCTTCCAAATTTTGGCAATTCTGGATAAAGCTGCTATAAACAACTGTGTGCAGGGTTTTGTGTGGACATAAGTTCTCAACTCCTTTGAGTAATTACCAAGGGGAGTAAGTAATTGCTGGATTTTATAGTAAGAGCATGTTGGTGTTGTGTGAGACCACAAAACTGTCTTTCCGAGTGTACCATTTTTGCTTCCTCACCAGCAATGAATGAGATTTTCTGTTGTTCCATATACTTGGCATTTGATGTTGTCAATATTCCAGATTTGGGCTATTCTAATAGGAGTATAGTGGTATCTCACTGTCATTTTAATTTACATTTTTCAAATGACACATGATGTAGAGCTTCTTTTCACATGCTTTTTCGTCATCTGTCTTCTTTGGAGAGGTCTGTTCAGACCTTTGTCCTGTTTTTAAGTCAGTGGTTCATTTTCTTACTGTTGGGTTTTAAGATCTCTTTGTATATTTTGGATAACAGTCCTTTGTCAGATGTATCGTTTGCAAATATTTTCTCCCAGTCTGTGACTTGTATCCTTATTCTCTTGACACTGTTTTTCACAGAAGTTTTAATGAAGTCCAGCTTATCAATTTTTCTTTCCTGGATTGTGTCTTTGGTGTTGAATCTAAAATTTCATCACTGTACTCAAGACTATCTGGGTTTTCTTCTATGTTACACTCTAGTAATTTTGTAGTTTTACATTTAGGTTTATAATCCAGTTAAAGTTAATTTTTGTGAAGGATTTAAGGTCTGATTTTATGAATTTAGATTCATCATTTATCAAACCATAGATGTCCAGTTGTTTCAGCAACATTTATTGAAAAGATTATATTTGCAGCATTGTATTGCCTTTGCTCTTTTGTCAAAAATAAGTGGACTATATTATGTTGGTCTGTTTCTGGGTTTCTTACTCCGTTTCTTTGTTTTATTCTTTCTTGATTATCATAGCTTTACATCAAGTCTCCAAGTCAGGTACTGTGAGTCCTTGACTTTGTTCTTATCCTTCAACGTTAAGTTGGCTACTCTGGGTTTTTTGACTCTTCAACTAAACTTTTGAATCAGGTTGTCAGTGTCTATAAAAGCTTGCTGAGATTTTAATTGGGATTGTATTGATCCTATACAATGTTGGAAAGAACTGACATTTTGGCAATATTGCTTCCCTATCCATGAATGTGGACTGTCTCCCCATGTATTTCGCTCTTCTTGGATTTCATTCATGAGAGACTTATAGTCTGTCCTCATATAGATCTTGTACATATTTGTTGCATCACAATTTTAATTTGCATGTGCTTGATAGCTAATTGTAGTGATCACTTTTGCATATGTTTATTAGCCACTCGAATATCTTTTTTGAGAAATATCTGAGAAAAAGGTTTTGCCTACTTTATTCTATTGATTCATCTATCTTTCTTTTTATTGAGTTGTAGAAGTTTGTTACATAGTTTGTATACTTTTCCTACATATAGCAAATGTTTTCCCCTCTCTACCTTTTAAACTATCTTGATGGAATATCTTGATAAACAGGAGATCTCAATTTCTATGAGTATAAATAATTAGTGTTATCTAAGGTTTGTGCATTTTGTTTCCTTTTTAAGAAAATTTATAAATTGGAGACTTCCAAGGACAGAGGAGCCTAGCAGGCTATGGTATATGGGGTCACAAAGAGTTGGAGATGACTGAGTGACCAACACTTTCATAAATATATTCACGTGCATTATTTTCTACAACCTTATTATTGTATTATGGCTCACATTTAGTTCTGAATGGAGTCAAGTTTGGTGTCTTCAGGATATAAAAATTAAGATTCATTAACATAGTTTTTTCTTGCACTGCCATGTAATGTTACCTAAGTCATATATAAACATAGTATATATGACTCTGTATCTGTACTCTTTATTATATGCCATTGGTCTGTTTTTTATTCTTTTTAACAATACAATAAGGTATTAATTTATTGTGGTTTTTTTAACTGTTGGTATCTAGTAATGTAGATACTCTGACTTTCTTCTTATTCAAGATCAACTTGCCTCATCTTGGCCTTTTTTCATTTACATATGAATTTTAAAATAAACTTATAGATGTGTATAAAAATAATGCTATGACTTTAATTGGGATTGCATTGAATCTATATATATTGATTCAATATAAAATATTCAAAAAGAACATATATTTTGAAGAGGAATTGATATTTTTACAATCCTTAGTGTATTCTTCTCTTTACTTAGCTCTTCAGTTTTTCTCAGTAATATTTTTTAATTTTATGTACAAGGATGTTGCACAGTTTGCCCTAGATGTAGGTGTTAGAGATTTGATGTCTTTGATGGTAAAATTAATGCTTTCTTTTAACATTTTTATTTTCTAATTGTTTTTATCTAGCAGCCATGTTAAATTTATTTATTGATTCTATCAAATGCTGTTGGATTTTTCTGTGTTCATAATCATGTCTTTTGCAAACAATGTCCACTTATTTTTTCCTTTACAAACCTTTATGATTTTTTCCTCTTTATATTATTGTACTGGTTAGTGCATCTGGTACAAAATTGAATCGAATTGATGATATCAGATTTCCTTATCTTGTTCCCAGTCTTAACAGGACATTTTTTATATGTTTTTATTTAATGTAATTTTTGCTATGGACATTTTTATACATTTCCCTTATCAGATTAAGATTTACTTCTATTTCCTAGTTCTCTGAAAGTTTTTACCATGAAAGTATATTGAATTTTCTCAAAAGCTTCACCTGCATCTATTGAAATAATTATGCCATTTTCCCCTTTATTCTGCCAATGATATGAATTAGATTGATTGCTTTCTAAATGTTAAACTTCTTTCACAGGCTTGAAATCAACTCTGTTTACTGTTGTGTTATATGTCTTTTGATTTGATTTGTTCACATCTCATTAAGAATTTTCTACTATGTTTCTGAAAGAAGTTTGTCTGTAATTTTCCTTTCTCATGATATCCTTTTAAAATTTTAGAGTAAAAGCTGTGCTGATCCCATAAGGTTAGTTGGGGACTTTTCCTGTTTTTCTTTTCTCTGAAAGTGTTGTGTAGAATTAATTATTATTTCTTTCTAAAGGTGTGGAAGAATTCCGTAGTGCCATCTGGAATGGGATTTTTTTTTTTTTTTAGTATGAGAGTTTTATTAACATTTTCAACTGCTTTTGTAAACAATGCAATTATATGAATTTCTCTTTTTTTGCTGCCAGCTTTGGTATATTTTATTATTATTTTCCCCCTGGGAAATGTTTTTCCGTTTCATTCAACCGAAAGAAAAATAATTGGGACCCTATTTTATTATACAAAGCAATAAATGTTTGTGCATTTTATCAATTACATCAGATATATTAAGTGCTATGAAATATTGATAGGCTATTTTTTCAATAGGTAAACCTTAATTTTATTTTGAACTAATTCTTTATTTCCCAATAAGTTTAGATTAATTAAAATAATCATATGTTTTAAAAAATATCATTGGTATCCCATATCCTCCACATTTCAATGATTATGAAAGCTACATAGTTCCTACAAAGCTTAGTATTTTTGTTTGTGATTAGATGTTCTTAAGAGTTGTTTTCTGTTTCCTTAATCATACTTCTTTTTCCAGTTAAAGTGCTTGCTACTTTGAAAGGCTTCTTAATGATTGGAAGTTGAATTATTTATAAAATTTGTGATCTCGTTGTCTATCACTGTTTCATAAAATGTACTGTACTTTATCTATTGTCTATGTCAAAGCAGCTGTCTCTGTCTAGAATTTCAGATAGTTTTTGTTACCTGTTAATTTATTTTTTCTCAAACATTTAGATTTTTCAGAAAGATCATAAATTTGGTCTAGTTTTTTAAGAGAATTAATACAGATTCCAGTTCCTCCAGAAATATCATCCAAAGCTGTAAAATCTCCTCAGTACTATTTACCTTTCTCTCCTTAGAAATGGGTTCAGAGTAGAGCAAACCACAGGTAAACTCTGAGAGTTTCAGTAGTGATGGTGACATGAGGTGAGGAATAGTAAGGGCAACGCTCAGGATCTAGGTCAAGAATATTAGTGAGGGCCCCACCAATTCAAATTTAGGGTAACTTGCATGAAATCGAGAGGCAGGGACTACACAGGCTGCCTTTATTAGGAGTTGGGTTATATGAGCTCTGGGCCAGCTCCCATTCTCTGTGGCTATCCAGGCAAGCCATCTCACCTATTTAGCGTGGCTGGGTAGACCAAGGAAAGCAGTGACAACTGGGTGCTTTTTATGGCTAATCCTGGCCTTGACTCACTCCGTGACCTCTCTTGGTGTGTTTCTTCAGCTGGAAAGTGAAGATAATAATAATGACCTATTTAACAAGGGGTGTTGTGTGGATTAACAGTTAATAACATGTTTCACCAGACAAGGTAGCATTGAGCTTGTAAATACTAATAGAAAGTTTCTCCATACTACAAAGTACATTAGTGCTTCTCTTGTAGAAAATCCAGTATGCCAAAACACAAACATACAAAGTCATTGAAATAGGGTGAAGTTTTACTTGACAGAAAAGAAACTTCATTTTCTAAAAGAACTCTCCACTGCTTTCGTCTTGCTAATTGGTTCACCCTTGTGCACTTAAAAGCTTTTATAAAATGCATCTATACCTATTCTATTATTGAGGTGTTTAAGACTTATCCAAGCATAAAAAAATGTATTCTATGATTTTTCCCTAAAAAATTCAGCTAAGAATAAATATACAGTTTGTCACCCGTATATAATCACAAAGTATCTTAAAGTCAACTTATATATACCTTCTGTTGTTTTGGTGCCTTCATCATGAAGGACTCTGATATTACTTGGGGAAATTGTGTTAAACTTCATGAATTTGAGTTTATGCATTGCTTTCTACAACTCTATAATATATCACATCACATAATTGACTTCTAATAATTTAACATTGAGCCAGCTATCTGCTGGCAATATTATATGTGTTATCTGCATGCAATATTATATGTGTCTGCCAAATTAATTCTCCAAACAAGTGCATTCTATTTCCCTTGTGTTGACTTGTTTTACTACTCGCAAAAATGAAAAAAATCACAAATATAAATGTAAAAGAACTATTAATTTGTTAAAACAAAGTTGAAAGATACTGATAATTTCTAGCCACTAAAAAGTACTTGAATTCTGGAACTATTGTTGACATTACTAAGATGAGGTTAAATAGAAAGACAAAAATTATGCTGGTAAAGGAATCTGTAAATAGAAGCTCTAAACACCTTATTTAGTAAGTTTTATTTAGATAATTTGAAAAACATAAAAAGGAATAACTAGACATTTAGTCGAAATTTTTCCTAGGGTATAACCTAATATTTTCTTACACTGCTATTAATAATTGCTTTCTTTTTGTAAATTTAAGGTTGTTTTAATGGCAATTTTGGAGAATTTATATAATACACACTTTATATGATCTTTGCAAATATACTGCTTTTAAATTCATTAGTTCACTTGATCTTTGTAAATTTCCTGAGTGACACAGAGAGTATATATAATACTTTTTATTTCTATAGAAGAAAAACAAGACTCTAACAGTTCATACAATTACTCAGTTTTTCATGTTTTTTCCAAAAAATATTTTTGAAGCCCTACTCATAGTCACATAATTAGTCAGAAATTATCCTGAACTTATCTTTGAAATATCAACAAAGTCACCCTCACTATGCCATATTGCTTCCTTTTTTAGCCATATAGATTATCTTTGCTCATTCTGTAGTCCCTTTGGTCTACTTCCAACTTCTTTCTACCACCTAACAAGATTAAGAGAGAAAGAAAGAAAATTGCCTTATATTGAGGTGGTAAGGAATTACTTGTTTTTATCTTTGTTGTCAGTTTATTAAAATGTCATATCTTGAATTAGATAATCAGTTTTCTAAACGCACCATAATTTAAGATAAAATGAGAAATTATAGGATACCTATACTTCTCTCCTACACAATGATTAGCTTTGAAAAGGGGAGTTATGGGGTCAAGTGTTTGCAGATTAGCTTTGAAAAGAAGAGTCTTGGTCTTGGTGTCACATGTTTGTGGAAAAGACTCTACCAGAGGTACAGTTTTGAAGTTAATTTCTGCCATGACCTAGTTCTTAAACTTTTACTAAAAGTAATATTCCACTCCCATTTTACATGAAGGATGATAAAATAGAAATTGGCCTTACTTAAAATTACTCTGCTCCAATGCCAGAAGAGTCCAATATTTTAACATTATTTTGGAATGAGTCTATATAAAATTAAAGAGGTGAGGATTGCTAGCAGAGGGCCTTCCTCAAGGACCACTGTACAAATTTCATCACCCTAATCCTGGACATGGGTGGTTGGGGACTATATTCATCCTGTAGTTCAAAAGTATACACCCTAAAATAAAAGAATATCTGGCTCAAACTGTTGATAGTGCCAATGCCACAATTTAGTTGATAAATTCTGTTCTAGAGTAAAAGAGATTCCAACACCTTTTTTATTACTTAATAAGCTAATTTTTTTTAAATAAAAAATGTCCTTTCATATCTCTAGATAACCTGTCTGATTTTAGTATTAATTTCTGTTTAAACTACAACTGTATGACAGGCATTTCAGGTGGTTTCAGTTATTAGGACAAGTAGACAAATGCTATGTTTATAAACTGGATATAACACCTCACTCATAGAATTCCTGAGTATTAGAGATAATAAAGGTAATGAGCATATCATATTTACATAAAGTACACAAAATATTAGTTATTATTATTCAGTGTACGAGTTCTCTTTTCTTGTAATTAGTATTAGAATTTTACCTGCAGTTTACCCAGCTTTCAATGGATGTTGATGATGTTTCATTATAATACATGAAACAGAATCTCACAAAAAACTAGTGGGACTAAACCAAGAATACAGTCCATCTGATTAAAAATTTTTAATTAGAGGATCAGAGTAAGCATTAGATTATACTCCATAATAAAATAATATAAAATGAAAATTTGTCATGTTCTCTGTTACTTTGTATACTTTGTATGAGCAGTACATGCCTGCTCTAGCTTTTACTGAGTTTCTTAGGGCCATGTAGCTTCAGTTTAAGTAATTTGAACACTAGATGCCACTCTTTTGTTCTTACTTAAATAAACACAATTACACATTTCATTGTTTTTCAACAAATTGAGGCCAATGTTTAAACCTTTAATCAACTGTATTTTATATGAACTTCTGACATTATGGCATTGTTTCTGTGATATACCAGCAGAAGTGGAATATGCATCTAAAATATACTCAGGGCACACACAGACTTTGCAGCTACTATGAAATTTACTGCTAAAGTTTCTCATTTTCTTTCATGGTGAAAGGCTGCTATAAATCAGTTTTAATTTATACTTCCAAAACCTTAGCTAATATGCCTATCTGGGAAGGTCTTCTTTCTTCAAATAAGGTTCAAGAAGAATTAGCTTTGCAGTGATTATTTTTCCCTGTTGGCCTAACAATCTTAAGAAAGAAGAACAAAGCTGGAGGCATCACACTCCCTGATTTCAAACTATACTATAAAGCTATAGTAGTCAAAACAGTATGGTACTGGTGCCATTCAGACTCATTGATTAATGGAGCTCATTGACAAATAGAGGACTCAGCAATAAACCCACATTTATATGGTCAGTTAATCTATGATATATGAGGCAAAAGTATACAATGGGGAAAGACAGCCTCTTCATTGAAAGTGTTGGGAAAACTGGACAGCCACATGCAGAAGAATTAAACTAGTTTCTCATACCATGTATAAAAGTAAACTTAAAGTGGATTAAATGCATAAATGCAAATCTGAAACCATAAAACTCCTAGAAGAAAACCTAGGCAGTACACTAGTTGGCATTGATTTTACTAATATTTGGGGAGATCTGCCTCCTCAGTCAAGGGGAAGAAAAGAAAAAATAAATAGGACTATATAAAATTAGGAAACTTTTGCACTGTGAAGGACACTATCAAAAAAATGAAAAGGTGGCCTACTGAGTGGGAGAAGATATTCACAAATGATATATCTGTTTATGCACTAATATCCAAAATATACAAATAAGGTGTACAACTTGGTGTCAGAGAAACAAAAACCTGTCTAGAAAATTGGCAGAGTACCTGAATAGACATTTATCCAAAGAGGACACAGAGATGGCCAACAGACACATAAAAAGATGCTCAACATCAATAATCATTGGGAAGAGACAAAGCACATTCACAATGAGATGTCACTTCTCACCTGTCAGAATGGCTGTTAGCAAAAAGAAAACAAATAGCAAACATTGGAAAAAGATATAGAGAAAAGGGAACACATGCACAATGAAATATTACTCAGCCATAGGAAAGAATGACATCTTGGCATTTGTTACAAAATAGATGGATCTAGAGGATATTATGCTAAGTGACCCAGTTCTCCGGCACTGCAGGCAGATTCTTTACTAGCTGAGCCATGAGGGACCCAACATAAGAGAGAAAGACAAATATTGTATGAGCTCACATATATGTGAAATCTAAGACACAACAAAGCAGTATGAAAACTGACTCATATATGCAGAACAGATAGTTGCCTGAGGGAAGAGAAGTTGGGGTGGGGGTTAAATGTTAAAGGGGATTAAGAAGTACAAATTTCAGTTATAAAATGAGCCATGGGGATGTAATATACAGCATAAGGAATATGGTCAGTAATATTGTAATAACTTTGGGACAGATGACTACTAGATTTGTAGTAGTGGTCCTTTCATAATGTATACAAATATAAAAAGCTACATAGTATACCTGAATCTAATAAAAAATAAAATAATAAAGCTGAAAACAATTAAAAATTAACTGCCATAGGAATTAGATAGGAATTTATCATTGATTTCACAATAGGTGAGTTTTGATGAGAACCAAGAAGAATAAGGGTGAGGTTGATCAGGGGATCTGTCAAAAGACATCTGGGTATAAGAGCAGGTAGAGGCATCATGACAGTACCAATCTCTGGGGATACCTGAATGAACAAAAGGAAGTATGGAATGTGGAAAATATGGCAATAAATACTTATTTCACCATAATTTTGTTCATGGCACATGTGTGATGATTTGGGATATAAAAACAACTATATCTTAAGTCATTTTTAATTTAAGTCTGTGAAAAATATCCCCTAAACATGTTATTGTAATGAATTACCAGGCAACTAAATTTAAAAAAAAATTGCAACAAGGCATCCTAAGAAAATGGAGAATGAGATACCTATAGATAATACCTATATAGGGAGAAGTAGAAATAGTAAATCTTGTTTGTATCATAGTAACTGACATTTATACTTTCAAATAATGTTTACTTTGACTAATACAACTTTCAAAAAGTTGCAGAATTGGTTACTGTATTTATGTTCAGCAATGCCTTGCATAATTTCAGGCATATGGAAGTTCAGTAAATGTATACTGAATGGATAAATGAATGAATGAATATATTAATTAGGTTATAGACTACATAAACACATATGTACCACAAATGTTAACTGGTCATCTAGAGACCAAAATGTAACTTAGATTTTATATTTAGTAAAATATTATTAATTTTAAATGAGTCAAGAGAGAGAAGAGTTAATTCATGGTAAATTTTAAGTTAACTCTGAAAAAAGGATAAATGAAATCTATAGCTTTCCATGCATACATGTTTCTCTTTCACATAAATCTATTTTTATTTTCTTCTGAGTGTGTTTTCAAGTTGAACTGTAGATGTTCTTTTCTATTTTATTTATTTATTTTTTCATTTATTTTTATTAGTTGGAGGGTAATTACTTTACAATATTGTAGTGGTTTTTGGCATACATTGACATGAATCAGCCATGGATTTACATGTGTTCCCCATCCCGATCCCCGCTCCTTCCTTCCTCCCCATCCCATCCCTCTGGGCCTCCCAGTGCACCAGCCCTGAGCACTTGTCTCATGCACCCAACCTGGGCTGGTGATCTGTTTCACCATAGATAGTATACTTGTTTCAATGCTATTCTCTCAGAACATCCCACCCTCGCCTTCTCCCACAGAGTCCAAAAGTCTGTTCTGTACATCTGTGTCTCTTTTTTTGTTTTGCATATAGGGTTATCATTACCATTTTTAAAAATTCCATATATATGCGTTAGTATACTGTATTGGTCTTTATCTTTCTGGCTTACTTCACTCTGTATAATGGGCTTCTGTTTCATCCATCTCATTAGAACTGATTCAAATGAATTCTTTTTAATGGCTGAGTAATATTCCATTGTGTATATGTACCATAGCTTCCTTATCCATTCATCTGCTGATGGGCCTCTAGGTTGCTTCCATGTCCTGGCTATTATAAACAGTGCTGCGATGAACATTGGGGTGCACGTGTCTCTTTCAGATCTGGTTTCCTCGGTGTGTGTGCCCAGGAGTGGGATTGCTGGGTCATATGGCAGTTCTAATTCCAATTTTTTAAGGAATCTCCACACTGTTCTCCATAGCGGCTGTACTAGTTTGCATTCCCACCAACAGTGTAAGAGGGTTCCCTTTTCTCCACACCCTCTCCAGCATTTATTGCTTGTAGACTTTTGGATAGCAGCCATCCTGACTGGCGTGTAATGGCATCTCATTGTAGTTTTGATTTGCATTTCTCTGATAATGAGTGATGTTGAGCATCTTTTCATGTGTTTGTTAGCCATCTGTATGTCTTCTTTGGAGAAATGTCTGTTTAGTTCTTTGGCCCATTTTTTGATTGGGTCATTTATTTTTCTGGAATTGAGCTGCAGGAGTTGCTTGTATATTTTTGAGATTAATCCTTTGTCTGTTGCTTCATTTGCTATTATTTTCTCCCATTCTGAAGGCTGCCTTTTCACCTTGCTTATAGTTTCCTTTGTTGTGCAAAAGCTTTTAAGTTTCATTAGGTCCCATTTGTTTATTTTTGCCTTTATTTCCAATATTCTGGGAGGTGGGTCATAGAGGATCCTGCTGTGATTTATGTTGGAGAGTGTTTTGCCTATGTTCTCCTCTAGGAGTTTTATAGTTTCTGGTCTTACATTTAGATCTTTATTCCATTTTGAGTTTATTTTTGTGTATGGTGTTAGAAGGTGTTCTAGTTTCATTCTTTTACAAGTGTTTGACCAGTTTTCCCAGCACCACTTGTTAAAGAGGTTGTCTTTTTTCCATTGTATATCCTTGTGTCCTTTGACAAAGATAAGGTGTCCATAGGTTTGTGGATTTATCTCTGGGCTTTCTGTTCTGTTCCATTGATCTATATTTCTGTCTTTGTGCCAGTACCATAATGTCTTGATGACTGTGGCATTGTAGTAGAGCCTAAAGTCAGGCAGGTTGATTCCTCCAGTTCCATTCTTCTTTCTCAAGATTGCTTTGGCTATTCGAGGTTTTTTGTATTTCCATACAAATTGTGAAATTATTTGTTCTGGTTCTGTGAAAAAATACCATTGGTAGCTTGATAGGGATTACATTGAATTTATAGACTGCTTTGGGTAGTATGGCCATTTTCACAATACTGATTCTTCCAATCCATGAACACGGTATATTTTCTCCATCTATTTGTGTCCTCTTTGATTTCTTTCATCAGTGTTTTATAGTTTTCTACGTATAGGTCTTTTGTTTCTTTAGGTAGATATACTCCTAAGTATTTTATTCTTTTTGTTGCAATGGTGAATGGTATTGTTTCCTTAATTTCTCTTTCTGTTTTCTCATTGTTAGTGTATAGGAATGCAAGGGATTTCTGTGTGTTAATTTTATATCCTGCAACATTACTGTATTCATTGATTAACTGTAGTAATTTTCTGGTAGAGTCTTTAGGGTTTTCTATGTAGAGGATCATGTCGTCTGCAAATGATGAGTTTTACTTCTTCTTTTCCTATCTGGATTCCTTTTATTTCTTTTTCTGTTCTGATTGCTGTGGCCAACACTTCCAAAACTATGTTGAATAGTAGTGGTGAGAGTGGACACCCTTGTCTTGTTCCTGACTTTAAGGGAAATGCTTTCAATTTTTCACCATTGAGGATAATGTTTGCTGTGGGTTTGTCATATATAGCTTTTATTGTGTTGAGGTATGTTCTTTCTATGCCTGCTTTCTGGAGAGTTTTAATCATAAACGGATGTTGAATTTTGTCACAGGCTTTTTCTGCATCTATTGAGATAATCATATAGTTTTTATCTTTCAATTTGTTAATGTGGTGTATTACATTGATTGATTGCGGATATTAAAGAATCTTTGCATTCCTGGGATAAAGCCCACTTGGTCATGATGTATGATCTTTTTAATATGTTGTTGGATTCTGTTTGCTAGAATTTTGTTAAGGATTTTTGCATCTATGTTCATCAGGATATTGGCCTGTAGTTTTCTTTTTTTGTGGCCTCCTTGTCTGGTTTTGGTATTAGGGTGATGGTGGCCTCATAGAATGAGTTTGGAAGTTTGCCTTCTTCTGCAATTTTCTGGAAGAGTTTGAGTAAGATAGGTGTTAGCTCTTCTCTAAATTTTTGGTAGAATTCAGCTGTGAAGCCATCTGGTCCTGGGCTTTTGTTTGCTGGAAGATTTCTGGTTACAGTTTTGATTTCCATGCTTGTGATGGGTGTATTAAAATCTTCTATTTCTTCCTGGTTCAGTTTTGGAAAGTTATACTTTTCTAAGAATTTGTCCATTTCATCCAAGTTGTCCATTTTATTGGCATAGAGCTGCTGGTAGTAGTCTTTTATGATCCTTTGTATTTCAGAGTTGTCTGTTTTGATCTCTCCAACCACACTTGGTTGTGGTCTTTGTCAATAATCCAATAACCTCTACCAGAGGGCTTATAAGAAAGGCCTTGGGATCTTTTCTGGTAAGATATGTGAATGGCGTACTGGCGTCTTCACGAAGAGGCAGCACCTTGCTCTCTGTACGAAGACTGCCACTTTGGGCAGGCCCACCATTGACTCAATGCACTCGCTAACTTTTCTATTTTAAATGAAAAATTTCCTGAGGCAAGAAAAAAAATAGGCTTTTTTCCCCTCATTTCAAAACCTTTCCCTGACAGTCCAAACAGAGGAAAATCAATTAACATGTCCTTATTCCAGTCACAATACATAAATGTCTTAGGCCTTTTGCAGACATTAAACATTAGATCCTCTGTTAACTATAAAGAACATTTATTTTTCTAATTATAAGTGAGTTATGAATGCATTATTGGATCACTTTAATGAGCAAAAAGAAGTATGAAATCCATACTGTTCCTCCAGGGTCTTTTTCTTACCAATTAGTTATTAAAATGTGAAATATAAAATAAAATATAATAGAAATTATAACTAACCAAATAAGTCATATGAGAAAAATTTCAAAGATATAATGTATTTTTGACAAAGTAAGAGTGAGATGGTTGGATGGCATCAGGGCCTCAATGGACATGAGTTTGTGCAAACTCCAGGAGATAGTCAAGGACAGGGAAGCCTGGTGTGCTGCAGGCCACGGAGTCACAAGGAGTCAGACATGACTTAGCAACTGAACAGCAAGCAACAAAAATAGTCTTAGAGAGTTTTTAACGTGACATATTATGTTTTTACTTCATAGCTTTACTTATATACTGTTATTTGAGTATGGAGGAATATATCAAACTCTGTTTAAAGCTTTCTTATCTTATACAGTGGATGTCATAAAAACAGTATTTTATTTTTTATTTTCATGTATATGAGTAATGCACTGTTAAGTAATAAATGTAATCAAAATGCAGAAATCTATGGTTCCAAGATCTAAGATTTAATTCATTTTATAGAATGTGATAGTAAATTAAATATTCACATCCATTTTATTATAGATAAATATGTAGATTAATTTGGGGGAATTTTTTTATTTGTTACTCAAGAAGAAGTTTAGAAAGTTTAAAAGAAATAAGCTTTGAGCCTATTGATTTCAGTACACAGTCCAAGAATTTTTCACAAAAATAGTTAAATTTATAATATAAAAATAAATTCATGGATGTTGAGAAATATTTCATAATTTGATTTTGAAAATTAAAGAAAGTTGAGATTAATAAAAAAATCTATCCATTACTACTGTTTGGTCCTCCTACTTTGGAGAATATTTCTTTGAACCTTGCTCCTATAATCCTTCAGTAGTGTATCATAATGTATCACTAGGGCTTCTCAGGTGGCCCTAGTGGTAAAGAATTCACCTGCCAATGCAGGAGAGTTAAGAGACATGGGTTCAATCCCTGGGTCAGGAAGATACCCTGGAGAAGGAAATGGCCACCCACTCCAGTATTCTTGCCTGGAGAATCCTATGGACAGTGAGGCCTGGCGAGCTACCATCCATAGGGTCGCAAAGAGTAGGACATGACTGAAGCGACTCAGCACACCCAGAGTATTGTATAGTTTAATGTTTGTAGTTTTTAAAAGAAAGGATAATATTTGTGGAAGGAGAAACGGTAACTAGAATGTCTGTTTTACCTTACAGGTCTCATTAGTCCATATTGTCCCAGGGATTTTTCAACAGATACAAGCATTTACCTGGTAGCAACTAACAGAATTCTCAGAAAAGTTTCTAGGAAGTTTCTAGGAAGACATGTTTGTTGTTGTTTTAGTCAGACCAAGTTGTGTCTGACTCTTTGTGACCCCGTGAGCTGTGTCCCTCGAGGCTCCTCTGTCCATGGGGTTTTCCTGACAAGAATACTGGAGTGGGTTGCCATTTGCTTTTCCAGGAGATTTTCCTGACCCAGGGATCAAACCTGCATCTCCTGCATTGGCGGGTGGATTCTTTTCCACTGAGCCACCAGGGAAGCACTATATTATTTAATATAGGAAAACATAATTAGATTCAAATGTCCTAGTTTTAAAATAATTAAAAACTCAACAAAAATAATTTTAACTAAATCTCAGTTGTTACCTGCTGCTTCTTAATCTACCTGTGTTGTGTCTCCCAGGAGTCATTATTTAGTTGGGGATCAGTTATATCTTCTTTGTCCAGCAAAGTAGCATGATAAACTCGTTTGAAAGCTTGACTTTTTGCACTCATTGTCCCTGCATGGGTGTGAACACTTTTACTAAAACATTGCAAGTATATTTCCAGAGGGTAAAGTTTAACTTCCTCTAACTTCACTGTCCATCGATGAGTATGATTGGGAGGGATTAAAAAAAAAAAAAAGACCTCTTCCCAAATACAGTTTTTTGCAGTGAAATGTAATATTACTAATTTTAAATATTAAATTAAATATTTAATATTTACTAAGTGTAAAATATTACTAATTAGGTGACAATACTATGAACTTTTCCTCTCTCAAACACCCTTTACTTTTGCATGTGAATACTTGTGCTCAGTCTTGTCCACCTCTTTGCAACCCCATGGCCTGTAGCCTGCCAGGCTCCTCTGTCCATGGGACTTTTCAGGCAGGAATACTGGAGTGAGTTGCTATTTCCTACTCCAGGGGATCTTCCCAACCCAGGGAACAAACCTGAGTCTCTTGCATCTCCTGCATGGATACTTTACCACTGCACCACCAGGAAGCCTATGTGAATATTTATGATCACTCACAGCCGGATGAGCTATCTTTTTGTTTTACCTCTTGAAAATTTTAAATATATATAAAGAAAACTATGGTAGTTTTTTCACAGATGCATCGAAAGCTGTTGGAGGGGGGTTATTATGACACTGAAGTGATGATTACTGTTTAGACATATGCAGACCAGGGTCAGAGACCAAATGTTAGAACTAGAGATGCTCGGATCTCCTATCACTTGGGAAATTACAAGAGTTTTGGAGCTCTTGCCAGTTATTGGGGATAGAAACCAATAAATGTATTTTCTATAATTTCGCAGGGTCTTCACATAGTAAGTACTATACAAGTCTTTGTTATGTAAGCAAGCAAGCAAGAAATATAGACTCTTTAGTGGTTATGGCAATTGCAGGATAAGGTTAAAATATTTTCAATTTGTAACTGCTTATTTATACAAATAAGTGTTTTTCCCAAATTTCTAATGATTGAATGACTTGTAGAATTTGTGTTTTATAAATAATAATGTTGTACAATTAGGTCTAATGCATAGGAAAGCGTGCAGATATTTTACATTTTGTGCAAGTAAGCATGTCAATTATTCTTTTATGTATAGCATTAAAATTACATTGTCTAAAAAAAGATAAGTTCCATAAAATTTCTTTTCTTATATTGGTAAACATAACAGATTTTCTTTAACTTTTTGTTCATCAGGTTATAGAAATTCTCCAGTGTTGATTGTACTGTACTCAAACATACATAAACTGAAAAGCACCATGCATAATCCTTGTGTTCAAAACTTGCTTTGTCAAAAGTTTGTCACCTTGAATTGTATACCAGAGAGTTTTGAAAATTTTCAAGTAGAAAATACAACTTTGATAGTGTAGGATTGTAATCTTATTATTATAAAAAACCCTACCTGATTATCTGGGCTTGAGTTGTAATTTTAAATTTAGTTTTGTTATTTTGCTCAGTTTACACTTTAAAATAACAGGATGCGTTTGAATATTCATAGGTACATTATTATCTGTGCCTCTTAAAAATAGTTGGAGTAACTTTTTTCCCTCAGAATCAGACCTGTCAATCACTCAGCAATCCCCCACCCCCAATTTTTCTGTGCCAAAATCCCCTGCTTCTGGGTTGTTTGGCTCTGAGTTAGCATTCAAAAGCTGAAATCCTACACTGAATAAATGGTCAATATTTATTTTATAAGTCTCCTGCTTTTATATCAGAATGGTGGATCATATCATGCAGAAGTGAAATATCAAGAGTGCTAATTAAATATCAAGAATTCAAACCTACATAAAATGCATTCTTCTAAATGGCACATTTCAGTTGGCCTCAGACTCCTGATTCAATACTTCAGAACCTCTTTGTCCATTCAGATGTCCAGGAAGTACTGATCTGTGACAGACCCACTAACAAGGTTTTAGCTACCATGTGAGTTCTGAAAGGGCTATGCAAGAGAACAGCGGCCACAACCCTGCATCTCATTCAGCCCAGAAGTTTGTGTTGCTTTTGTTCTGCAGTTCTCTGGAAACTGTTATCCATATAAAGCCAAAATATCCAAACAAGCCTATTTTAATGGGCTTCAGTTGTTGATTTGGAGTTAGTTTCCCTTACTTCATCATTTCTCAAAGGTACACGTTGAAACACCATGAAATTGAATGAATGTGTTGCTCAATTTTGGTTAGAAGAGGTGGTTTACTTTAGGAGAAGTGGGGCCCAACTGGATCACAGCTAGAAGGATGTCAAAGTGCATTAACAGCAGACTTGCCTGGAAAGTGAAATTGTAGCTTTTCAGTAAGAGGGGGTGTGTGTGTGTGTGTGTGTGCGCACACGTATGTGTGTATATGTTTGAATGTCTAAATCTTTGTTTCTGGAAATTAAAGGTAACTGTTAACTTACTACTGACTCAAATCATAATCTAGTTAAGGTATTTATATTTAAACTTTAAGCAAATTGTTACCTTACATTATCTTAAATACCTTATGCATGTATTTTTACAGAGATAATGAGGATCTGGAGCATAGTGATGGTTTCATACAGAATTTATATCCCTATATTGAGATAATAAACATGAGTTAGCCCTTATCAGTCAGATAGATAACACAGTTTGGTGATGTATCCTCTGGTATTTATTTAATTTTTAAGATGTCAGCATAAAAATCAGCTTTTCTGTTTTATTTATGCTGTTGGGGCCAGTGTGAGGAAAGCAGGAGAGACTCCATCTTGAAGCCTGTCATCCATCTTAAAGACAAGATGTGAACTGGGCCTGAACCCTGCCCAAGAGTGAGGAAACGGTTGCTAGTGAAAACCATGACTCCTGGAGAATTCCCCCCCTACAGATTGCAAACAGAGATTGTAGTTGAGATCCAGGCTGCCCCTGTTAGATTAACTGTGGAGCCATCCCCCCTTGATGTATAATCATTGTTCCCTGCCTTTAACCTTAATTAATTGTTTGTTTTCCTAGCACCTACTTGTTGTAGAACTCAATCATATACAACAAAGAGGCTGCTAACATATAACCAGTCACGTAGTGGGGGGTATAAAACTGGGCCTCTCAGAAACATCAGTGTCCTTGTTGGGAACTGATTCCCCTTGGACCCGCTGGCATGATAAACTGTACTCGACTGTCTTGAGTGTCCTCTGAAGTGTGTTTTGCGACTCTGGATTCCACAACAATGCTGTTATCAATTCTTTTAGAAAATCCTCTCATTCACATTTTATATGGTTTACATACTCTCTGTATATACAGGTAGTATATTTTATAAATGTAAATGTATATAGTTCTTTATAAAATATAAGTAACTTGTCCAAAATTGTGTGAATGCCACTCAGCTGACAAAGTGGGAGGAGCACTTAGAAGTGGGGAAATTTGGTTCCTAATCTCAGTTTTGCTTCAGAGTGTTAGTGCAAGTTTGTGTGCACAATGCACAGTGAGGCCAAACTGAAACCTGTGAGTTTGTAGCAGAGAAAGTTTTATTGCAGGGCCATGCAAGGAAGACAGGTGGCTCATGCCCTAAAAAATCTCAGCTTCCCTGAGGGTTTCTGCAAAGCATTTTTAAAAGCCAGGTGAGGAATGAGGAGTTGCAGGGGATATGATCAGTTGGCTCACAATTTTCTGATTCATGGATGCTGAGATGGTGTCACATGGGTTAACTTTAACAGTGCTTAGGCTCCAGGAGGCCTGGGGCTATGTGTTCATGGTCAACAATTAGCTAGCATCTTCCATTTGGTGGGAGGTTGTTTCACAACTATAAAACAACACAGGAAATGTGCATCAAATACTGTTATTCAATAGGTTCTTCAAAAGGAGAGTGTTCCAGGAAGGCCCCGTAGGGTCCTGTTGGTTATAGGAGTGGCTGTTGGCTTAGAGCATTTCATACATCAGGAGCACCGTCACCATGACCATCTTTGTTCAGGTTCACTCTCTGTCTGAACTGCCTTTAACATCTGACATCAAAAAAACAAAACAAAACAAAAAAAACATCTGACATCACACAGGAAAATTCTACCCATCTTTTTCTTTCAGAACCTGTTCCCTGTTGGATGCTTTTTCCAGCTTTTGGCCCAAACTGATCTCTCTCTCTCTTTTACAAATTGATAGAATCATAATATGTGATCTCCTTGCAGACCAAGGCGATCAAACCAGTCATTCCAGAAGGAAATAAGTCCATATTCATTGGAAGGACTGATGCTGGAGCTGAAACTCCAGTACTTTGGCCACCTGATGGGAAGAACTGACTCATTGGAAAAGACCCTGATGCTGGGAAAGATTGAAGGTGGGAGGAGAAGGGGACGACAGAGGATGAGATGGTTGGATGGCATCACCGACTCAATGGACATGAGTTTGAGTAAGCTCCGGGAGTTGGTGATGGACAGGGAGGCCTGGCGTGCTGCAGTCCATGGGGTTGCAAGGAGTCGGAGATGACTGAATGACTGAACTGAATATATTAATACTGAAAATGCCTTACAAAATAACATAAGCAATCTTAACCATTAAAATAGTTATCCATCCAACCACCTCTGCGACAGAATTGGATCCTGCTTAAATACTGGCATTGACAAGTTTAGAAAATTAGGAGAAATCCCATTTTAATCTCTCAAAAGCCCAAATATTAAGAACTTCACATTCAAGTTACCCAAATTCTATAGCAGAGCTGAAAAGAAAGTCAGTACACTGCATAAGTGAAAACTTGCAAATATTTGAGTCAAATATATTTTTCTTTATATTAACAAAACCACTTTACTCTCCCTAGAGAATGTCTGCTTCTAGACCTCGAATGTACTCCTTGTCTGAAAACGCAGAATATATTTGGCTGGTAAGCAGATAGGATCTTTGCTCTGTGAGGAGGCATTTCCTGTCCTTCAGTATGGGAGCAGTGAGGGAAGAAGGGCATCTACCTTACATGCACACACCACACACAGACACACACATACACAGACACCACACACACCACACACACACCACATACGCTGTACACACACCACACACACACACAGCACAATCACACACACATACACACTCACACACACACCACACACACCCTTAAATATACTTCCCTGCCCTCATCTTTCCAAAGCCAGTCCAAGTTGTGAGGAGGGATATAGGAATTAACATACTCACTTTACTCCTATAATATGTATATTTGCAAAATCATTTCTGGAGAAATAATAAAAAGGTGGAAAATGAATCCTAATAAATAACATACTCTCCCATGTTAAGGACTGCTGCTGCTGCTGCTAAGTCGCTTCAGTCATGTCCGACTCTGTGCGACCCCATAGGCGGCAGCCCACCAGGCTCCCCCGTCCCTGGGATTCTCCAGGCAAGAACACTGGAGTGGGTTGCCATTTCCTTCTCCAGTGCATGAAAGTGAAAAGTGAAAGTGAAGTCGCTCAGTCGTGTCCAACTCCTTGTGACCCCATGGACTGCAGCCTACCAGGCTTCTCCGTCCATGGGATTTTCCAGGCAAGAATACTAGAGTGGGGTGCCATTGCCTTCTCTAGGTAAAGAATGCTCCCAACATCTTTTACTATATAAATCAAGCTCACCAAGTCACCCATGTTGTAGAATAGATTACATTTTATTTTCAATCTAAAGAAATGCTGTTAAAGACAAACTGCTATTTATCCTCAGTTCTTGATCAAACAAGTGGAATTAAACAGAAACTCTTCACTTGAATGGATGAAAGTGAATATACACACACACACACATATTCATAATAGCTATTGTGACCATCGTGAAAAATTCTCTTTCAAATTAAATTAATGATTTTTTTATAATCAAGTACTTTGTCCTGTTAAAAAACTCAAAATATATTTTAAAATTTTGGCTGAGAGGATGTTGTTTGTCTAATTTAAGTAGTTTTAATTAGGTTTTGTTTTTCTGAACCTTTATAGAAATGTTTCCGGCTCTGCCAATTTGTGCTGGTAAGTGTGGAGATTCTTTTTCCTAAAGAAAATCTGTCTTTGATTTTTATCAGTAAGCATTTTCCCAGGATTTGAAAAAGGACTCCAGTCATACAACAAAATTACTTTGCAAGGAAAAATGAATACACTGGCAAATTAAGTCATTGTACAAACCAGTAATGCTAAGAAAGCAGTTTTACCTCATTACCCATTTTATCTCATTATGTTATTAGAAAGATTTGCTTTTGTGACTTAAAAACAAAAGGGGAAGGTATGTCTGAAAATTGTAGGGATCAGTAAAAATATAGTTCCTCTGAGGATTTTTAATTTTTAAAAAATAATACAGGATGGAAAACAATTTGTAGTTATCTAGCAAAATAAAGAAATTTCATGCCTTGCATCCCAGAATTTATATTTCTAGAAAACCTCTGAGGTATATGCCCAAAAAGATACATACAAAAATATTTATTGCAAAATGACTGATAGAAACAAAATAATAGTTAAAAATTAAAAGTCAACCAAGAGGAGGTAGATGAAATATGTTATATGAAAGGATATAGCATATCTGTTAAACTGAATGAACTAAAATTAATATGTGAAGAATAAATATAAAAATATAATGATAAAATAGTTCCAAAATGAGAAGATAATGCAAAATGTATTGTACTATGTATGTTTTACAGCAAAACACAAAAATACTACATAATCTTCAAGAATACATATGAGTGTACATGCAAATATGTTCAAAAGATTAAAAACATGTATACTAAGTTTGTGATAGTATTTATCTCAAGAGATAAATGATTAGATATGGAGGAAGAGACTTCAAATGTGTCTATAATATGTGTTAATGATTATATAAAATCAGATAAAGCAAGTTATAACAAATTATAAATTATAAAACTTCTGGTTGGTGGGTAAATGATTATCCATTCTACTTTCTGCAAATATTTCTCTATTTTGGAATTTCTTGACAATAATCACAAGCAAACCCAGGGAATACATTTAGTAAAATTTTAGTTACTGAAATAAAGATAATCATCCCTTCTGTTGGTTATTTGATGTATTTGTTAGTAGGCAGCCTTTATTTACCAATATTTGAAAGGGATTTGAAGCTGATTTTCTATCTTGTATGTGTTCAAGATCACAGCAGTTTTAAGCCTTTATCCAAGACTTCTAGATCTGAATTCATTAATGAGGGTACTAAGTTTGGTGGTGAAGCCAAAGGTAGATCCCCAGATGACTTGAAATGTTGACTGAAGTAAGATAATATTATAAGCCTTCACTTTATACAAATACACTATTCTATATCAAGTCTAACTTACTGTTTGAGGAAACATATTTTTTTTTTCAGAAATCGCCAAAAGAGCTATTACTGTTTTGAGATGCCTGTAATATTTAACCATTTGTTTTTTTGTCTGTAAATTGATATTTGGAGTTTTCCCCAAATTTTGGTTTGAAGCTGATTGAAATTTAACACAAATAAAGTGTTGCCCTTCTGGGTTCTCCAGGCACACATGGAGAGCTTTCATCAAATATGATGCCTTCCTCTTCCCCAGCTCCCAGAGCACAGTCCTTGTTTTAAAAGGTGATTTCCACTCCCAGCCACCACATGGAAGATGAAGAGGTTATATGCTTTGGCTCAGATGCTAGCACATGTCTGAGGCTCCATCAATAATGAGCTCCACCAAAGTGCCACAGATTTTGAATATTGAACATGTGGCTCCGTTTAGGGTCAATGAAAGGGTGAGGTCATTGTGGAAAGTTCAGTGTATACTTTTGGTAGCAGCAAAATTTTCAGTAAAGCCTGAAGCTGCAGCAAAAGTTGGCTGCATAGTGGCAGTAACAGCAAGTCCTTGGATGGTCCTGTTTATGAATCAAGTACTTTGCAATTAGGTGAGCTAACTGAATAACTTTTCTGCTAAAATGACCCAGAGTTGCTATCTGTTGGTTTCAGCCACAAAGTCTGATTGATTAAAATTCAATGTGAATGAAACCCCCTAAATAGTAATATATATATATATATATATATATATATATATAAACAGCTATATATATATATATATATATATATATACACACACACACATATAAGTTTTAAAAATTATGGCTATTTCTGCACATTTTTGAAAAAAAGAGAAAAGTAAAAATGTTGCTTTGAAATAGAATCTTGGGTACAAAGTATATCTGTGGTTAAACAAACAGGTGTTACTACTGGGATCAAAAATTTTAATTTAGTGCACAAATATGAATTCACTTATCACCAGGAATGCAACTACATTAAAAAAATTTTTTTTCTCATCTCTCTATGCTTAATAGTCTTCAAATTTCCCAGGGTACATTCATGATGAGATGGACGTGAAGGGGAAAGTATTCAGCTGACTTTGTCACTTGGATGTCATAGCTAGAGCTGGAAACCCACTAAATAGCATAATGCCTTAAAATTAAAAAAAATAGAAAAATACATATTAATTTCTCAATATCAGAAGAATTTTTAATTTATCATTTAGTTACTAAAAATATAATAGTTCCTGGAGAACTAAACATCTTTTATTCCTTGGAGTTCATAGCTAACATGTATAAGTCTCTAAATTTTTCAGACTTAATTTCATTTGTATTAATGCTAACTCAACTCTAATCTCAGAGAAAGGGCAAATCATAGATAGGCTGATGTTCCAGTTTTTGTGGTGTCGCTATTGTCATGGGTTGAATTGTATCTCCCTAAAATTCTTTTTTTTAATGTTTGTTTAATTAATTAATTGATTTAGGCTGCGCTGAGGCTTAATTGTGGCTCCTGGGATCTTCACTGTGGCATGCCTACTAGCTGTGGTATGCGGGAACTAGTTCCCCAAGCAGGGATCAAACCTGGGACCCTGCCTTGGGAGCAGAGGCGTATCCTCTGGACCACCAGGGAAGCACCTCCCTAAAATTCATATGTTGAAAGCCTAATCCCCAGGACTTCAGAATGTGACTATTTAGAGACAGGGCCTTTAAAGTGGTGATCAAGTTAAAATGGGGCTTTTAGTGTGGACCCTCGTTCAGTTTGACTGGTGTCCCTGTAAGAGGAAATTTGGACACTCAGATACACTAGGGATGAATTTACAAAGAGGAAGGACATTGTGAGGACAGAACAGCCATCAGCAAGCCATGGAGAGTCTTTAGGATAAAGCAACTCTGCCAGTAAGTTGATCTGGGACTTCCAGCCTCCAGAATTCTGAAAACATACGTTTCTGCTGTTTAAACCACCCAGTCTGTAGTTTTTGTTATGACAGCCCAAGGAAACTAATACATCAGGTTTTCAATGACTAATAAGATCCTGGAATAAATGGTATTCAGATTGCTCTTTCTATCTGCTATAGAGTAGGGATTCAAAACTTGTAGACATGTCAAGAAAGCAATTAAGTAAATGTAATATGATAAAATGTTAGGTTATAGTTATATTGTCTTTGTATTTAGGTTCATGTATCTTATTTTTTTCTAGCTTTTGATTCTTGAATATGTCTGTGTATAGTGACCAGTTCTTTTCAGGAAAGGTCAGGCTTCTATTTAGGGAATTAAGTCCTTTTTACTTTTTTATATTAATATGTCAGTTATTTTTGTGATATTATGTTGATTTATTATATACTTTTTGTTCTTTCATTGGTGTTAATTTCCTTTGCTTAATAAAATAATGTTTCTAACTGTCTGTCAGAATTGGTAAGAAAAATTTAACCACCTAGGAATAATAACTAAATTCTTTACTGAAGTTGGTTGTAAAAGAAAAAAAGCAATAAAATGTAGTAGATTCATTGGGGAAATAAAAAAGAGAAATACAATTCTCTACTGTTTAGCCCACCTCTAAGGAGCAAAATGAGAAAAAAAAATATGTTGGGAGTAAAATGGTAGTCAAATATTTCTCAGCAAGGAAGAAGATGGTGTAAGTAGAATTTAGCAGACCACTCAATTTCTAGCTCATTAACTTTTTGCACTTTGACTGAGTTATTTAATTTTAAACTAAATTGCAATAGATAGTGTGTATTACTTGATCAGTGTCCTGTATATAACAGACGTTTGCTAAATGTTAGAGTCATTTCCTTCTTCCTTAAAATCCAAGAAACCTAAAACTCAAATCCTTTGGTAGGAATAAAAGAAAAAAATGTTTTAAAAAACATCAAGTGAAATTATCATGAACATGATTATTTGAAGTGTTTGGCTTTATTAAGCAACAAATAGCAATGTGCAGAAGAGGGTTATTTGTTGTTGTTTAGTCTCTTAAGTCGTTTAGATGAGAGATTTCATGGATTAGATTTTTGTGCAGAAAAGGCTATTTGAAAATGTATATGAATAATTTGAAATTCATATGCAGAGAAATACTGGCTTTGAAGGATTTGAAGAAGGAAGAAGTGTGGGCAAAGCCACACATTTGAGAGATGATTTTGGCAGCAGTATCTGGCAGCATGTTACAGAAACACAAAAATGTGGAGGGGAGGTAAGGCTGCCTATGTGGAAGCTGGGGAGGTGAGATGAAATGAACCAGCTGTGTATGATGCTGCTGGAGAAACAGAAAAGTGTGTTATGAAGGAAGGAACACTGGCAGAATTTTTTTCAGTTTGGGGCCAAAATACTACTAAATGGTTGATTTTAGGATGTGGCGTCTTAAGAAAAAACTTAGGGATGGAAGAATAAAGAACTAGAGGGTAGAAAGATACAAATACCAACATTTGGTACCATAAGGAAAAATATTTTGAGTAAAATAGGTAATTTTTTATTCTGTAGAAAATTTAAAAACTAAGAATGAGAAAAAATTATTTACTTCTGATATCTCAAGCCAAGATTGTTAATTTTTTGGCACAGATACTTTATATATCAGTATAGTTTTATATATAATCTATAAATTTTTTATAATATGTTTTAATTATCTATACATTTTTCATATTTGCTGCATTAAATATCCTTCACCAGTATTTATGGCACATTATTCTGCTAACCCTTGCCCCAGGAAATACTAATGAATTATTTATAAATATAAGGTTCTAAGGTCAAGTTAAATTTAGAAGCATTCTCTACAGTATCTCTTGCATTCTTCTATGTGGTGAAACAAAATGATGTTAGAATATTAACATATCTGAAAATTAATGATATGTAAATTTATATAATTTTACAGATTCTGAATATTATTTCATAGAATGCATTTCAGGGGTTAGCATTTTAACACAAGTTTGGGAAATAAAAATTACTTTGTTTTAATGTATATATTTTATTACAGTCTGTAGATCTAGTGTATTTAGCCAATTCACTATTACTGGAATGTTTCATTTTTTATTTACATAGAGTTAATTTTGAACTGTGATGTTGGAGAAGACTCTTGAGAGTCCCTTGGACTGCAAGGAGATCCAACCAGTCCATCCTAAAGGGTATCAGCCCTGGGTGTTCATTAGAAGGACTGATGCTGAAGCTGAAACTCCAGTACTTTGGCCACCTGATACAAAGAACTGACTCATTGGAAAAGACCCTGATGCTGGGAGAGATTGGAGACAGGAGGAGAAGGGGATGACAGAGGATGAGATGGCTGGATGTCATCACTGACTCGATGGGCATGAGTTTGAATAAACTCCGGGAGTTTGTGATGGACAGGGAGGCTGGGCATGCTGCGATTCATGGGGTCGCAAAGAGTTGGACACGACTGAGAGACTGAACTGAACTGAGCTGAAGGTAAACTAGCCTCATAATTATAAAGTTTAGCACTTTTTTGATTATTTTCTTATGGGGCTTTTCTTTTGGTGGACTTTAAGTTAGAGTGTATATGATTAACTATAGCTTAAAGGTATATTCTATATCATCTTTCAGAAAGTGTATACTAACTTACCTTCCTATCAGTATTGTCTGCATATCTTCAAATTTGCCAATTACCAATTGATTTTGAAAAATAGAGCACTTGTCTAAACTGTATTTATGGGATAGGTGTGAATGCTTTTATAAGTTATGCTTTAGTATTAATTTTTTATTTTTTTATTTTTTAGTATTAATTTTTAATCATTTTTGTTTTAATAAGTACAAGTAGGAGATAATGTCTTTCCACTCAGTGTTAGAGCTGGTCACATGGTCAGTAAGCAACAGAACTGGTTATAGAACACAAGTCTCCTTAGTCCTTGTTGTGTTCTCTAAACCACTGTCCCACATGCCTTCAAGAGTCTCCCTGCCACAGACTCATTTGTGGGTGTGTGCTCAGTTGTGTCGGACTCTACCCACCCAGTAACAGTTGTCGTTCAGCCTCTCAGTGGTGGCCAACTCTTTGCGACCGCATGGACTGCCGCACGCCAGGCTTCCCTGTCCTTCACCGTCTCCTGGAACTTGCTCAGACTCATGTCCATTGAGTCAGTGATGCCATCCAACCTTCTTGTCCTCTGTAGTTCCCTCCTCCCCACTTCAGTCTTTCCCAGCAACAGGATGTTTTTCAATGAGTTGGATCTCTGCATCAGGTGGACAAAGTATTGGAGTTTCAACTTCACCATTAGGGAATGTCCTAGTTACTATACCAATGCAGCAAGAAATACAGTTTTTCTTTCCCACTTTGCCATTCCCTAATTGTGTGAACTAAATACTCCTTGACAATTTAGATTTCTTTTGTGTAAAATGAAATGAGTCCCTTATAGTACAAACATTCTATGATAGTGGTGGTTTAGTCACTCACTAAGTCATGTCCGACTCTTGCAACCCGCCAGGCTCCTCTGTCCATGGGATTCTCTAGGCAAGAATACTGGAGTGGGTTGCCATTTCCTTCTCCATCTATAATAGTGGATATGAGTAAAAATATTTTACCACCTTAAATGTGAATTGTGTTAAATTGTTTATAACTGCACACGCCTCTTAATTTTGAGTAGCCTTCCTTTCTTTTTTAAATATTGGGATTAAGTATTTTCTCATTCTATTTACTGTAGTTAATGTTTGCCATTTTTTGGTCAACTATTATTAGTTGGCATTTTCTACTGAACAAAATCAAGAATGGAAGAAAAAATAGAAAAATAAACTTCGAAGAAGTACAGATAATTATTAGTGGAAAAGAAACTAGAGTAGTTCTGAGAAAGTGTTTATGAGCTACTTTAAATCATTATATAATTTTTTTCAAAATTTCTGATTTACAGAAAAGTTGAACAAATAGGGCACAGAATTTCTGGACACCTTTCACCTAGATCCCCCAAAGTTAATATGTTACAATATTTGCTTAGTCACTTTTTTTTGTAGGTGAAGGGTAGATTTTTCTCTAAACCATTCAAAAGTAAATTGCAACAATGAAGTGCCTTTACCATAAACACTTTAGTATTAATTTCCCAAGGAGGTAACCATGGTACAGATTTCAAAAAAGGCAATTAATATCGATGCAAGGCTTTACTGTGATTTCACCAATGTCTATATTAATGAATTTTGTGCAAAAGAAAAGCCAAAATTATGTGTGTTTAGTTGTCATATCACTTTGAAAGTGAAAGTGAAAGTCGCTCAGTCAGGTCTGACTTTTTGCAACCCCATGGACTATCCATGGAATTCTCTAGGCCAGAATACTGGAGTGGGTAGCCTTTCCCAACTCCAGGGGATCTTCCCAACACAGGGATCAAACCCAGGTCTCCTGCACTGCAGTGGATTCTTTACCAGCTGAGACACAATGGAAGCCCAAGAATACTGGAGTGGGTAGCCTAGCCCTTCTCCAGTGGATCATTCTGACCCAAGAATCGAACCGTGGTCTCCTGCATTGCAGGCAGATTCTTTACCAACTGAACTATCAGGGAAGCCTGTCATATCACTTTAGTTTCCTTTAATAGTGCTGTGTCATTATTTTACATTTTAAGATATTGAGTATCTCGTGAGAAAATATGCTAAAATATTGTAAATATTTTAATTATTAGCACTTATTGATGTTGTTGGCTGATTAAATCATTATAATGGGATTTGGCAAATGGTGATTTCAAATGCCATAATTCTTGTAAGTTTTCTGTTAGCATGTTACTGAAACAAAGTAATTTCTCCCTAGTTATATATTCATTTATATCAGTATGAATTACTGAATACTGTTTTATTGAATATAATCTCTTACTGTAATTATTTATTTTGATATTCAAGTGGTAATGCCTGTGAGAGTTCCTTCGAGTTGAGTCTGGGCCCGTCTCACAGTTCCTCCATCGTTCTTGTTCATTTCTTGACATTTTGGCTCAGAATTCTTCCAGGATTATTTTGTAATTTGCTCACCCCAGTTCTGGAATTAGCCACTTTTTCCCAGGGGTTTCTGATTCCTGTAAGAGAAAAGTGGTATTTGTAAAACAAAATGTAGGTGTTAGATATGCTTATTGCTTCTGGGGAGCCATTGCTTCTGCACATTTTTGCAGTTCCCAAGGGTTTCTGATTCCTTTAAGAGGAAAGTGGTATTTGTAAAACAAAATGTAGGTGTTAGATGTGCTTATTGCTTCTGGGGAGCTATTGCTCTTACACATTTTTACAGTTCAGAAACAGGTAGTTATCACACTATTTCCAAGCCTGATCCAAATCTACAGGCCTCATTCTATCTTCTTAATTTCCATATTTGTCTCTCCCTTCTCTGTCTCCCATTTCCGTAAAATTTTGTGTGTTCAGTTACAGAGAGTATAGACCATGACTTTAGAACTGCTTATTCATTTTTATCATAAAAGCAGCCTTTAACTTGGATTTGAATGTATTATGAGTGCTTTTAGAAGGTATTTTTCCTTTTTTCTTTAGTCAGGGGCATGTAGACCGACCACCATGCTGACAGTAACTCAGTTTTTATCTCAACCATCCTCCATTTAAGATGTAACATCATTCATTTGAAAACAGGTAAGTTAATGTTTCTGTTGTACTTAATTTTAGGGGTTTATAGGTTTTATTTATTTTTTCCTGAAAATATGAAACTTTAACATGACTACAAAAGATGTGTATCGAAAGATATATTCAGAGAATATACCAATAGACCCTTTCTACCCATTCTTTGATATTAACCAGTATCATTAGTATCTAGTTTAGCCTTTCTTGTTTCTTTGGGCTTAAACAAGTAAATACATACATATATTTTATTTTCCCCTCTTTTTTAACACCAGGCGTCCCTGGCGGCTCAGTGGTAAAGAATCCTCCTGCCAGTGCAGGAGAGGAGATTTAGGTTCAATCCCTGGATCCGAAAGATCCCCTGGAGAAGGAAATGACAACCTGCTCTGGTATTCTTCCCTGGTATATCCCATGTTCAGAAGAGCCTGGCAGTCTACAGTCCATGGGGTTGCAAAAGAGTCAGACACGACTTAGCAACTATATCAAACAACTGTTTCATACCCGTTACTCCTATACTTATCCTTTTTTTACATAACAATGTGTATTCTAGGAATTACTCCATATAAATTCTTCCTCTTTCATTTTTACACTTTCATAACACTCTATTGGATGTGGTTATATTAGATAGACATAGAGATACCAGAGTTTATACAGTTACTTCCCTATGTATGTCCATTATATTATGGCCAGTGTTTTGTATGTTGGAGTAAATATTCTTGAGCATATCATGTATTTTAGTGTTGCTGGAGATGTATCTTTAGAATAACTCCTAAAATTGGGATTGCTGTATGTTTTTTGGTGAGTTTTGCCAAACTCTCCTTCACAAGGTTTGTATAAATCTGTGTTCCCACTGGCAATATATGAGAGTCTGTTTCTCTAGTCCCACCAATAGATGTACTATTTTGCAGTTTAATATTTTTCAATTTGGTAAGTGAAAATACTATCTCAGCTCTGTTTTAAATTGCCTTCTTCTAATTATGTATGATGTTGAACATAATTTTGTATGTTTAAGGGTAATATTTTCATTTTTTTGTCTGAGAATTATCTGTATTTTTTGTCTATTATGTTTTAGGATTTTGTAATTTTTCTCTCAGTTTTTAAGAATTCTTTATGTAGTAGAAGGTTTAGCCCTGTTTCTATGATATGTTGCAAATATTTTCTTTCAGTATGTCAGTTTTATTTTTATTTATTTTGTAGGTAAATTTATTTTAAAATATTTAATTTATTTATTATATTTTGTCATGTCAATTAAAAATTATATAGCCAGCTAACCATTCTTTTATTTTATTGCTCCAGATTTTTAGTCATAATTAGAAAGTATTTTCCTACATGCAAGTTAAAGAAGGATCCACCAATATTTTATTTTGCACTGATTAAATCGTCCCTTTATATTATTAATCAGTGTCCTTATTTTTGCTTAAGTTTTTTTCTCATTTTAGCTATTAACTATTTGAAAATTAAGTATATCATCAATATATCACCATTTTCCACCTTCCTTTTAGTATAGTTGATCGTAGTAGTTGATTTGCCATTGACAATAATTGTGTGATTGTTTTGGCGATATATGTGTCTACCACTAAAATTAGTGTATACTGTTAAAATTAATAATTTTTCATTATATATTATCAGAATTTTTAAGATAAGTTTATGGATCTAAATAGCACAATACTAATAAATTCATGCTGACAAACTATGTGAGCTTGTTTAATTAAAATGGTAATAAAGTCAGGGAATTACTAGCCACTTACATTTAAGACTTTTTAAGATATTCACTTAATTTGGACTTATTCCTAAGAGAAGAAAAGTGTTTGTAGGCTTTTAATGATTGATGTGACAGATTCTCTGATTGTAATGTGAATAATAGATTAGAAAACGTATAAAGCATTAAAAAAGGAAACAACATACTGAAATATAATGATGGTGGTTTCTTCAAAGGAATCAGTATTTGTGAAAGAAGTGAATGACTTTAAGACATATTTGGAAGGTAAAAGCAACATGATTTAGAAATTAATGAATATGAATATGACTGATGTGGAATAGTCCAAGACAAAGCTCAAGGTTTTTGTTTAGTTCAAATGTATGTAGAGTCATAACAATGGCTTTGTATCAAAAGGTGGAAAGAGATAAGCTGAATTTTGAAATGTTGAGTTTTAGATGACTACAGGACCCTAAATTGGAGGTTCAATAAGTAGTTGCATGTATGAATCTGATTCCTAAGAGACTAATCTAAAGTTAATGATTAAACATCTTTAAAACAGAATAGAATGAGTTTTCTTGAGTAAACGTGGACATGCAGTAATCATAGTTACTAAAAATGGCATTGTAGAAGGGAAAATGGGCAAATGCTGAAAGAAAAGTTTTTTAATAATGTTATATATACAGATGCATTTCAATGAATCTATTCATTTCAACAGAGACTCTGGGGATGTTGGGCTTGGAAAGAAAGCTTCAAACAGTTTGTGGGTAGGTGCAGCTTGAGGCCAGATTTTCTGGTCAACCAACTAGGACAGTTATAGATGCGAAGATCTCCTTTACTGATGATTTTTTAAAAGCAAGGCCAATAGGCCACATGGTTTTTACTAAACAGAGTCAATTCTTGACATGACCTCCTCTGAAACCTTACAAAGCAACAATTTGGTAGGAGAGGGAAGTGAGCAAACATATCTAAACTCCCATAAGGTAACTGTTGAAGCGTAATGCAAGGCATATGGCAACACAAAGCTTCTGATCTATATACTCTACCCAGTGTTTTTAAATCCCATATCTACTGGATGCTTGTGAACTTTGAAAGCATAATGCAGTAATGTATTTGAAAGAGTTAATGAAGGAAGTCAAGAGCAATAAAAGATCACAAGACAAGAAGGTCAGTCCGGCCAAAGAAAATGGTGATAAATTGTAACCAGGTGTCTTTATTTCCTGATTCCTCAAGTACTGCACACTCAGCTTTCTCTGCTAGAAAGGGCAGCTTGTGAAATTCCATATGGCATTTGTCAACTTCAATAATTCCTTCCAAGATGTCAGAACTATTTGCTTTAATCTCAACTACTTCAGAGGCAGATGAGTAAGCCACTGGGAACTTACATATGTAGTATAAGAAAACCTACTGTTCATTGTGATTTAGGAATCTATTGAAATACCTTGTAGGCATTGTGATGTTTGTCTTCTATAATCACTGAGGACAAAATAGGTCTGATTGTAGCATTGCTCATACACACAGGTCAAAACCCGAGTTGTGGAGCTTTCCATAATTATATATACTGACTTCTGCAACACAGATACTCAAATTCCTGTGACTGTATTTAATATATTATTCATGTCCTCTCTGAGTTTCTTCATAAGATTAATTTTTCTTTCATTGTAAACTCACTAGATGTAGTAGTCTTTGTTTTTGTATTGGTATTTGTTTTAGTCCATATTATTTCACTAAACTAAATTAACAGGGAAATATTCAAAGAATTCTTCAGTCTAATAGATTGTATCTGTCTCTGTGATACAGAGCAGAGAAACCATCTGGGAAGAAACAAAGTGTAGCAACATTTTTCTGGTATTGGACCAAGAAAATACACTGATTAGAATATGGCAAGAAGCAAGCACTTGTCACCCAAATGGAAACAAGGCAAGATTCCTATCTCCCACCCATGGCTTGAGGAAAGGGATAAAATGATAGAAAAATCCACTGTATTTAAAATATCAGTACAGAAGAAAAGGAACATTCTTCTACTGCTCCACTTTAAGGAGACGCACTTTTATTTTTTTAAATGAATTTTTATTGAAGTATCGTTGCTTTACAATGTAGTATTAGTGTCTGCTATATAGCACAGTGAACCAGCTATATGTATACATCATGCTCCTGTTTGGTTGTGTCTGACTTTTTGTGACCCCATGGACTGTAGCCCACCACGTTCCTCTGTCCATGGGATTTCCCAGGCAAGAATACTGGAGTAGGTTGCCATTTCCTATTCCAATATGTGTACATATACTCCTTCTTTTTCGGATTTCCTTCCCACTTAGTTCACCACAGAGCACTGAATAGAGTTTCCTGAGCTCTACGTAGGTTCTCATTAGTTATCTATTTTAAACATAGTACCAATAGTGTATATATGTCTCATTTCTATCTGAGCATTTTCCTGGAACTGATTGTCAAAATATTGACTCCCAAAGTTACTTTTCTGTAGGTGTTTCAGTCTTTAGGCATGAAGCCTTGGGGAATATTTTGATCATATTGATGGATGGGTAATTAACACATGATATCTTGAAAGATGCAGATCTTTTGGAAAGGAGTATGTGACCTTCTGGTATCTGATCATTCAGTGCTAACGATTTCAACCAGCAGTGGACAAGGATTCACTTTTTTAAATGCTTGAATATAATTTCCTTGGATAAAAATCATATGCACCTTTCTTTTTATTATTTCATATTCAGGAAGAAAAGTTAGAATAAACTAGTTTTCACATTAAGCCCTCTTATTTCAAAAGATCTTTTTCATTTCAAAAATAGTTGTGACCTTTGGCTCAGACAGTAAAGCATCTGCCTACAATGCGGAAGACCCAGGTTTGATCCCTGGGTCGGGAAGATCCCCTGGAGAAGGAAATGGCAACCCACTCCAGTATTCTTGCCTGGAGAATCCTGTGGACAGAGGAGCCTGGTGGGCTGCAATTCATGGGGTCGCAAAGAGTCGGACGTGACTGAGCGACTTCACTCACTCACTCACTAAGGTAGGAAAAGCAAGTCTGGTTTTGCCATGATCTGGTTATTTCTATAAATTTAAACAAAAGAGGAAAAAAATAAATGCTCTAAGAAATTTCAAAAATGACAGCCCCATTATCAAATAACTGAGTTTGGGATATTTCACGTCATTATTTTTTCAGAGGTAGAAAAGATATGTTCCTGGATGGAAATAAAGATATATATCAATATTGTGTTTATGGGGAGTGTCAGGGATGCATGGTTTGAAAAGCATCCTGTAACACATCATTTGCTAACATTCCAGAAACTAGAGAGTTTGCACCCACCTGTATTAAAGGACAAAAGTTTCAAGCTATTAAATGTAAATAACAAAAACAAATTGATGCCAAGACTTGGAAGCAACTAAAGTGTACTTCAGTATATTAATGGATGAATAAACAGTGGTATTTGCAGAAAATGGAATATCATTCAGCTTTAAAAAGAAATAAACTGTCAATGAAATGAAAAGATATGGAGATAACACTAGTGAAAGATTCTAATCTGAAAAGACTTACCTGCTGCATGATTCCAAGTATCTGCTGTATGACATTCTGGAAAAGGCAAAACTAAAACTCTGGAGAGAGTAAAAAGATCAGTAGTTGCCAGAATTAGTGAGGAGGCCAACATATATAGAGTGCAGAGGATTTTTAGGGCTTAGATACTATTCTGTATAATACTACATTGGTGGATCATTTCGTTATATATTTGTCCAAACTCATCAGATGTACAACAAGCATCAACCCTAATATGAACTATGAACACTGAGTAATTATGAGGTGTCAATGTAGATTCATCACTTGTAGCAAATGTACCACTCTAGTGGGGGATATCACTTGTGGGGTTGAGGAAGGGAGTGGTTAGCTCTGCTGGGGAGGTATGGGACATCCCTGTGCCTTGTGTTTAATAATACTGTGAACTTAAAAATGCTCTAAAAACAGTTTTGTTTTTTTTTAAGTCATGAAAAGACATGGAATAAACTTAAATGCATATTGTTATGTGAAAAAAGCCAGTTCGGAAAGCCTGTGCACCAGATGGTTCCAATGACATGCTATTCTGGAAAAGGCAAAACTTGAAGGCAATTTGTATGTGTGCTCATGTGCTCAGTTATGTCCAACTCTTTGCAACCCTTTGGACTGTACCCCACCAGGGATTTCCCAGGCAGAAATGGGAAATTGCCATTTCCTCCTCCATGGGGTCTTCCCAACCCAAGCACTGAACCTGTCTCCTGTGTCACCTGCATTGCAGGTGAACCTTTGACAGGTTGAACCATCAGGGAAGCGCATGGAGGCAGTCAAAGGATCCATGGTCACCAGGGTTTAGCAAAGAAGGTGGGATGGATTACCAAAGCACAGATGATTTCTAGGGCAATGAAATTATTCTGTATGATACTTTAATGGAGGATACATGTCATTATACATTGATCCAAATCCCATAGAATGTACAACACCAAGAGCTCATTTAATTGTAACAAATGTACTTCCCTGGTCAGGAATACGGATAATGGGGAAGGCTGTGAATGTGTGCAGGCAGGAGGTATATGGGGACTTTCCACTTGAATTTTCTTTGAAACAAAAACTGCTCTAAAAAATAAAGTCTAGTAAAAAGAAAAAAAGAAACAAAGTGAAACTCAAGCAAACTGAAACTCAAAAGAAGTGACTAATGTTAAGAAGCTACCCAGAAGAAAAAGAATTCTTGGCCTAGTCCGAAGCTTAATGACATGCAAATTGTCCATTTGAGAGGAATAAAAGAGGAGCTTATTACTCAGACTTTTGGTTATTTTCTGATTGGGAGGTAGACTATTTTATAGGAATGTTTCAAACAGTCCATTGCTTAAAGACAGGAGTACAAGGAATGTTCTGTTTGATGAGCCCTAACTCAGGGATGGAAACTAATAGCCAGACAAAATTGTGCAGGAGCCTCCCATTTTAGAAAGGAGAATTAATCATTTTCCATGAATCATGAATTAGGAAATTTATAATGTTAGCAACTCAGTTGTGTTTGATTTTGTAAAATCATTTTTTTTTTTTCCATCTTGATGATTAGCAGTAAAATCTACTGTACCAGCTTGATTATTTTTAGTGAAAACAAAGAAAAGAGAGAATAAAGGAGACAGCATCCCAATTTCACTTCAAGCTTGAGGGAAGAAAAATCCCCAAAGGATAGATTAGCAAACAACCAGTGTAGAAGTAGAGAAAAATTAGTCCCTTTGGCAAAGTAGATTAAAAAAAAAAAAAGAGAGAGGGAGAGGGGTGACTGTGATGGATTTGAAGCTGGACCCTGGGACGATGAATGTAAAAGGACTTTGTTCCAAATAACATTATCATCTTATAGACATTTGGAAGAAAGGAAAATGAGGTTTTTTGTTTTTTGTTTTTGATGAGGATACTAGAAAGAAGCAACTGAGAACAAATTTTAAAATAGAACATTGTTTATTCTTTAGATAAGGATTATTTCCAATAATCACTGTAATTTGTCACTGGTAAAGTGAAATGTGGAGTCAAACCTCTCAGTACTTTTTTTTCTTAAGTTTCATGGCAAAATAGGATATATTGGTCCTAAACTACATCTCACTAACCTCTTTGCCTCAGCTATTGACACGACAAGTTGTTTTTATCTTGAAACTGTGCTAAAATACACTTGGCTTTGCCAGTGAGCTAAAATGGCTCACTGTTTTCTTGCCAGAAAACCAGAAACTAGCAATTTTTAAAATGGGTAATAATTTATGCTCCAATGTCCTACACCTACCTCCTTTTGGGTAATATAGTGGTGTTTCATTTAAAGATTTTAATATATTCAAACTAAGTTTATTACTATTAAAAAGTACTCAGTTGACATTCACAAGACTGAACTCCTTTATCTTTAACTATACAGGTATGTCAGGGATATAATTCGGTAATATAAAATTCTCTTCTTGATCACATAGTACCTCTACTTTGTGTTTGATGGAATGGAAATCTCCAACTTCAGGATTCGATATTATTTTTTTCATTTTATTGTTATAGTGCATTGATAACAATGCAAATTTCATTCTAGTTATCATAATGTATGCATTTGATTATTAAGTAAAATAGAAATAAGAGTAGTAAATAATAACTTGGTCATTACGAACAATTCATTCAAATAAAATGGGACAAGGAACACATGCCAGATAGAAATAAAAGGTTAAAAGATAAAATTCACCCAGGGAGCTGAAGGTAATAATGGCTGTCTAAGTCTGCATCTTTCAATATATCATCTCCAAACAATTCAAAACTATAAGAAGAAAACAACAATAATAGCAAATTCATACTAAAAATATGCCTTAAACATGACTTAAAGACAAAGAATGGCCAAACTTCTAAACAACAGTAAATTAAAAAAAAAAAAAATCAAGTCCCAGAAAACAGTCTTCACGTGATACACCATGGCCAATCTTTGTGGTGAGTAAGGACAGACCAAGAAAAGCAGAAGGGAAAAGAGAAGAAAGAAATTTGTGAGACAATAAGATAACAAAGGGAAAAAATTAGAGTCTTATCAGTCAAAAGAAAACCAAATATTACAGATATACAACCTCTTTCCCAACCATTAAAAAAGAAGTAACAATGCCCACTAAAGGTCTGGATTTTTATCTATTTTGTTGCATTGATATTAATAAAAGAGGTTGCCATTGAACTAGAAATTCTCTTAAATACCCAAAGCTCACAACAATGAGCAAGAAAAAAAAAAAAACTCTGAATCTATACAGAATTATTCTAAAATCAGAAAATAAAACTTAATGAGCTTTAAGTGAGGAAACTCTCCATCTCTCCAAAAATTAAAAAAAAAAAAAAGCAAAAAACTTCTGTAAGGCAACACTTAGTTAAATATACACGCAAAAAGTATTTAGAGATATGGAAAAATCCCTTGAGTTGTAAATTTCAAAATTAAGATCAGAAAGGAGCAGAAAAAGAGAGAAAGAAATGAAAGAAGGTGGATTAGATTCAGTGTAGAAATGGAAGTCATTGAAGAAATTATCTCAGAAATAAAAACAAATGCATGATGCTCAGGAGAAAATAATAAATAAAACCACATGATAATTAGGAAAAACAGGAGAACAACCAAAGATACAAATATTAAAGAAGTGAAAAGAGCCAGTATGAACAATAGTAGAAACAGAAGATAAGAAAAGGGAGAATAATGTTTGTATAATTGGAGTTGCATGTGTACATGTGCTAAGTCGCTTCAGTCATGTCCAACTCTTTGAGACCCTATGGACTGTAGCCCACCAGGCTCCTCTGTCCATGGGATTCTCCAGGCAAAAATACTGGAGTGGGTTGGCATGCCCTCCTCCAGGGGATCTTCCCAACTGAGGGATCAAGCCTCTATCTCTTATGTCTCCTGCATTGGCAGTGGGTTCTTTACCACTAGCACCACCTGGGAATAATTGGGGTTAGTAAAGACTAAATTTTTAAGGATATATGAAATTAATATTTATACTTGTGATTGAAGAAAAATGTCCTGAAGTAGAAAACCTGGGTCTATAAATTTAAAGGGCCAACTGAGAAACTGGGAAAACTATGTGGAATCATCAGTCTTGAGAAACATGCAGTAAACTATTAGACTTCAAAAATAAAGAAAAATAATTCTCAAGTACACTACAAATAAGATCAAATAAATTGCAAGGAAAATAGTTATATTGGAAGCAGAATTTTCAAAATCTTGATACAAAGCCTTTTTTCCTTTTCTTTCTGAGTGTTCTTCCATTTGTTTTGGAAAATTTTCAGGAACACTTGGGAGATAAGTTAACCTTAGTGACAGATGGATGGGAATTATGAAATTGACTGAAGGGCTGAACTTCTCTGATGAAATAAACACAATAGAAATGTAGTTAATGACCGGACAGCTGCACATTAGAAAGTTCAAAGCACTGATAATGAAGACTCTGGTCCAAAGGATGTAAATTGTATCTGGAAAGGTTGACATACTCTGTTTCCTCCATTTCCTCCCAGTCCTCTGACAAGCCCACTGTTCCTAAAATGCCAAACCTGCCTCAGAACATTTAATCCTCATCAGGTCAGTTCTCAAACATTCTTCTACTGTTTCATACCCAGGACCATGTAGCTGAGGATCCATTCCAGGATAACTGTGAAGGACTGAAAATAATTTCTAATGTTACAAAAAAGAAAGGGTTTTAATAGTTTCGTCTTCATTTCAGATGACTTGTGTGGTTATAATGGGAGCTTCCCAGGTGGCACAGTGGTAAAAGAATCCACCTGTCAATGCAGGAGACATTGGTTCCATCCTTGGGTCGGGAAGATCCCCTGGAGGAGGAAATGGCAACCCACTCGAATATTATTGCCTGGAAAATTCCATGGACAGAAGAGCCTGACAGAGTATAGTCCATGGGGCCACAAATTTTCCTTTTATAATTGTTATTATCAGAACAGAAGGAGCATCTCTAAGTCAGTGAATTACAGGTCAGGAGCAAGGGAGAATTTTGCTCCAGAAATTGCAAGATAATAGTTTTACTAAGTCATGGAGGATTATTTTTGGAACTTCTCCAATCACTCCTATTTGGGAACTATTGTCATTTTTATTACCCGTGACTAAAGTTTCTGTAGGGCAAGTAGATATATATTAATAGCTTCTCGTCTGGCATAATTATTTTGTATTATTTGTATATTCTTTGAGATATGGGTCTTTGTCTTTTTGCATTTCCTATTCTTATGAATTAAATTATTTTCCATAAGAAACTTTTTCTTGGGACCTTAAATACATTATTTATAAAAGGAAATATGTGAATCATATTATTTGTATATAATTTGAAATACATTGAAGTTACAGTGTATATACTTTCAAATTTTCAACAGAAAAATAAGAAATATAATTTTATATACTCTGTCAATACTTCTATTTTCCTTCCTTCCTTCATTCTTGAATAAACCAACCCAAGATCTACTCACTAGTACTGAGTAAGGCAGGCTTTCCCACAAATAGAATGAAGAGCCCAGTTTATGGTATTGTTATCCAAGCAGATTGGGAAGGTCAGCCATTCAGGAATGGGAATTGCTATGCTGCGGGCTGCCTGGTTTGGGACATCAGAGTCCAAGTGAGTAAGGAGAGCATCTTCAGGAGGTGTGAATGCAGCAGGCATCCAGCCAAGTATGTGGGATCTGAAGAGGGATGAAGGGAAGCACCCACAATGAGCAGCAGTGAAACTGACATAAAATTGTTTACATTAAGAGGAAATTGATCAAATTTTTTAAGTATTAAAGATGATTGGAGACAGATTTTTTACTTAAATTCAAGGCCTAAGAAACTCACAGGTTGATCCTTTGTACCTGTAAGACCCCACACTGAAACAACATCCAGGAATTTACTGTTGAAGATGAAAATACCAAATATGTAAAGCAAGAAAACAGAATTTCCCCCTTGTGTATACCGAGTATGTTGCACATTGTCTGATAATATACAAAGCAAAGGACACAGCTCTCTTTAGTAAAAATGCCACCAAAAACATGTAGTCTGAATCTAATCATGAGAACACATCAAATAAATCAAACTTGAGAATAATTCTAAAAAATAACTGACCTGTAATTGTCTCAGGTCAAAATCATGAAAGTCAAGGAAAACTGGGAACTTGCTTTGAATTGAAAGACGCTAAAAGAAACATAGCAACTGAAGGGAAAAGTGGTCTTAGGCAAATTAATTCCAGGACATTATTGGCAAAATTCAATGTTCTCTGCAGGTTAGAGATTTCAGTGTTGGTTGTAATGTGGTTACATGAGAGAATATTCTTGTTGTTAAGAAGTACACATAGAAGTATTTGGAGTATTAGGGAATTATATTGGTAATTTACCCTCAAAAGATTCAGAAAGTAATTTTTTTGTATCATTCTTGCAGTTTTTTAATAAATGTAAAATTATTTCAAAATAAAATAAAATCATACAATGTAAAACATATTTAATTATATTTAAGAAGAACACAGTTATTTCTAAAATTTATTAAAATCAATGGTTATTTATATAGTTGAAAAATCATTCAGGAAAGAAGCTAAATTCTGAATTAAGTGTTAAGGTAGAGAGATTTTTCACAAATATTTGTTATTTTTAGCAGTATATTTAAGCAGTATTTGCATGCATCAGATAAACTAAACTTATTATTGATAAATAAAATATAATTGATGAAATGCAATTTATAAAATCATAGGCAAAATATTTAAAAAATAATTTAGCAGATAAATTATAACACATTCAATGAGAGGAATTCTTATAAAGCTATGTGCTCATTTTGTTAAGGAAAATTTCCTGTTTTATGAGAGAAAGATAAAATTAGTGAAAATTCACTCTTGAATAGGATAAAAACTTAAGACATAAAAAAAATATCAGTTTCCAGAAAAAAATTTAGCTATACTTCTGTTTAGCTCTACAAAATTGTATTGAGTTCTGTCAGTGATGCCTCTAGTGAATGGTCTTTTGGGACAGTGATAAATAGGGCTTGTTGAGTGTGAACCGTTTTCATGTGTTTTAGTCTTTTTTTCCCTCCTGAAGATAGCTCCATGGCCTTTGAGATTAGTACTCCATCCTCTCTTCCACAGACTCTGTGCACAACTTGAAAGTTGGCTCAAGGAGACTTTTGAGCCCTATAGTTCATTAATGCTTGTATTTCCCCTGCTGTGTAGAACATTTTGGTCTCCTCTGGTGGCTCAGTCGTAAAGAATCTGCCTGCCAATGCAGGAGACTTCAATTTTGAGTGTTTGACTGTAGTGAGGTGGAGGAGAGTTGGGTATATCATATTCTCCAGGGGATCTTCCTGACCCAGGGATTGAACCTGTGTCTACTGTATTTCTGGCATTGGCAGGTACCACTGGGCTACCTGGGATGCTCAGTCGCTTCAGTTATATCTGACTCTGTGACCCCATGGACTGCAGCCCACCTGGCTCCTCTGTCCATGGGATTTTCCAGGCAAGAACACTGGAGTGGGTTGGCATTTCCTACTCCAGGGCCACCTGGGAAACCATGCTCAATTACTATTTTTATATTTTGAATTGTTAAAATTAATTTATTTATTTTAATTGGAGGCTAATTACTTTACAATATTGTAGTGGTTTTTGCCATACAAAATAATAGTTTTGTGAAATTTGTTTTATTTTTATAAAACTGCCTATGTTATGTCTCTTGATTTTGCCTCTCAGCCTGCAATGCCTAAAGTACCTCCCACTTGTTCCTTCACAGAAAAAGTTCCTCCACCTCCAGTGTAGCCCAAGGTTGACTGACTCATTTTTAGTCTTCAAGACTTTGAGTTACAGATCTGCCCAGTAAAACATTTGCTGCTTCTGATCCCTAAGTTTTTACTATAATTTTCTGTTTTGCTTTAGCTGTCTTCCCATAGAGATCCATCTCTTCCCATGAGCTTTGTTTTATAGACTCTCCTGAACCATTTTGACAAGCATGGCATTAGCTTGCTTAAAGACCAGTTCTGTTGTAAATATTTTAGGATTATAAAGGTGTTACCAAAAAAAAAAAAAAAAAAAAAAATCCACAGACTCAATTTATCAAGGGAATTTTCTCACAGTTAGCTCAAGGGGCCTCCAGATTCCTAAAAGCCTTCAGTACCAGGAATGTTTAATCCAGATCTGGGTGCCAGGCACACATAGGAGGGACAGGACCAGGCTGTATTTTCCCATTGCATTCACCTGAATTTTTCTGGACCATTGTAGATTTGCCATAATGGAGAGAGCAGTGGCTTTTGTATACAAATATAATATTCTGGTTAGTTTTAGCTCTGAAAAAAAAAAATACAGAAAATCCTGCACAGGAAGGTCTCCTGATTTCACAGAATACTATACCTTTGCCTTACAAAATATTCTTTAACAATAATAATAACAAAACAATAGCAACAATAATAATAATGGAATTTCCTTAGCATTTATTATGCTGGTATTTGGTTAACAATATTATTATAACATCAATGCTAATATGATCTTTATGTACCAATAAGAAAGTGTCTTATAAAATACATATAATTGGACTAAGGCCACCCACAGTTACCACTTGGAGAGTTGTGTCTCAAACCCAGTGCTGTTTGACATCAATTCTGTGTTTCAGCCACTCTATTTGTTTGCCTCCATGTCTGTGTTGCATATAAAAGTTATTCTAAGCAAGAATTAGAGGACCAGCCTTACCATCCCTCTGTGCAGTAGTAGTATGGCTGTGCTTTGACTCACTGGTACAAATTAAAATCACTGTATACAGTGTCTGAACTTTCCCAGTAGTAAGCATCAGCTTTATCACTCCTGAGAATAAAGGGAATACTCCTTCTTTGTTATGTCTGTTCAAACCATATTTCAATATGTTGAAGGAGGCTATGATACTGCCTTTATACCTGACCCACAGTTATTTATCTCACATAGCATAAATACCACAGGCTGTCTGGTCAGGATGGGTTCAGTTTTCAGTCACACCCACCACTTGCTAGCGGTGTGCAAGGATGTTATTGGTTTTCGTTGATAATGAGTTTTCTTTCCGAAATCCATTGTCTTTAAAATCTGACCTCTGTTGGGCTTCCTGGTATATTTTTGTATATCGGTGGTGGGAAAGCCCAATTACTTTTTGATTAGCAAGTATTCCACACCTGATGTAAATCAGTGAATGAAAAATAATACAACAGAAGAAGGTTTTGCCTCACTTCTCACCAGTAGCAAGACTCCAGTTCATGCCTATCCAATGCAGTTTGTTACTTAAGTGTAAAGAAATATATTTTAATATATGCTTAAGCTATTATTATGAACCTACAAATGAAAAAAGATAAGTAGTGATTAATATCACTGATTAAGTGAGATTATTTTATTCTCACATTATTGGGAATATAGAAATTATATTTTGGGAATAATTATTGGGAATATAGAAATATTTTAAATTATGTAATTATTTTGTTCTTAGAAGCAAGTGAGTATACTACTGTTTAATGTTAGCAAGGTGAGCTCATGCATTTATGTCTGTCCTTTGTCAAAATGTCTATACAATGACAATAAAATAGTTTTTAATGAATCAACTGAAAAATTTTTAAATAAAGCATGGAAACTTGAAAGTGCTAAGTCGACAGCTAACTCGCAGACCCTAAGAAGCTGCTAGACATTTAGCAGGCTGCTGAGGGGTGAAGGAATTTAAACCCTCATCTTCCATAGTGAAGGACAATACAGACATTAATATCGCAAGGCATAGCAATACAAATCTATTCTTTGTTGTTAGAGATATGGAGGGAATTACCAAAAGAAGTGGCAGAAGGATTGAAATGAATTGCCCTTTGAGAGTGAATATTGGAGGGGTAGGTAGTACACTGCTCTTTTCTTTACAAGACTTGTAAAATTATTTGATTCTCTAAATTATGTTCATGGATCACCCGGATAAAAGTAAAAATTGTATTAGAAACAAATGAGTAGTTTATTGAAGTCCTGTTGCCAGCATGGGCTTTCTGTGCTCTATTGTGAGTACTCTGTAGTAAGAAAACCAATAACATCAGATCTGCCAAAGTGTCAAGATGATTCTTAATTACATTTTATTGAGTCTATCCAAATTCACTTCTATCTCCATCTGAAATGTAGGTTTGAGTACATAAAAGAGAGGAACCTAATCTAATTTGAAAATCAAGGGCTTTTCTAAGAAATATGTAATTTATATTGATCTTTAAGGACGAGAAATATTAAGCAACAGCGAGGGAGAGAATATCACATGCCAAGGATCTGAAGAGAAAGAAACTGGGAACTGATTTCACGAGCTGCCGGGGCGGGGGGCTGGCAGGGAGGTGGAGTCAGGACAGCTGGGGTGGAGGGACCCAAGAGCCAAGTGGTAATGAGGCTGGAGAGATACAGGAGCAAGATCATTTAGGGCCTTGGAAGTCATGTTAAGGGTTTAAGTTCATAAAGTTCTAGATTTTTCTTTAAGAAGAAAAAGTTGGTTCTACCATGGAGAATATAAATTAAGAAGAGAGAGAAAGGGAGAAAGAGAAAGGAAGAAGGGAAAGAAATCAATTATTAATACCAAAGCAAACAAAATGAAGCACAAAAAAGGAGGAATTGCCATAGTAGTATTTATGACTTAGCTGTGAAGTACATGGTATGGTCGTAATAATGTAATCAAAATTTTAATACAACTCATTGTATCAAAAGGAGGAGACTGGAAAAGTGAGGTGGCTCTTAAATGGCAAAGTAATATTTTTACTACTTAAGTGAGTTTCTTGAGAAAAGAGTTAGAAGGAGGGTGGCCAAAAAACTTGGAAAGAGAGCTCAGGATGGAATTCATTTGTGTGCACTCATAATAGCCATAAATGGCACTATAGAAAAATTTGAGGGGAAAATCTTATCCCAAAGGGAATAACCATTGATAGTCGAGGAAATATGACGTTTTCTTACAGCACTTTCATTGCTCTGTTCTCTACATATTATGTTCACCAAAATGTTGTCCACAGTAGAGTCACATCTGCTCTAGAAAGCAAGCCGACTTACCAGGTATGAGAGTCAGACATCATACTTGGATTCTTTTACCAAAAATTAGCTCTGGGTAACAAAATATTTAAGAATAAATTCATTTGTGTATTTAAATTTAGGTTGGAAGGTTCAAACCAGAGCTTTCTTTTATTTTTTTTTTTTATCAAACCAACAATTATTGAATTTCCAATCTTGTTTTTCCCTTTTAGAGGCCAATTGTTTGGCCTTTTTAGCCAGTTTTTCTGAGTTATCATTTGGGGAAATAACCTTTTGTCCTGTAACAGAGGTTTGGCTGCTACTGGCCCCATTAAGGGCAGCATTCCTTGCAAAAGTGTCAGCAAGATGATTTCCCTTAGTTTCCAGAAAGTCAAGTTTATAATGCCCTGGAATCTTAATAATAGCTAAAGTGTGTCTATCATGCCCTAATGGTGCCTTCTGTGTTTGGGGGCAAGTGCCCCAAGGGCACTTTTTTCTTTTCATATACAAAAAAGAAAAGGGGGATCTAATAATTGAAGGGATCAAGGGTAGAAGTGTTTATAAACTCTCCTTTAGGGCCTTGAAAACCATGCCGTCTTGTTGTTCCCACAAAATTGGGTCAGGGTTGTTGCTCAGTAAAGCATACAGAGGTTTGGCCATAAGAGAGAAATTTGGAATCCAGTTTTAGCAGTAACCAACCAGCCCAGGAAAACCTCATACTTGGCACTTAGTTTTGGGTTTTGGGAAACTAAGGACACCATGACGTCCAACTGGATCTAGGTATAACCATTGTTCTGCTATCAGATGTCCTAAATATTGAACCTGGGTTTGAACGAACTAATTTTTCTTTGGTGACTTTACTTCCCTTTAGGGCTAAAATCTTTAGCAAATGGATGTCTTCCTGTGAAGAGGCCTAAGAAAAAAGCAAAGAAGAAAATAGTTCACATATTGCAGCAAAGTACACCCTTAGGGAACTTCACATCATCCAGATCAGTCTTTAGAACTTGTAAGAAATGGGGAACACATGTAAATCCATGGCTGATTCATGTCAATGTATGGCAAAAACCACGACAATATTGTAAAGTAATTAGCCTCCACAACTAATAAAAATAAATGGAAAAAAAAAAGAAATAAGAAAGACTCAGTAAAACCATGACACATTATTGCCCAGGGGAATTGTTTTTCTTCCTAAGTGAAAGCAAAAAGATATTGGCTAGCTTTATCAACAGGAGTGCTAAAGAATGTATTGTGTATCTCAATTACAGTGAAGAATATACTTTTGATGAGAATGGATGTTAACAACTATGAAGGTTGGGACAACAGGGTGTGGAGAATTAAGAATGTTGTTTATCGCTTGGAGGTCTTAGACACAGCCCTCCACCCTCAGCCCTTAGGATTTCTCACCAGTAAAACAGAAGCAGGCTTTCCAGATGGCTCAGTGATAAAGAATCCGCCTGCCAAGTAGGAGACGCAGGTTCAATCAATGGGTCGGGAAGATCCCCTGGAGAAGGAAATGACAACCCACTCTCTTGCCTGGAAAATCCCATAGATAGAGGAACCTGGCAGGCTACAGTTCATGGGGTTGCAAAAGAGTTGGACATGGCTTAGCAACCAAATAACAACAAAAATAGGAGTATTACAGTGACTGATGCAAAGGATAATTAGGTCTTAAGTCTTATTATCAACCTTATGCCTTAAAGGGCTTCTATATTTGTGGAATAAGATATTGATTAATTCTAGGAAGAGGCTCTAGAGGATCTGTTTGAATCTTTATATTAATGGGACACGCACTATGAATTTTGCCAATATCAGTTAGATATTTTGCCTATGAGGAGGATGGTAGCTGATTCAATAAGGACAGATGATCAGTGTTTCAAGAATCCACACTTGTAGCATCAGAGACAAAGCAAAAAAACTGTCAAAATGTTATTTAATCCACCTGTTTGGTTATTTAGTGACTACTGTCAAATTCCAGGAGTTTTTTCCCCTTTTGGGGTAGAGAATTTCAGCATGACACTTTTCTATGGAGTCTCAACCTAATAAATGGATGTTGCATGGGAACTAAAGAGAAAAGTGCATGTATCTCCAAAAAGACCTAAACAAAAGGAAATAGATTCAGAGACAGGAATGTCTTGAAATATATTAGTGATTCCCGTTGTTGAACTGTTTTAGTACTCTGATGTTGGGGCTGTTTTATAATAGATTGAACACTGACAGTATGGTTCCAGTGTCCAGATTGGAAGAAATTCATCCCTCTGGAGAAATGTTTTTCCAGTCTGATTAAGAGTGAAGATTGGGAAGAGTGCCCTGTAGTTCCTGAGAAAAGTGAAAAAGTGAAAGTTGCTCAGTCATATCTGACTCTTTGAGACCCATGGACTATAACCTGCCAGGCTCTCTGTCCATGGAATTCTCTAGGCAAGGATACTGGAGCAGGTTGTCATTCCCTGCTCCAGGGGATCTTCCTGACCCAGGGATCGAGCCTGGTTCTCTGCATTGCAGGCAGATCCTTTACTGTCTGAGCTACTAGGAGGACAGAGAAAGACTGAACTTAGGGGCTGAAATTGAGTGGCCCCCTCCAAAGTTACTTAAATTTATAACTATCTTTTTTTTAATGTCCTGGCTCTTTGCAATAATAGGACAAAGTTGGAGGATTTTGGTTTGATTTAGGAACTTTCAACAGCTGGAGATGAAGGTTAAGAATTTTATCAGTCTTCCTTTTAGGTGACTCATGTAGAGTGTGAGAGAGCTGGTGTGCTATATTAACTAAATTCAGAGAGGATGTAGTTTCCCATTCTATCCCAGTTCTTTTTACTGAAGGGAGATCCTGGTTCAGCCCATTAATGTGTGTGTGTGTGTATGTGTGTGTGTGCGCACACACACATGTGTGCATGCTCAGTGGTGTCCTACTATTTGCGACCCCATGGACAGTAGCCCACCAGGCTCCTCTGTGTGTGGAGTTTTCCAGGCAAGACTACTGGATTGGGTTGCTATTTCCTACTCCAGAGGATCTTCCTGACCCAGGGACCGAATCCACATCTCTTGTGTCTCCTGAACCAGCAGTGGGATTCTTTACCAGCTATACCACCTGGGAAGCCTGTTAATAAACAGAGTTTTAAAAAAACTGCCCTGGTGGAATCAACACCTGAAGGAAAACCAGAACAGATTAATCAGATTTTGGTGTGCAGCCTGAATTTTGCTCTAATCAACAGGGTTGGAAAATCCCTAAAAATTGCCTACTGAAGTCACCTAATGATTACTCAGACCTGATCTTTTAATAAATAAGTGGGCTGGTCTCCCAACTGTAATTCTAGAGACCTTTCAGGATTTCTCCTATTAGTGGTTTTTATTGAACACTGGGCCTGGCCTTCACTGACAAAAAAATTAACTAGCTGATATAAGTCAAAGAAATGAGATTGCTACATTTGAATGACTGTATTACCTTCCTCAGAAGATCTGTGAGGATCTTTGGTTACTTCAAGAAAATCTTTGACTATGGCCCACAGTTCAGCTTTAGTCTGGGGAATATAAGAAACTAAGAGTGTAGCCTTAGTAGCCTAGATACTCAGAAGATTTACTTTTAGAGGGACAGGTTCTGAACAACATAGAAGAAAAGGGAGTGGGAAGAGTTTCAGAGAAAAAGGGAAGTTTGGTGAGAGAATTAGCACAGGGGGAACCTGAGCATGTGAAGAAGGCATAGGTGGGCACAGAAGGAAGGAGGAAGATGATGCCAGAGGCAGAGTCTAAACATTAGAAGCTGAGGGACAGAGATAAGATGACACCAAAGGCAGAGCCCGAGACAAAGAAAGCAAGGAACAAGAAGCCCCTCTCTACAAATTGTGTGTTTTCATTCAGTCTCCAGAGCCTTCGGGTATTTTTTGTTGTTGTTTATTGTCTAGGTTTATGGCTGGTATTTATGGGAAAGTCAGGTTTTAGGAAGTCATCTCTCTATGCCAGTTAACAATCTCTTTCTTTCTAAAGGAGAAAAGTGTAGGAAAGTGTCGGCTTCCTTCTTATATGTTTGTGACATATTAAAGTTGGACCCTTATTGGAAAGTTCTTATATCTTGCATTTTGAAAGGAAGTAGCAAATATGTCTACCTGCAAATCTTGAGAAATTTTCCTAATTGTGATTCCTATTTCCTTAACTTAAAGGAAATGTGAAGATTGGTAATATGAGTTCTGTGGCATCATATGCCTCATAAGAGGCATAGAATTGTGTGTTAACTCCCTGGTAACTGACAAGCGGCACATCCATTGTCCTGTGGCACTCTTGGTCCCACCTGGTTTGCAGTTTTGCTTGGCTCTTCATCCTCTCTCAAATATCCACTTTAATATTTCTTGATAGTGCCAGTAACTTTCCAGCCAAACATAATGTGTTTCTTGCCAGACGTTGTTCTGCTATCACAGGCTGTGTTCCAGAACACCAAATTCTTTCTTCAACACCATAAATACAGCTGACTATTTTTCATATCATCCCTCCTTTCTTCAAAATGACAATCTAGAGGCAGAAATACAAATACACAGCGAAATTAATTTAAAATTGAAGATTGAAGTGAAAAATACTTTCAACTTCTTATTCAGGGACTTAATAAATGCTTTATCCATTTCTATTTTTTCTTTCTGTTTTTGTTTTGTTTTGCAGTTTATTTTATGGGTATTGTCAGGTTTCTTGACGCATTTTGTCTGTGTCTCTTGGAAGGAGTCCTATTTGCTGAAAGTGCCACATCAGAAAGCGGATGGCATTCTTTCAGAGATATGTTAGAAGAGAGTCTTACCCTAATGAAAAGTTAGATTTAATATCTCCAAGGTCACTTTCAACTCTAATGGACAAAGATATACTTTGCTAGCTTATCACATCTCGTTGGAAAGGAGCTATTATTTTTACTTAACTCTGTATTCTAGAGCTAATGAGATCTTTGAATACATTGAAATTATTCAAAGGATACTACATCTAATATATACCATTCTAAAAATCACAAAATTAAAAAGAACCTAGGTTAATCATACAAGGCTGATTTATTGCTCCACTACACAAGAAGCCTGCCATTAACCTAACAGAGGCTCCACACAGAAAAATCATTCTGCAGTGAAGGAGGCCAAAAAGAAAACTAGCCCCATGCTAAAAGAGGACCCATTATGGGTGATTTGATGATATTAATGGCATTTTCCTTCCTTTGCAGTATTGTAAAACCTAAACATTTTAATGGTGCTCATTTCCTTGCCTGAAGGGGAAAGATTGCATTACTCTAAACCTTTTGTAAATTTGAGAGCATATGTTATATAGTAATTTGATTCTCAGACTTTACTGAGTTTAGGGAGCTTCGTGCCTTTGATCAGAAGCTGTGAAGCGAGAGCCACTTGGGCTCCAGCCCCTGTCTGCCAACCACTGGACTTCAAGATAGTTCACGCTGCCAAGTGGACAGAGACCGACTATTTTCTGGGTCCCAATTTCTTAAGTCCTGCACTGTAGGTTAGCTCAGCCCATAAAGTTGACTTTGTGTATACAGTGCTCCGAAATGGCATAATCAACACATTTTTCTTTCTGCACATGGCAGCAGTAGAGAAGAACATGCTCTATTAATTGATCTGCTGAAACCTTGGTCCACAGGGAAATAAATCTTTCAACCCTTGAGTTATAAGGACTGTAGTTTTCCTAGGGAAGTGCAGATCTTTGAATTTGCTTTTCTGTGTTAAGCCAAACTTTAGTTTTCCATTCGCCCATTTGTTTGGGAACACTAGAAATCATTCTTATCTGTCCAATATGTTAATGATCATTATAATTTCCAATATTAGATTCTCCTATTTCGCATGCACAACAATGATCTCCTTTAGAAGAACAGTAACAGTAGAACAAATGAAAGATATAGGACTCTTCTTCAGTCTTAACCAACACACTATCTCTTACTGAAGAACAGTTGAGAATCAAATTGCCAATAAAACTGAGAAGATGCCTGTGGCAGATTGAATTATTATGTATTAATTTTTCACCAGTCTCTGAATTCATAACTTTTGTCACATAATTTTGCAAGTCCTTTCAGAGAAAGTGGGCTCTACTTTTCACTCCTTCGGGTTTGCCTGGTGGATATAAGTGAATGGACAGGGCAAAAAAGGAAACAAAGTGATGGCATGAATGGGCTTGCTCCCTGGAGTTTCTGCCATCTAGGGAAGAACATGCAGCTGAGTAGACCTCTAGTCCAAGGAGATCGGATATTCTTGGGGGAGAGCTCCATGGCAGATCTAAAAGTCTATGTGAAGCATAGATCCAGCCTATCCCAGCTGATCTTCAGCTGAACACAGACTCACAATAAAGCTCAGCTATCAGTGAGGTTGCCTAGCTAATTTTAGATCAGATACAAGAATGGTTTAGAGATTTATGGAAAAAAATGCTTTTAATCTGAGTTTGTGACGTCTTATTACAGAGAATGTCTTATTAATGCCATATTCTTATGATTAAAATGATTATCACAGATTTACATTTTATTGATGTCCAGGTCTTTAACTCATAGTGGATCTTCTAAATGCCCTTCTCAGAAGCTCATTTACTTTAATCACCTGTAAATTTTTAAAATGTGGTCATAAAGTAAAATTACAAAACGTTTGATGCATGAAAAGATCAATTCTTTAGAAAACAGACTGAGAATAACTCATTTCCCTAGAGTTACATATTGTTAACCATTCACTGAAAAATAATTAAAGCATTTAATGAAAATTGACCCAAATTAAAAATCCTAGAAAAAAAATTTAATTTAGATTATAAGTAATAGCAATATGCATCTCTGTAGAACAACTCATTCACTGAAGAGTCCAACACTGCCATTTCACATCAGTGCTTACAAGAATTGGTGTGATGCTGCAAGATGCACTTATTTTAGCAGATTGTGTCTCAAGTGCATGTGTTAGTTTATGTAGAAAAGAAGTAGTGGGAAGGATTTTGGTGATGAATATTAGAGCATTTCAGATTTAAGGAGAAATTCTTCATGTTTATGGTCACCAAAAATATTTGAGACTTACTGATTTTAAACTTTCAAAGATCAAGTTTTCCATACCACCTGTCCTGCTTCAAACCTCTTATTGTTTTGCCAGGGATCTCCTCATCTGTGTATTCTTATTTGGAGGAATCGAGGTTGAAACTCCCTGCGTTAGGGAAAGGACATGCTTGGATATGGTTGCTATGATCACTCTCCATCGAGCAAGTAAGGATTGCCAAGAGTAATGGATTCTCCTCACTGTGAAGGTGATTTTGTAGCAGTGGCAGAAAACTTTTTTCCAAAGTTCTGTTTGTAAACCACAAGAGGCCTTTCTGGTGGTGGTTGTTGTTCATCTGACCGAGTTTTGTCTATTTGTAGTATCCTGACTCATAAATTTCTGTGATTCTTCCCTCAACCCCATTCTACAGAATCATTGCCAAGCTCATTGATAATCATGCTTTCAGTTTATGACATTTTCTATGCTTCCTAATGGGTAGTGACCATCTTCAGGTCATTTCCCTAAAATTGGGAAACCTTTTGATACCTAGTGTGATTGGGAAACCTTTTGATACCTAGTGTGATTATTTTCTTCACACCCTTACATGTGGCTCCTTTTCCAACACTTGAGGAACTTCTGAGTTCTGGGTTATATTTTATATATATATATACATATATGTGTGTGTGTGTGTGTGTGTGTGTGTATCGAATAGCTTCATCAAATGTCTATGAAGAAATGCTCAGGTAGACGCTGAACAGAAATGAAATTTCTTTCAATGAAGGAAGAAAGATCCAGGCAGCTATATCAAATGCTGTTTAAGCTATGATTGTGGTTCTGGTGAATGGTTGCCATTGTTGGAAACTATAATTAAATCCCTTCAAAGAAAGCACTATAATAAGAAATATATGTTCTACTTATTAACCTGACAACGGTATATGTATGTAGCATTTGAGGATCTTCTAAAGTTAAAAATATCACAGCTTATGAGTAGTCATCCCTTCAAAATTAGGAATGTCTGTACCCTGAAATTAGCTTTCCTATCAAATGTATTAATGATTTCATTTTATGCATGCACGTGCACTTTAAGGTGCTTCAGTCATGTCCGTGTCTCCTGCATTGGCAGACAGGTTCCTTACCACTAGTGCCACCTAAGAAGCCCCTTCATTTAATATATATTTATTCAAAATCTACCATGGACTAGATATGGTCTTAGTTGATAAGAGTATCATGGTAAACATACGTCTGTGCATGGAACTTACTTACATTCTAGTGAAGGAGATATATATACAACAATTACATTAAAGCTTAGTTACATGGGAAATGCATAAAAAAAATAAATGCAGAGCTCATGAGAGTATGTAACATAATACAAACTGGTAAAGAAGGGCAAAGAGAAAGTAACAGTAAGCTGAGATGAAATTTAAAAGATGCATTTAACTACATTAGTGAAAAGCTCTATGTGCAGTTTTCTATAGAGAAAAGTGCACCCTGAGACCAATAGGAAAATGGTGTGTTTTGGTTTCTTCGTGCTGCTGAAGCAAAGTACTTTACACTGGGTGGACTAAAACAACAGTAAGGTATTCTCCTGCAGTCCTGCAAATACAGATGGAAACTCAAGTTAACTTCAGACTTGGTTAGGAGGAAGGAAATTTGGGCATTCACGTTAAAAATTTAAGGGCTACCCCTAACATAGCATAAAGTTGAACTAAAAATATAAGAACTTATTTTTTTTTATCAATCTGTAGTTAATAAATAGCAAAAAAAGATGAAGAATAAGCATGGTAAACATAAAACCTTAATAATATGGTGGAATTAAGTTCAAATATATCATAAGCCCCATGAATATTATTCTTGCCTACTAAGAAACTGAAAATCTCAGATAATATTATTTTTGAAGTGTTCAATTTGGCTAACTTTATGAAGGAAAGACAAATTATGGGAGTTGAAAATGGATTGGAAAGGAAAAAAAGCGTAAAGGTCAAGAAAAGTTCAGAGAACATTTCAGTCTTGGTGGTAAGAATAGAAATGAAGTAAAATAGGTATTTTAAGAAAATATTTAAAAAGTAGGTTTAATAATATATTGTATAATCCAAGGGTCACAAACCCATGTGTTCCTAAATCTTACAATTCCCTGAAGTAATCCTCACAACTGAACTTTTAAAATAACTGACTATAGGTCCTAGTTCCCCAAACTGAGAAATATAGGTCCCCCTTTCTGCTTTACATCTCTCAAGATTTATAAGTAACTATTAAGCCTCTTAGTGATCTGATACTTATATCCTGTCTCTTGTCAATTCTGTCTATATTACATATCCTATGCCCTGTGACTCTCTTTCTACTTTGCCTCAAATGTGTCATAAAATTCATTTATCTTCTGCTGGTAACCACAAATATTATAAAGCATTGTTGTAAATTAGACTTTTATTCAAAATGAGGAGAGTCAAAAGAGTATAACAGAAAAGCATCAACTTAAAAAACATAGTCATCCTTTACCTTGAGCCTCCCTTAGCCTTCCCTAGGGTCTTCCCAGATGGTGCTAGTGGTAGAGAATCTAGCTGCCAGTGCAGGAGATGTGGGTTTGATCCCAGGATTAGGAAGATCCCCTGGAGTATGAGATGGAATTCCACTCCAGTATTCTTGCCTGGAAAATTTCATGGGCAGAAGAGTCTGGTGGGTGACAGTCCATGGGGCCATGAAGAGTCAGACACAACTGAACGACTAAGCACACAGCCTACTCTGACATCACAGGTTTATCCCTGGTCGTGATTAGTCAGTCTGTCAGTTCAGTCACTCAGTCGTGTCCGACTCTTTGTGACCCCATGAACCGCAGCATGCCAGAACTCCCTGTCCATCACCAACTTTACCCAAACTCATGGCCACTGAGTCAGTGATGCCATCTAACCACATCATCCTCTGTCATCCCCTTCTCCTCCTGCCTTCAGTCTTTCCCAATATCAGGGTCTTTTCAAATAAGCCAGCTCTTCACATCAGGTGGCCAAAATACTGGAGTTTCAACTTTACCATCAGTCCCTCCAATGAACACCTAGGACCAATTTCCCTTAGGAGGGACTGGTTGGATCTCCTTGCAGTCCAAGGGATTCTCAAGAGTCTTCTCCAACACCACAATTCAAAAGCATCAATTCTTCTGCACTTAGCCCTCTTTATAGTCCAACTCTCACATTCATACATGACCACTGGAAAAATCATAGCCTTGACTAGACAGACCTTTGTCTAGACAAAGTAATGTCTCTGTTTTTAATGTGCTGTCTAGGTTGGTCACAACTTTCCTTCCAAGGAGTAAGCGTCTTTTAATTTCATGGCTGCAATCCCATCTGCAGTGATTTTAGAGCCCCCCAAAATAAAGTCAGCCACTGTTTCCACTGTTTCCCCATCTATTTGCCATGAAGTAATGGGACCGATGCCATGATCTTAGTTTTCTGAATGGTGAGCTTTAAGCCAACTTTTTGACTCTCCTCTTTCACTTTCATGAAGAGGCTCTTTAGTTCTTCTTCACTTTCTGCCATAAAGGTGGTGTCATCTGCATATATGAGGTTATTGATATTTCTCCTGGCAATCTTGATTCCAGCTTGTGCTTCCTCCAGCCCACTGTTTCTCATGATGTACTCTGCATATAAGTTAAATAAGCAGGATGACAATATACAGCCTTGACATACTCCTTTTCCTATTTGGAACCAGTCTGTTCCATGTCCAGTTCTAACTGTTGCTTCCTGACCTGCATAGAGGTTTCTCAAGAGGCAGGTCAGGTGGTCTGGTATTCCCATCTCTTTCAGAATTTTCTACAGTTTATTGTGATCCACACAGTCAAAGGCTTTGGCATAGTCAATAAAGCAGAAGTAGATGTTTTTCTGGAACTCTCTTGCTTTTTTGATGATCCAGCAGATGTTGGCAGTGTGACCTCTGGTTCCTCTGCCTTTTCTAGATCCAGCTTGAACATCTGGAAGTTCACAGTTCACATATTGCTGAAGCCTGGCTTGGAGAATTTTGAGCATTACTTTACTAGCGTATGAGATGAGTGCAGTTGTGCAGTTGTTTGAGCATTCTTTGGCATGGCCTTTCTTTGGGATTGGAATGAAAACTGACCTTTTCCAGTCCTGTGGCCATTGCTGAGTTTTCCAAATTTGCTGACATATTGAATGCAGCACTTTCACAGCATCATCTTTTACGATTTGAAATAGCTCAACTGGAATTCCATCACCTCCACTAGCTTTGCGGAGAAGGCAATGGCAACCCACTCTAGTACTCTTGGCTGGAAAATCCCATGGACGGAGAAGCCTGGTAGGCTACAGTCCATGGGGTCACGAAGATTCGGACAGGACCGAGTGACTTCACTTTCACTTTTCACTTTTACGCATTGGAGAAGGAAATGGCAACCCACTCCAGTGTTCTTGCCTGGAGAATCCCAGGGACAGGGGAGCCTGGTGGGCTGCCATCTATGGGGTTGCACCGAGTCAGACACGACTGAAGCAACTTAGCAGCAGCAGCAGCCACTAGCTTTGTTCGTAGTGATGCTTCCTAAGGCCCACTTGACTTCACATTCCAGGCTGTCTGGCTGTAGGTGAGTGATCACACCATCGTGATTATCTGGGGCGTGAAGATCTCTTTTGTATAGTTCTTCTGTGTCTTCTTGCCACCTCTTTTTAATATCTTCTGCTTCTGTTAGGTCCCTACCATTTCTGTCCTTTATTGAGCCCATCTTTGCATGAAATGTTCCCTTAGTATCTCTAATTTTTTTAAGAGATCTCCAGTCTTTCCCATTCTATAGGTTTCCTCTATTTCTTTGCATTGATCACTGAGGAAGGCTTTCTTATCTCTCTCTGCTATTCTTTGGAACTCTGCATTCAAATGGGTATATCTTTCCTTTTCTCCTTTGCTTTTGCTTCTCTTCTTTTCATAGCTATTTGTAAGGCCTCCTAAGACAGCCATTTTGCTTTTTTGGTTGTGATTACCCCTCTGGATTTGTCCCTAAACCATGTGATTCATAAACACTTCTATCTCTTCCTTGGTTTCCTCCCACAGTCATGCCCTTCAGATCTTCTCATTCACCAGCATGGAGAAAAACCTCTCAACAGCCTCTCAAGAGTTTTAAGTTCTTCCATTTCTCTCTCCATTTTCCCTGCCTAGTAGTGTCCATTCACGAACACAATCTCAGTGCATTATTCTACATTCAGAACATCCAGTGTCCTTATCTTGTTTTGCTGACTGTTTTGCCTTGCATAAGACAGAAGAATCATAGGTTCAAAATATTTAGGAGAGTTGTTTAAATCTGTCCTCGTTAACGATTGTTCAAAATTGAGCCATAGCCTGGAGGACAGGGCAAAATGTGCTGGGAGTTTTTCTTCGTTCTGCGCCTGATTGTTTGCTGTGTGCGTGTGTGCTCAGTCACTCAGGCTTATCCAACTCTTTGCAACTCCTTGGGCTCCTCTCTCCATGGGATTATCTGGGCAAGAATACTGGAGTGGGTTGCCATTTCCTCCTCCTGTTGCTGTGTATTAGGATAATATTTTGGTACATTGAAAATTATTGAGTGATGGTATTTTAAATCATTTTCTCCTTTGGGACTGTTTTACATTTCTCATAATTTAGGCTTCCTGGTTTTAGTTTTTAAGTCATATCATTTTAAGATTGCATATCATTCATATTCTAATTTTTATTACTTTGATTTGAAATAAATATTTTGTTTTCTTTGTTTTCTTATACTCTTTTAACTTTCTAATATTTTAGATGATTCTTTCAGTTCCTTAAGATATTCTTTAGTAATTTTTGTTTATTTATTTTAATATTCATTATTTTAATGATAAAGTAACAGCACATTTAGTTGACTTAATGTACATATAATACTAATTCAGTCATAGTTAATTTTTTTCTATTAAGATTAATTCCTTTTTTATTGAAATATAGTTGATTTACAATATTATGTAGGTTTCAGGTATAAAGCATAGTGACTCAGTATTTTACAGGCTATACGCAATGTTAAGTTATTACATAGTAATGGTCACAGTTCTCTCGGCTATACAATACGTCTGCGCTGTCTCTCCGGCAGTTTGCATAGTAGTTCATGTCCCTTAATCTCCTCTGCTTGTGTATTTGTGCTTAATTGCCTCAGTCGTGTCTGACTCTTTGCGACCTCGTGGACCACAGCCTACCAGGCTCCTCTGTCCATGGGATTCTCCAGGCAAGAATACTGGAGTGGGTTGCCATGCCCTCCTCCAGGGGATCTTCCTGACCCAGGATCAAACCTGTATTTCCTGCGTCTCCTGTGCTGCAGGCAGATTCTTTACTGCTGAGCCACTGGGGAAGCTCCTGGTACTATCTTAACTCTCCCCTTTTCCCCCTCCCTGCTGGTATCCAGTTTGTCTTTTGTATCTTTGAGTCTCTTCTGTTTTATTATATACTTTGTTTTATCTTTTAGATTCTATGTATAAATGACAATATACAGTATTTGTCTTCCTCTAACTTATTTCACTATGCATAATACTCTCTAGATTCATCTATGTAGTTGCAAATATTCTTTCTTTAGATTTATCAACTATTATCTATTTTAACTTATTAAAATGTTTTAAAAGCTACAAATTTTAAAAACTATTATTTTATTTCTGTGTTATCTCTTTTATTTTAGCCTTTTTGCAATCTCAACTTTAGTAGTCTTTCATTTTTGTCTTACTCACTTGATTGTTTTTATTTTACTGTTTTTATTTTATTGCTTTGCCATAATTATGCATTTTAATACTTCTGTTGTAATATTTTTCTGATTAAAAATTACATCTAATTTTAACCCTTCTTAAAACTTTAATTTTGGGCTTTGCTTTATAATTTTAACATTGCTGATTTTTTCTCATCTTTTAAATTTAAAAGTGTAATAGTTTCTTAGTTTCTGTGACAGGTGTAGAAGCTCCAAATGATGTTTAAGATATATCTTGAGAAAAGCAAGTGATTAATTCCAGCTAATAGAACATAGGTTGATGGCAGAGAAAATGGCATTTCAAGGGCAAAAGATAATCTTCTTCATTGAGGTCTTCCTAGGTGTCCAGTATGATGAAATTGCTGCACTCAGATAAGTCTCTTTATCTTCCCAATAGTCAAGCATAGATGGTATTATATCCAGTTTACAAATGACTCAACTAGAGTTTCATGAAAACTAACTTTTCCTAGATTATCCAACTAATAGAAAATAGAAACCATGCCCATCTGACTAATTCCTGCTTTCTCTGCATCACCATTTGAAATGGTGGACCGGGTGACTTAAATAGAACCAGAACACACTGGTGCATAAACTGACTGGATAGGGACGTTCTTCATAAAACCATATTTGACATAACATGGATAAGTCTGCACATTCTTTCAAGGTGGTTAAGAAAGGTAGGTGAGGGGCCTATCTTTTATGATTTACTATATCTGCTTGCGGGCTTCCCAGGTGGCTCTGTGGTAAAGAATCCATCTGCCAATGCAGGAGATGCAGGAGCTGTGGACTCAACCCCTAGATCAGGAGGATCCCTTGGCATAGGAAATAGAATCCCACTCCAGTACTTTTGCCTGGAAAATTCCATGGACAGAGGAGCTTGGCGGACTAAAGTCCATGGGGTTGCAAAGAGTCAGACACAACTGACCAACTAAGCATGCACACATATATACTTAACAGTATTTTTATACTGAGAGGAAAAATTGCAGAGATGTCTTCTAAAGACTTTTTTTTCTCTCATGAAAATTTAAATGTTTAAATCTCATCCACTAACTTTTCTTTTTAACATTTGATAGAAAATGTATTTCTACTTAGTGAAGTAGCTACGAATTGCAATCTAATTACCTTAAAAATATGTTCCTGGGAAACATGTCCATTTTATGAAATCACTGAGTTTGTTATAAATTTTTCTCCAGAATTCTAAACTAGTACTACTATGCTCTTTAAGCTTTCCACTACTTTATAAACACTCTTGTTGGCCACAGAGTATTTATAGAGTATATGCCAAACTTAATTCAACTAAGAGGCTGGGTTTGTTTTTCAGTATTTTGAAAACTGCATAAATTTTGATGATTGACACTCAGGGTGTGATTCTTTTTCCTGGACTGAAAAATAAATGAAATCTTTCTACTTTTGAATAATAAATACCCACAACTTAAACAGAGTAAGAGAGCTCTGGTTATTTGTTTTTCAAAGTGCATTCACTATTAGAAAGTAGACTTAGAAGAAACAGCCTTTTATGTTCATTTGATTTTAAAATTTCTCAGGGAAGATACTAGTGACTTATATTAGTACTGTTATAGTTCCCCTAAAATTACCTATGCATTGCTTCTTAATCAGATTCATTAAATTCAGCATTATTACTAGTGTGTATTTAGTTCTTCTGATATAACCATATGGGTTAGCTTGTCAAGTAAACAGCATATATGACTTAACACCATTAAGTTATATTTTTTGAATCTGATTCATTTATTACCTCTTAATGCATATTTCTGTATGACTGTATGTATACATACATATTTATGTATGTATAATCTTATCTGTATTATATTTGTTGTTAATTGAATTTTAAAATAATTTGATTATATTACTAACAGCCTTTATCTTCAGCATATTGGGATTATAAAACATTTTCAATAATTTAGTAACTTTCCCAAGTTTCTCACTGGCAAGCAGGTGCCAAAATATTTAATGCTTTAAAAAAATCCATACAAGTCAGATAGTAAGAATCATATACAGTTTAAGTAAAGCAATAAAGACTATCAAAAATACTGAAAAGTCACAGACATTATGATAGTAAATACTGAAAAGAGATACCTTACCTGTGATAATATAAATCACACTTGGAAAGTAAACCACGTTTCATGAGATAAAATATTGTCCAATGTTTTGTTTAGACAGGAAGTTCACTTTTTATTTAATCACAGTCTCCTTAGTTCAGAGTTCTAGTAACTGCCCAGATAACCTTTCATTGCTTCACTTTTTTCTCTTTCTGTCTTTATTTTATTTGCTCTATTTTTGCTTTTTTGTAATGTTGTTGCTGAAGTAGTCTCTGAGTTGGATCTCGGAATTTGAGTGCAGAGGATTTCTTGTAGAAAATCACCGCTACTTTCACTACAATTAGAAATTAGTTAAAATGAGTGTTAGTAACTTACTTATTAAAAACAAACCCCAAAAAAAGGCATAAATAGACTGCTATACATAAAGCACAGCAGAGAAATAATGAGAGCCATCCATATCCATCACTTATCCTGTCTCTGACTCCTGGTACTTGATTATAATAATCTCAGGATAGAAATCACTATCTGGATACATCATTAGTTACTCCTTGTAGGTAATGACTTGGCTTCATTGGTGTCCTCTTCAGTCTCTTGTTTTCAGGTTGATGTAGAGGGTGGTGTGGACAGAGAGTATTGGTGTTAATATAAGTATCAGGCATCATCTCGACAAACAGGGTGTAAATGGAGCAAACTGAAGGCTCTTTCCAGATTTCAGCCCTGCTATTCCCTTCCCACAGTGCCTTCCACTCTCCAGCGGATGTTCTCTCTGATGTCATAGGATGAGAGCTGGGGAGAGAGGACCTCTAAAATAGATTCATCAGGGTTGGCCCTTTGTTATGATTTCAGCCTATCACAGTTCGATTTTTTTCATTTGTAAAATGATGGGAAATCAAACCAGCTTGGACCTTCTACCCCAGTTGTTACCTCATAGAATGGAAACAGTTAAAGGTGACCCATTGCAGCATTTGCAAATAACAGAATGCTTCCTCCATGTTTAGGCTGTACAATTCCTTTCTTTTGACTTCCCTCTCAATTAAAAATAATCACCAGCAGCTCGAGACTTACATCACCTTTCAGTAATGTTCCCAGATCAACTAGAATGCCATTTATTGATTATTCCAAAAAATTTCTGAGGATGGCTCTAATTTGAATCACATGCTTATCTATGCCCTTGTATCTATATTGATGTAAGTGGAGTACTCTGATTGGTCAGCTCTTGGATTTTACCCAAATTTCTATACATCAGGAGAGCCTGCTGCTGCCTACAGAAACTAAAACGAACTAAACACCCCTGAAGTTGGAAATGGCAGCCCACTCCAGTATTCTTGCCTGGGAAGTCCCACGGACAGAGGAGCCCGGTGGGTTACAGTCTATGGGGTCTCACAGAGTCGGACATGACTGATGACTGGGCACACAAGCAAACACCACAAAAAAACAGAGACACTCTCAACCAAAATGAGTGGCTGCATGTGCCGTGCAGATCAAAGTAACTGTAGTATTCTATAAAATATTGAAAAAATTCAAATGTTTTTGAAATAAAAAAAATAGGAATTTTTGTAGAATATTTGCGATAGATTAGAATATAACCAGGGGAATCTTATTCTGAGAAACTCTGGGACAAATTTTACAGGTCTCTTCGCTGGTGTGTGTATATTTTAATAAGTTATGCTCAAATTGGATGAGTAAATTTGCAGCCTATTTTTCCATTTACTATTAGAACAACTAGTTGTCTAAAAATGCTTATAAAAATTCAATGACTATATATTTTTGAATGGATATAACATTATTTATTGCCATTCCCTGTTTTTGTTCAAGTTATTTTTTTCATTATTTGTAATGATGCACATTTTCAAGCATTTGGGTTATTTCTGAATTAGAGATTAATTTTGTAGATAAATTCCTAAAGTGATTAAAGTATGTAAATGTTTATATAACTCTTAATTCATATTGACAGATGTTTTTCCTGAGTTGCCCTATTTTTAAATGTTGTCTCAGGCTCTCTTTTCATCTGACTTTGCATATTCTCCCATGGCAAACTAACACACTCCCATCTTTAATTACCGTCTTTAGTCAATTGTGTTACACTCGGAGGTCAAGAACTCAGGAGAAGATTCTCAGTTTAGATATGCAGGTTTAACAATGTTTTGAATAATGCATGTTAGTCAAATAATTGACATCACCATTTGGTTGCTCAGTGGGCTTTAAATTCACAACATGTATAAAACCTATGCTTTTTTTGATAGCCCTATCCTAAAGATGTAGGCTCTATGGGTTTTTTTTTTTTTTTGCTTTCCTGATGGCTCCCGACCCAGGTTTGATCCCTGGGTTGGGAGTTGGGAAGATCCCCTGGAGAAGGGAATGACAACCCACTCCAGTATTCTTGCCTGGAGAATTCTATAGACACAGGAGCCTGGCAGGCTATAGTCTATGGGGTTGTAAAGAGTCAGACATGACTGAGTGACTAACACTTCCTTTTTCAGGAATCCTTTCTTTAATGCCTTTAATTGCTGAAGTCACAGAATTTTCACAGCGGTGGTTGGGATGCCTAGCCAAGTTTCTCCATAATAGTTCTTCACCTTTTTCTGAAGTAGATTTTAAATTTGAGGCCATAATAAAAATGAGCACTGAATGTCTTTTTTTTTTTTTTTTTTACAACCCTGGTCATCAAAATAAAGAGTATATGAATTTTTCGTGTTGATTTATAAGTAAAGTCTTAGTACTGAATAGTTTGAGAAGTAAAATTACAGAAACCACAATATAAAATTAACAAGTATAAACTTTTATATAAACTTAGATAACATTTTTAGTGTACAAAAATATTTTCTGCTCCCTTGACTAAAAATTAAATCATGTCTTAGTGTAAAAAATATCTTCTCCCATCCCCAAGTTCAGCTGAAATTTTTTATGTATTGAATTTGCAAAAAGCCATTTGTTAATTTACTGAATAATTACTATAAATCCCATATTAATATTCTAAGAAAATTTATAACTTTTTTTCATAACTCATTAATTCTTCAAAATGAATCTAGACTCTTGTTATTACTCATGATTTCATACTTCTCTGTGGCTCAACTGACTAGATTTCAGGAGCTTGATTAAGGCTTCTTCTGGTCTGTCAGTAAGAGTAGACAGACAAAGGTAGTGAGCTATTCACGTTTGTGGTTTTTTTTTCTCTTTTATGTGAACAATGTAAGACAGAATAGTCTGCTAGCCTGAAACCACATCCTTCTTCCTTAAGATTATTTTATGTTTATAGATGTATTTTTTTAATCAAATATAAGGCTCCATGAACATATAAATCATACCTTCTGGGTTGTCAGAAACCTATAGAAAATTGATGGCAAACAGTGCAGAAATTTCTCAGTGTGAGATTAAATAAATGAAAAAAATAATATAAATGCTTATGTATTTACTTGGAATAATTTATAAAAATTCCACTTTTATATTCATGAAAATCTTCAAATCTGAAGTATCTTTGTAAATGTATTTCGTAGAAAATGATCAATAAAGAGAAGGGAGGTATTTATTAATACTGATTTTCAATCCACTACTTCACTTAAAGAAACAACATATTTCAGCTCAGTGTTTAAATATTACCTGTAATTTTACATAATTAGACCATAAGAAGCTGGGACCTGAATTATATATTCTTAAGAAATTAAATAAACCTAATAAAGGCGTATTGTTACTGCTAAACTTATTAACTCTGATATCTCTTTAAAAGTCTATTATGACTAAGTCTTGAGAGTAAAGGTTCATTTTTTTTTTTTATTGTCCCATCTTTGAACACTTCTGAATCAGCTGTGCAGGGATTTACCATGGAGTTACTCTAAGACACTGCTTGACAATATGGCATCAAGTCAAAAAGCCACCTTAAGTCAGACTGTAGGGGTTCTAACATTGAGCAATGCCAATGCCAGTGTCCATTTAGAATTTCTATACCCTGTCCTTATGGGAGAGACTGGCCCTTGATGGATAGTGTAGAACACATAATCCAAGTTTGATTAATCCATTCTGAGTGCATTTTCCTACATGGTACCACACATATATTACTTTATTCAAACTTTGGGTATCTTGTCTTAAATTATAACCTATAAAAACTTTTTAAAGTTCATATTTGATATATTACTAATGTGAGAGTTGGACTATAAAGAAAGCTGAGCACAGAAGAATTGATGTTTTTGAAATGTGGTGTTGGAGAAGACTCTTGAGAGTCCCTTGGACAGCAAAGAGATCCAACCAGTCCATCCCAAAGGAAATCAGTCCTGGGTGTTCATTGGAAGGACTGATGTTGAAGCTGAAACTCCAGTATTTTGGCCACCTGATGCAAACAGCCGAGTCATTTGAAAAGACACTGATGTTGGGAAAGATTGAAGGCAGGAAGAGAAGGGGACGACAGAGGATGAGATGGTTAGATGGCATCACTGACTCACTGGACATGAGTTTGGGTAAACTCCAGGAATTGGTGATGGACAGGGAAGCCTGGCATGCTGCGGTTCATGGGGTCGCAAAGAGTTGGACACGACTGAGCGACTGAACTGAACTATTGTGGTAAGTTTTGTAGCAGCTATGTTTGCCATTCTACAAGAAAAAAGTTTTGGATGAAACCACTTGGAACTAAAAGTCAACATGATGACATTGTCAGTACTAACTAGCGATGGGTGGTGTCATGAATAAAGACACACCCCAGAGATATTGAGGGTTTGGTTTCAGGCCACTGCAGTAGAACAAATATTTCAATGAAGTAAGTCATATGAATTTTTAGGCTTCCAAGTGCATGTAAACATTATGTTCCACTATACTGCAGTCTTTTAAGTGTGAAACACCATAAAAGAAACAACAAACCTATCAATATAAAAAATACTTTATTAAAAAAATGCTGTCATCTAAGCTTTCAACAAGTCATAGTAGTAACATCAAAAATCACTGATCACAGATTACTATTACGAATATAACAGTAATTTAAAAGTTTGGAATATTGCAAGAATTGACAAAATGTGACAGAGACATGAAGTAAGTAAATGCTGTTGAAAAAATGGCTCAAATGGGGCTGCAACAAGCCTTCGATTTGTAAAAAATAGAATATCTGTGAAGTACAACGAAGTATAATGAAAGGAGGTACACTCAGATGGTAAAGAATCTGCCTGCAATGCAGGAGACCACAGTTCAATCTCTGGATTGGGAAATTTCCCTGGAGTAGAGAATGGCTACTCACTCCAGTATTCTGGTCTGGAGAATTCTATGGACAGAGGAGCCTGGTGGGCTACAGTCCATGGCGTTGCAAAAAGTCAGACACGACTGAACTACTAGTGCTACTTTTATGCATGTATATAGCTTCAGACTTACAAAACCTTGTAACCAACTTGATTAAAGCTATGCAAGAAAACTAAATTAAGGAAACAATACCATTCACCATTGCAACAAAAAGAATAAAATACTTAGGAGTATATCTACCTAAAGAAACAAAGGACCTATACATAGAAAACTATAAAACACTGATGAAAGAAATCAAAGAGGACACAAACAGATGGAGAAACATACCGTGTTCATGGATTGGAAGAATCAATATTGTCAAAATGGCTATTCTACCCAAAGCAGTCTACAGATTCAATGCAATCCCTATCAAGCTACCAACGGTATTTTTCACAGAACTAGACCAAAGAATTTCACAATTTGTATGGAAATACAAAAAACCTCGAATAGCCAAAGTAATCTTGAGAAAGAAGAATGGAACTGGAGGAATCAACCTGCCTGACTTCAGACTCTACTACAAAGCCACAGTCATCAAGACAGTATGGTACTGGCACAAAGACAGAAATATAGATCAATGGAACAGAATAGAAAGCCCAGAGATAAATCCACGAACCTATGGACACCTTATCTTTGACAAAGGAGGCAAGGATATACAATGGAAAAAAGACAACCTCTTTAACAAGTGGTGCTGGGAAAACTGGTCAACCACTTGTAAAAGAATGAAACTAGAACACTTTCTAACACCATACACAAAAATAAACTCAAAATGGATTAAAGATCTAAATGTAAGACCAGAAACTATAAAACTCCTAGAGGAGAACATAGGCAAAACACTCTCCGACATAAATCAAAGCAAGATCCTCTATGACCCACCTCCCAGAATATTGGAAATAAAAGCAAAACTAAACAAATGGGACCTAATGAAACTTAAAAGCTTTTGCACTACAAAGGAAACTATAAGTAAGGAGAAAAGACAGCCCTCAGATTGGGAGAAAATAATAGCAAATGAAGAAACAGACAAAGGATTAATCTCAAAAATATACAAGCAACTCCTGAAGCTCAATTCCAGAAAAATAAATGACCCAATCAAAAAATGGGCCAAAGAACTAAACAGACATTTCTCCAAAGAAGACATACAGATGGCTAACAAACACATGAAAAGATGCTCAACATCACTCATTATTAGAGAAATGCAAATCAAAACCACAATGAGGTACCATTACACGCCAGTCAGGATGGCTGCTATCCAAAAGTCTACAAGCAATAAATGCTGGAGAGGGTGTGGAGAAAAGGGAACCCTCTTACACTGTTGGTGGGAATGCAAACTAGTACAGCCGCTATGGAAAACAGTGTGGAGATTTCTTAAAAAACTGGACATAGAACTGCCATATGACCCAGCAATCCCACTTCTGGGCATACACACTGAGGAAACCAGATCTGAAAGAGACACATGCACCCCAATGTTCATTGCAGCACTGTTTATAATAGCCAGGACATGGAAGCAACCTAGATGCCCATCAGCAGATGAATGGATAAGGAAGCTGTGATACATATACACCATGGAATATTACTCAGCCATTAAAAAGAATTCATTTGAACCAGTCCTAATGAGATGGATGAAGCTGGAGCCCCTTATACAGAGTGAAGTAAGCCAGAAAGATAAAGAACATTACAGCATACTGACACATGTATATGGAATTTAGAAAGGTGATAACGATAACCCTATATGCAGAACAGAAAAAGAGACACAGAAATACAGAACAGACTTTTGAACTTTGTGGGAGAATGTGAAGGTGGGATATTTCAAAAGAACAGCATGTATACTATCTATGGTGAAACAGATCACCAGCCCAGGTGGGATGCACGAGACAAGTGCTCCGGCCTGGTGCACTGGGAAGACCCAGAGGAATCGGGTGGAGAGGGAGGTGGGAGGGGGGATCGGGATTGGGAATACATGTAAATCCATGGCTGATTCATATCAATGTATGACAAAACCCACTGGAAAAAAAAAAAATAATAATAAAAAAAAAAATCAAAAAAAAAAAAAAAAGAAAACTAGCTGGACTGATTCACCTTGCATTACATATGCAAGGTTGAAGTAAATTTAAGTTGCTCTTTTCAGTAAATATCTTGCATCATTTTTCTCTTCATCTCTCCAGTAACTGGGGAGAAGTTTTTCATTTGAAAAGAAGTTTTTCAACATTTTTCATGTTGGCCTGAAGACTCTACATGTAAGACAACTGCTTCTGTCCTTGGCACCAAGTGATAGACTCTGAAAGACAGCATATACAGGTGTCAGTGACTGAAGTTTCCATGCAACTAAGATTCACAAAAACTTGAGATTAATGTATTGAAATAGGTGCTGGTGGATGCAAACTATTTGAAACACAAGGTCCTGAATTTAGTACAATATCAGAGGGAATTCTAATTTTGAAGGACAAGGCAAAAATAAAAGTTTTAAAAGAGTTTGTAAAACTTTACTACAGTTTAATAATATCCCCATTTCTGTATTCATTTAAAACTTGTTTTACATGCTACAAAGTTAGGTAAAAAACAAAAAACCTCAATGTTCATGAGAGACGATGACTGAGAGGTCAGAGAGCCATCAAAGAGGATCCAGGTAATAATGTATGCAAACCAAATATCAGGTGAAAATTTATTTTGATTCTCAGTCAGTTGGCCTAGCAAATGCATAAAATACTTGGCCTTTATTAGATTTCACAAAAATTTGAACTTTGCCAAAACATACATTTGGTCTAAACCTGTATTATTTCCTTTTTAAAGGTTAGGGTTAGATGAAAAATTTCGTATCTATTTTATCCTTATATTATTCATATCTTTAAGTGAAAAAAATAAATGTTTAAAAATTTTTTCTTTTTATAGGTTGCTTTACATTGTCACTGTGTTTCTATGAAAGCATTTCATACTGAGTCTAAGTTCTTTATACTGAGCCTTTGCAGTCAGATGTGTTTGTTTCTTTTCATTTTATTAAAGGTGAATATTCAACAGAAGGAAGTTTGTTAATTTGGACTATTATTATTATTGACCACCTTGCCTAGAGCAGTACACATACAACACAGCCCTACATAGGCTGAAAATAAAACAGATAAAATTAGATACAGGCTTTGCTTTTCAGGAATTAAATAACTGAATTGGGCAGACAAGAATGCATGAAAAAATGTAGTAGTAAAAATACTGTCTATAATCAAGGTATGAAAACTATGTGCTGTGGAAACTCATCATATGAAACTAGTAACTTACAGAGTTAACACATTTCTGCAATTCATATATAACAAAGAATAACAAGCCTAGGGTTTAAACTGCTATGTTGTTGAAAAATCCAAAATCCACCCAGGTACTTTTCCCATACTTGCTTACCCTCAGAGGACATCTTTTTATGAGTGCTAAGAACAATGAACTAATAATATTAGCACCCTTATATGCGTGTAACATATAAAACTCTGCTTATTGCCAAAGAGCTCACAAATTCACACTTTTCAGATAGACCCTCGTGGTAATAACAAATAAAGCTTTTATTCTTTTCTGGCAATTGCACTCTAAGAACATGTACATAATACTGCTTTGTGGTATCAGTAAGGTTTTCACAAAGAAGATGTACTTTATGTATCGTTAAGATTTCAGGTGAACATAATTCTGTTCAGTGAGAGTAGATTAAGTGACTGGAGAGTATTTCCTTGTGGAAGAAGCACTAGGCCCAAACACTCTGACCTGCAAAAGCACAAAAAGATGAGGTGTATTCAGCAAGGAGCTCTGACTTGCTGCAACCCAGGATATCTAAATATAGGGTGAAGAAGATAGGTAAATAAATAAGCAAACAAACAAAAAAATCATGAGATTTGTGGGGAATAGCCTTCTCTAAAAGGCTATGGAGAACTGGGAGGTCTTTATTTATTTTATTTTTTTTCATTTATTTTTATTAGTTGGAGGCTAATTACTTTACAATATTGTAGTGGGTTTTGTCATACATTGCCATGAATCAGCCATGGATTTACATGTATTCCTCATCCTGATCCTCCCTCCCAACTCCCTCTCTACCCAATCCCTCTGGGTCTTCCCAGTGCACCAGGCCCGAGCACTTGTCTCATGCCTGCAACCTGGGCTGGTGATCTGTTTCACTATAGATAGTATACATGTTTCGATGCTGTTCTCTCAAAACATCCCACCCTCGCCTTCTCCCACAGAGAAGTCTGTTCTGTGCATCTGTGTCTCTTTTTCTGTTTTGCATATAGGGTTATCGTTACCATCTTTCTAAATTCCATATATATGTGATAGTATGCTGTAATGTTCTTTATCTTTCTGGCTTACTTCACTCTGTATAATGGGCTCCAGTTTCATCCATCTCATTAGAACTGATTCAAATGAATTCTTTTTAATGGCTGAGTAATATTCCATGGTGTATATGTACCACAGCTTCCTTATCCATTCATCTGCTGATGGGCATCTAGGTTGCTTCCATGTCCTGGCTACTATAAACAGTGCTGCGATGAACATTGGGGTGCACGTGTCTCTTTCAGATCTGGTTTCCTCAGTGTGTATGCCCAGAAGTGGGATTGCTGGGTCATATGGCAGTTCTATGTCCAGTTTTTTAAGAAATCTCCACACTGTTTTCCATAGCGGCTGTACTAGTTTGCGTTCCCACCAACAGTGTAAGAGGGTTCCCTTTTCTCCACACCCTCTCCAGCATTTATTGCTTGTAGACTTTTGGATAGCAGCCATCCTGACTGGCGTGTAATGGTACCTCACTGTGGTTTTGATTTGCATTTCTCTAATAATGAGTGATGTTGAGCATCTTTTCATGTGTTTGTTAGCCATCTGTATGTCTTCTTTGGAGAAATGTCTGTTTAGTTCTTTGGCCCATTTTTTGATTGGGTCATTTATTTTTCTGGAATTGGGCTGCAGGAGTTGCTTGTATATTTTTGAGATTAATCCTTTGTTGCTTCATTTGCTATTATTTTCTCCCAATCTGAGGGCTGTCTCAAAATGGATTAAAGATCTAAATGTAAGACCAGAAACTATAAAACTCCTAGAGGAGAACATAGGCAAAACACTCTCCGACATAAATCACAGCAGGATCCTCTATGACCCACCTCCCAGAATATTGGAAATAAAAGCAAAAATAAACAAATGGGACCTAATGAAACTTAAAAGCTTTTGCACAACAAAAGAAACTATAAGCAAGGTGGGAGGTCTTTAAAGGAACATATGGACATAATCAGATTTAGGTTTGCTTGTTTGTTTTTTTTTTAAGATTTTTTGATGTGGACTATCTTTGAAATCTTATTGAATTGGTTACAATATTGTTTATGTTTTTTGTGTTTTTGTCTTTTTGGCCACAAGGCACATGGGATCTTAGCTCCCTGACCAGGGATCAAACCCACACCTCTTACACTGAAAGGCAAGGTCTTAAACACTGCACCACCAGGGAAGTCCCCAGATTTGATTTTTAGAAGAGAAATTGGACGGTAGTGTGAGCCAAGGCATGGTGTGACAAGACTAAGAAGAGTGAACACACTGATAGTAGTTCCATAAATAGGCCAGTGGTTCTGAGGCAATTTGTCCTGCAAGAAACACTAGTCAGTCCCTGGAGAAAGTGGCAGGGAAAGTGTACTCTGGAGTCTAGAGGCCAGGGATGCTGCTGAACCTACAATACAAAACACAGTTAACACAGTCCCCAACAGCAAAGACTTATCCTGACCATAATGCCAGTGATGCTGAGAAAACCTGCTTTAGGAAGGGGGGTAATGTGCACTATCACCCTGAGGGTTTAGTTTGTGTTTCAGTAATGGCTAATGATGTTGAGCATTTTTCCTGTGTTGACTGGTACTGTTGAGCATCTTCTCAGCTTCTCAGTGTATAGCTATATCTTCTTTGGTGAACTGTTTAAATCATTTGCACATTTTTAAAGATGGAGTTATTCTCTTACTGTCTTTCTTTTCTTTTCTTTTTTTTTTTGGTTGAGGGTTGGGAAGGGTATAGATACCTGATCCAAACAATTTTGTTGAAAAAATTGCTGTTTGCTAAAGCAATTTTGGGGAAAAACAACTTGATCATATACAGATGGGCCTATGCTTGGTGTTCTTTTCTGTTTCATTGATCTGTTTATCTTTATGCCAGTACCAAATTGTCCTGATTATAGAGCATTAAATGATTCTTGAAGTCAGACAGTGAAAATTCTCCAGCTTCACTCTTGCTTTCACAGATTTGTGTCTTTTCTAGGCCCTTTGCATTCTCATGTAAATTTTAGAAACACTTGTCAATTTCTGTAAAAAGTCTGCTGGTATTTTGATTGGGATTGCACTATCTGTAGATCAGTATGAGGGAATTAAGAGAACTGTTACCTTAAAAAGATTAGGTCTCCTTACTCATGAGCTTAATTTATATTTATATTTCCATTTATTTATATCTAAAATTATCTCAACAAGTTTTATAAATTATTAATTCTAGAATCTTTTCAGAGATTCTTTGTGATTCTTGTATACAATCATGTCGTCTGCAAATAAAAACAATTTTAGTATTTCCTTTCCAATTCAGATGCTTTTTGTTGACTCATAACACTGAATTGAATGTAAAAATTGTTATTAAGTTTTCAGGATTAGGCAGTTTTCCTTGTACAATATTTCTGTTACTACTGTCTATCGATAATTTATTTCCAGTGTGGTAAGATACTTCTTATAACAAGAATCCTTTAATATTTATTGAGATGTATTTTATAGTTCAGAATATGGACATATTGTTAAATATTTTATATGCACTTGAAATTAAATGTATTCATTTTCTGTACACATGTTCTATCAATTATTGTGGAAGGGATGTTAAAAGATATGACTGTAACTGGCTTTGTCTGTTTCTCCTTACAGTTCAATCAATTTTTTAAAAATTTATTTATTTATTTTAATTGGAGGCTAATTACTTTACAATATTGTGGTGGTTTTTGCCACACATTGACATGAATCAGCCATGGGTGTACATGTGTCCCCCATCCTGAACGCCCTCCCACCTCCCTCCCCATCCCATCCCTCAGGGTTGTCCCAGTGCCCGGCTTTGAGTGCCCTGTCTCATGCATTGAACCTGGACTGGCGATCTGTTTCACATATGGTAATATACATGTTTCAGTGATATTCTCTCAAATCATCCCACCCTCGCCTTCTCCTACAGAGTCAAAAAGTTTATTCTTTATATCTGTGTCTCTTTTGCTGTCTCGTGTATAGGGTCATCATTACCATATTTCTAAATTCCATATATATGTGTTAGTATACTGTATTGGTGTTTTTCTTTCTGACTTACTTCCCTCTGTATAATAGGCTCCAGTTTCATCCACCTCATTAGAACTGATTCAAATGAATTCTTTTTAATAGATAAGTAATATTCCATTGTGTATACGTACCACAGCTTTCTTATCCATTCATCTGCCGATGGACATCTAGGTTGCTTCCATGTCCTGGCAATTGTAAACAGTGCTGCAATGAGCATTGGGGTGCACGTGTCTCTTTCAATTCTGGTTTCCTTGGTATATGCCCAGCAGTGGGGTTGCTGGGTTGTATGGCAGTTCTATTTCCAGTTTTTTAAGGAATCTCTACATTGTTCTCCCTTAGTGGCTGTACTAATTTGCATTCTCACCGACAGAGGGTTCCCTTTTCTCCACACTGTCTCCAGCACTTATTGGCTGTAGACTTTTTGATAGCAACCATTCTGACTGGTGTGAGATGGTGCCTCATTGTGGTTTTGATTTGCATTTCTCTGATAATGCTGTTATGTAATGAGTGATGTTAAGCATCTTTTCGTGTGTTTGTTAGCCATCTGTATGTCTTCTTTGGAGAAATGTTTGTTTAATTCTTTGACCCGTTTTCTGATTGGGCCATTTATTTTTCTGGTATTGAGCTGCATGAACTGCTTGTATATTTTTGAGATTAATTCTTTGTCAGTTGCTTCGTTTGTTATTTTCTCCCATTCTGAAGGGCGTCTTTCCCCCTTGTTTATAGTTTCCTTCATTGTGCAAAAGCTTTTAGGTTTCATTAGGTCCCATTTGTTTATTTTGCTTTTACTTCCATTACTCTGGGAGATGGGTCATAGAGGATCTTGCTGTGATTTATGTCAGAGAGTGTTTTGCCTATTTTTTCCTCTAAGGGTTTTATAGTCAATCAATTTTTTATTTATATTTTTTCAAACCCTGTTATCAGTATATTTCTGATGTTGTCATTCAATTGTTAAGTATGTCCAACTCTTTTGTGACCCCATGGACTATAGCCAGCCAGGCCACTCTGTCCACGGGATTTCCCAGGCAAGACTACTGGAGTGGGTTGCCATTTTCTGCTCCAGAGAATCTTCCCAATCCAGGGAATGAAGCCATGTCTCCTGCATTGCCAAGCAGATTCTTTATCACTGTATCACTGAGCCATCAGTATGTAAACATTTACAGTTATTACCCTTGAAGAACTGACCTGTCATTATGAAATAACCTAGTTTATTCTTGGTAATATTTTTTCTCTAAAATCTCTATTTTCTGATATTTAGCCATTCCAGCTTTTTGATTAGTTAGTGTGGTATACCTTTGTTCGTGTTATTACTTTTAATATGCTTGTGTCTTTTGTTTAAAGAGGTTTTATAGGCTTGGGTCTTACTTTTTTTTATTCTAATCAACAATCTTATTTTTAGTGAGGAATTTAGACCATTTATATATCCTGTCAATAAGGTTGGAATTAAGTCTTTCATCTGGCTCCTGGCTACAGGTTTTTATGTATACCATCTGTTCTTTGTTCACTTTTCTTTGTCTTCTGCTTTTTAAAATTATTTGAATATTTTCATGCTTTCTTTTTATTTCCTTTGCTGCCTAATTAGATGTAACTGAGCTGGTGTGTTTTAGCATTTGCTCCAGAGGTTATGGTACACCTGCTTCATTTTTACCTTCTACCTTCACTTTGATGTCATACCATATCACAGAGAATATACAAAAACTTATGAGAGTGTATTTTTATTTCTGCCACCTTGACCTCTGTATTGTTGTCATGCATTTTAATTCTATATAATATCACAATATTATTTTGTTGTTTTCCTTCTGAACAGTTAATAATCATTTATGAAGATTTCAATGCAGTTAGAAGAAAAGCCTCAATTGCAGAGATGGTTACTATTTCCAGTGCTCTGAATCTCTATCTGGTATGATTTTTCTTATGCCTGAGGGTTTTCTTTAACATTTCTTAGATTATAGCTCTACTGGTTATAAAATATTTCAGCTTTTGTGTATCTAGCAAAGCCTATTTATCTTTCATTTTTCAAAGATGATTTGGCTGGTTAGAGAATTCGAGGCTGAGAATACCATAAAAATATCATCCCCCTACAGTCTCATTGCTTTGTTTCTAATGAAGAGCCTACTGCCATTATTTCTGTTGCTCTGTATGTCATATATCATTTTCTTGTAAATGCTGTTAATAATCCTCTTCATGACTCTTTTAAATTAATTTGATTATGATATACCTTAATGTAGTTCTCTATTTGTTTCTTCTGCTTGGGGTTCTTTCATTATCTTGGTTCTGTGGACTTATACCTTTCATCAGGTTTGAAAATGTTTGGTATTTATTTCTTCAACTATCTTTGTTCTCTGTTCATTCTTCTCCTTCAGGAGCTGTAATTGCATATATATTTGACTGTTAAGTTTCCCAGATCTGTCCAGTTATTTCAGCCCTTTTTCTTCCTGTGTGGTATGTATTTGGTTGGTTTCTATTGCTGTATGTTTCAATTCAACAGTCTTTTTTCAGCAATATTTCATATACATTAATACTCTTTAAGGTATTTTTATTCACAAATATTTAAATTTTTACCTTAGAAGTGTTGATAACACTGATGTCTCTGCTTTCCTATCACATATTTCCTCTAGCTTCTTAAACATATATAATACAACTGTGATAACTCTTTTTGTGTCTTTGTCTATTTATTCCATCATCTGTTATCACTTTTAGGTAGATTTCAATTAATTAAATTTTCATGTCATTATGGGCTCTATTTTTCAGCTTCTTTGAATGTCTAATGAATTTTTGATTGGATGCCAGATATTGCTATTTTTACTTTGTTGGGTACTATGTGTTTATATTTCTATAAATATTCTTGTACTTTGTTTTGGAATAAAGTCGCTTGGAAGTCACAAGGTTCTTTGGGGTCTTGCTTGAAAGTTTATTCTTCAGGGCCAGAGTAGTGTTTAGTCTAGGTTAGTGGTTCTCTACTAGGGTGATTTTGTTGCCCAGTGTATATGTGGTGATATCTGAAGGACATTTAAAATTTTCACTATTTGGTGATGGTGGTGGTGGTGGCTGGTTGCTTCTGGCATCTAGTGGGTAGAGGCAAGTGCTGCCCTTAAACATCTTACACAATCGCAGGAAAGCTTCTCTTACCTCAGTAAAGAATCTTACAGCTCAAATGTCGATAGTGCTGAGACAGAAAAACCCTGTTCTATAAAAGTGATGACAAGCTTCTGCACTATGTAATTGACATGATAAAGAGAGAAGCCTGAGGTAAGAATCCTTTCTGAGTCCAACAAAACAGCATTTGAATGCATGAATATTCAAGAGAGAAGTCAGTGATTTTAAAAAGGAATTTTTTTTCTTATAAAAGTACAAGTTTATGATCCTTCTAGTTTGGATCAAGAGCACTGAAAGAGAAAGTTAAGTAAATCTCCTGAAAATGAAAATAGAGAAAATTCTCTTCTGATCAACTTGATGAAGATGGAAGAAAGTTGACAAGACTTCCAGTTATAGCATTTATAGCAGTAGAAGATTTCAGGCTACATACAGCCACAAGCAGTGTCTGTGAAAATGAAGTGGAAATACTTCTAAAATGTTTCATTTGCTTTGCTTTAATTCTTTGATTCTCATTTTTTGGTTTATGATTCATTGTTATGTCACATTGTGAACTCAAACATAATGATAACACAGACCATTTGGGCTCAAGGTTCATGTTGCAACATGCAAGGATCATATATCCTCTGTTCTCCCTGAACACCCCTCTCAATTAATGGAATGATGAGATGGTACTGTCTCAGTGCTAAATTGTCATATATAGCTTCTTTTAACATTCCATCTCTCTACATATCATCAGTGTATGAATGCAAGAATGTTATAGCAATAAAATACATACTTACTATGGCTAATTATGGGAGCTTCCCTGGTGGCTAAGTGTAAAGAATCTGCCTGGCAATTCAGGTGACATGGGTTTGATCCCTGGTCTGGGAAGATCTCCTGGAGAAAGAAATGGCAATCCCCTCCAGTATTCTTTCCTGGAAAATCCCCTGGACAGAGGAGCCTGGCGAGCTATAGTCCATGTTGTCACAAAAGAGTTGGTCACGACTTAGCGAGTAAATAACAATGACAATGGCTAATATAAAGCTGTCCTGATAAAACATTAAGAAAAAAATTCCTCCCCCCCCAAAAGGTATCATTAATTAAAGTTGGACCTTTTAAATGTATCTAGACTAGAAATATTCACTGGGAAGCTGATATACAGATACTGAGTTTGGAAGAAAGGGTCAGACTAGGGATACAGCTAACCTTTAAGTGGAAACTCGGGAATGACAGAAAACATCCAGGGAGACTGTGCCAAACAGGGAAAGGAATGAGCCCAGGAAAGTGAATCTGGGGAATTTTCACGTTAACACAGCAAGCTCCCAAAACATAGCTCGATAAAATTATCTTTATGTATACTATCAAATAATAAAACTGCTTCAGTTTGCTGTATAGCAGAAACTATCACAACATTATACATTGACTACAATAAATTTTTTTTAAAAATAATAAGACCTTAAGTTTCTTGGGTCTTAAATTAAGAGCAAAAAGGAAATTTAATATTTCTTAAATATTCTGATATACCTGTAATATATACATTGTGTGACTATAAACTTAGTAAAGTTGCAAAGGCTATAAAATGTTACCATGGATTATTTTCCAAGGGCATATAGGAAAACTTAACATGCTATGAAGTAATCATTGCACAGTTGATTTTAATGAACCATTTTCTTCTTAGCGTAGGTTTGTTCTTTATCCACAGAGAGAAACAGTAGCCACTTGGGGTTGAAATGGGCACCAAGAAGCAACATGGCTTGTGTGTGTTAACATGAACTGTTGTAGAGAGCCTTCCTTGTAATATCCACTGTGACATCATAAAGAGCTGTCTACAGCTTTTATAATAACTTCCATGAAGAGGGTTAATAAAGACTGCTAACAAGCCTTTTCCACTCCAGTGTTCTTGCCTGGCGCATCCCCGGGACGGGGGCGCCTGGTGGGCTGCACAGAGCTGGACACGACTGAAGTGACTCGGCAGCAGCCTTTTAGCACGCTCCTGTTCTTGTGCTCAGTTCTGTCCCGCTTTTTGCAATTCCATGCGCTGTAGCCCGCCAGGCTCCTCTGTCCATGGGATTCTCCAGGCAAGAAGACTGGAATGGGTTGCCATTTCCTACTCCAGGGGATTTTTCTGACTCAGGGAAAGACCTGCAACAGATAGCAGGTTGTTGCTAAACCCAATTCAACTAAAGAATGGGGTCTTATAAGCAGGTGGTGGATCTCCTTTCTCCTTTTAATGTTGATAGTTACAGACCTTTTAGTTAACAAATAATGTTCTCCCTTAACACATAGGAATTGTTCTCTTAGGCAGAGAAGGAACTTTGATCTTTAAAGATGGTTATATTATGAAATAAACTAAGCTTTGTTTTCCCAGTAGCAAAAAGCATTAAAGGTGTTGAACAAGAGGAGTTCATAGTTGCATGTTATCATCTGTCTACACTATTGTTTCCTCACTGACTAAGCCTTAATAGGTGTTATTCAGAATTGGAAATGTTATTTCTGAGAAATTTTCTAGGAAAATTGATACATTGTGTGGGCTCAGCCAGAATTTTCAAATATTTTAAAGTAGACCCATAAGTATGCTTATGTCTAAATTTTATTAAAAATCAAATATTAAGCAGAATTTGGAGAACACTGTGTTCTTTTGTCATATTTTCAGAAATGTCTACTTATGATAATTAACATTTTCTAGATTTTAGTTTCCCTAAACAACTGAGCATATTTTATGGAACAAGTACCCCTGCATACACTGTAAGTTAGAAAAGCTTGCACATGCAATAGTAATAATAATGCAGAGGTCATAAATACTATTTTAATGGTGTTCATAAAGTGAAATTTGTTAACATAAATAGGGAAATATGTAGTTTGGGGAAAGTAGCACATTTCTTCACTCACTAATTCTTTTTTTTTTTTCCCACTAATTCTTTAAAAATATTTTCAGATTGTTCTTTTGTCAGCTCTAGGTACAAAATGCTGAGCAAGTGAGACATTAAAGAAATTAGAAACTAGTGGAAAGAGGAAAGACAATTTTAGAAGATGATTACCACTCTAAGCAGATTTATTTTGCCTATGCTGCTGTGAGTCCTTTAATAAAAGAGAGCCAAAGTACACTGCTTTTAATTTCATCTCTCCCATGACTGATATTACTCTCAGTAACCTGTATTTCTTCTTTTCACTCATTGTAGGTCTGCTATAATATTTTGTAATAAATGATAACATCTTTTCAGAGAAACATCTATTTCTCTTTCTCTCTCTCTCTATATATATATATATGTGTGTGTGTGTGTGTGTGTGTTTTCATTCTATAAGTTTTTGATAAATTGTCAAATATTTATTGAATTTTTACTTCAGCCAGTATCTATTTTAGATGAACAAGCAACAAACCTTCACTCAAGGAACTTACACGCTAGAGGAAATGATGTTGAAAAAGTTGTCTCAAGTGTATTACATATGGTAAAAGAGCTGTACTGTGTGCTATGGATGCCTAGTGCAAATGACCTAACATTCTTTAGGTGGCCTGAGGATGTGTATTGAAGACATTAATTTAGAATGAAACCCGAAAAGGAGCAGGCTCTATATCGGCAAAAGCATTTGCTGTAGTGGAAAGAAATTGGAAACTGCTCCTGGCAGAGGAAGGAATATGTGCAAAGAGTATAAGACGAGAAAGAATATTTGAAATAGTCCTAGCCTAAAAGGAGAAGTGGTAGGTGATAAAAAGAGAGAGGTAGTCATGATGTAGATTCTGTCAGGACTCATAAGCTGTGTGGGGTACTTTGGTCCTTATCCTAGAGCAAAAGACTTTCAAGTAGAAAGTGATATAACCAGATTTGCTTTTCCCAGAAGATTGATATGGTTGCACTTTGCACTGCATGGATTAGAACAAACAAGAATGGATGCTTGGAGAACTGATAGGGTATTACTGCTGTATTAGATTGGAAAATAGATGATGATTCCTAAGACAACAGTAGATATAGTAAGATAGTACTTGGTGGATTGTGAAATATTCTGGTGGTATTATCAACACAATTTGGTAGTTATTTCAGTATGGGGGTGGAGGAGAAGAAAGTATCAGAAATGACTGCAAGATTTCTGGGTTTAGTACTGAGTGAGTTGTAGTACTATTTAATGAGCTAAGAAATAACCAGATGAAAAATATATTTGGAGATGATGACTTCATTTTGAAGTGTTGCTATTTAGGGACTGTAAGATCTCAGGTGTATATGTATAGTGGGTGGCTAGGTACATAGGGCTAGAATTCAGAAAATAGATCCTGATATAAACGTTTGAGAGTTAGTTGTTTATCTAGAAATTCAAGGAAGCCATAGAATGTATAAGGTTGCCCACAAGTTGTGGTTTTCCAAGAGAAGCTTGTGGAGAGCACTCTTGTCTAATGAAGTGATTTATTATAACGTACACACAGAACCACACAGTTCTTGATAATGTTATGCCAGGAGAAAAGCTCCCGCTTGGGAAAAAAGGCATGGTGTGAGATAGTAATGACTGTCATATCTCCAACAGGTTGATGAAACAAATCAACGGAAAACATATACTGTCTTTGAAGAAGAATCCTAGGCCAGAGTTAGGAGCCCAAAAAGTGGAGTCATAATGGCCAGAATGGATTATTTGTAAGGCTTGAAATCAAATGGGGCTCTATCAGATGATATCTAAATTACTTGGGACCAGTAACATTTTTTTAAAAGTTTTTTTTTTTTTCCTTTTTAGGGGATACTGTTTATATAATACCATCTGATGCCTATCCACCATTGCAGTTTGGATGCAAATTACCTGTTTCTTCAATTTTACTGGTTCACAACGGAGATGAATTGTGACTTGGGATGAATTATAACCAGAGCCTTAACCATAACCTGATTTAGATAGTAAGATCTGAGACTTTTAAGCTGATGATATTTAGATGAAGTATTGAACTTTGAGTCAATGCTCCAGTTGGCTGAGACTTTGGAATATATTAAAGTGTGATGAATATATTTTGAATTTGAGACAGACGTGACTGTTTCAGTGGTAGAGGGTAGACTGTGATAGGCAGAATGATGCCCTCACTTGAAAGGCATTCATGCTCCAGTCCCCAGAACTTGAAAATAAGTTATGTTATGTGGCAAGGGGGCATTAAAGTGGCAGATATAATTAAGTTTGCTAGTCAGCTAAAATTATGATAAAGAAGTTGTCATGGATTATCTGAAATTACCCAGTAGTGTAATTATAAGGGACCTTCAAATGCTTAAAAAGGAAGCAGAAGTGTCAGTGTCATAGAGATGCTCTGTAAGGAAGAATCAGCTGGCCACTGTTGAGGATGGGGGAGAATAAGTATCTAAGAAATGCAGGCAGCCTCTAGGAGCTGGGGAAAGAAAAAACAAAACAGATTCTTCCCTGAAGATTCCAGAAAGTAATGCACTCCTGAGGATGTGTGGCCAAGATGGCAAAGTAGGAAGATCCTGAGCTCATCTCCTCCCACGGACATATCAATATTACAGCTATTTACAGAGCAACTATCATTGAAAACAACCTGAAGACTAGCAAAAGAGATTTTCACAAATAACTATATAAAAAAGGAACCACAGAAGACAGTTAGGAGGGTTAAAGACATGGTATAATCAAGCCAACACACTGAGTAGGCAATCCACAAACCCACAAAGGCAATTGAGGATAATCACAATTGCAGAGTTTCTCCCTAAAGGGCAAAGAGTCCGAGACTGACATCCAATTCCTCAGTCCAGAGGTCTTACACAGGGGAAATGAGCCCCCAGAACATCTGGGTTTGAAGGCTAGTGGGTTGCATACTTTGCAGGACAGAAGTGTTATCCAGTTGACCCTTGAACAACACAAAGACTGGGGCACCAACCCCCACATAGTCAAAAATTCCGTATAACTGTATAGTTGGCCCACTGTATCTGTGACTCCATGTCTGCCCATTCACCCAACCACGGATCATATGGTGGTTGTTATTTTAGTTGCTAAGTTGCGTCTGACTCTTTGGAACCCCATGGACTATAGCCCACCAGGCTTCTCCACCCATGGGATTTCCTTCTCCAGGGATCAAACCCATGTCTCCTACATTGGCAGGTGGGTTCTCTACCACTGAGTCACCAGGAAAGCCCAGTGATCATGTAGTACTATAGTGTATATTTATTGAAACAAGTAATCTGCATGTAAACAGACTCAAGCTGTTCACACCCATGCTGTTCAAGGGTCAACTGTATTTAAAGTAATAAAAGGAAAAAATAAAAAACCTACAACCAAGAATACTATATACAGCAAGGTTATCATTCAGATTTGAAGGAGATATACTTTTATAGATAAACAAAAGCCAAAAGAGTTTAACACCACTAAACTGCTTTATAAGAAATGTCAAAGGGACTTCTCTGAGCAGGAAAGAAGAGACCATGTCTAGAAATATGAAAAGTATGTAGGGGGGTAAAGGCAAAAATACAGTAAAGGTAGTAGATCAGCCATTTACAAAGCTAGTAGGAAGGTTAAAAGACAAAAGTTATAAGATAATCTATATCTGCAATAAGTAGTTAAGGGATACACAAAAGTGTGTAAAACATGATGTCAAAAATATTAAACATGATGGGGAAAGTAAAAATTAAGGGTTGTTAGAATATATTTGAACATAAGAGATGATCAGCTTAAAATAATAGCCACTTATATCAATGGGCAGATCATCCAGACAGAAAATCAATAAGGAAGCCCTGGCCTTAGATGACCCGTTAGACCAGATGAACTTAATAGATATATATAGAGAACATTCCATCCAAAAGCCTGCATGCTATTTTACAGATTTATACATTCAATCAACAATGATTGTATTTCTTCTTAGAATTGGCTTTAAGGAAAGCATTGAAAACACAAAACTGATAAGGAGTATCTGCTCTAGAGAAGCTGAATATTGAAACTTACGAACATTAGAAAGTCTAAAGTTGCTATGATGTGAAAGTCACCTTTCTGTCATGATGAAAAGACTTGACTCATTAGGTAAGGATGCATACTGGGGAGGCAGGGAAATAATTTCTGATGTTTGGGATGGGGTCATATTCTGGAAGAGCTTACTTATCAGAGGATTTTCATATTTGTATGGTAGAAGGAACCCTCCTGCCAATGGAGGCAATGAGGATTTGATCCCTGGGTCAAAAAAGGTCCCCTGGAGAAGGACACGGCTACCCACTCCAGTTTTCTTGCCTGGGAAATCCCATGGACAGAGGAGCCTGGCGGGTTACAGTCCATGGGGTTGCAAAAGAATTGGACATGTCTTAGTGTCAAAACAACAACAAAATCACTATAAATGTATTTGCTTGACAGTACCATAATGAAATCATTATTTAAGCAAGATTGGTCTGATAGCTTTATAAGAGATTCAAAAAAGGAGGCAGAGTAAGAGATGTCAATTAAGAAAATGTTGTAGTAATTCACATGCAAAGCCAGAGACTGACCAAAGAGTTGGCAGTAAAAATAGTGGAAAAGAAATGAATACAAATAATTTTTAAAGGAAATATTTACAGGTCTTCACAACTCTTTGACCTAAAGAAACAAAATAAATAACCGTGACTCTACATTCACAACACACAGGGCATGAAATCACATCAGACCTAGTAATGAATACAGTCTGTGCGTGTCAGTGTCTAAAGCAGAAAAACTCAAGGGTTGTCTGAGTTAAATGAAAAATCATAAAAGGAAAGAGATGGTTTGGGGAAATGGCATTTAGGTGTGTCTTAGGTAATATTTTCAAGGAAGGGAATAGGTAATAATCTGTGAAAAGGAAAATTAGAGGTTTGGAAAAGAGAGAATATGGGGCAAAGGACCCAATACTTGAAAGAAGAAATGGGCCTGAGATTTAACTGGTAGAAAATCCTAAGACGATTCCTCAAAAAAGCAGCAGACAGATGGAGGAAATGCCTGAGGAAGATGGGCCTTACCTCTGACACGACAGACTGTCACCTGCTCCTGAATTCCTAGAGAACATGATTTGACTGATGCTGTCACCTTTAATATAGCTAGCAAAGTGATATCTGTGGAATTGCATTATATACCTATTACAGTGCCTAATGTTGTTTTAATACAAGTCTGAATTTTATAATTAAAAAATCTATGTTCATAAATTTAGTCAGGAAATATATCAGGATTCAAGGATAAATGAGTGTTTTGTCTATCTTGAAGAAACTTAAATTCTAGTTTTACTTACTTACTCATTGATTCAGAGTCCATTGCATTGCTATATTTAAAAATCTTATCTTGGGGGAAAAAGCTCCTACACACTGAAAATTTGCAGAAAAGTGACTTTGGAGTGAATGAACTTGTTAATTAAGCTTAAATATTTATATTTCAGTGATAATGGTTTAAGTTATAAACTGGACTCCATTTTCTTATTTTTTTTATTTTTAATGGAACTTTATTTTATAATTTTAGCATGCAGAATGTGTTTTACATAAGTAATCATTAATATATCATTTAGGTAAATACGTGAACTCAAAACCACCAAACTCTTTGGTCAAAGATTTAACACATAATCAAAACAGCAGTGTTCAGGGTCGGGCTGTACACAGAAGCGTTTTATGGTTAAGCTTCCTGAGAGTGTAAGAAGTTTAACAGAAAGTCAAATATTGTTCTGCTTACTGTTTGAAAGAGAATTATTAGTCAACAGCAATACCATACAAAATGCATCTGACCTCTTATGATCTCAGAAGCCAAGCAGGGTTAGGACTGGTTAGTACTTGGATGATGGGAAACCACCTGGGAATACTGGGTGCTGTAGGCTTAAAAATAAATAAAGAAAAGAAAATATTAACACTTACAGTGGTTCAGTTGGCTTCTCATGGAAAAGCAATTAGCATGTGGTAGATCCAGGATTCAAAGCCCAGTTTTCTGATGCCCCAAATTTGCATATAATACCATTTAAAAAATCTCTCATATTTTCATCTTTCATCTTTAAAAATGTTCAATAGTTATTTTACCTTGTATATTTTCTGTTGTAAATTGAGAATTTATTTCCTAAGTAAATTTATCTAACAGAATATTTAATCAGTAAAAGGTCGTAACATTATAAAATATTCCTTGTTTCTCTGGAGAATAAATTGTGAGTTTTTCCCCTCCTTTTATTAGGTATTCTATGCATTTAGGGGATATGGTTTGGAATGCTGCCAGAACCAGAAAAGAGTCCTTCTCATCATACTCTCTCAGAAACTACCTGAGCATTTTAGATCATTTTATCTCTCATGTGCAGATCTCTTCTCTCACTCTCCATTTTTGAATCTTAGGCGAAATACAACTCCTTTCTTCTACGATCAGAAGTCCTTGGTTAAAAAAAGTGGCAGATGTCGCATGCCCTCTAGCGGCCACAAGATGCATATTTACATCTTGCCATACGTTTCTGTGACTGTCAAAAATGAATTTTACATGTCACAGATATTAGTTTAACTAACATCACATTTTAAGTGTTTCTTTAATTCTTACTTCATCTTGACTTCAGTGGTTCAAACTCAAATTCCAACCTCTCTGTACATAGGAAAACATTTCCTATATGCTCCCTAGAGAACATCCAGTTTCAAACCCCAGGAATTTTGTTAAGGTAACCCAGTAAGGCCCACATTAAAAGAAAAGCTGGAGATTAAGTCATTTCAAAACCATTTATATAGTTAATATTACCAATTATGTTGTGTTAGTATGAAACCAAAGAATAACATCTGGATACCAAGCTGGTACGAGTCAAAGTTCTACTGAGAAAGAGAACCAATAGGATATATATATATATATATATATATATACACACACACACAGAGGTTATATATTTATTGGTTATATATATTAGTTGGGGCCTCCCTGCTGGCTCAGGTGGTAAAGAACCTGCCTGCAATGCAGGAGACACGGGTTTGATCTCTGGGTCAGGAAGATCCCCTGGAGAAGGGAATGGCAACCCACTCAAGTATTCTTGCCTGGAGAATTCTATGGACAGAGGAGGCTGGTGGGCTACACTCTATAGGATTGTATAGAGTATATATGTGTATGAAAGTGTTAGTCACTCAGTTTGGTTTAGTGAGTTCAGTTTAGTTGTTCAATCGTGTCCAACTCTTTGCGAACCCCATAGACCTCAGCACACCAGGCTTCCATGTCCATCACCAACTTCCAGAGATTATTCAAGTTCATGTCCATCGAGATGGTGATGCCATCCAGCCGTCTCATCTGATAGAGTGCCTGAAGAATTATGGATGGAGGTTCGTGACATTGTACAGGAGGCAGTGATCAAGACCATCCCCAAGAAAAGGAAATGCAAAAAGCCAAAATGGTTGCCTGAGGAGGCCCTTACAAATAGCTGAGAAAAGAAGAGAAGCTAAAGGCAAAGGAGAAAAGGAAAGATATACCCATTTGAATGCAGAGTTCCAAAGAATAGCAAGGAGAGATAAGAAAGCCTTCCTCAGCAATCAGTGCAAAGAAATAGAGGAAAACAATAGAATGGGAAAGACTGGATATCTCTTCAAAAAATTAGACATACCAAGGGAATATTTCTTGCAAAGATGAGCACAAGAAAGGGCAGAAATGGTATGGACCTAACAGAAGCAGGCGATATTAAGAAGAGGTGGCAAGGGTACACAGAAGAACTATACAAAAAAGATCTTCATGACCCACATAACCACGATGGTGTGATCACTCACCTACAGCCAGACATCCTGGAATGTGAAGTCAAGTGGGCCTCCGGAAGTATCACTACAAACAAAGCTAGTGGAGGTGATGGTATCCCAGTTGAGCTATTTCAAGTCCTAAAAGATAATGCGTGAAAGTGCTGCACTCAATATGCCAGCAAATCTAGAAAACTCAGCAGTGGCCACAGGACTGGAAAAGGTGTTTTCATTCCAATACCAGAGAAAGGCAACGCCAAAGAGTGTTCAAACTACCGCATAATTGCACTCTTATCTCACAGGCTAGCAAAGTAATGCTCAATATTCTATAAGCCAAGCTTCATCATTATATGAACCGTGAACTTCCAGATGTTCAAGCTGGATTTAGAAAAGGCAGAGGAACCAGAGATTAAATTGCCAGAATCCACTGGATCATCGAAAAAGCAAGAAAGTTCAAGAAAAACATCTACTTCTTCTTTTATTAACTACGCCAAAGACTTTGATTATGTGGATCTCAACAAACTATGGAAAATTCTTCAAGAGGTGGGAATACCAGACCACCTTACCTGCCTCCTGAGCAATCTGTATGCAAGTCAAGAAGCAACAGAACTGGACATGGAACAACAGACTGGTTCCAAATTGGGAAAGGAGTATGTCAAGGCTGTATATTGTCACTCTGCTTATTTAACTTATATGGAGAGTACATCATGAGAAATGCCAGGCTGGATGAAACACAAGCTGGAATCAAGATTGCCAGGAGAAATATCAGTAACCTCAGATATGCAGATGACACCACCCTTTTGGCAGAAAGCAAAGAACTAGAGAGCCTCTTGATGAAAGTGAAAGAGGAGAGTGAAAAAGTTGGATTAAAACTCACCATTCAGAAAACTAAGATCATGGTGGCATCTGGTCCCATCACTTCATGGCAAATAGATGGGGAAACAATGGAAGCAGTGAGAGACTTTATTTTGGGGGGCTTCAAAATCACTGCAGATGGTGATTGCAGCCGTGAAATTAAAAGACGCTTGCTCCTTGGAAGAAAAGCTATGACCAACCTAGACAGCATAGTAAAATGCAGAGACATTACTTTGCCAGCAAAGGTCCATGTAGTCAAAGGTATGGTTTTTCCTTTAGTCATGTATAGATGTGAGAGTTGGACTGTAAAGAAAGCTGAGCACTGAAGAATTGATGCTTTTGAACTGTGGTGTTGGAGAAAATTCTTGAGAGTCCCTTGGACTGCAAGAAGATCAAACCAGTCCACCCCAAAGGAATTCAGTCCTGGATATTCCCTGGAAGAACTGATGCTGAAGCTGAAACGCCAATATTTTGGCCACGTGATGCGAAGAACTAACTTGCTGGAAAAGACCCTGATGCTGGGAAAGATCAAATGCAGGAGGAGAACGGGTCGGCAGAGGATGAGATGGTCGGATGGCATCACTGTCTCGATGGACGTGAGTTTGAATAATCTCTGGGAGTTGGTGATGGACATGGAGGCCTGGCGTGCTGCAGTCCATGGGGTTGCAAAGAGTTGGACACGACTGAGCAACTGAATTGAACTGAAAGAATCTTAGGATGGAAAGACCATAATGGATTATCTAGGTAGAGCCAAGCTAATGATAGGCGATTTTAAGAACAGAGGATTTTTGCTACATTTTCCTAACTTTTAAAGCAAGTTTTATTGGAGGATGGTTGATTCACAATCATGTGTTTCTGCCGTACAGCAAAGTGAATCAATTATACATTTACATGTATCTATTCTGTTTTAGATTCTTTTCCTAAATAGATCATTAGAGTATTGAGTAGAGTTTCCTATGCTGTACACTAGGTCCTTATTAGTTATTAATATCTATTATACAGAAATGTATATATGTCAGTCCCAATGTCCCAATTTATCCTCCGCCCCCCTTTTACCCCTGGTAACCATAAGTTTGTTTTCCATTTCTGTTTTGTAAATAAGTTCATTTGTACCATTTTTTTTAAGATTTGACGCACAAGCAATATTGTATTAATGTATTTATCTTTCTCTGTTTTTCTAACTTTTTTTAAATAAAAAGAAGGAGTGACAGAGATGCAACATTGCTGGTTTGGAAAATGGAGAAAAGGAATCATGAGCTAATGAATATAGGCAGTCTCTGGATGCTGGAAAGGTAAAGTCCATATTAAAACACGTTTATTTATTTATTTATTTATTTTTAGTTGTGCTGAGTCTTCATTGTGTGTCTGGGCTTTCTCTAGTTGCAGTGAGTGGGGACTACCCCTCATTGAGGTTCACAGGCTTCTCATTGCGGCGGCTCCTCTTGTAGGGCAGAGGCTGTAGGCACGCAGGTTCAGTAACTGGCGCACAGGCGTAGTTGCCCTGAGGTACATGGACTCTTTCTGGACCAGGGATTGAACCTGTGAACCTGCGTTGGCAGGGAGGTTCTTAAGCACTGGACCTCCAGGGGAGTCCCTAAAGTCGATAAGTGATATAACTATCTTACAAAATTCCTCTTTTTCAGATGTCAGTTCAATTCAGTTCAGTCACTCAGTCATGCCCGACTCTTTGCAACCCCATGGACTGCAGCACGCCAGGCCTCCCTGTCCATCACCAACTCCCAGAGTTTACTCAAATTCATGTCCATTGAGTCAGTGATGCCATTCAGCCATCTCATCCTCTGTCATCCCCTTCTCCTCCTGCCTTCAATCTTTCCCAACATCAGGGTCTTTTCAAATGAGTCAGCTTTTCACATCAGGTAGGCAAAGTATTGGAGTTTCAGCTTCAGCATCAGTCCTTCCAATGAACATTCAGGACTGATTTCCTTTAGGATGGACTGGTTGGATCTCCTTGCAGTCCAAGGGACTCTCAAGAGTCTTCTCCAACACCACAGTTCAAAAGCATCAATTCTTTGGTGCTCCGTAAATTCCTTATCCTGAGTAAACATCCTAGTATCACTGTTTTTCTTCTGGTAAAAAACAGCCTACTTACAGTTATGTGTCTGATTTATATTTTTCCATCTTTTTTTTTAAGCAAATATTTTTTAGAGCAGTTTTCGCCTCACAGAAAAGTACAGAGAATTTCTAAATACCCCTTGTCTCTCCATCCATGCGCAATGTTCCCTGTGGTAAGCATCCTCCACTACTGTGGTATGTTTGTTACAATGGATGAACCTACACTGAAACCTCATTACTCCCCAAATCCACAGTTTATATTAAGGTTCACTCTCAGGGTTGTACAAGTGTATAATGATATGTGTCCACTGAAATAGTGTCATATAATTCTGTCCTCTGTGTCTACTCATTTCTGCCTTCCCTAAATCCTAGCAACCACTCATCATTTTATTCTCTTTTACAGTTTTGCCTTTTCCAGAATGTTGTATTTGAAATCATGCAATATGTAGCCCTTTCAGATTGGCCTGTTTTCCTTAGTAATACGCATTTAAGGTTTCTCTGTGTCTTTGCATGCCTTGATAGTTCATTTCTTTTTTTGTTTCTTTTCAGTTTTAACATTTGTATGTTTTAAATGGTTAAGGAATATATATTTTTACCTCAGAGCAGTTTATATTTATATTTATTTATGTTTTCTCTATCATTTAAATGGTTTAGCACATCAGAAATGATTTTGACTCTACAAAGATCACCAAAAGGGTTTCTAGTGGTATCTAGTTAATCAATCATTTGTTTTGAAACCACTGATAAAGCATATATGTATAAGGTATGCCTGTGGTATATAATAACAGTTTAATATGATTTCTAAGCATCACATGAATCATAAACCTAAGTTTATACTTTTCTATTTTTGATATACTAGCACTAGAAATTCTTTAATGTACAATTTTTGAAAGTTCTTGAAAATGATCTGTGGTGTCTCTATTCATATGTCCAAGGAGGCTATTAAATTGACACTTGATCAAGATACATACAACATATACTAGCTTGTAATTTGAAGCTTCCCAGATGGCGCAGTGGTAAAGAATCTGCCTGCTATTGCAAGAATCGCAGGAAATGCAGGTTCGATCCATGGGTCAGGAGGATCCTCTGGAGTAGAAAACGGCAGCTCACTCCAGTATTCTTGCCTGGAGAATTCCAAGGACAGAGAAGCCTGGTGGACTACAGTCCTTGGGTTCACCAAGAGTCTGACACGATTGAGCATGCATACAAAGCAAAGCAAAGCTTGTAATTTATAATATGTCATGTAAAGTCTACAACTTGACTAGAGGCACTCTGTACCAGTTTGTTTACTTTGTTTATTGAAAATGTATAGCTTAATGGTTTGAATCTATTTCACCTGTTTAAAGCCAGTCTGGTTTTAGCTCTATGACCAGTGGAGTAGAAAAGACTCATCTAGTGAGCTTCTGTCTTGTCTCTGCTGAAACATGATTTCCCACACTTATCTTGGTGTCATGATCCACACATGAAGCATGTCCTATGTCTGAGGAAAGGCTGGAGGCTGTGTCTAAAAATTTCCATTTTTCTCTCATGTTTGTCTGTACATTTTATCTTCTGCTGTGTCATATCTTTTACTTTTATTGAAGCTTCATGAGTGTATCCTGTGGCATTTTGTGAGTTCTTTCAATTATCTGATGCTGTGTAACTGCTGCAGCTGGGCCTCTGAGCAGGTTACAAGAAGTGGCCCTTGGCTGTGTCATTAAATGATGGATAAGGCTTTGTTTGGAAGAAAGGAAGATGAAGAAATGGCGTGTGAAGGACCTCGATGCCAGGCTAGCTCCCCTGCGCTAGCCTACATTTGACCATTGATGGCCGGGTAAACACAGACAGCTTGGAAATGGGCAGGTCTGGAGCTGAGGGAAATACCTAAATGGATGAAAAAAGAAATTGAGACAGAAGGGAAGCCAGTCAGGAATTCTGTGCCTTGGCTGCTTTGGGCTGCTTTGGCAAAAGTGAGACTAACTAAGAAAAAACACAAGGCTTGTCGCCTGCCAACTTACCACCATCGATTATGTCTGTAATTGAGAAAGGACATGATGAAAGCAGGGAGTCGGACATTCAAATATTTTTTTCATCAGTTGCATAACAGATAATCATTAAAAAGACTATTCAGACTTTGGGTGTGGTGAAGGGGAAGGTGGGGATTAAGAGATCCCCTAAACACGGAAACATTCAAAATGTTCATGCAATGTATTTTTGGAGAAATGTGGGTCTCCTAATATGTTGAGTTGGTAAAATGCAGAGTCATGCAAAAATACCTTAAGAGAGGGAATATTCCAGCTTCACCATCATTTATAAAATTGAGTAATCCTGAGGTGCTGAAATCTTGAAAATGCAAGCACTTTCAGATTGATTATATAATGATAAAGTATGCTCCAATTTTAGACCTTACACCCAAGAAATGACTGATTTGATAAATGGAGCTTAAATGCTTGAAATTCTTGTGTGGACCCTCCTATTGGAAGGAAAAACCCAGGAGTGAAGCTATCACTGGCTCAACTCTTTTTCAAGGTGTGTGTGTGCGTGCGCATGTGTGCTCAGTCGTGTCTGACTTTGGGACCCTGTGGATTTTAGCCCACCAGGCCCCTCTGTCCATGGGACTTTAAAGGGGTAAGTGATAGGAAAAAAGATTAGGAATATTCAGTGAGGGAAAAGGAAGGTTAAGATTAGAAGGGATAAAAAAAATCTTAGGATAATTAAACAGAGTGGAACAGTTCAGAATTTTAACTTAAAAAGTCATGAAAAATGAAGTGATAGATGGAATAAGTACTAAGATTTAATAGATTACTAGAGAGATTACAAGGTCCAGCTACTGCAGTAACTCCAAAAATTATAGAGATTTGTTCAACTTATCTTAACCATGATGAATTTTCAAAAATCTTATGGTGATACTCCATAAAAAGAAAAGGATCCTCATAACCAGCACTGATTAGAATAACATGAGTTAAAGAAGATATATCAGGATATCAGGTTGTGCCTAGGGTGGAAATGGTGGTGGTGTCTCAGGGTATCAGAGGCCATTTGCACTGGTTTGTAGGTAAATTGTCACAGATGAAGAAATTATATTGGAATTCTTCTACACTGGCTCATAATGTATTGTCAGATCTAAACCTGCTCGTAATGTACAGTCATATCTAAACCTGCTATAAAAAGGGAGCATAAGTTATGGAGATGTGATAAATTATCAATAACTTAAAACTGAACCTATGACCTAAGGTAGAAATTTGTGAGCAGAAGGTATTTATGATTGTGTATCAACTCTACCAGAATATATTATATGATTTCTTGAATAAGAAGGAGGTAAAATTCTTGGCTTACTCAAACAAATGGGGAAAGGGATGCTGTAGAAATCTGCTATAAGTTTTGTTTTAATTGGGCATGCTAAGTGCAAATCCTTACACTGACCTTACCCACTCAACTGGTTAATTTAAGATGACATAGCATACCTGCTAGTCATCAATAAATTCCTGATTTGATTAAGGATATGTTAGAACAAATATATTATCATCCACAAATTACCCGCTTTAAAGACCCATTATAGTTTGCAAGAAAAGTTGGTGAGTCCTGGAGGTTAATTGCAGACTGTGGAAGACTGAATAAAATGGTTCTTCCAATAGCATCAACCAGGCTGATAGGACGTTAGCAATTCAACCTTGCAATAAGCTAAGGATGATTGGTATTCCATGGTTGATTCATTGGTTTATCCAGTGGTTTCTTTTTTAATTTCAGTTATGGAAGTAAGTAAAAATCATTGTGCTTTTATGTTGGACAGAATCTGACACAGGTTTACTAAGCTTCCACAAAGTTATTTAAATCCACTTGCTAATTGCACAACCTGTTGAGAAGAGGTTTTAGTATGATTCAGCTGAAATGTACTGTTATGCATTACATATATTGATGATATAATGGCAATCTCAAAGATCAAGTTAAGATGATTAGAAATTTTGATTAATCATGTCACTGCCAGGGATTGGCTAGTTAACCAGCTAAAATAGAGGTTTGAGAATACCTGATAACATTCATAGGAATTAGTATAGAGACATTAGCAACATTCTTCAAATAACCACACATAAGCTATGGTTTCTGTCAGCTCAAAAACTGAAACAAAGATTAATTGGTTTGTTTTATTTTATAATATGAGCCCCACTAACAATGTTACAAAGAAAAAAAAAATGCTGAATTTGAATGAGGCTCTGAACAACAGGAGACTTCCCTGGTGGCTCAGCCATAAAGAATCTGCCTGCCAATGCTGGAGACTCAGGTTCAATCCCTGGGTCAGAAAGATCCCCTGAAAAAGGAAATGGAAACCCATTCCAGCATGCTTGCCTGGGAAATCCCATGGACAAATGAGTTTGGCAGGCTACAGTTCAGGGTGTCAGAAAAGAGTGGGACACAACTTAGCAACTGAAAAACAATAGCAACTGAACAACAGGAGCCTATGTTGGGGCCATTACCCAATGGATACTTTTGGGGTCACACAGCCTCAGTGATGCTCAAGTGATACAAGTGTCAGCAGCTCCAACTGTACCCACACTGGTTCTTTGGAAGTGACTTCTTGGTTACAGAAGATGAGCAGCAATATAATCATGTGAGCAATACAATGAAGAGCTATCAAAATATATCCTGCGGTCCCCTGTCCGACTGAGAAAAGATGCTGGGAACTGCGTTGGTAAGTCTCAGACCTCTCCAAAGTTTGTCTACAGTTTGTTTCTGCTGCTGTATATTATTATTATTTGTTGTTTTTGTTTAGTTGCCATGTCCGGCTCTTTTGTGACTCCATGGCCTGTAGCCTGCCAGGCTCCTCTGTCCGTAGGATTTCCCAGGTAAGAATACTGAAGTGGGTTGCCATTTCCTCTTCCAGGAAATCTTCTCAGTTGTGTCCGACTCTGTGCGACCCCATAGACGGCAGCCCACCAGGCTCCTCTGTCCATGGGATTCTCCGGGCAAGAATACTGGAGTGGGTTGTCATTTCCTTCTCCAATGCATGCATGCATGCTAAGTCACTTCAGTCGTGTCCGACTCTGTGCAACCCCATGGACAGCAGCCCACCAGGCTCCTCTGTTCATGGAATTCTCTAGGCAAGAATACTGGAGTGGGTTGCCATTTCCTTCTCCATGTTAATCATCTGGCTGTGTATAATTAGCATAACCATATAAATCAAATTTTAAAACATTCTCAAACAGTATTTCTGGTTTGTGATGATCATGATTGTCTAATCTTGTGGTAGTTGAGTCTTCTAAATCTTATTTTTGGTGGATTTCCTTTCATGTGTTTATTTATTATTAGTTTCAAGTGTGTGTCACTGTTCAGTGGGACTTGATGTGGAATAAATCTGTGCAGCTTGAGTGGACAGTGGACAGAATAAAGTTCTCCAATAGTTTTGTTTGCTTTTGCAAGATGCCCCTGGGATTCATGATATCATAAAACATGATAAAAGTTTTTGGCATTTTTGACTTACCTTTGCTCCACCTTATTCTCTGGGATATTGACAGTCCTATAAACTGCAGCCCATGTTCCTTACATGGGCACCTGGTTCCAGAAGGAACAGAATAGACCTTGTTCCAAGGATCTTTTTTTGTTTTGACCCATCTGTGGGTTCCCTGAAGGACTAATGCAACGGACTAATCTTTGTTTCACCTAACTCAGTGAAAGAGTTATGTCTGACTCAGTCATGTCTCATTCTTAGTGATCCCATGGACTAAAGCCCTTCAGGCTCCTCTGTCGATGGAATTCTCTGAAAACTGGAGTGGGTTGCCATTTCCTTCTCCAGGGCATCTTCTCAACCCAGGGATCAAACCTGGGTTTCTTGCGTTGCAGAAAGGGCCTTTACTGTCTGAGCCAGCAGAGACTAAGTGCAAAGAAGTGCCTATGTGGAGTATGTTCATCAAAAATACTTAAAGGCAAGTGAACAACTTGCCACCACGATAGTAGTGGAAAGCAATAGACATGCTAGGAGAATTTGGGGGCATAAAGACTTTAATACCATCCACATATTCTGGGGAATCTGGAAAGGCCGTGTGTGTGCACAGAGCAGGATGCATGCTCAGAAAACACCTGAGAAGAGCATGTGCTTTCACCTCTGGCTGATCTCTAAGGAACAATAAAGACAAGAAGTGAAGGATCAGCTGGATCAACAGGAGTTTTCTACGATCTTTCCCCCAGTGGCACTGATTTTAACAATCACCCATGCATGGAATACCTCTTTGCAAACCCAGCGATCCAGCAGAGAAGTTCCAGCATACTATTAAAGCAAAAAAGAAAAAAAAAAGTCCAGATTAGATGCAATAAAGATGCTAAAGATCAGTTACACTCTACCTGCATTACCACTCCCCTAAGTAACACAGCCTAGAGCCTAGAGAAGCTCCCTTGGGCTGATCTCTCCCCTATAGGAAAGTGAAAGCATGTGAGTGAGCATGTGGCTTCCCAGCTGTCTAAGATACTTGCAGGAAACCCATTTCTTTCTCACCTGACCCAGAATACTGAGGCGTGCTGCTTGACTGCAGAATGGGATCAACTGAAATTGTACCAGAATATAGGAAACCAAAAGTTGGTTTTTTAAAAAGAGGAACGATATTGACATTTAAGTAACCAACAGATAGATAGGTAAGTGTGTATGAGTGGGTGGGTAGGTGGGGGGAGGAATGGAGAGAGAGGACATACACACATACACACACAAAAAAATCAGAAATGAAAATGAAGGCATTACTAGTAACCTTGAAAAAAAGTCAAAGTGTTAGTCGCTGAGTTGTGTCCAACTGTTTGTGACCCTGATAACCTTGTAAGACTTAGCCATCACAAAGGACCACGTATTGTATTATTCCATTTATCTGAAATGTCCAGAATAGGCAAATCTATGTGTGTGCTTAGTCACTCAGTTGTGTCATACTGTCTGACCCCATGGACTGTAGCCTGCCGGGCTCCTCTGTCCATGGGGATTTTTCAGACAAGAATACTGGAGTGGGTTGCCATGCCCTCCTCCAGGGGATCTTCCCAACCCAGGGATCTAACCCAGGTCTCCTGCATTGAAAGCAGATTCTTTACCATCTGAGCCACCTGGCAAATCTATAGAGATAGATATAGACTAGCAGTTGCCTACGGCTGGGAGCTCTGGAAGTTGGAGGGTAATGGCTAAGGTGTGTCACGTTTCTTTTTGGACTGCTTAAAAACTTCAAAAATAGAATATGGTGATGGAAATACACATCTGTAAATATTCTAAAAGCTATTGAATTGTGCAATAAATTGGTGAAATGTATGGTATGTGAATACATATCAATAAAACTTTTAAAAAATTTCCTGTGTATACATAACACCCCAACCACACCCCCACACATACAGAACACTAGAATTTGGGGATGATATGGTAATAGTGACATAGAGCTGAGGAAACGAAGAAATAAAAAAGAGGCACTCATTACTTCTAGGGCCAACAGAATTTTATATCTGAAAGAACTAAATATAGAGAGTAAATATGGCCCAACTATAAATTGTGATTCAGGAGCAATTATAATGGAGAGAAAATAGAGAGATGGGGTACAGTAGAGGAAGAAATGGGAAAGAATTAAATCCTTTTTTGATTATGGAAATTTAATAAATAATGTCTAACATTGAAAAGAAATACAGGAAAACAATAGACTGGGGAAGACTAGAGATCTCTTCAAGAAAGTTAGAGATACCAAGGGAATATTTCATGCAAAGATGGGCACAAGAGAGGACAGAAATGGTATGGATCTAACAGAAGCAGGCCATATTAAGAGAATGTGGCAAGAATACCCAGAAGAACTATACAAAAAAGATCTTCATGACCCAGATAACCATGATGGTGTGATCACTCACGTAGAGCCAGACATCCTGGAATGCAAAGTCTAGTTGGCCTTAGGAAGCATCACTTAAAACAAAGCTAGTGGAGGTGATGGAATTCCAGTTTAGCTCTTTCAAGTCCTAAAAGATGATGCCACGAAAGTGCTGCACTCAATATGCCAGCAAATCTGGAAAACTCAGCAGTTGCCACAGGACTGGAAAAGGTCAGTTTTCATTCCAATCCCAAAGAAAGGCAATGACAAAGAATGTTCAAACTACCACACAATTGCACTCATCTCACAGGATAGCAAAGTAATGCTCAAAATTCTCCAAGCCTGGCTTCAACAGAACGTGAATCATGAACTTCCAGATGTTCAAGCTGGATTTAGAAAGGGCAGAGGAACGATAGATCAAATTGCCAGAATCCACTGGATCATCAAAAAAGCAAGAGAGTTCCAGAAAAACATCTACTTCTGCTTTATTGACTACAGCAAACCTTTGATTGTGTGGATCACAAAAAACTGTGGAAATTTTTTAAAGAGGGGAATACCAGACCACCTGATCTGTCTCCTGAGAAATCTGTATGCAGGTCAAGAAACAACAGTTAGAACTGGACATGGAACAACAGACTGCTTCCAAATAGGAAAAGGAGTACGTCAAGGCTGTATATTGTCACCTTCCTTATTTAACTTATATGGAGAGTGCATCATGCGAAATGCTAGGCTGGATGAAGCACAAGCTAGAATCAAGATTGCTGGGAGAAATATCAATAACCTCAAACACTCAGATGACACAACCCTTATGTCAGAAAGCAAAGAAGAACTAAAGAGCCTCTTGGTGAAAGTGAAAGAGGAGAGAGAAAAGTTGACTTAAAACTCACCATTCAGAAAGCTAAGATCACGGCATCTGGTCCCATCACTTCATGGCAAATAAATGGGGAAACAATGGAAACAATGAGAAACTTTATTTGGTGGGGCTCCAAAAGCAATGCAGGTGGTGATTGCAGCCATGAATTCAAAAGGTGCTTGCTCCTTGAAAGAAAGGCTATGACCAACCTAGATAGCATTTTAGAAAGCAGAGACATTATTTTACCAACAAAGATCCGTCTAGTCAAAGCTATGGTTTTTCCAGTAGTCATGTGTGGATGTGAGAGTTGGACTATAAAGAAAGCGGAGCACCAAAGCATTGATGATTTTGAACTGTGGTGTTGGGGAAGACTCTTGAGAGTCCCTGGGACTGCAAGGAGATCCAACCAGTCCATCCTAAAGGAAATCAGTAGTAAATATTCACTGGAAGGACTGATGCTGAAGCTGAAACTCCAATACTTTGGCCACCTGATGTGAAGAACTGACTCCTTGGAAAAGACCCTGATGCTGTGAAATATTGAAGGCAGGAGCAGAAGGGGATGCCAGAGGATGAGATGGTTGTAAGGCATCACCAGCCAACTCAAGGCATGAGTTTGAGTAGGCTCTGGGAGTTTGATGGAGAGGGAAACCTGGCATGCTGCAGTCCATTGGGTTGCAAAGAGTCAGACACGACTGAGTGAGTGAACTGAATGGAACAGAACAGATATATCTTTCTTACAATAGCTCAAACAATAAAGAATCTGCCTGCAATGCAGGAGACCTGGGTTTAATCGCTGAGTTGGGATGATCCTCTGGAGAAGCGAATGGCAACCCACTCCAGTATTCTTGCTTGGAAAATCCCATGGACAGAGGAGCCTGGTGGGCTACAGTCCGTGGGGTTGCAAAGAGTGGAACACGACTGAGTGTCTAACACTAGTACTACTACTACAGATATATCTTCCTTACAATATATCCATAGATCCTTCTCACAGGGGATGGGAGAGTCCACACATTGCCCCTTATGTTGTCTCTGAGATGGAGCTAAAAGCAAGACCAGGGGCATTAAGTTTCCATTCAAATATGTGTCCCTATAGAAAGCCTTTGCACTCTATTGTCTTTTGTTCAGTATGCAGCATAGCCAAAACTAATTTATGTTACAATTAAATGGCAAAGCTTTTTTATTTGCTTCAAATAAAGTGACATTTATCAGCACATCAAAAGCCAGTTATGGGTATTTGAGTAGGCATTACAGTGGGGGAAAGTAAGCACAAACCCATTGGGCTTAAGATATTTCTATGTCTTCATGATTAGCATATCAGATAGAGGACTGCTGGGCTCTCTTACTGAAAGGCATTGTCTCTTACTGAAAGGCATTGTCACCATTTCTTCTCTCATTTCCATGACAATAATATTAGAGATGGAAAATTATGAAAAGCCTTCAAATGTCAGTTCTGTTCAGTCTAACTGTAACATCTCCCCAGTTTTTCCTGTTAGGTTGCAGATTCTGTCCTCTGTGGCAGACTCAGCTGAAATCTCATCAGGAGGAGCTATTGGAAAAATTGTTAAATAATCAGGCATGATTAAGAAGGCATTATACTTTGCCTGTAAGTAAAGATTTAAAGGGAACTCATTACATTGTATTTCTCTTTCAGTGTCTTCTGAAATATAGGAATTGGGAATAGACCATCATTGCCAGGTTAAGGATTTTGTTGTGGTTGTTTCTCAGGAGCAAATCTGTAAATTAGGAAACATCACTACTTTTATATGCTTGTATCTTATAAAAGGGCTTCCCAGGTGTTTCTGTAGTATAGAATTTGCCTGCCAATACAGGAGACACAGGAGGCACGGGTTCAATCCCTGGGTCGGGAAGATCTGCTGGAGCAGAAAATGGCAACCCACTCCAGTATTCTTGCCTGGAAAATCCCATGGACAGAGATGTCTGGTGGGCTACAGTCTGTGGGGTCACAAAGAGTCAGACAGAAGTGAGCATGCATACATGCACAGACATCCGTATCTTATAAAAAGAAAAGATCATATATTGTCTTTTCTTAAATACATCTGAGCCCATTGATAAAGGCTTGTATCTGAGGACTGAGTTACCTGAAATGTATGGGTTCCTAAGAGCTTTAGACATAATTAACCTTTGGGGCAAGTAAATCTTTGTTATAATTGTTACTGTTTGAAAATGTAAGCTTGTTTAAGGGTATGAAACTGTTGGCTTTTAAATCTACAGTCTTCAAAGAAGTATTTTGGAAGTAAGGAAATTTTATATTTTCCGCAGTGACTTACAGGGTGTTTTTTTTTCCTCTTGAACGGAGAACAGCAAGGGTGACTGAGTACTGTAGGAAAATCCTCCTAATAAAGCCCTGTCTCATAACCAAACTTTTTCTTAGTTTTCAGATCTCAGTTTGCCTAGTTCAATATTTCTTTATCCATCAAATAATAGCTTTGAATAACTTGATTTATTAGCATTATGAAAAGATTATGTTTTTCCTTTTCCTCCTTTTTAATTTACACTAAGTCTAGTAAAAGAAATAGCTGCTTCAGCCTTTTCAAAAGAAATGTCATCATTTCTTTTCAAAATATTTTATATAGTTTATGACTCAACTATAAATTATCATGCCCAATGAACAGAGGAACACTATTATGGATGATCAAGGACAGTCGTTGATCCAAATATTATAAGTAATACAAAGAATATTACAAGTAAATATTTAATGCACAAGGTCTGTGTTATAGGGAGCATAGATAAGAGTGTGTCATGATTTTCATGATTTTCACTTCTTTCTCAACGTCTGAAAAAAACTTCTACCCTAAACACCACTCAAAGAGCACCTTGTTTGAGAAGTTGACTGTATTCTTGCAGTTAATTGTTCCCTCGTCTAGGATTATTCATAATACTTTCTAGATCACTTTGTACTATTTATGTCTGATTTATTTTAACTCCTCTCTAGACTGTGAGCTTCTTCAGGTCACTGGCCCTATTTCATGCATGTATGTATTCTTAATACTCATTAATTGATTCTTTCATTCAACAAACATTTTTATTGAGTATTTGTTATGTGAGAGGCACTGTGCTAGGCACTGAGAACAAAATAGGTTGAAAACATAATGGTTGGCTTCTTTCCAAAGCTTTAGTCTAGTAGAGAAGAGAGAGATAACATTTTTTGTTTGGTTCTTCATAATAACTGATAAGCATTAAGCTGAAAATATACGTGATGCTCTGATAGCGATAAAGAGGGAGACTTAAAACTAGTAAAAGTGTTGAAGCCTGAGCTTACCATAGCAGAGAATAAGTTAACTAGTCAAAATTATGGCAGGAATGAGATGGGGGAAAGTTTTATGGTTTTAGAGAGAAAGTATAAGAAAATGCCATGTGATGTGAGAAACATGGCCAGTCCAAGTGGTTCTTCTCAGAGTAATTAGAGCACAAAACCAAGATTTAGGCATGAAATGAAACAAGAGGAGATTAAGGTTAAGCCATTTAAAGTTCTTGTTCTTGTTGACAATTTCCTACTTTTCCCTCAGAGCATTAGTAAATCAGTGAAGTGACTGAAGAAGGCAATGTTTTAATAAGATCTGCCTTCACTCTGGATTTTCCATGTGTTGATAGTAGTATTGCAAAAACCAGATTTGAGCCAAATACGACTAAATGGTGGAAGTCAACGAATACTGATCTTAAACCAGTGCTTATGTGATCAATGGATTGTTACATCATCCCCAATTCATTCAGTTCAGTTCAGTCACTCAGTCATGTCCAATTCTTTGTGACCCCCATGGACTGCAGCACACCAGGCCTCCCTGTCTATCGCCAACTCCCAGAGCCTACTTAAACTCATGCCCATTGAGTCGGTGGTGCCATCCAACCATCTCCTCCTCTGTCTCCCCCTTCTCCTCCTGCCCTCAATCTTTCCCAGCCTCAAGGTCTTTTCCAATGAGCTAGTTCTTCACATCAGGTGGCCAAAGTATTGGAGTTTCAGCTTCAGCATCAGTCCTTCCAGTGAATGTTCAGGACTGAATTCCTTTAGAATGGGCTGGTTGGATCTCCTTGCAGTCCAAGGGACTCTCAAGAGTCTTCTTCAACACCACAGTTCAAAAGCATCAATTCTTCAGTGCTCAGTTTTCTTTATAGTCCAACTCTCACATCCATACATGACTACTGGAAAAACGATAGCTTTGACTAGACGGACCTTTGTTGGCAAAGTAATGTCTCTGCTTTTTAATATGCTGTCTAGGTTGGTCATAGCCTTTCTTCCAAGGAGCAAGCGTCTTTTAATTTCATGGCTGCAGTCATCATCTGCAGTGATTTTGGAACCCAGGAAAATAAAGTCTGTCACTGTTTCATCCCCAAATACATTTAAAAGGTTAACTGTCCCACACTTTTATAACCAAATGAGAAGAATCTCAGTGGGGACCAGAAACGACTGCATTTGAGATTAAAAAAAAAAGCGGCCTATGAATAATTCACTGAGATTCTATAAATCAACAGAATTTGAAGAAGTGATAATAGTTGTTTAAAAAGATTATTTAGAGATCATTAATTTGATTTCAGTAATAGATGTATAGATATGTACTATTTATCTACTTTTAAAAGTTCCTCTGTGTATTCATTTTAGGTACTGTGAGACTCAATATACAAATGGGTAATGGCCAGACTATATATAATATAGAAATTTGACCTACAACCTGCAGTAAACAGCCCAGGAAGCCAATCCACTATCTACAGTAAACAGCCTATGAACCTAGCCTGCTATTGATAAGTCAAATTTGTAGGAAGTCATATTGTGATCTCTAGTAACAATCCAAGAGCCAGCTAGTAACAGTCAGAACCAAAAGATAAAATTTGATTAATAACTAAAAGCTTCCAAAATTTTTTCCTAGTTTCCAGCTTATTACCAACCAGAGAAAGGAAATATGTATCCCTGGCCAATCACATAAGATGCCCTGCTTCTAGTTAGCCTGTCCACAGCTTCACTCTGCCAACAGACTCCACTCAGGGTATAACCTGAAACCTTTCTTTTATTCCACTCTTTGCCAGCCTTTGTAACTGTGAAACCCATAAATGATGATGGCTAAATTCCTTGCTCTAACAAACTCTGAATAGGTAACCTTTGCTTCCTTGCATTTGGTTGGTCTTCATTTACTTCTACAATAGGTTCTCTGTCACAGAGAGTTCTGTTGTAGAGCTGTTTCTTTACCTCTAGGTACATATCCTTTTCACTGGGATCTGAGATATTTAATGGATGGGCTACAATGTTTTATAGCGACTATGCATACAAGTGTGGGTTTCCCAGATGGTGCTAGTGGTAAAGAACCCTCCTGCCAATGCAGGAGACACATTAGATTCGGATTCAATCCCTGGGTTGGGAAGATCCCCTGGAGAAGGTCATGGCAACCCATCCCTGTATTCTTGCCTTGGAGAATCCCATGAGCAGAGGAGCCTGGCAGGCTACAGTCTATAGGGTCACAAAGAGTTGGGCACTACTGAAGTGACTTTGCACACACATATATGTATATAAGTGTAGATGTGTGAGAAAGAAAAAACAGAAATAAAGAAATAGAGATAGAGAAAATGAGCTGGGTATTTGGAAGTCTAAGTTGGTGACATTCATTCACTCAACTCATTAATATTGAATACCCACAAAGTGTCAGATACCATTTAGGCCTTTCTGATGCATAGGAGAAACCAAAGATCCCTGTCCATGTGGAGCTTACATTGCAGGAAGGAAACAGGCAATAAACAATGAATATAATAAATAAGTAAATTTTATAATATCTCTATAGAATGTATGTGTTATGAAAGAAAAACAAAGGATGGTAAAAAGGTTGTCAGGGGTTTGGGTGGAGAGTAAATTGAATCGGTAATTAAGGAAGGTCTCATTATAAAGGTGATGATTGAAGAAAAATTTGGAGAGTATGGAAAGTGAAATAAGCAGATATATCTGGTGGGAAAACTTTTTTAGGGTGAGAAGAGCTAAAACAAAGACCTAGAGGTGGAAAGGTGCCTGGTGTGTTCACATAATAGCAGAGGTAAATGTGAGAGAGGGAGAGAATGCTCTTACCATTATACAGATGTTTGCTTTTTAACTGAATAAAGTGGGAAGTTGCTGTAGAGTTAAATTTTAAAAAGATTCTCTTCAATGCATTGAGGATAGACTAGAGGGGGAAGGAGTAGATTTAGAATTCGGTTTTGTGTTTACATTTAAATATTAGTATGTTCAATAACATAGACACTCATGTAGTGGCTAAAAATATAAATAGACAATTCTAAAACACCAATTCCTTTTTCCCTATTCCATCCAACTAGAGATCAGATGAAGCCAGACTATGTCTTCCCTCTCACCTTAACTCCTCTAGAGCTTTTTGTTGTTCAGTTGTAAGTTGTGTCTGACTCTTTGCAACCGCATGGACTGCAGGATGCCAGGGCTTCCCTGTCCTTCACCATCTCCTGGAGTTCACTCAAACTCATGTCCATTGAGTTGGTGATGCCATCCAATCATCTTATCCTCTGTCACCCCCTTCTTCTCCTTCCCACAGTCTTTCCCAGTATTAGCATCTTGTCCAATGTGTCGACCCTTCGCATCAGATGGACAAAGTATTGGAGCTGCAGCATGTCTTTCCAATGAATATTTAGCGTTTATTTCTTTTAGGGTTGACTGGTTTGATCTCCTTGCAATCAAAGGGATTCTCAAGAATCTTCTTCTAGAACTTTAATAGACCTGAAAAGTACACATGGCCTCAAATAAACATATGTTGAAATAAGATATTTCATATTCCCTAAATTTGAAGTCCAGTCTACATCCCGTCTACAATTTCCAATCCATGTGACAATTATATCTAGCATCACTTCACCATAAATGAGTCACATACATTGAAAAACATAAGAATTGTGAGAGAAAAATAATATGCATATATATATGTAGAGAGAGATTCTGATGCAATTGTAATAACTGCTAATTTCTAAGAGGGGAAAACTGGAATGAAATAAACTTGATTTGTTCTTAACATTAATCCTGAACTCTAAGAAACTTATTCCCTCAGACTCTCACCCATGGCCTGTGCCTGGCGTTTCATGTTAAAGTGTTACTTAAAAGCAAAATGTAGGAGGGCTGACACCGATTGAAAAAAAAGTACATATACACAGAAAGCTGACTTACATAGCAAATGGAAGATGAAAAATGTGTGGTTCAGAGGAATTTATTACCTGAAAATTCACTCTGCTTTCTAACTTACCTCATGTAAAGAGATTTGAGATGGAAAAATGTAAAATGTCTTACATTTTGGCATCAAAATGCTCCTCTGTCTCTTTATATTTTCATTGAAAAGAAAAGTGTAGGAATTCAGAAAGAATGCATGTCCATTTAACCTGATTACGGCCCTTTGGCAAGGCTTTTCTTTCTAAACATAGTTTTTTTTCTGATGGTTGAGAGATATTTAAAGAGCACAACCTATTTAGATATTCAAGGTAAATGAACAAAGATCCATCTTCACTACTTTTTCTGGTATCAGTTTATCAATGCAATTACAGAATACAAAATTGCCATCATTATTTTTGGCCAGCACACAAACAGAGCTAAAATTATTTGCTTAAATTTCAAGTACTCATGAGTTTCAACTAAACACTGGGTAAAAAGTTAATACAGATGTTATAAATAACCCTCTATGCATTAGAGGGCTATCATCTTGCAGTATACTCAAGGGACTAAAAGTAGCCTGTGTTGAAATTATTGCTTAAAATAATTTAATCCTTAAACAGAATTTGAAGATTCTATTTTCTTTCTTTCTTAGTTTTTAAACCATTTATTGGAAATAGTATTAAATATGTAAATGGGAACTATTAAAGAATCAGAGAATCTAAAATTATTTTCCATTATATATCAAAGAATATATTCTTTTTTTCTTTTTTATTACCATGTTACTGATCACGGCACATGGTCCCCAGAATGAAAGCCATTATTTCTGAACTTGTTTTGTAGTCTCGTGTGGTGATGCACCTAGTTTTTCTCCAGTCTGATTTGAGTGTCTGTGTCTCTGAGCAGAAATTATAACACCCTAATACACATTATAAGCACATCTTTTGTAGCTGAGGGTAGAGACAGAAGAGTAAATGTGGCAAGGTGGATAGCATATGGAATGTAACATCTGTGTACCCAAGTTCAAGTCCCACTCTTGTCATTTCAATAGTTATTTACTTATGGCAAATCAGTGAACTTTCAGAGCTTTGGTTTTCTCATTGGTAAAAAATGATGATATTAAAAGTGATCACACAATTTTGATGGGAATGAAAATGTTTTATAAGGTGAGTCCAACTATAGAAATTCTAGTTACTATAGTTATATGCCTATCTTTAAGTTAAGGGTTAGTCACACAGTTGTGTTCAACTCTGAGACCCCATGGACTGTAGGCCCACCAGGCTCCTCTGTCCATGGGATTCTTCAAGCAAGAGTACTGGAGTGGGTTGCCATGCCCTCCTCCAGGGAATCTTCCTTACCTAGGGATCAAACCCTGGTCTCCTGCACCGCGGCAGACTCTACACTGTCTGAGCCACCAGGGAAGCCCTGCTTATCTTGAATATATAAGTAAGTAAGCAGCTGAATTAAAGCACAAATTCTCTACATTTATGGTAGCTCTGTACTGAAAGTATATATCTTATTGATGGTCTAAGAACTGATAGTATTCGGGGGGATGATTGTTTGGTATTAGGCTTCCCAGGTGGTCCAGTGGTAAAGAATCCATCGGCCAGTGCAGGTTCAGTCCCTGGGTAGGGAAGATCCCCCGGAGTAGGAAATGGCACCCCACTCCAGTATTCTTGCCTGGATAAGGTGATAAAGATATGAAAAACTAGTGTGATTGTCCTTTTAGTGTTAAGTGATAACTGCAAGCACATGGTGCACTCAGCTTTTTAGATTTGAATGTGAGTTAGTGGAAGAAACTTGATTGCGCTAAGTATGAGGTGGGATTATTTTGTGCCGCCTCATTGACTGCTATAACCTACCTGCAGATATGACCCGCGCATCTCAACTTGACTGAAGAGCGTCAGGTTGAGGTTAAGATTCAGATAGCCAGGAAAACAGAGTCTAAAATCATCAGAGCCTCCCTTAGGCCCTCGAGTCCTTAATAGGTCATTCCATTGTCAGCACTATTCATGGAGAGGCAAGGTCACATCACATCTGGAAAGGTCAGCACATGCCCCTATATTGTTCTTTCATCACACTGTGTGTAAGCTTATCCCATTATTGTGAAAGAATGCATGTAATAAATTGAGTGTTTCTGTTTAGGGAAGCATTTATTCCGAACTCTTTTAGGTTTTGAAACAAGCCCAGCATCAAAAAGGTCTTGTCCTAATGAGGTGGGAAGGGGGTTAAGAATCAGGCCCAACTAATCTTGAACACCATGTCTCCTTCCAGTTTCCCAGCCTGCCTTCCCCAGTATGTATTTATATTCATACCTGCATATACTCAGGCAAATATTTGTTTGTGAAGTCTGTGTATACATTACCTTAATGGCATGTCAGAATGTGTCACTCTCACTGTGAGCATTAGTAAAAACATTTTCATCTAATCTCATTTCCTTCCTATTTACACATATAATCTATTTTGATGGGTCCTAATAGTTGACTTGAGGTTCAGTAAAAAGCATGACTTACTAGATTAGACCACAAATACAAGCTAACCCCTAAATTATCTCTCAATTCTCTGATGGAGGTAGATAATGATATAAAAACACAGGAGTAATTTCTGTTTAGTTTGGAATGCATTTTCTTTATTTAATTTGCAAACATACACTGTTGAAAAAACTGAGATGTCGTCGTACTTTATTTCCAACTTATTAACAAGCAATAACTGTGAAGCTCTAGAAACTCAGGATTCATGCTACTTCTTACTCTTTACTGGAGCTCAAGTGTGGCAATCTGACACTGGGACAAGGATCAGGTTCCCTGACACTATGTAGCATCCTGTTGTGGGGAGGAATGTAGCAAAAAAACCCACATATTAAACCAGAGTTGTCATAGTGCTTACCACCCTGGTGTCTTGAGGCAGACAGTGGTGCAGGCATGAATGAGGAGCGGGACACCAAACTGGGAAAGAGATGTGACTTCTCATGACCTCTCTCCCTTTATGTAGATCAGTTATTTATCTGCTGATTCAAGCAAACAGCAATGGGAAAATATACTTGAATCAAAAGAAAAAAATAGAAAGAGTATATCCATTATAATTCTTCATATAGATATTATATATATTATTATTATATATAATTTATATTATTATATGTGCATATCTATGTGTATATGTATATATATAATGTTGCTATTTAGTTGCTCAGTCATGTCTCACTCTTTTGTAACCCCCGGGACCTTAGCCCACCAGGCTCCTGTGTCCATGGGATTTCCCAGGCAAGAGTACTGAAGTGGGCTGCCATTTCCTTCTCCAATATGTATAGTATCACCCAGTAAATTTATTATGTTTCAAGTTCCACTTTTTGCAAGTTGTATTATAGTGTTAATAAAGTTAATTAAACATTTCCTCTAACCATAGAACTGAAGGGCACTTGGAGGACTCACCTGTTGACATTTAAATATCTACTTGGTGAAGTGGAAAGCAAGATTCACACCCAACAATGCCACCTGGTTAACCCAGCAGTTTTTATAACCCAGCAAATTGTTCTTGTGCAATAGTGCATTCTTATGAAGTTAGGTGGATATTGTTAGTGTTATAATCAAGCTTTTTTCTCATCTCTCTTGCATTGGAGTAGCTCCATTGTAACAGATGTTTCCCTCCTTAGTGTTGAGGTAAAACTGCATGTATCTTGACACAGGCAGGCAGCACTTGGCTTTGGAACATTCAGTCTGCCATCAGGTTATTCCCTCAGCTTCAATCATTGGCTTAAACAGGACTGTTTCTTCCAAGCTCAACAACATGGTATCCAGACACTGTTTCTCCATTAGTCACCTGGTTCTGCACTCCAAAATGCAATTCAGACTTGGAAACAAGTGTGTAGTCATGACCTTTTAGGGCTAACATGGTCTGGTGGAAAGGGTATTGGAAGAGTATTTGTCTCACCAACTTGCTATGTGACCTTTGACAAATTACTTGACCCCAATGTGCTTCATTTTCCTTTCTACACAGGGAATGTGGAGGTAATAATATATAGCTTCCTGCCCTACCTTACAGGATTTTGTAAGGTTCAAATGAAATAACTAATTGTTTACCTTCTATTTTGACATGTGATGTTGAAATGCCCTTCCCTTCTGTTGCGGTAGAAATACATTGCCATATTTATAAGAAAAAAAAAAAATAGTTGAAAACGGATTTAGAAGAAACATAATACTCTCCACTTTTGTTCTCTTGAACACATTTATTCCATCAAATAGTGATGCCTGGTGTGTTTTAAAATGGTAAAAGCACAAGATTCAAAATTCAGACCTGGGATTGAAGTTCTGCCACAGCTACTTCAAAGATCTCTGCTTCATCTCCAGGAACTTGGTCATGCCTCGCTCCATGTATCTGGACTCACTAGCTCTCTTCCACCTTAGCCCAAAGCTAAGAGATCATCTCTAGGTTGAGGTCTAGAGCATTCTAACAGCCGAAGACTGTCATACTCCTCAGCTCCGGTGACTCTTAGACATGTGCTGGACTCCACCGTTGTCATCTACCTCCTCGCAAATAAGGTCCAGGAAGCAAGATTACTCTTAGAATAGCCAGGGCATGTGGGTTGAGCCATAGTTTTACCAAGCCCAGACCTCTCCTGAGTGAGTAGTATAGTTCCCATTCAGGTCTGGAGTTCTGGTCATTTCTGGAATAGTCTTTGGAATTCAGTAGGCAAAAAACACTTTGTGAGCAATAATGGGACTCTCTATTTTTCTCTTCCTCCCCTTCCCGTCCTCCTCTCTGAGACTGACTGTTTTCCCTCATAAATTGGAATCTGAGTTCCTAACTTACAAGATGTATCCTTTAAATGACAGGCATCATTTGACAACTGTTTTAAATTCCCTGAAGTTGCACTCCAAATGGAAATATCTGAATCTTACCATTTTCAGAGTCCTAGTTTAGAATTTCAAGTCATCTGGACACCAATTGCCTAGTCACTGGAAACTATGAAATAAAAATTTAAAGCCAGGTGAATTCACTTATCTCTTTTCATTTTGATTTGTAAATTCCTAGAAAGCAGACATCCCTCCCAGGCATTCAAAAACATGTCTCAGTCATCCACTGTGTGTCTGGGTGGAATTATAATGAGCTATCCTTAATATGTGCTGTGTATTAGAGTTGTTTTCATTGTGTCCTTTATCCTCACAATGACCTTGTGAATAGGTAGTATTCCCGTTTTCATTTTACAGATGGAAACTGAGGCAAAGGGAAGTTACATTATTTGCCAAGGTTACACACTCGGTTAGGGGTAGGGCTTGGATCTGAATCCAGATAGGCTGATTTCAGAACCCATGCTCTAAGTGCTTTGCTATACTGAGACAAGGAGGTGGGCCGGGCGGGGAGGGGGGGGTTATATATTGCTTCCTGGAGAGATGGTATTTGAAATGAGATTTCAAGAGTAATTAGAATGACTCAGGCAATGAACTGGGGAGACAGCAACCTCCAAAGACAAGACCACATGTAGAAATGTAGGAGTATTAGAATATATAACTGGTTTGGGAAGTATAAGAAATTTAGCACAGAGCAAAGGTATAGATTAAAGAAGCAATGACAGATAACTCTAGAAAGAAAGGAACAAGAACAGCCGCGTCTAATGTCTAAACTGTTTGGATTTTGTCGTGATATCAACGATAGAAGGTAAAGTAATTTAAGCAAAGGAGTAGCATAGACAGTCCCACTCTTAGACATGGGGAAGAGGGATCCCTGAGCCCTGGAGCTGCACATAGCAAAAATGTACACACAAATTTTATTTTTTAAAAAAAATACACATGTTAGAGTGATCAACATGTTTGAATTTGCCTGGGACTTTCTTGGTTTTAACACTGAAAACTTTGCATCCCACAGAAGTCCTCTGTCCCATGCAAACCAGAAAGGATGTTCACCTCTGTTATTTGTGATCTATTACTTGTAAGCCCAAAAACCCACCCTCATGACTAAACCCATTCAGGTTCCAGAGAAATGCTTCTTCACTTATTTTTCCCACACTTTCTCAAAACAAGAGATGACCACACCTAAAAGTCATGTAGAATTGTAGGTTGTACCACTATGGATATTGCCAATAAACAGCATTTTGAATTATGGGCAGAATTTATGGTGCACAAATGGTGCTGGTAATTTATGGTGCAGGTAAGGAAAAAATAAAATTTTATTCCACTTGCCAAATACTTCCCTTCAGCTAACATAAAGATAATGGATATTTATAATTATTTTGTTGTTTTTCAGTTGGGCCAAGCACCCATTTTCTTGGTTCTTACTGTATTTCAGGTCAAAGTATGGAGGCACTCATAAAATAACATGGTACATCCAATATTACATATGGCAATGAGGAGTATTTTGTGTTATTAAGGAATTTTAGCTCTAAAAATTATATGAGAAGTAAGCATGATACATTATAAGAGAGGTACAGTATAAATGTGATACCAAGGTTTTATATTAATAAGTGGATTTAGATATTGCTTTAAGAGAAGATTAAAACAGTGTTATGATTAGTATTGATTTATATAACAAAATTAAAATACTTTGTAATATTTACTAAAATAATAATACTTTGTCATGTGCAGCCCCATTTCACAGTTTGAATATTATATATAAAATTTATTGTTCATCTCTCATTTAAGTATTTCTTGAAGACTTTTATTGACAATTCCAATTGCTACTGCTTTGGCAGTAGAAAAGTTTCTCGAAATTGCCATTAACAGAAAGCTGTTTAAGAACTACAGCAATTTAAGGAAAACTTTCTAACTTGGTATTGCTGGGAATAAAACTTGAATTATAAGAAAGCTTTAATAGTATAATTTATGATTTTTCTAAAATAAAGTCAAGAAGCATAAAATTTATTGAAAACTATAAAATAATGTCATATACCTTTATTTGATTACTTATGTAAATATTATCAGTCCAACAACAGAAAATCTAGTTGAGTGGTAAAAATGATTTATTTGTTTATCTGATAATCTGCCAAATATTAGTTACATAAAATGTAGCTATGCATTATGATTTTGTTATTATAAAAATATATTTAAGGTAGAAGTATATAATTGATTTTATTTAACAGCTTGTTACATTCATATATAGCTTTAAAATATTAGACATATTGTATGTGAGAACCTACTTGCACTCTTGTTCCAAGCCCGCTACTTTTGGCAGCAGGCCTGGGCACAGGTGGTTAAATATATATTTTGGAAAGATCATTTGCCAGCAGTGTAAATCCTAGATTGAAGGAATGGTAGTAAAAATACAGAGATCAGTTAAAATTTTTAGCAACCCTAAGCTCATGGATGACTTTGAGATTTCTGCTTGTATACCAAAAATATGCATGCATATATATGTGACGTATAGTGTACACATATGTGTGTGTGCATATTAATATGTGAGACTGGAGTTAAAACAATTATCTGAGCTCTACATTTACAATTGTGGGTCATTAGGATGAATAAGAATCAGTTTCATAAGGAAGAATGTGTATAGTATACAGTGTGATATGTCAGAAACAAAGGAAAGAGCTAGTTTTAAAAGAGAAGTCAGAGTATGTCAAATGCTGAGATATACCAAAAAAAAAAATTAGGAATTGGAAATTATGAATGAAAGGTACCGAGAGCAAAGAAGCAAATTGCAGTGACTGAGTCATAAATAAGAGATAAATAGTTGGAGACTCTGAGGTTAGACTGTCTTTCTCAGAAGTTTGACCATGGAGGGAAAAAGGTTTTCTGCTGAGCGTAATTGTGACAATATAGCAATGTTTGCAAGAAGCACGTGTTCAAGGAAGATGTATTGTTTTTCAAGCTTGGAGTGGTGTGTGTTAGACACTCAATCATGTCCGATTCTTTGTTACCCAATGGACAGTAGCCCGCCAGGCTTCTCCATCCATGGGAGTTTTCCAGACAAGAATACTGGAGTGGGTTGCCATTTCCTTCTCCAGGGGATCTTCCCAACTCAGGAATCAAATCTGGGTCTCCTGCATTGCAGGCAAACTGTTTACCATCTGAGCTACCAGGGAAACCCTAAGGATGTTTATATTCCAAGTGGAAAGGGATAGAAAGTGAGGCCAAAGAAAAGGGAAGAGTGCTGATGATCAATAGCACAAGAGAAGATTGGATCCAGAGCATATAAACAAAGGGAGAGATAATAGAAAGTATTTTACTGAAATTGGAGAGAAGGAGAAAGAATGGATGTGAACAACTTGCCTAAGTGGATTTTTTAGCGGGGTGGGGTGGGGTGGAGGGGTGCAGAGTGTTGCAAGTTACTCAACTGGTTTGAATAGATTTAAGCAGGTGGCTAGGGGGTATAAGCTTCAGAAGTATCTGCTGGGACCTCAAAGCAGGAGGTCCACCTTACTAGGAGTGGAAACAGGAACCAGAATCTCATCAAGATCCAAAATTACTCTCTCCAAGGCAGAGCTGTGGGTTTCCCATCCCTGCTTTCCTTGGAATCTTCACTTCAGTGTTACTTTCTCTGCTTTTCCATGTGCATGTGGCTCCTGAATTTACATAAGGCAGTTTAAGCAGTCATTAAAGACTGCCTATGACTACTTTTGAAAGCAAATATTAAATGCTCAAAAGAGATAATCTAATTACCCCAACCTGAGTAGCAATGCTAATACAGTCATCAGTGGTCTGTGGGACAGTAAGGGGCATGTTATTAAACTTCAGCAACAAAGAACACATCTCTGCAGGTAAATATCTGAAACTTCATCCCTTGCTTAAGTAATGTGTTACTATGTAGGTGAATTTGTTAGTGAGAGAGGGACAAGAATTGAAAGAATTCTTGCTTAATACCCTCTGTTTAGTTATGGAGTTAGGAAGAAAGGCTTTGCTGACTGTGACTGTGCTGTGTGCATGCATGTGGGTTCAGCTGTGCCTGACTCTTTGCAGCACTATGGACTGTAGCCCAACAAGCTCCTCTATTCATGGGGTTTTCCTGGCAAGAATGCTGGGAGTGGGTTGCCATTTCCTCCTCCAGGGGATCTTCCCCACTCAGGGATCAAACCTGGGTGTCTTGCATCTCTTGCATTGGCAGGCAGATTCTTTACCAATGAGCCACCTGGGAAGCCTGAGACTGTGGCAATGTTACGTTAAAGAATTGTTATGGGAGTGAAGAAGGTTAAAAGTGACTGTTTGGAGAAATGGTAGCTGGCTCTCTATGGCATCCTCAGATATTTCGGTAAGATAGCATTAGGTTTCTGGCTGAGAGTATAGAGCATGAATCTATCTTGGTGTCAGTCCAAATCATTACCTGAATTCTTGGCAGACAGGCTATAAGAGAAAGCCTTAATAAGTGGACTAATTCAGTGTTACAATGTTTTTAGGGGGTACTGTAGAATTTTAAGTTTGTGTAGAAGAACTCATAGACAAAGTAATGGCATATTAGCAATCTAGTAATTTAAGTAATAAGGTTTTTAGGAGACTGAGAAAGAGGAGGAGAGAGAGAAGAATGGAGTAGAGAGAGGAGAATTATGAGCTAAATGTCCCCAAGAGGTCAAAGGAAAAGTGTAAGCATGAAGATATGAAGAATCTTGATGGGGGTAAATTTGCATTAGAGAGTGGAACATTAGAGATTATGTTTAGGAATGTTGGGTAATTATTAGTAATGATCAGTTCCAAGGGATGGCTGTGGGTGTGGTTGGCTGAATTAGAATTGAAGTGTAAGTTGGTGGCATTAAGAAAGGCGGTAAATTGTGATACAAGGTTATTGATAGATCAATATGGATACTGAAGCCACGTAGGACGCTAGTGGGATTTATGAGTGAGAAACCTGCAAGCCAGACGCAATAAACAGTGTCTGACCATGAAGCTATTTAGATACCAGCATTGAAAGGTGGAATAGCATAACGATATAATCTAAGAAGACTTTTTTATTGGAGTGAGGTGGAAAAATGTGTTAGGAGGCAAAGACGTGGAATTCTAACACTCTTTCCTCCTAGCCTGTAAAGTATGGAATTTTGGACAATAAGCAATCTGCATTTAAAGGTATAAGAGAAGAAACAGAATTCTTCAGAGAACTAGGTTTTGACCTTAATAAGAGACTGAAGGTTTAGATTAGTCAGAGGTTTCTTTACCACGGAAATGAATTATCTGGCTCAGATGCAATGGGATCATATCAGGAAATTATTGGAAGGTGAAAAGAGTGTAAAAATAATAATTAAAATTAGTATTTTTAGATCCTCCCTATGATTCGGACACTTCCAAGCATCTTATATGTAATGTCATCTCATTTTTAATCATCACAAGGATTCAGCGGATATATATTATTTTGCCTATTTCTCTATTGATAGAGGCATCAAAGGCTTAAGCACCCTATGTAAGCTCTTTAGGTAGAAAGAGGGAAAACCAACCAAATCTGATACCTGGGCATACTCTTCACCTTTCTGTTATAATGATGGAAATATGCAGGTTAGGAAAGAGAAGATGATGATAAGTTTAAGAACTCAGTTCTGGAAGTGAAATAAGACTGAAAGTACTGTATTTTGGCCAGTAGTACAGATTACAATGGGTTTCCCAGGTGGCTCAGTGGTAAAGAATCTACCTGCCAGGCAGGAGATGGGAGTTTGATCCCTGGGTCGGGAAGATCCCCTGGAGGAGAAAATGACAACCCACTCCAGCATTCTTGACTGGAAAATTCCGTGGACAGAGGAGCCCAGCAGGCTGCAGTCCATGGGGTCGCAAAAGAGTAGGACATGACTTGGTAACTATACACACGCACACAGGTTACAGCAAGGTCAGGCACCAATTTATTTGGTCAGAATGTTCCCCCCGCAAAAATTAAGTACCAGTGTAAGAGGCCCAACAACCACACCTCAAAATCTGCAGGCTGCCAACTTTTCTGAAAGTTTCATAGAAATTTTTTGGTCATCTGGTCATCTGTCATGGTTCAGAGGGGTTAGGAGGATCCTAATTCTAGTCCAAGTATATGAATGGTAGGATGAGTTGTTTAAGGAAACTTCCCCTTCTTTTAAATAGAGGCTATAATTCCTTCTTCAAAGATGAGTTTAAATATTCAAACATCTTTGAAAGAATTTTAGTCTAGTCGTACATCTAAACTAGTTACTTACTTATTTTCCTCACTCTTCCTTTCCTTATATAGGAACTAGGTGGCCCAAGACAGTTTGATTTGTAATATTGCCATGATGTAATCTTTTAAGTATTATCTTTTAACTCTCAAAAGTTTCCAAGTTTGGACAGTGAACCATATGTCCACCCAACTTTAGTGTTCCTCACTAAACCTACAGTGGTGAGATCCTACCGTTGCTTCTGCTTCTACTCATGTGTTCAGTTCAGTCTCAAAGTGAGTATCTGTCCTCTGAATGTGATATGCATTTACAAAATGCCCCCTATATTCTTCAACACTATTAATAGGTACTCAGGCTAATTTTAACTGGAAAAATAGTAGTAACCATAAATTATAAGGAGCATTAATTCATATCCCTATATTATTATATAGATATCATTTAAATATAATATCTTTACCATACTAAATGTCATTACCATTAATTTTTTACTACATAGTTAATATGGGGTAACCTGTGGTAACCTGGGTTTCCCAGGTGGCATAGTGGTAAAGAATCTGCCTGCCACATGGAGTAACCTATCCCAATGATACATTTTATAAAATAATTTTTTTTTTTGGTCAGAAAATTACTTTGTTTGACTTTATCTTTCCACTGAATTTTGAAATTTCCCTTGGTACTGTTCTCTGTCTGGTGAATATTGTAATTTCTCTTGCCTAAGGCAATACAATTCTAACCTTGTAATACTTGAAGTTTTATCACGTCATGTTAAAGATGCTGTTATCCTTTTTCTTATTCTGTCCTTTTCATATATTTTAAAATGATATTGATATAAGGTTTTCTAAAGAGTAAAGCAGAATAATTAACAACATGATTAAACACATAAAGAGTTTGATTTTGCTTGTTTTTGAAGCCTTCACAATCCTAAAGAGCTTACTCAATGCTTCACATTAAAGGCATTAAATTAGAAGGATGGTATATGTCAGCATGGAGAATTAGATTAAGTCCCTATAACAACACTGTTTTTTCCAAACAAGAAACAACAGGAAATAAGAACAACTGTCTAGATGAAGTAACTAGATATTATTGAAATTGAGATTATTTATAAGAAGGAGTTGCGTAATATTCACGAATATTGAGTCACATTCTTGATAGATTTTGGAAAACAATTTTCTTTCTGAGTTTGGGACACAGAGCCTTCCAGTAGAGGGCTCCACAGGACTGAAGGATGTTATATTCCACAGACGTGAGAAGGTTCCTCTTGAGAAGCCATCTTAAAAAAACCCAACATAGTAAATAATATTTTAAACTCCACCCATAGCATTTTCTACAACTCCCTTCAGTAGATGGAAACTTTAAAAAAAATTTTTTATTTATTTATTTTGGGGTCGTCTGTGTTGCATGGGCTTTTCTCTAGTTGCCATGAGTGGGAGCTACTCTTTGTTGCAGTGCTCTGGGCTTCTCATTGCAGTGGCTTCTCTTATTGCACAGCGTGGGCTCTGGGGCACGTGGGCTTTGGAGGTTGTGGTCCCTGGGCTCCAGAGCACAGGCTCAATACTTGTGGTGCACGGGCTTCGTTGTTCTGTGGCATGTGGGATCTTCCCCGATCAGGGATCAAACCCGTGTCTCTTGCATTTAGCAGGCTGATTCTTTATCACTGAGCCACCAGGGAAACCCTGGAGACTTTTTAAATGGTGATCCAAAACTGATTACAGTGAGATTTTTAGTCTGATTTTAATACTCTACCGTATATATAAATTAGCTACTTTAGACTCTTGTCTCATGATACAAAGCAATCTACTGTCTGAACTGCAGGGTGTGTATGGAAAAAAAAAAATGCTGTTTCCTTGGAAACAGCTATCTGAAAGTTCTAAAACACCTCTGTCCCAGGAGTTAATTTGTTTCAGATGGGGAAAGGTGATTACTTATGAACCATAGAGAAGAGACAGACAGAGGAACTCATAGGTTTCTTTCCTATCATCACTGTTAATTTTTTCAAAAATGAGTACCAGATGGCAGTGGCAAGAGTAAATATTAATGACAATGTTTCTGTGCAAGGTTATTACTCTACAGCAGTTTTTGCTTATATGTGGAAGAAACATAGCCGGCATGCAAAAGGAAAATTTCTTAATTTAACCAAAGTAGATCAAAATGTGCTGCCCACCCTTCCCAGTTTCCCAATTTGCTATAAGTTTTCCAATGCTCTGCTTCAATTATTGTTGATCATTATGCAGTTCAAATGTTAACCACTTAGGTAGAATTAGCTGTAAAAGATAACAATCTTTCATTTTGTAAAAATGGAACTTCCAACTCACCTTGATTTTCCCCCCAGTGTAGTGAAGTACTAATTTTGCTCGGTCTGCTCTTTTGCTCTACTCCCTATCATTTTTGTTTCTCCTAGTGCTGCTCCATTAAGAAGTGTAGTCTGCTCAGAACTACAGAAGCTTCAGTTTTGAATATATGGTAGTAGGTTTTCAGTAAGACTCTGTTAGTTGGTTGGTTAACTGCTAATATTGCTGACCACAGTTGAGCTGTGGTTTAGAGCTATAGAATTGAATAAAGCAAATCAATCAGTCCCCATGGGAAAAACTTAGTGCCTATTCTGTGGTATCATTTTCTAATGAACCAAGTTAACCGGACAACAGAAATCACAATATAGGGACTTCCCTGGTGGTCCAGCGGCTAAGACTTTGAGCTCCCAATGCAGAGGACCTGGGTTTGAGCCCTGGTCGGGGAACTAGATTCCACATGCTGCAACTAAGACCTGGTGCAGCCAAAATTAATAAATACATAAATTAAAAAAAAAAAGAAATCACAACATAAATTAAGAGAGTTCAGAAAAAACAAAGCCTGCTAAACACTTTCATTAATAAATTTATTGAGTGTGTTAATTAGTCTTTATACAGCCTCTAAGCTCATATGGTCTAATACAAGGAAGTATAAATTAACCTATAATATTCCAAATTGAAATCAAAGTCAGGTATCTGTACTATAAATTCATGGAACAAGCAATACTGTACTTGGGATAGATGGCACTGATAATATTAGCTCATTTGTCCACTGATTTTTTTTGGAAATGTGAGTTTGCATTTTCTGTAACTCTAGATTCACAGAAAAAAAGGAAATGACTAGTTTAATAAAGCTCTTTCCTTGCTATTCAACTATATTGTCATGTGAAAGTAATAAAGAATTCCCATAACAGTGAAAGAAATAATTCTTGGGGGTATTCATTAATGTCATTCAGATATTCTCTATTTATGTCTTCAACTTCCTATAAAATGTTCAAAACCAATGAACATGAAATGTTATATAGATACATTATTGTTAAACATGCTAAATATCACCTACTCCAGTATTCTTGCCTAGAGAATTCCATGGACAGAGAAACCTCTCAGGCTCCAGTCCATGGGGTCGCAGAGAGTAGAACACTCACACTCACATATTAAGTATCAGTTAGTTCTGTTCATTCAAGCAATTGTAATATTGTTATTATTCAGAGAATGTTCTATTTGTTTATGACACTAATGGAATTTTTAAATATCATCAATTTCCATAGAAATGCTACTTGATTATCACAAATATATGGATGCAGTGACCTTCATAAGGAAAAGATATATTTTTCACAAGAGAAAGATACATATTCCCCAAAGCACAATTCCATCTGGCCTCTTTTACCAAATATATAATATAGAATAGCAAAAACATGTATACATATGTATCATCCAAGCAACAATAATGTTAAGATATATTTAAGTAAATAGAATGTCTATACCATTGCACTTGTGAGCTTGGGATTCTAAAAATAGTCATAGATGGTTAAACATAGCTTTAAAGCCAACATTTATTTCTCACAGTTATGGTGGCTGACAGGTCTCAGATCAAGGTACAGGCAGCCTCCATGTCTGGTGAGGACATGGCAGAGAGAAAGAGAGAGTACTGGGTTCTTCTTTTTATTTTTATGCATTTACTTATCAGCCACTCCATGGGGCCTGTGGGATCTTAGTTCCTCAGCCAGGGATGATCCCATGCCCTCTGCTTCTTAATCGCAGAGTCCTAACCACTGGACCACCATCGGAGTCCCCCCTTCTTCTTTTTAAAGGCACCAATCCCCTTATGGGGGGCTCCACTCTCATCACGTCATCTAAACCTAATTATCTCCCAAAAGCCCCACCTTGAAATAACATCACACTAGGGATTAGGGTTTCAGCCTCTGGATTTGGGGTGGGTAAGAGACACAGACATTCAGTTTTGGTGTTGAGAAGATTATGAGATGCTCTTGAGCAGGGATAAATTTCATGATTCAGGGCAGGTGTGTTCTGGAAAAAACACTCTATACCATGAGCCTAACAGGAATTGCTTTTTCCCAGAGTCATCATTTAAAAGAAAGGTAAAATTTAGTGTAAAATTTTATTAGGAAAAAAGTACCATTGTGCTCCATAATACAAATATGGAATTCATCATAAAAAGAAATATTCTTTTAAAACATACTTAATAAAACAGGAAAATATTTCTCTTTCTTCTAATTGATTTCTGTGCTATGTCTGAAAATTAAGGTAGACAATGGGTTTAGTCATTTGGACTGCAGGAAGATCAAACAAGTCAATCCTAAAGGAAATCAACCCTGAATACCCTTTGGAAGGATGGATGTTGAAGCTGAAGCTCCAGTACTTTGGACACCTGAGGTGAAGAGCCAACTCACTGGAAAAAGCCTGATGCTGGAAAGATTATGGGCAAAACAAGATGGGGGTGGCAGAGGATGAGATGGTTGCATGGCATCACCAACTCAATTGAAATGAACTTGAACAAACTCCAGGAGATAGTGGAGGACAGAGGAGCCTGGCGTGCTGCAGCCCATGGGGTCACAAGGAATCAGACATGACTTAGAGACTGAACAACAACATATGTGTGTTTAACAAAGAGAACTAACAGGGATATTTATGAAAAGTGAAAGCTGCTCAGTTGTGTCCAACTCTTTGCGACTCCATGGATTAAACAGTCCGTAGATTTCTCCAGGCCAGAATATTGCAGTGAGTAGCTTTTTCCTTCTCCAGGGGATCTTCCCAATCCAGGAACTGAACTGGAGTCTCCTGCATTGCAGGGTTTTTTTTTCTTTACCGACTGAGCTATCAGGGAAGCCCAACAGGGATATGCATAGGTATTTTGAAAAATTGAACATAACTATACCTTACATACCCATACATTTATTTATAATATTTATTGTTCACTTGTGCTACATATTGCTTTAAGTGATTGGCTATGTCACTAAGCATATAAATATCTCAGATTTTGTTTTGTTTATATATATATATATATATATATATATTAAACTTTTCACTTTATATTGGAATATAGCTGATTAATGATGTTGTGATAGTCTCAGGGGGACAGCAAAGGAACTCAATCATACATATACATGTATCTATTCTGTTTTGGTTATATATTGATGGGAAGATCTTAACTGGTATTACACTGACTTTCAATCTCCATTTATATAAGAGCTTATTTGTATCACACTTCAATTGTTTGCACGTACAAGAGTGTCAATAACATCCCTAGACAGTTCTTAAATTTGCAAGGTTACCCTGATTTGGCCTGCTTGGATCAGGCCTCTCTCTGACTAACTCCCTACCTCACTACAACTCACTACAACTGGACTTCCCTGGTGGCTCAGCTGGTAGAGAATCTGCCTGCAATATGAGAGACCTGGGTTCAATCCCTGGGTTAGGAAGAACTGCTGGAGAAGGGATAGGCTACCCATTCCAGTTTTTTTTTGCCTGGAGAATTTCATGGACTGTATAGTCCATGGGGTCACAAAGAGTTGGACTCAACTGAGTAACTTTCACTACAACTACCATTGTCATATATTTTTCAACTTAAGTCATACATGTAGAAACATGAATTAAATGCCAATGAGTGAAGAAAAGGGTGGAATAGGCAGTGCTGATAACTTAGAGGAATTACCCACTGATAAATTATCAAGTGAATAATGCCAATGTGGGTTTAAAACTACTCTCCCCCATCTTTTCTTCCCCTACAAAATAGTACATTAAAGTGGCTCTTGTTTGGTTCAGTTCAGTCACTCAGTTGTGTCTGATTCTTTGTGACCCCATGAACCGCAGCACGCCAGGTCTCCCTGTCCATCACCAACTCCCGGAGTCCACCCAAACCCATGTCCATTGAGTCGATGATGCCATCCAACCATCTCATCCTCTGTTGTCCCCTTCTCCTCCTGCCCTCAATCTTTCCCAGCATCAGGGTCTCTTCCAATGAGTCAGCTCTTCGCATCAGGTGGCCAAAGTATTGGAGTTTCAGCTTCAACATCAGTCCTTCCAATGAACACCCAGGACTGATCTCCCTTAGGATGGACTTGTTGGATCTCCAGCAGTCCAAGGGGCTCTCAAGAGTCTTTTCCAACACCACAGTTCAAAAGCATCAATTCTTTGGCACTCAGCTTTCTTTATAGTCCAACTCTCACATCCATAAATGACCACTGGAAAAACCATAGCCTTGACTAGACAGACCTTTGTTGGCAAAGTAATGTCTCTGCTTTTTAATATGCTATCTAGGTTGGTCATAATTTTCCTTCCAAGGAGTAAGCGTCTTTTAATTTCATGGCTGCAATCACCATCTGCAGTGATTTTGGAGCCCAGAAAAATAATGTCAGCCAATGTTTCCACTGTTTCCTCATCTATCTACCATGAAGTGATGAGACTGGATGCCATGATCTTAGTTTTCTGAATGTAAATTCACCCATTCCATCTTAGTTCACTGATTGCTAGAATGTCAATGTTCACTCTTGTCATCTCCTGTTTGACCACTTCCAATTTGCCTTGATTCATGGACCTAACATTCCAGGTTCCTATGCAATATTGCTCTTTACAGCATCGAATCTTGCTTCTATCACCAGTCCCATTCACAACTGGGTGTTGTTTTTGCTTTGGCTCCATCCCTTCATTCTTTCTGGAGTTATTTCTCCATTGATCTCCAGTAGCATATTGGGCACCTACTGACCTGGGGAGTTCATCTTTCAGTGTCCTATCTTTTTGCCTTTTCATAGTTCATGGGGTTCTCAAGGCAAGAAAACTAAAGTGGTTTGCCATTCCCTTCTCCAGTGGACCACATTCTGTCAGACCTCTCCACCATGAGCCGTCTGTCCTGGGTGGTCCCACACTTGGTTTAGTTTCACTGAGTTAGACAAGGCTGTGGTCCATGTGTCTTCTATGTTAGTAAGCCCTGATATTATATTTGCTACCACTAGCCCCATGGCTTTCTTCACAAGTGAATATTACAATTAAGCATTCGCTTTTATGGAAGTGTCATAATTAGGTTAGACTTGAAATGACTTTTTGAAATGTAAGTAAGAATGGTCGTTGTCTTATTTATTGTTATGTTCTCAATATCTAGAGCTTCACTTTGCATGAAGAAGGTGAGAAATACAGATTTAAGCAAGTGAGTAAATCTATAGCTGACATTTGTGTCTGTTTACCACAAAGAAGGACTGTAAAATCTATGCAACTGTCTTGCAAAGATACTTCGTCTTTGAAAATGCCATGTAACAAGTTATTGTTGTTATTCAGTCACTAAGTCATGTCTGACTCCTTGCCACTCCATGGACTGCAGCCAGGCTTCCCTGTCCTTCACTCTCCCAGAGTTTGTTCAAATTCACGTCCATTGAGTTGGTGATGCTGTCTGATCATCTCATCCTCTGCTGGCCCCTTCTCCTTTTGCCTGTAATCTGGCCCAGCGTCAGGGTCTTTTTCAGTGAGTTGGCTCTTTGCATCAGGTGGCCAAACTATTGGAGCTTCAGCATTAGCCCTACTAAGGTTCGTTAAAAATTGGTTTGTTTTAGAAAGCAAAATAAAAATTAGGTATAATCCACATGAAGATCTATGTCAAAATGTTGGGATCATATGGCAGCTTTTGTTAATTTTCTTTTTGAACAGCTGAGAAGTAAGTTTGATTACAGTTTTTGGCCAAAAACACTGGCTTTTGATCTTCTATTTGTATAAGAGCGTATCTGCATCTATATTTCTACCAACTACTTTCTTCTGCTGATGCTATGTTTTCTCTGGTTCTTTGTACATTTTCATTCAATTCCTAAATGTGGACCTTTTCCAAAGTTCTGTCTAGACTCTAACTTAGACCATTTCACAAATCTTTAAATATAGCTCACATACAAATTGTATTCCAAAATGTCACCAGTAGCTTTTATTTGTCACCACAATGTTTTATTGTTACTTTGCCTTGAAAGGTCAAAAAGCAAGCCTTTTTTTTCCCCATTCCTAATTACACTTTTCTTGAATTCAATAGTTCTCATACTGTTTTACTGTTTTCCCGATAGTATAAAATTGAATCCTAATACACATCTTATCTCTCTCCTTAAGACTCTCAAATAAAGTCAGTTGCTTAAAAAAAAAAAAAAAAAAAAATCCCATCCGTGCTTTCTTTGCCTTAATCTTTCACATCTTTATTCTATCAAATTTCTCATTTTTCTCCTGTACCATTACTGTTGGGCTTCCCAGGTAGTGCAGTTGGTAAAGAATTTGCCTGCCAGTGCAGGAGATGCAGAAGACCCAGGTTTGATCCCTGGGTCAGGAAGATGCCCTGGAGGAGGAAATGGCAACCCGCTCCAGCATTCTTGCCTGGAAGATTCCACGGACAGAGGAGTCTGGTGGGTCCAGTCCATGGGATCGCACAGTTGGACGTGACTGAGCACACACAGCACTGTGACTATTACATGCTCTTCCAGTAGCGCATTTTATGTCTTTTTCTTTCAATTCATCTTCTACATTGCACTCAGCAAAATGAAAAAGTACTACTTTGCTCACTTTATGTACCTAATTCAACTAAATAAGATATAAATCTCAAACTTGACTTTCCAGACCATCTATGTTAAACTTTTAGTGTACTGTTTTAAATTCTAACCTCTACAAAATCTTCATGTACATTATACTCCAGAAAATTCAACTAATTGCTTTTCCATAAACACATCATGATATTTCCTAGCTCTGTGCATTTTTTAGGCTCTTCCTTCAACTAAGAATGCACTTTAACCTCCTTCTATTTATTATGGCTTCCCAGGTGACACAGTAGTAAAGAATTTGTCTGCCAATGCAAGAAACTCAAGAGACTCAGGTTCAATCCCTGAGTTGGGAAGATCCCCAGGAGGAATAAATGGCTACCCACTCCAGTATTCTTGCCTGGAAAATTCCATTGACAGAGGAGCCTGGCAGGCTACTGTCCATGGGATTGCAAAGAGTCAGACACATGACTAAGCACGCATTTCTATTTAAGTCTACTACCTGAAATTTTCTTCTCTTTCATGGCTCTCCTTGTGGCAATAGTTAATTATGGTTGTGCTCCAAAATTTAGTGGTTTAAAATAATTAACATTTATTATCTCATAATTTTTTTTGTTTCAGGAGTCTGAGTATAATTTGGCTAGGTGCCTCCATCTTACTCTTTCCCTAAGTTGCAATCAAGTGTCAGTCAGGGCTGCAGTTTACTTAAGGCTTGACCAGGACGAGAATCTTCTTCGAAACTCATCTGTGTGGCTTTTGGCAAGATCCAGCCCACTACAGATTATTGACTGAAGCTGTTGCTGGCTTTTGAGTACAGGCTGCCCTCAGTTCTTTGCCGCTGCATGCATAGTGCAGCTCCCAGTATGGGGATTGGCTTCACTGGAGCAAGGAAGAGAATACAGAGACCAAGACAGGTGGAAACCAGTATAACTTTGTAATGTCACCTCAGAAGTGACATCTGGTCACCTTTGTAATATTCTCTCCATGAATTTAGTCTCTCAAAGGATAACATAAGGATGTGAATGTATTGGGAGTCAGGGATCTTTGGGAGCCAACTTAAATGCTGTCTACCAACCACACTCTTCAATTGCCATCCCTTCCTTGGTTCTCACAGGAAATATAAATCTCTGTTGAATCCTATGCTAGTTGATTGGCTTTGGTTTTTTACCTCTAATCACTTTTCTCTTTTTCTTAGAATACTTTCATATATACTAGCTATTGATTCTAATAAATTGAATTCTAAGTATATTTCTGTCTGTTTTGTTGCTCAGTCTTTTAAATTGTGTCTAACTCTTTTGCAACCCTTGGACTGTAGCCAACCAGGCTCCTCTGTAGCCAGTCTGGCTCCTCCAGGTAACCTAGCTATCCACCATTAAATTGATGTTATGACCATCGTAGTACATGCCATAGGCTTCCCCAGTGGCCCAGTGGTAAAGAATTGCCTGCCAGCACTATTTACAATAGCTAGGACATGGAAGTAACCTAGATGTCCATCGATGGATGAATGAATAAAGAAGTTTTTGGAATACTACTCAACCATTAAAAGGAACACTTTTGAGTCAATTCTAATGAGGTAGATGTTACACAGAGTGAAGTGGGTCAGAAAGAGAAAAATAAATAGCGTATATTAAAGCATATATCTGGGATCTAGAAAGATGGTACTGATGGACCTAGTTGCAGGCAGCAGTGGAGGCACAGACGTTGAGTACAGACTTGTGGACACAGTGTAGGGGGAAGGAGAGGGTGGGACAAATGGAGAGAGTAGCATGGAAACATATACGCCACCATATGTGAAATTGATAGCCAGGAGAAATTTACCGTATGACTCGGGGGACTCAAACCAGGGCTCTGTGACCAGCTAGAGGAGGGGGACGGGGTGGGAGGTGGGACGGAGGTTCAAGAGGGAGGGGACATATGTATGCATATGGCTGACGCATGTTGATGTATGGCAGAAACCAACACAGTATTGTAAAGCAGTTCTTCTCTGTTTAAAAATAAATAAATAAATAAAAAGGAAAGAATCTCTTGCCACTGCAGGAGACATGGGTTTGATCCTTGGGTCAAGAAGATCCCCTGGAGGAGGAAATGGTAACCCACTCCAGTACTCTTCCCTGGGAAACCCCATGGACAGAGGAGCCTGGTGGGCTATAGTCCATGGAGTTGCAAAGAGTTGGACACGACCTAGAGACTAAACAACAACCACATATTTCTATCTACAACCACATTATGCATGTAGTATTTCTGACTAAATATTGCTGAATGGTTTCTATTTCTGTCACAATGTCTCCTAATTGGAGAATCAGTTTCTTGTTACCTCCCTATATAAACCCTTACCTCTAATTTCGTGAACACTCCAACCAGAAAGACCAACATAAACTTGCAAAATACCCAGTGGAAGAAACTTGTAAAATGGTCCAACTTTTATTTTCACTTTCTGGACTCAAGGCATAAGGCCATTGTGGTTTTTAATGGTGCAATATTTTTGAACAAACATTTGCTATAACAAAATATTCTTGAGATCGAGAAACAATTCTAACTGCCACATTGCTTTGAACATGGTGATATATAAATATGTGAATATATGAAAGACTAAGATAAAATAAGAATCATTTAGAAATCTATAAAAGTGCAAATTTGATGCATGAAGCAGGGCACCCAAAGCTGCTGTTCTGGGACAACCAAGAGGGATAGGATAGCGAGGGAATTGGGAGGGTTGTTCAAGATGGTGGGACACATGTACACACATGGCTGATTCATACCAATGTATGGCAAAAACCACCACAATATTGTAAAGTAATTTGTCTCTAATTAAAATAATTAATTAAAAAAAGAAATCTATAAAAAATCAACAGTCCTAATGGCATTTCATCTGTATTCATATCATCTTCTACAAAAAACATTTAGAAATTGCTGATTAACCCATCATTTTAAGATAAGTACACAGAATTTCTGTCTTCTGCCATATGTTGTTCAAGATTTGTATGCTGAAAAATTAATCTGAAACTCATACTAAAGAGGATTGGTTTATAAGTTATATCCAATCCATCTTATTGAAATCTAAATCTAGACAATAATCTCATAAAACATAGTGTAATGATTTCATAAAAAATAGCCAAAAAATGAACTAGTATTAGCATCCTCACCTCATAAAATATGGGGAAAGTGGGTAATCATTTTTCACACATTAGTCAGCTAACACTATACATTATTTCTATAATTTCTGCTGTAAAATTTAATGTCTTTTTTAATAGTTTCCAGATACATTTTCTACATAAGTCATATTCTCTTACCAGAAATGCTTGACTTGCTTTAAGAGAATCCAAAACTGGCCAGTCAAAATTGAATGCCATGTGGTACATATACACCATGGAATATTACTCAGCCGTTAAAAAGAATTCATTTGAATCAGTTCTAATGAGATGGATGAAACTGGAGCCCTTTATACATAGTGAAGTAAGCCAGAAAGATAAAGAACATTACAGCATACTAACACATATATATATGGAATTTAGAAAGATGGTAATGATAACCCTATATGCAAAACAGAAAAAGAGACACAGAAGTACAGAACAGACTTTTGAACTCTGTGGGAGAAGGTGAGGGTGGGATATTTCGAAAGAACAGCATGTATATTATCTATGGTGAAACAGATCACCAGCCCAAGTGGGATGCATGAGACAAGTGCTCGGGCCTGGTGCACTGGGAAGACCCAGAGGAATCGGGTGGAGAGGGAGGTGGGAGGGGGGATCGGGATGGGGAATACATGTAACTCTATGGCTGATTCATATCAATGTATGACAAAACCCACTGAAAAAAATAAATAAATAAAAAAAAAAAAAAGAAAAAGAAAAAAAAAATTGAATGCCAATCATAAGCCTATTAAATGACAGTGATTATTATTTTCTTCTTACAACACTGTGCTTTATTCATTTCTTCTAAAAATAATGAAGTGCATTTAAATAGTTATGCATGCTAGTTATAAAGATATTATTTCTATAATTTTTACTACTAGCATCAAAGTGAAGCACCATTGTTGCTGATTTTAACCGTTGATGACTTTTCCTCAAGGACATGGTCAATTGGAAGGCTGAAGGAATGATTGGTGATGCTACAGAAATAGTTCAAAAACAGTATTGCCCCACACGATACACAGAACTGTCATAAATTAAATGCACCACCTGCTGCTGTTTAAATAAAATAATGGTTTAAAAGCTCCGCAAAGCATATAGAAACTTCAGGAAACAAAGTTTTGCTGCAAATAAAGGTATAAAACTTGATTCCAGAAGAAAGGGAGGAAACCACAAGGTCCTGAATTCCCTCTGAGGTTAAGTTAGAATCCAGGCCTTCCTGAACTCAGTTCATTTTGCATCAGATCTTTAGTTGATCTGGTTTCCCAAAAGATATAAGTTTAGCTTTCATAATTCATTCCCAGTTTGGCCTGGAATAAGATAGCTTACCTCCACATTCCTGGCAAGCAACATTTCTTTGCTGGAAGAAAAGTTCACCTCTTAACTGAATGTTTGGCTAGAGATCAGGAAAAAATAAGATCTGATTTCTTTTACACTTGACTTCCTTTTTCATATGACCCTTACACAGAATTGTCTTTATTCTTCACTCTGTCAGCTGGAATAAAATAAATTATGCCAGTTCCTGTTCATCTGGCACCCTTAGGAATTCTTAAACATACTCCACAAATAATGTATCTTTCAGTTCATTGAAATCTAGCAGCTTGAGAATACATCTCAAACAAAGGATGTGAAACGGTCTTCTTTACATCCTGAGAGGCCTAATGTACCAACTGCCTTTAAACTGGTATTTGATTTTCCAGGCTTCTCACTAGTGTCAGTGTTCCTTCTTTACAATGTTGCTGACTCCTCAGTTTTAGGCTTTTCTCTTTTTGCCTTCTGGTCATGCACATTTCCCTCCTGCAGTTTTTAAACTGCTGTTGCTTTGTTTACACAAGGTAACAATCTCCTACCACCTCTCCTTTCTTTCTCCCCTCTTGTTTCTCTGAACAGCCTGATCAACAGGGAAAGGCATGGAAGAAGGAAATAGAGAAACCTGTGGGTTCTAAAGCCCATTGGCAGGAAGAGAATGTCTATAAGTGATCCAGTTTAATATTTATTAAGTGTTTGCTGTGCCAGTTTATGAATGAGAGAGTTGAACTATCCACATATAATGAGTAAAAAGATTGTGTCAGTCTTACAATGAAATAAGATAAACATACCAACAAGAATGGTGTTTAATAAAATTTACCAGTTGTTGAAATCATATAAATATTTTCTCGTTTGACAAAGTAGAATGCTATTGTTCAGTCGCTTAGTAGTGTCTGACTTTGCGACCCCGTGGACTACAGCACACCAGGCTTCCCTGTCCTTCACTATCTCCCAGAGTTTACTCGAAAAGTAGAATACAGGAGCTTGTATTACATGGGAGGTCTTCTATTATTGCTTAGCTCAGATATTTCTTTATCTATGCCTATACTGTATATATGTATCTGTACCTATCTTTCTATTTATCTATCTGATCTATCTAAGTATTTATCTATCTGTGTGTGCATGCGCAGTCACTCTGTCATCCGATTCTTTGCAACCCCATGGACTGTAGCCCACCAGGTTCCTCTGTCTATGGAGTTTTCCAAGCAAGAATTCTGGAACAGGTTGCCGTTTCCTCCTCCAGGGGACCTTCCCAACTCAGGGATGAAACCCACGTCTCCTGCATCTCCTGAATCGGCAGGTGGATTCTTTATCCCTGGGAAGCCCCCATTTACCTATCCAGTTACATATCTATCTATCAAAAGAGAACACCATTGCTCCACCGCTAACATTATATACCCTTCAGGGTGTCTAGTACAGTGTCTTGAACATTGCAGGCTCTCAGATCCTTGTTTAGTTGCTTTGAAGTGAGTTTTTGAGTATAAAATGTGTGTGTGTGTGTGTGTGTGTACATACATACATATACATATATATATATATATGTATATATATATATAACAGAAGAATCTACTGAAGATTCAGTAGGAACAAAAGTCTATGAAGTGTTTCCCGCTGAATGTTCCCAGTGAGAAGGAAAATAAATATATTCATTAGGGTCCATTCAGGAAGACAGTGATTATGCCAGCTATTTTAATGGAGAGAGTTTAATACAGGAAATTAAACCAATACTGAAAGACTACAAAAGCAAAAAACAAACAAATTGCCATGACACAGAAATAGTGATTTCAAACGACAGCCTTCATCTTTAGGGCAAGTGAAACGGGAGGGAATAACTGGTCATTAGACGCTTGAAGTTTGGAAAGGCGTCTCATGAGGCTGAGACCCAAAACTCTAAGCAAAGCTGCTGTCAGTGATGCTGGGACCTCAGAAACTCTGAAGAGGAGCTCTGAACCCACACTTCTGAGGAACTGGGCACCAGTTGGCTGGTGCTAATATCTCTGATATGGCTAGTTAGGATGTAAAGCAAACCAACAAAAAGAGAAGGTGGAAATTGTTACCAGTTACCCCTGACATGAATGTTCCACACTTAATGAATGATCTATCCTGCTCTTATTTGTGGCTGATCTCTTGTTCTGCTTCCCTCTCTCTCACTCACCCAGCATCAGTCACACTTGCCTCTATGTTCCTGTCTCAGGATTTGACACTGGCTTTTACCCTCGTTGGAAGCCTCTTTCTCCAGATTCCCATATGGCTCACCCCTCAGTTCCTTTAAGCGTTTGCTCAAATGGCATCTTCCCAATGAGGTTTTCCTAACCGTGGTTAAGAGGATTCTCTATTGCAAATCCATCTGTCCCTCACTCTGTATCTCTTTTCTTGCTTTATTTGTCTACCTAGTCCTTACCACTTTCTAATACAATATATAACTTATAATGTCTGCTCCACAAGGGCAAGTTTTTGGTCTGTTTTGTTTATGTCCATAGCACCCGGTCAGCCACAAGGTAGGTCTCAGAAAATATTCTTGAATGAATGAACTGGGACAAAATAAGAAACTGCAAAACACTGGGGTGCTGAAAAATGTTAGCTGCTAAAGAAAGATAATGAAGCATGAAAGCAATAAAGAGGCTGGTGGATTTAGTGAGTTTGTGATCTCTGATGGCTATCAAAAGGTAGTTTTAACAGGAAATAGAAATCATATTTTAGAAGCCTGAGGAGAGAGTGGGTGTTAAGGCAATGAATGTGGTCTTTTTCCTTTCAAAGATGTTATTCCTTGAATGTACAGAAAAACATGGGAAAAAGCTATTAATTTTTGAAGAAGAGAATGTGGGACTATTTTTAGGTTGAGGAGTAATATAAAACAAGAATTTGATAGTTTTTAAAACACATTTTTGAAGGAAAAGAAGACAATTGATTGTGAGCCTAAATAGCATGGTTAGGCTTCAAAAATAAAAACTCATGGAGTGGGGGAGGCTCAAGAGGGAGGGGAGATATATATACATATATATATATGTGTGTGTGTGTGTGTGTTGTATGTATATATATATGTATATATAAAAGTATGGCTGATTTGCATTGTTACATGACAGAAAGCAGCACAACATTGTAAAGTAATTATCCTCCAATTAAAAAATTAATTAAAAAAATAAAATCTCATTGTCCTCTGAGACTGAAATAAAAGCAGGAAAGTGAAGGTGAAAATATTTGTTTCGAGGCTAAGAGGAGAGTGTCAGAATGCCTCTGAATGACTCAGAAAGTTGGGTCATCTAGTTATACCACCTGATCAGAACGAGAAAGGACAAATGTTCTGTAGCAACAGCAGGATCAGCATGAGGACCCCAGCCAGTGAGAACCATGAGTGCCCAGAACTCCTGCCCTGCCCTCTGAGGTGGTGGGGGAGGAACATTCACATGGTTCCTTAACTTTTTCCTGCAGCAGCATTTCCCAGGGCGAGTACAGGATTCCAGGAAGGACATTTGCATTTGTCAACATTGCTTCAGATTTGAACAGATGGCAGTGATCTGAGAGCAGCTGGTAGACACAAGGCCAGTGTTGATTTGAGCTTCTCTCTAGGACTTGACAAGTAGAAAGTGAGAAGGAAGGAAAGAGAATACCTATCATTTGCTTAGGTTTTTGAGGAATGCAGGATGTGTGGTGGGGAAGATCTAGCTTTCATTTAACGTAAGTGGTAGAAAGGACATTTGCAACAACATTAATAATGTAGGAGAGGTCCCTTCAGCTGAAGCCAACTCATACCACCAAAGCGTACAGTGGAAAGAGATAGATGGCCAGCCAGCAGAGAGAATTGGAAACAGGAAGTGGCATTAAGGAAAATTAATGAGTGTCGTGTAGTTGAAGTCGGCTTTCTGGGATGGAGTGAGGTGTCACAAGATGAAGAAAGCAAGTCTTTCATGAGTAGTCTTCAGAGAATTTAGGGAAAAATTAACCTCAAAGTGGTACATTCAGATTATATGTTTGTTCAGTGTGGCAATTCTCATGTTTGACCTTAGTAGTCCCTACATTCCCTCCACAGTTGTGCTTGTAAGACAAGCAAGTGATTCTGTAAAACTCAAGAGACACTGCCAAGATACCCGTCTGGTACTGTCTCTCTCTCTCTCTTTTTTTTTTTGTGTGAGTAAGAAATGCATTAATTAAAGTACATGATTTATGTGATCATATATTTACTGATTGCTTTCAAACACAGATTTAAAATTCTTTACAAACATTATCAAAGTACTTGGGCTCCTGAGATTTGTGGTATGTATAATATGTAAGGAGATTAAAGCAACGTTGGTATACCAAAAACTGAATAGAGAAATTAGTTTGTGTCTATATAAATCCCCTGGTTCTTTATCAGATGTCCTTTCAGTTTTTCTTTTTGTATCAAATTCTGAGTACTTCAGGATACTAAATTTCCTAGTATTTTAAACATGCTACTAATATAAACTAATAATATTGCATCACCGATGCAATGGGCATGAACCTGGACAAACTTCAGGAGATGTGAAGGATAGGGAGGCGTGGCATGCTGCAGTCCACGGGGTCACAGGGAGTTGGATGCAACCAGAAGACTGAACAGCAGCTAGTACATTTAACTTTCTCATTTATGCCATTTCAAAGTCTTCAAAATAAAGTTTAAAAAATAAAATGTAATTTGTCACTTTATAGACTGAGTATACAACTTTTAAGATGAGTATAATTAAGAACTGTTGATAGGAAGCAGTTTTAAAAAATTATTATAAAAACTGAATTTTTGAAGTCACTATACTCTTATCCTAGTTATTTGTTTTCTGTGGCTCTGCATTATCCTGATTTGGTTAACTCTCACATCTTTAATATTTTAGTCATGCTATTAATTTGACTGATAACATTAGATCATGCCTAGCATTATGGTATCTCTATTTCTTTTGATCTAATTAAGTTCACAGAAAGGGAAAATTCTAGAAATACAGCCTTCAACTGGGTACTAAGTACAAAACACTTTGAACCAACCAATGCTTGGGGTGTTATGTCATTTATGAACAGCTCATACCTTAAAAATTAGAAATGCCCAGAAGGCTTTTAGTTTTGAATAGCTATAAATTATGCAAACCATCCTTCCTTATCATGGTAATTAACTGCAAATTTAATAATGTGTAATTGAGAATCTGAGCTTCTCTGGTGACTCAGCAGTAAAAAATGCCCCTGCCAGTGCAGGATATGTGGGTTAGATCCCTGGGTTGGGAAGTTCACCTGGACAAGAAAATGGTAACCCACTCCTCTATTCTGGCCGGGAAAATGCCGTGGACAAAGGAGCATGGTGGGCTTCAGTCCTTGGGGTTGCAAATAGTCGAACATGACTTAGTAACTAAACAATAGCAATGACAATTGCAAATCTAGTTAATTTTTATATTTTTAGTTTTTAAAATGATCTCCTTATTGTAATTCATTCAGATTTTGGAATTGAATGGAAAATGTCCAAAGGATTTTAAAATCTTCATAAGCACTAATAGAGTGCAAAAGTCCCTACTCTTCATTTGACAGCAAAAATATTCATATTTGCTAAACCTACTGGACTTAATGGGCTTCTGTCATAGCTCAGCTGGTAAAGAATCCACCTCGAATGCTGAAGACCCTGGTTTGATTCCTGGGTTGGGAAGGTCCTCTGGAGAAGGGATAGGCTACCCACTCCAGTATTCTTGGGCTTCCCTGGTAGCTCAGAGAGTAAAGAATCTGCCTGCAATGCAGGAGACCTGCTTTCAATCCTTGTGTTGGGAAGACACCCTGGAGAAGAGCATGGCAACCCACTTCAGTATTCTTGACTGAAGAATCCCCAAGGACAGAGGAGCATGGCAGGCTACAATCCATGGGGTCACAAAGAGTCAGACACGGCTGAAGACTAAGCATAGCACAGCACTGGACATAAGATTAAATATACGTATAAACCACCTCTTAGTTGAGGCACATGTCCTCCTGTAGACTGTTCTAGATTCAAACATTTCTAAAATTGCGAATTTATACTATCAATCCATCAACCACAGATTTCTATTAATAGAATTTTATACATGAAAACACATCCTTTTCAAAAATGTACTCAACTTGCAAACCAGCCCCACAATGCTTTTATTTTTTAAAATTAATTTCTATTGGAGTATAGTTGCTTTACAAATGTTGCATTAGTTTCTACTCTATAGCAAAGTGAATCAGCTATACGTATATGCATTCCTTCTTTTTTGGGTTTCCTTCCCATTTAGGACAAATCACTGAGTAGGGTTCCCCGAATTATACAGTAGGTTCTCATTCAGTCAGTTTAGTTGCTCAGTCGTGTCTGACTCTTTGCAACCCCATGGACTGCAGCACGCCAGGCCTCCCTGGTCAACACCAACTCCCGGAGTTTACTCAAACTCAGGTCCATTGAGTCGGTGATGCCATCAAACCACCTCATCCTCTGTCATCCCCTTCTCCTGCCTTTAATATTTCCCAGCATCAGGGTCTTTTCTAATGAGTCAGTTCTTTGCATCAGGTGGCCAAAGTATTGTAGTTTCAGCTTCAGCATCAGTTCTTCTGATGAATATTCAGGACTGATTTCCTTTAGGATGGACTGGTTGGTTCTCCTTGCAATCCAAGGGACTCTCAAGAGTCTTCTCCAACACCACAGTTCAAAAGCATCAATTCTTTGGAGCTCAGCTTTCTTTATACTCCAACTCTCACATCCATACATGACTACTGGAAAAACCATAACTTTGACTAGATGGAACTTTGTTGGCAAAGTAATGTCTCTGCTTTTTAGTAAGCTGTCAAGGCTGGTCATAACTCTCCTTCCAAGGAGTGTAAGTGTCTTTTAATTTCATGGCTGCAGTCATCATTTGCAGTGATTTTGGAGCCCCCCAAAATAAAGTCTGTCACTGTTTCCCCATTTATTTGCCGTCAAGTGATGGGACCAGATGCCATGGTCTTGGTTTTCTGAATGTTGAGTTTTAAGCCAACTTTTTCACTCTCCTCTTTCACTTTCATCAAGAGGCTCTTTAGTTCTTCACTTTCTGCCATAAGGGTGGTGTCATCTGCATATCTGAGGTTATTGATATTTCTTCTGGCAGTCTTGATTCCAGCTTGTGCTTCATCCAATCTAGCATTTCTCATGATGTACTCTGCATATAAGTTAAATAAGCAGGTTCTCATTAGTTACCTAGTTTATACAGAGTATCCATAATGCTTTTGAAAGTACTTTATCAATGACAGAATCTAAATAGTATGCCAGAATGTACCTAGGCAGCATACATATGTAAAATTTGACTTGCTTTGATTGTGACTAGTCTAATTACTTATGTATCTGCAGTGTGACCTGTAATGTTACCTAATATTTCCTCACCTAATATTTCCTTTGAGGTTTAGGAAGGTTTCTACTAGGATATAGTACTTCTCTGGAGGGTAAACTATTGATTTCCTCATTATACTCCCCACATTGTAACTATGAAGCATCTTTGAAAATGTATGGCATTTCATGTAAAAAATGTTCATATTAATGTAAAGAAGCTCATTGCCACAAGAGAAATTTTTGTAAATTTTTTTTTCACATAGAAGGTGCCCAGCACACATTGTTTAAGAATTCCTTGACATCGATGGAGAATTGAATGCATGTGTGAAAAGAGAGAGACCGAGACCAAGAAAGGGAGGGTAAGGGAGAAGGAATGGGAGGGACCCGATGTTTCTCAGCATTGCCAGAAAAATCCTTAGGTAAAACTTTGGCTGGATGACTCTGAGTCACTTGACTATGTCTAACCAATCACTGTCACAAGGCAAACAAAATGCTTAGACATATTCATATAAATTCACATGTTTTCTTTAGAACCACATAGATCCCCAAACAGGAGTCAGTGACACCTGAGAAAAAAGAAGGAAGGAATGGAATCAATAAAGGAATTTTTAAAATAGTTGCAATGTAATTGTAATTACCTGGATTCGAGTCAAGGACAAACATTCCCTCTCAAAGTTCTTTAATGCTTTTGCAGACATATTGATGCTATATGCATCTGTCTGATGGAAGACTTGCGCTCACCAGAACACATACTCCACCAGGGCAGATACCCTTGTCTTTTTTCCCCTGTGACAATTCGTCCACTATATCTCCAAAGTCCAACACATATTAAGAGCTCAATATATATTTGAATGAGTGAATAGAAAAAGCTTTGAAGTCTCACCAAGCATTTTAATACCCCTGTAGCATACTTTCTGTTATATTCCAAAATATGTTGTTAAAATAAAAAATTTATAAAATATTTGAAGAATTTTCAAAAATGATTTTAATGGAAATTTATTTTAAAAATTTAAAAAACTATTCTATTACCTTGAACATCCATCTACACAGAAATATTTTCCTAGATATAGGCTACATGACCATGGGTGAATTGAATCCATCTTGAAAAATTAATTGAACAGTTCAGCCACTCTGTTCTGCTGAGGGGGCTGTTTAATACATTACAAGTGTCAGGACAAGTCCTGCCCGTTCCTCATAGCTGTGTGCAGGCATATAGATGAGTCATGATTCACTGTGCCAAGGCAGGTTTCATATTTTTCTCATTCTTAGTTTTAGTCCTCATGCATGCATGCTAAGTCACTTCAGTCATATCCGACTCCTTGTGACCCTGTGAACTATAGCCCACCAGGCTTCTCTGTCCATGGGGATTCTCCAGGCAAGAATACCGGAGTGGGTTGCCATTTCCTACTCCAGGGGATCTTCCTGACCCAGGGATCAAACACACGTCTCTTACGTTTCCTGCACTGGCAGATGGGTTCTTTACCACTACAGGCACCTGGGAAGTTTTAGTCCTCAAACCATGACACTTGTGATCCATGAGCATCTCACATTATTCATCAAAAGTCTGAAAGCAGCAGAAGTTGTGCCCATACTTAGAGTTTTCCAAGGTTCTTGGGCAAATACAGGTTGGAAGCAAACACAATAGCTTCAGGGTCAATGGGAGTGACTTTCCTATTGTATTTTTTGCCTTAGCTTTAGTTGTCTATATTCAATAGTTTTAGGTGACCTTTTTAACACTTTTAAACAAATTTATTTTCTTCTAAAAAAAAAATCTAAATGGTTTTTAGTTTGACCATAAAGCAAGAATATCACAAAGAGGATTCAGTTATCATGTCCTAGCATAATACATACAAAGTGCATGCCTGGAAATCAGCCTCAGGATAGTGTTTTATTAAAAGAACTGAGAGTTCAGCAATAGCAACAGATTAATTTAAAAGAAATTGTCTAGTAGTCTTTTGTTGGATCCTAGAACAGAAAATACACATTGCCAAGAAACTAATGAAACTTGAATTTAGTTTGGAGTTTAGTTAATAATTCCATATAAATATTGGTTAATTAGATGAAACAAATGTACCGTAGTAATGTAAGACATTAGCAAGAAGGGAAACTTGGTATGGAGTATATCTTTACTACATTTGTAACTACTTTTTAAATATAAAATTATCTAACATAATTTTTAAAGCAAATTACATTGAAATTGCTCTTAAAGACACCAAAGATTCCATTCATTATACCTGCCAAAATAATTGAAATTTAACATTTTTCTTTCCTTTTTCCTTAATATCTCACATTTAACTGTCCCAGAGATTCTTTACTACTCCATATGAAGATTCCTAAATTTTTTTCCTACACATAGACTGTTGGAGTTAACTCATTCTCCTGCTGATCCTTTCTCATTTCCTCATTTTTTTCCTCCTTCCCATTGGTATCTCAGCTTCTATGTTACCCGTCTCAGTATTTAAACTTATGCTATAAAATACCCTGCAATCATTGAGAAAGATAGAAATTTTGGTTGTGTGTGAGACAACAATGACACATACATTATTTAGAAAGTTATAAATTATAACACAACAGACTTTCAGCAATTTATTATAAAACAATTGAAATGTGGTTCATTAATACTTCTAAATAATAATCTAGCTATATACTTGATATGTAAATGAAGGCTGGATATCATTAAGCTGTTAATTCTCTAAAAATTAATGTGTGCAGTTAAAGAAACCCTGAAGAAATTCCTACAGAATATTTATCAAGTTTGAAAACTGATTCTAAGATTTGCATTGAATCAGAAGTAGCCTAGATAGTTCAAAAAAGAGAACAAGAATTAAGAGCTATTCTTACAAGGCAAAATTATCACCATCTATATACCTATATTTTATGTTAACTTCATCTGTCTTCTACAAATGACATTTTTCCTAATGGAATATTGTCTTTTTTTCCCCATTTCTGTGTCTTTTGTTTTTATAGCAATGACTGGCACATCATGTCACTTTAATATTTGTGGAATAAACCAATTATACATTTATAGTCTTTAATGTAGTGATTGTAAAGAGGTAGTAGGACAGCAAAAGACCAAGAAACAAACCCAAGCACACCTTAACCTAGGACCTAGAAATATGTCAAAGGAGTTGTTCAAAATCAGTCAGACTCAAAGGAATCTGGGTTCTGTGCTAAGTCCAGTACACTTACATAGCTGAGACATGAAAGGAAAGAAAAGAAGAAAAAAAAAAAACAAACCTGGGCCTGAAACTGTTTTGTGTTGAAATATGAAGAAGCATTCAAAAAATTTTAGGGATATGTGTGAAGGTAATAGAAGTCATCTTGAAGGGGCAATCTGCAAAATCTGAGTTAATTTATACATCAAAATAAATAATGATATTATAATCCATTGGACAAATTAAGAATCATGAGTCAACATTGATATAATTAATATAAATGGTGAATGAAAGGAAGAAGAGGGCATCTTCTTCTTGCTAACTCATAAATGTGAAAGAAATGACAGGAGTAGAAAATGAACATTTGCCAATCATCATAAGGACTCAGATGCAAGAAGAGATTCAGTGTAAACATATGGGTGAATCTAAATAAACATTGATTATGTAAGTCACTCAATCGTGTCCGACTCTTTGCAACCCTATGGACTGTAGCCTACCAGGCTCCTCCGTCCATGGGATTCTCCAGGCAAGAATACTGGAGTGGATTGCCATTTCCTTCTCCAGGGGATCTTCCCAACCCAGGGATTGAACCCAGGTCTCCCGCATTGCAGGCAGATGCTTTAACCTCTGAGCCACCAGGGAAGCTCAAAATAATATTAGTATAGTTCAAATTGTTGGATGAAGATTAAAACACCAGACAAGAGCATACTATAAATTGGAAGAGGTTGCTGAGAGTTATATCTTACTATCATTTGTATTGATTGGAAAAGAAAAGAATAAAGGTTGGTTTGGGGACTTGTTAAAGATATATAAAAATTTCTAGGTTTTTCACTAAGGTTACAGGCAGGATGTTGGAGTGGGGTACAGTTGTTGAGACTAAATGACCACCTCCAAAGTAGCTCAGTCATATGCCCAGCAATTTCATGCTGGTTGTTGATAGGAGGCCTCATTACCTTGCCTCATGAACCTCTCCATAGGATCATTTTTTAGGCTGTCTATTATATATGCTTTTAAAAAATATGTGTTCTACAATGGTGGCTCAGATGGTAAAGAATCTGCCTGCAATGCAGGAGACCCAGATTTGATCCCTGGATAGGGAAGATCCCCTAGAGGAGGAAATGGTAACCCACTCTAGTATTCTTGCCCAGAGAATTCCAGGGACAGAGGAGCCTGGCAGGTTACAGTCCATGGGGTGGCAAAGTGTTGGACATGACTGAACAACTAACACTTCCACTTTTCACAATTATTAAATATGGTGTCATAAGTACATAGGAGCTCAAGCTTTTTATTTGTGTTTCTCAAATCATCTGATTCTTAATTCTGAGTTTTGAAATAATGTACAACACACATAATAAAGCACACAAATCTTAACATTTTGCAGATACATACATTTGTGTAGTGCTACTCATGTCAAGAAACAGAGCATAGTTATTGTTGTTTAGTCTCTCAGTTGTGCCTGGCTCTTTGCAACCCCATGGAATGCATCAAGCCAGGCCTCCCTGGCCATCACCAACTCCTGGAGTTTACTCAAACTCAGGTCCATTGAGTCGGTGATGCCATCAAACCATCTCATCCTCTGTCGTCCCCTTTTCCTCCCACCTTCAATCTTTACCAGCATCAGGGTCTTTTCAAATGAGTCAGTTCTTTGCATCAGGTGGCCAAAGTATTGTAGTTTCAGCTTCAGCATCAGTTCTTCTGATGAATATTCCGGACTGATTTCCTTTAGGATGGACTGGTTGGTTCTCCTTGCAGTCCAAGGGACTCTCAAGAGTCTTCTCCAACACCACAGTTCAAAAGCATCAATTCTTTGGAGCTCAGCTTTCTTTATACTCCAACTCTCACATCCATACATGACTACTGGAAAAACCATAGCTTTGACTAGATGGACCTTTGTTGGCAAAGTAATGTCTCTACTTTTTTTTTTTTTTCCATTTATTTTTATTAGTTGGAGGCTAATTACTTTACAATATTGTAGTGGTTTTTGTCATACATTGACATGAATCAGCCATCTGCCATATGTGTCTACTTTTTTAATATGCTGTCTGGGTTGGTCATAACTTTTCTTCCAAAGAGCAAGCATCTTTTAATTTCATGGCTGCAGTCACCATCTGCAGTGATTTTGGAGCCCCCCAAAATTAAATATGTCACTGTTTCCACTGTTTCCCCATTGATTTGCCATGAAGTGATGGGACCAGATGCCATGATCTTAGTTTTCTGAATGTTGAGTTTTAAGCCAACTTTTTCACTCTCCTCTTTCACTTTCATCAAGAGGCTCTTTATTTCTTCTTCACTTTCTGACATAAGGGTGGTGTCATCTGCATGTCTGTCATCTGGTGTCACCTGAGGTTATTGATATTTCTTCTGGCAGTCTTGATTCCAGCTTGTGCTTCACCAGTCCAGCATTTCTCATGATGTACTCTGCCTATAAGTAGTCAATGAAACATAAGGAGATGTTTTTCTGGAATTCTTTTGCTTTCTCTGTGAGCCAAAGAATGTTGGCAATTTGATCTCTGGTTCCTCTGCCTCTTCGAAACCCAGCTTGTACATCTGGAAGTTCTTGATTCAAGTACTGCTGAAGCCTAACTTGAAGGATTTTGAGCATAACCTTGTTAGAATGTGAAACGAGTGCTAGGCTAGGCTGTGATAAAACTCCAACAGTTTAGACTATGGTAACATAGATTCTCCTGAGTGTAAGCCTTGTTAGAATCCTCTTAGCCATTATGCTAAGTGAAATAAGCCGGAACAGAAAGATACATACTGCATGATGTCAGTATTATATGTAGAATCTGAAAAGTAAAACTTAGTTACAGAGAGTAGGAGGGTGACTACCAGAAGCTGACAGTTGAGGAAATGCAGAGATGTTGGTCAGAGGGGACAAAATTTCAGTTATAGGATGAATAAATTCTGGACACCTAATGCACAGTTTGTTGACTATATACAATACACAGCATATTATATACTATGTGCAATATATAATATTCAATAATGCATTGTATGTTGGAAATTTCCCAAGAATAGATCTCTTGTTCTCACCACACACACAAAATAGAATATATGTTATACTATATATAGTATACCTTATACAATAATAATAATGTTTTCCAGTAGTCAGAGCTGAACAGTCAAAAAGACTGAGGGCCGAAGAATTGATGCCTTCAAACTGTGGTGCTGGAGAAGACTCTTCAGAATCCCTTGGACAGTAAGGAGATCAAAGCAGTCAACCCTAAAGGAAATCAACCCTAAATATTCATTGGAAGGACTAATGCTGAAGCTGAAGCTCCAATACTTTGGCCACCTGATGTGAAGAGAAGGATGGAAAGCAGGAGGAGAAGAGGATGACAGAGGATGAGATGGTTGGATGGCATCACTGACTCAATGGACATGAGTCTGAGCAAGCTCCAGGAGATAGTGAAGGTCAGGGAAGCCTGGCATGCTGCAGTCCATGGGGTTGCAAAGAGCCTGACACAACTGAGTGACTGAACAACAACATGCTTGAAATTTTCAGAGAGTAGATCTCAACTGTTCTTAACAAACAAACAAAAAAGGACAATGGGGAATTTCTTGACAATCCAGTGATTAGGATTCCAGCATTTTCAGTGCCAAGGGCCTGAGTTCAATCCCTGGTTGGGGAGCTAAAATCCAGCAAGCCATATAGCACAATCAAAAAAAAAACGGTGACTGTGTAAGATGATGGATATGTTAATTAGCCCAATTGTAGTAATCATTTTACAATGTACACATATATGAAAACATCATGTTATACATCCTAAATTGATACAATTTTTGTTTGTCATTTATACCTCAATAAAACTGAGGGGAAAAAGGAATGAATGTGTATTCTCCCTGCTCAGTTGGGATACAGATGTGATAGTGGGAGCTGGAGCATCCACTTTGGAGCAGACACAAGAAGTCAAGGGTGATGGTGTCAACTCTGGGACACTGATTTTGGGGTTGTTTTGTGAACAACAGGAAATACATTTCTGTCATTCTTTAAAATCCAAAATGCTATGGCATATTTCAAAGCAGGTCCTTTCCCCAGAAGCAGAAGGGGATTTGCCTCTAATATTTAACTTGGAGAATCTAGTTAAACTCCTGGAGTCAAATCCACGTAAGTGTGGGAACCCCCTATAACTCACCGCCCCCACCACACACACACACGCACCCCTGGAGTTTTTAACTCTCAGGCTTGTCCACTTTGAGCCTCTAGCAGTTTGTCAGTTATGATACATGTTGTCCTACCCTGGCACCTGTATCTGTGGAGGTTCTTGCTCAGAGCGTTTCTGCTTTGGAAAGTTGTAATAACTGTGTAATTTCCTGTGTGTCTTTCTAATTATGAGGGCAGCACTTTTCTAATGGATTCAAAAAGAGTTGTTTTTTGAGTTTATTTTCAACTTTTTATTTGTTGTTAGGATGGAATGACAATTTGCAGTCTTCTTACAAGCTGGACCAGAAACAGGAAATCACGCTGATGATGCTTTTAATTTCACTTGATCTGTCTATACTACTTCAGGACCACTAACCAAGTTGCAATTTACCTAATGTTCTCTGATCTCTTGTATGGTTACATTAGAGATGAGAAAACTCTTTTCAAGAGAATTAGCTTTGAAGAGGAAAAGAGTTATAGCTAGTGGAGAAATAACGATGAGACAAGAGTCATGATTTGGTGAACTGACTGAAGAGCAAAGAGGAATGTTGATGTTCCTGGGTTGAAAAAGTAACTGATGCAACTCCTATATGGCTTAGGAGTAAAAAATGAATTTGACACAACTGTCTTCTAAGGATGGTGGAGGCTTAAGTATCTCATTTTCCTTAGGCAGAGATTACTGTTTATGATTAGGAAAAAAAGGAAATCAGAGGTTCAGAGAGGTTAAGTGACTTACACAAAATTACAATGGCCAATTAGTGTAAGAAGTTTTTATGTATCAGATATACCAGTGAAGAGGAACTAAAAAGCCTCTTGATGAAAGTGAAAAAGGAGAGTGAAAAAGTTGGCTTAAAACTCAACATTCAGAAAACTAAGATCATGGCATCCAGTCCCATCACTTCATGGCAAATAGATGGGGAAACAGTGGAAACAGTGTCAGGCTTTATTTCTGGGGGCTCCAAAATCACTGCAGATGGTGACTGCAGCCATGAAATTAAAAGCTTACTCCTTGGAAGGAAAGTTATGACCAACCTAGATAGCATATTAAAAAGCAGAGACATTACTTTGCCAACAAAGGTCCGTCTCGTCAAGGCTATGGTTTTTCCAGTAGTCATGTGTCGATGTGAGAGTTGGACTGTGAAGAAAGCTGAGCACCGAAAAATTGATGCTTTTGAACTGTAGTGTTGAAGAAGACTCTTGGGAGCCCCTTGGACTGCAAGGAGATCCAACCAGTCCATCCTAAAGGAGATCAGTCCTGGGTGTTCATTGGAAGGACTGATGCTGAAGCTGAAACTCCAGTACTTGGGCCACCTCATGCAAAGAGTTGACTCATTGGAAAAGACCCTGATGCTGGGAGGGATTGGGGGCAGGAGGAGAACGGGATGACAGAGGATGAGATGGCTGGATGGCATCACCGACTCGATGGACATGAGTTTGAGAAAACTCCGGGAGTTGGTGATGGACAGGGAGGCCTGGCATGCTGCAGACATGGGGTCGCAAAGAGTCGGACATGACTGAGTGGCTGAACTGAACTGAACTGACACCAGTGACTGTCAGAATTCCATTTTAAATAGTTTACTATGCCATAGAAACATGCCTAAAAGCTCCATTCACTATGAGGTCTGTACTTTAGAACCACTACTGTTTTTTCAGAAATGAAGTTAGTCTTACAGGATTGTTTTTAACAAAATTGACTCTGTCAGAAATATTTTTAAGAAAGCCATTAGGCCATCACATGCCTAGTGCTATGGTTTCAGTTTGGGCCTTCATTCTACAAAACCATTTCTTCTGAACATAAAAGGACTTTTATACTAAGCTCCATTTCATCTTGATTATTTTAGACATAATATAAATATACATTTAACACACAGGAAGGTAAGGAATGGCATTTTATTTCAAAATTATCATGGTATAAAGTGAAATAGATATGAATCATGAGAAAACTACTCTGTAAAACTAAAGGAGTAGCTGAAACCATAGTCCTTATTCAGTACACTTGCTTTATGTGTACTGTATAGTGATGAGATTTTGCAGACACACAGTGCAATCAATTAAATAATGTATCAACTAAGTACCAGTAAATCACATTTAAATATCCTATCCTTGATGGCTAGAAGGAAGCTCAGAGGGTACACCAGAGAAATCAAGTTGTTTTTGACTAGCTATATGGCTATATGGTCCTAAATAAATTGTGCCTTGCTAACGCATTTTCTTTTGCACAAAGATTTGTTCTAGACAAAAGAAAATTCTAATATAGGCATGCCATATTTTTTGTATGTATGTTTTGCTTTTTTGTGCTTTACAGATACTGCTTTTTTGTTTGTTTGTTTGAATTGAAGGTTTGTGGCAACCCCGTGTGGAGCAAGTCTACTGGCATCATTTTCCCAATAGCATTTGCTCAGTTTGTGTCTCTGTGTCATATTTTGGTAATTCTCACAATATTTCCAACTTTTAAATTATTTTTATGTTTGTTATGGTGATCTGTGATCAGTGTTCTATGATGTTACTATTGCAAAAAGATTACCACTCACTGAAAGCTCAGATGATGGTTAGCATTTTTCACCAATAAGGTACTTAAAAATTAAGGCATGTAGTTTTATAGACATCATTCGATGCTACTGCACACTTTAATAGACTACAGCATAGTGTAAACATAACTTTTATATGCACTGTGAAACCAAAAAATTTGTATGACTCCCTTTGTTGTGACACTGGTTTTATTGTGGTGGTCTGGAACCAAACCGGCACTGTCTCCAAGGTGTGCCTCTGTAAATCCCCCAAATAAAATAAGACTACCAAATTTTCTCTCATCAGAATGAGAACTGTAGTTGTTCTCCACATCAAAAATCTAGTCTTGGAGGTATTCTTAATAAATATAGCATTATTATAGAGTAAAAAAGGCATTCAATTTTCTAAAAGAAGTGAATTAAACAATAGTCTTTATGACTTATTATATTAATATATACAACTTTGGGATAGTCATGTGGCTTTGCCAGGCCACTCAGTTTCCTGACTGGAAAAAGAGAATTACATACACTAACTCTCAGATTTCTGGGCCTAATATTAAGTACCATGAAAGAGTTTACCATGTGCTAAACAATTTTTATACCTTTTAATTTTTGTTCATAATCTGTAAAAGAGGTATTACTATCATTTTACAGGTTAAAAGCAGAAAATTCAGGGAGGTTAAGTACAGTAGTCCTTCTCTTACTGAGTTGGGAAGATCCCCTGGTGCCTCGAGGAAATGGCAACCCACTCCAGTAGTCTTGCCTGGAAATTCCATGAACAGAGGAGCCTGGCGGGCTATCAGTTCAGTTCAGTTCAGTCGCTCAGTCATGTGCCCAACTCTTTGCGACCCCATGGACTGCAAGGCGGGCTATTGTCCAGAGTATCACAAAGAGTTGGACACGACTGAGCATTCACATGCTCTTATCAATAGTTATGCTGTTCAAGCTTTCAGTTACTGGCTGTCAACAGCAGTCCAAAAATATTATATGGAAAATTCCAGATATAATTCATAAGTTTTGAGTTGTGCACCATTCTGAGTAACATGGTGTGTCTCACAGTGTCCAACTAGGTCCTGCCTGGGACCTGAACCATTCTTTTGTCCAGCATGTCCTGCCTGTTGGATACTTAGTGGCCATCTCCTTATTAGAGGGACCCTTGACATATTTCAATGCTTGTATTCAAGTCACCCTATTTCACTTAATAAGGGCCCCAAAGTGCAAGAGCAGCGACATTGGCAATTTGAACATGCCAAAGACAGCATAAAGCATTTTATTTAAATAAAACCGTGAAAGTTTCTAACTTAATAAGAAAACTATCATATGCTGAGGTCACTAAGATTGACATTAAGAATGAATCTTCTATCTGTGAAACTGTGAAGAAGGAAAAAGAAATCTCTGATAGTTTTCCTGTCACAACTGAAACTTCAGAACTTAGGGCCATAATGCATAATAAGTGATTAGTTAAGATGGAAAAAGCATTAAATTTGTACCAGAAGATATTTTGAGAGAGAGTGAAAGTGACCAGATTCATACAACTTTAATTACAGTATGTAATTGTTCTATTTTACTATTATTATTGTTCATGTCTTATTGTGCCTAATTTATAAATTAACTTTATTATAGATATATGTGAATAGGAAAAAGCAGTGTATATATAAGGTTCAGTACTGTCTGCAACTTCAGGCATCTACTAAGGGTCTTGGAATGAAACCCCTCCCGACCCAATGGACAGGGGGGAACTTGAAGCTTCCCTGGTGCTCAGACAGTAAAGAATCTGCCTGCAATGCAGAAGACCCAGGTTCAATCGCTGAGTCAGGAAGACCCTCTAGAGAAAGGAATGGCTACCCACTCCAGTATTCTTGCCAGGATAATTCCATGGACAGAGGAACCTGGCAGGCTACAGTCCATAGAGTTGCAGAGTCAAAGGACTGAGTGATTAAACACTTTCACTTTCACTAAAACCTACTCACAGTCAAGATGGCTAGTGAGTTGTAGAATTAGAATTTGAATCTGCCTCTCAGTCTCAAAAACTCATTTTATTCCCTTATTTATATTTATTTCTTTTGACTAGTGCTATCTCCTGTCCATCTTTGAGCTGACACTTTATTAATCCTTGTAAAAGGAATAAGAAACAAGTGCATTCATCGTTATTGTCTTTCCTGAGGAAAACAAAACAAAATTCTGCAATACACAGTAGAAGAAAACCACTACTGAAGGCTGCCACTTGAGCTAGCCGCAAACAAGTAGTCTCCCTCAGCCTCAAAAAGGGTGTACCAATGTTGCTGTGAAGATGCAAAAAACTGAAATTCAGAAAATTACTACCCCTGCTACTGGCACACTTAAGTAAATCCACTTCGAGTGCCACGTGCCCACAGTTGTTTTCAGATGGTATATTATGTTTGCAGATGATTGCTTACTCCTTGTGATAATGATGGAGGAAGAGGGGAACTGAATTTGCAGTGACAGCACTCTGCGCAGGCATCACAGAGGTGATGCAGAACTGTCCCATGTGAAAGTGATGGTGAAAGGGAGTGGAGATGTCCACACTCCTCGGCCTTCAGATGAGCACTATTGCTGACACGTCATAAATGGATAACCTTGGATCTCTTTCGAATTTTGCATCTAATTTTAAATTAGAGAAAATTTCTATGAATAGAATCCTCATGGTGTTGTTCAGTCACTCAGTTACGTCCAACTCTGCATCCCATGGACTGCAGCATGCCAGGCTTCCTTGTCCTTCACTGTCTCCCAGAGTTTGCTCAAACTCATGTCCATTGAGTCAGTGATGCTGTCTAACCATCTCATCCTCTGTCTCCCACTTCTCCTCTTGCCCTGAATCTTTCCAAGCATCAGGGAAATGAGCTGGTTTTTCACATCAGGTGGCCAAAGTATTGGAGCTTCAGCTTCAGCATCAGTTCTTCCAATGAATATTCAGGGCTGATTTCCTTTAGGACTGGCTGGTTTGATCTCCTTGCAGGCCAAGGGATCTCAAGAATCTTCTCCAGCACCCAGAATCTTCATAGGGTAAACTTTAGTTGAGTCATTCCTTTGATTCATTTGTACATTCTTAGAGACTTTCTGGGCCCAACTGGGTGGTGGACCCTTCCTCTTCAAGGTCATCTGTTGCCCAGTCAGCCAGCCCCTGTCACCATGTCTAGACCAGAAGCAAACACTACATCACCACAGGTCACAAGATCTGGCTTACAAAAGGCATCCAGAGAAGCCAAATATCTCAGCCCAGAAGTGAGTGAAGGTGTTCACTCCTGTGGGTTGAATTTTGACAAATGGGAAAGGAGGAATTAGAGGAGACATACAGATAAATTACCTCTTTATCTGACCTCCCATGATGATTTACCCTGAGATAGTGCATGTCCGTAAAGACATGCAGAGAATCCCTGCGTGCTGGAGCAGCACAGAGACTCCTCACAGCCGTCATCAAGAAGTAGCCAGCACGAGGATGCGCCTCACCCGCCTTCTCATCTTTCCTCTCCTCCCTTCCCTTTTCACTCACTCTTGCTCTTCTGGTTTTATGCTTGCTCCTTCCAATAAAGCATCACCACTTGCATCTTTGCCTCTGATTCTGTTCCCTAGGAAGCTTCACTTCTGACAGTAGGTCTGCTGAGCTATAAGAGATGATGGAGTAATTTGTGAGAACCGAGTTGTGGAATCTGGGGAGTTAAGAAAACCACAAAGAGTAACCTGGGTTCTCTTAGTGGGAAATGAGAAGCTGAAGGAGAGATGGAAACTAGCCTTTATTCATGGTATGCTGGATACAACATTTCATTTAATCATGTTATTCTCCTTATATAGATAGGGAAACAAAAACTTAGGTCCTGTGTCCTGTCTAAGCCACGAGTTTTATAAAAGAGTGCCAGGATTCAGAAATAGGTTTATGTTTTGATATGTTTTGCTTTACTCCAAACTGTAAATTGTCCCCAGTTAATAAATGGAGGGGGTGTCCCCGGTGGCTCACATGGCAGAGAATCCGCCTGCAATGCGGGAGACCTGGGTTCAATCCCTGGGTTGGGAAGATCCCCTGGAGGAGGGCATGGCAACCCACTCCAGTATTCTTGCCTGGAGAATCCCCATGGACAGAGGAACCTGGTGGGATACAGTCCATGGAGTCACAAAGAGTCAGACATAACTGAATGACTCAGCACACACACACACACACACACACACACACACTCTAATTAAAATTTCAGTACAATTTTTCAGACATAAACAACTAAATTAGAATAGGAATAAAAGAAGATGCAAAATAAAGTATTATAACCATCCTAACACTGAGTTCCTACTGAGTTGCTTCCAATAAAGTAATTTCAATTTAGGAAAAGAGTGCAGAGTCTAAAAAACAATATAACCAGTGTATGAAAAAAAATCACTTCAATAAAAAAGAAAAATCCAAAGGCCCATTGTACTCTTGGCATATTGTTGGCAGATATTTTTAAATCCAAACTCCAGAACAGAGTGTTCGAGCTACTTCAGGGAAATGCCCAGGGGCAATTGACCTGAGCCTGGACCACCACTTGGGCCTCTACCCTGGCACAGAGCAGTCAGCACTGAAATTGTCAGCACAGTTGAAGGTACTTACGGGAAAGCCAAGATTGAAGGTGAAGGGAAATGAGATGGAGGAAATGAAATGGCTGTATTATTCAAATGTGCTACAGACAAATTGGAAAAATGCACTCTGTATTCCAGGTAAATGTATTAGGTTAACTGATTCCAGGTGTTCTTGAGGATAACTAATTCAGCAAACAGTTTCTAAGTACCTACTATGTGAAAAGCAATGCTATGAAAAAGAATGCGTGAACAGCTTTTATTCATTTTGGAATTCTTCCCAATTTAAATCCTCGATTTTTTTTATTTTTGTACATTTACAAAATCAGAATTTTCTCCATTGTAATTGTTGGTTAAGAATCTAGGAGGTGAATATTCAATTTTCTGTCTGTTTACTGTCTGACACTTTGTGCTGTGCTGAGTCGCTCAGTCCTGTCCGACTGTTTGTGATCCCTCAGGCTCCTGTGCCCATGGGATTCTTCAGGCAAGAATACTGGAGTGGGTTACCATGCCCTCCTCCATAGGATCTTCCCAACCCAAGGATCGAACCCAAATCTCCCACAGTGCAAGTGGATTCGTTACCATCTGAGCCACCAGGGAAACCCATTTACCCTCTACCTCAGAGGTTTTCTCCCCATTTCCTCAGTAAATTTACTCTGTTATTACTTGTGGACAAGTTCATATGTTTAAAATGGTTTGGGCTTTACTTTTTTTCTACAGAGAATTTTCCCGATTTTACCTAGAGAAATTGCAAGATAAATCATAATACAATTACTAAGAGCAAATTTCATTTCAATACACTGTTTATGGAAGGAGGCAAACCCACAATATGGAAAATAAGTAAACCCAAGAACATAGTATTATGCTTTATCCTCGGTGTTTCGTGACTACAGGGAAATAATTAATATAGCTGAAACAAAAATACTTTTGAAGTTGAAAGAACTAAAGATATTTTGCTATTATTGCTAACTTGTTGCTTAAATTTATTGTACTAAAAGAAATTCTTAGAACAGATGGCATTTAACTTTTAGAACTTGTTTCATTTCAGTGTGTTGGAAGTGAAACGTAGTGTAGTAGCTTCATAATTGTAATATGTATGATATAGGTTCCTGAAAAAAGATATTCGTTTGGCCAAACTTTTATCAAGCACCTGAACCATTTTCTGGGCACATTTGTGCAGGTATTTATAAGACCCAGTTTTAGCAAGAACCCTGCTAAGTCAATGTAGTTAGAACTTCCATCCTTGCCCAGCTAGCTCAGTTGGTAGAGCATGAGACTACCTGAGTCATGGGTTCCTGCCCCACACTGGGCCAAGTTTTGGGCTTCCCAGGTGGTGCTAGTAGTAAATAGCTCGCCTGCCAATGCAGGAGACATAAGAGACGTGGATTTGATCCCTATGTTGGGAAAAATTCCTTGTAGGAAGGCATGGTAACCCACTCCAGTATTCTTGCCTGGAGAGTCCCATGGACAGAGGAGCCCGGTGAGCTATGGTCAACAGGGTTGCAAAGAGTTGGACGCGACTGAAATGACAACACAGCACATAGCACCCTTGGTATCTCATCACCCTTGACCTCTGATTGGGTTTCTCATTCTCCATCATCACCCTGGTGATGTCTGATCACTGTGGCCTGTCTTATGAGAAAAGGCAGAACCTTATATCCACTCATAGTCATTTCCCATTCTCTGACCCCTCATTGTGCTCCTTGGCTTTAAATTTCCAGTTGCCTGTGTGGTATTCAGAGTAGAAACCTATCTCTCTCCTCTACTGCAAAATCATTTTGTAGTGGTCCATATACCTCCTTTATAGAACACCCGCCACCTTTAATTAAGTCTTCCTTACCATGCTCTAATAGATGTCATTGAATTTTCTTTGACTCTTCTCAACTTTATAATTCAAATTAAGCATATAAAATAGAGTGGGTAAAAAACTTAACTCACAGCAATATGCAGGAAGCTAATGAAATACCTTTTATTTATTCTCTAAGTAATGGTGCTTAGTCTTATTTCATCTCTAAGTGTCACAGGGCTTTCTTCCCCACATTAGCAGGGGAAAAAAAGGCTAATGTAATCCAAATCCTACTCTGATTTGATCATTAAAATGGTCCTGGGAATAATTCACTCTCCTCCATGAAGTGATTAGCTCCTCAGCCTATTGACATGCTAAGACAGGATCTCTATATTCACAGTGTCCCTCATCTCTAGCTTCTTGTTGGGGTTCCTACCAAAGGGCCATATTTCAGGCTTCTTCAGGCACACATCAAGAGGCTGAGGAGCTGATCACTTCATGGAGGAGAGTGAATTCTCCTTTCTTGCCATCCTTAAGACCAAAAATGCAGGTGAGATTTTCTTTCTCTTCCTTTCTGTCAAGCCCTCTTGAGTCTTTTGGAACAAACCCAGCTACCATGGACAGAAGATCCATCTTCTTCGCCCTGTGGGACAGCTCTAAGAGGTGCTTCCTCCGGTTCCCTGCCAATAAGCTAAATGAGGGAGGAGAGAAAAAAGAAGCCACGAGAAATTTTCTTTCTAGGCTGTATTCTGGCTAGGTATTTCTATTTTGCATATCAAAAGCTGAATATAATGTCATTCCTTCTGTTGCAGACTATAGCTCTCCTCCATCTCTCACCTCCAACTCACCTCTACTGGGTAGCTTGACAAACATCTCTACTTGCCAGGATGAAAGTGATCTCAAGGGAAAAAGAGAAATAGGCACTAATGTTTTTTTCAAAATATTATCTTATTACAATGGAATGCATGGAAATGCAACACATTCTATTAGTGTTCTAGAGTCTGCACATGGTATCTGCAAACTACTTTACTCTTCACATATTTCTACCTTTAACACCAAATCATTTATAGTACCAAATCATTTTTAAAATGTTTAACTTTTCCTTTTTCCTTCTTTCGTTGTCCATGCCTTCTTTTGTGTAATGTCACAATTTAAAGCAAAAATTTTCCATGGGTTCGCTGAATGATGCTTTGGAAGTATTAATTTCCCTCTACCATTTAGTTTTAGCCGTGTTTAACCACTTTCAGCTTAAGTATTTTGTTTCTTGTTGTTACAGTCTGTTTGACTTGTGCAAAGTTAAAAACTAAAAGGGGCTGAAGATAGGAGGGTGTACGATGGAAAACTAGATCCTCTTTGACTCATCCATTTGAACTTTCTTAACATGTTATCAAAAGCCCTTAACTCTCTGGGGGCACCTCACCCATTCTGCTGGCTGCCTCACTTGCAGTAACAAAGACTTCTGCTTTTCACTGTGCTTCATGGACTCAGGCCACTGTTTTCATACTTCTAAAAGTATATTCACTATTCACAGTTTCTGAAAACACTTGGTTGCCCTCTCTGCCATTCTGAAACCAAGTCTTAAGACCAAGCCTAAATTCAAATCTTCATAAAGTAGGGTTTATGAAAGCTGGTCTAATCCTTCCCTTTGACTTACCTAAAATGCTTTATACATGGGCTTCCCAGGTGGTGCTAGTGATAAAGAAACCACCTGCCAATGCAGGAGGCACAGGAAATGTGGGTTCAATCCCTGGGTCGGGGAGATCCCCTGGAGAAGGGCATGAGAACCCATTCTAGTATTCTTGTCTGGAGAATCCCTTGGACAGAGGAGCCTGGAGGGCTACAGTCCATAAGGTCACAAAGAGTCTGACACAACTGAAGTGACTTAGCATGCACACACAAAGAATCTTATAACAATCACAATATAACAAGAACAAACCTGTATATAGTGTTATTTTGAGTCAGGCATTAAACCTAGTTCTTAATATATACTAATCCACTTAATCCTTGTAACAATCCCAAAACATATAGATGGTAAATTTAATTAACTTACCAAAAGTCATACAGCTAGCCCAAGATGACTTTTGTAGGATTTTACAATCAGAACATGCCTCAAAATTTAGGACATCTATGACCCCAATGGCAGAAAGTGAAGAAGAAATAAAGAGCCTCTTGATGAAGGTGAAAGAGGAGAGTGAAAAAGTTGGCTTAAAGCTGAACATTCAGAAAACTAAGATCATGGCATCCAGTCCCATCATTTCATGGCAAATAGATGGGGAAACAGTGGAAACAGTGGCTGACTTTATTTTTGGAGGCTCCAAAATCACTGCAGATAGTGACTGCAGCCATGAAATTAGAGACACTTACTCCTTGGGAGAAAAGTTATAACCAACCTAGACAGCATATTAAAAAGTAGAGACATCACTTTGTCAACAAAGGTCCGTCTAGTCAAGGCTATGGTTTTTCTGGTAGTCATGTATGGATGTGAGAGTTGGACTGTAAAGAAAACTGAGTATCGAAGAATTGATGCTTTTGAACTGTGGTGTTGGAGAAGACTCTTGAGGGTCCCTTGGACTGCAAGGAGATCCAACCAGTCCATCCTACAGGAGATCATTCTTGGGTGTTCATTGGAAGGACTGATGTTGGAGGTGAAACTCCAGTACTTTGGCCACCTGATGTGAAGAGCTGACTCATTTGAAAAGACCCTGATTTTGGGAAAGAGGAGAAGGGGACAACAGAGGATGAGATGGTTGGGTGGCATCACCGACTCAATGGACATGAGTTTGGGTAAACTCCGGGAGTTGGTGATGGACAGGGAGGCCTGGGGTGCTGTGATTCATGGGTTTGCAAAGAGTTGGACACGACTGAGTGACTGAACTGAACTGAGCTGATGACCCCCATAAAATTCCATGAAAAAACATTGGTTAAATATTCAAATATTTGTCTAGAGAGTGAATCTCTATTTTTATACCAGATTTTAAAAGTACTCTGTGTTCCAAAAAAAGTTGCGAGCTATGCTAAGGAGCATGCGGTCTTCTCTGTGTCCGTGCTCAGTCACTTCAGTTGTGTCTGACTCTTTGTGACCTAATGGACTGTAGCCTGCCAGACTCCTCTGTCCATGGGGTTTTGCTGGGAAGAATACTGGAGTGGGTTGCCATGCTCTCCTCCAGGGGATCTTCCTGACCCAGGGATTGAACCCATGTCTCCTGCATTGCAGGTGGATTCTTTACCATTGAGCTACCAGGGAAGCCTGATGTTGTTCTCTGCTTAATCTAAAAGTTTATTTTTTCAGATTTCTTCATGGTGTTTATTAGAAGTCCAATAAATATTTTTTATTTGACAAAACATTTGTCTTAAGTGAGGAGAAGCATTTGAGTTGGTGATAAGAGAGAGAGAGTTGTTAACTCTCTCTCTTGGTTATTAAATTAACCAAGTGGAAATAAATGAAATCATAGTTAATTTATTAATTGTCCCCACTAACTTGTAATAATAAATAGAATATTGAAATGTATAGGTGTAAAGGAGTTATCTCAGTATGATATTAAAATTATACTTCTCAAAGGACTTACCAAAACAAAATATGTTTTATTAGATCAAGGTGAATCTTAGCCAAACATCCTAACAATAGGTTTACTAAGATCACCCTTTACCTTGTTTAAATTGAAGATTTTTCTGTAATGCCTATAAAATAATATGGTAATTGTACATATATATTTGTTTTGAATTAAAAATATATTTGGGTCTCTGATGTGGGGTTATTTTAGCTCCTTTTAATTTGGCCTTATGATGGCATGTCAGTAAATATAATTTAGGCACTTGAGGTCTTAAAAGCTCTAATTATGCCACAGACAGAAACGCGTGTGCACGTGCACACACACACACACACACATATCTCTTATTTTTTAAAAAGCATATTTAATAATGTCTTCTTTAGAATGTGTTTATTTATATATGCATCAAAAAGGGAACTCAAAAGCGATACTGTTAATAAGATCACTTAAATTCTTTTCAAGTTGCCTGGATGTTTCATAAATATTCAAACCTAGCATTATATGTTGATATAATTTGCTTTAATAGACTAGACAAGAATAATATTCATTTATTTCAGAAATGGTTGGATCTGATAACTAGTCTGGTCAAGAAGATCTAGAAATATGAAGTGAGTCATTTAAAACAACTGGGGCCCAGGTGTGACATCTTTGGAGGACAAGATTACAGTCTTGAAATGGCAGTGAGAATGGTTTATGTTCACAATTCTTCATGATATTGCAGGCTTGTCATGAAAATAAATTGCCTATAGTCTTCTGCCATTTTCTATTCTTGTCTCATCATGATAATAAGGCATCAGGTTTTTAACATTCAATATATTCTGAAAAGCAATTTCATATAAAGATGTGGAGGGTACTAAAACACTTGCTACCTATGTTTACTTGTAGATTTCACTTACATGCATATTTCTGAAGACACTGCCTGCTCTGTCTAGTAATATATGAAAATTAAACTGTGGTTCTGAAACATGGATGACTTATTGGAAATAAGATAGTAACCCCTAATCTCATTTTAATCCCTTAGAGGTGAAAATTTTTTTCTAAATTTAGAAATGCCCCGAAGTGTGTACTGTAACCACAGGCAATTAAAAAAGTAGAACGAGGAAAGGCAGTATGTTGTCATACCATTTTTTCAAAGGACATAAACTTTTAGGATTTTTTTGTAATTTATTTTTAATTGGAGGATAGTTGCTTTTCAGTGTTGTGTTTGTTTCTGCCCATGGTTACCAGGACCAGTTCCTGATATATAAGATAATTTTCCAGTCAGCCTGAGTCAGGCTATATCTCATATGTGCTGAAATTATTACCCTGTTAAGAACACCCAATTGAAATACAGCATACTGCTATTTCTTAAACAACAAAAAGGAGTTATTATGTTCAAAATCTTAAGAAACATCATAAAAATATAAAAGATAGATTTACCTTTCTATATAAGGTATGGTTATATATTTTGGAACTAAAGAAGTGTCAAAATGAGTTTAAAATTGGAAAATCATGGAGATTTTTTAAAAGATTTGAGTAATAGATAGGTGATAAATGTTAGGAAAAATAATCTTACGAAGTTTGAGTAAGGACAAAATGCCGTGTAATTTCTCTATTACAATCCTTCTCAGGATCTAATTATTTAGTTAATCCTCTTCTATACTATGTCATTAGCTTCATGAGAACAGAAACCTCATGGCTACATATGAAGTCTATGGATACTCCATGGGTATCAGCGCATGGTGGATGCTCAATGAACACTTACTAAATTAATGAATATTCATCTTTAAAAAAGAAGACTGAGTGGAGACTCCAGCAATATTGACAGGTTCTAAAAGAAATAATACCAACATTGTTGTAACAAATATTAAGGCAATGAAAGAGAAAAATGGGTGTATTGACAGTATAAAAAAATAAATAGAAAAAATAGAAAATCTTAATGTGGTATTTGGGACCCCTACATACTTTGTTGTTGTTGTTGTTCAGTCGCTAAGGCGTGTCCGACTCGTTGCAATCCCATGGAGTGCAGTATGCCAGGCTATTCTGTCTTCTGCTATCTCCCAGTTCAGTTCTGTTCAGTTCAGTTGCTCAGTCATGTCTGACTCTTTGCAACCCCATGAACTGCAGCACGCCAGCCCTCCCTGTTCATCACCAACTTCCAGAGTTCACACAAACCCATGTCCATTGAGTCGGTGATGCCATCCAACCATCTCATCCTCTGTTGTCCCCTTCTCTTCCTGCCCTCAATCTTTCCCAGCATCAGGGTATTTTCCAATGAGTCAGCTCTTCGCATCAGGTGGCCAAAGTATTGAAGTTTCAGCTTCAACATCAGTCCTTCCAATGAATATTCAGGACTGATTTCCTTTAGGATGGACTGGTTGGATCTCCAGCAGTCCAAGGGACTCTCAAGAGTCTTCTCCAACACCACAGTTCAAAAGCATCAATTCTTCAGCACTCAGCTTTCTTTATAGTCCAACTCTCACATCCATACATGACCACTGGAGAAACCATAGCCTTGACTAGACAGACCTTTGTTGGCAAAGTAATGTCTCTGCTGTTTAATATGCTGTCTAGGTTGGTCATAACCTTCCTTCCAAGGAGTAAGTGTCTTTTAATTTCATGGCTACAATCACCATCTGGAGTGATTTTGGAGCCCAGAAAAATAAAGTCAGCCACTGTTTCCCCATCTATTTGCCATGAAGTGATGGGACCGAATGCCATGATCTTAGTTTTCTGAATGTTGAGTTTTAAGCCAACTTTTTCACTCTCCTCTTTCACCTTCATCAAGAGGCTCTTAGTTCTTCTTCACTTTCTACCATAAGGGTGGTGTCATCTGCATATCTGAGGTTATTGATATTTCTCCCAGCAATCTTGATTCCAGCCTGTGCTTCTTCCAGCCCAGCGTTTCTCATGATGTACTCTGCATATAAGTTAAATAAGCAGGGTGACAATATACATCCTTGATGTACTCCTTTTCCTATTTGGAACCAGTCTGTTATTCCATGTCCAGTTCTAACTGTTGCTTCCTGACCTGCATACAGGTTTCTCAAGAGACAGGTCAGGTCTGGTATTCCCATCTCTTTCTGAATTTTCCACAGTTTATTGTGATCCACACAGTCGAAGGCTTTGGCATAGTCAGTAAAGCAGAAATAGGTGTTTTTCTGGAACTCTCTTGCTTTTTCAATGATCCAGCGGATGTTGGCAATTTGATCTCTGGTTTCTCTGCCTTTTCTAGAACCTACTTGAACATGTGGAAGTTCACGGTTCACGTATTGCTGAAGCCTGGCTTGGAGAATTTTGGGCATTACTTTACTAGCGTGTGAGATGAGTGCAATTGTGTGGTAGTTTGAGCATTCTTTGGCATTGCCTTTCTTTGGGATTGGAATGAAAACTGACCTTTTCCAGTCCTGTGACCACTGCTGAGTTTTCCTAATGTGCTGGCATATTGAGTGAGCACTTTCACAGCATCATCTTTCAAGATTTGAAATAGCTCAACTGGAATTCCATCACCTCCACTAGCTGTGTTCGTAGTGATATTTCCTAAGGCACATTTGACTTCACATTCCAGGATATCTGGCTCTAGGTGAGTGATCACACCATCATGGTTATCTGGGTCATGAAGATCTTTTTTGTATAGTTCTACTGTGTATTCTTGCCACCTCTTTTTAATATCTTCTGCTTCTGTTAGGTCCCTACCATTTCTGTCCTTTATTAAGCCCATCTTTGCATGAAATGTTCCCTTGTTATCTCTAATTTTCCTGAAGAGATCTCTAGTCTTTCCTATTCTATTGTTTTCATCTATTTCTTTGCATTGATCACTGAGGAAGGCTTTCTTATCTCTCCTTGCTATTCTTTGGAACTCTGCATTCACATGGGTATATCTTTCCTTTTCTCCTTTGCTTTTCACTTCTCTTCTTTTCACAGCTATTTGTAAGGCCTCCTCAGACAGCCATTCTGCTTTTTTGCATTTCTTTTTCTTGGGGATGGTCTTGATCCCTGTCTCCTGTACAATGTCATGAACCTCCGTCCATAGTTCATCAGTCACTCTGTCTATCAGATCTAGCCCCTTAAATCTATTTCTCACTTCCACTGTATAGTCATAAGGGATTTGATTTAGGTCATACCTGAATGGTATAGTGGTTTTCTCCACTTTCTTCAATTTCGGTCTGAAATTGGCAATAAGGAGTTCGTGATCTGAGCCACTCCCGGTCTTGTTTTTGCTGACTGTATAGAGCTTCTCCATCTTTGGCTACAAAGAATATAATCAATCTGATTTCAGTGTCGACCATCTTTGCTCAAATTCATGTCCATTGAGTTGAATGCCATCCAAATATCTCATCCTCTATACCTCCCCTTCACCTGCTGCCCTCAATGTTTCTCAGCATCAGAATCTATTCCATGAGTTGGCTCTTCCCATCAGATGGCCAAAGTACTAGAGCTTCAGCATCAACCCTTCTAATGAATATTAAGGACTGATTTCCTTTAGGATTAACTGCTTTCATCTCCTTGCTTCCCAAGGGACTTTCAAGAGTCTTCTCCAGCACCAGAATTCAAAAACATCAATTCTTTCACGCTCAGTCTTCTTTATGGTCCAACTCTCACATCCATACATGACTACTGGAAAAAACCATAGCTTTGCCTAGGCAGATCTTTGTCAGCAAAGTGATATCTCTGCTTTTTGATACGCTGTCTAGGTTTGTCATAGCTTTTCTTTCAAGGAGGAAGCATCTTTTTATTTCATGGCTGCAGTCACCATCCGAATGATTTTGGAGCCCAAGGAAATAAAGTCTCTCACTGTTTCCATTTTTTTCCCCATCTATTTTCTGTGAAGTGGTGGGACCAGATGCCATTATCTTAGTTTTCTGAATGTTGATTTTTAGCCAGTTTTTTCACTCTCCTCTTTCACCTTCATCAAGAGACTCTTTAGTTTCACTTTGCTTTCTGCCATAAGGGTTGTGTCATCTGCATATTTGAGGTTATTGATATTTCTCCCAGTAATTGTCATTCCAGCTTGAGCTTCATCCAGCCCAGCATTTCACATGATGTACTCTGCATACAAGTTAAATAAGCAAGGTGACAATATACAGCTTTGCTGTACTCATTTGACGATTTTGAACCAGTCCGTTGTTCTATGTCCGGTTCTAACTGTTGCTTCTTGACCTGCATACAGGTTTCAGGAGGCAGGTAAGGTGGTCTGGTATTCCCAACTTTTGAAAAAATTTCCACAGTTTGTTGTGATCTACACAGTCAAAGACTTCAGTGTAGCCAATGAAGCAGAAGTAGATGTTTTTCTGGAATTATCTAGCCTTTTCTATGTTCCAACAGATTTTGGCAATTTGATCTCTGGTTCCTCTGCCTTTTCTAAATCCAACTTGTACATCTAGAATTTCTCAGTTCACGTACTGTTGCAATTCAAAAGCATCAGTTCTTCAGAATTCAGTCTTCTTTATGGTCCAACTCTCAGTTCCGTACATGACTACCAGAAAAACTATAGCTTTGACTATATGAACCTTTGTTGGCAAAGTGATTTCTTTTCTTTTTAATATGCTTTCTAGATTTATGCAGAAGATATACACATAAGCATACATAATCATAACAATTGTTGCCATTATTATTTTGAATAAACTCTTAGCTAGGTCAATTAAGAATAAGAAAAATAAAAGTTTTTGTTTTAGCTTCAGTTATTCCCTCTCTGATGCTCTTCCTTTCTTAACATGATTGGAGTTTCTAGTCTTTACTATTGATTTTCTCTTTAAAGAACTTTTAACATTTCTTGCAAGATAAGTTACTTGCAACAGATTTTCTCAATTTTTGTTTGCCTGACAGTCTTTAATCTCCTTCAGTTTTGAAGGATAATTTCAGAGGTACAAGGCTTGGTTGGTGGGGTTTCTTTCAACACTTTAAATATTTCACTCTACTATCTTCTTGCTTGAATAATTTCTGAGCAGTTGGATGTCATTCTTATCTACATTCCTCTATAGGTAAGATTTTATCATCTGACTCTTTTCAGGATTTTTTCTCTTATCTTTGATCTTCTGTAGCTTGAAAATGATCTGCCTGGGTGTATTTTCTTGGCATTAATCCTGCTTGGTTTTCTTTGAGCTTCCTGGATCTGTGGTTTGGTGTCTGAGATTAATTTGGAGAAATTCTCACTTAGTGTTGTTTCAGATATCTTGCCTGTCTCTTTCTTTTTCTTCTCCTTCTGGTATTCCCATTAAGTGTGTGTTACATCTCTTATGGTTTTCCCACAGTTCTTGAACATTCTATTGGTTTTTTCCAGTTTTTCCTCTCTTTGATTTTCAGCTTTGGGGTTTCTGTTGAGATGGCCTCAATCTCAGAGATTTTTTTCTCAGACATGTCCAGCCTACCAGTAAGCCTATCAAAGACATTCTTCATTTCTGTTACAATGTTTTTGATTTCTAACATTTATTTTTGATACTTCCTTAAAATTTCCATCTGTCTGCTTACAATCCCCATCTATTCTTGAATGCTGTCTACTTTATCAGTTAGGGCCCTTAACATATAAATCATAATTGTTTTATATCCCTGTTAATGATAATTCCGACATTCATCTTATGTCTGGTTCTGTTGCTTGCTCTGCCTCTTGAATTGTGTTTTTCTGCCTTTTAGTATGCCTTGCAATTTTTTTCTTGACTGACACACATAAAGTAGTGGGTTAAAGGAACTCTTGTAAGTAGATCTCTAGTAATGTGATGGCAAGGTGTCAGGGGAGGAAAGTGTTCTAGAGGTCTAAGTCCAGAGGGACTGTGAACTTCACAAGTACTTCTCAGATTTTTTCTCCACTTAGACAGAGTAGGATGGACAGAGTAGGCTGGAGTTGGATATTTTCCTTCACCCAGGTCAGTTAGGCTCTGATAATACCTGGACATTTTAGATTCTGTTTCTGCTGAGGAAAGGCCTTGATGAAAGCAAAATGCTTTGGCAGATATCAAAATGATTCCTTCTCCCTTCCTCTTACTTGCAGCATGAGGGGATTTTTCTCTGATAATTACTGTGAGAACCTCATCAGGCTCCTGGAACTAAAACTCTCAAATGTATGGGAGCCCCAAGAAAGAGTCCCCTGGAGTTTTTACCTGTCAACATCTGCACTGAGCCTCCAGCAATTTATCAATTATAGTTTGGATTTTCATACCTTCGTACTGGTAAAATCAGCAGTTTCTGTCTGTCTCTACTCTGATAAGCTGTGATTCCCTCTATTCACTTGTAAATGTCAGGAGTAGTGATTTGTCCTATGTCCTCTGCTCTCTTATATATCAAGAAGAGTTATTGATGTTTTTTCAGTGAGTTTTGATTTATTGTTAGGATGAAGTGGTGACTTCCGAGCTCCTTACATCTGAAACAAAACCCAGAAATCTTCCAGAAACATTTCCAATCTTTTAGAGTTTGCTCTCTATAGCTGGAGACATCTTTTCTGAGACAACTATTAGGAGATTAATGAGAATGGTTAAGAGCCAAGAAGAAGAAGTACATTGAAACGACTAATCCATCAAACTGATGTGATGTCATGGTGTTGTAAATATTGCAGAAGAAATAACACATGTTTATAAGTAAATGTTTACACCAAAGAGAAAATTAAGTATTTGCAAAGAATTTTAAATCAGAAATCCCACGTTTCAGTGTATCCTGGTTCTTTCACTGCTTAGTTACATAAATTTTTTCAATACTTAATTCTCAGAATTCACTTCTGTACATAAGACTAAATATAAAATTTTAAAAGGCCACCCAGCCTGCAACAATTATAAGAAGACCAAATAAGCGAAATGAATAAAGAACCTGAGAAAACAAGTATCTGCACCATTTTGTTGTACACTAGAAACTAACCCAACATTTAAAACAACTATACTTCAGTAAAAAAAAATGCTGAAAGGATTTTGTGAACTATTTAGGGCATGGGGTTATTACATGACATTATTAAAGTACTTTATGAAGAACTGCTTAAGCTCTTGAACTTAATCTGTAAACACTAACTATTGATAGTTTATTTGAAGTGTTTATTGTGACAAGAAGTACAGCTATAAATCACCCATCTGTTTGGCATTTTGGCATTTAATTATCACAATAAAGTGATAAAGTGTTTAAAAGAGGTTAAAAGCCTGCACTTTTAAGACTGATTTTTTTTTTTTTTTTTGGTAATTGCTGAAATTCCTTTTATCTGTTAACTAACGGAGGGTTTTTAAAAACTGCCTAGTTTGAAATCCTCCCCAAACAAATGTACCTTTAATATAGTTTCAGTTCCATACATTAAGTTATGGAGATGAACTCAGGTTTCCAAAAAAACTTCCTTAACGAAAGCATAAATACTCTGGCTTTCCAACTTTTATAAACTGGGTCAAAATTAAATTTCAAGAGTGAGATATTTCCTTAATGTTTCCTTAAATGAACTGTTGACAACTCTTTGGAACATTTCAGTATTAAATTTGGCTTCCCTCACAATAAGGCTTCTTCTGTACAGATTGTTAAAATCTAGTCACCACACATCCATAGATCCAGAATTTTCATTTTTGTTCCAAAATGTCACTGGAAGGGATTTTGTCCTTGCAAACTGCATAAAATTTACAGTAGAATATTTGTAAAAGCGGAAAGCTGAAATAGATCTGCTTTGATTCCTTGGTAAAGAGAGAAGAAGGGCAAGAAGCTTCAGCTTCTATTTACCCTGGCATTAGCTCAAGATAAGCCTTAAAATTACTTTTTGGTGTACAAACAGTGTGGTTTCTCCATCAAAAGGTTATTTGTTATAAAAGGGCTTTATTCTGTAAGACATTGGGTACATTCACTTTTTAATTAGAGCTGCCAAACTCAAGGCCAGGGTGAGGTCAAAATCATGTCTTTTTATGATGCTCTTTTTCCTGATTATAAAAGTAATAGCAAGTGCGACAGAACCAGTTTCTTCCCCAGAGCATTCTCTCAAGTTAACTGCACCACGAAAAAAAAAAAACAAAAAAAAAAAACATAAACTAATGCCCTGCTTTGGCCCTGAGAGAAGTCTTGAAGACTTCTTTAAACACTACAGTGGTACAGACAGACTATGTTTGGGCTGAAAGTGGGATTGTGTTGTTATTGTTATTTCTGTTGTAGTTCTTTTTTATATTCATCTGGCACTCAATGAATGAATGAATGAGCATATGAATGAATAAGTGAATGAGCTTTTAAGTGAGACAGGCTTTTATTTTCTCCTGGTCTGCCAGATGAGTGGGCAACAAAAAACGGTGGCAATCAAATGCAAAGTTGGTGCCACATCTGTGCTTTCTGCTGAGAATTACAGAGCATCATCAGGAACACAGTGACTAAGCATGAGAATTTTTACCAGTCTTAATAATAAACAGTGGAAGTTTATTTGAGATATTAAATCAGTGGGTTTTTTCCTTTAAGATTCTGATTTTCCATGTTTTTCTAGCTACTTCATTCTTTAATTCCTTGTTTCACAGAGGGAAGGTAAACAGAGCCTAAAACAAAGTAGTTATTCCTCAATTTTGAGTCTTAAACTTTTCTAATATACTTTCATAGAGAAATGAGGGTTTTGGACCTAGGTTTTATATGCAAAACAGAGAAAGAAAGTTTTTAAAATAAATACTTTTTCAGTTCCCAAACTTTCCCAGTGCAAAGGCAGAACAAAGCTTGAGAGTCTGAGCTTAGGGTTTTCCTATAAAAGCCATAGAAGAGAAGATGGAAGGATATATGAAAAGTCCCTGCAGTTCAGATGGAAAGGATAATCCTTAGATGTTGGATCAAGTTTGGAAAGATTTGAAGATGACATCATGACACAGAAGCAACTTTTCCTTAACTCAGCCCCTCAAATCAACCCTGAAAGAGGAGATAGGATGCACTGATGAGATAAAACACAAGGAAGGTGATGGGGAAACTGCAAACAGATTCTTTTTGTGTCTGGCTTCTTGTTTGAAAGATTAGGAGATTATCTATACTTAGGGCACATTATAACATCATGGTTCAGCCAAAGCATTGTGTAACCAGTTTCCCATCATCTAAGTGACACACAGTGGAAGTTCTTGAGGACCTTGAGAGGGGATGCCAAGATGATGAGATTTTTAGAATGACACCATTGCAGGACATGCAGTAACATGAAGGCTGTAAGGACATCGCCATGAAGACAGCATGGACTGAGAAAACAATAGCCAACCAGATAATCTCTCCTCCCCAACCACAAGGATAGGTATTCTTTATCCTCATCATATCACATCATCCAGGTAAGGAAAAGGGAGGAGAAAGCCCTGCCATGGGAAAATTAGAAATGACCATCTGAAAGACACTAACACCAGGAATAAATATTGGCATACCAAGATTAAGGTTTGACTTTGTTTTTCTTTGTTGTTTTTTTCTGTTTTCCTCTCCTTAATCAGTGAGAAAGGAAACTTAAAAGCAAGATGAAATCCGATATACAAAATACATCACACCACATTTTAACATGTCTAGGATGTAGTATGCAAACCCTGACCCCACTAAAGTGACATTACCCAGACATTCCTCAGCACTCCCCAAGCTCTGCTTTCATTCTTTGCTGTGGGCTGTAGCAAGGTAGTACTAAAATTCCAGCTAATAGTCACATTTGTGGAGGAGCAAGATACTTCATTCTGAGTAAAATCTGGTAATGAACAAGCACAACTTTGCCCTCCCACAAAAAGGAGAATAAAGGCCAATTTTGCTAAATCAGTTCTGTATCATTGGTTACACCTTTGTTGTTGTTCAGTTGCTAAGTCGTGTCTGACTTTGCAACCCCACGGACTGCAGTGGGCCAGGCTTCCCTGTCCTTCACTATTTCCTGGAGCTTGCTCAAGCTCATGTCCATTGAGTCAGTGATGTCATGCAATCATCTCATCATCTGATGCCCAATTCTCCTCCTGCTTTATAAACCTGCAAAGATACATTCAAAGCCATAAACAAAGAAAACTAATAAAAATGGTTTGAAGTAGTTCAGAAAAATTATATCAAAGTGAATTTTATTTTTAGAAAATAAAAATGTGCAAAATTAACATGCATTGTGCAAAGCTTTCTAAAATTGATTACATTACACACTAATACTTGAGAGAGTTGCAGTCCTCTTATTTAGTTATTTTTATGATGCATGCATGGTCAGTCGCTTCAGTCATGTCTGACTCTGTGACTCCATGGACTGTAGCCTGCCAGGCTCTTCTTTCCCTGGGACTCTCCAGGCAAGAACACTGGAGTGGGTTGCCAGACCCTCCTCTAGGGGAACCTTCCTGAGCCAGGGATCAAACCCATGTCTTTTACATCCTGCATTGGCAGGCAGATTCTTTACCACTAATGCCACCTAAAGCTAATTATTTTTAAGACAAATATATCCAGAACAAAATATACAGATAAGATGTAATCATAAAAAGTGTTCTAGACTTCCTTCTATTTTACCTATTTTTCCCTATAAATACACTGACAGAATGAAGGCAAAGTAAAAATTTCAGCATTGGATAAATATTATTTCTTAAATAATTAAAGAAATAAACCTATGTTTTCTTTGTAGTTTTACAGGTAGCTTTTTTTAAAAAAGAAAAGTTTATTTATTTACTTATGTATTTTTGGCTCTGCTGGAGTTCCGTGGCTGCAGGGACTTCTCTCTAGTTGAGAAGAACAGGGGCTGCTCTCTGTTTGCAGTGCACGGGCTCCAGGGCACGAGAGCTTCAGGAGTTGCTGCACGTGGGCTCACTTGTCATGGTACACGGGCTTAGTTGCTCCGTGGCATGTGGGATCTTCCTGGACCAGGGATCAAACCCTTGTCTTCTGTGTTGGCAGGAGGATTTTTTACCACTGAGCCAACAGGGAAGCCCTACAGGTAGTTCTGATGTCCTTTCCCCAATCCTGCATTTGAATTATCTGGTTCATGCATGTAGATTTTACTTTGCCAGTGAAAATAAAGCCCGAAAGATAGAGAGATGCAGACCTTTTACATATCAGACTCTTAACCTGTAATATTAAAAGCTTGGACTGAAAGAGAGCTGAATATTTAAAGTTCCATGATTGAAGGATTCTTTAAAATTCACCATATTAGTCTTCAATATTTAAATAAAATCAGAAAAAACAATTACTCTCACACTCATGTCATTGCATTCATATCTTTTATATCGTCACACTTCAGTTATTTCAAAACTCCATAAAAATTATGTAAAGAATTGCTTAGAGCTTTAGTTTTGTAGCTAAAAAACAAAAACTAAACTTCAATATCAAGAAAGAGCCCATATAGCCATCTGGTGGTTACTTAAGGAAATACATCTGAATCTTCCCATCACTGTTATTTGTTAATTGTTATATTAAATAATATAAATCACTCCTATAAAATAAGTTAATGTTTATATAATTCTAAAAAGCATCTAAAACATTTTAATTCCTTATGAATTTATACTTTCTTTTATATTTTTTCTTTAAAGCATAATTCTTTTCCCATTCTGATGCTAGTAAATGTATTATTGGCTTCTGCTATTTATTGTAAATTATGTCATGTTAATTTTCAAGGTAATAGCTGTTCTTAAATATTAGTCCTACATAGACTAAGCACTTAGAGCTGAATAATCATTAACTATCTTATTATAAATACCCATATATATTACTTATATTTATATAGAAAACCTTTCAACCAGTATTACATATATAATTAAATGCTGGGCTTCATAATAATATGAAAAGGATAGCCCAAGTTTTATAAATAACATGAAAAAAACCCAAGTAATAATGCATAAGCATATGCTCACATTGTCGAACTTCATTAAAGTATTAAGAAAAAATCAGAGAAAGGTCATGTGTAGCTCTAACAAAAGGTATTTGCAGAAAAAAAAAATCTGCCTATGTATTGTATTGCTTTTATATGCATATCCATTTCCCTGGTGGCTCAGATGGTAAAGAATCAGCCCGCAATGCAGGAGACCCAGGTTCGGATCCCTGGATTGGGACGATCCCCTGGAGAAAGAAATGGCAACCCACTCCAGTGTTCTTGCCTGGAGAATCCCATGGACAGAGGAGCCTGGTGGGCAACAGTCCATGGGGTCGCAAAGAGTCTGACACAGCTGAGCAACTAACACTTTCACACTTTACTTTCACTATATGTGTATCATTTACATAATTTTGTAAATATTCTGAATATGCATTTTTGAAAATGAGACTTTCTTTTCAATGTAGCTCTTCCTAAACAGTGAAATAAAAGCAATCTTATAATTTAATATGGCCTTGATGAAATGAAGAAAATATTATATTCTTAGGTTTTGTAGGCAGAGACAAAACATATGTATACATTTACCAGATGAATTTTTATATGTCTGTATAAAAAAGGAAAAAGGAAAAACAAAAGTTATGAAAAATAGTACATGTGGTATGTTTTTCCCAAAAGACAACCATATTAAAATGTAACATTTGTTCAAAAAGCAAATATATTGAGTGCATTTGCATAACACAGTAATTGTATTGCTGTTATTTACATAATTTTGTAAATAGCACACTTAGAGCATTTTACTAGACTTTCATGACTTCATAGAGTATGAGATTTAATGTAATGTTCACTTAAATACAGAGGCTCATCTGCACACATTACCAAGGTGAAAATCCTGCTTAGAATTGATTTTCAAAGGCATAGTGTTTTTATCCTAAGTGCTTTCATTGCCAATTTTATGAATAAAGCCTTACCTAATTTTATTGTGCTTTATTTATTTTTTTCTACAAATTGAAGGTCTGTGGCAACCCTGCATTAAGTAAGGCTTTTGATGCCATTTTTTTCCAACAGCATTTGCTCCCTTCATGTCTCTGTGTCACACCCAAGGTAGTTCTTGCAATATTTCAGACCTTTTCATTATTGTTTTATTTGTGATGCAATCTGTGATTAGTAATCTTTGATGTCACTATTGTCATTGTTTTGGCATTTTTTTAGCAATAAAATATTTTTTAATTAAGGTATGTATGTTGTATTTTTTTAGACATAATGCTCTTTCACCTTTAGTAGACTACCATATAGTTTAAACGTAACTTTTATATGCATTTGGAAACCAAAAATTTTGTGTGACTCACTTTTTTGTGATAGTCACTTCATTGCAGTGGTGTGGAACCCAACCCACAATATCTCCAAGGTAAGCCTGTAGTTAATTTTTCAGTAAATAAAGCTTTTAAGAAAAAATACAATGTTTTAGTCAGGAGAAGATGCAAATTTAGGAGACAGTCGATCTGAAAACCAAGGAAAACTTTAAAACAAATCAACAGTTGCTTTTCAATGCCAACATTTTATTTTCATAATACTATTGTTTTTCCAGTGGTCATGTATGGATGTGAGAGTTGGACTGTGAAGAAAGCTGAGCACTGAAAAATTGATGCTTTTGAACTGTGGTGTTGGAGAGGACTCTTGAGAGTCCCTTGGACTGCAAGGGGATCCAACCAGTCCATCCTAAAGGAGATCAGTCCTGGGTGTTCATTGGAAGGACTGATGCTGAAGCTGAAACTCCAATACTTTGGCCACCTCATGCAAAGAGTTGACTCACTGGAAAAGACCCTGATGCTGGGAGGGATTGGGGGCAGGAGGAGAAGGGGATGACAGAGGATGAGATGGCTGGATGGCATCACCGACTCGATGGACATGTGTTTGAGTAAACTCTGGGAGTTTGTGATGGACAGGGAGGCCTGATGTGCTGCAATTCATGGGGTTGCAAAGAGTTGGACACGACTGAGCGACTGAATTGAACTGAACTGAACTGAATGTGAATAATAAGTCCTTATTAAAACTTGCAAGTTTTAAAATCATTCAGGTGGAAGTAATGCATAGCTAAGAAGATTAAGGCTAGTTTCCTCAATTCCTGACTTCTTAAGTGCGATTTTTTTCTCAAACCAAGGAAAAAAAGATGAAAATGGAAATGTTTTAAAAGATTTCATTTTTAAAATTTTTTAACTTTTTAATTGGAGGATAATTGATTTACAAAGTTGTGCTGGTTTCTGTTGAACAGCGTGACTCAACCGTGAGTGAGTGAGTGAGTGAAAGTCGCTCAGTTGTGTCTGACTCTGCGATCCCATGGACTGTAACCTGCCAGGCTCCTCTGTCCATGGGGATTCTCCAGGCAAGAATCCTGAAGTGGGTTGCCATTTCCTTCTCCAATAAGTATACATATATCCCCTCACTCCTGAACCTCTCTCCCACCCACTCCCTATCCTACCCTTCTAGATTATCACAGAGCACTGGGAGTTTTAGGTTCACAGAAAAATTGGGAGGAAGGTACTGTGATTTCCCATATACCCTCTGACCCCACACTGGCATAGTCTCCATTATCAGCATCTTCCCCCAAAGTGGAATAACTGGTGAAGGGCCTGCACTGACACATCGTAATCATCCAGGGTCCTTGATTTACATCAGGGTTCACTCTTGGTGTTACACAGTCTGTGGTTCCAAAAAATTTATGATGACATGTATCTATTGTTATAATATCATACTGAGTGTTTCCACTGCCCTAAAAATTCCCTGGACTGCACCTTTTCATCCCCCTACCCCTTTCCCTCAACCACTGATCTTTTGATTATCTCCACAGTTTTGTCTTTTCTGGAATGTCATATAGTATGTAGCCTTTTCAGATTGGCTTCTTTCAGGTTGTAATATACATATAAGTTTCCTTCATGTCTTTCATGACTTGACTGTTCATTCCTTTTAAGAGTTTCTTTGTAACCCCATGGACTGTAGCCTGCCAGGCTCCTCTGTCTATGGGATTTTCCAAGCAAGAATACTGGAGTGCATTGCCATTTCCTTCTCCAGGGGATTTTTCCCAACCCAGGGATTGAAGCCGTGTCTCCTGCCTTACCTCTAGTACCACCTGGGAAGCCCATAGGTGGGTTGTACCACAGTTTATTAATTAATTCACCTACTGAAAGGCTGGACTTTCCTGGTGGCTCAAACAGTAAAGAATCCACCTGTAATGCGGGAGACCTGGGTTCGATCCCTGGGTTGGGAAGATACCCTGGAGGAGGGCATGGCAGCCCACTCCAGTATTCTTGCCTGGGGAATACCCATGGATAGCGGGGCCTGGTGGGCCACAGTCCGTGGACTCACAAAGAGTTGGACTCAACTGAGCGACTAAGCACACAGCACACACGGAAAGACATGTTGGTTGTTTTCAAGTTAAGTAATTATGAATAAAGCTGCTGTAAACTTCTGTGTGCAGGTTTTTGTAAAGGACGTAACTTTTTATTCAGTTGATTTTGTGAAAAACTGCCAGCTCTCTTGCTCAGTAGTTATATCATTTTTCATTCCCATCAGCAATGAATGAGCATTCCTGTTGCACACACGTTTAGGCCATTCTAATGAGTAAGTAGTGATATCACATTGTTTTAATTTTCATTTCCTTGAAAACATATGATGTAGAATATCTTTTCGTATGCTTATATACTATTTGTATGTCTTCCTTGGTAATGTGTCTGTTGAGGCCTTTGGCCCATTTTTTGATTGAGTTGTTTGTTTTATTATTGTTAAGCTTTAAGAATTTTTTGTATATTTTAGATAATAGTTCTTTATCAGATATGCCTTTTGCAAATATATTCTTCCATATGGGACTTACCTTTTCATTCTCTTGTCAGTGTCTTTTAGACAGCCTTCAGAATGGGAGAAAATAATAGCAAATGAAGTAACTGACAAAGAATTAGTCTCAAAAATATACAAACAGCTCATGCACCTCAATATCAGAAAAATAAATGACCCAATCAAAAAATGAGCCAAAGAACCAGGCAGACATTTCTCCAAGAAAGACACAGATGGCTAACAAAAACATGAAAAGATGCTCAACATCACTCATTATCAGAGAAATGCAAATCAAAACCACAATGAGGTACCATCAGAATGGCTGCTATCAAAAAGTGTACAAACAATAAATGCTGGAGAGGGTGCAGAGAAAAGGGAACCCTCTTCCACTGTTGGTAGGAATGCAAACCAGTACAGCCACTATGGAGAACAATGTGGAGATTCCTTAAAAAACTGGAAATAGAACTGCCATATGACCTAGCAATCCCACTGCTGGGCATACACACTGAGGAAGCCAGAACTGAAAGAGAAACGTGTATCCCAGTGTTCATCGCAGCACTGTTTATAATAGCCAGGACATGGAAGCAACCTAGATGTCCATCAGCAGACAAATGGATAAGAAAGCTGTGGTACATATACACAATGGAATATTACTCAGATATTAAAAAGAACAAATCTGAATCAGTTCTAATGAGGTGGATGAAACTGGAGCCTATTATACAGAGCGAAGTTAAGTCAGAAAGAAAAACTCCAATATAGTATATTAACGCATATATATGGAATTTAGAAAGATGGTAACGATGACCCTATATGCAAGACAGCAAAAGAGACACAGATGTACAGAACAGACTTTTGGACTCTGTGGGAGAAGGTGAGGGTGAGATGATTTGAAGGAATAGCATTGAAACATGTATGTTATCATATGTGAAATAGATCGCCAGTCCAGGTTCGATGCATGAGACAGGGTGCTCGGAGCTGGTGCACTGGGATGACCCTGAGGGATGGAATGGGGAGGGAGGTGGGAGGGGAGTTCAGAATGGGGAACATGTGCACACCCATGGCTGATTCATGTCAATGTAAATATTGTAAAAAGTAATTTGTCTCCAATTAAAATAAATAAATTAACTTTAAAAAAGAGAAAAAAAGAGCAGAAGCTTTTTATTTCAATGAAGTGAAGAGTATCATTTATTTCTTTCATGAATCATGCTTTTGATATTGTAAAAAGTCACTGTCATACTCAAGGTCATCTAGGTTTTCTCTTTTATTAGAAAAACCGTTTTCTAGGGGTTTTATTGTTTTGCATTTTGCAACTAGGTCTATAATCCATTTTGAGTTAATTTTGTGAAGGGTGGTGTTAGGTCTGTATATAGATTCTTTTTTTTTTTTTTGCACATGGAAATACAGTTGTTCCAATACCATTTGTTGGAAAGACTATCATTTCTCCATTAAATTGCCTTTGTTTCTTTGTTAAAGATCAGTTGGCTGTGTTTATGTGGGTCAGTTTCTAGGATCTTTATTGTGTTCCATTAGTCTTTATGTCTGCTCTTTCACTAATACCACACTGTCTTGAGACTGTAGCTTTTTAATAAGTCTTGAAGTTGGGTAATGTCTATCTTTCAGCTTTAGTCTTCTTCAATATTCTGTTGATTTTTTCTTTTATTTTTTGCCTCACCATATAAACTTTAGACTCAAGTTTGTTGATATCCTCAAAATAATTGGCTAGGATTTTGACTGGAATTTCATTGAATCTATAAATTAAGGTAGAAAGAACTGACATCTTGACAGTTATTGAATCTTTCTATCCATGAACGTGGAATATCTCTCCATTTATTTAGTTCTTTGATTCCTTCTATCAGAGTTTTACACCTTTTCTCATATATAATCTTGTATATATTTTGTTAGATTTATTTCAAAGTATTTCATTCTTTAGGTGCTAGTATAAATGATAGTGTGTTTTATTTCCAATTCCACTTGTTCTTTACTGAAATGTATGACAGTGACTAACTTTTGTATGTTAGTCTTGTTATCGGCAATGTTGCTATACTTGTTTATCAGTTCCAGGAGATTTTTGGTTATCATTTTCTGCATTGATGATCATGTCCTCTGTAAATGAAAAATTTTATGTCTTTCTTCTCAATCTTTATACTTTTTTATTTTCTTTCTTGTCATAGTGCATTAGCTAGAACTTATAGTACAGTGTTGAAAAGGAGTGGTTCAAGAGGACATTCTTGCCTAGTTCCTGATTTTAATAGGAAAATTCCATTTTCTCATCACAAACTATAATGTTATCTGTATGATATTTTGTAGATATTGTTTATCAAGTTAAGGACTTCCCCTCTCTTTCTAGTCTTCTGAGACTATTTACTGTGAATGGATATTGGGTTTTGTCAGATGCTTTTTCTTCATCTATCAATTTGATCAAGGGATTTTTTTCTTCTTTATCCTCTTGATTTGATGGATTACATTGATTTTCTTAATGTTGAAACAACCTTGCATGCCTGGGGTAAATCTTTCTTGGTAGTGGTGTATAATTGTTTTATACATGATGCATTCAATTGATAATGTTTCTTTGAGGATTTTTGCATCTATGCTCCTGATAGGCATTAGTTTGTAGTTTTCTTTTGATATCTTTGTCTGATTTTGATAATAGGATAATACTTGCCTCAAAGCATTAGTTAGGAAGTATTCCTTCTGCTACTATCCTCTAAAAGATATTTTTAGGGCATTGGTATAATGGCTTCTTTAAATGTTTGAACACATCTGAGCTTGATGGTTTCTGTCTTGGAAGGTTATTAATTAATGATAAATTATTAATGATTAATTATTGATTGAATTTCTTTGACATATATAGGCCTGTTAGAACATCTATTGCTGTTGTGTGGGTTCTGTTCATCTTCAGCTTCACTGTAAGGCTGGACTTTGAAATACCAAAGTAGTTACTCCAATATGTAGTAATTGGAGAATTCCCTTTGCTGCATATACATCCTCTCCAAAATGTATTAGTCAGAATGTTCAGTTTTTGGCTATACACAGGTAATATGGTAACATAACACTGTGGGTTAAAGTTTACATTTCCTTGATCACAAATAGGATTCTTGTTGTTGTTCAGTCACTGTTATATCCAGCTCTTTGCAACCCCCTGGACTGCAGCACACTAGCTCCCCTGTCCTCTGCTCTCTCCCAGAGTTTGCTCAGATTCATTTCCATTGAGCCAATGATGCTATCTGTCTAACCATCTCATCCTCAGCCGCCTCCTGCTCCTTTGGTCTTCAGTCTTCCCCAGCATCAGAGTCTTTTCCAATGAGTCGGCTCTTTGCATCAGGTGGCAAAAGTATTGGAGCTTCAGCTTCAGCATCAGTCCTTCCAATGAATATTCAGTACTGATTTCCTTTAGGATGGACTGGTTTAGTTTCCTTGCAGTCAAAGGGACTCTCAGGAGTCTTTGCCAACACCACAGTTCAAAAACATCAATTCTTCAGTGCTCAACCTTCTTTATGATCCAACTTTCACTTCTGTACATTATTATGGGAAAAACCATAGCTTTGACTACACAGACCTTTGTCAGCAAAGTGATGTCTCTGCTTTTTAATATGCTGTCTAGGTTTGTCTAGGTTTACTTTCCTTCCAAGCAGCAGGCATCATTTAATTTCATGGCTGCAATCACTGTCCACAGTGATTTGAGAACCTAAGAAAATAAAATCTGTCACTGCTTACACTTTTTCCACTTCCTCTTTTGCCATGAAGTGATGGGACCGGATGCCATGATCTTAGTTTTTTGAATGTTGAGTTTTAAGCCAGCTTTTTCACTCTCCTCTTTCACCCTCATCAAGAGGCTCTTCAGTTCCTCTTCACTTTCTGCCATTAGAGTGGTATCATCTGCATATCTGAGGTTATTGATATTTCTCCTGGCAATCTTGATTCCAGCTTGTGATTCATCCAGCCCAGTATTTTGAATGATGTACTCTGCTTGTAAATTAAATAGGCAGGGTGACAATATACATACTTGTCATACTCCTTTCCCAATTACTTGCTTGTTGACTATTTACATTTCCTTTTTTTGCATATTGTCTTTTTATTTCTTATTGATTTATGCAGATTACATATATATTCTGGATACTATTTTGACTTTATTTTTTAATATTTGCTGAATATTATCAACTCCACACTGAGAGTTCATTTCCTTTAAAAATTTTAAAGAAGCCACATAATTGTCTTCTGGCTTGCATAAAATATGCAGTGTGTCTTTTCCCTTTCTCTGTGTTTTTTAATATTTTTAAAATATTTTTACTTAGTCTTTAGTAACTTGACAATGATATGGTCTGGTGTGACTTTCTTTGTATTTATCTTGTTTAGATTCATTGAGATTCTTGGATCTGTATAAATAACATTTTCCATAAAAATAATAAAATAGCTCACAAATTTTAAATTGATTTTTATCTCATTTTCTCTCTTTTCTCTGGAATTTCAATTAAACATATTGGCCACTTGATAAACTCTCACAGGTCACTGATGTTCTGCTCATTTATTCAATTTTTTTTCTTAGTTTCAATTTGGATAATTTGTACTATCCTATTTCAGTTTCTTTTGTAATTTAGTAGTGTTCAGTCTCTTATTAAACTATTGAATGAATTTTTATTTTATAATATATATATTCTAAGTATGTGCGTTAGACTCTCAGTCATGTCCAACTCTTTGTGACCCCATGGACTCCAGCCTACCAGGCTCCTCTGCCCATGGAATTCTCCAGGCAAGAATACTGGAGTGGGTTGTCATTTCCTTCTCCAAAGGATCTTCCCGACTCAGGGATCAAACCCAGGTCTCCCACATTGCAGACAGATTCTTTACCATCTAAGCCACCAGGGAAGCCTATTTCTACTTTCAAATTTACATTTGTTGTTCTCTTACTCTTCTCATTTCTTGGAATGCCTCATCTTTTCATTCACTATATTCATCTTTTCCTCTAAATTTCGTAACATATTTAAAGTAGTTGATTTAATTACGTGTGCTTAGTTGCTTTGGTTGTGTTCCGCTCTTTGTGATCCCATGGACTGTAGCCTACAGACTCCTCTGTCCATGGGATTTCCCAAGCAAGATACTGGAGTGGGTTGCCATTTCCCCCTCCAGGGGATCTTTCTGACCTAGGGATCAAACCTGCATCTCTTATGTCTCCTGCACTGGCATTGATAAATACCTCTTCTGCTAATTCTAATAATCATATCATCAAGAAATTTTATTGCACTGGCTTTTTTTTCCTTTTTTAATGAGTCACATTTTCCTGTTTATTTACTACCTAATTATTTTTAATTGTATACTAGATATTCTGTATAGAAGAATGGTGAAGATTTATATATAATTTTCTTTTATTTAGTTTTGTTTATTTCTAAAAAGTTCAAGCCTCTTTTTCTGCCTGGCATTTAGGGTGGAGGGCTAATTGTTTAAGTATCTTCTAAAGTTGATTTGAACTGAGATTGGGTTATAGCTTTAAATTCAATTGAATTTGCCCATGATCAGGAGAACCTCCAGCATTCCAAGTTGCTACCATTTGATCATATCAGTATTTGAGATGAAGATGGGTTAAATTGCAGTTTCAGATATTTTTGAACCAAAGCTTAATATACATGTGACAATCCATGATTAAATATAGTTTTCTCTGATATCTTTCCATTTTCCTCCAAAGCCACTTTTTTTTTTTTTTTTTTTCTGGTAAGGGGTAAAAGTTTACCTTTCAGGAGGAAAGAATTGTCATGTGGAGCAATTTGTTTTGTATTTTGGGTTCTTTTAGATTCTATGTCATCTCTGCAGCATACCATCTCTCCTATTCCTATTCTGTTTCTACCGTGGGCCTTTTCTCTCTTCACCCCTATCTATATTCACACCAGCAGTGGAAGCTGACACCATGGTTCTCTGCTCACATATAAAAGACTTATTCTATCTGGAATTCAGTGCATTTAACCTTCCTTGTATTCACTATTTGCTAGTAGTGTAGAATGTTATGGTTTTTATTTTGTCTGAGTCTACCTTGCTGTTGCCATGGAATCAAACATTTCTCATAGCTCTATAATAAAAATTTAGAAAATTCCACTTATCAATAGTTTAATAATGCTTAACTCAATGGATAATACCAAGTGTATGTGTCTGTTTTTCTATTGCTGCAGAAATACTTCACTATTTCAATTACTGAAGCTTTAGGGTAAGTATTAATAATTCTTAGGGCAATTTTCCCTTCTTTTTCTTCCTCAAGAGTGCCACAGTTTCGCTTAGCTTCTTGGCTCTTTACCAAAGCACCCATTCCTTCAATTTGGTTGATATCAGTTGTATCTTAAATTGAAATAACGACATTAATTTACACCATAACACAATGATGAATAACCTTCTAAAAAAAAGCCTTAATATTTTTTAGAAAACTTATTATTCCAAGTTCAATTCAGATCAATGAGTTTTCAGAATATTTGACAAAATTAACTAATACTTCTCAAAGAGCATGTGTAGAGTTGAAATCTGTATGTATATTCGATTGTCTTTCTTCTTCCACATCTTTGCTTAGGCACTTACATAAGCAAAGAGAACATTCTTTTTTCCCTGACAGTAAAATTGTATCTCCCCTTCAAAATCCTGATCAAGATTTATTACTTCACAATTCTTTTTTTATGATTCTGTGCCACATATAACCTTCATTTCTATGAACTTTTGTTTAATTTAAGTGAATAATTTTATTATGTATGTTATCATATTCTATAACTCTTTCACACATCTTGAATCTTATATTATGAAACTTTCAGATGCAAGTGATAGAAATCCAATTTAAAATAGTTAAATAGAAAAGAAAATGTATCTTGACCATCTTCATGTCTTCTTTGGAGAAATGTCCATTGAGATCTCTGCCCTTTTTTTAATTGGGTTGTTTGCTTTTTTGATATTGAGTTTCATGAGCTGTTTGTATATTTTGGAGATTAATCCCTGGTCAGTTGTTTCATTGGCAAATGCTTTCTCTCATTCGGAGGGTTAGGGTTTGCAAGGCAGGAATGGAGAGGCAGACGTAGAGAATGGACAGGTGGACATGAAGTGGGGGAGAGGAGTGAACTGGAAGGTGGGGAGTGATGTATTCACACTGCTGTGTGTAAAACAGGTAGCTAGTGGGAAGCTGCTATATAGCATAGGGAGCTCAGCTCGGTGCTCTGCGATGACCTTAGAGGGGTGGGATGGCAGGTGGGAGGGAGGTCTCAGTGGGAGGGGACATATGTTTTCATATAGCTGATTGTCTTCATTGTACAGCAGAAACTAGCACAATATTGTAAAGCAACATACCACGTTTTATTTTCTTTAAAAGTAAATGTATCAGCTTGTATAACTAAACCATAAAAAGACAGGAGTGAGTGGGGGTACATTTCGGTAACACATGCTGGAGTTTGGAATTCACACAGCATCAGCACTGTCTCTCTATTTTTCTATCTTTCTCTCTTCACTCACCACAACCATCACTAGTCTAGACTTCTATTTTTGTGTGTCTGACTCAGGTACCTCTGTGTAGTGAGGAACTCATCTGTATTTATATCTTAACAGCTTATGATTTAAGAGCAAAAAGCTATTTTTACACCAATATAGAAATTAAAGGAAGGACTCTGATTGTCCCGGTTTGGATCACATATCCATCTTTTGGATACTATGACCAAGAGGATGTAGAACTATCATCAGCCCAGCCTGAGATATGTTCTCTTTGGCTACAGAATGAGATAAGCTCAGGCAGAGTACTTTGATATGTAACCTGTCATAACCTATCAGAGCCCTAATGATCTGGAAATAACCTCCTGGAAATCAGGAATTGTAGTGTATCCTTTAGTGTCTTTTTCCCCCTATATTCTCCTCTGAACGGAAAAGGTGGTTTCAGAGGGCCTCTCATGATAGGAAATGTCTTTTGGTTTAAATTTATTGGTTAAAGCTATAGTTTTAAAATATAGTTTGTTTTGTTTTGTAGTTATGTTTGGGCTGAATTAAAATGATACTGTTTTCCTTTTTTTTTTTAAACAGTGGTGAAATAGATATGGTATTAAATAATCCAAGAAAGATAGGATGTTTGAAGTGTGATGTAAAGATATTAAATTGAACCGGTTAAAGATTTATATCAGTTGGTGACAAAGAATTAGAAAATTTATTTATGTTAGTGATGAATTGAAATGACCTCTTTTATCTGTCTCCCCAAATCTTTTGCATAAATCCAGGCTTAACTTACGCTCCTCCCTTTCAGTCCTGGTGATCTGTGAAATTTCAGTCCTCATCAGCCTCTCCTTTCACTGACCCTGCTCTGCCTACTTGTTTTTGTACTGCCACAAAGTGGAAATTTGATCATTCCTTTGAAATCACAGAATATTGGGATGTTTATTTCCTTACTCTTTTCTTATAAATAGGTCTCGCATAGGTTCTAGATTCTTCTACGGAAAGTGACTTGCCTTCTGATTCTCTTTAAATCTAAATAATACTGATCACAGTTCTGAACAGTTTTTCAGCTAAAGTTTGTGGACAGTAAAGAATCAGAATGGAATGTTAAGAACTTCCAGCAGGATATAGCTTGTTACTGCTTTGAAACCACTTTAAGAAAACAGTGTAATGTCTGCTAAATATGCATTCTTATATTTATTGCCAAGTCTTTACCATCTTCCTTGAGATCTGAAAAAGGAGAGGATAAATGTCAGGGTCCTGAGTCCTCAATAGATGGCCAATTTTTGCCACAGTCAGTTCAGTCGCTCAGTCGTGTCCGACTCTTTGCAACCCCATGAATCGCAGCACGCCAGGCCTCCCTGTCCATCACCAACTCCCGTAGTTTACTCAAACTCATGTCCATCGAGTCGGTGATGCCATCCAACCATCTCATCCTCTGTCGTCCCCTTCTCCTCCTGCCCCCAATCCCTCCCAGCATCAGGGTATTTTCCAATGAGTCAACTCTTCGCATCAGGTGGCCAAAGTATTGAAGTTTCAGCTTCAACATCAGTCCTTCCAATGAACACCCAGGACTTATCTCCTTCAGGATGGACTGATTGGATCTCCTTGCAGTTCAAGGGACTCTCAAGAGTCTTCTCCAACACCACAGTTCAAAAGCATCAATTCTTCGGCGCTCAGCTTTCTTTATAGTCCAACTCTCACATCCATACATGACCACTGGAAAAACCATAGCCTTGACTAGATGGGCCTTTGCTGACAAAGTAATCTCTCTGCTTTTTAATATGCTGTCTAGACTGGTCATATCTCTCCTTCCAAGGAGTAAGCGTCTTTTAATTTCATGGCCGCAATCACCATCTGCAGTGATTTTGGAGCCCCCAAAAATAAAGTTAGCCACTGTTTCCACTGTTTCCCCATCTATTTGTCATGAAGTGATGGGGTCCGGATGCCATGATCTTAGTTTTCTGAATGGTGAGCTTTAAGCCAACTTTTTCACTCTCCTCTTTCACTTTCCTCAAGAGGCTTTTTAGTTCCTCTTCACTTTCTGCCATAAGGGTGGTGTCATCTGCATATCTGAGGTTATTGATATTTCTCCCGGCAATCTTGATTCCAGCTTGTGCTTCTTCCAGCCCAGCATTTCTCATGATGTACTCTGCATAGACGTTAAATAAGCAAGGTGACAATATACAGCCTTGACATACTCTCTTTCTGATCTGGAACCAGTCTGTTGTTCTATGTCCAGTTCTGTTTCTTCCTGACCTGCATACAGGTTTCTCAAGAGGCAGGTCAGGTGGTCTGGTATTCCCATCTCTTTCAGAATTTTCCACAGTTTATTGTGATCCACACAGTCAAATGCTTTGGCTTAGTCAATAAAGCAGAAATAGATGTTTTTCTGGAACTCTCTTGCTTTTTTGATGACCCATCGGATGTTGGCAATTTGATCTCTGGTTCCTCTGCCTTTTCTGCTTCTGTTTAGTCACTAGGTTTGCAGCCCCATGGACTGCAGTCTGCCAGGCTCGTCTGTCCATGGTATTTCAGTGGCGTGGGTTGCTATTTCCTTCTCCAGGGGATCTTTCTGACCCTCAGGAGAGCTGGTTCCGATCATTGGGGTGGCAGTGCCTGGTGAAGATGGAAGCCAAATACTAGCCCTATGTAAAGAAGTTTTAGCTGGTCTGCCCTTATTAAGGTAACAATGGGGCATATGTTCTTTTTCACAAGGGCTTTACTCTACTTCTGTGGCTTTTGCTACTACACTGGATAAATTTATAACACTGTGCCACCACACTGAGCAAGTGACTTTCTCACTAACTATCATGCATCTCTTTCTTTGACATTTTATGATACTTTCAAATTCAGATCACATAACTTTTCTGTCTATAAAACACTTTTGAAAAAAATCAGATAAACCAAGCAAGAAAAACGCAACATCTCTGATTCCAAATATAGAGAACCAAGAATGCAGTGACAAGAGAGAAAAATTGGCCTTAACTGAAATTCCAACACAGAACATGTTTACTACTACTAGAGTCATGTAGATATGTATTGGCTCTTTTATTGTAATGCGGTAAGGTTTAGCCTGGTGATGACTTAAAAGTATGGTTCTTCTCGAGTTTCCAGTGTGGGCTCTGTCATTTCCCTTTGCACCATTTTGACCACAAAGTACTGACTGGACATATCTGATTATTACTATAATTGTGTCAAAACTCCCACTCCCAATGGCCAGTAGGAAGCAGAGGCGGAAGAAAAGGTCTAGTGTGTCTACAATAAGGACCTGTGGCAACCTCACAGAGTGGCACAGAGTAACTGTCAGGTAGGCTCTGTGCCCAGAGAGAAATGTGGAAATAACTGAGGGAGTGAATTAGAGCAGACCTGGGGTCAGGATCAGGAAAAAGTGAAGCAAATCCTGGGTGGACCAAGGACCAAGATTCTTCCAGCACCATATGCATGTTGGGAGAAGCCAGCAGGGATGGTGGAGCACCTTAGACCCTTTATTCCTGAGTGTTTGGCATTAAGAAAGCCACTGAGAACTTTGATGAGTTGAGGGTAGAGGAGTGGGGTGGTATCCCAAATTAACTAAGATTACTTGGAATTGACTAAGGTTAACTTTCTGTCGAGAGATCAGCGACTCAAAATTGACATTCAGGGAATTCCCTGGCAGTCAAGTGGTTGGGACTCTGCACTCTCACTGCTGAGGGCCTAAGTTTAAGTCCTGGTTGTGGAACTAAAATCTCACAAGTGAAGAGTGCTAGCTAAAACAAACAAACAGAGCGAAAAATTAAAAACAAAATAAACATTCAGTTCACTATTAAATATAAGCCTCCATTTCAGGTGCAACTGGTTTAATGGGCTGTTACCTTTGGTGTTGATATTCATACATCGGAAAAGCACATTTATTTCAAGAGAACAGATAATCATGGCCGTTTTTCCAAGTATTGAATGTCTCTAAACTTTGGAAGTTTCTATTATTCTGGAAAATGACTCAGGAACACAGAGAGTTGAGGAAAAGCAAGATGGCACTCAAATTGTGTAAAACAGACATGCCCAGGCTTGTGTGGACTTTTGTCAAGGGGGCACAGTTTTAGGGTTAGAAATGCTTTCTGGGAGGAAATAAGTACTGACGAAGAGGTGTGCCTAGCTCATTTTTGTAACAAATTCCTAAGCTTTGAAAGAGGACAAAAGGACAAAGGGACAAAGGACAAAAGCTCCTCAGATATTCATCCTAAAGAAAATAGCCCCACAACTTAGTCAAAGGACAGGCCTAGGGAAATTTTGAATATAAATTCCACACAACTCATAGATGGGCAAAAGTGTCTGGGGACAGCTAATTCCTTCTTATCTTGGTGATGGTGGGGGTCTGTTTGATACCTGGTCTCTCTGACGACCAGTTGGTGTTCCAGCCAGTTGTTTTAGAGGACTCTGGTCATTGGAGCCAGCGGCCAACAAGGGGATTTTTAGGTTACACCTACATGAAATGTGCAATAGAATATGCACAATCATGTCGTAAAATACACTCATTTTAAGCATTTTTTGGCAACAAAAAAGCAGGAATAAAGATTATTTTTATAAAAATTTAATTCTAAAGTTTGTTTCTTAAGAGAAATGACAATGAATATGTAACTGGTTTAACATGTGTGCTGACCTTGCCATCTACCATGGGGTTATAGTGATACCATTGACAAAATGAACAGACAAGAAAAAAACAGAAATAGATCTGATAGCGAGGCATCAACAACTGCATCAAAAAACATCAGTCAGTTTTAAAACACTGTGCTTACAAAGACTGAACAAGTGTGGCTACAGAAGGTACATTTACCTATCACATTCGATGTATAACTGTTCACATAGATCAAATAACTGCCCCTATGAATTAATTTTACTCCATTCAATGTCATGATTTCTTATAGACTTATGGTTGCTGTTAGTATATTGGCTTCATTAGCAAAAGAAGACATTGATAGAGTTAAATGATGCCAATTTTACATCAGAACTAAAAGGAATAATCATATGAGCTAATTTTAATAATGCATTAATTTCTTGAAACAATTTATGGAATCAATGCAGAGCCTTGAAAGTTTATTTTTTCTGAAGTGAAACATTTGATGTTGTTTGAAATGCTACTGTGAATTCAATTAAGAAGATCAGAGTTGAAGATCATTTTTCATATTGCTAATTCAAAATACTGTATTTTCAGGAGATTAATTTCATCATGATTTAACAACATAATTCCTAAATTAGAAACCTATGGACCAGAAATATATCTGGAATTAGTTGTAGTACAAATATAATTCAACAATGCATCTTTATTAACTTTCTATTCCTGCTGTAACAAATTACCATAAACACTGACTTAAAATAACACAGATTTATTTTCTTATAGTTCAGTAGGTTAGAAATCTAACACAAGTCTTACTGGGCTAAAATCAAGGTGCAGCAGGGCTGAATTCTCTTCTGCAGACTCTAGGGAAGAATCAGTTTTCTTGTCTTTTCCAGATTCTAGGAGCTGCCTGCTTACTTGGCTTGTGTCCCTCCTCCCCCATCAACAAGGTAGCATCTCTGGCCCCTCTTCTGTTACCACATCTCTTTTTCTGACCATAACTGGAAAAGTTTATCCACTTCTAAAACCTGTGAGATTCAACAGGAATACTTGGATAATTATGTAGGATCATCTTCCCATCCCATAGTTCTTGGCTTATTCAAATCTATCAAGTCCCTTTTGCCGTGCAAAATAAAATAACGTATGATCAGATAGGCCTTTTGTATTGTTAACTCTTCATATTGTTAACTATTTTTTTAAAAATCTGAAGTGCAGTGAGAAGTCATTTAAACGTATCAGCAGAAAAAGTGTAATCAAATTTCGTGTTCTGTAAGATGTCTCCAGGCTCAATGTGGAAAATGAATAGGAGAGCACAAAGGTGAATACAAGTTACTATAAAAGTAGGTACAAGACACTGTGGTGACAGGAGCTAAGCTGCTGAGTCGTGTCCGACTCTTTCCAGCCGCATAGACTGTAGCCCACCAGACTCCTCCGTCCATGGAATTCTCCAGGCAAAGACAGTAACCCACCAGGATCCTCTGTCCGTGGAATTTCCCAGGCAAGAATACCGGAGTGGGTGGCCATTTCCTTCTCTCCATGGGATCTTCCCGACCCAAGGCTGGAACCCATGTCTCTCATGTCTCTCGCACTGGCAGGCAGTTCTTTACCGCTAACACCGCCTGGGAAGATACTATGAACTCACGATCTACTCAGAGATCTCAAGCTCACCTTGATAAATCTCAGGTCTTCTCACACAAATCTGGTGTATTGCAGTGTCCCCCATGTGAGTAAAGAACCATCTGGTCCCATAAGCTAAAACCTGAGAATCATTCATAATCTTCCCTCTTTTCACTTCCCAATATCCAGGGCCTGTCACTTTGCCTCCAAACTATTAAAAACTCTTTAATCTGTGCCCATCTTTCCGTATTCACTGCCAGCACCCTAATAAAGACTGCATGTATCTCTTGCCTAAAATCTTGCAATAACCTTTAAATTGACCCTGTCACATAGATTCTTGTTCTGTTATCTATGCTGTGTAACCACTGTAATTGTTCAAAAGTGTGAATATTATTAAAATCTTCTACTGCACCTTTCATTTCCCACTTCCGTCTTCATATTCACATATATACACACACGCACAGTTAGAACCCATGGGAATGCTGGGCTGTCTCTCATAAGAGAGACTTTTCACATGCCAGTTTCTTAATTTCTTTGCCTAGAATGTTCTTCTTTGTGCCTAGATCTCTTTCATGCCCAGTTCTCTTCTGTCACAGATTAAATAAAAGCATCTTCTTAGGAAAGCATTTCTTAATACCTTAGCATTCTTATATGCTTTCATTGAAGACTGAAGTTGACACTCCAATTCAAATACAGGTGAATCTGATTCCCAAACCCCTGCTTTTAATCAGTAAGATACCCACCACCCTCAAACTTAAGTTTCCTTCTCCTATGCCTCATACCTCAAGAACGGCTACCCTATTGAATATAGACTAATCTGTTCTCAATTTTATTTTCAGCAAGAACAGGAATCTTAAGATCAAAAACCTGGCCAATGGTTAATGTAAAAATGAATTTTCTATAAAAGCGATTTAACTTTTAATAGGTTTTATTTGTACCCCAAGTACACATTTAACAAATGAGAATCAGTGATAAGGATTTCCAAAGTTGTGCTTTAAGAATGTATATACCACGTGTTGTTGTTCACCTGAGTCTTGTCTGAAGTGGGGCAAATGAAACCAGTGACTCTAACAGAGTTCTCACAGCCATCACCCTTCTTGGGAAAAATCATGAATACCATAGGTAACTCCACAAGTAAAAGAATAAGTAGGAAACATTCTGTTCTTAGAGAAAAGAGGTGAGATGTACTAATGAGGCTACTTAGACAGGCTTGCATTTTCACTGTTTGTGCCATGTGATAAATAAAAAGGGCTCCAGTCTCTAAGGCTGTCCATCACCCTTCACAACATTAGACTTACTTAAGATTTTTTTTTTTCACTTTAACAGCTAAGGATGTTATCACTTTTGCTGAGGTCACTGAGAGGGTAATACTACTCTTGGTGACGCTAATGAAAAGGTAGAGTGATGACACGAGTTAATTGCATAGTTACCACACAATTACCAATTTATGCTCTACTGATGTTAACAGAGAATGAAAGAGTGCTAGCATTGTGTGTACTGAATGCTGGCTGATAGAAGAACAGTGCTTGGTAGTATGTGACATTTTCATGAACAGGTTTACTCACATAAAGGTTAAGAAAATGTATGCTTTCCTTATCTATTGATCTATTGCAGCTTAAAAATGGACCTAATGACAGTGATCTTTCGTTAAATCCTTCCCCCTTAATTAGTCAGGTTTCAAATACCTGGTTGCTAGATTAAAAATAATAACGCTCAACTACAAAAATCACTGAACCCCAAAGAGTTCAGGGTGGTTACAGAGCCAACATTCTGAAGGTTCATCTTGTGACCGAGTATCATGTGCACCATGCTTCAGGATTCCACGTTACCCCCACTGGTGTCCTGACCTCTGTGTAACAGACCTGCCATGACTAAGCAGTCAGATATCTCTGCCGTCCTATAATTTTAGCAGGTCTTCAGGCCTCCCTGAACTGTATGTGCCTTTCCACTACAGGTGATAAGGGCCTTTTCATAAGCTAAGACCGAGGCTCTTTGGTACTCACTGCTGGTTATCAGCCCTCAGGGCCTCATCACTCTTCTGCAGGGTATGGATACAGCTTAACAGAAGGAAGTAACCTCAGCTGTCCTTGCAAACATTGCCCCTCCCCTTATTTTTACAAATACCTGTATCATTATCATATCTTCCATGACATTTCCTTCCACTGGGACCTTTCCCTAGTCACTGCTGGTGAAATCTTGAGCAATTCTTCTCCTGCTTTGTACCAAGGATTACCTCAACTGCGTCTACCAGCTTCCCGGGTGGCACAGTGATAAAGAATCCACCTGCCAATGCAGGAGACGCAAGAGATGCAAATTCGATCCCTGGGTTGGGAAGATCCCCTGGAGTAGGAAATTGCAACCTACTTTTCTGTTCTTGCCTGAAAAATCCCACGGATAGAGGAGCCTAGTGGGCTGCAGTACATGGGGTCACAAAGAGTCAGACACGGCTGAGCACACTTGCGCGTGCACATGCACACACATCTACCAGCCAGCCTGGTGTCCTCACCTTCCAGATGCCATGTGAGCTAGCTTTATTTTTCACTCTTTGGAGTTAAGAAGTATCTGAATTTTCCAACACTACAAGTTCCCTAAATATTTTTCCTTTCACTTTTGCAATCAGTAAAAATCATTTTTCTTATCTTTTTCTTGCAATAGCTTGTCAAACATAGCCAATGGCAACAAACATTGTTTCTAACATCTACTTTCTGATTGTGCTTCTTGGCAATCAAATTAACTTCCTAGTTAATGGAATCAACGGTTCACCACATGTATCACTGACACAGTTCATGGATTTCAGTTTTTGGAACCTTACCGCGTATGAATGCCCAGCCTTCTAACTTTTGCATAGGCTTAACCTGTAAGGTAGCATCCCAGGCTTCCCAGATGACTCAATGGTAAAGAATCTCCCTGCCAATGTAGGAGATGTGGGTTCAATCCCTGGGTTGGGAAGATGCCCTGGAGAAGGAAGTGGCAACCCACTCCAGTATTCTTGCTGGGGAAATCCCATAGACAGGCGAACCTGGAGAGCTGCAGTTCATGGGGTCACATGGGGTCAGACAGGACTTGAGAACTAAAGAGCAGCAACACAGTAGCATCTCACTTCTGTCACCAATTTGTCTCAGTTCAGATTGGCTGGATTAGACTGTTAACAAATTCACAGATTTCCGCTTGAAAACAAAGGTTTTATTTCTCTCGTTTATACAGTAATCTCTAGCAGAGCAGCTAGAGACTATATTCCATACTGCACTCACTTTTACGACCAAGGCTGTTGGAGCATCCACTGTCTAGATCACATCTAATGAACTAAAGTAGAAAGAGAGCCCTTAAGGGTTTCATAGCATCAATTAAATGCTTCAGCCCACAAGTGACACCACTTCTGCTCAAAGCTAGTCATGTAGTCCTATCTACCTAAAGACATACAGGAAGTACAGAAGACAGAGAATTAGAAATATTCAGAGAATATCATCAATAACTAGCACAGCACAGAAAGAATGACAGAGGGAAAAAAAAGAGTTTCTATAAAAATTCAAGGAAAATAGCAGGCTCTCTGAGTTACAGTGGTCAGAACAGTAACCCACGCCAGTATTCTGATGTGGAGAATTCCATCGACTATACAGTCGCAAAGAATTGGACCAGACTGAACGACTTTCACTTCACTTCACTTCAACAGGTTCAGCCTACACTAATTCACATAAGGCGAAAAGCTGTAGAAATAGGTTGGGGCCAAATGTGGACATTCATGTATGTTTCTTCTTATATATTGTAATATGTGTCCTTAGTCGTTAAAATTCTGGATGTCATTTAAAATACTGAAGCCACAAAGTGAAACAAAGTATATTTTTGTTTTAGGACAAAATAAACTAGCCATATATTGGTTGGTTTGGGAAAGGAAGAAACAGAGGAAAGAAACCAGTCCATGCTTGCCGAGTGCTAAGTTGCTTCAGCCATGTCCAGTTCTTTGCAACCCTATGAACCATAGCCTGCCAGGCTCCTCTGGCCATGGGTTTCTCCAGGCAAGAATACTGGAGTGGGTTACCATGGCCTCCATGGATTTAATGGAAAGGATAAGCCAGATGTGAGAGCTTTTGTATAGAAAAACACTGCAAGTTTGTGATTTAGTGGCCATGAAAAGCCAAGAATAGGGAAATATTTAAGATTATTCTGAGGTTTCAGTGATAAAGAACCCTCTGCCAATGCAGGAGATGCTGGTTCGATCCATGGGTCAGGAAGATCCCTTAGAAAAGGAAATGGCAACCCACTCCTGTATCCTTACCTGGGAAATCCCATAGACAGAGGAGCTTGGCGGGCTACAGTCCATGGGGTTGAAAAAGAATCGGCCATAACTTGAGACTAAATAACAACAACAACAGCCACCATGAGATTTCATGCAAGAATGATAAGAACAACAGTAACTTTCTTCGAAGTAGGAATTTTGTGGAGAGAGACTATTTCAGAGTTCCATCTAGGTGATACTAGAAAGCAATCAGATGAAGATGTTCCCAAGTAGATAGCAATATAAAGTTGGAATTCAAGAAAGTCAGGTTGAGGACTTCCCTGGTGGTCCAGTGGTTAACAATCTGCCTTGCAATGCAGGGATTCAGTTCCTGGTCAAGTAATTAAAATACCACATGTTGTGGAGCAACTAAGCCTGAATGCCACAACTCCTGAAGCCTGCATACTCTGGAGCCTTCAAGCCACAACTAGAGAACACAAATCCTGCAACTACTGAGCCCAAAGGCCACAACTAGAGTGTCCACATGCCACAACTCTCTATGAGCCACAACAAAAAATCCTGCATGATGCAGCAAAGATCCTGCATGCCACAACTAAGACCCAACACAGCCAAATAAAATAAATATTAAATATTTTTTTAAAAAAAGAGAAAGGCCAAAGAAATTTGGGACATGGTTCAAGGTGACTGAGGCACAAATGATAAATAAAAATGTTTGTATGAATGAATCACTGTGTCAGAGGTTGAGGTTGTACATTTCAATAGGTTGGTGGGGACCTGGAGTGACCACAAAGGAAGAATACAAAAATGCATACCTTCAGAGGCTCTGTTGAATCCTCCATTTATGGTGTGGAAGTGAAGCTTGCTTTTGTGAAAGAACCTTTAGTTCTGAGGCCAGGAAGGAAATGTACAGAGAGGAGAAGAGACTAAACTGGTATAAACGTCAGTACCAAAGGCCAAGAAGTAAGAAGATTAAGGTTCTGGTGAGAACGATCCTCAGAAGACTCACTGTGGAGTCAGATGTAGCAGAATAACATGGCTAATAAATTGGGAGAGAAGCGGGCATCAGGAATCTAAAGCCATAGTGAAAGTGAAAAGACACTTCTACCAGCTTGAAGATTCTTCTGAACTACATAAATTGCTGGCCAAGTGCGATGAGGTTCATAGAGCATCGTTTCCGCTGATGTAGCCAGGGGTTGGAGAGAAGCTGATTTGTTTTACCATGTCCTGCATGGTCAGATCCAATCTTTGCAGGAACAAGTCACATTAACAACCCTGTTTGCAAGAAACGAAGTGTGATTGCTGGGTTCAAACCTTGACTACATTCATGTGTGCCTGTCACTTAATCCTTGATATTTCTGCTTTTGCATCTTTAGCACAACCTCATAGGGCTCTTAAGAGGATTAAGTGAAGTAATATAGAAAGTGTTTAATCAGTGTCTGGAACATAAACATTTTTGGTTGGTAGTTATTAACATTATGAAATTGTGAAGATGTAGTAACAGAGGAATACTATTTTTGGCGTACCACAAATGCATCTGTAAGAACTGACAGTTAGCCCTGTGAATATTCACTGGTCCTTTAAGTTTTTTTAAATCTACCATGTCAGCAGTGTATAAATGGGACTATCGATAACTTTGGTGAGAGAAGAAAGAGTGAGACACAAATGTAGTCTCACCGTTGCCCTCACTCTTGATGATACCTGTATTTCTACCATTCAAGATTTATTTGCTCCATTTAACATCTTTTCCTGACCCTATTAAAATGCAGATATCCTTGAAAGAAATGAAGCATTAAAAGGTTAGTAATTATAAGTGAATTTCTCCTATTCTGTCAACAATTTATCTGTGAACTAAGGTGAACAAACAAATTTGAGAGCATGAGGTACTTTCTGAAAGGAAGGCTTTAGCAGCCAAAAGACGAACAACCTCTATTACGTATCATAAAATTCTGTTGAAAAGAAATGTACAAAGAACTTCAAGTATATCTTCTAATCATGGAAGAATGAAATATTCTGATAGTGAAAGCCAAATTTATTAATTTATAGTCATAAAATGTGTTATTGAGGATTATATACACATCAAAAATTAGTTTCAAGTGACATAAAAATAAGACAAGTATGTATATATAAGAAGACTGAGGTAGCATAGAAGGAAAAACTGATAAACTCTGTTGGAAGGAGCTTAATAAGAGGACTACAGGGAAAGAGTCATTTTTTACAGAAAGAGCAATATTCAAAAAATGAGTAAATGTTCACCAGAAAGATAAGAAAGGAAGGGACATTCCAGATGCCCTTCAAACTCAGTATTTCCAAAACACTCATAAGTTATATTCTTCCCAAACCTGCTTTTCTTTTTGCATTAATTAATGAAACCATTATTCCCCCAGTTGCCTAAGCCAGTGACATAAAGACCATTAGTGATTCCACTTTTTCATTACCTTGAGTTAGTAACTCAGTTAATCTGCTCCAGTGAATTAAAATAAGGGTTTTGTTTTTCTCATGTAATGAAAAGTCTGAAGGTAAGTAGTTTCCAGTCAGCAAGGCCTTCTTGCCTTCAGGGCTCCAGCTCTTGTGTATTCCTATCCCACCGTCCTCAGGGTGGGACTGTCATCCTCCTGGTTGCAGTATACTGCCTTCATTTTATCTGCATTCCAGAGTCTACTTCCTCATGAAAGCATGGTGCAGTCCCAGTGCCGACAGGAATGGGAGGAACTTATGTCCATTTTGTGTGTATGTGTATTCCAAAAAAAAAAAAAAGGGAGATAAGAAAGTTTTGGAAATACTGAGTTTGAAATGCATGTGAGAAATCTAATAGCTACTGTTTAGGAGGCATTTGGAACACCCGAAGCCGCTATGGTGCTGTTGCTTAGGAGAAAGATTTGAGTTTGAATATAATTTAAAGAATCAATAGCCAATTTTGTGATAGGGAAGACTGTTAGAGTGCCTGGCATTGCCCAGAAAAAGTACACAGAGTAAGAAGACAAGAACGCTAAAGGGAAAATCTTGGGAAATTAGTTACAGAATGATTGGAGCAAAGTGGTAAGAAATACAGATAAAAGAATGTTTAAGAAGGTTAGACATAGACTCTGGTGAATTTAATGTAAGGATCGAACATGTCCTTATTGGATTATCAGCCAGAAGTTGTAAGGCCTTTCCAAAGAACAGTCTATAGAATGGAACCATTGAAAGCCAGGTTATAGTGGGCAGAGGAGTGAATGGAAGGTGTTGATAAAGAGACTGTCAATTGTCTTGGCTAGTGATTCTTGGCTGCAAAGGACAAAAAATAGGGCAACACCTGAAGGGAACAGAATAGAGAACAAATTTGGCTTCTTAAATTTTTTTTTTTTTTTACTTTATTAATAAGATTTGAACATGTGTATAGACTGCAGGGAAGAAGCCATTGGTGAGAGAGAATTTAAAGACATAAGGAAAGAAATAATTGATAGAACAAGGCCAGGCATAGGCAGGAAGGGATGGGATCAAGAACACAGGTGGAGGGATTAACCTTAAACAGGAGTTGAATCTCTTCTTCCTGTGATAGCATCACAGGGAAGGTGCACTTAGATCTACATGGATACACAAGAGAGTCTGACTACTGTAGTCTCCAGCTTTTATCTGATATCTGGTCTTGATGGAGGTATGTAAGAGATCAGGAAGGCAGAAATGGTGACTTCACTTGTGAGTATGAAACCCTGGCAGGAATCCTGAGCACCTGCTGTCAGATTTTGAAAGCATTCACTACTTTTTCTAAAAAAAGAAATGAATTTGTTTTATTTTTGGTTGTGCTGGACCTTTACTGTTGTGCTGGTTTTTCTCTAGTTGTGGTGGGTGAGGCCACCTCTCTATTTTCGGTGCTCAGGTTTCTCATTGCTGTGGCTTTTCTTGTTGGGGAGCGTGGGCTTCAATGGTTCAGGTTCCCAGGCTCCAGGGCAAAGGCTCAACAGTTGTGGCATGCGGACTTAGGTGTTCCAAGGTATCTGGAATCTCCCTGGACCAGGGATCCAACCCGTGTCTCCTGCACTGGCAGGCAGATTCTTTACTACTGAGCCATCAGGGAAGCCCGAAAACATTGCCTACTCTTAAAGTCATACCTACATGATAGAATGCTACTTAGTATTTCAAATGTCGTGGGTCAGACAGATCACTCACTTACAGTTTCTGAAATGATCAATATGCTTCCAGAAGAGAAAGCTTGATCTCATGATGCAGAGTCATTATGGAGAGAACGGGAACACAGTTAATTGTGATGATTTAAGATTCTTGACTCTTGAACTAGTTCATTTGTAAAATGGTTGTTCTGAAGAGAGGAGAATATATTGCAAAATTATAGAAGAGGAAAATATACATTTAGAAAGTACATACATTTTTGTTTAGGAAATGGAACTTGAAATTATAATGAGACAAGGAGTAAATATAATTGGGCTGACAGAGCCAATTAAATTCAGGGCTATATCTTTGGTAGTATGTTTGGAGGGCTTTGTGAGGACTGTTTGACTTCATTACTTAAAGTACAAGTAGGCATGGACTGTAGGACAAAGCTACAATAATGGTTTGCATGATATCTGTCACAAATTATGCTAAATTATACTAAACGGATGAGGTAAATGAACATGCTATTTACTTATAAGTATATATTATTCTTAGTACTTGAGTCTTATGAGTGGTAATTAAGTTTTTTAATTCTCCTCTGGGTGTCTGATATTTTGCATACCAAATTTAAATATACAAACAAATGTATCTTATATCTATTTTATATAAGAGATAGATATATATATGTATATATACACACATATAAGGACTTCCCTCATATATGTATGTTATATCTATTTTGTCTCATAATGTGAATTGCAGTGGTCTCTTTTTGCTTCTTTTCTCTGTGAGAGTCGGGATGACAAGGAAGATGCCAGCCTTGACTTTGGAATCAGGTTAGCTCTGAACTTACCAGCTTCTTAATTCCGTTCCTCATCTTCCTCACCTACAGTGACATTAATAATACAAATCTTTTAGAGTTTTTGTAAGTACTCAATGTGTAAACTGACTAAAAGTCCATAAAACAGTGCATAGCATAGTGCAAACATTCCCCCAAAAGTCAGCTATCATGAAAACATGGTGATGATATTAATATTTAATGAACATTTCTTACAGCAAACCTTCTACATATGCTCAATATTTTATAATGTGAACCTCAAGGAAATGTAAGTTGCCATAAAGCAACTAGATTTTAACCTACTTATTTTTTGACATTGGATAAAGTTAATTTTTGAAGGAGTATAATACTTATCACAGTGTCAAAAGCAAGTGTACAGTTAACTCAGTCTTTTCTCTCTCTCTTTTTTCTTCCTTCATTTATCCTTTTCTTTCCTCTCTCTTTTTCACTGTGTCTTACAAAATAGAGAATCCTTTTTGTGGATATTCTCAGAGTCCAAATAGAAATGGAATATTATTAAGTTCTTTTTGAATTTAAAAAAATTTGAATATCAACTAGGTGAAAAACTGATAATGAAAAGAAGACAAACAGCATAAAATCTGTGTGCAGAGGATATGCAGAAGAAAAGCGAGTATAATAATGAGTTGATTATCTCGGCAAAGATTGATAACCCCACTGATTATTAAAAACAGAAGGAAATGGAACACAATTGAGTGGTTATTTTATAGATCCCTGACACAATTGTTTGCTTTATTTCCTTTAAGTTTTAAAGTTACATTTTCTTCTTCATTTCTTAGACTTGTTTTGGTTTATAAATAAGAAGACCGCTAAAGACCCTTAAAATTTTTAAGGATGTCTAGAATCAGCATTTCATCTTACGTCCACTAGATGGCAGGTAGAGGATTCAGAATACCTTTCAGAAGCTATGTGTCAGCTGTTCTCATTTGCAACACTAGATGAGAAAACCGATTTGGTTCAGAGTGAGACATTTTGGACGGATAAGGCAATGGCAACCTACTCCAGTGTTCTTGCCTGGAGAATCCCAGGGACGGGGGAGCCTGGTGGGCTGCCGTCTATAGGGTCGCACAGAGTCGGAGATGACTGAAGCGACTTAGCAGCAGCAGCAGCAGCAGCAGGACATTTTGGAAATGAGTCTCTTTTTCTTTCACCCTCCTCGATCTCCCACACATAGCCTTAAACAAACCAAAAAGAGGACTGGTAAAACTGGTAAAAGGGTGTAGAGTTTCTAATAAGGCTTTTATGTCTTTATCTACAGTTACAGGGTAGAACAACAGAACGCTTGCAAATTTATTTTCTTTATTGAAAACTGTATAACTAAAATCCAGCAACAAAGCTGTATTTGACTATGTATTTTCGCAAAAATGTTTACAATTTTTTTTCTCTTTTGGGCACCTACAATCTAAAATGGTGTGTTTTCTCTGAACAATCTAAATCCATTTATTTTCTCAACAAGGAAGGTTCTGTGGATCTCTGTTATGGAAGGGGCAGTTGGAAATTACATTATAACTTGGCAATCGATTTTCTTTCTTTCTTTTTTTCCTCCCTATCTTCTTTATGATAAGAGAGAGTAGGGAAGTAGAGAACTTTAAGATTCTTTTTCTTTTTTTTCTTCCAGTTTTTATTGGAATCTTTTTTTTTCCCCCCCCTGGTTTGGAATGAGGTAGAAAGAATCAAATTTTCTGGTTTGAACACATGCCTTTCCATGGAGGGGCCGAGGCCCTGGAAATGTAAAGGGCCAATCTTTGTTACAGAGGGGTTCATTTCAGAGAAGGGTGTGTTCTGCAAAGACAAATAGGTCCCACAGATAGTTGCCAAGGGCACCGAATACATCTTTGCATTACACCTTGAACTAGCGTGTTCATATCACCTCTTTTTTTATTGCATGTACCATAAATGACTGTAAAAGTTTGCAAATCATGCAGAGACCTTGGCAGTCAATACTTCACAGGAAATCTACAAAGAGAGGAGCTGGGGAAAAGAGATCCAGCCTAGCAGTTTTAGTTGTTTTTTTTTTTTTTTTTTTTGGCACAGGAACCCTAGGTTGACATTGAGAATTAGTGAATGTTCGATTTTTGACAGTGTCTCAGCCAGAGGTGTCCGCAGAGCCACTTAATCTGAAATCTTGGTTTTTTCATTTAGATTAACAGGTAATTGGAAACACTCCTGTGGCCTTATTTACACGGGTTTACTCTAGGTGCTCATCTGTGATGAGGCCATAAAAGAAAGGCTAATTTTTATCTGGGCCAACGCGTGGGCAAGTAGGGCGCCTAGCTGTGGAGGCATTGCCCGCAGCTTTTCCGAAGTCTGTTTTTTAAGAGCCTCTCTCTCCAAAAGAGCCAGGCAAGGGCCTGGAGGTTGCTTTTTAGGCTCTACACTGTGTTGGTGATGCTGCAGCTGGGGGGCACACTAATCAGCCCCCTCCTCCGTGTTTAATCTGCCCATTCTGCGGATTTAGGGAAGGGAAAAGTGTTTGTTTTACCACTTTAAATTCAAGGCATTAAAGATGGGTGCCCGGTGAAAAGTCCGACAAACCAAATACAGACGAGGGTACCAAAGCCCGGGATTCGGAGACAAACTCCGCTACTGTCCAGGCCGGAGAGGCAGACCTCATTGAAGCTACTATGTAGGGAGGGTCGGCGGCGATGAAGTGGCTTAGCATCCCCTTTCCCACAGCCGGGAGCCTCGCAGCTTTAAAGCTTCGGCAGTGCCTCGCTTTGGACTGCGCTAGGGACCAAAGGGCTGTGCTTTCCCGGAGAGAACACTGGGTTACAGGGCCGTGAACGGCGGCGGGAGAAAAAGCCCCAGGCCCCACATCCAAGGCAGGATGGCTTTAGACTGTTCCTCTCTCACACACACCCGCCTCCACCGGCAGCGCCCTCCTCTCCCCAATCCCCGACCCCCACGCCAGTCCCAATGACTGGAATCCTTCACTTCTGATGCAAAAAACATTCAGTGGAGTCCAGGGAGTTTTTGAAATTCTGGCGGAGGCTGCTTTGTCCGTTGATTCGCCCCCAGGGTCAAACAGAGCCCCAAAGGTTGAGTTGGGGGATGCGCTGAGCTCAGCTCCAGCCTTTGAATTGCCCCTGAACCCCCCGTGGCCACATCCCGCCCGCGGTCCTTTACATCTGAGTGGCTTAGAAGGGGTTCCCGAGCTTTGCCCAATCCAGAGAGGGCCGGCAGGCGGAGAACTGCGCGAGGTTTTTAGTTTTCCTTTTTAATTGTAACCCCCGGCGGGGAAGCTTGCGTGCGGGTGGGCGGTCATCGCCGCTAACTGCGCCCTCCCGGGCGGTGGCCGGCTCCAATGTGGGTGCGACGGCGGTGACACCGGGTCAGCAGAGGTGGAGCACCTGGGCAGGAAGTGGACACCTCCCGTCTGGGGCAGGTTTCTGTGCAGGCGGAGGGCGTGGAGCTGCCCTCGGAAACAGGGCCTCTGGGAGCTGAGATCTGCAAGACCGTTTCCCCGCAGGTTCCGCGCGCCCCCTCCCCACCGCTCTGCCAGAGGCCACAGCTTTCCATTCATAGTATCAGAAGCTCTCCTGGGAAAACCCGGAATTTTTATCCAGACGGTTTGGTGGCATTGGGAAGGGGGGAAAAATCGTGTAAAAAAGTTGATCAAAGCGAAAAGGAAAAGCCCAGGTTAAACGAGACATTTAACAGGAAAGCCAGGCAAAGAATTTTATGACGCCAATTTGCGGTGTTTAATTTCAGGTTAAAAGCAGATCTCACATAAACACATATGTGTGTGATTTCTCCCTAAATACTGACTATTGAAACAGAACTTTGTATTTCGGAAAACCTTGCCCTAAAAAATTATTCCGATCTCTTCCTTCTCCTGTTGTTCCGCCCACTCCTACCCCTGCCATGCGTCAGGGGAAACTACTCTCCATAGAGTACATTTTTCATTCTCAGCATCATAAACCCATGCCATGGAGAATCGTAATAAATTAGTTTCAGGTACAATATAAGTGATGCTCTAAAGCTGGGTTAGTTGACATTGGTTGATTTAGTAAAAACTGCCAAAGCTGTAGCTGAGTCAACCTCTCATACTTTCCTTTAGTTCACAGGGTCACTTATTTGTCTATTTATTTAGTTACCTGAAACCACTCCCTACTTGCTGCGAATGAGAAAGGACTGGCAGTGTTAAACTCTTACAGATTTTTCTAAGTTGAATGGATGTAATGCTTCCTCTGTGCGTGCTCAGTCGCCTGTGACTCTGTGACAGGACTGTAGCCTGCCAGGCTCCTCTGTCCACAGTATTCTCCAGGCAAGAATACTAGAGTGGGTTGTGATTTCCTCCTCCAGGAGATCTTCCCTACCCAGGAATGGAACCCTCCTCTCCTGCTTGGCAGGCGGATTCTTTACCGCTGAGCCACCTGGGAAGCCTCAATACTTCCTTGAGATAATAACTAAGTCCTAACAGAGTTTATACTTCCTTGAATGTACTGTCATTTCCCTTCTTATTAGTCAAAATCCTTGTGACAATAAAATTCTCTGGCAAAGGTTTTACATATTGTGTCAAAATAATTTTTGATACAGAATATATGATGATCACTTCCTGGTAGATTAGCAATTCTACCACACATGGATGAGAAACTGATCATCCCAAACCGAACCCGCTGACATTAGGGATTGTTAGGAGTGAAATAAACGGAGACTCTGGTTTCTCTGCTGGGAACTACAGATGTCAAATGGCATCAAAGTTTCTGAGAACAGGGATGGACAGTTTGTGACTTCAGACTTTTCAGCCTTTTATGGGAACTGTATATTTCTATTTTGGCAAGAATAAGACAACCTACACTCACTATCCAAGTATGTGGAAATATTTTTTGAGAATGACCATGGGCGATCTTTAAACAACACACCTGTGAAAGATTTGCATAATAAATACAGCCGCCGGTTAATTGTTATTCTCTTGCCTGGGCTGTCTCTGGAGGGTTTCCTGGAGCGGATTTGGACAGAGGGAGGCCTTTCCAGACCTGGTTTGCAGACCACGTGGGCAATGAGACCAAAAGAATGTGTTTTGCTCAAGAAGGTAGACCTAAAGAAAATAGTATATGATCTCTCTTCTTTGTTCTGATTTGTGAAACACCAACTACTTGTTTTTAAAGGAGCCTTTCAGCAAGAGATTCAGAAGGAGGAAACTGAGAAAGTTTAGTAAACCTGATCTAAAAAGAAAAAGTACCTAGCCCTTTGATCTCCCTGGCATTGTTATTACAGTCTTAAAATAACCGCCGCCAACCCCCCCCCCCCCCGTCGGAAAAGAAAAACCTTAGGGATTAAGTAACTATTTATCTCATGAAGATAATTACTTGTTTGACCCGAAGTCATTCATTCCTGAAACCATGAAGTTAAATTGCTGAGATGTTTTTAAGAGCCACTGCTTCTGGCTATATCGCTTGGTTAACAAAAACCTGATCCGGATGACCATCGCATCTCGGATGGGTCTGGGCATCACTACTCCAAGTCTCAAGTTTGTGACGGTTCCTAGTGTGTGGGAGGAAGAAAGGAAGTTTTCCATCAGATACATCTGTAAAGAGGTACTAAGTGACCGAAGCCACAGGTGGCGAGGTTAACCGGGAATGGAAAACCGGGCTCCCTCTACTTTCCAGAACTCTGGCGGAGCAAGGTGTCACAAGCCGTAGGGCAGAAGTTAACCCCTGCGGGTCAAGGTGCAGATTAACGAGATCGATGCGGCTTCCCCTAGTGGTGCGGCCGCAGTGGTGTCCCTAGGAACCTACTTAATTCCCTTTAATAATACTTCCGGCCCTTTTCTGGACCTCATTGGCTCGGGATGAGAGGAGCATTCTCGGGTCAGCAGGCTTCTCCGCGCTACAGCCTGTCCCGAGGCACTGGCCCAGGGCAGACACCGCCCTGGGCGAGGCGTGACCTGGGGCAGGGAGGGGGATTGTGTCGGCGGCCCCGGGGGCCGCGCTTGGCCTCAGGCCGGGGGGTCCTCAGGAGGCGGGAGGCGGAGAGAGGGAACGCCTGCTCCGATGGTCCAGCGGCCGCGCGCCTCGCCGCTATGGAGGCCTCCGGGAGGCCCGGGGAGAGCCGCTCGGGTCCACGCGGGCAGGGCTCCGGGGCTCGCCAGCCCGCCCGCCGCTCGCCCCGGGGCCTTGGGAACCGGGAAACGAGCGCGGCGAGGCGGTGGCGGCCTCGCCGCTTTCAGTTTTCATTGAGGCCGCTGGTTACTGTTTAACATCCCCACCCACGTTTCAGTTTGTTTAGTAAATCGATCGGACGGTGAGAGTTCGCCGTTCGCTGTTCTGTCGCCATTGAGCCGAGCTAATACCCTCCCAGCATATGGTCTAAAGTCTCTGCTAGCGATCCGGAAAAACAAACAAACAAACAAAACAACATCCTTACGCCTCGTCTCCCCGATAACCCCGCCCCACCCCCACCTTCCACCTCGGCGCTCGCAAACCTCCTTCCCGGGCTGGGAAAAAGTGCGGCCCGGGACCCCCGCAGCCGGGGCGGGTGGGGGGATCTGCCGTCGGGAGATGCGGCGGCGGCCGCGCGGCTACGGCGACGCGGGAGCTCCGGGAGCCGCTCCGCGCAGGTAAGTCTCCCCGCCGCGCCCCCGAGCCCAGCGGCTGAGCCCCAGCCTGCGGCCCCCCGGCCGGGGTCGGACCGGAGGACGCTCGGTTCCCCTCCCGCGGCTGCACCGGGGACGCCCGCCCGGGAGGGGCTGAGCCTTAGGACCCCCTAGGCCACTCGATCTTGAAAGCAGATACCCCGAGGCCTCCCACAGCCCGAAGTGCGGGGAAGAAGAAAGGGCCGGAGGTGAGGCAGCGGGGGGGATGCGCCAGCCGGTCACTCAGGAAAAGGAGAAAATAAAAGTTGGATGTGTTTGGCAGAGGAACTTTCGGTGTCTGTCGGCGAGTCACGTGGTTGCCAGGTCTCTGGGGGCTTTGGTGGAGTTTTTTTTTGTTTGTTTTTTTTTTTTTGTAGCCTGGGGCCAGGCCAGGGCTTTGGGATATTCCTTGGGTCTCCGAGGTTTGTAGGGAGGTGTTTGGCCCTAGAGCATCACTCCAGGCCTTTGCTGCCGTCTCAGCCTCTGCCAGTTCTCTCTTAGACACATTTTGAGAGTGGGTATCTTCAGGTGATGCCTCTGGGGCGATTATATGAAGAATGTAGGTGTATGTCTTTCTGTCTGTCTATACATGTATGTGCATATATATATATATATAATCGTTATATAGAATTATATATATACATAATTCAATTTAAATCACCTTAGCTTCCTTTGGGAAGAAATGTCCTTTGGAAGCTTGTTTAAACAATGTACAGGTTAAGCAATAATCACTCCTTGTCTAACGGGAATAGCCCAGCACGTGATAAGATCTTCGAATTGAATGTAATGGGCTTCATACCTGATGTGCTGCTCTTCTAAGACTTGCTCTAATCAATTACAGGACCCCTCTCCAACAAGCAATCTGCCTTCAGTCAGCTTTCCTATGAGGGCAGCCCTAGAGAATGCAGACTACTGGCCGCTGTCCACTTCACAGGATGTCCTGAAAACTAAACTCCTCATAAATAGTAACATTTTCTGCTTTTGTTTTGTTACTTTCTCCTACTTTCCCCTTCATTTCATATGTATCTTCTCTTCATTGGTACAATGCTCTTCCCTTCCAGCTAGCACCAGTTTTTTCATAATAACCGTGTTGTCCCCACCCTCTCAGCACACTTCCCTCTGTTTTCATCTGTTGTGCTCAGTACTGTCAGTCAAGTCACCTGATCTATTTATTTATTTATTGTGTTTGAAGTCAGTGGCCTAGAAGGGTTGGGCTCCTCTCTGGTACCATTTGGGTGAGAAGGTGGAGAAAGAAGGTGTCCAGTGGTGGTAAACTACTTATTTTTCACTTCTCAAAAGTGTAGGTGAAGGGCTGTTTGTTCTCTTCTTCCCATTCCTCCTCAGCTCCATTTATAGGCCTACAAATAGGGAATGTTTCTCATCATGCTTTATGAAGGTATGTGTGTGTTAGTCACTTAGTCATGTCTGACTCTTTGCGACCCCATGCATTAATTGGCCAGGCTCCTCTGTCCATGGAGTTCTCTAGGCAAGAATACTGGAGTGGTTTGCCATTCCCTTCTCTAGAGTCAAACCCTGCTTTCCTGCATTACAGGCAGATTCTTTACCATCTGCACTACCAGGGAAGCCCTTTTAAACTAGAGTGTGTCTATTAAGATCTCATAAGCATTTTATTCTTCAGTTGTCATTATAAGCATATGGGATAGCAGAAATTAATTTGGGGGATGACTAAGATTTTTTTTTTTACACTTGCAAATAATAATGCAAATAATAACTTTGCATTCCCTGTTTCTTTTGAAAATTCTTGTTATTTTCTTTGAATTCTAAAAGTACTACTTGCTTATAAAGCAACAAGAAAATTATAGTAAAATATAAAGTGAATCCTCTTTCCTATCCATATATGTTGTTGATTTGGTTTGGTAGTGGTGGTTTGGTCACAAAGTTGTGTCCAACTCTTGCCACCCTGTGGACGGTAGCCCACAGTTTCCTCTGTCCATGGGATTTCCCAGGCAAGAATACTGGAGTGGGTTGCCATTTCCTTCTCCGGAGGCTCTTCCCAACCCAAGAATCAAGCCCTGGTCTCCTGCATTGACAGGTGGATTTTTTATCACCGCCATCAGGGGTTCCCTCCCATGTATTATTTCAAAAAACTGGATAATGGTTCATTTATCAGTGTTCTGAAATTTGCTTTCTTTTAATATTTCTCAAATATTTCTCTGTCAGTATATGAAGATTTCTTTTTAAATGTAACTGCCTAATGTAACCAGCCAACCGATATCCCCCAGAATATTCACTTGAATTTTCCAGTTTCTTACTATTACAAAGAGTGATACAGTGGTTATCTGTGTACATTGTCTCTGCAAGAATACCACAGAAGATTTATTCTGAGAAGAGATTTACCAGTTCCAGGGGGATGTTCACTTTAAATTCGATGGATATTGTAAAGACCCTTCCTAAGTACACACAGTGTGGTTACCTTACTCTTGCCAACACTGGATAGTAACAATCTGTTTAAAATGTTGCCAGTCTGATTGTTGAAAAGTGGATTTCTCATTGACAGAGTTGGATATTTGGAAACTATATAACCAGCCCTGTAATGTCTAACTTGGAGAGCTTGAGAATTTTGCTTTGAAAATATAGTAATAAAGTGGAAAAGGAATTAAATACATATTAAAATATCACCTTATTTTGAGCTTGTAAAAGAAGCCACTCTATTAGTCACTATCCATTAACTGAATGGCTAGAGATACTGGTGCATGCTAAGTGAGAATTTTGATGTTACAAACATGTGACTCTGGCGAGCCTAATAGTTGCTGTTGTGATTGTGTGACTGTTGACTTACGTGTTTGCTACCTTTGTAAGAGGATTCACATCCCTAGGAATGAAACATAATTTTAAGCGAGATATTGTAGTTTGGAGTCCTTAGGAAACTATACATGCAAACAGAACAACTGAGTGTACAGTGATACATCATTGTACGTACATACATACATCCTTGCAGAATTGCTCTGTCTACTCTCCCCATAGAAATTTTCCCCTGTTGGTATTAATCAGCTCATACATAGAGTCATAAAGTGCTTCACATATGGCTTCCTCTTACACTTGGGAGAACTATTTAGGAATCTTAATAACATATATGTTTTTTTGCTGAAACTTACTAATCCTTAATACGTGTTACATATTGTTCTAAGCCATTCTTATGAATTTTTTCTCTTACATTCTTGAAACAAATCTCTGCAGCTAATACTAATATTCTCCCCATATCAGATGGGAAAAATGAGGCAGAGAAATTTAAAAACTTGACTAAGGTCACACATCTACAGAGGATAAAACTGGGGATTCAAGTCCAGGCATTTTGAATCTAAGCCATGGGAGTGACCTTGGCACCTTAGAAGTCCTCACTTGTTCACTGCACAGGACTGCCCAGCTGAAGGGGGCATGAGGAATGATACCTTGATTAGACCCCACAGACCTTGCCATGTCTCCTTGTTCTTGACCAAGTATTCCTGGGGGAAAGCACTTCTAGGTCACAGAAGTCTGTCAGGAACGGCAACAATCCTGCTCCATGTATGCATATTTGCATGTTTATACAAATAACTTTGAAACTCATTACTATCTTACCCATTCATCATGGATAACCCTTAAAGAAAAGCTTTCCCTTTATGATATGGACTTCCTGTTGTTGTTGTTTAGTGGCTAAGTTGTGCCTGATTCTTTGAGACCCCATAGACTGCAGCATGCCAGGCTTCCCTGTCCTTTACTATCTCCCAGTTTGCTCAAATTCCTGTCCACTGAGTCAGTGATGCCATCCAACCATCTTATCTTCTGCTATACTTGTACTTCCTACCTTGTATTTAATACATAAGGAGACAGAATGCTCTCTATACAGGAGAATTAGTTCATAGCTTCTGATACTGTGTTGCTGTGAAAACCTTTGATTTTTATCAAGATGACCTTATGGAAAATGCATAGGGAATTACTTTTTTTTCTTTTTTTGTGATTCTCTTAACATTTTGGGGGACATGAAGGTCTTTGAGGATGACCACCTCATGGGATGTAAGCCTAGAGAGACTGCTTTGTTGTCTCATAGGGATGCTTCTATTCCTGCCCAGCTGTTTACTAAAAGGGGGACAAAAGCTGGGGCAGTTGGGCAAGTTAAGCTCTTTGAAGCCTGGTTTCCTCATTTTTGAAGTATATGTGATTATAACATCTGTCTCGTAGAATTGATATAATGATTATATATGTTAATAATACATTCAAACATTTAGAGCAATGCCTGGCATATACTAGGTACCTGACATGTATTCTGTGTTGCTGTTATTGTTGCGATAGAATGAGATGATTCATCTACAGTGCTACTTGGTTGTTGTTAATAAGTTAATAAGTGTCGCCCGCTTTTATTGACCCTGTCTCTAAAGGGATTATGCAGAGGGGCTTCCCAGGTGGTTCAGCAAGTAAAGAGTCTACCTGCCGATGCAGGAGCCACAGGAAATGTGGGTTCAACCCCTGGGTTGGGAAGATCCCCCGAGGAGGAAACGGCAACCCACTCCAGTATTCCTGCTGGGAAAACTTCATGGACAGAGAAGCCTGGCAGGCTACAGTCCATGGAGTTGCAAAGAGTCGGACACAACATCAGTGACTGAGCAGGCACACAGATTGCATAAGACTTCAAGAGTTTTATGGTGGCCCCGGCACCCCTCTGCCAACCCCTCTAGTAGGCCTCAGAGATCAGTGATGAATAAGAGACGTAGTCCCTGAATTCATGAAGTGTTTAGGTAAACAGTGTAGACAAGGAACATCCTGAGTATATAGTTCAGTGGTTAGAACATGGCCTGAGGAATTATCAAAACTTTAATGCAAATTTCAGTTTTGCCCTCTGCCAGCTGTATATCCCTGTGTGTTACTTAACATTTCTGTGCCTCAGTTTAAACAGTTTTAAAGTAAAAATAACAGTCTTTATTCTTAAAGTATATGTGGATTAATTCTTTTATTACTTAAGTCAAACATTTTATTTGTTGAACATTTGACCCTTTCTCTGCACTCTATTTCAATATAGAAAAATCACATTTATAGATGATAGTGAAAAATTGTTATAGATATCTAGATAGTGAATTCACATCTCATTTTAAAGTACCTACTGATACCACCATCTGGGTCTGGTAATTTAGTATTTTTTAAAATATTTTTAATCTTTGAGTATTGTTCCTCTCGGCTTGCATACTGTGTTGTAGTTTGTGTGTGTTCTTGGTCAGATTATGGAATCTGTCCCAGTATTTTTTTTTTCCTTTTGCTTTTCTCGTTTCTGACATTATGGCTATAGTTTGCAAATAAACTCTGTATTTTAATTTAAATGGAATGGAATTATATGCACTGTACTAGATACCTGGAATAGGGGCACAAATAAATCAGTGTCCCCACTCTCAAACACAAATAATCTACTTGGAAGACAAACACCTATAACCCTCTATAACATAGGGTGATAACTCTTGTATTAGTACAGTAAATAGAAATACCATGGAAAATGGAAACACAAAAGATGCATTTAGCTTGAATGTCCTAGAGAGATTTCATGGAAGAATAAGTGATTTTCCGATTAGCTCTTGCTGAATAGAGAAGAGTCAGAAAGGGGTTTGGGGCAGAGGAGATTACATTTGAAATAAGTGGAATGGCAAGAAATGAACAGGGGAAGGAGCACTGGGCCATTCTGACGATCCTGAATGTGGATAACAAAAGTTTGAGCTACGTCCTGTAGGTAATGGGGAGCATCAAAAGTCTATAAGTAGGTTGAGTTAGGAAAGCTTTCTGTCTCCTTTTTCTTTCTTAAAATTGATTGGCAACATTTTGGAGGTTGGATCAAAGAGGCACAGATCAAAGAGACAGGAGAATTGTAGGAAACTTTCTCAATTGCCCACTGGAAATGGAGATATGAAGAGGATAAGGTAGACTTGAGAGATCTTTTGGCGCTCTTTCAGTTGACTTTAAGAACTGTAGAATAAGGAAGATGAGACAGTATGAAGGATTGAAGCAGACCTTAAATCTTTAGGATTGTACAGGAAGCTTTGATTTGATAATGGTCATTATAGATTTGTAGTTTTTCAACTATTATGGTCCTAAAAATTGTCCATATTTTAAAACCTAGCTTGTATGGCAAAACTAAACCTCATTTGGCCATTTGGGCCAGATTGTCAAGTACTCAGGAAGAAGATTGTTTCTCTAGTTTGTTCTCTTGTCTAGAAGATTTGTTTCTCTAGCAAAGGCACTACTATTTTTAATGTGAATTTTTGCAGCAACCAACTGTTCTCCCTTCCTGATTAGTCTTAACTCCATGATAGTGGTTAGAATGATATAGAGAAAACAGGTCTGACGTTGTCTTTTTTCTTCTACTTAAAACCATTCATTCAATTCCTAGTACCCTTATCATGAATTCCAAATGTGCTTATATCACTAGACCCTGTGTAACTTGGTCTGTGATTTCCACTCCAAGCTTCATGTGTCTTTTCTTGACATCTCTTACTTTAGTTTTTAGCTGCAATGTCTTCTATTTTCTCAAAGGCATTATGCTCTGCACCTTCAAAAGTGCTGTATCTATTGTTTGGAAAACTCTCTGCCATTGTCATCAGCATTTCCCTCCCTGCCTTCTAGTCATCTTCCACCTTTCTGGTGGGTCTTTGCTTAAATACCACCTTTCCTGACCCCCTGCCCCAATATACCAATTTAATTCTACCTTGTTCTTTCCCTATCATATTTACCAGCTTCATCACATACTGTGGTTGCAGGATTGATGATGATTCTTTTAGGCTCGAGTGTTAGACCTCTGAGAATAAGAAATATGTTATTCTTGCTCACTTCTTTATTTGGGTATTTAGTCGAGGTTTAATGAGCTTGTGTTCACTAAATGAATGAGTAGCTTTAATGGAGATTATTGTTCAGTTGCTAAGTCATGTCTGACTCTGTGACCCCATGGACTGCAGCATGCCAGTCTTCCCTGTCCTTCAGTATCTCCTGGAATTTGCTTAGATTCATGGCCATTGAGTCAGTGATGCTATCTAACCATACCATTCTCTACTGCCCCCTTTTCCTTTTGCCTTCAGTCTTTCCCAGCATCACGGTCTTTTCCAGTGAGTTGGCTCTTCACATCAGGTGGCCAAAGTATTAGTTACTCATCTTCAGCATCAGTTCTTCCAATGAATACTCAGGGTTGATTCCCTTTAGGATTGACTGGTTTGATCTCCTTGTAGTTCAAGGGACTCTTAAGAGTCTTCTGTAGCACCACAATTCAGAAGCATCAGTTCTTCAGCTCTCAGCCTTCTTTGTGGTCCAACTCTCACATCTGTACACGACCATGGGAAAAACCATAGCTTTGACTATACAGACCTTTGTTGGCAAAGTGATATCTCTGCTTTTTTTTAATACATTGTCTAGGTTTGTCATAGCTTTTCTTCCATGGAGCAAGTGTCTTTTAATTTCGTGACTGCAGTCACTGTCCACAGTGATTTTGGAGCCCAAGAAAATAAAGTTTGCTGCTGTTTTCACTTTTTCATCATCTATTCGCTATTAACGGAAGAGACTGGATGCCATGATCTTTGTTTTTTGAATGTTGAGTTTCAAACCAGCTTCTTCACTTTCCTCGTTCACCCTCATCAACAGGCTCTTTAGTTCCTTTTCACTTTCTGCCATTAGAGTGGTGTCATCTGCATATATCAGGTTGTTGTTATGTCTCCCGGCAGTCTTGATTCCAGTTTGTGATTCATCCAGTCTAGCATTTTGCATGATGCACTCTGCAAGTTAAATAAGCAGGGTGGCAATATATAGCCTTGACGTACTCCTTTCCCAATTTTGAACCAGTTTTTCCATGTTCAGTCTAGCTGTTGCTTCTTGACCTGCATATAGGTTTCTCAGGAGGCAGGTAAGGTGGTCTGGTATTCCTCTTTAAGAAGGAAGGTGAAATGTCAATAGTAGAATTAAAACATTTGTTGAGAATCTAATTTTCAAGCTAGATTCTATTTTGGGTATTAAGCAATGACTGGAAATTCTCTCCTAAAATTTTCATGTCTGGTTAGGGATATGCATTAAAGAATTACTGCCCACTATTATAAGGGTAAGTGTTGAGTGCTGGAGAAGTATTGTAGAAACCTAGCAGAAGGCCCACTAATTTTTCATGGATTAGGTTACACAGGATGTGTAAATTCTTTATTTTTAAGTCAAGGGATATAATTTACTGATATTGAAGTATAATTGCATTGAGATAAGTATATTGAGATATAATTTACATTCAGTAAAATCCATCTTTTTGAACCATACACTTCAATGAGTTTTGGCAAATGTATGCAATCATAAAATCACTGCCAACTGCCCTGAGGATATAAAACCTTTCTGCAAGCCCCTCCTCCCAATTCCCTTATCCTCTTTGGAAGTCAGCCCCCTCCACCTCTCCCCAGCAACTACCCATGTGATTTCTTTCCTTAGGGTTGCCTTTTCCAGAATATATAAGTAGAATCATATAGTATGTGGCTTTTTGTTCACTTCATATAATAATTTTGAGATTCATCCATCTTGTTGTGCATATCCAGGAATAAAGGAGTAAAGCTTATTCCTCTTTAAAGAAACAGATTTATGAGGTACAATTGGCATATAATAAATTGCACATATTTAAAGTGCAAAATTTAAAAAGTTTTGGTATGTGTATCTGTCCATGAAATAATAACCTCAGTAAAGACAGTGAATGCAGCCATCACCAAAGGTTGCTTTGAGCTCCTTCAGAAACCCTCCCTCCTGTTCCTCCCTGTCCTCTGTCCTGAAGCAAATACTGATCTACTTTCTGCTTTTGCAAATTAGTTTTCATTTTCTAGACTTTCTCATCCTTGGGATCATGGAGCATTCTTTTGTGTCTGCCTTCTTTCACTCAGCGTTATTATTTTGATATTTGTACATTTTGTTGCATCTATCAGCTGTTCATTCTTTTTAAAAAATATTTTTAACTGAATGACATAATATTGTATGGTTATGCCACAATTTGTTTATTCATTCACCTATTAATAAACATCTGAACTGTTTCCAGTTTTTGGTTCTTACAAATAGAGCTGCTCTGAACCTTCTTTTAAAAAGAGTTTGTGGGGATAAATGCTTTCATTTGTTTTATGTAGTTGCCTAGCAGTATAATGGCTAGATCTTATAGAAAAAACAGGTTTCCACAGTAGTTGTACCATTTTATGTTCCCATCAGTAATTCTTGAGTTCCAGTGTCCTCACATCCTTAAGAACATTTGGTTGACCAGTCTTTTAATTTTAGGTATTCTGAACAGTATCTGATGAGATTTCACTGTGGTTTCAATTTACATTTCCCTGATGACTAGTGATGCTGAGCATCTTTTCATGAGCTTAGGTACCATTAAGCTGCTTTCTTTGGTGGTTCAAACCTATGCATCTGTGCCCGCCCCCCCTGCTCCCTACCCATCTTTTTGTTATTTTATTTATTTATTTTGACAGTGCTGCATGGCTTGTGGGATATTAGGTCCCCTACCAGGAAACAACCCTGACTCTTGGGAGTAAAAGCATGGAGTCCCAACCACTGGACAGCCAGGGAATTTCTCCTCCACCCATCTTTTTAAAATTGAGCAATTTGTCTTATTATTATTGAGTTGTAAGAGTTCTATGTATATTATAATGATAAGTCCTTTTTCAGATATGAGATTTTAAAATATTATCTCCCTATATGAATTTACTTTTATACAAGGGATAGGATTTGACTGAAAGAAGAGAAGAATAAAGGATATTTTAGTCTTAAATAGGAATAGCATTGTTTTTGTGGTTTCATGAAGCTCCAGTGTAAAACAGAAAAAGATGGTAGAAAGTGAGTTCACAAAAGTGAGAAGAAACCTGAAAATAGAGGCTTTTTGATGTCATACTATGGAATTTAGACTGTGTGTGTGTGTGTGTGTGCACTAACATTAATAAATATCTGTACAATAACAATGTTGATAATACTTGAACTTCACAGTTTATAGAATTCTTTCATATGCAGAATTTATAATGTTTCCATCTACATTATTTGTCTTGTGACAAATATGAGAAGACCCTGAGACTTGGAGATAAGTGTACACAATGTTAAATACGGGTTTTGGGGTTTTGAGCAAATTTTTTTTGGCTTGTGTGTGTGTGTACATTTAATACGTGAAAGTGATATCTGCGTTGATCTGCAGGGACAGGCGAACACTCACAGTGTTCAGTGTTCAGACAGGGAGGGACAGTGTCCTGCTGAGCTCCCGTAGATGGTACAACAGGCCCTGATAGAGGTTGGGGATTATATAATTGTAGTGTTAATATTTTGAAAATGACCATTCACAGTTACCATAGAATGATTTGACAAAACTGCCAAAACCTCAGAGGATTTTCTAGATTCTGAGAATATTCTTTTAGTTGTCCTGATTCTAACTGAATAAGGTATTGCATTTGTCTTACATGTGTAGAAGTTAATTTGCCAAGGGAAAAAAAGAAACAGTCTAATCAAGTTCTTCATTTTTGAATTTTAATTTTTTAGTTTCTCATGAGAAGTTCAAAGATAATAGAAAGTTCTCAAACATAATCCTCTCACTCCATATATTCTATTCCCAGTGTTCTGCTCCAGGCTTTGCCGTCTTTCCCTCTGCTGTTTAGGTTTGGTTTCTTCTTCTGCCTTGTAGATCTTCTCATTGTGGTCTTCCCTTCCTGAGTGATGGTGTCTTAATCTCTTCTCATAAGGACACCAGTCATGTTGGATGAATGGAGGATGTGCCCATGGGAACTCATTTTATCTTAACTACTCTTTCAAGGGGCTTCCTTGGTGGCTCAGGCAGTAAAGAATCTGCCTGCAATGAGGGAGGCCCAGGTTCCATGCCTAGGTCAGGAAGATCCCCTGGAGAAGGGGGAATGACAACCCACTCCAGTATTCTTGCCTGAAGAATTCCACGGACAGGGGAGCCTGGCAGGCAACAGTCCATGGGGTCACAAAGAGTTGGACAGGACCGAGTGACTGACACTTTCACTTTCACTCTTTAAAGCTCCATCCCCAAATACAGTTATATTCTGAGGTACTGGAAGTTGGGACTTATAAAGTTTGAGGGCTGGGGAGATACAATTCAGTTCAAAGCAGCAGGGTGACAAAATATTTAGTTTTATTATAATCTTAAATATTCAGATCTTCCTTAAGGTGCATGTGTACTTTTGTTTTAGTCTCTAAATTAAATCAGCTGAGTCCAAAACCCAAATTATTTATGTTGATCTCTAAAAAGACTTCCTCTCTCTACACTTCCTCTCATCTATGCTCTGGTCCCTTAATGTCTCCTCCCTTTTGAGCAGTTCCTCTGGCCAGGACAAATGGCACATATTGGCGTGACTTAAGGTAATATCTAGAGTCAGTGAATAATATATAGAAAGAAAAATCTTCTCTGAATGATCTAGAGATATGTTTGATATTTAAAAAAATATATTCCTATATCTGTTTCATATGTTCATACTATTTCCACATCTTGGCCTTTGAATAATGGGTATGTTTGGGTTAAGTAGCCATAGAGTGAAGTCCTCTGGGTGTGCATGTCTATGTCACTGAGACTATCAGAAGTCAAAGAACAAAGCCAAATTAAGCTGAATTCCAAAGCAGGGCAGATAACATATTTGCAATTTTGGGAAAATATTTTAAATATATCTTTCATTCAGACTTATTACTTCCTGCTGGGTCTAGGACATTGTGTAGGCATTTATGCCTCACCTTAATTTGGTTATATAAAAGCGTGGAAATTATACAAAAGTATATACAATATTTCAGAGACTGCTAAACTGTGTATCTCTTGAGTTAATGGAAAAGAGACATATAGCAAAGCACCATTCATGCTGATAGCAGAAGTGCCAAAATGTCAAACTAATTTTGAGGGATGCTCTCAATGGTCCAGTCTCCTCTTCCCTGGTTGTAAGAGATAAACACATTCAGCCTTTCAGGTTCAAAGGGGCAGTTTCTGCATTTGAAGTTATGCATTAAACAGATTGTTTCAGAATTTCTCAGATAGAGTCCAAACAACTCAGATTGCAGTAAAAGCTCTATGATTCACTCTCGCAAAACTTTAATTTCACTGACAGTTAACTGCAAATCATGGGCGTTTAGAACAGTGTGTTCACTACGGTGAGTCTATTTTAAAATTGTGAAAGATTAGTTGTACTATGTCTTTAGCCGTCTTGCAATAAATATCTTAGGGATAGTCAGTTCATTGATTTACAGAAAACTATCTGTCCTGGCATGGCATGATGTGTGTAAAGCACTTCAGTCAGAGGGAGTTAGATAGTAGACTGAGCTACTGAGTAACACTTGACAAGTTAAACTTTTTGTGCTTTATTTTGCCCATTTCTAATCTGGGATAATAGATCAGCTATCATCGGGTTCCTGAGAATCTTAAATCAGACAACATATGTAAGATACCGCCCAGCACCATTTTCTGGTATTTGTGAGTGACTTAATGAATGGACATGCATAGTAGGTGCTAGGATGCTTCAGTCATGTCCAACTCTTTGCGAGTGGACTGTCAAGGGTAATCTTCTTAAAATGTAAATGAGAACACATTGTCTCCCTGCTTAAACCCATCCAGCTGGTTTTCTTTCCATTGTACCAGAAATAAAGTCCAGGCTCTTTTTCGTCCCTTGGAGACTTTTGAAGTTCTGGGCTTCTCCTGTCTTTCATTCTTACCTCTTGCAACTCTCTCTTACTCCTTGGGTTCTAGCCACATCCAGGTTTTCTCAGTTTTTAAAAAATGTCAACTTATTTTTCATCTCAGGGCCTTTGCCTTTTGCATTCAATACTCCTTCCAAACTCACATCCACCTCCCACACATTAACATCACATGACTGTCTTCAGTCTTTACTTTTCAGTTTAAATTTCGCCTCCACAGAGAGGTTTCTTGGAGTTTCCTCTGATTTGTAAACATGCCTTCTTTCATATTTATTGTTGATTGGGGATAATCAATCAGTTCAGCTGGCTGGGAGGTCTTAGCAGCAGAAGCCTGAATGGACGTTGAAACAAAGGGTAAGACAAAAGGCTAGGAGAGCAAGAGAAGAAAGGCAATCTGGGTACTAAATATTAAATGAGGTTAAAAAAGAAATCTGACATTATTCTATATATAACTTGAAAACATATTTCATGACATAATTTTTTTATTTGTTTTAAGATATAATTATTATTAACTGCTAGAGTTTAGAACTCTAAACAGCACTCTGTGTAGAAATGTAATGCAACCCCATGTGTACTATTAGAAGTTTCACCTTGCCACATTACAAGTAAATAGAAATAAGGGAGAGTAATTTTAATAACCTCTTTTATTAAACCCAATTTCCCAGGTGGCCCAGTGGGTAAAGAATCCGCCTGCAAAACAAGAGACACAGGCAACAAGGGATGCATCCCTGGGTCGGAAAGATCCCCTGGAGGAGGGCGTGGCAACCCACTCCAGTATTCTTGCCTGAAGAATCCCATGGACAGAGGAGCCTGAAGGGCTACAGTCCATGGGGTCACAAAGAATTGGACACAACTGAAATGACAGAGCACGCATGCATGCATCCAAAGTATAATAATTTCAACATATAATCAATATAAACGTAAAAGTTAGGAGGTATAGTTTGCATCGTTTTTCATAGTAAGCTATTGATTTCTGGTGCATTCTTTAAGCTTGTAGCACATCTCAGTTCCCACTAGTCACAGTTCAAGTGCTCAGTGGCCACATGCTCCGTGGATAGTCAGTGTGTATTGAAAGCTTATTCAAAAGAGATTACCATCCTTACTCCTCTTTCATCATGTGGGAGGATTTTTTAATTTAATTTTGTGACAGTCTAACTTTGAATTGTTGGGCTTTTTTGTTTGTTTTTTTGTTTTTTAGATTAGATACATCAGCTTTCTGTTTTCAAAGACTTCTTAATAAATTTATGAGAAAAATATTGTCTCACCTTTCTGGAAACACAAAACCTATCACTTCTCTCTTTATCGTGTTTGAAGAGAAGTGAGAAGTACAGTTGACGGGGGTTAGTTTACACTGGAGAGCTGCTGCTGCTGCCAGATGCTCTGCTACTTGTAAGATTTAATTGTGAAGCAGTTGACATGAGAATGGCACATGCCAGGGATCGTCCAAGTGGAGCAGGCATCATTTTCACCCAAGAGCCAGTGGTCAGCAGAGTACTGGGCTGCATCCCAGAGGTTGTGCTCAGTAGGTCTGGGGTGGGGTTGAGAATCTCCATTTCCAGGTGCTGCTGCTGCAGCTGGTGGAGGCTGTTACTGGCAGAGGTCACCTCACCCTCCCCGCCACCCTCTCCCCCTACCCATCCTGTCCCACAATTGCCCTGAGCAACACTTTTCATTTCTTCCTAGGCTGATGATGCCAACCCTGAAAACTTTGTTTCTGTTTGTGTGGAGGTGGTGGGGAAGGGCCTGGGGGTGATGGTGGATGGAGGAGGTCACCTATCCATTCATAATAATGCTGTATTCCACTTGAAGAAACAGGGGCAAAAAGAGCCCTCCAGGGGAGGCAGGAGAGAACCAAAGACAGATTTCAAAAAGGAAACTGTTTTTTATTTATTTATTTATTTTCTTCAAAAAGGAAACTCTTAATGAAACAGCACTAAGATCAGGGAGCAGCACAACTGATCTGTGACGATTGCTTGTATTTACCTCTTTTGCTTTGAGAGGTGGGGAACAATATCTTATCTTCTATGTCAAGATGATAGACTTTTCCTGAAGCAATAATAATTCTGTTAAATGAATACTCAATCCAAAGTCTAATATTTTTCCCGTTGTTTTTCTAGTCATTCTAAGTTCCAAATCCTAAATTAGCTTTGAGGCTCACATGGAAGTAGTACCATTGTTTATATGAAAAGAATAATGCTTGAACTATTTATGTTGAATTTCTACAAAGCTGCAGTTGTGTGAGTCAGACCTCTGTGAATTCCAGGTAAAATTAGTGTGAAATTTCTGCGTGATGAGAAAAATTATTATCAAACTAAATATAACCTCGATAAAGCTATGAATTTGAAAAAGAATTTAAAGGCTAAATTTATTTTAAAAAATGAAGTGAAATTAATCTTATCTCTTTACTCTCTGAAAACTTTAATTTTTCTGTTGCATTATTTAATCCTCACTGAGCTCTTTTTATTGGCATGCATTGATCTAAATGCTTTGCCAGCATTAAGTCATTTAGTCCTTGTAATGACCTAATGATTCTGTTATTATTGGTCTTATTTTACAGATAGACATTACACAGTCAGTTAGCAGGGATGATATTCTGAAATTCTTAACTGATGTATTATGCCCTCTTCTCTTTGAGATTCAGCTGTCTTAATTTGTTCTTTTGAGACATGGTCCTCTCTTCTTGATCTTCCCCCATTCAATTTATGTCCGATTAGACACTCCAATACTTTGGCCACCTCATGTGAAGAGCTGACTCATTGGAAAAGACCCTAATGCTGGGAGGGATTGGGGGCAGGAGGAGAAGGGGACGACAGAGGATGAGATGGCTGGATGGCATCACCGACTCAATGGACATGAGTTTGAGGAAACTCCAGGAGTTGGTGATGGACAGGGAGGCCTGACGTGCTGCGATTCATGGGGTTGCAAAGTTGGACACGACTGAGCGACTGAACTGAACTGACACATACATTTGAATTTTTTTCCTGGAATTTTTTCTCTTTCACATCATTCAGTACTTTTACTTCCCTTTGTGTCTCCTCTGTGCCATTCAGCTTTTCTGAAAGTATAATTCACCTTCTTTTTCCTTATATCTGTCCTTTAGTAACCTTTTACCTTAATTAGTTCTGGAAACTCTTCAATATTTTTCTACTCACTCTTAATTATCAAAACAGAATAATAATGACATTCAAGGACTTTTTAAAAATGAAATTCAAATCACCCACCCACTATTCAGTGCATGCACATTACTTTTTTGCATGTTAGTGTCCAGTCTCCTGTACGTGTTTGTTTGTGGGGACACATACATTTTGTATTTACCCACCAGGAGGGATTTGTGTTTGGGTTTTTTCACTGATTAGTGGATTAAACTTTTTCTTCTTTTTAGAGCAGTCCTTAGAATTACCTTTGTAGTATCTCATAAAACTTCTGTTACTTTGAAATAACACAATCTACCTAGCCATTTTCCTACTGTTGAACAGGTTGATTTTAATTATTTCCTGTTTGCAATTTTGTAATGAATGTTTGTGCATGAACACAGCTTTTTAAACAAATGATTTATTTCTGTACTATTAATTTATATGTTAATTTAAGTCAACGAGTCAGCCTTCTTCTAGTTTTTGATACATACTGTTAAATTGCTTTTGCTTTTAACTGAAGATTTTTTATTGAGTTGTAGCAAATCTTAAAGTGTATGCTCAATTTTTTTACGTATGTCAACTGTAACTGTTACCATCTAAAATAGGATTTTTCCAGTTTTTGAGAACTGTCATTAGGCTTCTTACTCAGGCATAGATTAATTGTGCCTATTTTACTGTGCACTGTGTATGTTGCTTGTTCTTTGTTTTTCTATTGTGTGCCTTTGGATGAATATACAACAGTTTACTACGTCTATTATTGATGAGCATTTGGGTTCTCTTCAAATGTTTCTGGGTTACTACAAATAAACCTGCCTTAAGCACACTTTAAATGCCTTTTGTTGGACCTGAGCCTTCATTTCTGAAGGGTATATTCCCAAGAGTGAAATTACTGATCATCAAGGATATTACCTTCTTAAAGTTTAAAATTTATTTAAAATACTAGTAAACTATTTCTGTATTATAAGTTGATCAGAACATTATATTGTCATACAAAAGGAAAGAGAATTATTTAGGAAAGCAGTAAAAGAACTGAGTCTAGATGGTTTGCCACCATCTTTCATTGATGGCAAAACTTAGCAAGTTTCACTTACCGTTGATTATCCCTTTTCTTCCTGTATTTAATTTAATCATACATGAAACTGTATATCTGTTAGCTCATGAAATGAATATCTAAACTGTTAATTTTTTTTTTCCTGCCTGTGCAGCATGTGAGATCTTAGTTCCCCGACCAGGGATGAAATCCATGGCCCTTGCCGTGGAAGGGTAAAGTCTTACCACTGGACTACCAGGGAAGTCCCTAAACTGTTAGACTTTTATTTCTGTTACTATTTTTATTGAGCTGTAATTGATGTATAACTATCATTACTATATTGGCTGTAAATCCTCTTCTGTTCTTCTTGGATTTTGCTCATGCCATTGTGTCTACCCAGAATCACACTGTCAGTATTCTGTTTGTTTCTCCATTGTGCTCTGTGTTATCACTTCACACTTTTTAAGTACTGACTGCCCAGCAGCAACTGACAGGTAAGTATTTGTCTATGTTAATAAACCCAATGAAACCATACCCTTGCACTTTGTTTAATGTAGAGTTCACGTGAATTGTTCAGGTAGACACAGCATACATGGAGACTGCCACACATAAATCCTGAGTTTTATTGGGTATTAGTGAGCATGATTTTGAAAACATACTTTTTATTTAAGTAGGGTTATGAGAACAATAAATTTTAAAGAACTTAAGCTATTCTCACAAATTTTATATTCTGCTCATCTTATAGTCAAATTTTCTTGAAATGATTCTGGTGATTCTTTTATATTGTCTCTGAAACCTCCGAATGAGGAAGTCAGTGCAAAAAATTCCTTCAACACAGGCTTTATGCATTGTCATTAAGCAGCTTTTATTTGTTAGGGTGTGTCAGCCATGAATATCTTCTCTCTGTGACACCCAAATTATAGTGACGGTTTGGAACTTAATAATATCGTTGAGGTGCAGGCCACACAATGTTTCCATTATTGCAGTTCTTATTTATTGGAAGGTAAAAGAATGTAAAGAGAAAACAGTAGATGGGAAGTGATAAAGATTAAGTGCTGTGGAACACTCTGACACTGATCGAACTGTGTTAATGTTTATTTTAGTACTCCGGAGTATTACAGTCTCTTGTTCAAACTCCTTCATGTAAAGCTATTTTCAAACTTGTGGGGAGGGGGAGGGTCATCTTTAGGGGGAGGGGAGCTAGTAGGAGAGAAATGCAATGATTTATTTTTAAAATAGACAAAAATCAGATTTAAACATTTTAAAATCTGTGTTTTCTTTTCCAAACTGTTAAGTGATTTTATTGTTGAAAAAAAAGCTTTAGAGTTAATGTTTTAAGATATTGCTATTACATGAGAAGTGAGGCAATAAAAAGTAATTATTTTAGGACAGTTTTATCAGCAATTTACAACATGCCACACACTGGCTGTTTGCAGGTATTTCCGTAGTCATGCTCACATTCTGGTTCTTAGTATCAGAAAGAACCTTTCCTTCTGATCAGTGAATGGGTTATGGCACTGAGCATCTAAAAAGCATTCAGATTCTCACTGTTGGAACAAGGATGTATGAAATTAAGAATATTTTATCATTTAGGATAGTACCTAACACATAGTGGATGTCTCAATAAATATTTGATTAATGAATGACTATATTTGGGATATAAGAAAATTTTTGGAAGGTTGGCCGTTTAGATAATAGCAGGGCTATATGGAAAAGAATGTAGAAAATAAGTAAAACTTATATAACACTCCAGTGAATGCATAGTATGGCATATAACTCACACTTTACTAATTTAGGAGAACTCTGAAGGTTTATGTAGCACTTTTAGCCATCAGTTCTTTTCCTACCCGTGTACTCCAGACAAGCTCTTGCTCATATAAATGAAGAGTCATGTACAGCAATGCTTAATAGCAGAAATCAACAAACAATGTTGATGTCCATCACTAGTACAACAAATAAAGCACTGCCGTATACAGTGGAATGCTATATTTTAGTAAGAATGAATGAATGAGAGGTACACCATCAACATGGTTAAATCTCAGAAACATAACAAAGAAGCGAATCAGAGAAGGATGTGTTGAGTATGGTTCCTTTCACATGATTTCAAAAGCAAGAAAATATAACACTTTCTACATAACACATAAATGTTAATATTATTAATTATAGTCTGTAAAGGGAAGAGTTAGAATAGTGATCAGAATTCCAGTTAATGCTTAGTTACTTAGTATACACTAGGCAGGTGGGTATATGTTTGGAGAGAAGTGCAAATCAGGTTTTCAGACTGTCAGTGTTCTCTTTCTTCATTTGGGTATTGTTACTCAGAGTTTCATTTATTATTAATACTAATGAATGGATTATACACATAATTATTAATAACATTGATTTGTTTTTAATATTAATACATGAATTATATACATGCTTCCTTTTCTAATACATTTTACAATCAAAATAAAATAAACTGTTTCTTAGAGACTGTTGTGTGTTAGGCAATATCCTAGTATCCAGGAGCTCTCAGCTAGAGTAAAGGTAGACATTAATTCAATAATTGCAGTTACTCTAGGCTTACTGAATGAGAAGTATGTGGTGCTAAAAGACTGAAATAGGTGATGTGATCTAATCAAGGAAGTGCAGAAAGGGATTCATTGAGAAAGAGAGAATTGAGCTAATATCTAAATACTAAGTCAAAGTTAATGTGGAAAAGAAGGACGGAAGGTAAAAGTATCCTTGTAGGGAAACTGATATAAGCAAAGGCTTTTGGGTGCAGGAAGAAGCACTGTGAATATGAAGATAGAAAGGGCAATCATTGTAAGTGTTGCAAAGGGAGAAATGAGTATTGTGAAGAATATTACTCAAGAGGTATGTAGGTGTCAAAACCAGCATCTTGTAGATAATATTAAGGCTTTTGTTTTCTCAGAGTGAGGAAGTTGAGACGTTTTAAGTAGAAAGATGATGTGAACAGTTTTACATTTTGAATATGTCACTGGCTGCAGTTGAATGACTGTTGTTCAGTCGCTCAGTCGTGTCTGACTCTTTGCGACCCCATGGACTGCAGCATGCCAGCCTTCCCTGTCCTTCACCATCTCCTGGAGCTTGCTCAGATTTATGACCATTGAGTCGGTGATGTCTGACTGGCTGGGAGCAAAAGTAGATATGAGCGTGTGTTAGTTGCCCAGTCATGCCTGACTCTTTGTGACCCCATGGACAGCAGAGCATCAAGCTCCCCTGTCCACGGGATTTCCCAGACAAGAATACTGGAGTGGATTGCCATTCCCTTCTCCAGGGGATCTCTCTGACCTAGGAATCACACCCTGGCCTTCTGCATTGCAGGCAGATTCTTTACCATCTGAGCCTCTAGGGAAGCCCAGATATGAGTAGATCAGCCCAGAGATGTGGTGGTCCCAGTAACACATAGCTTGGATGAAAGTGCTGGTAGGGAAGATGAGAAGATACAAATTGATTTCAGAAAATTTTTGAGGACAAATGTAAGGGATTTGGTAATGGATTGGATATGGGGAGTGTGTAGGAGATACTTCGAAAATGATTTCTGAGTTTCTAGATTGCCTAAATGAATGGCTGGTGGTACCCTTAACTGAGAGAAGGAATATAGGAAGAAGCTACAGGCTACATTGTTTATTTAGATTTGTACAATTATATTTTAGACTTCTGAGAGCAGATAGTGATCTAATTTAGACTTTTGAAAGTATGTTTCTTATTTGTATTATGTCTTTAACTGAATTTTCAGTATGGTGTAAGACCAATTTTTTCTCTCTTCTTTTTTAGATAACAGACAGAAATATATTAATATAAAGAAAGCCTTTATTATCTCCTTTCTTTCATTTTAATTTCCAACCATCACCCATAGGGATCTCAGATTTAGATTCAATATAAGAGAGGATTATTGGTTCTTTGCTGCTCACCATGATTAAAATAATACCCTCTCTCAATACTGAAGGTAGTAGTGTCTAATGTTAGGCTTGTCCCAATATTGAGGAATATCTTGGCATTTCATGGAAGTGTGATCATTTGAAGGGTAGCTCTATGTTGTTCCCTCTGAAGAGCAAAGGGTAATCAGTACCAAAAATATGAGTTTAAGAAAGAAAGCTACATCATAAAATTTCATTGTTCTGATTTTCAACTGGAAAATCCTGTGATTTTCAACTGGAAATCCTATGGTTATTCTTTGATTTCTGACAATATGGTAGATTATATGTCTAGAGAAACCTTCTCATTGATAAAAACAAAAATACCAGACAGAATATATTTTTCTTTCTTTCTTTGATTTTTTAAATTATAAATATAGAGTCATCATTTAATTAACTGGCTACTATATGTTATACACTGGATTATATGCTTTCTATATATAAATTTTTAATTTTTTAAAATTTATTTTTATTGTTTTATTTTCTCTTCAATTTTTATTGAGCTATAGTTTACATACATCATGAAATGATGACAACAAAACATCTAGTGACCATGTATCATCTCATATAGATACAAAATAAAAGGAAAAATATAAGCTGCTTTTTTCCCTATGATGAGAGCTCTTATAACAACTTTCATTATAACATGCAGAAGTATCACTTATATTAATTATTTTGTACATTATATCCCTAGTAACTTATTTATCTTATAGCTAAAAGTTTGTAACTTTTGACCTTCAGACCTATATATAATACACATAGATATATAGTTCAGAAAAAATATATGTATATTTAAATTATTTAATTGCATAGCTGAGTTGGTGGGAAAGTAAGGGGACTTCTCAGGGTCCATGAACAGCATGAAATCACAAATCAGGAAAAGTAAGCAAGCATTGAAACAGACATTTTTCTTGGGGATATTTGGCAATTCCTCATGGAAGTTCAGGATTTAAGGGAGCATTTTTTGATAAGCAAACAAACAGCTTTGGCTGGCAAAAATTGGTAGGTTAGACTGGAAATCCTCTGCATAAATAGGGTCTTTAGAAGGTAACTCTTACTGTGAGTTAAATTAAGCAAATAAGATAGAGAGAGTAAAAGAGAGAAAAGAGAAGAGATAGGGAGTGTGAGCAAGCAAATGCTATTGAGAGAGTGAGAATAGTTAACTTTCTTAGTCTTGGTTCTGAGTAAAGTGGAAGAAACATAAAGTTTCAACAGAATGAAATTCCTAACCTTACCCTTACGTAATTCAGGTTCACATGTAACCTAAAAACATCTAAAGATAAATTTCAGTGTTAAGGTTGGTCATAGCCCTATATACTTGGTAGAAGCAAGCAGGAAAAGGAGGAAAAGAAAAAAATTTAAAAGAAAGCTTTAATTCCACAGATAAAACTTCAAAGAGCTTGAGATTGCATTAAAATATAATCACTAAGTAATTAGAAGCAACTAATCCAAAAAGATGGTATCTATTGGAACTTTTATTTATAGAATATAAACTAACTATATTTAAAATTAATTATGTTTAAAATAGAAGATAGATCTGAAAATGTTTACATAGAATATAGGACAGAGAGACAAAGCTAGAAAATATGAAAGAGACTTTAAAAGATAAGGAGGATAGAAAGAGAAAGTATAACACATCTAGTTGGAGAATCAGAAAGAGGGAATGGAAAAAATAGGGGTGAAACAATATTCAAAGGGATGATGGATGAAATGATTTTTGAATTAATGAAAGTCACCAGTTTTCATATTCACAAAGTAAAACACATCAAGCCAATTTTGCATTATAGTATTATAACCACAGAACACCTTGATAAATTGTGGTGAAATCATCAAACTTTGTGCAAGGTGAAGAAAGGAGAAAAAAAGTGAAGAGAAAAACATAGGACAGTAATAGGTGGTAGAAACACATCCAAATATATCAATGTCACAATAAATATAAATGGGTTAAAATTTCTAGTTAAGAGAAAATATCAGGCACAAAACAAAACCCATGGGAGGAAATCTCAGTTCTATTGTTTATGGAAATATTCCTAGACTAAAGAATACAGAAACTGTTAAAAATAACAGAGAAAGGAAATTCTAAAGCAAAAAGTATTGCTCTATGTAGTAGATAGCCTCTGAGGTGCCCCTCACTGATCCTTGTGGGGATATTCATGGTTTTGTTTAGTCTCATCCAAGAATGTATAGGCATGCTCTGTTTAACTAGTAAGATATTCTACTCAATAGAAACCACAATATAACACTTCTGAGATTAGGTAATGAAAGACAGTGTAGCCTCTACACTTTGCTCTCTTGGAGCTCTGCTCCGGAGAAATCAACTGCAATGCTTTGTGGTCATTCACACAGCCCTGTGGAGTAGATGTTTAAATAGTTGTGACCCTTTTCCAATAGACAGTACCAATTTACCAGCCAATCGAGTGAGCTATTTTCAAAGCAAATCCTCTTCCCTAGTCAAGCCTTCAGTTGTTTCCATCCTTGACAACTTGAATGTAACCATGAGAGATTCTGAGACAGAACCTCCAAGCTAACCCTCTCCTCGATTCCTGACTGAGAAAAACTGTGAACTAATAATTCAGTGTTGTCTTAAGCTATTAAACCTTGAAGTAATTTATTATGCAACAACATGTAATTTACACACTAAGAATTTCGACTAAACAAGTTAATATAACTTTAAGCCTTCATGATTCCTACTATATTTTCAGAATAAACTAGGTCATAATTTATAGGAATTTTAATGTACTATTATAGGGAGAGAGTTAAATAACTGTCTTAGTAATTCTTCTGTTGACCAGTCACTAAAACAGTAAGTATATGGAAAATTTTACAAATTTTAAAAGACTAATGTCATGCAGCCAAATAATGATTATAAAATATAACACATTGTTGCAATCTTGGGTTTATTATAGAAATGCAAAGTTGACTCAACATTAGAAATCTGTTAATGTATTCATCATATTAATTAATCAATATCATCTTATAAGTAAAGAAAAAGTCAGCTATAAGGTGAAGCTACCAAAAGTTTTTAATAAACATCTCACTCTGTGGTGAATTGTTAAAGTCCAGAGTGAAGTCAATAATGCCTATTTTCACATCAGTTCAATATTGTACTGCAGATTATAGCCAGGGCAAAAAGAAGACAGAAGGGATAAAATTTAGTAAAATTCAAGATGAAAAAAAAAATTTAATTTGTTATATAGATGATATGATTTCCTATTTAGAAAAAATCTAAAAGTTATTAATCATTTTCAACTATAAAATAAAAATACAAAGTTAAATACATTTCTATATATTAATAATTGGTTAATAGCTTAATTTGGAAAAATGTTCTATTACAATAGTAACATAAATTATAAGACAGTTCAGAATAATGAAAAAAGGTAAGCTCTTTTCATTGAAATTATAAAATTGTATTGAAAAACCTTAAAAGATACTCAAATAAATGGAGAATCACATTATGGACATGAAAACACTATTTTTAAAATGATAATTTTCCATAATTGGTTTATGATTTAATGGAATTCTATCAAGTCTCAACAAGACTTTTCCTGAAGGCTGACTAGCTCATCTTAACATACATGGTAGATCAAATGGATAAGAATGCTAATTCATTTCTAAAAAAGTACAAAGATTGACCTCTTGCTCTATCAGATATCAAGATCTACTTTAAACCTATTATAATTATTACAATGTGTTAGTTCAAGGATAGATTGCTAGAACAGAATGCTTTGCTCATAAACAGCCCACACATATATAGACACTTTTTCTTTTAGTCAACATTGTGGACCAGTGGTGAAAGTTTAGTCTCCTGGACAAGAGTTAGGGAAATTGGCAATTCATATGGGAAAGATAAAAGTGAATCCCACCTCATACCTAACATAAAAATCAATTTCAGTTGGGTTAATAAATTAACTTTTGAAAAGAGACATAAGAGAATATCTGATCTTCTTTTCCATGAAAAGATTACTTTTAGAAAGAATCACAACCATAATGAGATAGGTTGATAAATTCACTTCATTCAAATTATGAGCTTTGTTCATGGTAAGGCACTGTTTTTATAAAAACTGTTGTCTAAAAGCTGGAAGGAAATGTTTGCTCTGCCCAGAATCTAGAATATATACAAGTTATATTAGTTAATAAGTAAAAGATTACCAATAGAAAAGCAGGAATAAGGCATGGATAACATTTCATAAAAAATAAATAAAAATAACCAAGAAATATTTGTATACACACTGGCACTAATCTCTAATCATGGAAAGGCAAATTTAAGCTGCATTGACTATTACACCTCACCATATTTCCAGGAATAAATAACCACATCAACATTAGTGAGCAACAGGAACTAGCATACATTGTGACAGGTGAAGTGTATCATGTACAATGCTTTAGAAGACTATTTGAAATTAACGGTAAAATTAAGCAATAACATGCAGCCAGCAGTTCAACTGCTGATTATACCTGAGGGGAGCTACTCAAGCTGACCAGGACAAAGAAACCATATTTTAAAAATTTCCCTTCTTCCTTCCCTCCCTTGCTGCTTTCCCTTCCTTTCCTTCCTTCCTTCTTCGTCCTTCAATGTGGTTATGGTATTCATTAGAAATACAGTTTAACTTCTTTTGTTTCATCTTATTTTTCATTTTTTCCCTGCTTCTCATTCTTATTTACTTTGATTTTTTTCACTATTTGTATTATGCTTTCAAAAGTGAAGACTATGTACATATATATATATGTGTGTGTGTGTATAGATATATGGAGATTAGTTACAGAAGCCACACTGTCTTCTGTATCTCTTTCTCACTATACCTGTCTTATTACAAGTAATCAACTTCACTGGGATTTTTTGCAAGGATTGGAAGAAATGTAAATCAATCACTCCTCTATCTATCAACATAGGTAAATCTCATAAATACAATATTCAGAAAAAAAGATCAAAGAATATGCTGTAGTAATGTTTCATTTATATAAAGACTCAAACAGAAACAATAGCATATCATTATCATTAATTCAAAGATATGTGATAAAACTCACGGAAAAGTGAGGAAATATTAAGATAGGCTAGCAATTAACTCTAGGGGTGGGGATTCCATAAGGAAATATACCCAGGGGCCTTCAAAGTCACTATTTATGTTCTACACCATAAACAGTACTGGGCAAATGTATATTTATTTTATTATTATTTAAAGGAATAGATCTTAAATTTTATTTTGTTATGTATTGAGATTTGGTATAAAATTGCTAAAATTATAAATATGCAAGATTTAAAATCGGACTTTTCTGAGAGAACTGTAAACCATGTAAATAGGAAGATATTCCTGAATGGGAAGACTCAGAATTATAAAGCTTTGAGTCCATGTGCATATGTACATTGACCCAATTCCAATCAGAAAAGTAATAAACAAAATAAAATTCAAAAAGTAATACCCACAAATATCCAAAGGCATGTGAGAATATTCCATACTGAGTTTCAGTGTACGGATTTAATTGCAGTAACATGAAAACCTTGTTCTTAAGGTGTATAGAGATTAAAAAAAATTGTAATATAATGTCTACATTCAGTGAGTTGGCTGGACCCTTATAGAATGAATGCTGAGATCCATGTGACTGAAAATTGCACTTGGACACAGGGATGCCAAATCTCTACTCTGCTACTTAGTAAGACTTCCTGATTTTAATCAGAACACCTAACTGCACTATCTGGTTTTCTAGTATCTAAAATTAAGAGAACAATAGTACTAAAAACTTCTCAGATTTATTTCAGAAACTCTGAGAGAAAACATATAAGTTTGATATTGTACATTAGTAGACAAAATGTATTTGTCTTACCCTTATGCTAGTAAAGGGCTTCCCTAGTAGCTCAGACGGTAAAGCGTCTGCCTACAGTGCGGGAGACCAGGGTTCGATCCCTGGGTCAGGAAGATCCCCTGGTGAAGGAAATGGCAACCCACTCCACTATTCATGCCTGGAAAATCCCATGGACCGAGGAGCCTGGTGGGCTACAGTCCATGGGGTCGCAAAGAGTCGGACACGACTGAGCCACCTCATGTCATATCATGTATGCTAGTAAAAGATTCTATGAAATAAGGTTTTTTTGCAGGTTTTCTTTTGAATATGATAGTCATAATATTGTAGTGTGATTTTTTCCATCTGTGTTGTGAACATCTATGTCGGTCTTTCCTTGTACTGTAATAAATTTAAATAATTAAAATGTATTTATATATCACTTGATAAAATGAAATTTTACAAAGCATTCTTCTTTCCATCCCCTGCAAAAGTTAGAAAAGTATGAATGAGTAGATAACTTGCTATATTGGATATTAATTGAATTTTACAATTATAATAATTAAAGCTCTGTGATACTGATTGAGGAAAGAAGACTAGAGCGGTGGAACATCTTTAAGAGCTCTGAAACAGATCTTAATGTTTAAAAATTCATTCAGTTCAGTTGCTGAATTGTGTCCGAATCTGTGACCCGTGGACTGCAGCACGCCAGGCCATATATTTTATGTGCTATAAATCTTAATATGTAGATATAATATATAGATACTATAATACATCTATGAAAAACTATTCGGAAAGTATTTATGGATACCATTTGAAATGAAAAAATGTTAGTGAAATATAAAAATAGTGAAAAAGGAGAGAAAAGAGCAAATATCTATCTGATCTTTGGGTAAGGAAAACTTTATATATAAGCATGAAACTAAATCATAAGAAACTAAAAGAAAGCAATGATAGATATGATAGAAGATAAATATTGTATAAATTATATAGAAACATCATAACATAAAAATCAAACAACTTATGGATATTATTTCCCGTAAATATTACCGGTTTGGGTTTAACTCCTTAACACACGAACTCCATAAATTAAGAAGAAAACTTCTCAAACTTTAATAAAATTGATACATTTAAATACCACAATTTTATAAAAACTCATCTTCCTTGGTATGAAAATTATGCTGGTAGAACTCAATGTCCCTTAGGGGTTGCTCAGCTAAAATAAAAATCTGTTTCTTTTCCACATAACAACCCCAAAGTCTCTGGTCTGAGTTGAATGATATTTGTGTTTCATAAGGTCATTTGGGAGACTCTGGTCATTTCTTGTTGCTTTGTTATCTCCATGGGTAGTATTTGGCGTTTTTTTTTTCTCTAAAGGGCCAGATAACAAATATTGTAGGATTTGGGGCCCTATGGTGTCTGTTGTAATTACTCAATTCTGCAATTATAGGGTAAAAGTGGCCATACAGACTTAAACAAGTATAACTATGTTCCAATAAAACTTTATTCACTAAACCGGGCTGCTCTTTAGTTTTATGACCCTTGCCCTGGGGCCGTGTCTTGTCTTGCCCTTCCTGGTTGACGCTAAATCACAGCCACATTTGCATTCTAGATTGCAAGGACAGAGCCTGGAGGATTTTATGCACAGTATCTTAAGGTCTAGACACATGAGTAGGGAGCATTATTTTTGATCACATTCCATTGGTGCAAACGTGACTACACTACCCAGCTGCAAAGGTGGCCTGGAAACATAGTCTCTAATACCGGAGTGCCCAGGTATAAACCTCTTGCTGTGGAAGGAGGGACATATCTTTGCCAGTTGTGTCTACCAAACTAGTAGTCAAATAAATCCAAAATTGCTTCATAATTTTATAATAAACTATATAAATAAATATTATCAAAGAACACAAATTTTAATATCCAGTGTTGGCATTATACCATTACTAGTAATTTTTATAATAGCTGATAATTATTGGTGTCTTAATATGTATCAAACACCCTTTAGCCACACACAACCTCACATCCTGTTATCCATAACAGTGCTCAGAAGATGGTTACATTTATCGTCACCACTTTCCAAATGAATGTGTGAGTTTTTGAGAGTTTAAAGACTAGAGTGGACAATTAGGAAGCATTGGAGCCAGAATTTCACTGCAGCCACCCCTGTCCCAAAGCCTGTTCTCGTCTCTAGTGTATAATGAAAATAACAAATCAGACCTCTTTTGTGTCGAGTGCATTAACACTGTAGGTCAAAATCTCTACAGAAATTTATACCATCTAACTTAATAATTCTGTTTCTAGGGTATTTTCCTCTTTTAAAATAATTAATGATGTAGTGAAGTCATTAGTTTTATTTTCAAGAAACTGCAAAATGTTTTTCATATAATAATGACATAAGACAATACTCAAGACATAATATAGTACAAAAAGAAAAGAATTGGAAAAAACTCCAAATAGAGAATATTCTATTATAGCATATATTTATATAATGTATATATGTACACAAATATAAGTGTATGTCTAATATGAGAAAATATTGAGTTGTAATTTGAATGTTAAAAATTATAGGTTATTTTTTTCTTTATACTTTTCTATATTTTATAGAATTTTCAGTAACAGTCATACTTTTTGTTTACATTCAAATATCAGTGCTAATAGGTAAAAATGACTATCAAGTCTGTAATATTTAGTGCTATTATAATGCTTAATGTTAGTCAAACAAGAATGAACATTATTAGAAACTGATTAAACTAAGTAAATTAAACTTAGATGAGATTCATTTTGTATATAGGCATGTTTTCAGTTATATAAAGAGTGTATATTCTTGGTATAAGTATGTCTTTTCATGTCTTTTTATGTTTCCATTTTGCTAGCTTTTCATCTTATATGCCTCTTGTTAGGCCATATTATTGATATTTTCATTTTGGTGTTAATTTCTGCCAGGAAAGGGCATATCTTTGAAGTTCTTTCTGTTGTATAGTTTAATACAGCACTTATAAGATTTCAGCTTCCTTAGTTGAGTTTTCAAATTTTAGTTGGTAATAGAGTGGATCATTGGTATTTAAGTATACACAGTTCAGTTCAGTTGCTCAGTCGTGTCTGACTTTTCATGACCCAATGGACTTCAGCACGCCAGGCTTCCCTGTCCATCACCAACTCCCAGAGCCTACTCAAACTCATGTCCATTGCATTGGTGATGCCATCCAACTATCTCATCCTCTGTCATCCCCTTCTCCCGTCGTCAATCTTTCCCAGCATCAGGGTCTTTTCAAATGAGTTGGTTCTTCACAGCAGGTGGCCAAAGTATTGGAGTTTCAGCTCCAACATCAGTCCTTCCAATGAACACCCAGGACTGATCTCCTTTAGGATGGACTGGTTGGATCTCCTTGCAGTCCAAGGGACTCTCAAGTCTTTTCCAACACCACGGTTCAAAAGCATCAATTCTTTGGCACTCAGCTTTCTTTATGGTCCAACTCTCACATCCATACTATACTACTAGAAAAACCATAGCTTTGAGTAGACGCACCTTTGTAGGCAAAGTAATGTCTCTGCTTTTTAATATGCTGTCTAGGTTGGTCATAGCTTTTCTTCCAAGGAGCAAGCATCATTTAACTTCATGGCTGTAGTCACCAACTGCAAAGATTTTGGAGCGCAAGAAAATAGTCTCTCACTGTTTCCATTGTTTCCCCATCTATTTGGCATTAAGTGATGGGACTGGATGTCATGATCTTAGTTTTTCGAATGTTGAGTTTTAAGCCAACTTTTTCACTCTCCTCTCTGATTTTTATCAAGGAGCTCTTTAGTTCTTCACTTTCTGCCGTAAGCGTGCTGTCATCTGCACAATGGCTCGCCAAATATTATTTCAAAAGATATAAAATTTAACTTTTTTTCCATTTTGCAAAAACTGTCATTATCTTGTGCAAACCCAGACTCTTGGTCGACATAATAAGTGTTGGTATAACCAGTCAAATTTAATTTTAATATTGAAATGGAAGATTTGCTATTCAATTAATAAGTAATCACAACCCCCTTTTAATAGCATTTCTATTAAAATATTTGATTTTACTGATTCTCTCTATTAGAATGGTAATATTCTGTCCTATTTTGAAGTGGGTGGAGGTTGTAGGAAGTGATTTTTCTTTTTTCCATTTGGAGCATTAGTAAGTTTATGTCATAAGTCCAACTTGAAATTTAACATTTTACTTCCTAATTGATCTAAATTTTAAAAATTTTCTGGCTCAAGATTATCCATTTCTTAGAGTTTTGCATGTTCTCTTTGTTTTACAAGCACTGTAGTAGAGAAATGAGATTTTAATTCCTCAAGAGGGATATCATACTTTAGAAAGACAAAGCTGTTTCAAGACAGAGTTACTGGGTTCAGCTTAGTTCACCCTCTGGTTCAATGACTTGTTCCTACAACTTATCAAGAGTTTCATTATGTCAGCCCCAGCATGTACCTATTCCCAGGTCAGGCTCCTTGATTATTCTTGGGTTTTTTCAAACCTTTAAAAGCTATGTGGATATAAAGTATATACAGTTGTTTTTAGTAGAAATGCATGTCAATAATTATTTAAGTTTGAGCTCAAGTTTATTTCCTCTAAACTTCTATTGTGAAAACTTGACTTTTTAAGTGTTAAAGAAAAGTCATATATGCAGAATGTTTCCCTTTGTACATGTTTCATTTTTGAGTGGTGGCCAGTACTTACATACTTAGGTGGAATTCTTTCCACTTGTTATTGTTACCAGAAAGGAAACTCATGACCTGTGAAGATTTCTAAGCATAGTTTTTAGAAAAATAATTTAGAATTATAGACTGTTATATGCAGGAGAGAAAGAGGGACCCAGTATAGGGTTATGTCTGCCAAAAAAACTTTAAACTTTATGATGGGACGTTACATAATATTGCTTTCTCACAGAATGTACAGAATGTTGCTCAATCACTGACAGAATAAAATATTAAAGGTGAGGAAGGCCTGGTGTGATCACACAGCTTCATTTCAAGATTTTACAGAAAACTGACAGCCAGACAGCATTGTTCCTGGCTTGACATTTTCATTGCACTTTTTTTATAACTGCTTATTGGACTTTTATCTTGAAGGATACATCCATAGATTTGTCTTCCACTTGAATGAGGATTCTTGAAGGCACATTTGATTATCATTCATTATAATTCTTGACCATATTACCTAATTTATATTAGCCCTTTAATAGATACATTTAGAATGAGTTAACAAGGAAATGAATGATTATACAGATTAAATTTTAGAGATGAAATGATGGCTCACTATCATGCAGCAGGATGGCAAGAATGTCAGGCCCCCTCAATTTAAGCTTTCTCTTCTCTAGTGTAGCTGTTCTAATACCTGCAGCCAACTCCTTGTTCCAGGTCTGTCGACTCTGACCGTGTTCATTCTTTGCTAGAAGCAGAATAGCATAGGAACTAATAAGATTAATTTCAACTTCCTAGAATTGTTCCTTGTTCTGCCTCAATCGTGGGCAAGTTATTTCATATTTCTAACCTATGTGTTTCATGTTTTAGTTTGTAAAAAGAGGAACATGATGTATGCCACCTAGGATGGTACAGAGGTTCAGATAAATGTAAAATGGTTGGTACATTTCCTAGGACATCCTAAGAGCTCCAGCTGATGACCCTCTTGTTCTTCAGTCACTTTGGCCTGCCTCAAGTTCCCACTGCTTCAGTGCAGCTGCTGTATACCATGGAAAAAGTTCCACCCAGTAGCCCTTTGCTCCCCAGTTATTTGCTGAGATCTCTTGCCAATTGTAAAATTCTTAAAATTTTTCTCTAGTTACGTTGAAAATAGCCTTCATCATTGTTATCATGTCATCATTTCATTTCTCTTTGTTGTATTTAGGTAGGTAGGTTTAGTTGCTTAGTTGTGTCTGACTCTTGTGACCCCATGGACTGTAACCCACCAGGCTCCTCTGTCCATGGGCTTTCCCAGAATGGGTTACCATTTCCTTCTCCAGGGCATCCTCCTGACCCAGGAATTGAACCAGGGTCCCCTGCATTTCAGGTAGACTCTTTATCGACTGAACAACCAGGAAAGCCATGTAGGCACTAATATTTTGATATGGATTTTATAGTATCCCTCTTGTTGATGCTTCCCAGATGGTAAAGAATCTGCCTGCAATGCAGGAGAAAGTGAAAGTCACTCAGTCCTTTCTGACTCTTTGTGACCCCATGGACTATTCATTCCAAGGAATTCTCCAGGCCAGAATACTGGAGTGGGTAGCCTTTCCCTTCTCCAGGGGATCTTCCCAACCCAGGGATTGAACCCAGGCCTCCTTCATTGCAGGTGGATTCTTCACCAGCTGAGCCACTAGGGAAACTCAAGAATACTGGAGTGGGTAGCCTATCCCTTCTCCAGTGGATCTTTCCCACCCAGGGATCAAGCCAGGGTCTCCTGCATTAAAGGTGGATTCTTTACCTACTGAGCTAACACGGAAGCCTCAGCATGCAATGCAGGAGACCCGAGTTCTATCCCGGGTCAGGAAGATCCCCTGGAGAAGGGAATGACACCTCACTCTAGCATTCTTGCCTGGAGAATTCCAGGGACAGAGAACCCTGGTGGTCTAGAGTTCATGGAGTCGCAAAGAGTGAGACACACTGAGAAACTAACATTTTCACTTTCTTGCTCACAAAAATGAGGTCCAGTGGAGCAGGTGCTTTGTCCTTATTCACTGCTCTATCCCCCGCACTTTGAGGAGAACCTTGCCTATGGCATCTTGAAACACCTATTTTCTGCCTGAATGAAAGGAATCATATAAGAACATACTGCTATCAAAAAGTGAACTACTTAGAAACACTCGTACATATGTATGTTCCTATAAATATTAGGATTTTGGAAGGAACAACGTAAGATTGTCAATCATATATGAAAAATGAAATACTGGTATTGAGTCCCTCCTTCCCTATTTAACGCCCACACCTGTCTGTTCTGTGCAAATAACATATGCCTCAAATGCATTTTCTATTTCATCAAAAAACAAACAAATAACTCATCCTCCAAATTAAGTATATCAACCGTCAGGGTACTAAAACACTGACAGTAAGACTTTTGGAGACTGCCTTCCCAAAAAATTAGTAACAGATAACTATACTATTTGTGAGAACCCAGAATGTAGTTTGTTTCTTTTTTTGTAAGCTTTTTATTTTGTATCAGAGCATAAGCAAATAACAGATGATGTTGTGATAGTTTCAGGTCAAGAGGGAAGGAACTCAATGGTACATATACATGTATCCATTCTCCCCCAAACTCCCTTCCCATCCAGGCTGCCCCATCACATTATTGAGCCAAGTTCCCTGTGCTCTACAATAGGTCCTTGTTGGTTATTCATTTTAAATGTAGTGGTGTGTACTAGTCCATTGCAAGCTCACTATCCCTTCTCTCCAACCATCCCCCCAGCAACCATAAGGTCGTTTTCAAAGTCTGTGCATCTGTTTCTGTTACAAAATGTAATTTTTGAGAACAGAAAATTTATGAACTTTTTTTTTTAAACCTAGATGTTATATCACATATAGCTCTTCCATATTTTTTTAATTAGAGATATATTGTTTATTTGTATTTAGGTAATCACATTGTTCTAGACAGATAGGAAATGATTGATGCTTAAAAAATGTTTCACAAAATATTAGTATCTTTAGTCACACACATATTCAACAGTGCCAACAAAGCAGTGATTAATGTTCAGGTAATGTATGCTCCAGAGAACAATTAAATCAATTGCTACAACCTGGAGTTTCCTGTTATGTAGGAACATTGAACTATGATTTTCTGGATAACTCAGTTTAAACTATAGCAAAATGAAATGTGTAAGTAATTTGAGAAGATGTTCTACTAACATTTATCTTGATAAATTATTTCAGTTCTGTGTTTGATTTTTGCAGACATATCTACCATGTCATTCAGTTATCATTGAAATAACTGAAAAAGTGCACAGAGGTGGTAATTGCCTCTCTATTTTCTGGTTGGATGTTAAGATGATTTTTAAAAAGTGACCAGCATGTACTAATAACACAGTTTCTTCTGTAAGTTACTTTAGCTGCTTTTAAAATATTAGCAGTTGCAATATTTGCACATTTTCTCTATGAAAACTGATTTAATCTCATCTCCCTAAAATAAACTAAATGATACCAAACCAAAAGCAAAAACAAAAAGTCCTAATTGAATAGAGTAATAAGTCTATGGAATTAGGTATTCTAAATCAGAACTGGTTTGTAGCAAGTTGTACAAACTTTTCTGTTTTCTGAACATAATTGACTAAGTGGTTGTGGAAACTATAAAACACATTTTTTATCTAACATTTCTTTGTTCTGAAGGACACAATATTTTATAAACCTGCCCATAACCTCATATACCTAAAAGACTCATTTTCAGTACTTTAGAGTTCTTATTCTCTCTATAAGACCTTAATTGAATTATTCAGAATAACATTCATATTATTACTAAGGAAGGAAACAAAAAGTAGAAGGTTAATTTTGAATGCATTGAGCACCTCCCAAACTTCCAAGTTTGAGGGTGGTATGAGCACAGAGATGTAATGCAGTTCAAGGAGAGACTTACAGGACTGTGATAGCATTTGATGATTTGTATGCTGGAGATTTTTTTAAACCTTTTTCCATTTTCCATAAAGCACAATCCTCTGAAAAATGTAACACTTTCTGAGTTTTCTTGGATTGCTTAGCTTTCATTTCAAGTTTTTACTTAATGTTATATCTTATCTGGGCCATCTTTAGGCCTAATTCCTTTTTTAGAAAATAGAACATAAAGAATTGACTCCAGTATTTCCTTAGAAAGTACAGGAAATATAGTTCTTACTGGGATGATGGCTTAAATCTATTCTTGCTATTCTGAAAATGATAAAATTAACACCCTTTATAAAAGGCACATAGGATAAAGAATCAGTTAAATATCTTAAATTTGAACTAGTTAATTTAAATATTTACCAAGTCTCTGATATATCCAGAAGAGATCCACTGACTAATTAATTAATTTAGCCATTTACCAAGTATCTGAAGTATTCAGAGTGGATTTCAAGGCCCTGTGTTATAGTGATGAACTGTTCTGCTGGCCAGTTATAAAGAGAATACATGTTGCATTGGTTTTCATGATGAAGAACTGTATCTCTTACCTGCCCCTTGATCTAAGAGAAAGTGAAGAGAGAAGGATGTGCATTAACCCCCTGCCACTCCACCTTTTTTAGCACAATCAGGTCACCTTGACTTGAAGAGAACTAAGATGAGAGCTGAACAGGTGGGCCTTTAGGTCATGGGCCCTCAGGAATTGATGGAGAGATTGGCATCATCTCTAGGCTGGATTCAAAAGCCTCAGGATTGGATTATTAATCTTGTGATAGAATTACCAAGTAGTGTTACTCATGTTAGCCGCTGAGTCATGTTCGACTCTGTGACCCCACAGACTCTAGCCTGCCAGGCTTCTCTGTCCATGTGATTTCCCAGGCAAGGATACTGGAATGATTTATTATTTCCTTCTCCAGAGGATCTTCTTGACCCAGGGGATCGAACCTGGGTCTCCTGCATCATAGGCGGATTCTTTACCTTCTGAGCCACCAGGGAAGCCCGTTAGACAATGGAAATATTTAAGAAAATAAACACTTGCCATTACTGATATTACTGCAGCAGAAATTAGTTTCTCCTTTCTGAGGAACGATCAAAATGAGTTTGTTTCAGAGGCAGTATATAGAATGAAAGAATGGTTATGTTTTTAAAAGCATATATGCATATATTTATGGAGAAGGAAATGGCAACCCACTCCAATATTCTTGCCTGGAGAATCCCAGGGATGGAGGAGCCTGGTGAGCTGCCGTCTATGGGGTTGCACAGGGTCGGACACGACTGACACGACTTAGCAGCAGCAGCATGCATATATAGGTATGTGTGTACATATACATGTGTATGTATATATATGTGTATGTGTGTATATATATATGTATATACATGTGTGCGTGCCTGTGTGTTCATGCGTGTGTGCTCTGTTGCTCAGTCATGTCCAACTCTGCAACCCCATGGACTGCAGCCCACCAGGCTTCCTAGTCCATGGGATTTCACAGGCAAGAATAGTGGAGTGGGTTTCTCTTTCCTCCTCCAGGGTATCTTCCTGACTCAGGGATCAAATCTATATCCCCTGCATTGGCAGGTGGGTTCTCTGAATCAACAGGGAAGCCCTATATTATTAGGAAAGCATGATTAAACTCAAATGTCCTAATTTTAAAATAATTAAAAAGGAAGGAAGGAAATAGGATAAAGAAGGCCACTGTGTATATTTAATAAACTACCTTTTATCTACTTTTGGAGGGATAGTTGTCAAAATAAGGGAAACACAGAGAAGAAAAGAGACAGAGTTGTTTTTCAAAGCCTTCATTTTTCCAAAGGAAGCAGGGATCAAATTTTGGTGATTTCTACTGAAACACAAAACAAAAACCTATTCTGACTTTGATGATTCAGATATATTAATATATGAATGTCTCCAGTATCCTTTAAGTTCCTTGAAGCCAGGAGTTATGTCTTCTTCATTTGTTTGTTTGTGTGTTCATTATTTACTTGTTTCCTAAATGCCCATTATATGTGTTACATTTATTTGATTGAATTTACGCCCTCGTGGGAAGAGGCAATAACCTCCCCTTACAGGTTGGCGTTTGGGGGCAGAGTTCATGTTGCTTCAGCATAGTAAATGGGTCAAAGTTAAGAACAGTTTTCATTTCACCTATGCTATTAAGTCAAAAGCAAAAGTTACAGAGAATAATAATAATCTCTCTTACTTGATTTTAATTTCCTAATGATTTTCTGGTATTTCAAGCTATTATGATTTGATAAAATATTAATGTAAAAATTCTGATTATCTTAAAATGTATAACTTTAAGGGACAGTAATGATTTTTTATCTTAAAATTATGAAACAAGCTATAGTAATTATATTCAGGATACAATATAAAATATTACACATTTTAAATTTTTACCTTTTTTTTTTGTAGCTACTTACAATGACTACATTCATTTGATGTTCATTCAACAAATGTTTATCTATGTATATGCCTATCTGTCATCTATCTGCCTATCATTCACATACTTCTAGGCAAGGTGGCATTATAAATAGAGACATAATTCCTATTCTTTAATGAGAAGGAGCTTCATAGTATTGGGTTGGCCAAAAAGTTAGTTTGTGTTTTTCTGAAAAACCCGAGTGAAATGTTTTTGCCAGCCGAATAGCTTGGTGAATAGCATATAAAATTGAATAGGATGTAGGCTAAATAATATCAAATGTGTCTTGTAGCAGTGTGTATGTGACTGCATCCCTCACTAGTATGATATTCATGAGTGTCATGAGTTCTTAGGAAGGAGAGATCACTGTGGCCTGTCAAGAATTTAAGACCTAATTTATGTGCAAAATTTTAAACTTATGTCTGATTTTTTCTCATTATTTAGAAAATTCTAATTTCTCTGCACTAAACAAATAAACAATATAAAATACAATCAGAAAATCAATAGGAGTGTGAAAAAAATAGCCGCCTTGTTGGGATTCTGGATAATAAAATATTTATTCTAGTCTTCATAATGTTGCTTGTGTAGTGGTGTTTATAAATGAACTGTGTACTTTGGCTTCATATTAGCAAAGAGAAATAAACTCTGCTGTGTCCTTGTTTAAAAATCAAGCAGCTAATTCATGTATATCTTCATTCAGGAAATGTTTGTTCATTTATACATTTAATCATATACTGTTTATTCATAACCTCCTGTCTTAGCCTCCTGGCTGCTCTAACAAATTATTGTAGACTGGGTGACTGAACAATGAATGTTTATTTCTCACAGTTATGGAGGCTGAAAGTCCAGCATCATGGCAACCCTCTTCAGGGTTTCAGACAACTGATTTCTTGCTGTATCCTTACATGGCAGAAAGATAACTAGCCAGCTTTCTGGCCTCTTCTTATAAGGGCTCTAATCCCATTCATAAGGATTACACCTTCATGACCTAATAACTTCCCAAAGATTTTGCCTGTCAATACCATTATATAGAAATTAGGGTTTCAACATCTGAATTTCAGGAGCATGAACATTCAGTCTATAACATCTCCAATCCATTGGAGTGATCCAGCTACTGATAATGGGATTGACTGTCACTTGTCTTCAGAGTGCTAGCAGTCTAAAATAAGTTCCCCATCTCTAAATTAGTAAATGTATGTGTGTGTGTGTTTGCATGTATATGGCCACATAAGTATGTGAAACTCTGTAACTATTTGTTGAACATCTATTGGCTTCATACAGGATACAGGGACTTTTCTGTTTGGTGATATATGAAATTCATCCTCACATTCTAGAAAAGAAACACCCAAAGCAGAAATTTTTTTAGAGCTGCAGCCAAATAACCATGTAAGATCTGAAAGATCTTTTGGTCAATATCAATAATGGTTCCCTAAAGAGTTGTTTTACAGATGACATAGGTGGTGTCTTGCAGCTAAAAAACCATATGCCATGAAAAATTGGGGGAATTTTGTAATCATTTTTCCTCAGTCACACTTTATACTTTTTATAGTGATCACGATTTTCAGTGAGAACTCACCTCTTTGTGAGGTCTCCTGGATACTAATTAACTTGTGACGTGTTATGATCCTGTACACGGAAAGGTTAAATCAATACATTGCATCTGAGAAAAAAATCTCTTTAAAAACACTGTGTTCCAATTCACAGGAACACTGTGAATTCCTGAAAATGACTGGTAACTAAGTGGTTTGAAAGAGTTAATATAGTTCCCTATAGGCCTAGTTCATGAAGACAGTACCTAGCCTTATATTGGAAAATGAATGTGGTTTTCAAATTTAGTCTATTTATGTGGGGAGATTGTGGTGATGGAAAATGCTTATTTCCTTTAATTCAGTTTACTACTTAATCTATAAATGCAAACCATGTTAAAGGATGCTTGAAAAAAATAAACTTGAAAACCAGCCTTAACCTCCCAAACCAGCTGAAGTCACTCAAAAGACAATAAGGGCAAAATTTCATTATATAGACTTCAAGTGGGTTTTTTAAAACCCCATAGCCTTTCCAAGTAAAGTGATGAATGTTGTTCTGATTCTAATTGACAAGTGTTATATATAAAAGAGTTCTTACCTTCATTCTTATCAAAACTGTGGGGATTTCCAATGATAGGACAATATTATGTGGGTGGAAACTTCTCAGAAGAATAGAGAACTTATCAGTATTTACTTAGGTTCTATTACATTCAGAGCCATAAAAAACAACTACACTCATAAATTTATAGCTAGTCAAGGATATTGCCTCTTCCCCAAAGAGGCTGGATATTAAAGGAGTAGACTGAATAAGCTCAAATCATGAAGTGGTTTCAATATTGGAGGAGTTTTCCCTCTTCATATTTCAACTTGTAGACAATATGTTATGAAGACTCACTGGCTAGCTAACTTTGGGGGTTTGGAAGCAAAAAACAATCAACTATTTTTTTCAAAAAAATTTACTTTTTTCTTCTACAATTAGTACTTAGTACTAATATTTTAATGAACTCTAACTGTAGGTTAATAGTTACCAAACTTGCCTGAATATGTGTATTTTATAAATTCACCTTTGCAGATAAAGAAGCCAGAGGTTTATAGAGGTTAGGAATCTTGCTTAAAATCACATAGCAGAGACAAGGCGTAAGCCCAGATCTTTTCTGATTCTGGAGAAGATTCTGTATTAGCTTCTTAATTCTATTGTAACAAGTTACCACAATCTGAGTGACTTGACATAGCACAGGTTTATTATTTTACAGCTCTGGAGGTCAGAAGTCCCATGAGGGATTGAACTAGATTCGAGGTGTCAGTAAGGCTGCATTCCTCTGGAGGCTCTAGGGGAGAACACATTCTCATGCCTTTTTCTGCTTCTACGGTCCTCCTCCATTCCTTGGCTCATGGCCCCTTCTTCCGCCTTCAAAACCAAGAACCCCATAACTCTAACCTTTATTCCTGTCATTGCATCTTCTTTTCTGACTCTCTTGTCTCCCTGTCCCATGTTTTAATAACTCTTGGAATATTACTCTGGCATTAAAAAGATGAAATAACGCCATTTCAAGCAAAATGGATGCACATAGAGAATGTCATGCTGAATGAAGTCAGACAGAGAAGGAGAAATACCATATGATATCCCTTATATGTGGAATCTAAAAAGAAATGATACAAATACACTAATTTATGAAATAGAAGCAGACTCATAGAGAACAAACTTATGGTTGCTGGGGGGAAGAATAGGGAGAAGGGATATTTAGGGAGTTTGGGATCGACCTGTACACTCTGCTATATTTAGAATGGGTAACCAACAAGGTCCTGCTATATAGGACAGGGAATTCTGCTCAGTGTTAGGTGGTAGCCTGGATGGGAGGGGAGTTTGGGGGAGAATGGATACATGTATGGCTGAGTCCCTTTGTTGTCCACCTGAAACAACATTGTTAACTGGCTATATTCCAATATAAAATAAGGATTTTTTTAAAAAAAAGAACTCTTATAACTACATTGGGCCCACCCAGATTATCTAGGATAATCTCCTTATTTAAAGATTCTTCATTATTTCTGCTTCATGAGGGCTTTCCTGGTGGCTCAGATGGTAAAGAATCTGCCTGCAGTGCAGGAGACCTGGGTTCAATGCCTGGGTTGAAAGATGCCCTGGAGGAGGGAAAGGCAAATCATTCCAGCATTCTTGCCTGGGAAATCCCATTGACAGAGGAGCCTGGCGGGCTACAGTCCATGGGGTCACAAAGTTGGGCACGACTGCGAAACTAACACACATCACATCTGCAGTCACTCTGCCACGTAAGGTAATGTAATCAGACAGCTTCCAGGGATTAGAGTATCTTCAAAAGGTCATTATCTTGCCTACCATGGAAGCTAAAGTAGATCTAGATAAATGTACTGTGCAGTATTTTAAAATTAATACTTTGATATTATAACTTAGTAGCCCCAAATATTAATCAGCAAGATTAATGATCACTAAAATGATGACAGTATGTAATATGTATATATTATGTACTATGTATATAGTATATAATGAAGTGGTTTATTAGAAAAAGTCCTACTGCATCATTGACTACCTGTACAACCTGAGACAAATCTCTTAGTACCATTTCTTTGGAATTGTATGGTGGTAAATTTTACTGAAGTTTATCCTTATAACAACCGGGGTGTGTGTGTGTGTGTGTGTGTGTGTGTGTGTTAGTCAGTCATGTCTGACTCTGTGATCCCAAGGACTGTAGCCTGCCAGGCTCCTTTGTCCATGGATTTCTCTAGGCAAGAATACTGGAGTGGGTTGCGATTTCCTTCTCCAGGGGATTTTCCCTACTCTAGGATGGAACCCAGGTCTCCTGCATTGCAAGCAGACTCTTTACCATCTGAGCCACCAGGGAAGCTCTTGTAACAACCGGAAGCCTATTTAAACAGTTAGCTGGTAGATGGTCTACAGATAATATGCTGCTGCTCAATATTCCCTCTTTTTTCTTTAGTATTGAAGCCTGCTTTGTTTTTTACTGTAATGTTAAATTTGGGCATTTTTAATTAATTCATTAACTTGATGATAGCTTTACCTCATCCCATTTTAGGTACTTAGTTATTTAAGGTGAAGTTTTCTTTATTGTTTGTTATTGTTAGTGTACAGCTAGTAGTTTTAGGGGAAATGTGTCAGTCTTTTAAAAATGTTTTATTAAGATAAATCACAATCTCCTGTTTTAGGAGAGTTATAACGCCAGTACTGTTTTTGCCTTATCATTCCCTCACTGTAATCATGTTCTCAGAGGTTAATTCCTACCTGTGGATTTTAAGTTGTTTTCCTCTGGACTGCTACTCTGCAATTCTTGATCACATGACCATCAACTTTGAACTGATTTTGTTGACTTCTGATGTGAAACTTGAGGATCTGTCTCACTTTGCTTACCCCACCTTTCCTTGTCCCTCCTCTCAATATTTGACATTTATATTTTTAGTTTTGTTTTTCTATCAATTAATTTATAACTCAAAATAATGTAGGTAAACGTTTATTTCTTTTTTCCCAACAAATCTATACTGTTCACTTTCTACCCAGCCCTCCACTTCCCCTTCCCCCTCGGGCTAATGTTTTTAGTCAGCTTAACTTTAATATTGTCAAGGTGTTTATGTTTTCATTCTTTCTATGACTGTCTTCTTTTTTTTTTTTTTTTATTTTTATTATTATTATTATTTTTTTTTCCAGTGGGTTTTGTCATACATTGATATGAATCAGCCATGGATTTACATGTATTCCCAATCCCGATCCCCCCTCCCACCTCCCTCTCCACCCGATTCCTCTGGGTCTTCCCAGTGCACCAGGCCGGAGCACTTGTCTCATGCATCCCACCTGGGCTGGTGATCTGTTTCACCATAGATAGTATACATGCTGTTCTTTTGAAATATCCCACCCTCACATTCTCCCACAAAGTTCAAAAGTCTGTTCTGTATTTCTGTGTCTCTTTTTCTGTTTTGCATATAGGGTTATCATTATCACCTTTCTAAATTCCATATATATGTGTTAGTATGCTGTAATGTTCTTTATCTTTCTGGCTTACTTCACTCTGTATAATGGGCTCCAGCTTCATCCATCTCATTAGGACTGGTTCAAATGAATTCTTTTTAATTTTTTAAACATATTGACTAAATGTTGGAAATGTGTAAACAGTGTTGAAAGTGAAAGTTGATTAGTCCTGTCTTTCTGAATTTCCTTGATAGCTCAGTTGGTAGACCCCGATTCTATTCCTGGGTGGGGAAGATCTGCTGGAGAAGGGATAGGTTACCCACTCCAGTATTCTTGGGCTTCCCTGACTCTTTGCAACCCTGGAATTCTTCAGGCCAGAATACTGGAGTGGGAAGCCTTTCCCTTCTCCAGGGGATCTTCCCAACCCAGAGATTGAACCCAGGCCTCCTGCATTGCAGGTGGATTCTTTACCAGCTGAGCCACAAGGGAAGCCCAAGAATACTGGAGTGGTTAGCCTAGCCCTTCTCTAACGATCTTCCCCACCCAGGAATCAAACCAGGGTCTTCTGCATTGCAGGTGGATTCTTTACCAACTGAACTATCAGGTAAGCCCTTTAAACAGTGTCGGCACTCCACAAACATTGTGTAACGCTGAGTCACAACTAGTTGTGCTGTGTTCTTAGATAGAGGCCAGTGCCAGGAAGCCTAGGACACACTAGGGAAAAAGTTCACCATGTCCGTGGAGACTCTTTTTTGTCTATTTTTTAAGTCCATTGCTTGACATCATTCCAAATTTGCTTTATATCTGGGCCTTAACTTTTCCCTACAGGTTTATTTTTATCCTGAATTGTGTTTTGTTTTGCTTCCTGCTATAAATTTGCTGTTACCTTATCCTTATTTAATTTTTCCCCTTAAAGTCTCAGAGGTTTTTTTTTTTTCTCCCTGAAAATTTCCCATGTGAAGCTCTACATGTTTTTCTATCAGTCTCAGAATGCAGTATCCCAAAATTTCAAAAGGATATGGATGTGGGCCTTTTTTTCACTCATAGCATTTGAATCCCCATAGACCTGTTCAATTTTGATACTTATTGTCTTGTTTTAATCTGAAGATATTTTCTAGTTTTTTCTTTGATGATTTCTTTTTTCCCATTTCTTTGTTTTTATTTTCTCATTGTCATCTCTATTAGTTGGATGTCCTAGATTAGTTTTCATCTCTTGTCTTTTATTTCATCTTTTTATTCCTTTTCCACTTTTAATCTTTGCATAAAAAATATCTTGTTGCTTACTTTTTAGTCTTCAGGTGCATTTTATGTTTTGGTTATTGTATGTTTAATCTGTAAGGTCTCTTTCTAGTTCTGTAATTATTTATATTTTTAAATTTATATTAATTTTTTAAACTATAAAAAATACCATTTGTGCATAAAATCAAATAAGATACTGTCTTCAAGACTGTCTTAGCTACTCTTATTCTTTTCAATACTATATACTTAGAATGAACTTAAAAATACTTAGAATGACCTTATTGATATTCACAAAAATATCATGCTTGCATTTTAATTGGAAATGCTGTAACTTTGTTGATTAACTTGCAAAGAGGTGAAAACCCTGATTTATTGAGTAATCTTATTCATGAACATGACGTATCCCTTTATCTGCTGGTATTATCTTCAAACTTTTGGGGTTTTCTGCATGGGATTATTTCACATAATATGTATCTTAACAGGTATATTATCATTTTACATTTTACATGATTTACAGTCCAAACTACATTTTGGACTGTATAGGCCACCAGGCTCCTCCGTCCATGGGATTTTCCAGACAAGAATTCTAGAGTAGGTTGCCATTCCCTTCTCCAGGGGATCTTCCTGATCCAGGGATCGAATCCAGGTCTCCTACATTGGAGGCAGAGTCCTTACCAAAATATTATGGAAGGAAAAAAAAAAAAAAAACCCTTCATTTTCTTTACTTGGAGATAAAGGAAAAGCTGTACTAATCAGCTATTATTACAGTATAAAATCATAAAATGCTCAGTGACTTATTGATGTTTTATATATTTTTACAGTCCCGGGGGTGTAAAGTGGCTGATCTAGGCGAGGCTCCCTTGGGTTAAGTCTACACTTCAGGCTTCTGGTTAGGTTTCAGGCCTGAGGTTCAGGCTGAAGGAGCAGTGGTGTGTTTTCTTTTTGTGGCAGATCATAGGTGCAGGAGAGAACAAGCCAAGCCATGCCATCAGCTAAAGTTTCTGTTACACCATGTCCACTAACATTATATTAGTCAAAGCAATTGCATGGCCAAGTCCAATATAAGTGGGGTGAGGAAGTATATCTCCCCCACAGTGGGAGGCACTATAAAATTGAACAGCACAGGGTGTAAGTCCTAGTGTAAGAAACTCAATAATTGGGACAATAATCCAGTTTATATCAGGAGGAAAGTATATGAATAGAAATACAAGTATTCTTGATGCATATACCCTTTTGTTTATTTTGCTGTTATCAGAAACTTCACACGAAATTTTAAAGAGTTTCATTTACAAGATTAAAAGTGTTACTTCTTTTCTTTTGTTGTTGTTTAGTCACTAAATCTTGTCCGATTCTTTTGTAAACCCTGTGGACTGTAGCCTGCCAATGTTCTCTGACCATGTAATTTTCCAGGCAAGAATACTGGAATGGGCTGCCATTTCCTTATCCAGGGTATCTTCCCGACCCAGAGACTGAACCCATGTCTCCTGTCTTGGCAGGTGGATTCTTTACTGCTGAGCCACCAGGGAAGCCCTTACTTAGTCACTTTACCTTTAGTTCGGTTCAGTTCAGTTCAGTCGCTCAGTCGTGTCCAACTCTTTGCGACCCCATGAATCGCAGCACGCCAGGCCTCCCTGTCCATCACCAACTCCCGGAGTTTATTCAAACTCATGTCCATCGAGTCGGTGATGCCATCCAGCCATTTCATCCTCTGTCGTCCCCTTCTCCTCCTGCCCCCAATCCCTCCCAGCATCAGGGTCTTTTCCAATGAGTCAACTCTTTGCATGAGGTGGCCAAAGTATTGGAGTTTCAGCTTCAGCCTCAGTCCTTCCAATGAACACCCAGGACTGATCTCCTTTAGGATGGACTGGTTGGATCTTAGTGGTGAAAATCAGGTGGGAAAGGTCTTCAGACTGTCTCATGAATATAAGATCTGTGTTACAACCACACACACACACAAAAAAGATCTGTGTTTCAAATCGTCCAGCCAATATTCTTCAGAGACCTTATCCTCAGTATGCACTGTTATTTCATCAGTTCTTCATTTATATTAATTATGTTGCTCTTTAATTTCCCATCACCAGATCTCTCTGTGACCTTCAAGTTTTTCTTCTTTAGCATCCCTGGTGAACAGATCCTGTTGGTTCCAACTCAGTGCACCTTTCAAATCCCCTCACTCCATTTTTACTCCATTCGAAGTTTTCATCTTTAACCAAGAATTTTTCCTCACAGATGTTTGGTGCCCAAAGCACCTTACAGAAAAGAATCTGAGAGCGTCCCACATTTGGAGGCCTCAACTGCTAGGACCCTGACTCTGCACTGACTGAAATCTGTAGGTTTCTAGGACAGCATCTGCATACATACAACTCTTTAGAATTTGAACTCTTACCTGGGCAACCTTCAGCTTCCACCTCCTCTCCTCTATCTGCCACTCAAACTATGTGGAATACTGACTTCCAAACCTTCTAGATGATTCTCTCATGTCCTTGACCATCATCTACTGTCTCCTCCACTTAGTAAACCCCAATTCACCTTCCAGAACCAGTTTAGATGTCACTTCTGCCCCCAGGCTTTGCCTGACTTAGTCACGGGTCTTCTGGGGCTTTCATAGCATTCTACCCAAATATCCATTAAAGAATTTCTTTCTTGGATTCTTTACTTTAGATTATAAAAGTATTAAGAAAAAAGACTTTATAAAAATGAAGTGACATATATAATGTAAAGAAGAAAATAAAGTCTATAACAATCACTGTTCTCTGCTTAAGAAAATACAGTTAACATTTTGGTACTATGTTTGTTTTTAAAGATTGGTTTATTTAACTATATGGCGTAGGCATTTTTTCAATTATATTCTATTTTTAAAATTAGTTTAGCTCTTTCTCTCTCACCCTGAATTGTTCATTCCTCCAAAGAGCATCTATTCTCAGTTGCACCGTATGAACAATGCAATGTCTGGCAAGTAGGAAGTATTTAATGAATAGGTTTCTGAATGTCAAATGAAATGGGAATATATTTCTAAGTACAAATAATCCAATGAAATAAAAAAGTGTAGCTGTAGTCAGTGATAAATTACAAAAGCAGTAATGTTTTACTAATGTCAGAGCATCATGTTATATGTTAAATATGATTTTTGGAACGCTGGCAACTCGACAAGCCAGTAGGTATGCTGTAATTCTGTGCTAATTGTATTTTCCTGTTTTGACCTTTGGAAATTGTTTGTTCTAAGGAATCCAGTCACACAAGGCTTTAAATATTGATCAATTAATACTGCAGCTTTAGTACTGGTAGAAGAGACAAGGGGTTAAATCATTCTAGTCCTCTTTTTTTTTTTTCCTTTTAAAGACATGTAGCGTCTTTGTCTGATCTCCTTATGGTCCTTGTCACAACTGTATGGCTTTTAATCACTCATACATTCAGTGAGTTACTGCACTGCTGGAACCTTAATAATGCTCTAGTTTGTTTGGATGATCTTCCTGATAAAGTCCTGACAGTATCTCAGTATAATGGGAAGACAATCAAAATAAAAAATGCTCTAAGAGTTCAGGTAGTAGAGCATGCTATTATTTTTCACATGGTGCAAGGATATTAAAATACTGACTTTCATGCTTTGATTGAGTTTGTGATGAAATCCAAGAAAAATTGAAAATTTGAATTATTCTACTGCCAGTTTGGACTGTATATCATGAACAGAAAGCTGGCATAGGTAACCAATTCTTGTATCATAATCTTGAGAGTGTCAGATTGTCCCTCTTTTATATGAGTTGCTATTGTATTGTCTAAGTAATTAATTCATTACATAGCTCTTATATATTTGCAATTACCACATGGAGTTTTACCAACATATAAAATGTCATCTTTAATGCACATTGTATGAATAGTTAATAAAGATGACACATTGATACAGTGATTCAGATTTTTCAAGGTGCTTTCCATTAAATTATCTGATTCACTAGCCATCTTAAGTAAGCAGTGGAATTGTTATAATTCTCCACCTGTCCCATCCTCTCTGCCTCCTTCCCTCTTATTGTTTCCCTATTTCTGTTTCTTTTAAAGGAGGCAATTTGGTGTATGGAAAGAGCACAGAATATGAATTCAGCTATTTCATTCCATCTTCGCCCTTGTTGAATTCAGTTATAGTCAGATCACTTTCATTCCTCTGAAGCATGATTTCCTAACTGGCAAAATAAGGATAATGCTGAAGTATATTCCTCAAAGTTGTGAGGATCCAGTCAGGTGAAATCTAAAGAAAATTTTTAAAAAACTTAAAAAACAAATGTAATATCTGTGTTAGCTTCCTTTAAGGGAAACTTGAAATGATGGAAGAATAGATTTTGGCCTCACTGTTTCTATATTAGGTACTTGATCAAGTTATCTGACCTTTCTGAACTTCATTTTCCTTGTGTTAAAAGGGGCGTAATAAATCCCTACCTTGTGAAATTGTTCAATACAGAAAAGTAAGGTAGCATTTATACCAATCCTAACATAATTCCTGAAACGTAGTAGTTTACTCTCTATTAAAACTATTTTCTCTTCTCTCTTCTCTTCCTCCTACGGTCCCTCTGTTCTTCCTACCTTATTCTTCCTTGAACTATGGACAAGATGAGCACATGATTGCAAAATCTTGGGGCTTAGCAAACTGACTTTTCTTTTAAAGCATCAAGACTCTTTTAAAAACAAAGTTGTAAGTTGTACTTGAGGCAGGAGATGGGGATCCTCTATTCTGAGTAAAGACCCTTTATTGTCATGCTTTGGAATCTACTGAGTCCTGAAGATTTTGTGCAGTAAAATTGGAAAACGGCTTATGTGACTCCACCCTCTCATTTTACAGATGAGAAAACTGCATTTGAGAGAAGTTGAGTGACTGGCCTGAACTTGCAGACTGGTAAGTGATGAGCTAAGGATTGAACTTAGTAGTTTTTTTACCCTTACTGTATGGTTCCCCTTACCTTGTGATGGTCCAGAAGGCAACATGCAAAATTGAGATTCTTCTCTCGAAGGATATCACTGTCTACTTGTAGATATGGAATTTAGATATGAAAGATGAGGAAATATAAAGGCGCATGATACAGCTGTGAAATGGTTAGAATAGGTAAATACTTTGTTATCCTTTGAGGGTGGACATGGCAAGCTCCCTAAGGTGGGGTGGGGGGACTTTTTTGTTCATTGTCATTTTGTTCCCAGTGCACACAGAAATGCCTGACATCCAACTGGGATTACTACTTGTCTTCTTGAATGGAATGAATGAATGAATGGCTTAATGAAGTATACAATTGAATCAAATCTAGGAAAAGGGCAAAGATTTAGACAATCTAGACCAGGGTGTTTAAACAGTGGGTTGTACTTCATTACTGGGTGATGAAATAAGTTTAATGGATTATGATTTACCTATTCAAACTTATAGAGTGTCAGTATGTCCTGAAAATTGTATAGATTTATGTGATACTGATATAAAATACATGTGTATAATTTTGTGTATACTTGGTCACAACTTAAAATGTATGTCTCACTGTAGGTCATAGTTAAGGATGTTTGAAAGATACTGTCTTACACAAAGGGGATGGTAAAGTTTGAGGCAGATACGTGAATGCTTTATAGAATACGTGAATGCTTTAATGGTTTTGCTAAACAGAAGTACTGATTCATGTCAATGTATGGCAAAAACCACTACAATATTGTAAAGTAATTAGCCTCCAACTAATAAAAATAAATGGAAAAAAAAAAGAGAGAAAAAAAAATAAACACTTCTGAAGTTTCAAAAAAAAAGAATAGTTAATCATGATAAAGCTTATTTAGGGGAAGAAATATACACCTGGTTCTTTCAGTTCAGTTCAGTTCAGTTGCTCAGTTGTGTCTGACACTTTGCAACCCCATGGACTGCAGCACACCAGGCTTCCCTGTCCATTACCAATCACCAGAGCTTGCTCAAACTCATGTCCATAGAGTCAGTGATGTCATCCAACCATCTCATCCTCTGTCATCCCCTTCTTCTCCCGCCTTCAATCTTCCCCAGCATCAGGGTCTTTTCCATGGAGTCAGTTCTTTGCATCAGGTGGCCAAAGTATTGGAGTTTCAGCTTCAGCATCAGTCCTTCCAATGAATATTCAGGGTTGAAGGCTGATGTCCTTTAGGGTTGACTGGTTTGAGCTCCTTGTAGTCCAAGGGACTCTCAAGAGTTTTCTCCAACATGATCAGTTCAAAAGCATCAATTCCTGAATCTGTAGCTATTGAAAAATCATTAAGAATCTTCTGTCCTCCACTGTCTCAAAATTAAGAAGATTTAACCAAACTACACAGTAGAAAGATTAATCTGTCAGATAAGAATAAACTTAATTGGAATTGGAAAGACCAGATTGAGGACTATGTAAAAAAGTCAGCACAGGCTAAGGAAATTGTGGCCTTGACTGATGACAACCGTAAAGAAAAAGTTTCTTGGCATGACTAGAGTGGAAAGAGGTTAAAAACGAGTGAGTGGGTGATGATTAAATGGAACTCAGATAGTAAACAATATCTTAGAACTGCCATCTGAGAAAAAAAATATTAAGGACAAAAAGGTAGGATAGTAGAGTTACAAAGTTTTTGTTAAGGTAGGGAGGAGATGAAAATCTTTGTGGTCAGCTAGGGTGAGTCAACAGAGAAGGCTTCTAGATATGGATTAGAAATGAATCTAAAGAAGAACCAAAACTCTAGTGAAAGAGATTACCTGCGAAGGAAAATAATTCTTTTTTTCTGAAATCTAGTGATTAAGACCAGAAGGGATGGGAGCAGTTACTGCTTGTGGATAAGAGAAACTTGAAGAAAGACAGTCAATAAACATTGCTTTTTATAAGTTGAAGATTAGCTAGGGAAAACAGTTCAAATCATGATGTGCATGATGTGCATTAGTAGGCATTAGCCTACTAATTTTGTGTTACTAAAAAGAGACATCATTAAGTATGTAAAGATATTTAATTTTCTTTGTAAGAAGCATATCCTGATTCCCCCTCAACTTGTCTTAAACTCTTCTGTTACTTGAGAAATTATAATTATATATACCAAGTTGTGTGTCAGTTAGGAAGTTAGAAAGAAGACTATCGTATGAAAATCTTGGATTTCATGTCCTGGAAACCTACTTAAAAGAACTTGATAATGTTGAAACAAGTTCAGGTGCTAGAAATATAGTTATAAAGTGTCAAAGTGTGTTCATCTAAGAGGAATCTTTCTTTTTCATGTGGGTTTATCTGCCATTCAGAGGCAATTCAGAGGTCAAGAATTACACATTATAATTTAAATAGCATCCATTTAAAAATTAAATCCATAAAATTAAACTAATAAAATCCATAAAAATTAAACCATTTATTTTTAAAAGAAAACTAAGCCCTTTGTTGTTTATGAAAGAAAAGCTATGATGTATTTATAGATGTCCCATGAACATGTGTGTATGTGAGTTTACACAATTAAGAGAAAGAGAGACCATGAGCATAAGCATGTTTGTGTGTGCATTTGTGTGTGTGTATATATAATGAAACTGTCTCTAGGCATGGTCAGGTACAAAGGTCCATCATTTAAGTCTCAGAACTAAATAAACATGTGAGATTATGATTATTTTATTGAGCTTTCTTATTTTATGACCCACTAATGGCTCATGGATCAGCTATATTGATGAGCACTGGAAACCTACAGCTTCAATGAGGTTTTTTATTTATTCATTTATTGTTTTTATTATAAAGTGCCAAGAAGGTAATACCCAGTTTCCCAGTCTTATTTTTCATTTACAATAAACTGTAGAAATACAATTTTTATTGTAGAATAGAAACTAAAATATGTGTTAAGTATATGTAGCTGGCACTTTGTGTGAGACTTTCTAATTTACCTTTAGCTTCTAATGCAAATTTTTCAGCTTCTGAGTTTGAGTATATATCTTACTATCAACATCAATATTGGGCTTATGGATTTTTTACACTTGTTAGGCTGAACTCATTGGCAAAATTAACCTGGTTATGTGTTTTAGGATTTGTGAGAAGATAACATATTGAAGCATAATTTTTTAAATTATGTCTTTGCTATTTTATATATACTGTAATTTATTCATGTCATAGTTTATCAAGAATTCAGATAGTAGGAATTCCTTTCTGTGTGACCCTCTATGGAAGCTTGTAGGCAGCTTGCTCCCCCCAAAAGAGGGCATGATTGGGGCTATACACCCCTGATTATTCTTCCCAAATTTGCCTACCAGTTAAGTCCCTTCACCTCTTCTCCTGGCCTGAGATAAGGAGACAAATTCAGTTTCACAGAAATATAATGGGCGAGGAGTAAGTGACCCCCACCAAAATATTAATACATAACAGAAGTGGCGTGTTACAAGTAACATGATTGAGCAACTAACACTTTCACTTTTTTCACCAAAGTATTAATATTTCTAATATTCATGAGCAGATTTAGTTTGAAAACTAAACATAAAAGTTTTATTTAATGTAATGCTTGATAATTTGACTTAACTATTTCAAAATGAAATTAAAGACTTTGTATTTAGCTATAAAATTAATTAGCCCCCTACTGGCTTTATCAACACCTTGTCAGTTTTGCTGATAACACCTTTACTAGAGTTTGTAAGGTAAAACAGAACTGTTTGCCAGGTTAAACTTCAAGAATCTTATAGATTTTGTTAGATTGTCCTGAAATTGAAAAGGAAGCCACCTGACCTGATATATGCATATGTTCCCTGAGGTCAAAGCCAGCCATTACATTTTGAAAGGATTTTTAGGTTAATTTTTTGAACCAGGGACTTTCAGTGCTAAAACATTTGTTAAAATCACACTGTGAAGAGAAGTACTATTACTATTGTATATTTCTTTATGTATGCCCACGTGAATTTTCAGTTGCTCAGTCACGGGCAGTTCTTTGCTATTCCATGGACTGTAGCCTGTCAGGCTCCTCTGTTCATGGGATTTCCCAGGCAGGAATACCAGAGTGGGTTCCTCCTCCAGAGGATCTTCCCGACCCAGTGGTCGAACCCACATCTCTTGCGCCTCCTGCATTGAGACGCATTGGCAGGTGGGTTTTTTATTACTGTGCCACCAGGGGATGCCCTATTGCGTTATATATATTTAGAATCAAATCCTTCAAGTAAAGTCTCTTTGTATATGCAAAAATTGAATAACAGTTAATCCACTTGACTGAATTTGGAAACATAATGTACATGGGGCAGAAAGGCAATGGATATCCAAGAAAGAAAAAGAATTTTCTGAGTATATAAATGTTCAAAATAGGATCAATATCCAAGTTAAATGAAACCAAACTGAGGGTTCATGATTCTATTAGACCTTGCATTTTGATTTGTATCACCATTTGCACTGCTATAAAAATTATTAAAAGATATTCTGATGGTTCATGAGTTTACATAAATATATATTGAAATTCAAATGATTCTGAGGACAAAGGATGAAAATCTTTTAAGGAATTCATGGATATTAGAGCTGCACTGAGACTTCTCCAAGCATTCTAAGGTTTTAAAACTTGTGGTATGGATTCCAAAGTCCAGGTCTTACACAGTAGAGTTTCTAGCATATATGTTTCTTTCAATGAAGACAATGAAACTCATAGCTAGGTAAGAGCTGGCTGCTGAGTCTGGGAATGCAGGAGCTATGAATTCACTCTAAAAATTAAAGAATGTGGCTTATTAGACTCTAGGATTCCCAAATGTGGTGTGGTGACATGAGAATCCATTTTGGTACCAAATAAATTTAGGTTAGGTTCTTAGTATAGTGAATAGTCTATGTCTTTCCTCAAGTTACTGTACCCTTTTGAGTCTGTTTTCTTATTTGTAAAACTGAGGACAATAACCCATCACTGTATAAAATCTGGTTAGGATTAAATGAGAAAAAGGCCTTGCAAAAGGCACAGTGCAGAGTTATCCCTCAGTGTCTGTTAAGTGCAATATTCTCCTTTCAAATGCAACTCTCTAAATTGTCTCTTTCCAAGCTACAACCCCTATTAGGAGATAAGTCCACTTCTTAGATTATATCTCACAGCTTTTCTCATGAATGAAGGCAAATGATTGTTTTTACCTAAAAGAAGTAGAAATGATTGTCCTTGAACAGTCAGCAGATTCATGCATCTAAAAAGCAGGCTACTTTAGATGAAGCCAAGCCTTTTTTTTCTTGCATATTTCACTGATAATGCAGTTTTCAAATGCAAACTGTATAGAATCAGGTGCTCTGTCTTTAGAAGAGGATAATTTTTTAGTAGTCTCTTCTGTGGAGACTGTTCAGCAGTTTCTGATACTTTATGTCTCTTTTATCCAGATATGCAATTCTGGATTGCATAACCTAAAGATTATATTTCAAGCGGTGTCAGAAATTCAGCAGATTTTCCTCCTCTAAGAAAGCAAGGAGGGGATAAACAACATTGTATGGTGGTTTAAGCATTTCTTTAAGATTTTTTTTTTAATCTACATCGTTTACAGTTTTATAATTCATGTAGACTGTCTGGATGTTCTTCTAAACATCCAGAAAGAAGAACCTTTGAAAGAAGAACATGTATGAATTTTTCATTGTTTATAGTTTCAGACTAATAGTAATAACTCACACTGTTTTAAAGATGCCAGCCACCGCACTAAGCAGTTCACATGTGTTAACATATTTACTGCTCAGTTATATTTGGATGTTGTTCCTTTTGTATACAGAGGGAGATAGAGGCAAAAAGAATTTGGGTATATTTCCCTGAGGTCATACAAGTGGTGGAACCAGAATTTGAACTTAAGGAGATTGTTTAGAGCTGTACATTTATTGATGGCACAAAAATAATAGAGATAAGGTCGGTCTAAAAAATAGTACCAGCCTATGTCATCAACGAGGTTCCATCAGTTGTTTTTAATGACTTTAGGTGTGTGTATGTTTTGTGTAAAGAAATAGTTGTACTGTGTATGAGTACTTTTTTGTTCAATGAATATTTTGATTCAGAAGCTGGATAACAAAAGAAAATATGACAAATAGTCTATATTTGTTTAACTATCATGGATGCAGATGTAAAAGAACGTATTATAATAAACTGAAAAACATTAAAAATACTCTTTTCAATTCCTAATATTCTTTTTAGTTGTGTGTGTGTGTGTGTGTGTGTGCGCGCTTAGATAAGAGTTTTATTTTTGCAAAAATACTGTGGAATTTGAAAACAGTGTCATTTCTAGCGAATGCATGTTTAACTGCCTTGTCGTTCAGTCACTCAGTCCTGTCTGACTCTTTGCAACCCCGTGGACTGCAGCACAGCAGGCTCCTCTGTCCATCACCAACTCCCAGAGCTTGCTCAAACTCATGTCCAGTAATTCGATGATGCCAATCAACCATCTCATCCTCTGTCTCCCCATTCTCCTCCCTGTCCTTAATCTTTCCCAGCATCAGGTCTTTTCTCCTGAGTTGGCTCTTATCAGGTGGCCAGAGTGTTGAAGCCTCAGCTTCAGCATCAGTCCTTCCAATGAATATTCGGGGTTGATTTCCTTTAGGATGGACTGGTTTGATCTCCTTGCTGTCCATTGATCTACATAATATATAAGGCAATTTTTACTTTATTAATCTAAATAATGAAAAGTGATTTTCCACGATTAATGACAACACAATGCTTTCCTATGTTAATTGATAAGTGTCAAATATGTATAGTGAAATTAAATTTAAATTTGGAGAAAATAATCTCCACTTCTTTGAGCACAGTGCCACATTTTGATTACTCAGCCTGTGCAACCATGATGGAGCACCCTACAATGAATGTTGAAAGTTTCAAACAGCAAAACGGGCCAAATCCTGCATTGTGACTGTACTTTGAAAGCAAGTATAGGTCTTCTTTCTGATTTTCAGTTTTATATTAAAAAATCATTTTCAGCAGTCAAATCAGGAGTGGATTATAAAGGTAGATTTAAAATAAAACAAAATTCAGGTGTATGTAAAAACTGTCGATCATTATTAATTTTTTCATATTGAAGTATGGTATTTGAATAATATTTTACCTTATTTTTCTTGAACCCTGCCAGAAAATATAGCTGAGGTAGTTCATCAAGTTATACACATCACTGCAAAGTAAGTAAAGGACTCTTGTTCTCAAAACCTCGTAATGAACTTGAGTGAGTTACTTCATTTCTCTGGATCTCCTTTCTCAAGGGGGATGGAATTAGGCTGTTGATTTTCCATGTTCTGCCAAGTCCTACAGATCAGGAGTGCATTAGTCTCCTAAAGTGCTTTAGTCTCCTAAAGTCCCCTAAAAAGTTAGTATTTTACCTATGCTTGAAATTAGCTTGGAAAATACTTCCAGAAGGTAAAAATTTGAAAAGCCCCCTGGACTAGATTACATCTGGAATTCCTCCCACCTATAACATTTTTATGATTCATTTGTTTCAATTCCTCTTCTAGAATCAAACATACAGATCACCACCGCCTTGCATTCCAGGCCTGTGCGGAGGGAATGCCCATCTGCCCCCTTTCCACAGTCACAATTCCACTTTCTTCAAGGTCCAACTCTATGGATGTCTCTGTGATAGCCAGGAAAACTCTCCTTCCTTGGAATTTCAATAACAGTATGTTAACATCGTTATTGAGGTATATACCTATTCTTCATTATATGATTTTTATGTATTTGAAGAGTTGCCATCTCTAATTCCGACAGGGACTAGCTGGCGTAGGGGGATGGGTAGAAGCTAATGACGCAATGAGAGAGCACCTCTGGAGAGCACATGTGCCATTATTATGGGAGCATAGCCTTATGGCTCAACAGGTAAAGAATCCGTCCGCAACGCTGGAGACACCGGACATGTGGGTTCGATCCCTGAGTCGGGAACATCCCCTGGAGAGGGAAGTGGCAACCCACTCCAGCATTCTTGCCTGAAAAATCCCATGGAGAGGAGCCTGCTGAGCTACAGTCCATGAAGTGACAAAAGAGTCAGATATGACTAAACACACATACACAACACACAGCCTTATGTGTTGTTGAAATCCAATGGGATTTCCTGGAGACTGTCCGCAGGGAAATTTAAGCTCAGTATTATTTATGTTTTGATAAAAATTGTACATCTGAATTTTTAATGAAAATTTTAACTTTTGGAAACATCCAAAAATAAAAACCAAAAAGTGCCAGAACAGCAAAAAATATGTGCTATCCACTTTCTATGCCTCTGAATCGCACACATACTCATGTTTTCACTGCCTAACATGAACCTAGTCTGTTTACTTGCACCTTTGTTCATGTAATTTTTGAATAAAATCACTAAATTTTTGAGTAAAATTTAGTGAATCTTGTTGGACATGTTCAGACAGCCTTTTTATATAGACTTGACTAACAATATGATATTGATTAAAAACTAGAACAAACTGGACTCTCAAAGAGCAGTGTGACAATATTTTCAAGATGATCAAATTGTAAGCGGGTACCTTCAAATGTAACCTCAGAATTCCCTACTTGATGCTCTGCAGTATGATGTAAATGCCTTTCAGAAAAAGAAGGAGATTAAGGGACATTTCACAGTTGTACTGTAGTTATTGAAGAGCAGACAAATTAGCCACTTGCCTAGAAGAAATCAAAAGTCTCATCTGGAAATTTGGGAGGGGTTTAAAGTGACCTTCTTGTGTTAATCTTGAAAGAGATAATGATATGTATTAGAGTTGTTTTCCTTTTTCACTGCTTTTTCTGAGCACCTTATGTGCTTGCTAAATACATGAGAATGCTGGTAAGTTTATATTCTTTTATATATTGCTGTGCTAGTGATCATTCTTTCTGTTTCCCATCCAAAACGTTTGAATTTTAAACTATACAGTTTGAAATGCTCATATTTTAATTTTCTCTGTAAGAGTGACAGTGTTTCTAATAAATTTAGATCATCATTTTATTTTTGTTTCCTGTTTGAAGTTATTCCCAATTGATTTTTCATTTTCTAGTTATAATTTTAATCTGATTGTTTTTTTCTGTTTTTGACTAAGTAGCAGAGTGTTCAGTAGTGACTGGGCATTCAGGAGGGATGACGGAACACTTCTGACTCAATGACATGTGAACCAAACAGGCACAGGCTGAGTACCTGTGCCCAAAATTTGAAATGATATATTATGATAAAATGATAACATTTCAATTGTTTGTCATGTTAACATTTTACTAAAATAAGTATGAAATTGATTATGTTTCTAACATAGTATGTTAATTGATTAAAATATTTATTCCTTTATTTCAATTAGAACAGATACAAATTTCCTTAATTCTGTCTTAGTCAAGACAAGTTCATTTTCTCTTTCCAACACAAATGCAATTTGAAGTGGTTTTGATGGCTCAGAGTTCAGCACCTTTCCTTTGAACAGTCTTGTTAACAGAGTAAGCAGAGGTGTTCTCTTGTTAAAACTATCCACCTCTTTTGCCCAAGAAAGTTCTGGCTGGTGCGAGGCCCCTCCCTGCTCAGACACTTTCAGTTCAACCATTTCCTTCCTCAGCTTTTGTTACACTGCCCCCTGCATCTCACCAAGTGGCCTCACAGTCTAAACTGTTGAGGTCACTCCTCTTTTATTCTCTCTAAAAAGCAAGTAGTCTGCAGCTTTTCACTGAAGTTCAATATCATTGATATAAAGCTGGGTTTATCAATGATAGATCTACTTTCTTTAAAACTAAGGAAAGTGACTGTATTTAAATAGAAAGTAGGTATATTTTTTAAACTAAGTATAGAGCAGATATTTGTGTTAAAATTTTATCTTTATGACATCTATTGCAGGATTAAATAGTCGAAGATCTTAATAAGTATTATTAGTCATAGTTGCTTAGAATGATTGTTTCTGTGTTAATATACTTGGCCAATAATAATTAACAACACCGATGAACAGAATAACTAACCTCTTAGTAAGTACACTTATCTATACAGATGACACTTTTCATATGAAATACCTCAATGGTTTATCACAACCCTATTATTAATATTATTGTTATACAGATATTATTAAAGACTCAAAACTAAAGTTAGCAAAGAGTCAAGTTAAGGAAACCAAGTGAATGGCTGCTTTTCAAAATATAAATGTTTACTCTTTTAAAGAAATTAAATTTTGGCAAAACTGACAATATTTTCCCTTTGATCTGATATGTCATTGTTAGAAAATAATCTGAGGTAAATATGAGCTTTTAGCTTAGCATTTCTTTAAAAAATACAAGGAACTTAAATCAGATGATTAATAGGAAAACAGTTAGTTTATCTTCATGATGAGCATTAAACAACTATTACAAATCATGTTTTCTAATAACACAGAGAGTGTTCACAGGTTAATAATGTGAATAATAGCAAGATATACAAAGGCATAATATGTATGACTATAATTATAGAAACATATCTCTGAATCCCAAACCTGAATACTCCACTGCACAAAGATTCTATCCATCTCAGGGCCCTCTCTGAATTCTTCTGATTCATCTCTTTGCTTGACTACTGTTCCTTCAGGTTCTGGATTAAATTTTATTTTCTCAGGAAAGCATTTGCTGATCCTCAGGGTCACTTCAGATCAGATGTATACCCCAGTTATATCTTCTCCTAACACTTTAATGCTTATTATGGTGACAATCACTTTATAGAATCTTTTGAATGCCTTCCTTAATAGACTAGAAGCTTCATTTGAGCAGGAACTGCATCAGCCTTGTTTCTCATTGCCTAGTACAGCAACTGGGACATAGTATGAACTCAGCAGACATTTGTTGAAGAAATGAATGAATGCAAGGTACAGTGCTAAGGAATGGTTACCTAATCCCTTTAAGATTCCTCATAAGACTTACAAAGTGACGGCCATCTCTATCACATTTTATGAATAAGGAAACTAAATCTTAGAGAAAATTGTCAAAGTTGTATAGCAAGTCACTGAACAGCTCAAATTAAAACCTGATGTCTTGGAATATAGTGCCCAAGCTCTTAGACACAGATGATGAAAATGTTGCACTTAATATAACTAATAAATCTACTGTATCTTGTTGAACAGTATTAAATGTTCATACTTGTAGGTCAAAGATATTGAAATATCACCAATTTTATATTAATTTATTAATAATAATGAATTTATAAGCATTTTAAATTTTGAAAAATATATAAAAATAAATATAGCATTAGAACTGCAGAAGTTTTTGTTTTGCACACAGTCTTACATTCCTCAGATTTTCTACACTAAGTTTTCCTCATTTTCTGTAAAAAGAAAAACAGTTATTAAAATCCACTCACCCCCGAATGGTGGAGATAGTTCTCAAGTCAAGATCTTTTGACATCCAAAGAGTTTTCATTGGATAAATAGATCGTGAAAGAGATCAGAGTTCTCTGTACTGCAAAGTTATAACCATCTTGTGAATTGGCATATAATTAGTAATTGATTAACTTTTCCAGATAATTTAATCCAAAGTCAAATTTCTAAAATACTGTTTTAAAATTTTAATTGGAAATTCTTTGTAAAAATCTGTGGTACAAAACAGGAAGCCACATTAGGTCTATATCATAGAACTATTCAGGTTTTGAGCTTGTTGGGCGTATTTCTTTCTATATATGCCTCTCATTCTTTCTATTGTTTTCTATCACAGATAACGGCCAGCTATCAAATTTATAGCATCCAGTTTTAAAGATACATGTTTTATTTCTTACCAACGTTAGTATTTAAGATAAACTTGGTTTTCAAAAGTGAATTAATTTTCCTGAAACTCACCAAGGTAACACTTATCTCTGTAGTTTTTATTGTACATTTTGAAAAAAATTCTCTTCTGATTGCTCCCTTGATTATTCCTGCCTTTGAAGTTGGTACAAATGAGCCAGGACACTGAATAACACCAGGCTCAGACACCCTAGTTTATTAGATACTTTTGATAGAACAGTGTCAAGTACCTTGGGATGAAACGTTTTAAAAAAAAACTTTTAATTTTTATTATAGTTGATTTACAATGTTGTGCTGATTTCTGCTGAAAAGCAAAGTGACTCAGTTATACACATATACACATTCTTTTCTGTTACAGTTTATCCCAGGAGCTTGGATAGGGTTACCGGTGCTATACAGTAGGAGCTTGTTAATTATCTATTCTAAATGTAATATTAATAGGTTGCATCTACTAATCCCAAACTCCCAGTCCATCCCTCTCCGTCTCCCTCCCCTGCCCCACTCCCATCCCTTGATAATCACAAGTCAGTTCTCTAGGTCTGTGAATCTATTTCTGTTTTTTAGATACGTTCATTTGTGCCATAGTTTGGATTCCACATGTAAGTGATATTGTATGGAATTTGTCTTTCTTTCTTACTTCACTTAGTATGATAATCTCTGGTTGCATCCATGTTTCTGCAAATGGCATTATTTATTTCTTTTTATGGCCGAGTAGTATTCCATTATATTTATGTACCACATCTTCTTTATTGGGATGCAACATTTGATAGGCATAGAATTAAGTCATGCTGTCTACACGTAGATTCTAAAGGTTGTCATAGCTACCTCCCCAGAGAGCTGCTCCAGCTGCCTGCCCATCATGCCTTAGATCAAAAGCATCAGATATGACACAAAGTGATTATACAGGGCCTATTTTTTTCATGGCTTATTGCCAATCTTATGAATAAACAAATGAACGGACAGCCTCTATTTTAGCTATTCCTAATCTCTGGCTGTTGTTTCTTCACCGTCACATTGGACTTCTTGGCCTTGAAGTTACAAATGAATCTGATGATCCTTTTTTTGGATATTGTCTCTAGGACCAGCCTTTGCTCCATTATTTCTCCTAAAATTCTCTACATGTCATTAAGTGTAACTTCCATTGTCCCTTTTGCAAAGACCCCAGCATGCTTTCTCCCTGAGCCTTGACAGTACATCTTATTATATTTTAATAACTAGATTTGAATAACCTACTTTGGCCATCTTTTTTTCCCTCATTGATCATATGTATATTGAACTTTTCTTAAGTATAGAGTAGAGCTAAGCCTTGAGATGGAAGACAAAATACTTGAAAATAGTCATTCTTATCTAATAGCATTTTTACTTTAGTTAAATTAGTGATAATTTATTGTGGTTCATTTGCAGAATGAACCATACAGCTTATCTATACCATTGTGAATAGAACCTGACCCAAGTCAAGCAAACAACAAACAAACCTTTTGTGGCTTAAAATTTTAAAGTTGATTTTGAAAATTCACTTTCTGAAAGTCAATTCAAAAGTGAGTAATTTCATAATCCTACTTAACATCTCAACAATTAAAAAAATGGAAAAACCTGTTATCCCATTTGTTTTGTTTACTCACTCTTTCCTGAGTAATAATTTTCACACTTTTTACATCTCACACTTTTACAAACTTTAATTTCCTTCACGATAGTACTTACCTTGGGACAGTCTCCTTTTGCCAACTCACAGATGGGTTGTCCTTTTACATGTAACTGTGTGTGTGGATCACCCATTTTTTTTAAATTTTGTTATATTATTAAAATTTATAACATGTTCTTGCTTTCAGGACCTGCCACAATTAAGACTTCCAGGATTGATATATATTTTTATGTGTCATTTGATTTGTAGACTTATCACTTATCTACTTAAAAAAAAAAATCTTTCATGGCTTCCAATCATGCCTGGAAACAAATCTGAAAATTTCTGTCTCAACATCTAAACCTTCTATAATATAGTCCCATTTTTCAAATTCAATCACATGTCCCACACATCCTTTCAACCCCAAAGTCCTCTTTTGTCCACCAGTCAGAATCTACTTACTCTGTAAAGCCCAGCTTAGATCTACTATTAATATCATGATCACCCAAATCTTTAATTAGGAATTTTCCTCTGAATTTCAGAAGTGACTAGAGTTAGAATAATTTCATTTCTCACTATTCATGCTAATTATCCTTACCAGTCTTTCTCTCTACAAATATTGATAGATTGACTCCTTAAAAATAGAAGCCATGTTTCAAATTGCCACTGTCATATAATACAATTGGACATTTTGAACAGTAAATTTAAAATCAACACAATCTTAGTGTTTTGAAACATCAGGGGTCTTTGGGATTAATATACAAAATTTTTAATTTTACAGATGAGAAAATTGAGATTTAAATGAGAGCAGTATGGATCAGCCAGTTTTTCTTTTTTTTGCTGCCTGGCATGTGGATCTTAGATCCCGGACCAGGGATCAAACTCATGCCCCCTTCATTGGAAGGGCAGAGTCTTAACCACTGGACCACCACTAGGGAAGTCCCAGATCAGACAAGCTTAATAGTCTTTACCTCAATGTCTTTGATATCCTTTCTGATTCTGTTTCCTCAAACTTTAAAATGAATGTAGGTGTTATGATGTTTTCTCTGTGTTAACAAAATGTAAAAGACATTGTCATCTGTGCTTCGGTCAGAAAATCAGAAACTACTTTATGAATTTGAAGCAGGAAGGTATTTCGTGCAAAGAACAAAGGACTCACAAAACCACCTCCTATATGGTGATGCCTAAGCATTTATTCAGCTGCTACTGCTGCAGAAACAGTGAAGCTTCTGAGTCCCTTCCACGTTCTAAATGTACATGACTGTTCCTAAGTGATAGAATCTGATATGGAAAAGCTAAAAGCAAAACAAAATTTATTCTTATATTTGTGTGTGCTTAGTCACTCATTCGTGTCCTATTCTTTGTGACCCCATAGACTGTAGCCTGCCAGGCTCCTCTGTCCACGGGGATTCTCCAGACAAGAATACTGGAGTGGGTTGCCATGCCCTCCTCCAGGGGATCTTCCCAACCCAGGGATCGAACCCAGGTCTCCTGCATTGCAGACGGCTTCTTTACTGTCTAAGCCACCAGGGAAGCCCATTCTTATATTTACATCTTAGTTTTTTATCCCAATAATTCAGTGCCATTCAATTTAAGGTCAAACATTTATACATACCTCACAGAGATCAATGTACTATAACCCTGAATAATAATTGATGATAATAATAATGAATTGTTAGAGCTGGAAGGGACTAGAGGTAAAATGAACTCATCTTCTCATTTAAAAAATCAAAGTCACTCAGTAGTGAGGTTGGGAGAGTCATCTTTTTTAAACCTACTTCATTGCTAGAGATGAAGTGTTTTCCTGCTACACTACTCTCTGAAGCTTTATGCTTACAGTGAATTTCATTTTATTTTATTCATTTTATTGCCTTCTGACTTAATGAAATTAGTCCTTCTTATACCTAATTATTTAGTGCCAAGACCCTGTTTGAGCTTGATAAGACTCCAAAAAATTTCACTAGATCTTTATCACGTAACTGTAACCGGAAAGGGAACAGTTAAGATAGCTCATTGCAGTTCTAAAATCTAATCACCATTTTATCTGATGACTTACAAACTGGAAAGTTGACCAATAAATCTGTTTAATCAGACCTCTCAACACTGTGAATGATCCTCCTGGTAATCATATATTTAAAGTCTATCATGGACATATCTCATTTTTACTTCTTGTTCTCAATGGAACTTGCTGTGGCACTGGGGTTTTCTTAAGTATAAAACATTCCAAAATCACACTGTTATTATAGGGTGCTTTGTCCTCAGGATGTCTAGCATTCCTTTTGGGCTATTGGTCTTTCAACATCCAGTTCAGGGATTAAAGTAAATCATTTAATCCATGCAGCATGTTACTCAATAGTTATACTTTTGGAAATTGTTTCCATGGGAGCACCCGTGGATGCAGCCAGTCTGAGATATTGACACTATAGAAAAAACGGACAGTGTACTCTTTGTATTGATTCCACTCTCCTCTACAAATATAGACTCCATTCCCTACCACAGCCTTGTAAGTGGTGACTGCTGAGGTTTCTAAATTGCTTTGTAAATTATTTATTACTTGAACATTTTGTAAGACCCCTTTTCTTCTTGCCTGACTTGCTTTTGATTCCTGAGGTCTCGTATATATTGGAAAGTCTCAGTGTATATACTAACCACAACCTTCTCACTGCACTCCTTTTCTTCCTGTCTTATACTGCAAACCCAATTTTTTTCTACCCATATTACAATTATGCCTTTTGTCATTCTTGTTTCTTATACAGTGCCTGTAAAATATCTTAAAAGCTTATAAACCCATGTTCTGTACTGAGGACTAGACAGAATGGCAGTTTGGAGCCCAGCACTGAACGATTAACTAGCACTTTTTCAAACTAAAAAGTTTATAAAGTATTTGAAGAATGTTTGTTTAATGATGGAGAAAACAGTTTCCTTTAATAAAAATTGCTTATCAGAGCACATGCACATATTTAATTCACTTGCACTAATGTAGTAGAGTGCATTTCAGTGTTCTGAAAAAAAATTGCAAATGCTTTCTTTTTCTTAACTCTTCTCTCTTAGATTTTCTTTTGTGAGTTTGTGAACTGTAAGATTGTTAATGTTTATAATTTAGATAATAAGAGACACTTCTGTGTCCAGCAAACAAAGGAATTTGAAGATTGTGACTGTCTACAGTCACAAGCTGACGGAAACTACACACAGACACATGTGAAAATACTCAACAGAAAGAGGTCTGTACTTAATGAGTTTCTCCCTTCCCTCCCCTGGCTTTCTACGTTAGTGGACACAGGACCAGTTTACACTTCGTAAATTAAGGATGGAGTTATTATAGCACCGTTTATAATTTGGAAATCCAAAATGCTACTCATTTCATCCATTCCTTAAAATTCATTTATGTTTAAAGAGTATAAGCTTTTCAATCATATCTTTGTCATTGATGAGTTCTGTGACTGAGGAAAGTAACTTAGTCCTTGTGAATAACAATTTCTTCTACTACAAAACAAATAATAAAAAATAATAACATCAAAGGGTTATTGAAACAATAAGTGATAACATAGAGTCTTAGCATGAGCACATTTAAATGGTTCTCTAATGATTGTGACATTACTGATATATAATCTTTGCTAAATAACTTAATTTTATGATGTTTACATTTGTATATAATCCCAATAGATATGTCTTGAGAATATAGAAAATATGCATTTTATAACTGTACATAAAAACCATAACATCTTTTAGGCAGTTGCTCCTAATTACAGAGATTTGAGGAGTGTCAAAAAATACTTGTAAGATAACTGTAATTCTCAATGAAATGGAGATGTAAATCTGTTAGGAGACAAATGTTTAGATCCATTATGAGGATTTCCAAGCAGAGGAAGACAGCAGTGGGCAAGAGATGGCCCAGGAGGAGCAAAGTTGGAAACCAGTGAGCAGCTTTAGACAAATGAAGTCATTATGGCCAGACATTTAAGCCTGTTTCAATGACATCCTCTCCAGGGAGGGTTTGGCCCAGGGCAGTGCTGATTTTCTTGTCCACTGCTTTATTTGTTGTTATTGTTCAGTCACGGCATTGTGTTCCCTCTCCGTGACCCCATGGACTGAAGCACACCAGGCTTCCCCGTCCTTCACTATCTCCTCTTCTCCTGCCTTCAATCTTTCCCAGCATCAGGGTCTTTTCCAGTGAGTCAGTTCTTCTCATCAGGTGGCCAAAGTATTGGAGCTTCAGCTTTAGCATCAGTCCTTTCAGTGAATATTCAACACTCGTATAAAGCCACCTGCTTTATACCAACATGTATTGTTATGAACTGGTTTCATTCTTTTCCTGCCCACTGAAGGAACTTGCCTTTAAAATGAGTTTTCTGTACTTATTTTCATACTCTACTTTTGGTTTGGAATGCTCACTTAATGTTATTTCCAATGTTTCAAGACCTATCTGGAGTGTCACCTCCCCCCTCAATCTGTCCCTGTTGTTCCCACCTACTTGTTTCTCCCCTTTCTAAATTCTTTCAGCATTGATAGTTTGAATCACTAACTAATATCTGAGATTACATAATCTAATCTCTGTCCCAGCTGAAAACACACAGGGTCAAGAAGATTCTTTTATTGTCCCTTCAGTAACTATACAATGAAAGATTCAAAAGAGACTAGAAAAGCGAGATAAAGCAGAGAGTATTCGGGATAAAAATGCAAATTCTTGCACTAAATTGGAGCTTTATAGTAACTGTCTACATTTATGCATCATTATATATATATATACATATATATATATATACACATATATATATATATCCCATTCTCACCTAATAATAACAGACTTTACCATGCTACTTCATAGAGTACATAAAACTTTCACATAATTTATTTTGCTAATTCTTCAAAACAATCTTATGAGATGAGTCTCATTTTGTAGAGAAGAACCAAAGTCTGCAAGAGATTTTGTGATTTGTCAGAGTCCTCCTGAAGTTTGTTACTTTTTTGCCAACCCCAGCTGACTTCCAGAATGGTCTGACCTATCCTCACAGGAACCATATGAGGAAGGCCACAAAGACATTTCTAGCTTCAACTCACAAGCAATGAAGGTGATTTCTCTGGAGAAAAGAGAAGAACCACCCATCCTAAGCAGTCTCTGCCTCCTGCCTTTTGGAAGTGAGGAAGGGGATGGTTCTTGGAACAAGACTGGTTTGACACAAAAAACAGGTCTGACTTAGTGCCTGCAAGAGATGCATGAGGGAACAGGGTTGGAACATGATTTAAAAAAAAAAAATATATATATATATATATATATGTGTGTGTGTGTGTGTATATATATTTATGTATATGTTCAAATACATATACACATATATTCATATATATAATATTAAAATGTGTGAAAAATATCTATCTCTTCTTATATTGTTAAAAGATAAACTAAGGCGTAATAAAAATTTTAAGTTTATTTGAGCAGAATCAGTTCTCTAATCAGACAGATCAGAAGTGGTTGGAAGCACTGCACTGGCAGGAGCTAGGGAAAGACAGAGATGATGAAGAGAGAAGATGCAAATAAAGGCAGTCATTTGCTTGGCTATAGCTTTTAGCAAGCTTTATAGCTATAGCTGTTTGTGATTGGTTGTCCTTAGCTTTCTTATTTCTTCATATTGAGGCATTTACAGGATTTGATAAGTCATCTAAGCAATACAGCCCCTTCAGTCTGACAGTCTCCTTGTTTAACTATTTAAACAATCTGTACTTTGAGATTGAATGAGAAATTTCATAATTGGAATAGGGCAGAAGACTTATGTTGAAAAATTTTAGAGGAGAAAGCAGTGTAAATATCTTGAGGTAAAGGAGCTGTTGGACTGAACTGGATGAGAGGAACTCTTTCATGTCCCATGATGAAACAGGAAGGCCATGTCTTCTCCACCATGAAGAGTTCCTAGAAATGGCCTTCTTTCTCACAAAATGAATCATTTGAGATAAATGTTATAAAGGTAGCTTTGCAAAATGTTTGTATCCATTGAGTATATCCAACAGAAGTATAAGAGATTGTCCACTCTACTACATCTTTATTAACACTGAGTATTGTAATTTAAAAAAAAGGCTCATTCGAAATGTAAAAAACAATTACTCTTTATAGTTTTCAGTATAGGGTGAAATTTTCTTCATCTTTGTTTAGTAATTCTGTTTCCTATTTTTTGAAATTATATATATTCTTAACATTTTGTAATGTCTATTTTAATGACAGTGGTTTTTAAATCCATTTATATAAGCCTCATGATGTTTTTCACCTGTTTAGACAACATTTAAGAAGCATATATACTTCCCACTGATGTTAATAAAAATTAGAGAAATTCTTTACTGTACCTACTAATTTCATGAAGCCTGATTATGTTTTTATTGTGATTTGTTTCCAAAAGAAATAGTTGAAAATTTGTCCCAAGTAATTGGAGGTACATTTTCTTTCATTTTCTCTGTTGCTGTATTTTCCACTCTAAACAAATATGCAGAATAGTCATCAATGCTAAATAATACAATCTACGATTGCTATATCGATATTTTTAAATGTGACTGAGGTCTATGAGCAGCACTGCATTGATATTTAAATAATGTATTTTAGGACTGCTGACTAAATAGTTATAAACTTTTGAGTTCATTTATGAAAATTTATCAAGTTCATACTTTGTTGAAAAAACTGGGGAAATCTGAGTTTTATAAAATGATTAACCTTTGAGCAAAAAAAAGAGTGCAATAAGGTTATGAACAGGTATTCAATAAATTAACAGACAACATGAAATAAATAACATAATCAAGTCAGAAAAAGTGTTTTTACAGGGAGTGGTTAAAAAGCACTTTCTCTGTCTCTTTCACGCTTCCAATATACATACACACACACACACACACACACACACACACATCCACACGTACATACATACATAAACACACATTCACCCCCCACAGGACTGACAATGTAGAGGGAGACTAAGGAAACATGATGTGGCAGATAACTGAAAATGTAAGTCATTTTTATTGTCTAAAATAATAAGACAAATATTAATAAGGCATTTTTATAGTTGCATAAATTGGTCTTTAATTTGTGACCATTGAGAATACTGCCGCTGACTAGAGATTAAATTTGGTTTTACTGACTAGAAATTAAATTTGTCTTTACTGAATAATGTAATAAATAAAGATTGCATATTAAAATATTGTAAATCATATGTATTTAGAAACAATTTTATAAGTGCAGGTACTATGACTTATTAATCCTTGAAGTTATTGTCTAGATTAGTGCCTAGAACATAAAAATAGTCATTTTTTAAAAATATATGAATAGTAGTAAAATGTAATGTTTGAAAGGGCCAAATTTTAGATAATGTCATTAACTCAAAATATGTATAAATAAACATGCACTCAAATACATGAAAAACTATATTTTAGTTTAACAACAAACTACTTTAAAAAGATGACAATAGCAATTTTAATTTAAATTGGTTGTAAATTTAAACCTCTCAGCTATGTGCAAGGCAATGTGTTTGGTATTAAAGAAACTGTACAGTTTCATGAAGTTTGGTCTCCATTAATGAGTAATTAAGATCCAGTAGTGAGCCTATGAAAGTAAAAATATTAGTCCCTCAGTGATGTCCAACTCTTTGCAACTCCATGGACTTTAGCCTACCAGGCTCCTTTGTCCATGGAGTTCTCCAGGCAAGACTACGAGAGTGGGTTGCCAGTCCTTTCTCCCGGGAATCTTCCCAACCCAGGGATCAAACACTAGTCTCCAGCATTGCAGGCAGATTCTTTACTGTCTGACCCACCAGGGGAGCCCAGTATATGTTACCAAATACAGCTGTGATTTTGGAGCAAAATGAATTTTTGCTTATTTTATTTGCGCTTTGGCAGTTGACTCACAGATTATGTGTTTTAAGATTTAAAGATGAAACAGTTCCCTCCTACCCCTCTAATCGTGTCCTCTTCCTTGATATGAAGTACCATCAAATGAATCTTCCCTTCTACCACATGATTTTTCCTTAGTCTCCTCCTGCAATGTTGACCTGCAGTATGTGCATATTTGTTTGTGTGAACATCTAAAGATAAAAGAAAATTTTAATAAATTGTCATATCTCAGAAATCTACAGTTGTAATATCCCCTTGTGATGGCATTCACTATTATCACTTTTATTAACGTCGTTAAGGATGTGAGGTTGTTCTTAAACAAGACTTCAACCGGTAATATTGCTGTAAGCCTCAGAATTTACTAGGCTGAGGAGTTGGCAGTTTCTTGATTTGTAAATGTCTCTACTTGAGCATTTGTCAACTTTGGAACTTGTATAAGGGAGATACAATAACTTCCATAAAGACATAACATTTTACATTTTTAGAATGAGCTATTTGACACATAAACATGTAATATATGAAGTATAAAGAACAATACTAAAATGGTAAAGCCTCCTCCCTGTGCCTGTGTGCTAAGTCACTTCAATGTGTCCGACTCTTTGAGACCCCATAGACTGTAGCTGACCAGGCTCCACTGTCCATGGGGTTCTCCAGGCAAGAGTACTGAAGTGGGCTGTTGTGCCTACTTCCAGGGGATCTTCCCCATCCAGGGATCAAACTCACGTCTCTTCCATCTCCTTCACTGGCAGGCAGGTTCTTTACCACTAGTGCCACTTGGGAAGCCATTCATGCGTGTGCATGCATACTCAGTCATGTCTGACTCTTTGCGACCCATGGACTACAGCCTTCTCTGTCCATGGGATTTCCTAGGCAAGAATACTGGAGTGGGTTGCCAGTTCCTTCTCCAGGGGATCTTCCTGACCCAGGAATCGAACCCACGTCTCCTGCATCTCCTGCTTTGGCAGGCAGCTTCTTTATCACTGAGCTACCTGGGAAGCCATAGCTACCTTCCTACTTAAGAAATATTATCAATAACTTAATATTTTCTCTTCGCCCTTTAAAAAAATTTATCAATAAGACATTCCTTGCCTCCTCAATAAAGCCTTAGTATTTATTTTTATAAGGATGTACTATTAATAATCTGTAATTGAAAGATGTATGAAATTACATGGGAAAAAGAACTTAATATCAAAACTAGTATGTAAAATCTGTTACTTCTTCAAAAGTAATTTATCTTTAAATCTATTTTTAATATTGTAATTATATGAAGAAAATGTGGACAGTACAGAAAATTTTTACAAGATAAAGCAAAACTACAATAATATCTACTTTTTAAGGTAGCTAATATTTTAAAAATATTATTCTGGTCACTGTTAGTCTTTAATCTTTTTCTTTTTTGTCATGAACTCTACCTGACACCTATTTACAGGTTTCTGATAGCTTCCTGAATATATCTTAATATTCTAATTTTTTCAACTGTATACATGTTTCATTGCCTTCATAAGACTTGAGCTATTTTGATTTATGTTTCATGCAGCCTTCAACTTTTAACTATTAATAGTCAAACAAAAATTTGATATTACTGTAGTTTTTGTTAAGATATTTTTCAGCCTCCTAATTATTTTAGGCAGCCTGCACTAGAATTCTCCACCTTATAACATTAAGAGGGGATTTACTGTCAAATGTTAGAATTCTTAAAGACTCCTGCACTTGTTCATACTGCTTAATTTATACCGAGACCCTCTCCTGCAACATTCAATAACATATAACAACTGTTTTTTCTGAAAAGTTCATAGAAATTTTGGCTTTTGTTCCATGACAATCAACAGGACTGTCACCACAGCTGAAAGAGGGAAAAAAATATAGGAAACAAAAATGATGTTATAGGTGGAAATTATATTACAATGGAGCAACATCAAATACATTATCACTATACAAGTAAATAGCATTAATATAAGTTTTAATAAGAAGGCTTGCTGTGTCTCAGATGACAAGCATAAAATTTTGTGATTATGAGATTTACAGTAGGAAAATTGAATGCAGCAGTGTTTACTAGATTTAGAAACATTACCTTATCAAGCAAGTACAAATTTTACTGTGGGAAGTGTGTGTTCTCAGTTCCATTGGCCTGTGATACAGAATAGCTTGGTTAAGTAGTGTCCACAACCCTTTGTTTCCCCCTAGATTTCACTGAGTATATAAATGCTGTATAGTTGAGAAGAGTTTAATGACTGGGAACCAAACAGAACTGTGTTATTTGTATGTGGATCTACTTTAAAGGCCCTTAGGTACACAGAACAGCAGTTTTAAAGCAAAATCTATTCTCTCTCCTGGCAGAAAGAAATGTGTTTGTGTTTGTGCATTATTAAAGCAAATTTAACTTCATCAGGCAGAGGATATCACATCTGAGTCCTTGCAGAAGGGATTCCTAACTACTGGACTTAATAGAGAAATTAAAAGAGATAAAAATCCCAGTAAGTTATATATCTAATAAATAACTTACAGAGAAAAAAAGGTAACATTATTTCTTATAGCTATTGAAGAGGAGCACGTCATTATAAATTCAGGGCAGAAAATCTTTATTTCATCTTAAATCCTATTATCAAATCTACTTCCTTCCTGGTTGCTCCCTGATCTTTCCTAGGTGTATTTGTTTTCTTTACAGTAATGAAAGAAACTCTCTAGGTATTTCTGTGTTCCTTGCTTTTGTTACTCTATGAATTTATTCATAGGATTTCTTGGATTTTTTTTTATTAAAGGAAGAATCTTACACTATGATATGCCAAATCAATTTAGAAGCCAAATTAAACTGCATTTAATATTATCTTGGTGTCTCAGTTTTTAGTTATAATTTTTTAAAAAATATGCCAGTTCAGTTCAGTGGTTGCTCAGTCACTCGTTGTGAAAGGATTCTTTCAAAATACAATGAAAATCTACTTTGCCAATATAGCTGAAATTGGACAAAGAATCTGTATATTTCCTCGAAAAAGTGCTTGTGTTACAGTTTTTTCTCAGGGTTCATGAAAGTTATGGAGTCAGGAGCTGCTGCTTCTGTTTCAGTTCAGCTCAGTTCAGTCGCTCAGTCATGTCCGACGCTTTGTGACCCCATGAACCGCAGCATGCCAGGCCTCCCTGTCCATCACCAGCTCCCAGAGTCCACCCAAATCCATGTCCATTGAATCAGCCATCTCATCCTCTGTCGTCCCCTTCTCTTCCTACCCTCAGTCTTTCCCAGCATCAGGGTCTTCTCCAATGAGTCAGCTCATCGCGTCAGGTGGCCAAAGTATTGGAGTTTCAGTTTCAGCATCAGTCCTTCCAGTGAACACCCAGGACTGATCTCCCTTAGGATGCACTGGTTGGATCTCCTTGCAGTCGAAGGGCCTCTCAAGAGTCTTCTCCAGCACCACAGTTCAAAAGCATCAATTCTTCAGCACTCAGCTTTCTTTATAGTCCAACTCTCACGTCCATACATGACTACTGGAAAAACCACAGCCTTGACTAGACGGACCTTTGTTGGCAAAGTAATGTCTGTGCTTTTTAAAATGCTGTCCAGGTTGGTCATAACTTTCCTTTCAAGGAGTAAGCTTCTTTTAATTTCATGGCTGCAATCACCATCTGCAGTGATTTTGGAGCCCAGAAAAATAAAGCCTGACACTGTTTCCACTGTTTCCCCATCTATTTGCCATGAAGTGATGGGACCGGATGCCATGACCTTAGTTTTCTGAATGTTGAGCTTTAAGCCAGCTTTTTTCACTCTCCTCTTTCACTTTTATCAAGAGGCTCTTTAGTTCTTCTTCACTTTCTGCCATAAGGTGGTGTCATCTGCATATCTGAGGTTATTGATCATTTCTCCCGGCAATCTTGATTCCAGCTTGTGCTTCCTCCAGCCCAGCGTTTCTTATGATGTACTCTGCATATAAGTTAAATAAGCAGGGTGACAATATATAGCCTTGACATACTCCTTTCCTTATTTGGAACCAGTCTGTTGTTCCATGTCCAGTTCTACCTGTTGCTTCCTGACCTGCATACAGGTTTCTCAAGAGGCAGGTCAGGTGGTCTGGTATTCCCATCTCTTTCAGAATTTTCCACAGTTTATTGTGATCCACATAGTCAAAGGCCTTGGCATAGTCAATAAAGCAGAAACAGATGTTTTTCTGGAACTCTCTTTTTCTATGATCCAGCGGATGTTGGCAATTTGATCTCTGGTTCCTCTGCCTTTTCTAAAACCAGCTTGAATAAATGTTAGATGACCCATTCTTCCTGAATTCAAAACATACCACAACTTATCACAAAGCTACCTTAATTAAAATTGTATGCTACTGGAATCAAACTGAGGTACATAGAACTGAGAGTCCAGATATAAACCCATACATTTATAGTCAATTGATTTTGATGAGTGTACTAAGACTCTTCAGTGGGAAGAGAAAGGTTTCTTCAATGAATTGTGTTGCAGCATCTGGAAATTCATTTTCAAGATGAGGTTGGACCCTTACCTAACAAAATAATAAAAAATATGCTCAAAATGATCAATAGCTTAAATCTAAGAGCTTAAACTATACAATCTTTAGAATAAACCATAGTTTTACATCTTCATGATGTTGGATTAAACAATGGATTTTTAGATACAATACTAAAAGCATAAGCAACAAAAGAAAAAAAACTGACTTATCAAAATCGAAAATCTTTGTGTTTCAAAGAACAGTATCAAAAAAATGAAGAAGCAATGCACAGACTCAGAGGTACTATTCATGTAAATATACATATATATATGGTAAACTCGCAGGTGGACATAGGCTTTGAGCCTGGGCATCTGATTTTATTTATATATTTTTTTAAACAACAAATTTTTATTATACTTGATTTACAGTTTTAATTTCTACTATACAGCAAAGTGATTCAGTTATGCATATATATATTTTTAATACTACTTTCCATTATAGCCTATCATATGATATTGAATATTGTTATCTGTGCTACACAGTAGAACCTTGTTGCTTATCTCAGACTAAATACATTTGTAAATATAAAATAATAGTTACAAAATTTGTACAAAGGAGGGAATGAGAAAGAAAGAATTTTTTTTCTTTAAATCTAGTAAGAATTCCTGTATACAATAAACACAGTAAAGTATACAATGCAGCAAATAATGAAGTTTGACTATATGAAAATATGCATGTCATAAATAGTATTTTTAACATATTTTAAATGAATATTAATTTTAATACATAAATAACTTTTATGAATCAAGAAAATAGCAAACAGCTTTGCAGGCAAATAGATATTTGCATGTAGTCAAAGAAAAAATAAACTTTTAAACATATGGTAAAATGCCTGATCTCTAGAAATAATTAAAGAAATGCAAGTATAAACAACAATGTAATGTTTCTACTCTTCATTTTAGCCAAAATAGAAATTTCTGTTAATATTGTTATCAATGCGATTGTGGGAAAACAGGCCTTTTATTGCCATATAGTGTTGGTGTGTGCATAAATGATTATGATGACTTTGAAGTAATTTGACCTTTTCTCTCAAAAAGAAAAAAAAAATCCATACCTGTTGACTCAGGGATACCGTTTCTAGAAGGACTCACACGTTATTGGCAAAGATGTTTGCAGACTCTTTATGATGATATTGTCTGTAGTAGAACACCTAGAGACAAGTTACCTGTCTACTGAGAGTGCCCTATATATGATGATATGGAAACATTTCCTGGATAGATTCTCAAGAAAACAAAGACATTTGAGAAACATAATGTAGATTTTGATTTGTTTATATTTTAAAAGCACACAAACACACACACACACAGCTTTTAAAATATGCAGATTTTCTCCACACAGATTTGTAATAATTCCAAAATAGTCGTGGTGCTGCTGGAAAGGGCAATTTGGAATCTAGAGGGAGAAGGACATTGCTTTCCATAGAGAAGACTGCACAGGCAAGTAATTCTCAATACTTGAAGAAATCTCGTGTGGGAAAAATAAAAAGCACTGGTTATGAGAATAGACTTTGACGTTGTTTAGTCGCTGAGTTGTGTCCCACTCTTTTGTGACTCCATGAACTACTTTGACATCTGGTAGCCCTATATTTGTATTTGGTTTTGTTACTATATTTTGGGCAATTGCTTACACTAAGTACACTTTTCCTCTCTGTAAAATAAAGCTTAAATAGATGGTCACCTACAGACCTATTGTAAGTGTTAAACAAGATAAAGTATGTACAGTAACATTTCTGTTGTTGCTATTCAGTCACCCAGTCCTACTGTTTTCCACCCCATGGACTGTGGCCCGCCAGGCTCCTCTCTCTGTGAGATTTCCCAGGCAGGAACACTGGAGTGGGCTGCTATTTCCTACTCTGGGGTCTTTCCAACTCCAGGGATAGAACCCACATCTCCTGCATTGCAGGTGGCTTCTTTACTGCTGAGCCATCGGGGATGCCATAGGGCCTGATAAAGAGTAATCATCTAATAAATGCCATATATTGTTTTATTATAATAGTAACTCAACAAAATTCAGTGTGCAGTTTTTGGCTTCCAGTGACAGATATTGTCAAGTATTCTTACAATGGCTGCTGATCTAAGTCAGAACCTCCTGTAGACGGTGCCATGACAAGCTGATGTGTGACAGTCAATGTTGTGAGTAATACTTTATCAAATGTTGAGGGTTGCTTCTTTTATGTTAGAACTGAACCAGTGCTATGCCTATAAAAAACTGTCTCATTCTCTTGAATTGTGAAATGATTTTTTGAGTAGGAAAGGGGTGGTGTTGCTTTCAGTCATAATGAATTGTTGACAACTCAGGGTGCGCCCATGGGAGTATGCCACATATGAGAAAATGATGTCATCAAAAGTTATAATCCTCTGCTATAGATGGGAACTAGTTTAAAGTCAGTAAACACAAAGTTCTAGGTGATCTAAGGACCTAGGAATCACTGTAGACTATTTTCAGAATACATATGCCTAAAGTTGCCCTCATAATCCTAAAAGTCAGTAAAATTCTGGGCATGATCAGGAAAGAAAACCATGTTTTACTGTTTATATTAAACAGTAGTGTTTCTGCTTTTAAAATGCCTCACTGTGTATTAAATCTCAAGAAAGACATCTTCTTAGAACTGGCCAAAATTTAGAGCTAGGTCAAAATTTGCAAGCATTTTAATAGCTCTTGATATATACATATTTGTATATCTATACACTTAGAGGAGGGCAATTTATATGTTGTCAGCATTATATGAATGATATCAGTTATCTGCAGTATATAATGTTATCATTTATGAAATTAAATTCCTAGGCATAAAATTATGTTTTAAAATGAATGAATGTCCTTTGAAAAGTGAAAGTGCGAGTGTTAGTCGCTCAGTTGTGTCTGACTCTTTGCGACCCCATGGACTGTAGCCTGCCAGGCTCCTCCATCCGTGGGATTTCCCAGGCAGGAATGGTGGAGTGGATTGCCATTTCCTTCTCCAAGGGATCTTCCGAACTCAGGGATCGAACCCAGGTCTCCTGCATTGCAGGCAGACTCCATCATCTGAGTCACCAGGGAAGCCCTTTGGTTATTACCAAATGTGGATATTTTCCCATATGTTGGTATTCTATTTATATTTCCCTTTGTCTAAATTGTATATTTATGTTACACTTAAATGATTTATTAGGTTCTTGATGTTTTTATTATAAATTAAAATGATCTCTTGTTTGTATATAAGTACTCTGGGATCTTATTGAGTGAATTATGAACAATGGAAACTAGTTTGAGCCTCTTACCTATCTGACCCTAGAATTTGTGAGTTTGAATTATACCTGGTATATTTGGTGGTCCATGAGTGAAAAGGAGGGTAGATATCCCCTCACTCATGTAAGTAGTTATAGAAATGTCTACCAGAATCTGGGATGCATTCAACTCTTGACAATTTTTATGACTATCACTAGGGAAAGTTTTTTCTTCTCAGAGAATTTTATAACTAGTTTACTAGTGATTTAGAGACAAAAAGTCTCTGTTTTCCTATGCTGATATTCTCTGAAAATATGTTAGTTTTTAAGTGCGGGCATGGATTTTTACCCACTAAATGTTTGACTTAGTTACTGATTTGTAAATCTGATACTTCTGCTAACTTGTTGGTGAACCTTTGAGAAGTCATTTAACCTCTTTGTTTCTTCAACCGCAAATGAAGAATTAGCCTCCATACTGGCTGTGCATGCTTATTCTTTAATACTATTCATTTCTTGCCTTCAAATATCCCTTTGGAATTCCCAAGTGAATGTAAGATTGTTTGTGGTCTACACTGAGTTGGATTTTCTCCCTATCTTATTCTTTAATCCTTTTCTAGCACAAGATAAACAGAACAAAGTTCTCAAAAATTTGAAACTCAAAACCCTAGTGTTTTGAAATTATATTGATTTAATAAATTATGGACAAAGATAAAGCAAACTATCAAAATACAATGTAAAAACATTTGTCTTCCAATCTTTTTGAGTCCCTTTCACTGTCCTGTCTCTTATATGCAAATACAAGTGTGCCTTTACACTAGAGATAGTTATATTGTATGTGTGTTTGCAATTTCCTTAATATGAGTTACAAAAAGCACATAATATGAGCTGCAAATATTAATATATATATTTGTGAGTTCTTGCCACTTTTTCATCTACTTTAAAAAAAATCATCTGAAAAAGAATGTGATGAATCCATTTAACTCTCAGTTACATTTTAAATATTTTGTACATACACGGACTCTGAATAATTAACTCAGCTTACTACTCAATGACTTAAGTGGAATGATCCTTGACAGTCTGCTTGTAATAACTAACACAGTCCACTCTAATTAATTTTTTTGATTCGGGAAAGACATCTCCAGAGTTTAAGATTCTCGGAGATAAAATTGCCCTTTTAAAATTGGTTAGTTTAGTGACTTTATCTCTTAATGAAAAAGAAAGTGTTTTGCCTTCTAAAAACCTGGATGTGTTTTTAAAAGTGATTATGTAAATTGAAGATCAGACATTTATCATAGAGAATTGTACCTGTTCTTTCTACCACTGCATACCAATCTTCTAGTATATTAGAAACTGTGGAGCCTGAAACTTAAGTAACAATAGGTTTCAAAGTAGAAGATTTAATAATTTTTATAAGAATTTGAAAGTCAAACACTAAACTAATTTCACTAACATAAAAGTTCTGTTTATAAGATAGCAAAAATGAAATCTATCATAAAGTTTACAAGCAGCTTTAGTAATTATTAAATGCTAGGTTTAGTAAGCAGGTGACTCTTATCATCCTCTTTAAGTGGCTCTTTATCTTATACTTGAACTCTTCCCTCATTTTATCCTTTTGAACAATCCTGTACTAAAGTGAATCTCTGATTAATATTTAAATGCACATGAGGAGAAATAAGTTACCTAATCAGAGAAAATAATTAACAACCTCATTCTTGTATTCCTTAGTTCCTACAAGGTAGTGTGCCTTGATTAATAGAATATCATTCCCTTTGACCTTCTTTCTAATTCACAGCTTAGTAGATTTCATGATTGAACTGGCTCACTACCAGTTAATTATCATTCCTAAATATTTTCTGAACATGTTGTTTGAAAGTGAAAGTGTTAGGCGCTCAGTCATGTCCGACTCTTTGCGGTCCCATGGACTGTATAGCCTGCCAGACTGCTTTGTCCATGGAATTCTCCAGGCAAGAATACTGGAGTGGATTGCCATTTCCTTCTCTGGGGGATCTTCCTGACCCAGGGATTGAAACTGAGTATCCTGCACTGCAGGCAGATTTTTCACCATCTGAGCCGCCAGGCAAGCCCCAAATATGTTGTTTAAGGACTGGCTTTTCCTAAATTCCATTTTTTTTCCTCCTATATAAAACCGAAAGATAATCCGTAAGGATTACTTCTGCATTTCAAATTCTTGTGATCTAGGTGGAAACCACTGAAATGTCTTTTGACCAAACAAACAAAAAAAATGTATATATATATACATATATGTATATATTTCAGGCAATGACTAAAAAAGATAGATCTCTGTATATAATAGGCAGAATAACATTCATGTCTTAATGGTTGACTACTACAGTTTTATTTGGGCTGAAAATTTCTATAGGCATTTGAAAAGGTTATGTGTATAGAAAATTTTACATGTGTATGTATATGTGTGAATGTTTGTGGAATGTATTTTTAATATATTTCTATATATATCATATATGGAAATTATAGAAAGGTAATTATGTATTTTTAGTATAACTTATTTACTTACCTTCCTACTTGTTACAGCGTCTATATCCCTATCAGTGGAGACTGACACTGAGAAGGGGAAGAATTGACTTTTAAATTGTCATTTATTTACACTGTAAACTGCTTTTTTTCCAATCAAGCTTATATGAGTTTTATAATTAAAAGTGCTAGGGAAGTGGTGATAGAAAGCATTATTATTCTCTTTAGAAAGAATATATTTTACAAAACTAATATTTATAATAAAGTTACAAAACTGGGATTCAAAATGTATTAACTAATTCCATCAAAATTATTATGTGTTTTTGAAAATACATGATGTTTGGAAATAATTGTAAGCAGAGGTGTGTCAATTTCAAGGTAATTATAAATTTAAGTGATTTAAAAGAAAACAAAAAGGAATAAATGGAATTGCCAGGTTCCTGAGTAAGAAAATGAACCTAAGTAAATAATTCAGAAGCTTTTGAATTAATTAATAGTTTGAGAAAAGCTTGTCAAAAGGATTCTAAAGTTAATTTTGATATGATAAATAGAATAAAGCATTCATTTTGAAAAAGGATAAAAGTGAAATTGATGTGGCAAGAATTGATTATTGAGTAGATGAGAAGATGAGAGAGAGAGAAATGATAAAATTTAGGATTTTATGTTGGGCTCCTGAGCTGATGATGGTGCCACTTATAGAGTAAGAGAGTGCTGGAGAAGCAGATTTTACTCAGGAGTATAGTGAGAATGTTGTGAAGGGAATAATTTCCATTTAGGACACATTAAGTTTGAGATACTAAGATAACAATAGATGAGAGAGTGGGTCTGGGTTGGCCTGGCTTCATTTCTCCCTGTCTCTCTCTTTCTTTGTACCTAACCCTATCTCTCTATCTTATATATATTTCTGTGTGTTTATATGTATGTGTGTGTGTATGAAAATTATTCATATATACATAATTGCAATCAAGAGAGAAGATAAGATTGCCAAACTACAGAGCATGATAATTGATAGCTAAAAAGCAAAATGTTCTCTTTGTGAGAATATAGCAAAAGAGGCTATAGGGCTGAAAGTCAAGTTGAAAAGATACACAGACAGAAAGTTCACAAGGAGTATATTAAGGGACTTCTCTGAAGTTCCAGTGATTAAGACTCCATGCTTCTAGTGCAGGGGGCACAGGTTCGATCCCTGGTCAGGGCACTAGGATGCCATATGCAGAACCATGCAGCCTTACCCCCAGCCCCCCACCAAAAAAAGAGAGTATATTAACTGTTATGGGAGGGTGATTACAAGGTACTGTGCAGGCAGACATTCTTCCAGGAATCTGCTCACATATAAATCAGGTGAGAGAGCATCAAAAAAAGAAGCAGCGTGAGATATTTATAGCTAGGGTTTTAGGGTCTTACTTCCAGTTTTAGAGAGTTCTGTGTAATGAGAAAATTTTCACTGAGAAGAGAAAAGGACTGAAGCTACGTGAGAGAGTGCCCAAGTTTGGGAGTCACACGGGTTCCAGCCGCGGGCTCTGGTCAAGGAGACGTGTTGAGTCAGGCTTGAGTAGACTAACAGGAGCTCAGCAATTGAGGTCAAAGGTGAAAAACCTGAACATTCTATCATCTATCGTACAGTGATACCGTAAGACGCTGATATATTGACGTGTATTATCATGATTCATTTGGAAATGGTGGCAAGATAAAATTGAAAGATAAGGCCCATTAGTGAGTATCTCTCTTTCTTTCTGTGTGTCTCTCTTTTCCTCTTTCTCATCTGTCTACATCTATCATCTATATGCGTGTATTTGTGTGTGTGTTTTATAGAATCGAAGTCTATGTAACTAAATATAATTTTGAAGTTAATACTTCATCACAGTATTCTTACATTTTCACATAATCATCATTTTATATTGCTGTTTAATGTTTCCTTCAGTTAGCACTTTGTCTTTTTGCTTTGCTTATGGTATCTTTTGATATTATAAAACAAACAAACAAAATTTTTTTTTAATTTAATATAATCAGATATATCAATATTTTCTTTTTATGGTTTGTGTTTTTTTTAATCTTTTATTATGATTCCATTTCCTATACTGAGACAATAAACATATTTTATGTTACTGATTCTTATTTTTCTAAAAGATTTGCTTTTATGTTTAAGTCATTTATCTACTTTATGTATATTTTGTGTTTGGGATTTGACTGTATGATTTCCATGTTGTGTTATGTTAAGTCACTTCAGTTGTGTCCAACTCTGTGCGACCCTATGGACAGCAGCCATACTGTGATTTCTATAGGTATAATTAGTTGTCTTAGGATCATTTATTAAATAATCCATCATTTACCCATTGGTTCAGAATGGCATTCAGATATCAACTTCTCATCCAGACATAGCTCTAATTTCAGTGTTTTATTCTATTCTACTTGTATGTTGACTGTTCTGTAATAATATCATACCCTCCCTTTTTAATATGCAAGTATGCCTTTATGTTTAATTGGGGAAGTCCTTTCTACTTGTTCTTCTTCAAGTATCTGGGCTTTCTTGCACCTTTTCCTCTTCTACATTCATTACATAATCATTTGTTCAAATACAGTGAAAATGGCATTGGCTATGGGTGAAAGTTGTGTTAAACTTTGTTAAAGTTGTAGATTAACTTGAGCTGTGTTCATATCCATGAACATGGTATATGTCTACATTTCTTTAACTTTAATGAGTTTCTAAAGTTTTATAATATTTTTTCATCATTCCTAAGTTCATTAACATCTTTGTTGCTCTGGTGCATGAGAATTTTCTTTTTTCTTTCAGAACCCAGTATTTTTTTCTTTTATCAGTTTTTGCCTGTATAGTATATATTAATGCAATTAATACTTGTGTAAACAAACTTTTTGAATGATTGTATTAATAGTAATAATGTACTTATAAATTCTTTTGGGTTTTCTATTTGGACAATTAAGTTGATTGGACTTTTTTATGGTATTTTTTTCTTATATTCCTCTCCTGGTTCAAACCTCTAGTACAGGATCAAATAAAACCAATGATCTTGATGCAGCCACTATGGAGAACAGTATGGAGATTTCTTTAAAAACTGGAACTAAAACTACTATGTGGGCTTCCCAGGTTGTACTAGTGGTAAGGAACCTGCCTGCCAATACAGGAGATATCAGAGGTACAATTCTACTACTGGTCATATACCCTAAGAAGACCATAATTGAAAAAGACACATGTGCCCCCATGTTCATAGCAGCACTATTTGCAATAGTCAGGATATGGAAGCAACCGAGATATCCATTGATAGATGAAGGGATAAAGAAGTTGTGGTACATATCAGCCATCTAAAGGAATGAATGAGTCAGTTGTAGTGAGGTGTATGAACCTAAAGGCTGCTATCCAGAGTAAAGTAAGTCAGAAAGAGAAAAATAAATACATATTAACACACATATATGGTATCTAGGAAAATGGTACTCATGAACCTATTTGCAGGGCAGGAATTGAGATGCAGATATAGAGAACGGACTTCTGGACACAGCAGGTGAAGGAGAGGGTGGAACGAATTAAGAGGATAGCACTGACATATATACACTACCATATGTAAGATAGATAGCTAGTGAGATACTGCTCTATAACACAGGGAGCTCAGCTTGGTGGTCTGTGATAGCCTAGAGAGGTGGGGTAGGGGGAGGAAAAAGGGAAAGGATATATGTATATTTATAGCTGATTGATAGCTCAGTTGGTAAAGAATCCGCCTGCAATGCAGGAGACCCTAGTTGGATTCTTGGATGGAGAAGACCCGCTGGAGAAGGGATAGGCTACTCACGCCAGTATTCTTGGGTTTCCCTTGTGGCTCAGCTGGTAAAGAATCTGCCTGCAGTGCGGGAGACCTGGGTTGATCCCAGGGTTGGGAAGATCCCCTGGAGAAGGGAAAGGCTACCCACTCCAGTATTCTGGCCAGGAGATTTCTATAGACTGTATAGTCCATGGGGTCGCAAAGAGGTGGACATGACTAAGCAACTTTCACTTTCACTTTCACGTTATAGTGCAGCAGAAACCAACACAATATTGTAAAGCAATTATCCTCTAATTTAAAAAAAGCAACGATAGTTGCCATCTCATCTCTTTCATGCATTTAAAAGTAATGATCTTAGTAACTGTTAAGAATAATATTTGATGTAAGTTTTTTATTTTAAAAGTTTTTGTAATTTGTTAAGTCACTAGTATTTGTAGTTTGTTAAGACTTTTTATTGTTTATGAATATTGCACATTATTAGATGACTTCTACTTCACTTTATAATCTTTATTAATTTAATCTTCAAATTAAATTAGAATAACATAAATAGATTTTCAAATATTAACAGTAAGTCTGCTACATATGAATGAGTTCCATTCTGAGACCACATTCGTAAGTTCAGTTTGTTCATAAGTCCAACAAATTTAGTTCAGTAGTCAACAAACACAATTGACTATATAGTACTGTACTGTAATAGGCTTATAATACTTTTCACACAAATAATACATAAAAAACAAAAAAATGAAAAATCTTAATCTTACAGTATAATTTTACACAGTATAATATAATTTTACACTTTCTTACCTTGAAAAATATCGTAGTACGGTACAAAGCTGGCATATAGGGACTGGCAACTAGTGAACAGGCAAGAAGAGTTCCTGACTGGGGAGGGAGAATAGGTGGGAGATGATAGAGCCGAAGGATCATCAGAGATAGGAGACGGAGAGCAAGCTGTAAGGTCACTCATGTATGATGTTCATGGCACGGGCTCTGGTTCTTGCTGGAGCCAGATGCACATTTACATCTTTGAAAATTCAAAACTTGAAGGTTAGTATGTAGGAGACTTACTTGTATCTCCAATCTGGTCATATTTTACTGTATTTTTTGACATTGCCTGATTTAATTTGCTAATTTTTATTTAAGAATTATGTTTAGTAACCTGTTGTGGCCTGATTTCAGAATTAAGAATATATTAGTAGAGGTTCTTTATTTATGTTCTAAAATAGTGTATTAAACACTGAGTTTTTGTGCTTTTTAAGTGTTTGACATATTTCCTTGAAAAATTTCTGGAGTCTGAAGTTTTATTATTTGTGGATTTTAATAAATTGATATAATTTTAAAGATAGTAATGACTTTATTCAGCTCTTCTATTTCCTCTGATCAAATTTACTAAGTTAAATTTGTTTAGGAAAATGCCTGTATGGTCTAGATTTTCTGAACAATGCCATAAAATTGTTCCCAGTGTTCACATATTATTTTAAAACATCTGATGTAACTACTTTATTCCTTTCTTTAGTTCCTAATATACTTTGTGTCTTTTCTCTTTTTTCTTCATAAGACTGGGCAGATGTTTATTTCCAGCTTGTTATCTACTCAAAAAACAAATGACTGTTTTAAATCTATTTGTTTAATCTTTATTTTAATAGCAATAGATGCTTCTTTTCACAATTTAATATTACTAATTTTTTTCCAGCTGCTTATTTTCTGACTTTTTAAATGGGACACCAAAACTCTAAATTGTCCCCTGACTGTAGCTTAGTTTCATATGAAGTAGATATCCTCCCCTAATTTGCTTTATAATATTGAACTCAAATCCTGAGTTACTTAGAATATTTCTTAAATTTCTGAAATAAATTTCTAAAGTAAAGTGAGGTTTTCTTTATTAATTCTGTGTTTCTGATATCTAATTTTATTGCATATTTCTCAGGAAATGTGATGTTTAATATTACTTTATTTTTAACACTTTTTATATGGTAAATTTTATAAACATGAATGAATGACAGGAATGCACATTTTTTAATTGTTGGATGATGACTTCTATTTATGCATGTCAATTAGTTTGTTAAATTTTTCCTGCTTCATCTATCAATTGTAAAATGATGCATATATTTTATAATTATTTTTTGCTCCTTTTGCCTTATATATTCAAGACTATGCCATTAGCTCTATATAGGCTTAGAAATTTTGCATCTTCCTGATGAATTATAGCATTTTACTATTACATAGTGTCCTCTTTCATCTTCGTAATGCCTTTTTTTTCCTCTTAAAGCTCCTCTTATCTAATATTAGCATAGCTCTCTCTCTTTTGTCTTATTGGCCTACTATATTTTTTAATTCTTTTACTTTCATATTTTCTATGATTAAAATTGCCTCTTTTAGACAGCTTAAAGCAAAATTTTGTTACTATTTTGTTTTAGCAAATTTATCAACTTGTGGATTTTCTGTAAATGACTGACATTTATAATGATTACATATACATGTCATTGTATTTTGTGATTGTTTATTCTTTTATTCCAAATTATTTCTGCTTTCTTTTTGATTAATTGCTTTCTATTCTACCATTCCCCACTTTATAATCTTAGCTTTCTATAAATGAAGTATTATTATTATATTTATATTATTTTTCTTATTAAATTAAAAACAACTTATTTACTTAAGTTTGAAATTAATAAATATGCCTGTCATCTAAATTGTATAAGCCCTTAAAATTCTTTAAGGATTGCTTCCTTCGTAACTTAAATGTTATTGCTGGTCATTACTTTAGTTAATTTATCTTAGTTCATGCTTATCAGTGTTTATATATAACTTTTGGTCTTTCAGTGTTCCAATTCTAGTTAAGCATACAGATTCTAGAGCCATACTGCTGGATTCTATAACTCTATGACTTCTTGCACCTTTCTTATTTCATTGCTTTTGTTTGTTTGAACTCTGATCTTTTTTCTGCAGTTTTTAGTTTTTCAATATCTAAATGGAGACTAAGGTTACTGATTTTAGATCTTTCTTCTTTTCTAATATAAGCACTTAATATCATAAACTTTCCTTTAAGTTCAACCTTAGCTTCATTCCACAATTTTGATATGTTGTATTTTCATTTAGTTCAAAAAAGTTTTTTTTTCATTAAGCCTTCTTTTTCGACCTGTGGGTTATTTAGCAATGTGTTGTTTAATTTCCAAACATTATAGAGTATTCTTTCCAGGTATCTTTCTATGGTTGATTTCTAGTTTAATTCTGTTATATTTCTAAAGCATGCTGTGTATGATTTCTACTCTCTAGATGTGTTAAAGTTTATTTTGTGATCTAGAAAATTGTCCATCCTGGTGAATACTCCATGTGCACTTGAAGAGAATGTGTTTTCCACTGATGTTGGATGGGAGTATATTCAATAAATTCAATTAGATAGAGTTGGTTGATTATGTTGTTTAAATCATCTATGTTTTATTAAGCTGATGTCCCTTGTTCAATAAGTTACTGAGAGGAGTGCTGTTGTAGATTTAGCTATTTCTTTATTCAGATTTATGAATTTTGCCTTACATATTTTGGAGATCTTTTAGAGCTTATATATTTAGAATTGTTATGCCTTCTTGAAAAATGACCCTTTTATTATTATGTAAGTGTTGGGTTCTTCCTTGGTGGCTCAGAAGATAAAGAATCTGCCTACAATACAGGGGACCTGTGTCTTCTGTGTCTCCTGCATTGACAGGCAGATTCTTTACCACTAGGCCACCTGGGAATCCCAGTTTTTCTCTGCTTGGTATTAATTTTCACTAATTTCATTTTAATCCTGAGTAAAAGATTCTGCCCCAAGAATTACAGTTGCTATGCTAGTATGTTAGTTCATTAATTAAACAAACTTTTTAAAATGTGCATATACTAGTTGACTGTGGAGATACTGGGGTTATGATGAAGTATTAAAGATTGTGTCTGCATACTTAGATTGTACCAGAATGTATTTGATGAACATTTATTTTTATAAAAACACTTCAATAAATAAAGTTTTAAGTAAGTAAAGATTAAGCAGTTCTTTATAATTTCCAAAAGGATGAAGCATGTTATCACAATTGAGCCTTATAATTTTCAAAAAGAATGAACATTTTCACAATTGATTCTCATTTAAAATATGTTGATATTTAAATGAGGACACATGTATTAGGTCTACTATATGTAGGTCAAAGTTTCTCAGTCAGAGCATTATTGATATTTGACATAGATAATCACTCTATTTGTTTATAGCATTCCTGGCCTGTACCCACTATATGTCAGCATTACCACTGTTTCTGAGTTGTCACAACCAAAAAGGTATCCAGACATTTGTAAATATCTATGCTGAGGGGAAATTACCCTTCACTGAGGACCATCGCTATAGCTTGGTTACTTTCTTAATATGCCACCTAAATTTTGGTGAAGCAGTATTTCATACAAGTTAGTGTAAATATAGAATTATGTCATGCCTATGTTATATCAATACTTTCACTGGAATTTGGTTACTTGTCTTAACAAAGTGAGTTGAAACATACCACCAAACGGTACGTAAAAGAAGAAGCAAAGTTTTTGGAACCAGAAAGGCTTGTCTTGAAATCTCTGCTCTCTGTAGATAATACAAGGGAATAATCCTTGAAACCACAGGATAATGAATTTCTTATCCTTCATGCTTTACCTAGATTCTAATTCAATTTCTATAATCAAGGCATTTGAACATTCTATCATTATCACATAGACTAAGTACTCCCTGTTGCTGCAATGACTTCATGTAGAAAAAATTTAAATCATTGAGTTCATTTTCTCCTTTCCTCATTCATACAGACACATTGACCTCCCTGCTAGATATATAATACACTAATTTTCCAATATATTGGACTCTAATAATGAACAATAAATGAAAAAGTGGAAAGTATCTATGTAAATCTTAGTTTGGGTATGTTGAATGTACCAGCAAGCTGGTAGAAACTAGTTTGTAAGAAAGCAGATGTAACTAATGAACTATTGCAAATATTTTAGACTAAAGAGATCCAATAACTTTTAAAAAATCTTTCTAAAGTCTATAAGACAGAAGAGAATGTGAAATTTAGTTAAATGATTACCAAGACATTTCTTTAACACTTAGGCTGGTTGTAAGTGATCAGAAACCAGTAATTCGGGCTATTTTTGGTTCCTGTTTCAGACCTGGATAATTCCATGGACTATATAGTCCTTGGGGTTGCAGAGTCGGACATGACTGAACAACTTTCACTCATTACATTATTGCAGTGAGGTTTTACTGTATATGACAAAAATGAATTCCAGAGAGAAAAGGGTTAATCAGAAATTGGGGATATAAAATTACATTTTGCAATGGACTAATTGCTATAATAAAAATTTGGATTTGTGTTTCTAAATAGTGATAGTAATTTTAAATGCATGAGATTCCAAAAGAAAAGAAAATAGCAACAAGATAAAGAATGAGCATTTATGAGATGGATGAAGAGGGACAAAAAGGAGTTGCCACACAGGTAAAGATGGAATCAGGATAATAGAATTTTAAATAAAACCAGTTATTGTATTTGGTAAGTCAGAGGTAGATTTCAAGTGAAGCTAATGAAACTTAAATTTCAAGACTCATCAGTTGCCTGAGCCCCTTCTAAAGCCCTGGTTAGGGCACTGTGTTTCTAGTAATTTTGTTCTTCCTTGAAAGTGAAAGTGAAAGCCAGTCTTTCATGTCTGACTCTGCGACCCCATGGACTATATAGTCCATGTAATTCTCCAGGCCAGGATACTGGAGTGAGTAGTCTTTCCCTTCTCCAGGGGATCTTCCCAACCCAGGGATCCAACCCCAGTCTCCCACATTACAGGCAGATTCCTTACCAGCTGAGTCACAGGGGGAGCCCAAGAATACTGGAGTGGGTAGCCTTTCCCTTCTCCAGGGGGTCTTCCTGACCCAGTTCTTTCTTAAGAGCCCTCAAAATTGTGTAAGCTTCATTTCCACGAAAAAACAGATTGATTACCATACAGTTTTACCATATATATGTATTTACTTGGTTTTACTTGGTATTTATTTTTATTCATTTCATTTTAAAAATAGTAGTAATGCTATAAAAATTATTCTAAGTTCTTAACACTTAAGTAAGACATAATATTTTTGCCCCTAGTACCCTAGTATTTTGATACAAATATGTATTGAATTTATTTAAATTCTACACATTCATGGCGAACCTAAACTTTTCTAGACGTCCATTTCCTGACTTAAGTTGTTTTTTCTTTTTTTTTTCTTTTCTACTATGACTGAAGGAACAGTTAGAAAAGTATTATATCTGTTATCGTAATGCATATTTATTAATTAAATTGCTGTGATTAGTGTGAATGTAACTTCCCTGGTGACTCATTGGCGAAGAATCCACCTGCCAGTACAGGAGATGTGGGTTCGATCCCTGTGATGGGAAAATCCCCTGGAGGAGGAAATGACAAGATTCTCCAGTATTCTTGCCTGTAGAATCCCATGGACAGAAGAGACTGGCGGGCTACAGTCCGTGGGGTCTCAACAAGTCGGACATGACTTAGGGACTCAATAACAACAACAAAGTGAATGGAACACTGCTTGGCTGAACAATCATTTCATTTACTTTTATAACCCGAAATCACAATGCAATTACTGGCTTACGGTGTTTTAGATGTTTTTGTTTGTTTATTTTTTAATTGATTTGGAAATGGGGTTTTTACTTTTAGGGCCCTGGAACTGAAAAGTTAATATATAATTTCCTGTAACAACAACAACAACAAAATAACTCATAAACATGCGGAGGTTGGCTCAACAAAAATGGACAAATGTGTGTTTACTGCACATTGAATCTCCTAAAGCTTTTAACACACTGATACCTGACTCCCACCCTGGACATTCTAATGTAACTGGTATCTGATACAATTTTAGCCTTGGGATCTTTAAAAATTCCCCAGATGATTCTAATATGCAGCAGGATTTGTGAATCACTGGTCTAATATATTAAGCAGCTCCAAATTACTTGAGTGATGATAGCTTCTGATACTTCAATTTTGAAATTTAGCACATTGCCAAAAGCCATAACTTTACCTATGATGTTTGGTTCAAAATAAATTAATATTTGTTTGCTTTTAATATCATTTTAATTGTCTGTATTTTTATTCTAAAAGATATACTTCATTTTGGTATTTAAAAAAATCCAATATTGCTTTTTTCAAAAGGAAACTTACATAAAACATGGTGAAATATTTAACATTTCAGTTGAGTTGATCAAATACCAAACTTTATTAAACAGAGATGCAAATCTTAATTAGTTTTATCTAAATCAAATATCACATTAATATGTTGTTGTTGTTCTCCCTTTGTATACAAACAAGCTTTAAGAAAAAATGTTGAGTGATTTTTGATGCTAGGACTGTGTATATAATCTATTATGGGGCTTCCCAGGTGGCTTAGTGGTAAAGAATCCACCTGCAATGAAGGAGACACAGGAGATATGGGTTTGATTCCTGGGTGGGGAAGATCCCCTGGAGGAGAAAATGTCAACCCAACCCGTTTCAGTATTTTTGCCTGGGAAATTCCATGGACAGAGGAGCCTGGCAGGCTACAGTCCATAGGGTGGCAAAGAGTCAGACCCAACTGAGCCCTCACACCCACATAATCTATTACTGCATTTTTTAAATGAAGAAACGTAAAACTCTTATGTATGTGTATGTGTGAGTATGTATGCTTTGGGCTCCCAGATGCATAAGTTTACTGTCAATATAATACATTTATTCAAAATGTTCAAGTTTAACAGTGTACTCAGCATAGTAGAGCTGCTGCTATTTTTATTAAACATTATACCTCTTTAGAACATATTTGAGATAGGTACTGGCCCAAACTGATAGCTTTCTCCCATTCATTTTGCATAATGCAGCATCTTTGGTATCAGAGTGCCACCACTATCTTAAATATTCTGACTGACTTTGCTGAGTTTGCAGTGGGAACAATGATAACGCCGATTGTAAAAAGCAAGTGCAGAACAGTGACTGTCAAATCCTAACATGTTCCTTATAGCCAGACTGATTTTTAAAATTTTCCTAACTAGCATAATCTATATTCCAGTTAATAATTTAGTAATAATCAGCTCCTTATCTTCTGAAAAGGAGAGTCTGTTTTGAATCACAAGGCAACTGACCTTGAAGGTAGGTTTAATATATGCAGATTTCTCATATCACCTCTAAGCTTTTACTCAGAGTATTTTCTTGGTTACATTTAGGTCTCAGCTATGCAGACCTCCTTTTGTCTATCCTAACAGTAACTGATTTAATTATGATACCATTTTTCACCCTCCTTTAATTTGGGGTTTTACATTTATTGTGTAACTAGTTTTAAATGAAAATATGATGTTTTAATAAGCAAATAGAAAAAAATGAATAGCTGACATAAGCTGTAAATATTATAAAAATAATATATTTGTAATCTAATTTGCCTATTAACAAGGTGCTGTGTATCTTTCTCTAATTTACTTATCTATTTAACATTTTTTTAGTAGTGATATGAGTTATTTGCATTGATCAGATTGAAGGTGGATCTAAAATAAGGGTTTAAAATTGTTTCCTTCAGGAATTGAAAAACTATGACTTGAGCAGTGAGCAATGGAATGATTTAATTACTTAAAGGGAATTAGAAAACTTTGTTAGCAAAATTTATGAAAGTTCAGTTTAATTTTAAATGTTGTCCAGCAATTCTAAGTTAGGAGTATATATCAATAATGATAATATATATTTTTAATGTTGGTAGTGACTTTGGTTTAAACTACCTAATGAGTTATATGGTTTTCCTGGTCATTGCATGACCATCAGCCGGATCAAAGTGGGGGGAAAAAAAAGACAAGGAAAAATTGTTTTTGGTTATCTAAAAATTATGTATAGTCTAGGCTTTAAGAAAGGATTTATTAAGCTCTTTGAAACTTAAAATCCCATCCCATTTCAAACTTCTTTCTTTGCAGGTCAGTGATAGCAACTTACTTTGAAGATTAAAATACGTATTTTGATTTGTTTTAATTTTTAGGTATGTTTGTTTTCCCTCATCCACAGCAGAAATGATAAGAGACAAGATTTATATTTCAGAAAAGGAATGATGGTCGGGTTAAGACAGTGGCAGCAGGGAAATAATGATGTTTTAATTGACTTTTTTTGAGACACAAAAGGTGGCTTTGCTTTGAATTAATAAGACATTTTATTGGGTAGCGTTCTCCTCTTTGCTTCTTGTTTACATTGAAAAATAGACTGGGTTGATTTGGGTTGCTATTCTTCATGTAACTTTCAGTGATCTTCCTACTTGGAAAAGTGGAACATGGAAACAAAAAAAACAATTAATGTGTTTTGGGATCAGTATAGTACTTTGGGTAATGAAAAATCATCTCAAAGGAATACATTTACAGAACAAATTTTATTAAACAAAACTTTAAAATAAAAGGGCTTCCCTTGTGGCTCAGCTGGTAAAGAATCTGCCTGCAATGTAGGAGACCTGGGTTCAATTCCTGGGTTGGGTAGAGACCCTGGAGAAGGGAAAGGCTACCCACTCCAGTATTCTGGCCTGGAGAATTCTGTGGACTGTAGAGTCCACGGAGTCACAAAGAGTCGGACATGACTGAGCAACTTTCACTCTAAAATAAAATGTTTTAATATTAATATTCCAAATTATTTTCATGAAACTTATAAAAATAACTTTGATTTTTATTAGCCTGTTTTCTAGTTAAATCATGGTCTGAAGGAATGATTCAATTAAATATAAAGTATAGAACAGTTTAACAGGCTTAATAGTCTTGCAGATAAGATAGAAATGTTTCAGCAATTATCTTGAATAGTCAGTCAATAATGAATTGAGTTGTCTTCTTTAAATACTGTGCTATTTTCATCTCTTGCTATGTTGCTCTAAAAAAGTTTAAATATCATATTTCACATGCCAGTTTAAGAAACTAATACTTTAAACTTTTTCCAGAACATTAGGTGTGCTATTTAAAATGAACCCTATATCTACAAATAATGTTCTTTCTCTCTGAGGTACTTGAGCTGACGAGGCTTAAGAAGGTACATTTTAGTCTGCAAACTATGAGATCACACTAAAAAACAATAACATTTTGTTCAGTGTACAAAATAGATATTGCAAAGTGACCTTTGTTTAAAGAGTTTTCAGTAGATCATAGTTTACCATGTATATTTGTGCATGTAGATTAAATTCATATATCTCTATTTTAGAAAATGTTTGTTATTACAAATTACTGTCAGAAATTAGCATGAATATTTGATGACTTCCAATTAAGCCATAAGAAGTAAATTTAAAATTGCTCATAAATTTGTGTTGAATGTTTAGTAACATAAGTCCCATTTATTAAGGACAATTATTTCTATATCACCTAGGCATAAAATTAATACTTTTTTTTCTTCCAGCTACTTAAATGTAGCCTTAGTGAACTTATCCATAAGAAGTGCCTGATGAAGCAATTATGAAAAGCTCACTGAACTTTTCATCTGTCCCTTTCTTGAAAATGAATGAATTTTAATATGAAAATATATAAGCAAATGCCATAACTGTTTTATGCATCTACATTTTATACAATTAATCTGTATAATTTTATTTTGTTCAATTGTGCCTAGTGACATGTCTCCCAAAATCAGTTACTAAATTATGAAAATGCCATAATCAGTATTGAATGGGAAAACACAAAATATCAAATAGTGTGACACTTGCTTGATTATGGTGCATAATCAAAAATTCAAAAGTATCCATGACTAAAATTATTTCTGTGTGACCTTTTCTTTTTGCATTACCTCTTTGTTTCCTTTCTTTCTCATTCTCCTCATTGTCCTTCCCTACTCCTCTTTAAGCAAATAAAAATATTTGAATGAAGCCCAATGAATTTTAAAAGCAGAGTGATTTGTCATTTGGAAGAATAGAGATTAATTTTTAAATATAAAGTATTTAATGTTAAAATCAATTCAAGAAAAAAATCTAACTAATATCTACTTAGCCAGCTCTCTGTATTGACTCAGGTTCTTAACTTCCTTTGTGGAAAATGTTAATTATTAATAGTTTCCAGCGTAGGTTACTTTCCTTAAGGAAAAGGTATCTTTTTTGTTTTAAAGAATATTGATTGTTTTATTTTACATTTCTCTGTTTACTACTGTGGTTTGTCATTTTCCCATGCTGTAGTTCAGTTCTTCATCATAAATCTTTTGATCTTATTGTGCTAAGAACATCTATTATGAGTGTGTACCTTTTTAATAAATTTTCAAGTTGTGTGATACATTATTACAATATTGTATGGCAGATTTCTAGAGCTTATTGATCTTGCTTCACTAACATTTTAAATCCATCAATTGGTAACTCCTTTCTTCCTCCTGTTGACTCCAGGCAACCACTACTCCTATGTTTGAATCTACAGGGATGACTACTTTAGATATCTTCTATTAGTGGAATCATGCAGTATTTGTCTTTCTATGATGGGCTTATTTTACTTATAATATTTTTAAGGTTCATCCATTTTGTCATATGTATCATCAGTTCATTCCCTTTTTAAAGGCTGAATATTATTCCATTATATACCACACCTTTTTTTTTTTTTTAATCCATTCATTCACTGATGGACATTTATACTGTTTCCACTGTGGTTATTGTGAATAGTCCTGTAGTGTCCTCTGACCATCTCATCAACTCTGTATAGTTATCAAGTGTTACTTCTATTTGTTACTTAGCATGTTAGTGTCATTTACTCTTATTTTTTAATCCTATAATTTAGTTAAATATTGCATAATCTAATCAAACATGAGTGGAAAAAGAAAAAGTTTCCTAAGGGAAATACTTTGAAAGTGAATAAAAGCAAGTTGATCAAAATATATTAAATATTTCAAAAACTATAAAATTCTAGAAGGCCTCCATATTCAGATTGCTTTATAAGTAGCTTTGACTTCTTTCTCCACTTTAAAAAAAATGAGAAATCAAAGGCAGTGTATGGGATTTATAAAAAAAACAAATAATAAAGAATCCAAATGTAAATTGGTATAGCCACCAAGGAGAATGGTATGGAGGTCCCTTAAAAAACTAAAAATAGAAATATCATGATCCAACAATCTTACTCCTGGGCATATATCCTGAGAAAACTCTAATTCAAAAAGATATATGCACCCTGGGGACTTCCCTGATGGTTCAATGGTTAAGACTTCGCCTTCCAATGCAGGGGGTGCAGGTTTGATCCCTGAGTGGGGAGCTAGGATCCCACATGCCTCCTGGCCAAAAAAGACCAAATCATAAAACAGAAGCAACATCATAACAAATACAATAAAGATTTTAAAAATGTTCCATATCAAAAAATCTTTTAAAGAAAGAGAGAAAAGATAAATGCACTCTAATGATGATAGCAGCACTGTTAACAGTAGCCAAGACAGAAGAAAACTAAGTATCCATTGACAGGTGAATGGATAAAGTAGAGTGGTACATCCATAAATGGAATATTACTCAGCCATGACAAAGAAGAAGCTAACACCATTTGCAGCAACATGGGTAGACCTAGAGATCACCATACTAAGAGATGTAAGCCAAGCAGAGAAAGACAAATATCATATGATTTCACTTATATATGGACTCTTAAAAAAATGATACAAATAAACTTATTTGCAAAACAGAAACACTCCCAGACATAGAAAACAAATTTGTGGTTACCAAAGGGGAAAGGGAAGTGGGAAGAGGTAGATTAGGAGTTTGGAATTAACAAGTACACAGTACTTTATATAAAATAGATAAACAACAAGGTCCTATTGTAGAGGACAGGGAACTATATTCAATATCTTTAATGATCCATAATGGAAAAAATCTGAAAAAGGATATATATATATATATGTAATATGTATAATATATAACTGAACTGAATAATATATATATAAAACTAAATTACTTTGCTGTGTACAGAAACTAACAGAATATTTAGTAAACCAGCTATACTTAAATTTAAAAAAAGAACTACAAGCAGTGGATTTTTACTCAAATAAAAGGTCTTAGTTATCTAACAAAACAGTAGCAATTATACATATTAAGTGTGGATATACCATTTTTATGATTCTCTGTTTCAATTACTTTGTCTAACTCAGTAAATTACTAATTCTAGAATTTAAGTAAAGAGGAATTCTACTCTACTTTGTAATTTCTTTAAAGAAATAAAGAAAAGAAAGAGAATCTTTCCTTCCCTAGAGTGAGGCTGACTGAATGCTGTAGGAATTTCCATATCTGAATATCTACAGTAAATAAATTAATTTCTACAGTACAGCAAGATGAGTCAGCCATGCATGTACATATTCCCCTCCGTTTTGGAGTTCCTTCCCTTTTAGGTCACCAGAGTGCATTGAGTAAAGTATGTTCTCATTAGTTATCTATTATATATATATAATTTCAGTACTGTAGAGGTATCAATCTCAATCTCCCAACTCCTCCTACCCCATTTCCCCCTTTGGTATCCATATATTGGTTCTGTGTCTCTATTTCTGCTTTGCACATAAGATCACCTATACCATTTTTCTAGATTCCACATATATGGGTTAATATGCGATATTTGTTTTTCTCTTTCTGCCTTACTTCACTTGGTATAACACTATTTCAATATTATCTTCTAATGTTCCCACTCTAAATTCTCCTTGTCACATATACACATAAATGATACAGTGTGCTGTATAGATGTTAGATGTGAGAAAGTTGATGATGGGAATGTGTAAATCCACACATGTTGGGATAATCTTACTTAGATTGTAAGAATGTAATTGGCATTTAAAGTAAAAAGAAATAAAATCTTATTCATGCATGAATTACTGTTTATTTATGACTTTTTGTTGTTTTTATTTTTATTGAAGTTATAGAAACACAGATTTAAGAATCAAATAATTCTACAATGTTTCTCCCAAGAATTCTACAAAAGAAAAAACAAACAAAAAACCCTAATGGGCATCATTCTCAGAGTCACTTCCTTTGGCCTCCTTCTTTTTTCTTTTTTTGCCCACTACTAGCCTGTGACTTTAAGTGACATACTGCTTCATGAGTTTTTAGTTTTAGTGTTATCCATGGACTCTCCACTATGGAGAAGGAGAAACCAGCTTTCTTTCCTGCCCTGTCTTCATTGCATACTAGTATTCAGCCTCGAGCACATCTTTTCAAGGGGTCTCCTGAAAGCAGTTTTTAAGGGCTCTCAGGTGGCCTGCCAATGCAGGAGATATAAGAGATGTGAGTTCTGTCTCTGAGTTGGGAGGATCCCCTGAAGGAGGAAATGGCAGCCCACTCCAGTAATCTTGCCTGGAGAATCCCATGGACAGAGGAGCCTGGCGGGCTATGGTCCAGGGGGTCGCAGAGTTAGGCACGACTTAAGAGATTTAGCACACATGCATGTGGCACAGTGAGATGAGCTTCTGAACCTCTCTTGGGTGTCTAACAATTATTTATTGAAAGCCTGCAAGGTACTCACAACTGTACTGATTATGCCCATTTACAAACCTTCAAGGGACCCTGACTCATAAGTTGATAGTTAAAGAGAATGTGTTTCAGGCCATATTAGGGCTATGTCCAGGCTTCTATTAGAATGTGTCATAAATAAATCCCTTGTCATTTCAAATCATAAATTTGTTTTTCCTCAACATAAAGTTAGCTTTACGGAATGGGTAAGAAAACTTGAAATTATCAAGTGCTTATGTTAAGTGTTAACTTGTAGTCTTTGACTTACCAAATCTATGACAAGTCAGTCCTGTTTTTTTTTTCAGAACTTGTGCCATGCAGTTTCAGCCACTTAAGTGGGATAAATCAGGCTCTAATGATGGTTCAAAATTGGAGATACTCTCTTTTCTATTTTTAATCCTCTTGGTGACATCATTTATTGTCTACTGGAAATCAATTTAGGAAATCATGTTAGTCCACTAAGCACTTCAGATAAGGTGATTCCATGAAGCAGTCCAACATTATCACAAGGAATTGCTTGCCATAAAAGAAAAAGAAGTAAGCAGAATATGGCCTGCTGGAGTTTACAGTTTTACAGCCCCTCCCACTGCAGCACATAAGTCAGTCAGTTACAGTTAACTTTGGATTACCACTCACAGATTGAAAGCCCAACAGCCATCACGCAGTCTGGGCCTGTGGTGACACTTGTATGTGTGTTTCTAAATCAATGATGAGGGTATCGGAACCCATACTGGACATGGAGATGGCAAATTACAGTGAAGTCTTGGACCCAACTTACACAACTTTGGAGTTTGACACTATGCAGATTCTGTATAATTCAAATGGTAAGTTCTCATCTGCTTGCCTATAAAAAGAAAAGTAAGTATCACAAGAGAAGTAAAACTGAGATTCCTAGGGGGCAGCTCTGCGTTTTATTGTTAGAGAATTCAGGGCTTGCTTTTTCGGTCCACAAATTTGAGGCTTTTGCACTTCATCACAAAATCTAAATGAATAATACTATGGCTATTTTATGTTTGAGATAGAAAAAGCTTAGTTATGCGTCATAAAGTAACCTTGGGATTCTGTCATGGGCCAGTCAGGTAAAAAGAGTAGTTTCAGCAGTTATTTTATTTATTGTAAATCACAGTAATGAGTTACATTGGCAGATTGCCTGTAAAGTGTATTTTCTATGCAATGTTTTAAATGACATAAAGAAAAGTTTCCTTAGAACACTGGAGAGTTTTACTGGTTGCCTCCTCCTTCTATTATTCTAGTTCTCGATGGCTGCTGATGAGAAACTGTATTTAAAATTTATCAAGTTTTTGCCTTGAACACAAATATGTAAAGAAAGAAGGGTTTATATTATAACCGTACTTGACAAGCTAATGTTTAGCCTCACAAAGTTCTTGGTGTTTATCTACTGTAACATTTTAACTTTAAATAAGACATGACTTGTTTAGAGCTCATGTCTTTATATAATAGAATACAGTTTACCATTGACTTTGAATTTAGGTATATTTTTCAAGTAAAAATCTTGTCCAAGATCAGTTGTAATTGTTAGAATTCCTAAAATGTGCTAATTATGTATGCTTTGGAAAAATGTGTGTATGTGTGTGTTTATGTGTATGCTTAGTTCAGGATTGAAAATGTATCTTGTACTTAGGATATCTTGAGGTTATACTGTGGTGTACAATTTCAGTGACTGTGAAAGCTGTATTATTAACAATAAACAACAATAATTTATTAGTGGGAAGATTTCAAAAAATATTCAGAAGATGAATTATGAAATTTTAGCACAAAGGAGTTAAAATCAATTCTCAGTATAACTATTAGGAAGTCACTATTTTGAAACCTTATGTGTAGACTTGACTAGAAGTATTTAATAAAGTATTTACTTCAGTAGACTCATGAATTTTTTAAAGGCTATAGATCTCTAAATAATAGGGAATGACTTACCATATTTACGAAAACAACTGACTTTTTTGGCTATTTCTAAAGTGTTGTCTAATTTGCTTTCTTGTATTAATGTGTAAGTTTCTCGTTAGTAATATGTAAGTCTGACAATAAACTGGAATCAAGAGTTGAATATTTTTCTGTATTTCCATATAATCTTCCAGAACACAATCAATTCTTAACACTTTTGCCGTATTTCTAATATCTATTCTATTTATGTTACGAAAAGAAAAATTCCTAGCATTTAAATTCTAAAATGTCACATGGTTAGCCTTAAACATATTCTCATTGAAGATATTTTTTAGTTTTATGATGTTATATATGACACTGTTTGTCAACTCAGGAGTTTTAGTAAGTAGAATACATATATTGTCCCAGAATGTAGTTGGGACATGACGGTCTTTTATCTTTTTATAATGGGAATATAGTAATGAATTATTATATTTATATTATTGTATAATTTTATGACCAGTTAAAGTTTATAATATATTCTTATATATTCAATATCTTTGAGTACATAGAGCTGTGTAAAGATGTGTGCTCAGTTGCTCAGTCATGTCTGACTCTTCTGCGACCCCGTGGACTGTAGCTCGCCAGGTTTCTCTGTGCACAGGATTTTACAGGCAAGAACACTGGAGTGCATTGCCAGTCCCTCCTCCAAGGGACCTTCCCAACCAGGGATCAAACCTGCATCTCTTGTCACCTGCATTGGCAGGTGGATTCTTTACCACCAGCGCCGCTTGGGAAGCCTGTAAAGATGTGTTATTTAGTCACTCAGTCGTGTCCAACTCTTTGCAACCCCATGGACTGCAGCATGCCAGGCTTCCCTGTCCTTCACCATCTCCCAGAGCTTGCTCAAACTCATGTCCATGGAGTCAGTGATGCCATCCAACCATCTTGTGTAGTAAACAATATTAACTAATTTAAGAAATAAGTAAAAATATCTGTGTATATTTTTAGAAGCCTCTTTCTTTAAAACAATTAGTTATCACTTTATATCAGGCATAGTTGTAGAGCTGGAAGACAAACGGGTGACTAAGATAAATCCTCTGACATCATGACGTTTTTATTCTGTGGGGAAAGATAGGTAATAAGTGAACACACCAGAACATAATATAATTTTAGACAATGAAGTGGTTAAAGAATAAGCAGGGTTCTGGGTTCTACTTGAGGGCCTATGGTAGATGACTGTTTTAGATGTATGTTTGCAGACTGTTTCTCAGCAAATGTAAAATCTGAGCAGAAACTGGATAGCCAGGTCATAGAAATTCTTGAGGAAGAGCTTTCCTTTCAGGCAGAGCAAAGAGCAAGTGTGAAGGCTCTGAGATGAGAACAGACCTCAAGACCTGGGGCAGGGGATGGAGGGGGAAGGGAACAGGCAGCATTACTGAGGACTAGTGAACAGGATGAAAAATAGTGTGAGATAATGGGATCAGAGAGTGTAAAGGGGGACCTTCACACTCAGGGCTCTACAGGCCATGGGAAGTTGTGTAGGCTTATTCTGTACATAAGGATTGGATGCAGAAGACTAAGATGATGTAAATTTCTTATGCCAAGAGCACATTAGAGGCTTTGGGGCAATAAACAGTAGGGGAACCAAGGTGGAAGTATTAGAGAAATTAGATAGCAAGCTGTTGCAATAATCTAGGGGAAAGGTTATGTTTAATTGAATAAGGGTGGCCACAGTGAAAGGGTGAGAAGTTGTGAATGCAATATGTATTTTAAATATGATTTGTTGATTGGATATGAACAGTGAAGGAAAGAATTCAGTGAAGAGGCCAAGATTATTGACAGTAGGTACCAGATGGTACCATTAACTGACTAGAGAAGACTAATGGAAGAATGAGTTTTAGAAGAAAAAAAACGAGTTCTATTTTTGATACATTAACTTGCAGTTCTTATTAAACCCAGAAGGGAAGTTATTCGATAGATAAGTGGGTATTTCAGACTGACACCCATGGGAGACATTAGGATTAAAGATAAGATGTGGGGATTTTTCATCATACATGATGTTTAATGGCATGGGACTGGATGAACTTCCCTAGGGAAAGGGTATGGTTGAGGGGCTGAGACCTGTGGTATCCCAAAGTCTAACCCTCAGAAATAGGAGTGGGGAGATTGGAATGGAGACTTGGCAGAAGCAGCTAGTGGTTAAAAAGAGAGCGCTGGTATGCAGCTTCCCAGAAGCTGAGGAATGGACTATTTCATGCCCATGAAAACTAGTGCATATGCACCTTCTTAGTCACTCAGTCATGTCTGACTCTGTGACCCCATGGATTGCAGCCTGCCAGGCTCCTCGGTCCATGGGATTCTCCCAGCAAGAACACTGGAGTGGGTTGTCATGCCCTCCTCCAGGGGATCTTCCCCACACAGGGATCGAACCCAAGTCTCCTATGTCTCCTGCATCACAGGCTGATTCTTTACCACTTAGCCATCAGGGAAGCCCTGAATAATTAGCAGGACCATTCCTATAAGAAACATCCAGTGCTAACTTGCATTCTCCTCTTTCTTTAACAGATAGTTCTGTCCCAGAGACAACAAGTATGAATACCACAGATAACGGTGTCAACTGTCTATGTGCCATATGTGGGGACAGAGCGACAGGAAAGCACTATGGTGCCTCCAGCTGTGATGGGTGCAAGGGTTTCTTCAGACGCAGCATCCGCAAGAGTCACGTTTATTCCTGCAGGTACTTGAAATGCTCCTTCCAGAAAGGTGATCTTTAGCGATGTTTCAAAATGCCTTGCAAGAAGTAAGGGAATAAAGAGCTTTTGAATTTATATAACTCTAAGAACAAAATCTATAAGCTACCTTAAAAGTGAGTATGTGTGGTACATATTTACGATGGAATATTACTCAGCCATGATAAAGGAACAGAATTGTGCCGTTTGTGTCACACTTGCAGAGATGTGGATGGGCCTAGAGATTGTCAGAGGGTGAAGTAGGTCATAAAGAAAAACCAAATATTGCATATCAACACACATATGTGAAATCTAGAAGAAAACAGTACACATGGACTTATTTACGAAGCAGAAATAGAGACTCAGACGTAGAGAGCAAACACGGACACCTGGAGGGGGAGGAGGGATACATTGGGAAATTGGGATTGACAAACATATACTTCTGTATATAAAATGGATAACTAATGACACCTAATGTAGAGCATTAGTAATTAGTTATTAGTAATAACTAATGTATAGCACAAGGGGAAAAGAAAAAGAATGGAGAAAAAGTGAGTACATGTGGATGTGTATATGATGAATTCACACGGGTGGTTTTTTTATGAAACATCTTAGACTTATAAAAATATATTAAAAAATCCACATACTTATCATCCAGTTTAAACCAATATCGTTGAAGCCTCCTGTGGACACCTCCCCTCTCCCTTTTTCTTCCTCCCCTCTTTCCTAGAGGTAACTACTATCTGAAATTTGGTGGTGTCTTTTCCTTGTGTTTCTTTATTGTATACCAGTAGACATATGTAAATCTATATTTAAATGGTTTCATGGGTTGTGTGTTTTTCTGCACGTTGCTTATCATTTTAGCATCATCACATCCTGATCTTGAAAACAAAATTATGAAAGTGCAGATGATTTTGGCAGCTTGTTGATGTTTATACATAAAATGAAATTTTCAGCTCTAAAATTTTAAATATGTTTCTCATGACAATTTTGCCATTGATTTTAATGTTTTGTCTAAAATTTATTTAATTATATTGTATGTGTCACATTTCTAGTAGGTTTTTTAAAAAAATAATATCTAGGTAAATATCACATCCCAATTTAAGTTTAGATATTTCATCTTTAATGTTCAGAATGACAGTTCTTGAATGCAGATATGGTCTATTAAGTATGGGCTATTCAAAGGTGACTGATTTTAACAGGAAAAATCTGTTTGCTCTGTCTTTGAAAGTCATGTGTAGGTTGTTAAAGTGTTTTTGGCATAAGTTGAATATTTAGGAAGAAGTTAACTGTCTCACATTATGATGACATTTGACTTCTAGGGATGTGGAAAAGTTAATATATAACTCACAAATATCTAACTAGTGTTCTCTAGTAATTTTTATAAGAGAGTTTAAAGTAGGTTTAAAAATGTAAATTAACGATTTTTATAACCTTCTTGGTAAGCAAAAGAAAAGTATTTCTTGCTTTTTTATACAGCAGAACTTGAGAGGTATAAAGAAATCAAGTGGATTTACTCCATCAAAAGCATTTTCTGTATGGTTCCCTCAAATATTGAGTGCTTCTAAAAGATTAATAGTAAAATAAATACAAAATAACATGTAAATAATATTTTTACAATTTTTAAGTCATATGTGCTGTCAAAGATGAAACATATATGTGTGTGTATATGTATATATGTGTATATTGTATACATATGCATATGTGTATATATGTGTGTATGTGTGTGTGTGTATATATATATATGTGTATACATATGTACAGGCTATCCAAGCAACTAAAAACAGTAACTTTTTTTCCATTTAATTTTTTTCTTTTATTTTGGAGTGCAGTTGATTTGCAATATTATGTTAGTTTCAGGTGTACAACAAAGTGATTCAGTTATCCATATATGTATATCTATTCTTTTTCAGATTCTTTTCCCAGATAGATTATTACAGAATATGGAGTTGAGCACTCCAACAATAAATTCTAAGAGTCAGAGAATGTGAACACAAATAGGTTTCAAGATTTTTACCCTTCCTGTGTGGGAAAAGTGAGAAAGGAATGTTTCCATACAACTTTTGGAAATTTAAAAAATATGCCAACAACATGTACAACCTTACTACTCCCAACACCCCATCATGAATACTGCTGCCAACTTAGCCTTCTTTACATATACTGATATTAAGCAAATGCTATGATTTTCCATTTGGAAAATTTTATATTGATGTAAGTTTAGGGGCAAAAATGTTTTTTAAAGCTTAGGCTTTGCTAATTTCAAAGTCTTTTAAGTATGTTCAGATAACAACCTGTGCTGGCAAGTCCTCCCTATTTTATAATTGTGGGTTGATTTGGGATGTTAAATGACCTTCCCAAGTTCTATGGACGGTGTATGGTGGAACTGGGAATCAAGTTCAGGTCTAACTCCAGAGACTATACTTTTTTTTTTCCTTAGTGCACAATTTAGTTTATTAGTATGTTCAAAGAGTTGTGCAATCATCATTATAATTAATTTAGAATATGTCACCATCCTATAAAGAAACCTCCCAGCACCGTTTAGTAGTTACTTCCCATTTCCCCCAGCTCCCTCCCCACCAATGTGAGGTAACTACTAATCTACTTTCTATTTCCATAGATTTGCATCTTTTGCACATTTGACATAAATGAAATTATCCAATATGTGACCCTTTGTGTCTGACTTCTTTCACTTAGGATAGTATTTTCAAGGTTCATCCATGTTATAGCATGTATCATCAGTTCATTCTTACTTATTGCCAAATGTATAATATTCCATTATATGAGTACACAACATTTTGTTTATTGACAAACAAACATTGTATATTTATCAACTGGTGGGTATTTGGGTTGTCCCCACTTTTTGGCCATTGTATATATAATGCTGCTATGCACATTTATGTACAAGTCTGTATGAACATATATTTTCCTTTCTCTTGGGTATATACCTAGGAGAAGAATTGCTGAGTCATAGAATAACTCTTGTGGACCTTTTTGAAAACTGCCAAACTTTCTTCCTAAGCAGCCACATCATTTTGTATTATACCCAACAATGTATGAGCCATCCAGTTTTTCAATGTCCTAATCAACATGTGTTATCGTCTGTTTCTTTCCTGATCGTAGCCACAGTGGTGGGTGTGAAGTGGTACCTAATTGTACAGTGACTGTATTCTTAATGCTTTATTCAACTGCCTTTTGATATATAATTTGGAATTTAGAGTAAACTCCAATTAGATATGAGGTAAAACTACCAGAAGAATATTTACATAGAAAAATCATGGAAGGGCAGAAGAGTGAAGTTCCCCATCACACTGAAATCATTAGTAGTAAGTGTTAGAATTTGGATACTAAAGTTTCTCTTCTGAGTTTGGCTTTCATAGCACAAGTTAGAAATGACCATGGATACTGGCCAAAAGTGAGATACCATTCAGTTTTGTTTTCTTAGAAATACTGCATGAGAGGTGAAGCTTGTATTTTCATGCTGATCATGAGATTCAAAAATTTATAGTTAATTATCCTTATACATTTTTTTGTGTTGATCTAAATTTAACTATACTTTTAAAAGCCTGTCTGTTTGCTTTTTTGATAAATGATAACTTTCTGCAAATATCTTTTTTTTTTTGGCATTGTAGGTTCAGTCGGCAATGTGTTGTTGACAAGGACAAAAGGAATCAATGTAGATACTGTCGATTAAGAAAATGCTTTAGAGCAGGAATGAAAAAAGAAGGTAATAATATATAATATAATGACAATTAACATTATTGATGAAAAATGCTATACACACATGTTCTCATTTAATCACAAAACTTTTACATGAGTTCTGATTTTCCTCAATGAAGGATCTGTGATTCCTTGAGTTTAAGAATTTACTCAGGGACACTGATACTTACTGGTAAGTGATGGAGCCAGTCTTTTTACCTGGTGACTGACTTGACACATTCTGTCCACTGCTGCATTACCCCAGGCAACAAAATTATTGTCTAACAAACATTCCAATGTCTTTTTCAAAAGATAAATGGCAAAATATACTAATAGGATGCATTTTAATGTATTTTAAATGCATTTTTAATCTCAGTAACAATTGAATATTTATTTCATAAATATCAACTGAACACTGACTTTTCATATATTAATTTATTTATCTAACAAATTTATCATGTACTGCTCCTCTCCAAATACTGTTGTTGGTGCCAAGGTTTAGGGTACATAATAGTGTTCACTATTACGTAGTGAACATAATAGACAAAATGATGCCCCCTTTGAGGGAGCTTATATTCTATTCAAGGACAGAGACAATAGACTAGATGCTCTATTTCAATGTGCAATAATTTCATTTTGAACATATGAAATAATCTAATTATACTATCCTATGTTCTAACTACTAACTAACTAGTTAATTTAGCAACAGATGTGTTTAGCACATATAAATATTTGGCAGGGAATAGCTCCTTTAAGGGGGTTTCCCCTGTGGTTTAGCAGTAGAGACTCTGCCTGCAGTGCAGGAGACAGGGTAGGGTTTGATCCCTGGATTGGGAAGATGCTCTGGAGAAGGAAATGACAACCCACTCCAGTGTTCTTGCCTGGAGAATCCCAGGGGCAGAGGAGCCTGGTGGGCTACAGTCCATGGGGTCACAAAAGTGTCGGACACAACTTAGTGACTAAACAACAGCAAGCTGCTATAAGATTTTGTGCTTGTCATTTTGCCATATGCTTGTGCCTTTCACTATTGTATAGAAGAAGATATTTTTCAAAACTATTTCACATACTATTAGAAAATTAAATCACATCTCTATAGTACAAATATCTAAAAATATCAAACCTGTCTTAAACATAGTTTTTTTCCTTGTCACTCAATATTTTCAAGAGACAAAAATTCCATTAGTTTTACTAGTTGCTAGTCTCAAAGAAGAAGGCAAAATAAAGTTCACAAAATTAAGTTTATAACATTTTAATTTCAACATGACTTATTTCTAGTGGCATATTTGGTTGTTTATGGCATTCATTATGTATATTATCAATTATCTTCACTCATTTCTACTTAAATCTCTGCTCTATTCCTATCATATGAAAAGCAAATAACACTTCTACATTTCCATTAAGAATTTTACAATTTGTTAAATAAAATTATCTTTAAAATAGTTAAAGCACATCTTATGCTGCTCATAGAATAATGCATTCATTTTTCCTAAATAGATTAGGAAGTAGTTTTTAGCTTTCAAAGTAGATATACTTCTCTTATTTACAGTAATAGCACAATTTTAAGGTTAGTTAAATGGAAACATATATAAATATGGTTTTATGTCAAAAATAGTAGCAGCAAGAAGATTACAAATGTCACAATATCTTTTAGCATTTTCTAAAGATTGATCATGTAATGAAATCCATAAAACATAGCTTACATTTTAATGTTTTATCTCCACATACACATTTCCAAATGAGTCAGTTTAGGCTGAAAGTCAATGACAGTATTTGTTAAAAGAAAAAGAAAGAGGAAGTAAGCTACCAGTAAATATGATTTTAAAATAAAATATTAATGATTCACTCCAACTAAAGATTCAGTTCAGTCGCTCAGTCATGTCTGACTCTTTGTGGCCTCATGGACTGCAGCACGCTCTTAAAGGCAAAAAGTTTAGTTTTTTCTCTTTCAAATTAATGGAATCGATAGGTAATAGTTTGTTTAGTTAGAAATTGGTGAATTTCTTTTAAAAAGAATAATTATAGAAATAAACTCTGATAGTTTAACATCTTATCTTTCCAGCAAAATTGGGTAAAGCATTAGGGTACATAATTTAGAGGGTACAGACTTTGTTTCCATTCTTTTTGGTTAAGAGAAAACAATTTTACCTTTTATGTTTTGAAATCCAACTTTGGCTTCTGATTTATATTATTCTCTACATAACAAATATACAAATCTGTACCACCCCACTTCTGCTTCCTTATATTTAAAATTTGGGTAGAAACATTATTCTTTTTGTTTGTTTGCTTCTGAAACAAAGAGATCTAGCTCTTTCTTAGAAGACTTTCATATAATACTTAATATTTCTTCATTGTTCCAAAATGCTGATATTCACATCTCTGTTTTCTGAAGAGAGACCCCTACCTGCTGCACCCCCTGCTTTGTTAATGTCTCTAAACTGTCCCGAAGATATTGCTTCATAAGAGATCAGAGGATTGTGATCACCTTAACTAAAATAAATGTACTTTCCATTTTTGCAACTGTTTTAGAAGAAAAAGAAAAATGGGAGTTTCAAAACATATGACTCATATTTTCTGACAGTGAATACACTCTTATCTTTAACCTGGTCAATCTCACAGGTGGTACCTTCCCCTAGATATCTGATGTCCTTATTAACTTTGAGACAATGGAAAACCAACCTGCTGAAAATACAACATGGCTGAACTGGCTGACCTACCACTTTGTAACATGTGCCATCATGAAGTCCCAAAAGGCAGTATTTTATGTGCTCTAGTGACAAGATTGGCTCTTCCTACTTTTAAAATGGTACTGAATGAAAAATATCTTCAGTCAGACTTATCTCTGCGCCCCCTCCCACCAGGTCTTTTAGAAATATTCCTTCTCTCCTTTTATACTTTTTTTTTTTTTTACTTCAAACAGTATATTCTGACTTATGTTGAAGAAAACCAAACAATAAATACTGTGATTTTCTCCCCTAGCTGTACAAAATGAACGTGATAGAATAAGCACCAGAAGAAGCACATTTGATGGCAGCAACATCCCCTCCATCAACACACTGGCGCAAGCAGAAGTTCGGTCTCGCCAGGTACTGCTGCGCCAGCATCCTGCCCTATTTAATAGGATCAAATGCTTCTTAAGAATAATGCAAAATTGATTTAAGTTCATTCACATGTGCTCTTTACTATAATAAACTCCAGTTAATGCAACTTCAAGTTGCATTTTGAAAATATTAGTTGATTATTGAGTTAATTTTTACTTTTCCTGGGCAATTCCCCATTTTTTGAGTGGAAAAAAAATGAGATACATTTCAATCTAAAATCGTTAAAAGTTTGTTTACAAGGTTGATTTAAAATACTTAATGCTCAGCACAATGCCCTGGGGCAGTATCTTGTTATATTGGTTGAATCTGGAAATCAATTACCACAGCTTTTAGGGTGTTTAGTTGAAAACTATCGTTAGAGTTTTCTTTCTTGAAAACGATGCCTAGATTCAAGAACTCACCTTAGCACCTGCTTTGGAAACAGGTACTTCAGGGAACAGCCAGAATGCAGAAAATACAAGAAAAAGTTTATTGTTTGAAATTTCTCGAATGAGAACATTAGTTCTAGAGTGGAAAATGTAAGTGACCAGTTATATAAATAAAAGTAAATCACTTAAGAATCAAATAAAGAAACCTTTTGAAGAAAGTTTACTTTAGCAGTGTCCCTATTAGAAATGTTAATGGTATTTTTCTCTTGTAAAGCAAATTATGAAATAGCTAACTATTAATCGGGCCTTATAATGAGTCAGTGCAACTACTTTCGTTTTTGATAACACAAGGGTAATATGATGAGGTTAACTTCACCATTATCATCCTCATTACTTGAAGATTACTTGATGATCCTATAAAGCATTTTGAGAATGACCTTAAAGGAACTGTGAGGAAATACACATACACAGCAGAAAGACACGTACACACACACAGACATGTTCAAAAATGACACTTAGAAGAACGTTTAGAAAGTGATTTTTTTCCAGCAGAAAGGCATTTGAACACCACTTATATCTTAGATAGTTCAAAATTGTACATCATTTAAAAATTAATCATTATATGTTAAGCTTTTCAAGTTGCTGAGTCAAAGATTGGTGGTGTCTTAAATTTATTTGAATGGGCTTCCATTGAATGCAGCAACATAGTCTGGCTTCTCATCTAAATCTATTCTCCTCAGTTGGTAAACTTTATCCAATGGAAACATTCCTTCAAAAATTATAACAAATTAAAAAAATATATAACAAATTAAAGGTGGACTTTCTGAGTGGAACGATCATCTTTAATTAAAAATAAAATCACACAGCATTAGTTCAATATAGATACTCCACAGCTCTTTGTATAATCATTTTGAATTATTAAAAACTCCCCAAAAGTTGTGGTAACTTGTTTTACAGATTAGGCCGGTAAAAATAAGATACTGCTCCCAGACTGTGGCAGTGAATATTCTCAGTCTAACTTGAACTGATAGGTATTTGATTTATCAATTTTAAAATGTTTGGTATATTTCAAGATAGTGTGATAATAAGAGTGCCCACTTCAATGGTGTTTACTTATTGCAGTGGCAGAAAAAAGAGATATATTGGTCTTGTGTTATTTTCAATGACAGATTAATATAATGTTCTTAATACTAGATCTCAGTCTCAAGCCCTGGTGCGAGCGCTGACATAAACGTTAAGAAAATTGCCAGTATTGGTGATGTCTGTGAATCCATGAAACAGCAACTCCTAGTCTTGGTGGAATGGGCTAAATATATCCCTGCCTTTTGTGAGTTACCACTGGACGATCAGGTATATAAGAGATTACAATACTTTAAAAAGTATTTTTTGAACTTTGCTAAGTTTGTGTGTTCTTTTAGTTGTATTTGTATATTTTCTATATGTGACAAAGGTTAAATGGTCTTATGAGAGAGAATTGGTTTTCTTGTTCATTTAACCTGTTCTATTAAGAGGCAGACTGTTAAACTTCTATTTTAAAGGTCTTAGAAATTTATTGACTGGATAAGAGTTGATCAAGCCTATGTTCTTCCCTCTAGAAGTTTAAAAAGCTTATAATAGGGACTTCCCCAATGGTCCAGTGGTTAAGACTCTGCCTTCCAATGAACGGGTTGTGGGTTCAATACCTGGTTAAGTTCCCACATGCCATGAAGTGTGACCAAAATTTTTAAAAATAATATTAATAGAATAAAGTATTTAAGGATGAGAGAAAAACAGATAGCAGATAACTGCTATTGTAAGACAAAGTATTAGAATACTTTTGTCTCAGAGGTGGGTGGTACCCAGTATGTCTTGGTGTTTACTAAAAGTACATAGAAAATTCTTCAGAAATACCAGATCACTTCTAGAGAGAAGACACACAGGTTGTGTTGGTGTCTCTGTAGGCACTTTTATTCAATTAACGTATAAAATTGTGCCTTTCATGTTGTCAATTTTATTCTGGCAATTACTATATAAAAATTATATATCTAGTATTAAAAAAGTATAGAAAATTGTGCTCTGAAATCTACAGAAAATAGATTTCAGATATAGTGATCTTTTCCTAATATATATTTCATACTTTGTCATATTTATGTTAAGATATTTTAGTTAATAATTAAGTTTAATTTTCTAATGTCTATAAAGATTAGATTATTAGTTTAAGATTCATTTTTAACTCTTCTAAGTATTATATAATATTCTATAGATGTAAATAATTTGAAAATTTCCAATTCCCCCAGATAAAGCACAGTATGTAATAGTATGTAATATAACCAGTGTCTATTTTTATACCCTCTTACCAGAGCTTTTTATCATTGGTACACAAAAATAAAGAAACAATCAAAGGGAAAGGTGTATGATTGTCTAAAAATCAAAGAAGGGCAAAATATTTACACACCAGAAAATAAAAATGATCACAGGAAGTTAGCAGTTTTATTTCTAGAAGAGCATTTCACCTGGTTACAAAAAGAAAATACTGTGAAGTCTGAAATCATTCTTAAAATGTTCTGTAACTCCCTTCCTGGTATGAGTCATGGTTATGGACATGTCATAAAGATAGCTTGGCTCAGAAGGCTATTTCACAGTGAATAATGCTAAATTGCTAAAACTTACTTGTCTCACCTCAAGCCATATAAGTAGGTTTATGTTATTTATCAGTTTTATATTTTTATTATCACTCTTTAAAGTTGCTGACATATATGCAGACAGTGATTTAAAAATTGGGAAATTGAAATCCAGTAACTTGTCAATAATAGTTTTTATTTACTGTTTAATATTAACAGTATAACATTAATAGCCATGGATTGACAGAGTCTATTATGGATGAGGGATTTGGATATTAGTTTTCAGTTACATTATATGTTACATTGTTTAATTTAATAGTCTCAGGAGCTCTGTGGCATATTTTATAATATCCACTTAACAATTTCTAAAACTGAGACATAAATCAGTTACGTTCACTCAATATATTCATCACACAAATAGTTATTAGGACTACTGCTCAGTTTTAAGAACTGTGACTATATGGCAGGAAAAGTACAGATTGCATCACTATTCTCATAAAACTTGCATTCTGTTTGGGAGAGACAGACAATAAAAATGTCCACATTCTGAGTAAGATAATTCTAGGTGGGGATAAGTTCTATAAAATGAAAATAGGATGAGTTGTTGGGGAATGGTCACGGGTGGAGTGGTAATAGATCCAGTAAATTGGGAATTAGAGATTTTTCTTGAGACCTGAGTAGCAAGGGGCTAAGTTTATCAAGATCAGAGGTAAAAGCGTTCTGGCTTCAGGAAGAGTGAATCCCAAGGCTCTGCGGCAGGGCAGGCAAAATGTCTAGAGAAAAGTGAGCAGAGGATGCTGCAAGAAGAAAGCAGAGTGGGCGGTGGCGGTGGGGGAGGTACAAACCACTGAGCCATCACCTAGGGGAAGCCATGGTTGAGGTGTTCGGATTTCACTCTAAAAACTGTAAGAAATAGTTAAAGAGATTTTAGCAGAGGAGTGATATTAATTGATGAGTATTGTACAAGATATCATTTTAGAAGGTTTGTCAAGAAGGACTTAAGATGGAGGAACCAGAAAGGAAGCAGGAATACCTAGTAGATCTTTGGAATGTATTTTGGTAGGCCAGGTGAAGAATGACCACGGTTTGGACAGGGGTGGTAGCAATGGAGAAGCCGTGCTAGGATGTGCTGTGCAATTAGAGAGGGATCCAAATGAACCCTTGGTTTTGATGTGAAAATGCTTATTTTGGAGGACTGTATCTTTAACTAAGGAGACGAAGATGCTGGAGAAGCATTCACTTGGATGAATGAAATTTGAAATGCCTCCTATTCTTTCTACTGGTGATGTTCAGCAGGCAGTCCAACTCCTCTGAGAGTTTAGTGCAGAGTTAAAGGTTCAGTCTAGAAAGTGTCAGAACCCAGATCCTGCATACCCATTTCACTATATCACCCCTCTTTGCTGTACTTTTGTTTGTGGGTGCATGTTAAGTCACTTCAGCCATGTCTGTGACTGACAGCAACCCCATGGACTGTAACCCACCAGGCTCCTCTGCCCATGGGATTCTCCAGGCAAGAATACTGGAGTGGGTTGCCATGCCCTCCTCCAGGGGATCTTCCTGAACTGGGGATCGAACCCTCTTCTCCTATGTCTTCTGCATTGGCAAATGGGTTCTTTAACCACTAGCACCACGTGGGAAACCCTTTGCTTTGGTTTGTTCAGTTTAATGATGTGTAACAGATCATGTTTGACATATATTTTTCTCCTTTAGTCCTCATGACTACACTTTGAGATTTTCATACTATCTCCATTTATTAAATGAAAACAAATGAGTCCCAAACATACTGGTTAACTAACCCAAGCTTAAACAGGTAGTAAGTGGAGAAACCAGAATTTGAACTATAGTTTGTTAGATTCTATTCTTAAATATCATTCACTCCCAAACACTAAATTATTTTTTTCTTTTCTTGCTGCCATCCTATTGCCTTATTAGTTTTAGAAATTTTGAAAGTAAAACTCTATTGATGTGCTTAAAATAGAAGTCTTAATAATAATTTATGAATATTGTAGTTTGTTAAAACAAAAAAATGTTCTAGGCTTAAAGAACACTAAGTTAATCAGACTTATATTATAAATCTTTTCATCATTATGTTTTATAATTAATTGTTAAATGGAATTTTTCATTAAGGTGGCACTGTTGAGAGCTCACGCAGGGGAACATTTACTGCTTGGAGCTACAAAGAGATCCATGATGTATAAAGATATTTTGCTTTTGGGTAAGTTTTTTTTTTTTCCTTCATTTTAATTTGAAAAAATTATGCTTTCTTGATACTTACAGGGGGTCTATTCTACATGTACCAGGCATTCATAGACACTGTCAAATGGAGCAGTCACTTCACAGTGAATTTAGGTGGTTAGAGGGTCTGTTTTTCCTTTCTTTTATTGCAAGGAAGTTCAGAAGAGATGTTCAGTATGCATTAAATAAAAGAGAAATGTCGCTCAATAAACAACATATTGAGGCATGTTTAAGTTATTTCAGGACCAAGAATTAGTGATTTGTGTCACCATCTTATGGAGTTCCATACATTCTAAGTGTCTACCTAATAATTATACCATATATTATTTTCTAATCTTCTAAAGATTATGTTTATCTCCTAGGATCTCATTGCCTATGATATGCTACAAAATCCCAAGTTAAAAAAAACTTTTATAACAATGTCTGAAAAATTTTCATAGTTAAATAGCAGTGCTGAAACAGGCAAAATTATGACAGCAAAGGCACAAAGGGAAAGCTTGTGTCTTCATTAAGGAAGTACTCTGATCCCCACCTCTTTACTTGCCTTATAAAATTAGGTTTCCTGTTGAGAGAGTTGAGATCTCTCTAATGCTTAGAAGCTCTCCCTCCCTCTGGCAGTGTAAAATGATAACTAAATTGTTTTATTCCATTTTTTAGACAGATATTTTGTCCCAAATAGGAATAAATTGAACAGAATATCACAATAGCTAGTAGTAACTGAGGACTTACTATTTAAGATATATGCCTTTAAGTGCTTTAACATGTCTCTCTATATATACACTCTCTCATTTAAACCTCAGAATAACCCTGAGGGATATGTACTATTATTTTCAACCTGTTTTGTAGGTGAAGAAATAAAGGCAGAGTAAGTTTGTCTGAGGTCACAAAGCAAGTAAGGGATTGAGCCAGGATTCTAAACCACATAATATGACTGCTTTTAAATTCTGCTAAATTTTCTCTTACAATTTTAGGACTCCTACAATACTGTTCTCCTTATAAATGTGAATACAATAAGCATGGAAAACAAAACAATCTTACCACATAGTTCTAAATAGTCTTTTCCTAAATAATTAGATAATCCAACTTTTCATAAGGGGAACAGAGCTACACTTTTTAAAATACTTTTGCATGTGTTGTTATATTGAAGATTGTCTTTGCCTGGTGAAAGAATTCAGAATACTCTCCTTTTTATAAAACCAGAAAATAAAAATTTAGCAGTTATTTTAGGTGCTCAAATAAGCTTCTAATTTTCTAATATTTTAGAAGCTATATTTTCATATTATAGCCCAAGACTTTCTAAGGTAGAACATATTTAAGGATTAGGTGGTCCAGATTTCTATTCAATTTCTGAATTCCCTTGAATTCTGCTGCAGACGTTAGCCTTGTGATTAGACGATCTTCCCATCTCTTCTTAAAGAAGCCCAGGATGAGAGAATTTACTATTGAGTGAGGCAACTCATAAGAGTATACCTGATAGTTTAAAAAAAAATTAGCCTTGTCTACTTAAGCTTATTAAAATCTCAGTAGTTGTTATATGTACAAACACCTGTACCACTGAAGGAATGCTTGTTTACTTTACTGTAAGCAAGAGAGATTCTTTAGGTTTTGTAACATGCTCATTAATGAGTAAGGCACTAACAGATAACTGACATAGTGGAAAGCTAATCATTATATCTTGTTTCTCCCTTGTCAATAATTAGCTTGTTATTAGTCCGTACTTTAGTATTATCACCAGTGACCGAGGCTGTTAAAATGCATGTGATCATATTATCAATGTTATTGATCCTGTAAGTGTTCTTAAGTTTTTCCTAACATAATTAACAACACTACTGAGAGTGGAAGTACTATTCATGTTTCTTCAAAGGAAAATCATTTAAAATATTGGTTTATAAAAGTTTAAACAAAATCTGACAATTTTGCATGTGTGAGAGGGTTGATTGTTTCGTTATTATTATTTTTTAATGTAGGGAACAACTATGTTATTCACCGCAACAGCTGTGAAGTCGAGATTAGCCGTGTGGCCAACCGGGTTCTAGATGAGCTGGTCCGACCATTTCAAGAAATTCAGATTGATGATAATGAATATGCTTGTTTGAAGGCAATTGTCTTTTTTGATCCAGGTTTGTTTCCAAAGTTTCAGTAAAAATAATTGCAGTAAAAATTAAACTACTTCTTATTTTATTTTTTAGTAATTTTCTCTATTTATTTATTTTTGGCTGGACTGGATCTTCCTTGCTCTGCAGACTTTTCTCTAGTTGCAGTGAGTGAGGGCTCCTCTCCAGTTGTGCACAGGCTTCTCGTTGTGGTGTCTTCTCTTGTTGAGGAGCACTGGCTCTAGGACACACAGGCTTTAGTAGTTGCAGCACGTGGGCTCGGGAGTTGTGGCCCCAGGCTCTTGAGCACAGGCTCAATAGCAGTGGTGCACACACTTAGTTGTCTGGTGGCGTGTAAGGATCTTCCCGGATCAAGGATCGAACCCATGTCTCCTGCCTTGGCAGGTAGATTCTTTACCACTAAACTACCAAGTGGTTTAAAAGTCACCAACTTTTTTTTTTTTTTTTTATTAGTTGGAGGCTAATTACTTCACAACATTTCAGTGGGTTTTGTCATACATTGATATGAATCAGCCATAGATTTACACGTATTCCCCATCCCGATCCCCCCTCCCACCTCCCTCTCCACCCGATTCCTCTGGGTCTTCCCAGTGCACCAGGCCCGAGCACTTGTCTCATGCATCCCACCTGGGCTGGCGATCTGTTTCACCATAGATAATATACATGCTGTTCTTTTGAAACATCCCACCCTCCCCTTCTCCCACAGAGTTCAAAAGTCTGTTCTGTATTTCTGTGTCTCTTTTTCTGTTTTGCATATAGGGTTATCGTTACCATCTTTCTAAATTCCATATATATGTGTTAGTATGCTGTAATGTTCTTCATCTTTCTGGCTTACTTCACTCTGTATAATGGGCTCCAGTTTCATCCATCTCATTAGGACTGGTTCAAATGAATTCTTTTTAATGGCTGAGTAATATTCCATGGTGTATATGTACCACAGCTTCCTTATCCATTCATTTGCTGATGGGCATCTAGGTTGCTTCCATGTCCTGGCTATTATAAACAGTGCTGCGATGAACATTGGGGTGCACGTGTCTCTTTCAGATCTGGTTTCCTCAGTGTGTGTGCCCAGAAGTGGGATTGCTGGGTCATATGGCAGTTCTATTTCCAGTTTTTTAAGAAATCTCCACACTGTTTTCCATAGCGGCTGTACTAGTTTGCATTCCCACCAACAGTGTAAGAGGGTTCCCTTTTCTCCACACCCTCTCCAGCATTTATTGCTTGTAGACTTTTGGATAGCAGCCATCCTGACTGGTGTGTAATGGTACCTCACTGTGGTTTTGATTTGCATTTCTCTGGTAATGAGTGATGTTGAGCATCTTTTCATGTGTTTGTTAGCCATCTGTATGTCTTCTTTGGAGAAATGTCTGTTTAGTTCTTTGGCCCATTTTTTGATCGGGTCATTTATTTTTCTGGAATTGAGCTTCAGGAGTTGCTTGTATATTTTTGAGGTTAATCCTTTGTCTGTTTCTTCATTTGCTATTATTTTCTCCCAATCTGAGGGCTGTCTTTTCACCTTACTTATAGTTTCCTTTGTAGTGCAAAAGCTTTTAAGTTTCATTAGGTCCCATTTGTTTAGTTTTGCTTTTATTTCCAATATTCTGGGAGGTGGGTCATAGAGGATCTTGCTGTGATACCAACTTTTAAAATATTAGGATATTTACTCTCACACTCTGTTAAGATGGAATATTTAGAGTGCTCTTTTTCTTCCTGTACTAGACGCAAAAGGGCTAAGTGATCCGGTGAAGATTAAGAACATGCGGTTCCAAGTGCAGTTGAGTTTGGAGGACTACATCAACGACCGGCAGTATGACTCCCGGGGCAGATTTGGGGAGCTGCTTCTGCTCCTGCCCACACTGCAGAGCATCACGTGGCAAATGATTGAGCAAATACAATTTGTTAAACTTTTTGGAATGGTTAAAATTGACAACTTACTTCAGGAGATGTTACTGGGTGGTGAGTTCTTTTAAGAATTTCTTTTATTTCTTAGGATCATATTACAGTGCTTTGAAGCAAGTTTGACCTGTTTACTTTTTGTCCATGATGTAATTAACTCAATTTTTTTTTTTTTCATTTAGAAAAATCTATAAAACACATTGGCTGGGAACAAAAATACTTGAACATATTCAAACCTCCCCTCCATTCATACTCAACCTCCACCACCTTTACTCCACCCATCCCTCTTACCTCAATTGTCAGATTCTCCCAAATATGGTAAATGGAAATATGTTTCATATTGTTGGTACTTCTTGGAGTATATTATATTTTTTCTATGTCTTTCCTCCTCTAAAAGCTCACTGATGGCAAAATAAAACAACAAAAAATACAGCGTAAATAGCTTAAAAATAAACATCCTGCTCCTGAAATAAATTAACTGACACAACACAATGAGAAGTGGAAAATGAGATTTCTTTGCTGCAGTAGATGTCAGGAATAACTTAAGAAATCATTTATTTTGTGTTCTGATCTAGATTAAATTTCCTTGTAAAATCACTTTATTTTATTTTATTTTAGTTTTAGTTTTCTAGTGGTTAATGTGTTTCTAATGATATCTTTCTGAAATAAAAGTTGTTTATGCTATTAGGGTGATCCCAAATACTATAAACTTGAGGTAAGTGATTCTTGGAATTGCCTTAACAACAGGCAGCAAGCATAATGATTCCAGGAAACTGCACGGAAGGTCCATTATTAATATACAACATAATATGATACAACATTAATCTAGCCAGTGTACAGTGAAAGCTAACATTGTCTTTAATGTAGTAGTGGCTCTATTAATTTATTTTTGAATTCCCAAAAAGCACTTTGCAAAAATAGCAATATTTAAGCTGTCAATCAAAACACTTGTTTTAAGGTAAACTTGCTGTTCCTGATTAAATATCCCTTACGCAAGCATCTTTTTATCTTCTGTAGGTGCTTCCACTGAGGCTAACCATCTCCATCATCCAATGCACCCACATTTGTCTCAAGATCCATTAACTGGACAGACTATACTTTTGGGTTCAATGTCAACACTGGTGCATACAGACCAGATCTGTAAGTATCTGGACTACTTTTGAAACATAGTATTTCTTAAACTTAATTACTTGAGAAAATGTGAAATTTTGGGAAAGAATCTATTAGTGCCCAGAAATTATAAAAATTGGGTATGATTTCCTCTAGGATTTCATTGTGGGAGATTGTGAAGCAAGTCACTTATTCTTCTCATGTATGAATATTCTCCCTAAAATGGAGATATGAGTGCCTAAATCTTTCTACTTCATAGGTTTGGTAGTACATATAGGATGTTCTAGCTTTGCCTGGTAGTGCAGGACCATAACAATGACATACAAACTGGAACCATGCAAAGGAATCTTAATAATTAAGAGAAAAATTAAGATTGCTTATGACCTTTAAACATGTTTGTCAAAACATTAAGAGCTCTTTTAACTATAAGTTATAAATGTATAGGGAAGTTAAAAATAGTACTTTTAATGTTTAGTACACCATAATTAAAAATATTATAAACACTGAGAATTAATGTTATATTTTTTTGTAAAAAAAATATGAAGAGTAGTTTGAACAGTGCTTGCCATGTTCTTTTTCAAGGACTTAGAAGAGGAAGTAAGCATGTGTGATGAAATTTACTCTTTTGGGAGTTTGGATTGATTTCCAGTATTTTATCCTTTGTATTTTCAATGTCATGAAATATCTCTCAGAAACCATTTGATAGCAAGTTTTTTGTCAGTTTCACTTCCTCTGGGACCTCTCCATCCTTTCAAAGAATTGGGCTCCTCATTAACGTTGACAAGTTTTCCTTCAGCTTAAGCTCTTGGTTGTATTTTAAGGGACTCAAACAATGACAATGTGAACATTTCCATGGTCAGTGCTTTCTTCTATTAACTATATTTGTGTTTGATTTGAATTTCACTTCCAGCATTATCATTTTTTGTTTCTTTACCACCCACTCTCCCCTTCCAGCCAGTTCTCTTTCAGTTGTCCATGTTTGCAAAATGCCATGTGAATTTATCACTGGGAGGGAGACAGGAGGCAACACAACTACACACTTTGTTGTCAGTGTGTGAACTGAAGGAAATATGTTCATTGACCAATCACAATCATGAACAGACTGAAGGATGTGGTGTGATTGGTTACTGATCAAAATGCACATCTATTATATAGGTAATTATTTGTAGACCAAAAAAGTTAGCTGTGAAGTTTGTAAAGTTTGCAATACAGTCAAGTTTGTGAGTTTATGCAACACTCACCGTTAATTTGAGTTAACATACTAACTGAAATGTGAACCAGGTTTTTGAAAGACTGGTGCTATCACTAAGCAGTGATGAGTGGAATTCATGTGTATCATTAACTGGGCAAAGTGTGGGTTGTTTAGGTTTCCTTTAGTTCTATGGAACAAAAATGATTATATATATATATACTAAGGATTGATAGTAGATAATCTGATATTGTTGCAGATTTAACACATTATATTTTTATAAGTCAACTCAGAGATTTAAAAAATCTTGACTAGACAAACTATCAAGAATTAATTGCTCCTGAATTTATACTAATTTAGTTCCAAATTGAGTTTTGATCTACTGCCTCTAAACACTAAACCAGCTATGTCACTGAGATTCTTTAAGTTATTGTGATATCATTGTGCATACCTGTATTGCCTGCTGAATCTACGATAGCCCTTAATAACTAGCTGCAGTGTTGTTTTATCCCAAAGTTCAATGCAACGTGACCACGATTCAGTGAGTACCATCTAACTGCTCCCTAGTGGTAGGGAGAGTAGAAACCACAAAAATGCCTGTTATCACTGCTATCCTTCAGATGCAGTAGATATATGTGTAAATAGTGTCTGTAACACAAAGTTCTTTGAGTGTATGACAGAAGCAGAAATGAAATTGTTAGAAAAAATACAAATGTACAATATAGTACCTTTAATCTGTGGGTCCCCATTAATTTAAAGACATTAATTTGGGACCATTCTTTCTTTCCTTGAAGTACAGTTGATTTACAGTAGTATTTTGGTTTCAGATATACAACATAGTGATTCAATATTTTTAGAGGTTTATTTCATTTAAAGTTATTATAAAATATCGCTTATATTCCCTGTATTGTAAATTACATCCTATATCTTATTTATTTTCTACCATATAGTTTATGCCTCTCATTCTCCTTCCCATGGCTTCCTCTCCCTCTCCCCCACTTCTCACTGGTAGCAACTGGTTTGTTCTCTGTTTCCATGAGTCTGTTTCTGCTTTGTTATATTTATTTGTTTTATTATTTGAATTTAACATATAAGTGAAAATATACAGTATTTGTCTCCCTGTTTAACTTATTTCACTAAGGGTAATATCCTGCAGGTCCAGCCATGTTATTGCGAGTGGCAAAATTTCATTCATGGCTGAGTAATATTCGTGTGTGTGTGTGTGTGTGCGTGCGCGCACGCGTGTCACATCTTCTTTATCCATTCATCTGTTGATGGACACTTGTGTGGCTTCCACATCTTAGCTATTGTAAATAAAGCTGCTATGAACATTGAGGCGCATGTATCTCTCCAAATTAGTGTTTTTGTTTTCTTCAAATATATACTCAGAAGTGGAATTGCTGGATACTGTGGTAGTTCTAGGTTTCATTTGTTGAGGAACTTCCATTATGGGACTATCTTGCAAAGCACATATTACCGTTTTCATTTAATTAACAGTGAAGAACAGAGAGAGGCAAACCCAATGCCATACCAAAGAGTCTATGTCGTTGTCTCTCTTAGAGATCAGTTATTCATAAACTTGGAAAATAAAACTCATTAACAACACATTGAACGTTGTAGGTAACAACTAGCAAGAAAGTTTAACAATTTTGCTGGTGGTTAAATCCTTTACTTTTTAAATGCTAGTTTTCTAGTATTTTTAAAGCATACTTGCTGACCCTAATCTTTTTAGAATCACATCATCACACTTTTCATTTTTATTTTCCCTGTTTCAGCATACTATTTTAGAGATTCATTTGTAAAGGAAAACTTTGCTTTGCTTATGGTCATTTGAAACAGTTTGTATTTGACACAAAGCATTAAACACAAGCACACATAAAAATTAAAGTTTATGCATATTTTCTTGGTCTTTTACAGCAGGCTACTGCAGTATTAGATCCATCCTAAATATCCAGAAATAATTTTTAAGGCAAATTTGGTAATTCTTTTGCCACTTGAATTTTATCTAAAAATATTGTTTTTAAGTCATTGCTAATTCCCACATAATAATATAAAGCTAATATATTAAAGAAAACTAGGCAAAAAGGGGCTGTTCTTTTTTGTATTTTTGAAAACTATTCCAGAAAAAAAATCGATAAAGTCTGCGATGTCTCAGTCTGATCATCAAACATTTTCTGTTTATTCTGTTAAATATATGGGATGATAATAAATGTGAATACTAAAATATTTCAAGTTTTAAAAATTGTAGAATGGCTCCTGGATTATTTTGTAATATGGTTAAAATTTGCCAATAGAAATACTATCATAGACAATGAAGTATTCAAACTATAACTTATTTTTTTAATTACTCAGTGCTCTTTGCATTGATGGGTAAGGACAGCCAAGCATCATTGTAACAGAATAATTTTGAAGTGACAAAGTCAGTATTTTTCAGATGCTTTTAACTACAACAAGAGCTTCCCTGGTGGCTCAGTGGTAAAGAACCCGCCTGGGTCAGGAAGATCCCCTGGAGAAGGAAATGGCCACCCACCCCTGTGTGCTTGCCTGGGAAATGCCTTGAAAAGAAGAGCCTGGCAGCCTATAGTCCATGAAGGGTCTCACAAGAGTCAGACACGACTTACTGACTAAACAACAACAACGACAACAACAACATAGATTTCAAAGCACTTGAAGAGTTACCTTACCTTATTATTATTATTTTTAATGTCATCTAATGTTTGAGTTGGCTTTTCTAGTGGCTCAAACAGTAAAAAATCTGCCTGCCAGTGCAGGAGACATAGTTCAGTCCCTGGGTTGGGAAGATCCCCTGGAGAAGGAAATGGCAACCCACTCTAGTATCCTTGCCTGGAGAATCCCATGGACAGAGGAACTTGGTGAGCTGTATAGTCCATGGGGTCATGAGACAGTCGGACACACATAAGCGGCTAAACAACAGCAACGTTTGGGTTAGTGAAATCTAGACCAATATCGGAGAAGGCAATGGCACCCCACTCCAGTACTCTTGCCTGGAAAATCCCATGGACAGAGGAGCCTGGTAGGCTGCAGTCCATGGGGTCACTAAGAGTCGGACACGACTGAGCGACTTCACTTTCACTTTTCACTTTCATGCATTGGAGAAGGAAATGGCAACCCACTCCAGTGTTCTTGCCTGGAGAATCCCAGGGGTGGGGGAGCCTGGTGGGCTGATGTCTGTGGGATCGCACAGAGTCGGACACGACTGAAGTGACTTAGCAGCAGCAGCAGCAGCAAACCAAATATGTTTTCTTTTATGTGCTTTTTTGATTGTGAATATTATAAAATTTATATTCTGAGACTTGGAAAAAAATTAGTTTTCTGTTAATTCTTTTCATTAAGATTTTTTTTCTGCTGAGTTTCTGAGAGAATCAAATGCCCATAAATGCTATTATATAAAAGCAGATGATATCTTAAAGTGACTGTCAACATTTTAAAGTATGATTTAGTTTAATACTAATAGGGGAGTGCATCTCCAGTAGTATGTCAATGACCTGATTATGTATTATAATCACTACTTTATATATAATCTTTTAAAAACATATACAAAATAAAGTAATGCATATTGGTGTCATGCAAAACTTAATGAGATGGGCCAGGTGACTGCCAGCATCACATACAATTCTCTGTTTCTTTTTTAGCAACTCCTGAAACCCCACTTCCTTCCCCACCTCAAGGCTCTGGACAAGAACCATACAAAATAGCTGCAAATCAAGCTTCAGTCATTTCACACCAGTCTCTTTCCAAACAAAAGCAATTGTGAGAGTATGTTTACTTCTGAACGGCACTGCATAAATGTGAAAAGTTGTTGTTCTTAAAATATCTCAGGATAGCACTTTTGGCAGACTCTTAGCCAAGGCTTCTTCATGGTGCTGTTATAAAGACGGTATCCTGTTTTCTTGTTTATATGTTCATTTTGTTTGTTGTTGCTATTGTTTAAAACCTTTAGATGCAACCAATGTCTATCACTGAGTTCCAATGCGTTTGTATAGCATAAACCTGTACTGTGCCTGAACCAGTTGAATCTCATGTACTACTTTCGTGTGTTGTCTTATTATTAATTTAAACCTGTAAATAATTGCTTTATGGTGATGTGATGAAGAACTAAGTTTTCTCCATTGAGAACAGTAGATCAGAAATCCCAGATTAATATTAAATGAGCCAAGTTCTTTTTTTTTTAATAAATTTTAAACTTGCAGATTTGAAAATTAAAGCAGTTGCTGTAGAATAGGGTATATTTCTTTGAAGAATCACTTACAAGCATCTTTTTGGCCCATAGTTAAATATGCCTATAAAAGATTAGAAAATTATAAATAGGCATTTCAAAGATGACTGGGTATTCCTTGAAATCTGCCTATATTTGAAGATGTATGGTAAAATAAAATGTTAAATTTATCAGTTAGGATACAGGCTAAATTGTTTAAAGAAACCCTTAAAAAGAGGCTTAAGGAAGACAGGCATTTATTTCCCTCTCAGAAAACAAATCTAGAAGTAGTCATCCTTTGACTAGAACTTAGCACATGCCCACATGTGGTTCTCAGGGACACTGGGAGTGTAGTCTTTAGGCAGAAAGCCTCGTGCCAACAAACCTGTCCATCTCTGGGATTCTGATATCAAGAGACAGATTAGCCATCTGTCACACACATGTTGCCTCATTTAGCCCTCCTGTAAAAGAGGTATTATTATCTTTTTCTTATAAATTAAGAAACCTTTAGCTTAGAGGATTTAAATAACATAACCAAAGATCATTAAACCTAAAGAGGAGGAGAGCTGCACTCTAGCCCAGGTCTAATGGACTTTAAGGAGAATAAATCTTTGGTATGAAAATGTGAGCTTCTTACTGTGGTTTTTAAGTAAATGCAGTTGAGTAAATGCAATGTTTTGAGTAAATGCAAATGGATATTATCCATTGTGTTACCTGTTAACACATATTTACATATAAATGAGTGTAAATTTGTTGCAACATGAATAAGAAACTACTTTTGTACCTTAAATGAGTCTTCTAACTTTAATGAATCTTCTTCCTAAAATAAAAAGATTTGAAAAACTTTCGAACAAAGAAAATAAAATGTATAGCAGGTAGATCATGATGAAAGCACAGACAAATTAAAATCACTGACACCATATTTTCAAAAATCCAGTGGACTGAGGAATATAGTTCTTTGGAGCCCCAGATTTGATATTATCTAAAGCTGGAGCTTATTTTAAAACAATTGACAGTCTGCCTCAAGAAACAGTGATGTCTCTCTTTCTCTCTCTCTATCAAATAAATACACACACACTGTATTTGCTGGAGCAGCGAAAAACTGGTTTAGTAATTATTAATGATATAAAAAGGGTTCCCCAAGCTCCAAGAGACTGAATTAAATGATTTTTACAGAACTTTTCAAAATTTCTAAGATTATGATTTCATAACCCCCACTTGCCCTACAAATAAAAAGCTTTTGTTAACTGTAACTTCTTAACTCTTAAAATGGAAAAATGATTACTTAGAAGCTAGCATTGATTTAATAGAATCAATAAAATCCCTTTAACAGCTGGTACCTGGAAACTGTAAGATATATCTTTGAGAGAGAGTGAGAACAGAAAAAAAACTTTAACTCATTTTTGAAAAGATTTATGCTAGTGTCTCTAGTTCACAAATAAGAATGCTTTTGCTTTTTTAAGATGGAAATACATCTTCTAGTTTTCTGTTGTGCTCTTAGAAGATACTAAAAAAAAAAAACCTTTAAAATATAAAACATATAATTCATTTTTAGTGTCCCTTCTAACTTATCTGCATCTATTTACTAAAACAGTCATGTTTTAGAAATTATTGCTAGCAAATTTGTTTTAATAACCATGGTCAGGGAATGTGTAATATAATATTTTTGTATACTTAACTGCCAAAAATGCTGGACAAAAACGAACTGAAGTTTTCAGCATATCTTAAAATATTGATACGGGAAGTTATTGCTTTTATATAACACAAAAACACTTATATAACACTTTTTCAGGTAGTAAAAAAGAATAATTTATTGTGAAATAATGATTCATTTTATAAATGTAAAATTATTTTTATAAATTTCTTTGTTTAAAATCAAAAATTGCTAGATTTTTTATTGATAAATTATAATGAGATTAAAATATTTCTAAGCTGTGATACCATGTTGTTTCACTGAACTTTCTAAATAAAAATTGAGGAAAAAAACATAAAGTACTGTGGTCCTTCATTATTGTTCAAAAATGATTTCATAATTTGAGAGATACCGATAATGTCTTTTATATGGTCACTTAATTAAATTTACATAGAGTTTGTTTGCAAATACTGGTCTTTGGAGTCTAGAGCAAAAGTGACTAGCACATCTTCAAATAATCAGAGACACTGATTGAAGGGAGAGCCTCTCATGTGCACTTTTGTTACATAGTTTTGCTTGACCCTTTTGTCACAATAATTAAAATAGATGCCTAGATTGAATTAAACACTGTACACATAAATTTATATGATTAAAACAAGATTTGATACTACTACACTACCTAAAGTTGGCTTCCCTTGTGGCTCAGTCTGCAAAGAGTCTGCCCTGCCAATGCAGGAGACCCAGGTTCCATCCCTGGGTTGGAGGGATCCCCTGGAGGATTGGCAGCCCACTCCAGTATTCTTGCCTGGAGAATCCCATGGACAGAGGAGCCTGGTGGGCTACAGTCCATGGGGTCACAAAGAGTCGGACATGACTAATATAACACTTTCACTTTTCATAGTTAAATTTGGCATGTAAAATTTTAACCTAAATGTTTTAATTGCTGGTATCCATTATTCACATTTAAGGCTTTTTTGGTAACATTTCTTATATTACCAAGAGCAGTGATTTTATTTTATTTTTTCACCTGGCTTCTTTTTTTTTTAAACCAGAAGAGTTGTACTGGGGCTCGTGCCCCATCCTGCTGATACAGATCCTGAATGGAATCATCAGGAATTGCAAAGTACAGGTGTCAAAATCAAAGTAAGGCCATGGAATTTTGAGAGTACCCTCCAATTACTGAGAACCTTTGCTGCCCTCAAATGGTCTCCTGCATTTCTATATGTATAAGGGCTTCTTATTGATGTCCCCCTGGGTCCAGACTCAGTCCTGTTCCTCCAAAAAGGTCCAGTTATGTTGCTGCATAGTAGCAAGCGTTTGTCTTCATGCCCACCTAGAATTCCAGACCCCCATAACTTCAGGTGAGCTTGAAACTGTTTTAAGTGAACTATGGCTGCAAATTTTTTCAGCTTTATATCTAAGGGAGCATTCAATGGAGTGATTAAGTCTGGACTTTTTATCTTTGTGATGAAGGGAAACAAGGAGCCCAGCTGTCAGGAATGGCATCAGTTCTCCTATGAGCAAAATTCTGGGATGTGGACTTGTTGCAGGAAGGCGGACCACTTCCAGGGCCTGAAACTGGGCTCTTGGCTAACACTTGGGAATGAATTGTCTGAGGAAACACATGTGCTGACAAAGCAAGAGATTTTATTGGGAAAGGGCACCTGGGTGGAGAGCAGTAGGATGAGGGAACCCAGGAGAACTGCTCTGCCGTGGCTGGCAGTCTCCGGTTTTATGGTGACGGGATTAGTTTCCAGATTGTCTTTAGCCAATCATTCTGACTCAGAGTCCTTCCTGGTGATGCACACCTCGCTCAGCCAAGATGGATGCCGGAGAGAAGGATTCTGGGAGGTGGTCGGACATGTGGTGTCTCCTTAGACCTTTCCTGAATTCTTCTGGTTGGCCGTGGCTTATTAGTTCCGTGTTCCTTACCAGGACCTCCTGTCATAAAACAACTCATGCAAATGGTTACTGTGGTGCCTGGCCAGGGCGGGCGGTTTCAGTCTGTATGCTTCCCTAACAGACTTTTGGCACATTGTAGAAATAGGAGAACTATGAATTCTGTAATGATTTTCATGTCACTGGGTCAGGGAGGCTATCCCACTTTTAAACCTTAGTGCCTCTGAACATGTTTACATCCCAAAAAAGCCAATCCAGCTTTCTTTAAAGGAAAAAGAGACTATAAACCAATACCTCCACTGAAAGAGAACTAATATTCCTATGATGTTGAATCCTATGAAAAACCTCCTGAAACAAAATTACTGTTTTGATTTTCTACTTGACTCCAAGGGTGGGCTCTGACTGATCTGTTTAGAATTCTACTAGGTTTTATTTTTATTTTCACTCTTATTAGGGTATCATGTACACCATTTAAAACACAAATTATACTGGAGTTGTGTTGAATAAAAAGTATACACAACGTTGAGAGTTGCGGTTTAAGTTTTTTGGGGGCAAAATAAGGACTGCAGCTCAGGACACAGCTCCTCATTTAGTTCTGAGAGATTGCTCCAAGGAGGCAGGAGGAAAAGTCAGGCTATACAGAAGTTTAAAACAAAGGGAGCAGGCAGTCTGAACATCAAAGATCAGGTATCAAGTTAAGGAATTTAGCATTCAATGTCTGGGAAGATGCAAGCCTCTGGGCTCACTGATTTCATTCCTTTCATATGCCTCAGCTATCTGGGGCCAAATACTGTTTTCTTGTTCACCTTAAAGAGTGGCAGATGGCTGCTTCTTGCATTCCCCCAACTCCTCAGCAATCACCATGGGAGGTGGCAGCATCTGTTGGATCAGTTTTGGGAGCCCTCATTCACATTTGGAGGCCAGAAATCAATGGTGGCTGTGACATTTCTTGTTTATTGATATGACAGGAGATAGTTTCTTTTTGCAGGTGTAACAAGAAGACTTGCAGTCCTGCATCCCATCACGTGCCTGCTCTCCACGTTCTGCTCTTTAGTAACTATATTCAAATATTGCAGCTGTTTAGCTGATATTTTCCAAGGATTGAAAGCATATTTTTTATCACATTTTGCATTTTTTTTTCTCATTTTTAGAGCTTATTTGTATACAACCACCCCATCCCCACCACATTCTCTCAATTTCTTAATAAATCAATATTTTTTACATAGTAGTTATGTTAGGGGAAGCACACTGATTGAAACCGCCCACCCTGGCCAGGCACCATAGTAACCATTTGCATGAGTTGTTTTATGGCAGGAGATCCTGATAAGGAATACGGAACTAATAGGCCACCACCAGCCGGAAGAGTTCGGGAAAGATCGAGAGGAGACACTACCTGTACGTCCACTTCCCAGAATCCCTCTTGCTAGCATCCATCTTGGCTGAGCGATGCGGTGCGCCACCAGGAAAGACTCTGAATTAGAATGATTGGCCAAAGACCACCCGGAAACTAATCCCATCACCATAAAACCCAAGACTGCGAGCCACGCGGCAGGGCAGTTCTCCTGGGTTCCCTTACCTACTGCTCTCCACCCGGGTGCCCTTTCCCAATAAAATCTCTTGCTTTGTCAGCACGTGTCTCCTCGGACAATTCTTTTCCGAGTGTTAGACAAGAGCCCAACTTTGGGCCCTGGAAGGGGGTCCCCCTTCCTACAACAGTTACTATTTAAATAATTTTTCAAACCACCATTTAAACTATGAAATAGGTAAATATTGTACTCTGAAGAATAGAAGAAATACAGTCTAATCCTACAGAGAAAGTGAGAAGTGAAAGAATAGTCCTCACTCCAAATCACAGAAGGAATGTAGCTTAGAATAAAGGAAACACATGAAGTATATTAATAATAATGTTTATCTTATCTCTATACTAGAGTATGATATGGCCTCCTTTATAATTTGGTTATTTGAGATGGTGATTTTAACTTATGTGCCTCCCTTCCCTCCAATCCCTCTGAATTGCCCAGAGAAAGACTTCTTGAAAAGAAGAAAAATCTATACAGGTACTGAAACTTTTTTTTTCTTTCCTGCAAAATGTGGGGCAGATGACATCAGAGTAAAGGAAATGCATGCTAGTCTATGATTCAGCACAGGCTTAATGGTGTTTCTGGGAAAGAAAGAAAGAAACCAATACGAAATTCTGCAAATAGAGACTACAAAATCTTCAATGATGCAAAAGGAGAGACTGAGACCAAGGAAGAGCATGCAGCAGTCAATGAAGGTCAAGTCAAAGAACAGCAGGGGCCATGGCAAGTGACCCAGGGTAGAGGCTCCTGGTGAGATGCATCTGATCTCCATGAGGTAGACGGGCTGGTCAATGGGGGATTTTCCCCATTGCAATTTCCAAATGAGAGGAACTGCATTTGGTTACAGGAAGGATGGAGAGAGCCTAACTTCAGAACACTACAACAATCGGGAAGACAGAGAAGCCTTCATTCATGCCCACAATTTAGTCAGAAGTGGAGAAAGAATTCCCAGAGAGGGAATTCTCAAATGAGACAAGACAGCTACACCAGGGTTAGAGTCCTGATGGGGAAAAATGGGACCTGGAAATTGAGATAGGAACTTCTATAGAAAATCTCAAATTCTCTGGAATTCAGTATGTAGAAATGGCCTTTTTGTTTTGTTTTGTTTTTATTCAGTTGCTAAGTCGGGTCATGCTCTTTGTGACCCCAAAGAAAATAAAGACAGATCTAAAATCCATCTTGACTGAAGTCGAGCTTGACTGACCCCTGTTTGTAATGATCTTAGATAATTTTGCTTCATTATTCAGTGTATTATGTTTACATTGGGAGTTCTGAAAATAAATTACTTGCAAAAAAAAAAAGTGGGGTAAGATACTTTCTGATAATAAGGACTTACTGCTTGAGGACAAACAAAGGTCTTTTCTCCAGGCAAGACATGTGTCGCTCAGGACATGTCCCCTCCTGCACTCCCGCTGGTTAAACCAATATCTAGGGTTAAGTCACAACACTGCCAGGTCATAGAATTGCTAAGCTTGCTGAGAGAATAAGGGTCTAAATCTCCAACAAAATGAGATAAGATGCCAGCAGTCAGGAGGTTGGTTCTGTTAGAACTAGACTCCAGGGAATAAGATCAAGGAGGGACATAACAAAAAGTTGGGTAAGGGAAATTATATTAAGGAAACAATCTACTTGTATACAGAATTTAGCCTCTTGGCAAGAACCCTAAAATCATGGAGGCTGAGTGGTGGTGCAGAAAAGCACAAGCATTTTAATGAGCATCAAGGTTATAATAGCTATAGGGGCTGGACCTGCAAAGAGCTATGGAGATGGTGACTAGACTCAAAGAGGCCACGAGACTCACAAGATGCATAGCCAACAAAGGTATTTTTCAATCTATGCAGCCAAAAAGAACAGAGGAATGGAGGAAGAAAGGGAGAAAGGGGGAAAAAAGAAAGGAGGAAGAGAAAGAAAAGAAAAATGAGATAGAAGCAGGGAGAGAGGAAGAAAGGAAAAAAAAAATGAACTGAGAGTTGCCAAACAGATTTTTAAAACTGCAGTATCTTGCCACATTCCCAGATTTGGGTCTATTTTCTAATCCAGCATCCATGGACTGAAAAAGAATCCCCAAGACAAAAAGGCCCTGTATCTCTATAGCAGGTGTATATTTTAAGGATTCCCTCAGTCCTTTTCCAAACAAACCTATGGCCCTTTACTCAAACATTCATTGGAGGAAGGAAAGTAGATAAGCTTTTTGGAATTGTTGCAAGAGGCTCTTGCTTGACACTGATACATGGAAACCTGAACCATCTTCATAGACCCTGCTTAGAATTTTGGTAGCATAGGGAAGCTAGATAATAAACAGAGCCATGGCCCAGGATCAGCTCACCATGAGAGGAGTAGATTGGTTCAACATAACTCACTGGAATGCTGTTACAGATATTCCCTTCCCTGGATTTCTGGGTTAGTTTAGGCCACAAGAGAAAATCTGTTTGTATGAACTGGGAAAATATAAGTGAAGAAGCAGCCATGTCTGTCTATGCTCAAAAGAAGAGTCCAGGCACCGGGTTTGCGGCTTACACATCCGTCACTTAATTACTGGCTGACCTTGTTGGTGTGGAGATGTAGCCATTCTCACTTCCCTTAGTTCTGGCTGATTTTGCTGCCATTGTTTCTCTGACTCCCAGGCCTTGAGCAAGGTTAGTTGCTGGAGAAATGACACCAGGCAGGTCATTCACTTGATTAAAGCTGGATATTTGGAGGCATTGAGTGATCAGTAAAAGTTCTAATCTCCCTCGTGTATTTCAACTCATCTTCACACACTTTAGTCTGTCCATGCTTTTACCATATTTGTGTCCATAGTTCCTTTCCAACTAATATCCTGTTGACTTCAGGCCATAGAACTATTTACAGTAGCAACAGAGTACTAAACCAGCCCTAAAACCATGTAATAGCAAACCCGGAAGATAAATTCATGATTGAATATAACCTATGGTGTTTCTGTTTCTATGATTGAATCTTGACTGATACAGTGAGTCCAAAAGTCAATCTGATAATCATTTCTCTAGTCCCTCAGTAGATTGGACATACTTTGAGACTGTTGGAATCCAACCATCTGTTCCTTGTCCTGATGAATTAAAAACTATCTTAGAGAGGAAAGGCAGGAGTAAGCCTAGGAAAATGTTCCCACTCTGCAGACAACATCAGTAACTAAAAGATTATCTTATTTGAAGCAGGTATGGGAGATGGGGAGAAAGCAAGTATTACCCTTTAAAAACCTATAAAGGGTAAGAATAGTGGTCTTTGTTATATGCCCATTTGATTCATCGGCAATGGATCCTATAAAGACAGTAAAATCCTGGAGAATAAGGGATTCTTATCCACCGCAAATTTCAGTGAAATAACCGCCTTGGTAACAGTGGATTAACAGTGGATTAACATGAGGTATGTGGCTACTGATCTAATGAATGCATTCGTTTTCATTCTTATCCAAAAGAAGACTCAGGTGTGAGAGGAGGTGATGTATGTGCTCAGTCACAGTTGATCTTTGTGACTTCATGGACTGTAGGCTCCTCTGTCCCAAGGAATTTTTCAGGCAAGAATACTGGAATGGGTTGCCATTTCCTACTCCAGGAGATCTTCCTGACCCAGGGATAGAACCCACATCTCTTGCGTCTCCTGCTTTGGCAGGTGGATCTTTACTGCTGTGCCATCTGGGAAGCCTGGGAGGAGGTGGTGCTGTGATCCCCTGGTCTGTGGGTCTGCCCAGCTGCCTGGCTCTGCCCTGCCTCCCGGGTGGCTTGGCTCCATGGCTGCCAGAATGGGAAGCAATTTCCTATCATCTGGAACAGACAGAGCTCTACATTGAAAGAGTTGATCCAAGCCTATGTTGACTTTACTGCCTTTTGCCATAATATTGTCTGAAGATATCTAGATCAGCATCACTTCTTGTCAAGCATCATACTGATTCCTATTCAGTCAGAAGCAATTGTCTTCTGAAATGTCATTTCAAGAAATGACTCCTTGAAAGCCCATAAGAGGAACTAGCTTGGCGATACTAAATTTTGAAGATAGATTCCTTCAGGACACATTATATATTCTAACTTTGCCTCCAAAGGTAAAATAATTAGATCTGGAAACCAAATGGTGGAAAAAATGGTCCTATTTACTGTCATTTATAGCCCACTTAGGTAGTTTGTACTCTTTGTCCCCACAACTCTCTAGGCCCTCAGTGATTAGAAGTATTGGTTCTAAAAAGGTAACTCTGAAGAAGACTTCAAACATTTTCCATTTTATATGGAAAGAGACCAGGATATATAAAAGAAGAATCACTATCCTGATAGGGGTGAAAAGTGAAAGTGTTAGTCGCTCAGTCATTTCTGACTTTTTGCAACCCCATGGACTTTAGCCCACCAGGCTCCTCTGTCCATGGGTTCTCCAGGCAAGAACACTGGAGTGGGTTGCCATTCCCTTCTCCGGGGGTTCTTCCTGACTCAGGGATCAAACCCGGGTCACCTGCACAGCAGATTCTTTGCCATCTGAGCCGCTAGAGGAAACCTAACAGGGTAGTTGCCCCTAATTATCAGGAGGAGGTAGAGCTGCTGTTACATAGTGCGGCCAGAGAGCAGGGGATCTGTTGGCCATCTCTTAGTACTCTGTTGCCCAACTGTGAAGAAAAATGGATAAGAGCATCAGCTAACACCTAAGAAGAGCTTGGTAACTAAAGGCTCAGATCCCTGAGATGAAGATCTGGACCATGCCAACATGCAAGCTGCTGTTAACTTTTTCCACCTGATGAGGGTTTCAGTATCTGCAAAACAGCTTAAAGTTATTATTACGTATATCACTTGAGGGGGAACCAGGACCTTGCCCCAAGGCTGAGCTATTGTTTTTTTTTGTTTTTGTTTTTGACTATTTCCCCTCCTCTCCCTAATTAGCAACTATTTGAATGCACCCTCTGGAACTCCCGTACGAGGGGACTGAATGAAGCCTGTTTCCTATAATCAAGAAATAGGGGACTCAAAAGGCTTTAGTGCCCAGGAACTCCACAGGGTTCTGCTCAGTATCATTATCAAGTCAATTCCATTTACCTTTCTTTAAAAATTGTTTAATATTTACATTTAATATCTATTTTTATTTATTTGGCTATGCTGGGTCCTGGCATGTAGGATCTTTAGTTGCAACATGTGAACTCCCAGTTGTGGCATGTGTGATCTAGTTCCCTGTCCAGGGACCAAACTCAGGCCCCTGCCTTGGGAGAGTGGAGTCTTAGCCGCTGGACCACCAGGAAAATCCCTTATCTTTCTTTCTTAATTTTCTTCCAGAAAAGGGGATCCTTAAAGCCTTTCCTAATAAACACCAGACATGCTAATTTCAGAGTCTGATTCCTAGTGTTGGGTAGTTAGAATAGGAAAAAGGAGTCCTAAATGGTGGTGGCTAAACGAGAAAGGAAAAAGCCCATGAAGATGGAACAAAAGATCTGAGGACTGGAATGAGAAATTCAGGTAAAACAAACAGCCCTCCTGGCTAGCCCAATTTATACAGGGCAGGCTCAGGGAAAGGAGACAAAATATATAAAAAGAGGAGCCAAGACTGAGCCTCTCCTTTGGGATCAGCCCACCCTCGTACCTCGAGAGTGTACTATCCTTTGCTTGTCGAATAAAACTGAGCTGTAACTGAACTGTAACACCGGTCTGCCATTTCAAATCTTTGCTGTGGCAAGAAAGAACCAAGGAAATTACACACTCTCCCAACACTAGGGAATCTAACTTGAAACAACATATAGAATTAATTTGTATTTATATACTATCGTTGTTGTTCAGTTGCTAAGTTATGGATGACTCTTTTGTGACCCCATAGACTGTAGTACACCAGGCTCCTCTATCCATGTATTTCCCAGGCAAGAATACTGGAGTTGGTTGCCATTCCTTCTCCAGGGGTTCCTTCAGATCCAGGTATTAAACCTGCATCTCCTGCATCAGCAGGTAGATTTTTTACTGCTGAGCCACCAGAAAGACATATACTATCGTAGGCAACTGCAAAATAAAATTAATTAACCATCAGTTCAGTTGCTCAGTCATGTCCGACTCTTTGTGACTCCATGGACTGCAGCATGCCAGGCTTCTCTGTCCATCACCAACTCCCGGAGCTTGTTCAAACTCACATCCATCAATTCAGCAATGCCATCCAACCATTTCATTCGCTGTCATCCCCTTCGCCCCCTGCCTTCAATCTTTCCCATCATCAGGGTCTTTTCCAATGTAATTTTCCAAAAGTAATTTCCAGGAAATTTTTCCAAAGGTAATTTCCAATTAATCATAGGAATTAAATACTATCATAAAAATAAAATTTGTAAAAAGTCAGGTTTCTAAAAATCTTGAATAAGTTATAATATCACCAGAAATCAAATTTATAAAATAATCTAATGAAAAATATTTGCTCTGAAATACTGAATACTATGAAATATTTCTGAGAGTTTATTTTAAAAAACTGAAGCAAAATTATGATCTAATGGAAATATTAGATATTTGTTTTAAGTATATTTTAACATTGACATATTCCTTCTCTCCAGAGCTTCCCAGGTGGCACTAGTGTTAAAGAGCCCACTTGCCAATGCCGGAGATATAAGAGACCAGGGTTCCAACCCTGGGTTGGGAATATCCCCTGGGAGATGGCATGGCAACCTACTCCAGTACTCTTGCCTAGAAAATCCCGTGGACAGAGGAGCCTGATGGGCTAGCATTCATAGGTTTGCAAAGAGTCAGACATGACTGAAGCAGCTTAGCACATCACAATGTATCCTTTCCCTTCATTTCTTAAAACACATTTTGGAGGAATTAAACTTTCAAATATCCTTTTGAAAAACATGAGATTCTTATCCAGGCTATTTATGATGAATCATCTTAATAATTCTATTAAGAGCTTAGGTGAATAATCCATTTTTCTAACAAGTTAAATAACGTTTAGGTTATAGTCCTTCTTTAAAAAGTGATCCACATGATCTTGTATTGACCATAACTTGAATACGTACAGAAATTTTTAAACGTATTGCATATTACTTCTTTTATTCAGGTAAAAAATTGCAGTAGGGGGTTACACAGACTACTCAAGGACCTAGTGACCAACATTTTATCAACATGACTACAAACACTATAATTATTGAACTCTGAAAATAATCCAACAAATACCTGTATATGTAGTATCAGAGAACTTTTTGAATTTATAAACAATAATTTAAAGGGAATATACAATAGCTACTTAGATACATATTTTTATCATGCTCAGTCATGTCTGACTCTTTGCATCCTCATGGACAGTTGCCCATCAGACTCCTTGGTCCATGGAATTTTCCTGGCAAGAAAATACCAGAGCAGGTTGCCTAGCTTCCTCCTCCAGGTGATCTTCCCAACCCAGGGATCAAACCCATGTCTCTAGCATTTCCTGCATTGGCAGGTGGATTCTTTACCACTAGTGCTACCTGGGAAGCCATAATATATTATGGCTTATCTAATATTTTTATTATTAGATAAAAAATGCCTGGTTGGAAAGGGAATGGTAACTTGCAAGGAAGTGGTTAATTCTTTGCCAGGAAGTGATGGTGCATCTGAACCAGATATCTAGAATGACCCCAAGGACATAACCCAGAAATTCAAGTTTTATGTGGCAATACTTAAGATCTAGACAGCCTGAGTGATAGTCTGTGCTCCTGCTCCTCTGTATGCTATAAATAATTACCCAGGTGCAATTGCAAGAGTGCTGTAAATGAGAATCCCTCTAGTTGCTACAGGTTGAGAATTTTCTGTACTTAGAGAAGGCTCAAAGTGCTAGTCACACATGGATTTTGAGATCTGGTCAAGTATTCACAGCAATTCATTTGGGGCCAAGACTGTCTCCTAACTTCCAGGAGGATTCAGATAAAATCAGACACAAAAAAGTCTTCCTTAGAAAAATCTTTGAAAATATACAAAATCATTTCTTCAACTTGTACATTTTAACAGCTAAAAAACAATAAAGCTTTAATAGCAATAAATATTTAAAAAACTATTTACTTAAAGGTATATTTCAATGAATGAAATTACAATTATGACATATGAAAATATTTTGGCTTGTTCAAAAATATCTTTTGAAGGAGATAGTCATTTTTTTCTCTAGTAATTTAGCACAGAAAGGTGTCCTGATAAATTGTAAAACTGAGCACAAATGTTAGGTTAGAATGAGAAAGGTGTTATATTGGAAGTTTGGATTTGTGTGCCATAATTAACAATAAATAATCATAGCAGTGCCCCTTTTAAACTTCTAATGGTTTCCCATTACTCTTTGAGTAAAAATTCAATTCCATACCATGCTCCACCAAGCCCTATATAATATATACACCCTATCTTTCCAATATAATAATTTCCCATTTAGTCCTCTTTACTTACTATGCTGGACTTGCATCACCATCATCATCATCATTTACTTGAGCGTAAACTAGCACTTTTGACCATGCTGTTTTTCCTATTCAGAATACTCTTCACATGGTTATCACACTGTTAACAGTTTATGCTTCAGCTAGTATATCACCTCTTCAGAGAAACTTTACTCTGTTTTTCAAGTTATCTTTTTTCTCATTACCATAATGAGAGCCTTTAAACATATATCTCAACTAGCAATTATTTTACTTTTTTTTTTTTTTTGTTCATTTGCCAACTCTTTCCCCCCCACCCCAACTCATTTAGAATCTAAGCTATTGGGGTAAGAAACCATGTCAAATTCATTATCATTGTAGTCCTAATAGAATAACATAGAATGTAGCTTACTTGAATTAATTAATTAAAACATAGACTTTCAAAATCAGAGACAAACCTGTAGACCTACCTTGCAAAATGTGTAAAAGAGAAGTTATTTAGAAAGAAGGAAAATGATATATGCTAGAAACTCAGATTTCCATAAAGAAGGATGAGCATCAGAGAAGTAATAAATGAAAATAAGTTAAAAGCTTTAATTCTTTTTATTCTTAATTGATATAATAATAGTCTGTTCAAAAAAATAATAACAATGCTGTATTCCATTATTATAGCTAATTGATAAGTTAAATGAATTGAGAGCAATGATATAAGAGACAGAAGGGAGGAATTAGGAATTTTGGAGTCCTACAAAGTACTTGTACTACTTGTGCAATGGTATTAGTATTACTTCAGAGTGGACTTAGATTCATTTTAAATGCATACTGAAAATACTAAGACAATTTCTGAAGAAAGTAAAAAAAGAAAGTATGACTAATATGCTGAGAGAAGATGGAATCATATGAATTGCTCATTAAACCCACAAAAATGCAAAAAAGAAGGCAAAAGTAGAAATCAAAATAAGGGCAATACCTAGAAAACAATAATGAAGATGCTAGTTATTAATCCAGTTATATCAATAGCCATTTTAAATATCAATGGTCTAAATAAGCCAATTAAAACAGAGAAATCGTCAGAATAGGTCAAAGAACAAAACTCAAGTATATGGTGCCTTCAAGAAAACTATGTTAAATATAAAGTCTGACATAGATCAAAAATAAAGGGGTGGAGAAACACATACCATGCTGATGCTGATCCAAATAAAGCAGGAATAGCAGTAGGAATATTAATCTCAGATTATATATACTACAGAGCAAGGGAAATGATGGGGCATAAAAAGAGGCACTGCATGATGAAAATTGAGACAGTTTTCCATGAAAATAAAGCAATCCTTAATGTGTATGTACCTAACAAGAGAGCATCCATGGAGGAGGGGCACAGCAACCCACTCCAGTATTCTTGCCTGGAGAAGCCCATGGACAGAGGAGCCTGGTGGGCTATAGTCCAAGGGCTTGCAGAGTCGACATGACTGAAGCGACTTAGAATGCAGAGCTCCAAAACACACATGATAAAGACCTCTAGAGCTGCAAGAGGAAATGAATGAATGTACTGTTACAGTTGGAAACTTTCGATATTCCTCTGTCTGATGTGGACAGATCCAGCAGGCAGAAAATCAGTAAGGACATAACTGAACTCAATAGCATCATCGATCAGCTGGACATAATTGATATCTATAGAGCACTTCACCAACAGCAGTAGAATACATATTCTTCTCAAGCTCACATAGAACGTTCACCACGATAGACACGTTGTGAGCCAACACAGTATTGAAGGAAATAGCCAAAGTTGGAGGAATGACACTACCCTACAAGACTTGCCACAAAGCTACAGTAATCCAGGGAGGGAGGGTCATGCTGGTGAAAAAACTGACAGATCAGAAAAAGGATAGAGATCTCAGGAAAAATTCCATGTAAATACAGTCACCTGGTCTTTGACAAAGGAGCCAAAGTAAATACAATGGAGAAAAGACAGTCTTTTCAACAAACGATGCTGGGAAAACAGGGCATCCACATGCAAAAAATATGAATTTATAGACATAGATAGCACACCCTTCACAAAAATCAATTCAAAATGGATCATAGACCTACATGTTAAACTCAAAACTATAAATTTTGAGATGTTAATGTAGGAGAAAGTGAAAGTGAAAGTCACTCAGTCGTGTCTGACTCTTTGTAACCCCATGGACTATACAGTCCATGGAATTCTCCAGGCCAGAATACTGGAGTGGGTAGCCTTTTTCTTCTCCAGGGTATCTTCCCAACCCAGGGATTGAATGTAGGAAAACATCTAGATAAATTTGGATATGTTAATGACTTTTTAAATACAAAAGAAATAGCATAATTCATGAAAGAAATAGTTAATAAACTGGATTTAATTGAATCTCTAAACTTCTGTTATGTGAGATACACTGCCAAGAGACTAGAAAGAAAAATTACAAACTAGGAGAAAATATTTGTAAAACATGGTAACAAAAGATTCACCAAGAATATAGACAAAGATTCTTAAAATTCACCCCCCAACAAATCCAACTAAAAATGAGCAAAAGTCCAGGAGAGACATTTTACCAAAGAAAGTACACAAATGACAGATAAGCATATGATGTCTTTTCTTAATGATATATCATTTATATGACATTAGGGAAAGGCGTTTTAAAACAACAATTGGATATCACTATACACCTACTAGAGTAGCCAAAATCTGGCTCACTGACAATACCAAATACTGACAAGAACATAATGTGAAGGGAATGCTCATTCATTGTGGTAAGATATAAATCTGGACAGCCAGTTTTACAGTTTGGCAGTTTCTTACAAAACTAAACATACTCTTACCATATGATCCAGCAATCATGCTCCTGGTATTTATCCAAAGAAGCTGAAAACTTTTGTCCACACAGCAATTTGCACAAAGACATTTACAGCAACTTTATTCAAAATTTCCAAAATTTGGAAGCAACCAAGCTATCCTTTAAGTCCGTGAATGAATAAACTGTGGTGTGCGTGTATGCGTGCATGCTAAGTCGCTTCAGTTGTGTCTGACTCTGCAACCTTATAGGCTGTATCCCATTAGGTTCCTCCATCCATGGGATTCTCCAGGCAAGGATATGGAGTGGGTTACAATGCCCTCCTCAAGGGGTTCTTCCCAACTTAGGGATTGGACTTGCCTCTCTTACATCTCCTGCATTGGCCAGCGGTTTCTTTACCACTAGCACCACCTAGGAAGTCCCACAATTTGGTACATCAAAGCAATGGAATATTTTCAGCACTAAGAAGAAATGAGTTATCAAGCCATGAAAGGACATGGAGGAATTTTAAATGCCTATTACCATGTGCAATAAACCAATCTAAAAAGGCTACATACTGTAGAGTTCCAACTACATGATATTCTGGAAAAGGCAATACATACTATGGAAATAGTAAAAATATGTGTGGTGCCAGGGGTTGGTAAGAGAAAGGGATGAATAAGCAAAGCAGGGAGGATTTTGGAGCAGGGAGGATTTTTGGGGCAATGAAACTATTCTGTATGATACTATGATTGTGGATACATTTTATTTCACATTTGTGAAAACCCATAGAAAACACCAAGAGTGATCCCTAATGTAAAATATGAACTTTGGGTGATAACAATGTATCAACACAGGTTCACTAATTGTATCAAACCATTGAACCATTGTAGTGGAAGATGTTGAAAGTGTAGGGAGATTGCTCAGTATGGGGATAAAATGTATGTAGGAATTCTAAACTTTCTGTTCCATCTTTCTGTGAACCTAAAATTGCACTAAAAAATAAAGTTGACTTAATCTTGCTTTAAAATACAATAAAATAAAAGCTTTTTAAAAATGTATAACAATGAAGGTGTCCATGATGGAACTGTGCAGGTAAAAAGGCAAATAATAATTGATAATTTTCTGCCCATGTGCTTCCAGTAACTCAGTTTAAGACCATAGCAAGGCAATATCTTAATTCCCACTGTACTCCTATCTGTAGTTTGATTTGAGTTCTTCATATATGATGTGTCATCACTGACAAGATAGTTTTGAACAATATCAACTGAAATGGACACAAAAAATCTTGTCCAGTTTCATGATCTACATCACTTACAGTAATGCTATGACAAAAATATTAATTATAAAAGTTGACTTATTGACATTGTCTTTTAAAATGTTATTTTGTAGGTTTTACCAACAATTACTACTTTTTATTATTTATTTTTATTGGAGTATAGTTGCTTTATAATGTCGTCTTAGTTCCTACTGTACAGTAAATTGAATCAGCTCTATGTATATACATGTCTCCTCTTGCTGGATTTCCTTCCCATTTAGGCCACCACATCACAGAGCACTAGTTTCCTGGGCTCTGCAGTAGGTTGTCATTAGTTATTTATTTTATATAGAGTAGTAGTGTATATGTCAATCCCATTCTCCCATTTCATCCTAACCTCCCCTTTTTCCCATCGGTGTCCACATATTTGTTCTCTACATCTATGTTTTTATTTCTGCAAATACTACTTTTTAGTAAACATCAAAACTTGACATTGTCGACCTCTCCCTCTTTGTCATACCTATTTTATGTAAATACTAAATCTATTATCACTCAATTGCAATTAGTTTTAAAAATATACTTTTGATTGCTTTATTATGGCAAATACACACAAACAGGAAATCTTGTTAGTTCAGATGTGAAAATTTCAGAAACTTCTTAAATAAATCTGATGGAACAGATATTCAAAATCATATTCACATTCTGTGATTTTTTGTTCTTTTATTAACTATAGGGAAAACTACTGTAAAGAATTTAGGAATACTAGTAAATTTAAGTCTAATGTACCAGGAATTTCATTAATAGTTAATTTATTTCTTACTGTCATAGAACTGTATTTCTCAAATGAACATATTACAAAGAAGCATAATGCTCAGAATATGTATCAGGTCAGCTTCCCTCCATCTTAAGGAAGTTTAATTCCACATAAGCAACGTGCTCATAACACTATTTCAGTGTTGGCAGACAAGGAAGTTGCCACAACAATCTTGGATACACATCCTCAAAACTGTGACGGTACCTAACAAATCACAGTAAAACTGGTGCTCAAGCCTAGAGGGGGAAAAACAAAAACAAAAACAAAAAACTATAGACTCTGAAACTGGCAGTCTTTCAACTTGGAAATATTTGATACTTTCAACATCAGTGTGAGTTTAACTGAAGGGCAGTGTTAGGAAACAAGGAAATCACAATGGCTTGAAATAACTGCAAATGTTAAACACTATCTAACTGAAAAAGCTAGGGATGTTACAATTCAGAAAGAAAATTTATTCTTAATTCAGTTCAGTTGCTCAGTTGTGTCTGACTCTCTGCAACCCCATGAACCGCAGCACGCCAGGCCTCCCTGTCCATCACTAACTTCCGAGTCCACCCAAATCCATGTCCATTGAGTCTGTGATGCCATCCAGCCATCTCATCCTCTGTCGTCCCCTTCTCCTCCTGCCCTCAATCTTTCCCAGCATCAGGGTCTTTTCCAATGAGTCAGCTCTTCGAATCAGGGGGCCAAAGTATTGTAGTTTTAGCTTCAACATCAGTCCTTCCAGTGAACACCCAGGACTGATCTCTTTTAGGATGGACTGGTTGGATCTCCTTGCTGTCCAAGGGACTCTTGAGTCTTCTCCAACACCACAGTTCAAAAGCATCAATTCTTCGGTGCTCAGCTTTCTTTATAGTCTAACTCTCACATCCATACATGACCACTGGAAAAATCAGAGCCTTGACTAGACGGACCTTTGTTGGCAAAGTAATGTTTCTGCTTTTTAATATGCTGTCTAGGTTGGTCATAACTATCTTTCCAAGAGGTAAGCGTCTTTTAATTTCATGGCTACAGTCACCATCTGCAGTGATTTTGGTGACCCAAAAAATTAAGTCTGTCACTGTTTCCACTGTTTCCCCATCTATTTGCCATGAAGTGATGGGACTGGATGCCATGATCTTAGTTTTCTGAATGTTGAGTTTTAAGTCAACTTTTTCATCCTCCTCTTTCACTTTCATCAAGAGGCTCTTTAGTTCTTTGCTTTCTGCCATAAGGGTGATGTCATCTGCATATCTGAGGTTATTGATATTTCTCCTGGCAATCTTGATTCCAGCTTGTGCTTCCTCCAGCCTAGCGTTTCTCATGATGTACTCTGCATGTAAGTTAAATAAGCAGGGTGACAATATACAGCCTTGATGTACTCCTTTTCCTGTTTGGAACCAGTCTGTTGTTCCATGTCCAATTCTAACTGTTGCTTCCTGACCTGCATACAGGTTTCTCAAGAGGCAGGTCATCTGGTATTCCCATCTCTTTCCGAATTTTCCACAGTTTATTGTGATCCACACAGTCAAAGGCTTTGGCATAGTCAATAAAGCAGAAATAGATGTTTTCTGGAACTCTCTTGCTTTTTCAATGATCCAGTGGATGTTGGCAATTTGATCTCTGGTTCCTCTGCCTTTTCTAAAACCAGCTTGAATATCTGGAAGTTCACAGTTCATGTATATTATTCTTAATAGCATATTCTAAAATATAATATCTGAAGATATTGACTAACAGTAGTTATTTTTTTAGCTAATTAAGAATTTGTTAAATATTATCTTTTTGTTTTTCCAAGGCTATTTTTTAAATCTATAATTTTCTCTCTTGTACTATTATCCACTTTCACTTTCAGATGTATATTATAAGCTTTTCACATTTCAGATGTATGTATTATAAGCTTTCACTTTCAGATGTATCTTGTATTTCCATCACTGAATGAAGTACAGAGTCATACACTTGAATCCAACTGACTGTTGAAGTACAGTATAGGTCTTCTGTAGCTCTAGTAAGATGTTTTCAAACTCTTTATACTTCTACATAAATCTTTTTTTGGAGCTTGTGGCTAAACCTATCATACCAATAGTCCGATCAAGAGAGTTATCAATGTTTGTTCTTATAATACTGCATGGTGAAAGAATTTCCTTTCTAATTTGGAGGGTAAAGGATTTTCTAATTTGGAGGGTAAAATATTACAGAAACTAAGAACAGGAAGGGAAGTGGACTGAGATGGTTGAGGGGGGCTCTAGAGTAGGAATTGGATATCTGATTACATAAACCAATTAGAAAACCTAGATAATCACTGCAGCAATTAAAACATGTAACTGATTTCATTGAAAATATCTACAATGATAAAAATATTTTCCTTTGTTAATCAGATGCTTGCCTTAGTTTAATGTATAGACATAATCCAGTTTAAGCAGTGCATTTACTATTTTAGAACAAAAATAGGATCACTGGCTTACTAACAGACTTCCAATGATATTACTCAGTATTCGGTTTGACTCATATGTCGTTTGGACTTTGGACTTGGGAGTGCCCAATCGTGAAACCTTTGGGTTACATCGTGTTCAATTAAGTTAAAGTTTTATTTATGAGACTAAATATGTGAGATATCTATAAGTCATATGTATGATTATATAAATAACTATACATATATTACTTTATTTATATAAGTTTATAGATATAATTATGCATTATACATGCATTATGATTATTTACATAATAATTGTATAGATGATATTCCAAGCACTGAGGTAATATGCATACAGGAAGAACAAAATAAAAATGAGAATTGAAGTTAGATCCTGGATGGTGTGGAGTAAAGGGAAAAGTTTAAAGAGTAGAAATGATCTCCATGGAGATCTGGATGTTTCAAATTCAACTTTATGAACATTTTCTTCCATAACAAGTGTTAGACATTTGCTGCTGCTGCTATATAGATCCCACTAATAAAATCCTACAGTGCAGTTAATCTTTAAGCTTCAGACCAGTGTTGTTCATAATTCTGTTACCTTGAATTATATTAGGAAGAATGAGTCAAATATGCAAAAAGTTGTGTATTAATCACCAGTTTCAAAACCACTCTGTGATAAAATCTTTTTTACTTTTGCCCACTGAAATATGCTATTACAGCTTTTTGAGATTCCTTATCCCTGTAATATACATGCCTTTTTATTAGCTTCCTAACAAGTACAAGATTTTAATTTACAACCTTCAAGCAAAATTGGTAAAAATTAGCAAGTCCTGTTAGATCAAAGCCACACAAATGAATCCCAACATAACAGTAATCCAATGGAAGAAGAAGGCCTAAAGTAGCCTAGTTTATATCCAGTTACCCTTCATGCTGTAGTGAATAAACTTCAAGGTCTCAACAGTACTCCTAGAGTATTTTCCTGGCCCCTTTTGCTTATAGGACCTTGAACTCAATGTTCAGCCCCACCATCTATGAATCTAACAAAAATTCTGCTTAGCTTCTCAGCTACCACCCCTGGAATTAGTAATTACCTGGAGGGAAAAAAATAATCCCTCTTTGGCTTCCTTTCTCTCTCAGCTTGTAGTCATACAATTCCTCACTACTTCAATGCCTTAAAATAAAACTTTTAAAATGTATCTCTCTGCTTTCTATGTTTCCTAGTGTTGTCAGGAGAAGATTTAGTTTGAAAATATCTAGTGCAATATTGCCAACAATAGACACTCTAGATACATATTTTTAGCCTAATTTCAAATGATGAAAGTGATGCTAGGTAGAATAATTTGTTTTAGTTAAGTTCAGTTGCTCAGCTGTGTGTGACTCTTTGTGACTAAATCCAGGCTGAAGAGACGAGAGAGAGAAGAGAGAGAGAAGAGAGAGAGAAGAGAGCCCAGGCTGAAGGAAGCCTGAAGAGTCCAGGCTTCCTTGTCCATCACCAACTCCCGGAGCCTGCTCAAACTCATGTCCATCAAGCCAGTGATGCCATCCAACCATCTTATACTCTGTTGTCCCCCTCTCCTGCCTTCAGTCTTTTCCAACATCAGGATCTTTTCCAATGAGTCAGTTCTTTGCATCAGATGGCCAAAGTGTTGGAGCTTCAGCTTCAGCATCAGTCCTTCCAATGAATATTCAGGGTTGATTTCCTTTAGGATTGACTGGTTTGATCTCCTTGCAGTCCAAGGGATGCTCAAGAGTGTTCTCCAACACCACAGTTCAAAAGCATCAATCCTTCAGCACTCAGCTTTTTTAAGGGCCAGCTCTGACATTCATACATGACTACTAGAAAAACCATAGCTTTGATGAGATGGACCTTTGTCAGCAAGGTAGTTGGTCATATCTTGTCTTCCAAGGATCAAGCGTCTTTTAATTTCATGGCTACAGTCACCATCTGCAGTGATTTTGGAATCCAAGAAAATAAAGTCTGTCACTGTTTCCCCATCTATTTGCCATGAAGTGATGGGACCAGATGTCATGACCTTAGTTTTCTGAATGTTGAGTTTTAAGTCAGTTTTTTCACTTTCCTCTTTCACTTTCAAGAGGCTTTTTAGTTTTCTGTCATAAGGGTGGTGTCCTCTGTATATCTGAGGTTATTGATATTTCTCCTGGCAATCTTGATTCCAGCTTGTGCTTATCCAGCCCAACATTTCTCATGATGTACTCTGCACATAAGTTAAATAAGCAGGATGACAATATACAGCTTTGGTGCTCTCCTTTCCCAATTTGGAACAATTGTTCCATGTCTGGTTCTAACGTGCTTCTTGACTTGCATACAGATTTTTCAAGTCACTCATTAAGTGGAGAAACAGAATTTGAATCTAGAATTATCTGAAATAGAAATAGATTTATGTTAATTTCACCCAAAAAAACTGTCTTACAGCAAGACTGAAAACAGAAGAAGGACTTTCAGTTTCATCTCCTACATAAAAAGAGATTGGAAGTCATCACTCTCCCCTCCTCACAAGAAAACACTGGGCAAACTTAGTTATCAACTTTTCCTGGACTCATCAGAGGAAGAACGTAGAAAATAACTGACACCATAAAATCAGTCCATAAGTTAACAAAAGTTTCTCTGCCCAACATTCCGGGATGCTGCAGACTCCCACACAGCTTTTCCTCTAAAGGTGAGTGGACTGCATCACACTGCGGAGGCAGAAGCTGGGTAACAGCGGAGGTGGCCCTGTGGTCCTGGCCCCTTGGCCGCAATGGCCGAGCCTGCAGCCGCAGAGACCACGGTTGCCGCAGGAGAGGTAACACACACAGCTTTGGCCTCGGGGCTGCGGCAGGGCCCGCAGCGACTGCTCTCCGGCCGTGGAGTCACCTGCAACGTTGCCACCACCACTTGCAGTGGCAGCGCCTGCAAATCCAGCAACCTCAGATGCAGCAGGAGCAACCCGCTACCCTGACGCCCCCGGCCTCCATGGAAGCAGTGACACTGGGCATGGCAGACGTGCCCAGCTTCCCAGTGCCCGGCGACAAGGCCAACGACAGCAGTAACACCGGCAGCAGCAAGGAACCCGGGACGCATAAAAAATGACAAAGGCGCACTCAGCAACAATACCTCTGGCAGAGGCTGTGGAGGATGCCGAGGGCAGGGTCTCCAGGACAGCCGGGTAAGGGAAACCAAAACGTGTGCTATAGCGCCACCTACTGAAAAACAACAGAAAGTAACTACTAACCTGTTGCCTTGCAATTTTATTCCTGAGCTCGTTGAACTGCGTTTCTCACTTTTCTTGCAGCTCACTGTTTCATTGTGACAGCTATTTTAAATCCTCTGTCAGTTAGATCATAGTATTCTGTTACTTTAACCTTGGTTTCTGGATAACCATCATTTTCTTTTGTGATAATATGCTACCTTTTTTTTTTTATTGTGCTCCATATGTTGTTTCATTGTTGGCGCATCTGAAGTATTGACACTTCTGTTCTGTAGGTAAAGCTTTTTAAACATGATTCTAACAACTCAACAGGTCCATAATCAGCCTTCAGAAATTCATCAAATTTTATTTTTGATACACCTACCAGTTTATGGCTCTAGCAGCTTCTGTTCCATGTAAATCAATCTCAATTGCTATATTTCTCTAGATGAACTTGTCTCTCCAGATTTTATGAATGGAAGGAATACTTTACTAAAAAGATTGAAACTCTAAAAAATGAACCCAACAGAAAATGAACCAAATAGCTCCAGCTCTTCTGGAGCTGAAGAGCTCAGTAAATAAGATGAAGAATGCATTAGAAAGCATTAGAAATAGAAGTGACAATATGGAAGACAGAATATGCGAGCTCGAAGATAAGCATCTAGAAGTAATACAGGTAGAAGAGAAGAGAGAAATAAGATCTGAAAAATCGAAGAAATTCTTCGAGGACTATCTAGCTGCCTTAGGCAAGGCAACATAAGGATAATGGTTATCCCAGGAGAGAAGAAAAGAAGGAAACAGAGTTTATTTAAAGAAATAATAGCTAACAACTTCCCATATATGGGAAAGAAACTGGATATACAAGTCCATGAAGCTAAGAGAACACCTAATTACCTTAATGCAAAAAGACCTTCTGCAAGACATATTATATTAAAACTGTCAAAATATCAATGACAAAGAAAGAATTTTAAACACTGTCTGGGAAGAAATGATGGTAACCTGCAAAGGACTCCCCCATCATTCTATCAACAGATTTCTCTGCAGAAACGCTATAGGCCAGGAAAGAGTAGAATACACATTCAAAAAATTTTGTTGACACATTCAAAATTTTGAAAAATGAAAACTGTCAGCCAAGACTTCAGCAGTTATCCTTCAGATATGTAGATGAAATAAAGACTTTTCCCTATTAAACAAAAGCAAGGGAATTCATCACCAGTAGACCTACCTTACAATAATTGTTAAAAAGCACTCTTCTATCTACAGAAAAAGAAAATATACAGAATTTTGAGTTGGGTGACAAATAGAATCAGAAAATTGCACATCTATATCAGAATAAGTTGTTAAATAATTAAAGCATGAAGGTTAAAGGGAAAAATTTATATAATAACTGTAACAGCTCTAGCTATTTTGATTTGGTAATAAACTCACAGCATAAAAAGAGATTTCTGCTTCTTGCTATGAGGAGTCAATGAGAACAGGCTGTAAAACACTTTCACTTTACTCTTTCACTGTAAAACAAACAAACAAAAAACAGCAAACTGGGCAAAATAAATCAAACTATTGTTTTTAGTAGTTTCATTGGCAGATCAAAAGTGCAAGACTGTGATCACTTTGAAAGGACACGGTGTCTTACAACCAACCTGTCACTTTGTATGGAGGAAGAGTAGAGAAATCCAGAGAGCAGGCAGAGTGGTCTCATTGAGTTGGAAACCAGGAGACAGAGATCAGAGATCAGCATGGCCAAGGTGGCTAAAATTTGCTGATTAGTCTGTCCTATTTTCCCATACATTTTTAGAAAAAAACACTTGACTTGTGTTTTCGATGACCTCATTCACAGTACATGTTCAATGCTGAGCACTCAAATTATTCTACCTGATCCATATCAATATAGGCAAATTATATTTCATAATTATTAATAATTTTATCAAACAATAAATAAAATAATTTAACATGGAAAATTTCACTTACCTTGGACTAGAAAGGAACGTGTTTTAAGGTATCTAAAACTGGCAAGTAAGTATATTAAGATTTTTCTCTTTAGGTTCCAGAGCACACAGACCAGACAAACAATCCCCTGGCTCCTGTATACCTCGTGTACAGTGGGCCTTAGAATGCAATGGCTTTTCTCTTAATCTGAAGGGATCAGTGTAACCTGGAACGTATAAATTAGCCGAGCCTCTGAGAAGCCTTATAACGACCTCAGTCATTTTGTTCAGCAGCTCTTCAAGAGCAGGCCAGGGACTCACTAGTGAGCATGCTTGCAATACTGATGTTTGTACTGTGGAAAATTTTCAGAAGGGAATTCTATTTCCCTGAGCAAGTTTCCAAGCACTAAACTCTCTTTCAAATAATAAAAGAGGTTAGAGACTAACTTAGGGAACAGATTCAATTTTTCAATGTGGCGTTAATAGGAACAAAGCAAAGAGACAGATTGCATTGACAGGGAAACAAAAATGGATAATGGATTTAATGGCTTGAGTTCTAATGGAAAAACTAACATTTTCTATGAGATTGTCATATTTTTAAAAAATGTGGCTACCCATTAATAGTTCCTACATGGACCAAAAAAAAAAAATTTACATGGCATTATATAAATCATTAAAATTTTCCAGCAAAATTAAGGTGAAAAATATTTCTGCTTCCTTTTTTTTATTGTTTTCATTATTTATATTCTCAGGGATTTCTTATATACTCAATATCATTGATAGTAAGATTTGCTGTATTGAATTTTCATTTGTGATTTTTAATTTTTTAAAATAACAATACCAATAAGAAGGTAATTTCCATGTCAGAATAACAATTTGTGGAATAATTTTGGTAGGTGTATACGACGAAAACTGGTAGAATCAGTAGATGATCAGGTGGCTAATCAAGGGACACTTCAGTTCAAAATTTTGTTATTTATCCCAGAACAAGTTTCCAAGCACTAAACTTGCTTTCAAATAATAAAAGAAGTTAGACACTAACCTAGGGAACAGATTCAATTTTTCATTGTGGCTTTAATAGAAACAAAGCAAAGAGACAGATAGCAGACCACCTTCCTTGCCTCCTGAGAAACCTGTATGCAGGTCAGGAAGCAACAGTTAGAATTGGACATGGAACAACGGACTGGTACCAAAACCCAAAAACTCCTTTGGGAAAGGAGTGTGTCAAGGTTTTATATTGTCACCCTGCTTCTTTAACTTATATGCAGAGTACATCTTGTGAAATGCCAGGCTGGATGAAGCTTAAACTGGGATCAAGATTGCAGGGAGAAATATCAATAACCTCAGATACCCAGACGACACCACCCTTAACAGCAGAAAGCAATGAGGAACTAAAGAGACTCTTGACAAAAGTGAAAGAGACGAGTGAAAAAACTGGCTTAAATCTCAGCATTCAGGAAATGAAGATCAATACATCTGGTCCCATAACTTCATGGCAAATAGATGGGGAATCAATGGAAACAGTGACTGATTTTATTTTTTTGGGCTCCAAAATCACTGCAGATGGTGACTGCAACTATGAAATTAAAAGACACTTGTTCCTTGGAAGAAAAGCTATGACCAACCTAGACAGTATATTAAAAATCATAGACATAATTTTGCTGACAAAGGTCTGTCTAGTCAAGGCTATGGTTTTTCAAGGCTGAGCGCTGAAGGACTGATGCTTCTGAACTGTGTCTTGAGAGTCCCTTGGGCAGCAAGGAGATCAAACCAGACAATCTTAAAGGAAATCAACCCTGAATATTCACTGGAAGGACTGATGCTGAAGCTGAAGCTCCAACACTTCGGCCACCTGATGCGAAGAGCTGACTCACTGGAAAACACCCTGATGCTGGGAAAGATTGAAGACAGGAGGAGAAGGGGACAACAGAGGATGAGATGGTTGGATGGCATCACCAACTCAATGGACATGAGTTTGAGCAAGTTCTGGGAGATGGTGAAGGACAGTGAAGCCTGGTGTGCTGCAGTTTATGGGGCTGCAAAGAGTCAGACATAACTGAGTGACCTAACAAGACAAGTCCCTGTTCTATAAGATATTCATCAAAGACCATAAAATCTTTGAAAATCCTATGATTTATGGACTTATATTAATGGATATATGATCATAAGCCCAAATTTTGTGTATAATTTAAGTGATAAAAGGAAATTTGAAAAATTTGATAAAAACACTTGATTTAAGCTATCATGTGATAAAGTAAATAGAGGGAATGATACAAATGAAATGATAGGCACAGTTAATATATTATTTGATCAAAATGCAAAGAGAACACATCTTAAGTGTGGCAATTGATCCCAGCAGAGAAAAAAGCACGAGAACTCAAAAGGCTAGGATATAATAATAATTTGATATTTTGAAATAAGGGCTTCCCAGGTGGCTCAGTGATAAAGAATCTGCTTGCCAACACAGGATAGGCAGGCTTGATCCCTGGGTCAGGAAGATCCTCTTGAGAATGAAATGGCAACCCACTCTAGTATTCTTGCCCGGGAAATCCCATGAACAAAGGATCCTGAGGGATTACAGTCCATGGTGTTGCAAAAGAATCAGACATGACTTAGCAACTAAGCAACAACAGCAAATTTGTAAATAAATTTAGTTTTGTTAAGGTATAATTGGAATTATGATTATTGTTTGAGGGAGAGAAAGAGAGAGTGTGTGCTAAAGGGAAGGGAAACAAAAAAGTAATGTTAGAATGCCTAATAAGAGGAGACAGACAATGGGAAATTACAAAATAGAAAATTATTTTCAATCCTACTTCATTTCAATTTTATTTCAATATTTGTTCAAGTGCCTGATGAGCTATGTATCAGCTATGTAGAGTGGTCTATCAGCTGGTTTCAATGAGTTTGCCACAGTGGTACTGTCCTTCAAAAACAATTAGGCAAATTAATGAGTATATCAATGAAAATAATTAAATGTGACAAGTCAAACATAAGGAAGGAGAGAAAAAACATCTCGGGTGTTAACTCTGTCTCAGTCTTTATAGGTACGTGTTACTGTATCTAATTTGAATTTTCCATTATAAGGGTTTATGTCAGTTTGTGATCCTTAGATATTAAATATCCCCTGAAGAGCTACACGATGCAAAGCACTAATCAAAGAAATGTTTTAAATATTTATTATCTTATTCTTAGAATACTATTTGAGACACAAATAACAAATAGTGGATCTTCCCCACCCAGGAATTGAACCAGGGTCTCCTGCATTGCAGGCAGATTCTTTACCAGTTGAGTTACCAGGGAAGCCAAAACAAAGAAGGAACATTCTAGTCATAGAAACCTCTTATATCCTAATGTAACACATACTTCAGAGAGAGATTTTTTCAGGGAATCTTGGAAATGCATATGCTGTTTTTTATAATAGCTTACTAAAATAGGTAACTGTCTCCCTAAATATACCTCATAGATGTTTCCAAACTTTGCTGAAAAAAAATTTTTTAAATGAAAGCAAATGGTGCTGCATTTCTATAGAGGAGTAAATGTGCTAAGACTATTAAATGACTTTCTGAGAGTATAACTAAAACTTGTGGCAAGAAGCAAGGAAAAAAAAAATACACCAGTAAATAGTAAATACTGTATATACTATAGTGGAATATATGTATAAAAATATGTGATGAATAAATTTATATATACACATATATATGATATATGTACATTTATATATCACAATCCTTAATCTATTTATGCATGAATGAAAACTTAAGTTGTTTCCATATATGGTTATTATGATTTCATATCTGGTTATTGTGAATTATGTTGCAATGGATATGGAAGTGCAAATACATTTTTAAAATACTGATTTTGTTTCCTTTGGATATATATTTAGAAGAGGATTGCTGGATCATATGGTAGTTCTCCTTTAGCTTTTTGAGAAATTTCAGTACTATTTTCCATAATGGCTACTTCATTTTACATTACCACCAACAATATACAAAGGTTTCTTTTATTCAACATTCTTGCCAGCACTCATTATCTGTTGTCGTTTTGATAAAAACAATCCTGATGGGTGCTAGGTGATATCTCATAGTTTTAATAGTTTTGATTTGCATTTTCCTGATGAGTAATGATGTTGAACCCCTTTTGGTGTACCTGTTGGTTTTTTACATGTCTTGTTTGGGAAAATGTCTATTCAGGTCTTTTGTCTATTATAAGAAGGGATTATTTGATTTTCTTGGCCTTATGTTGTGTGATTTCCATATATATATTTCAGATATTAACCCCTCTCAGGTATATTTTGGCAAATATTTTCACCCTACCATAGGCTGTATTTTCATTTTATTATCTCCTTTGTTTTGCAGAAGCTTTTAATTTGATGTCGTCCTACTAGTTTTGTCTTTTTCTTTTTTTGCTTCCTGTGTTTTTGCTGTCATATACAAAAAAATAATTGCCAAGACCAGTATTGAGGAGCCTCTTTTCTATGTTTTCTTCTAGGAGTTTTCAGTTTCAAGTCTTATATTTAAACCTTTGATGCATTTCAAATTTATTTTTGGTGGTGATATAAAAGTGCAGTTTTATTCTTTTGACAGTGCATATCCAGTTTTCCCAATACCATTTATTGAAGGAACTATTCTTTCCCTATTTTTTGTAGTACTTTATGAAAAATTTGTTGACCGTGTACATTTGGGTTTGTTTCTGGGCTCTCTATTCTATTGGTCTATGTTTCTCTTTTTATTTCAGTCCCATAGTGTTTTGGGTACTATAGATTTGTAATGTAGTTTGTATCCTGAAACTTTACTGAATTAGTCTCTTAGTTTCAAGTTTTGTGTGTGTGTATGTGTGTGTGTGTGTGTGTGTGTGTGTGTGTGTGTGTGTAGTCTTTGGTTTTTCTATAAGATTATGTCATATGCAAACAGAGATAATTTTACTTCTTTCTTTTCAACTTGGATACCTCTTCTATTTCTTGCCTAACTTAGGAAACCTAAATAGATTTCCAGTACTATATTGAATATAAGTGATGAAAGTGGGCATCTTTATTTTGTTCTTGATGTTAGTATACTGTTAGCTGTGGGCTTATTAAGGGAAGGGAAGGGAAAGACTACCCACTCCACTATTCTGGCCTGGAGAACTCCGTGGAGTGTACGTACAGTCCTTGGGGTCACAGAGAGTCGGACACAACTGAGTGACTTTCACTTTATTACATAGAGATACATTTCTTCTACACCTAATTTGAGAGTTTTTAAAATAAAAGAATGCTGAATTCTGTCAAATGTATTTCTGAAGCCATTGAGATAATCATATGATTTTTGTTTTTTGTTCTATTAATGTGGTGTGCCTTATTCATTGATTTGTGTATATTGAGCTGCCCTTGCATCTCAGGGATAAATCCTACTTGATAAATTTCACTTGATCATGGTGTATGATCATTTTACTATGCTGTCGAGTTCTGTTTGCTAGTATTTAGTTATAGATATTTGCATCTGTGAATATATTCATTAGGGATATTGGCTTGTAATTTGAGTTTCTTGTAGTGTCTTTTTCTGACTTTTGATAATGCTGGCTTCATAAAATGAATTTGGTATTATTTCCTTCTCTTCAAATTTTTGAAAACATTCAGAATGATTGGCCTTAATTCTTCTTTAAATGTTTGGTAGAATTTACCAGTAAAACATACATATGCTAGAGTTTTCCTTGTTGGGGAGTTTGCGATTGCTGATTCAATCTCCTTATTCATTTGTTGTCTGTTCAGGCTTTCTATTTTTTCATGATTCAGTGTTGGTAGATTTTAAGTTTCTAGCAATTTATCCATTTCTTCCAAGTTGTCCAATTTGTTCATAGTATTTTCTGATCCTTTGTATTTTTGTTTTCAGTTATAATGTCTCCTCTTTAATGTCTTATTTTATTCAGTCTTATTTTTATTAATTAGTCTACTAAATGAGATAAATCTAGTAAAAATTTTTTTCAGTTTTTAAAAAAATATCTTCAGAAAGCTAGGTTTTAGTTTCAATGATTTCTTTTCTATTTTGTTTTACTGGTCTCTATTTCATTTATTTCTATTCTGATATTTGTTATGTCCTTCCTTCTGCAATTGTTGGTTTTAGTTTCTTCTTTTTTCCCCCTGGTTCCTTCATATATAAAGTTAGGTTGTTTATTTGAGTTTTTTTTTTTTTTTTTGTAATATGTGTTGGTCCTTTAATGGACCGGATCCTGGTGGTCCGGAGTCGAGGATAAGAAAGTAAGAGAGAGAAAGAGGCTGACATCCCCTGGTTCACACGGAAAGCCCATAGAGTCCTGTTCTTCGGGCTCGCGCTGCCGCATGTAGGCACCGGGCGCCCTCTCGAGTGGGTGAGCGCAGTGAGCCTTCTTGAGAGGGGCTTAGAAGCCCGGGGCAAGAAAGTGAGCTCAGCAGGCCTCCGCGCTCCAAGGAATTAGCCAGAAAGCGAGAGAGAGAGAGAGGGAGAGAGAAAGAAGGAATAGAAAGAAAGAAAGAAAGACACGGGGACCAAAGCTCTGATGGAGCAAAGGTGTTTTAATCAACATGGTGTGTGCATATATACTGTCTTACAAGGTGGTTATTCTCAGCAACGATAAAGATTAAAATTCCAGACTTACAAAACATAAGACGATCCCTATCAAAGAGAAAGTTGCAAACAATCACCTTTTACCGTATGGCTCATAAAAAGGAAGAGGGTGCATATCACTGTAATGAGAAAGGCCTGGATTCCTCAGCCCTGGGAAAGGCGTGCCTCTCCTCTTAATTCCTGAATACTCAGGAATTAATAAGGGCCAGAGTGTTCCTGACAGATCCAAAACAGCAAACAGGAAGCCTCTTGTTAAATGCTTCCTGACAATATGGATGTTTATTGCTATAAACTCCCTTTAGAACTGTTTTGCTATGCATCATTTAGTAGGTTTTAGTTTGTTGTGTTTTCATTTTCATTTGCCTCAAGATGCTTTTAAATTTCTCTCTTCATTTTTTTCTTTGACCCATTGGTTGTTCAGGGGGGTGTTATTTAATTTTTTTGTGAATTTTCCAGTTTTCTTTCTGTTATTGATATGTGGTTTCCACATTGTATATATCATACATAACCTTTTATGATATTAATTTTCCTAAATTTTCTAAGACTTGTTTTGTGACCTAACATAATCTTTCTTTAATGATGTTCTGGGTGATCTTGAGAAGAATATGTATTCTGCTGCTGTTGAATACACTGTCCTATACATTTCTGCTATGTCTGTTTGTACTAAAGTAGAGTTCAAGTCCAGTATTTTCTTATTGCTTTTTAGTCTCTATGATCTCTCCATTGTTATAAGTAGAATACTGACATCCCCTGTTACTATTGTATTACTGTCCATTTCTCCTGACATCTGTTAGTATTTAGTCGTTCCTGTGTTGAGTGCATATGTATTTATAATTGTTATGACCTCTGAATGGATTAACTTTTTCATCATTATGTATTGACATTGTCTTTTGTTACAGTTTTTGGCCTAAAGCCTTTTTTTGTCATATAACTGTAGCTACTCCTGCTCTTTTTGTTTTGATTTGCATTAAATATCTTCTACCATCCCTTCACTTTGAGCCTATGTTTGCTTTAAGTCTCAAGCGGTTTTCTTATAGACAACGTTACTTGAGCCTAGTTTTTTTTAAAATCCATCTCACTATTCTATGTCTTTTGATTGGAGAGTTTAACCTATGTATATTTAGAGTAACAAATTATTGATAGTGACTTCCTAATGCCATCTTGATTATTTTCTGGCTGTTTTATAGTTTTTCTTTCTCTTTTGTTGTCTTCCCTTGTAAATTGATGGTTTTCTGTGTGCTATGGTTTTGATTGCCTTTTCTTTCTCCTTTTAATCAACTAAAGGTTTTTCTTTGTGGTTTCCATGATGCTTACATAAAACATCTTACAGTAATAATAGTGTATTTTAAGCTGATAACTGAAATTACCTACAAAAGTATACCCCTTTACTTCTTTGCCTATTTTTTTTGCTTTTGACATTATAACTTATATGTTTTTAGAATTGTTTACATTAGAAAATTATTTATAGCTATAGTTATGCTTTAATACATTTATCCTTTAAGATTTATAGTAGGGTTAAACAATTAACATACCACTGTATTAAAATGAGAGAGTATTCTGAAAGAGACTACATACTTAACCTTTATCAATATGTTTTATGTTTTCGTAAGCCTTTATGTTACTAACTAGCTTCCTTTCTTTTCAGCTTGGTGAATTACTTTCAGCATTTCTATTAATATGAATCTAGTGGGGATGAACTCCTTCAGCTTTGTTAGTCTGGGAAAGTTGATATCTCTCCTTCATTTCTGAATGACAGCCTTGTTAATATATTCTTAGTTAACCTTTTTCTCCTCCAGCCCTTTGAATATGTCATCCTCTTTTCTTCTGCCCTGGAGGATTAATAAACGATTCCATGCTGGTAGTGTGAGTGCATGACAAACCATGCAGAATTGGGAATCAGGATAGCTGTGGCTAGAATGCTACAGGCACAAGTAAGAGCAAGCATAGGATAATTACCTTCTGTTGTGCAGTTTCCTCATATCTGTAAAATGGGAAGAATATGACATTCAGTCTCTAAAATGCATTTCAAAATTTTAATCAAATGTTTAGCCACATACATGGAAGTGTGGCTTGTTTTTTATTAATATCTAGGTTATTCATAAACTATAAATTACTTGAATTTCTAAGTGAAGTGTGAAGTGTTAGTCTCTCGGGCGTGTCTATTTGTGACCCCATGGACTATATCCCACCAGGCTCCTCTGACCACAGAATTCTCTAGGCAAGAATACTGGAGTGGGTTGCCATGCCCTTCTCCAGGGAATCTTCCTGACCCAGGGATAAGGCCATTAATAATTGGTAGTTCCATAATGCTTCCATTTTGAACTGAGTATAAGAAACTATAAATAATGCCATGGAAATGAAATGTGTCAAGAACGTGTAAAACAAAATTGCAACTGTCACTCATTTTTTTAAGAAAAAATTGTATTCTAAAAGGTTCCTCTGTTTAGAAAAACTATATCCTATCTATATAATCTGTAAAACAATTTTTAGCATACATATTTTCATTTGAAACAAAATATTTAAATTTAATATAAAATTAAACCTCATCCTTCATTTATCTGTACTCAATTGTACCAAGAACTCTCCAGAATTGATTCTTCTGAGCCAAGTCACAATTATATTCAAATATTACATATATTCATGTGAGAGGTGAAAATTAGTGAACTGACATAATTCTGGTTGAGCCATATTTACATTCTACAAACAAGCTTTTCTTTCTAATGGAATAGCTTGACAATTCTTGAAAACACCAACTACTTGAGTGAAAATTCAATAAGTGAGTTAAGAATACCAAATGGTAACCAGGCCTTGGGGAAGCTATAGAATTGAAACACAACTTTTTTTTTTTTTTTTGACAGTTTGTAGTATAGCTCTGGTGGTCTGCTTCAAAATCTGTCAAAAAGATGATAACTGGACTTAAGAGTTCAGTTTGATTTTTAAACCAAATAATCGGACAGCCTGTTTGGTATTACTGCCTTTGGCCATTTAGAAAAACAATCTGAGTTTTGAAAGAGCACAGACATTAAAATCATCAAGTTGTTGCTGTTTATTGGCATTTTCTAAGTTTCAGTGCATGAACATCTAGTCAGGGCAACCAGATAATGAAGGCATCTTCAATGATGTCAGTAGGACTCAACAGCAAACACACCCTCAAAGAAATGGTCTTTAACAATTATGTCATCTAAAGTGATGGCAGAATCATCAACCTCCATTTGTTTCAATGATGATTTTAGTTTCACTTACTCAGTCAATAAGACAGTCACCACCACATTTATTATATTGGATACTCAAGTAAAAAAAATTAAGAAAATTGCCACTAGAATTGCTTTTCAGTTCTACCAGGTTGCTGTTTAAAAATATACAAAATAAAAAAGGGACAGCTGAAAAGTACATTGATAATATTGTATTTTAGAATTATATATTACTGAACACATTGAAAAGTATAATTCATAGCTATATGAATCAGTTCATTAGACCCCAGGGTATAAAGATACTTTAAATATAATATATACACTCTGCTACTTATGTATTCTGTAATGTCTGAACACAGACTATATAAAATTAAACCAATAGGATCCTAATTATTTTAATGATTACTTGGATAAATAATACCAATAAAAGCAGATAATATTATTACATGCCTCTATTTCCCACACACTGTACTAACTACTTTATGTGCATGTTTCTCATTTGACTCTCAAACTCATGTTTGAATTAATATTAATGGATACTATTAACATCTCCATTTTACGGTGAGGAGATTGAGACTTAAAGCGTCCTCATGACCTTCCCAGAGCAGTCAGTAAATGATGTTCGCAGGTGATTCTGAATCCTAATCTACCTAGATTTAAATAGACATGTTTGAGCAGGTGTTTAGATTCATTACCTAAATAAATAATTACCTAGAGTATTTGTAAGTTGTCTACCTGACCTTATTCAAGGGCTTTGAAATGGTCTACCCATTGGGAGGGAAAAAAACCTCACTGTTGGCCTAGTTTAAATTTATGTTAATTAATTCAATAATACAAATGACCAAGAAATCCATCTGTAACTCATGTGTCATCATCCATCATATACATGGGTATTACTTAGAAGACGTGGCATCAAAACATAGGTTTCAGGGGAATAGATAAGGCTGTGACAAATTCTAGCTGAAAGAATTAGCATGTGGAAATGAGCCAGATAAAGAAATTTTGATATGGGATTTTGTGTAAGGAAAAAAAAGAAGATTGCTGAAAGAGAAATGAAGGAGGGAACGAATAAGGGAAGGAGGGAGAAATGGAAACCCTCTGATGAGTATAAGAAACTTTATTTCCCCTTCTGTTCAGAATTGTCCTACTTATGTATCTCCTCAGTCTCTAATAAGACTTCCCCATTTATTTTTAGACAAAGGAAAGACATTTGAAAAAATGTATCAAATCTATAATGCTTATGATACATAGAGGTAATAATTGTTTCAAAATTAGACAACTATGGTAAAACTGAAAATATCAGAACTGTTTTAAGGAGAACTGCTCAATGTCCTAGCCTAGATGGTTAAACACCTCCGACATCTCCAGAAACGTAAAAGGATGAAGAAAGTTGTGTTTCCTAAAGCTGTCTTCAGGGAAAGTTCTGTAAATAATTGGAAGATAGAATACTTACCTGATCCCCCTTGTCATGTGAAACACGTGACTTAGGAGATAACTGTCTAGTCTTCTGCAAAGTGGAAAATACATGTATGTTTGTAACTTGGAGTTTGGATATTAATTCCTCAAGGCAGCATGATATGGCCATCTGCAATTCTTTGTTTTCCCTGCTCCCTCTTGATAGATCCCAGCATCTCCTTGATTTTAAAAAATGTTGAATAGTAGTTTGACAATATTTGTTTGAAGGGATATCAAATTATGAGCCTTATTAGGGTGCTCATGTGTCTCAGACTAGCTATCCCTCCTTACTGCAGACTCCGAACAGACTTTGAAAGAATATGCTATAGTTTCAGATAATTACTTACAGTAAGACCAGGCAGACAATGAAGCCCCAAACCACAAATAAAAAATCAGCAAGAAAAATTTATACCATATTTCCCCTTTCTGATATATATCATTTTATCCATCCTTTAGTACTAGTACTGGATAATCATTGCCTAAATAAGCCATAACTGACTGCAGGCTAAAACTATAAAAAAGTTTGTTATCCTTTTCCTAAAACTATAAAAAGTTTGTTATCCTTTGCAACTCCATGGCTCCAGGCTTCTCTGTTCATGAGGATTCTCCAGGCAGGAATACTGGAGTGGGTTGCCATCCTCTCCTCCCAGGAATCTTCCCCACCCAGGGATCTAACCCAGGTCTCCGGCATTGCAGGCAGATTCTTTACCATCTGAGCCACCAGGGAAGTCCCATTATCCTTTCAGAGAGAACTGAATATCTAAAAGACTAACTGCTGTTCAATTCATATGTGACTCTTCTGATTCTTTCTGGATAATGGTGGGAATACTTATATAGTAGTCTAGGGAATACATTTAGTAATATTTTTTCTGAGCACTACAAAGTAAATTAATTTGTACGTTCACAATGTTAAATGGTTCAAAACACAAACCCATAAGTGACATTTGAACTCTTTTACAGAATCATTGTAGTCACTGGAAAGAATGCTGGTGATGCAATACAGATTGTAACTAATGGACTGCCAAGATTTGAAAAAAGGTTCTTCCACAAATATTGTATATTAACACATATATGTTCAATCTAGAATAATGGTATAGATGTCCTATTTGCAAAGCAGAAATGGGATACAGAGTTAGAGAAAAAGTGTATGGATGCCAAGGGGAAAAGGAATTGGAAGATTGAGTATGCACATAATACACTCTTGATATTATGTATAAAATAGGTAACTAATGAGAACCTACTGTGAACACAGCAAACACTACTTAATGCACTGTGGTAATCTGAATGGGAAGGAAGTCCAAAGGGAATGGAAATATGTATGTATATGACCGATTCATTTTGCTGTACAGTACAAGCTAACACAAAATTATAAAGCAACTAAACTCCAAAAAAAAAATTAATTAAAAAAAATTTTTTTTCCAAATGACACCAGCTTTAGTTGTTTACAACCCACCAGGTTGCATGGGGACATAAAACCTCAGTCACCTGCACTAGACATCACATCCTGAAACTTTGAACCTCTCAGAGGTGTTCAGTAGTGAGTAGAAATAGAAATAGCTGAAGTTTTAAAAATAAAAATATTATTTATAACAAATATTTTGCTATAAAATTATCTTTAAACATCTGTAAACTTAGAAAGTTATCCTCTGCAAATTTATTTTACTGCTATTGTTACCAGTGAGGCATGCAGAATCACACAGTAGATGACTGGAAGTTGGAACAACACAATGTGAGGACCCAGCCCAGAATCAGAACAGAGACATTCAACAGAACTACAACTGACTGATAAATTTATTAATTTTTATGAAAAAGATTTAGCAGTTATCACCAGAGAACCAGATCAATTCCATAGTTCATACATATTTATATATGTATTTTGTGCATATAAGTTGCTTTCTCTATGCTCAAATTGACATATATTGAGAGTGTTGTATGTTGTAGTCAATTTTTTCATTAAGGGCCCAAATTAAAAAAAAAAAAAACCTTTACAAGTAAGTAAGGGAACATTCAGGTATATGAAACAATTATTTAAATAATGGTTAAAATCCAAGAAATGCTTTTCAATATATTATAAAATGAAAAAAATCGGTTTGCAAATCACGTATGTAGTAAGACAGACATTGTTAAATATGTCCAAAATATGAGAAGATATCATGATACTGTTTACTTTGGAATAATATTACAATTAATTTTTTTCAAAAATTTTTTTCAGTTTTTAGATGAGTATACATTAGTGGCTCATTTGGTAAAGAATCTGCCTGCAGTGCGGGAGACCCAGGTTCGATCCCTGGGTCAGGAAGATCCCCTGGAGAAGGAAATGGCTGGATACCCTTTCCAGTGTTCTTGCTTGGGAAATCCCATGGAGAGAGGAGTGTGGAAGGCTACAGTCCAAGTGGTCACAAGAGTCGAACTTGACTTAGCAACTAAAATATCAATTAAACTTTTAAAAAAAGTTTTCATTTCTTTGAAACTGGTTTAGATACTAAGTTAGTAAGAGTGAGTGGATCAAACAATTCCAGTCACTGTAATTGAAACAAGGTCAACAGCACCATGTGTAGAAAGGTGTCAAAATGGGATCTGCTGAATTTGAGGTGTATGTAGCCCTTGATTTAAAAACTACAACAATGAGAAGAACAAGCTTTGTTGTACTTAAATATATTTTGCTTCTTATTGTTACAGAAAAAATAGTGCTGATGGTGACTGCTTGCTGAATTATGAGATTGCTCTTATCCTTTCCTTCTACATCTCACTGCATCAGCTCTTACTTTCAGTTCACAATCGCATGTGAAATTGTACTTGCTAAAGACAGAGACCTAAATCAAATCCCTTACAATTATACAGTGGAAGAGAGAAATAGATTTAAGGGACTAGATCTGATAGACTATGGATGAACTATATGAACTATATGAACTATAGTTCATCCATAGATGAACTATGGACGGAGATTCGTGACACTGTACAAGAGACAGGGATCAAGACCATCCCCAAGAAAAAGAAATGCAAAAAAGCAACATGGCTGTCTGAGGAGGCCTTACAAATAGCTGTGAAAAGAAGAGAAGCGAAAAGCAAAGGAGAAAAGGAAAGATATACCCATGTGATGTAGAGTTCCAGAGAATAGCAAGGACAGACAAGAAAGCTGTCCTCAGTGATCAATGCAAAGAAATAGAGGAAAACAATAGAATAGGAAAGACTAGAGATCTCTTCAGGGAAATTAGAGATACCGAGGGAACATTTCATGCAATGATGGGCTTAATAAAGGACAGAAATGGTAGGGACCTAACAGAAGCAGAGATATTAAAAAGAGGTGGCAAGAATACACAATAGAACTATACAAAAAAGATCTTCACGACCCAGATAATCACAATGGTGTGATCACTCACCTAGAGCCAGACATCCTGGAATGTGAAGTCAAGTGGGCCTTAGGAAGCATCACTACGAACAAAGCAAGTGGATGTGATGGAATTCCAGTTGAGCTATTTCAAATCTTGAAAGATGATGCTATGAAAGTGCTGCACTCAATATGCCAGCACATTAGGAAAAGTCAGCAGTGGCCACAGGACTGGAAAAGATCAGTTTTCATTCCAATCCCAAAGAAAGGCAATTCCAAAGAATGCTCAAACTACTGCACAATTGCACTCATCTCACACGCTAGTAAAGTAATGCTCAAAATTCTCCAAGCCAGGCTTTAGCAATACATGAACTGTGAATTTCCAGATGTTCAAGCTGGTTTTAGAAAAGGCAGAGGAACCAGAGATCAAATTGCCAACATCCGATGGATCATCAAAAGAGCAAGAGATTTCCAGAAAAACATCTATTTCTTATTGACTATGCCAAAGCCTTTGACTGTGTAGATCACAATAAACTGTGGAAAATTCGGAAAGAGATGGGAATATCAGACCACCTGACCTGCCTCTTGAGAAACCTGTATGAAAGTCAGGAAGCAACAGTTAGAACTGGACATGGAACAACAGACTGGTTCCAAATAGGAAAAGGAGTACGTTAAGGCTGTGTCATCCTGCTTATTTAACTTATATGCAGAGTATGAGAAACGCTGGGCTGGAGGAAGCACAGACTGGAATCAAGATTGCGGGGAGAAATATCAATAACCTCAGATATGCAGATGACACCACCCTTATGGCAGAGAGTGAAGAAGAACTAAAGAGCCTCTTGATGAAAGTGAAAGAGTAGAGTGAAAACGTTGGCTTAAAACTCAACATTCAGAAAACTAAGATCATGGCGTCCGGTCCTATCACTTCATGGGAAATAGATGGGGAAACAGTGGAAACAGTGGCTGACTTTATTTTTCTGGGCTCCAAAATCACTGCAGATTGTGACTGCAGCCACGAAATTAAAAGACACCTACTCTTTGGAAGGAAAGTTGTAACCAACCTAGACAGCATATTAAAAAGCAGAGACATTACTTTGTCAACAAAGGTCCATTTAGTCAAGGCTATGGTTTTTCCAGTGGTCATGTATGTATGTGAGAGTTGGACCATAAAGAAAGCTGAGCACTGAAGAACTGATGCTTTTGAACTGTGGTGTTGGAAAAGACTCTTGAGAATCCCTTGATTCTCAAGGAGATCCAATCAGTCCATCCTAAAGGAGATCAGTCCTGGGTGTTCATTGGAAAGACTGATGTTGAAGCTGAAACTCCAATATTTTGGCCACCTGATGCGAAGAGCTGACTCATTGGAAAGGACCCTAACGTTGGGAAAGATTGAAGGCCAGAAGAGAAGGGGAAAACAGAGGATGAGATGGTTAGATGGCATCATTGACTGAATGGACATGAGTTTGGGTAAACTCCAGGAGTTGGTGGTGGACAGGGAGGCCTGGTGTGCTGCGGTTCATGGGGTCGCAAAGAGTCAGACACGCTTGAGTGACTGAACTGAACTGAGAGAGAGAGAGACAATAGTTTATTCCAGCCAGATACTGTTTTATATATAAATAACTGTGAAGTGTTATTATGTTGGTTCAAGGGGTACTGTACAAGTAAAAAGCACTGAATCTGAATACCTAGATGGATATAATTGGCTGAGTGTTGAAAATACAAACTTCTTAAAATAGAATTACTTTTAAGAGTGCTTTCGATCATATACAAACATTACATTGTCTTTAGCGCTTTTTGGAAATATACCTCCTTCTATTCCACACCAACCAAATTTCATTAAATTAATCCAAGCGATTTAAAAGAAAATAATTTTATTTATTGATTGATTTTTGGCTGTGCTGGGTCTGCACTGCTGCGCTGGCTTTTTCTCTAGCTGCGGTGAGTGGAAGCTAGTCTCTAGTTGCAGCGCCTGGGCTTCTCACTGCAGTTGGCTTCTCTTGTTGTGGAGCATGGGCTCTAGGCGGCACAGGCTGCAGTAGTTGTGGCAAATGGGCTCAGTAGTTGCGGCTTCCAGGCTCTAGAGCATGGGATCAGTAGTTGTGGTGCATGGGCTTAGTTGCTCCCTGGCATGTGGGATCTTCCTGGACTAGGGATTGAATTTATGTGTCCTGCATTGGCAAGTAGATTCTTCACCACTAAGCCACCAGGAAGCCCCAAGCAATTTTTAAAAAGAAAAATATACTTCTTACACTAACTCTCCAGTCTTTATATTTCTTTTTTTCTTCTTTCTTTCTTTTTTTTTTATTAGTTGGAGGCTAATTACTTCACAACATTTCAGTGGGTTTTGTCATACATTGATATGAATCAGCCATAGAGTTACACGTATTCCCCATCCCGATCCCCCCTCCCACCTCCCTCTCCACCCGATTCCTCTGGGTCTTCCCAGTGCACCAGGCCTGAGCACTTGTCTCATGCATCCCACCTGGGCTGGTGATCTGTTTCACCATAGATAGTATACATGCTGTTCTTTCGAAACATCCCACCCTCACCTTCTCCCACAGAGTTCAAAAGTCTGTTCTGTACTTCTGTGTCTCTTTTTCTGTTTTGCATATAGGGTTATCGTTACCATCTTTCTAAATTCCATATATATGTGTTAGTATGCTGTAATGTTCTTCATCTTTCTGGCTTACTTCACTCTGTATAAGGGGCTCCAGCTTCATCCATCTCATTAGGACTGGTTCAAATGAATTCTTTTTAATGGCTGAGTAATATTCCATGGTATATATGTACCACAGCTTGCTTATCCATTCGTCTGCTGATGGGCATCTAGGCTGCTTCCATGTCCTGGCTATTATAAACAGTGCTGCGATGAACATTGGGGTGCACGTGTCTCTTTCAGATCTGGTTTCCTCAGTGTGTATGCCCAGAAGTGGTATTGCTGGGTCATATGGCAGTTCTATTTCCAGTTTTTTAAGAAATCTCCACACTGTTCTCCATAGCGGCTGTACTAGTTTGCATTCTTAACCTCACTTTTTTTTCTCACTATTCAGAGTTGTAAGTGTGTACCTATGCACACACACACACATACACACGAACATATACATGCTCATGGTCACATGCACACCCACCTACAACAAAACTCTTTTCATCTATTTGTCTATATCTATACCCCATTGGGTAACTGAGTCATCACTTTAAAACATCTGCTTCCTACTTCTCTGTCTTAATCGGCTTAATCTTGTCCTTCTAAAAATCTACCTTTGACTAATTCCTTGCAACCATTGCTCCTTCTACTCTATGTACTCTTTAACATTCTGCTGTCAGTCTCTCCTGTCACCTCTGAAACAAAATATTAATAATTGTTCCTTCCATCTTTTTGTCCCTCAGTGCTAACTTGCACTTCTTCTGACTCTAGGACTTGGCTTTAATATTGCAGTCTTTGCTTCTTCAATTCCCCTGGATCCTCAGATTCAGGAAGAGAACACTCCTCACTCCCCATTTCAACTATTATTTCATTTTAGAACGCACTGCCTGATATGTGAAATCTTAGTTCCCTCATCTGGGATTGAACCTGTGGCCCTGAAGTGGAAGTGTGGAGTCTTAACCACTGGACTGCCAGGGAATCTCCCATTCCCACTTCCAGAACTTTGGCTGCACCAGACCTCAGCAACTTAACTCTGTTGACATTTATCCCGTCCATTTAACATACATCCTCATAGCTACTTACTTTAATCCCTAAGACATTCTCCTGCACAGTGACTAGTACCTAGTAGAAGCTCAATAAGTGTTATTTAAATGAGTTTATTCAGAAAATTTAGAACCAGACTTATTTTCTTCACTCTATTCCCTCTCAATAATCTCTGTGATTTTAATATCTATGTTAATGCTTTATTATTAATACTTTTCCATTTTCCAAAATCTTTATATTCCAGTGAATTTTCTCAACTACTTCAATCATCTGTCAGCACATACATAATTGAGACCTTATTATCATACAGAAAGTGTCATCTCCACACTCTTTTCCTAGGTACCTTTCCCACACATTCATTTCTACGTAAATACGTTTTCATTCCTCTTTTGATCATTGGTTTCTTGGCCCCTATAAAAAGTTTATAAATTTATAAGTAAATTTTCACACTTTCTCTTAATTTATCATTCTTACAGTCTCTTTAAAAGTCATATATGTGGGTAGAGTAAAAGTTACTCATTTGGATTATTTTATGCCTTTTCTTTTTTTTTCAAAATAGTCACACTACTCTTGCAAGTCAGTATACATTCTTCGAATTGTGTACTTTCTATTGGTTTGTTTCAAAGTTATTAACCTTTTACTCTGTCATCTCCATTCTGCTGTTAAGCCCATCTAGTGCATTTTGAAACTTTCTATATAGCATTTTAAATTTTTTTCTCTTTTATTTTTCATCTTATATTGGAATATAATTGCTTTACAATGTTGTGTTCATTTTTGCTGCACATAAAAGTGAATCAGCTACATGTATACATACATCCCCTTGCTCTTGGACCTCCTTCCCTCCTCTCAATCTTACTTATCCAGATCTTCACAGAGCTCCGAGCTGAGCTTCTTGTGGAGAGCAGATTCCCACCAGCTGTCTGTTTCACACATGGTGGTGTATGTATGTGAATTGTATTTTTAAATTGCAGTTAAAAATTTTCCTTTTGATTATTGCATTTGTTTTTCAGGGCTGCTATAACTGATTACCCCAAACTGGGTGACTTTAAACAATAGAAATGTCTTCTCTCCAAGTTCTGGAGGCTGGAAGTCTCGAACTAAGGTGTCATCAGGGCTATGCTCCACCTAAAGACTTTTGGAAAGAGTTTTTTCCTCACTTCTGGCAATCCCTAGCATTCCTTTGCTTGTGGCAGCAAAACTCCAATCTCGACCTCTGCCTTTGCAAGGCATCCTGCCACCTGTCTCTTCTGTGTCTGAGTCTGTTTTTATATAAAAATCTAATGACTGGATATAGAGCTCACTCTGTTCCAGGAGGACCTATTTTTACTAGCTGCATCAACAAATGGACATGAGTTTGAGCAAGCTCCAGGAGATAGTGAAGGACAGGGAAGCCGGGTGTGCTGCAGTCCATGAAGTTGCAAAGAGTCAAACTTGGTTTGGCTACTGAACAAGAACACATCAACAAAAGCCCTGTTTCCAAATGAGGAAGCACCAGTGATCAGGAGACACAAGCACCAGTGATTAGGACTTCAACATACTTGGGGGGAGGGAGGCATGATTCAGTTCAATCTACAATTCTTTTTATATTTTCTATTTCTGACTGAAAGTTTACTATCTTTTCTTTGATTGCAGAAATATTTTCCTTCACTCTTTGAGCATAACTATAATAGCTTCTTTAAAATCCTTGTCTCATACCAGTGTCTGTTTCCTCTCACAGCTGGTGATGTTGATGACCCTTGTTCAAGAGGCAAGTTTGCACTGTATTCCTTGAATTTTGAATATTACATTGTGGAGTCTCTGGATTCTGTTAGCTTCCTCCAACAATTATGATGCTTTTTGATTTAGCATTGAATCCACGTGGTGATGATGCAAACCACAAACTTCTTGCAGTGGGCAGTTCAGTTTGAGGGTTTTTCTTACCTAGACTGTTTATAGACTGCTTCCTGCATTTGTTGGTGTTAGCTTGGTATCAGTGCCTATGTTGTGGTAGACGTTGCACAAGGGACTGGGCTCCCCTTTTCTGTCTCTTGTGCAAGTGTTTCCCTCACATTCTGACTTCCCTGGCTGTCCTGTCTTGCTAGTTTTTAGGCCTGAAAGATAGGTTTTCTAAAGGAGCTTGGGTCCACCCCTGCTCTGTTGCAAACTGAGCCTGCCCTAAGGCTTAAAGCCACAGGATATCACATCTTTAGAGTTTATATTTCCAGTCATCTGGACTCATTCAAAATAGGCCTTCTTTTGTGGACTCTTCAAACCCATAAGGTAGCTGTTTGATGGTATTTTGCCCAGAGTTTAAACCAATAAATATCTGTAAGAAGGTCAGTCCATTGCAAACTTATTCCATTGTATCAAAGGTGAGACTTAACAACATCTATTGGATATATTTAGTGGCTTTGCCTTCTCACCTTGAAATTTCAAAGTCAGGTTCATATTTGTTTTTCTCTTTCTGTATTGCATTCAAGTAAATTCATTAAATCCATCTTCTAATTTATTAAATATCTATTCTGATTGCAAGTTTAAGGAGTTCTTTTTTTTACTTTCCATTTACATTAGGTAGCAGCAAATAAACAAGAAATTGATGGAACAATAATAAAGTCAATTGATGATAATAATTCTTTAAGGAGAGTGGTAATGCTGTCACCTACATTTTATCTAATTTCATTCATTGTGTCCCTTTTAGTAATATTCTCTTTCTTTTTATTCTGAAAGGATTTTCTCTAACTTTTCCTGTACTCTCTTCTTGACTTCCTATCTATGTCCAAAACAGTGCAAGATAGCATACTTTATCTTTGTAAATTGCTTTCAAAAATCATTATCGTCTTACTAATTTTATTGTCTGCAAAATTTGCATTGACTATAGTCACATTTGCCACAGATATAACTCCATTTCCTGGATCCCTGACCAAACACCAGTTTCAGCCAAAGTCGTCTGCATATGTCCATATAAATCACTTCATAAATTAGAGTCTGCATTCTTTACAGAACATGGACTCATTTTGAAACCAGACAAAATAAATCATAAAGGAGCAGTATGAAGTTAGAATTACAGCCTAATTTTCATTAAGGGCCTTCAATTAATATAGCTTAAAGCTTCAAATTCACAATCAGAATATTAAGCAATTATGTTTACCTTAATTGTTCTTTCTTCCTCTTATCCAAATACACAATTCAGTCAAACAGTATTTATTCTTTTTTTTCTTTTCAGGGTCTTTATGCTTTTATCTGCTGGTTAACTTCACCTATGAATTTCAGGGTCCTTTATAGGATTCTGGAGAAAATCAACAGCTACTGCTTTTTAATATTTTGATGTTAAAGAGGATGGAGTCTGGATTTGGTGACATAATATCAACATTTCAACTGTCATCATATTTATTCATTCCTTTAATATTAATTAATCCATTAAGCCATTTAACATTGAATGCCTACCATGAGTGAAACATTTGATGGTGACAAATGTTATGTTTTCTGCTTTTGATCTCATAGTCAAGTGATGGAGACTGATATATTTGTGATAAGTGCTACGAAGTATGGACGTAGGAAAAACGTTTTCACCAGTTATTGCCAGCTAAATGTCTAGTACAAACCTAAATTAGATGGAATGCTGTCAGGAATCATTGTTCATATTACTGAAGTTATCACTTCTCTAGCTGCTCAAATTCTTTGTTTCTTTATCGGCTAGGGATTATGTAAATTGTTTTCTCTACATGTTAAAAATGTAAGGATGATTGTTTTCTGTATAAATTTTTAAACTTGTCCAAGCATTGTAAGTAGTGTAAAAGGTGAAAAGTGGGAATGTCACATGTCACAGTGTATCAGGGTAATGAGATGTCTAACAAAGACTCACAGACACACAGCCTGCAAAGCACCTCTTCGTATTCATGTTCTTGGTAATTTCACGTTTATAATATAACATAAGCAAAAAACCTATTTCTTTCAATAGAACCGTGGGTCAACTCAAGGTAAACCATTATTCTATAAAAGCATTGTTCAGAAATAACCTAATTAGGTCTTATAACCACATTTCTAAGGGCTACTGTTCTGTTATTATGTGTAAAATATAGGAACACTTCCCAATAAAGTGAAAATGAGGAAAACTGATATGAAATCTACAGGAGTAAGCTAACAATTTTCCAGACAACAGAGTTATATATTTTGCATTATTGTTCTGAAGACCTATAGGCTTTGATTACTTGGCAGTGCTCTTTTTTCCCCCCACTCTTCCTAGCAGAGCTGCAGATTTAATTTTATCGGTATGAGAAATATGAAGCTAGGGAATTTAATAATTGTTTCACTAGGTAAGGGATGAAGCAAATTCCATTGCCTTTCGTTTGATTACAATCTTCCCTGCTGGTTTAATTAAAAACATCCATGTGAGGAAGGAGAAACATGGTAGAAGATCTGATTGTTTTATTGTATTGGATGTAGAGTAGGAACAATGAAATAGAGAGGTTTATAGTTGTAAAACTTAAATGTTTCATGTAAATCTAAAATGCAGACCCAGGTCAACTACAGACAAATGTCAGTAGACTAGATTCAAAATGCACTGCAGGCAGAAAAGATGACATTTATCAGTCATCCATACATCAGTAAGTAAAACAATTTTAGGGTTGTCTAGACAGGCATCTATTATTTCTTAAATTTAAATCTTTAGTAGAAGGAAAACAGCAGGCATAGGATCTATATTTAGTTTCACAAGAAATGAGACAAAGGCCTGGGAAAAATTTCAAAAACATTTGCAGGGATGTATCTGTAGAAAAGAGTCTCATTTCGGTTATTATATGCTGGAAGCAGCTATATTAGTAAATTAGCTTTCTCAGTTACCATGATACAGACTTAAAATATTATGTCAAATACTGATATACATAATTCAATTTCTGATCTTTGGATCAGAAACATGCCAGTCAAATTTTAAAGAGAGAATCTTCATGAAAAAAATTTTTATAAGTTTTTTTCTTTTACTTGTTACTAAATTAGAAAGTTGTTTTTAACACCAGTTTTGAAAATGGTAGAGTTGGGTATCAGGATATTAAACGTGCTAGCATTGTGAAAATGTTATCCAAAAACTGTTCCAATACTTAGAAATACATGATATTTCAGATCTGAAAACTTAAAAGCAAAAGAAAAGGAGAAATATAAAGAAACAACAAGCAAAAAACAGCACAAATGAAATCAATCTTAGCATATCAGTTGAGGGACTATTTTGAAATTTTACTTTTCCTGCTGCTTTTTTATTTTCCTTTTTACCTGCAACTATAATTTTTAGTGGTATAACTTTATTGCTGAATAATTTTTTCTAGGATTAATAATATCCTTTCTAGATATGTAGAATATCTAATCCATAAATCACAAGTCTTCATCCCTGTCTACCATGGAGAATATATAAGCTCTACTACTTTTTACTGTTTAATTTTAAACAATTCTTTTTTCCCTACATTATTTTTTTAAATAAATTTATGATTTTTAAAAGTCATCCCTAGTTTGGATCCAATAATTTCTTTAGAACTATCAGTGATCTTGGTTTACTAGCAATGATGTATTTTAACGTACTTTTTGAGTGTTGAGAAATCATGGCATTTTACTGCCATCTATTCACTGGCTTTCCAGTAAGAGCATTTTCACCCTCCCCTCAAAACATACACCAGATATACGTCTTTGTGATGAGCATTATTGTGCTAAACATATTACATGGTGAAGATTATTTCAGTCCACTGCTTTTAGATCTTATAGCTGTAAATCACAGCTTTTAAATATTTATAACATTCCCTTGAACACTTAAGGGAGAGAGACAAAATAAAACTTTTCATTGGGTCCTACAGTAAAAATGTTTGTGCTGGTTAAAAAATGCTACAGCTTTTTTTTTTTTTTTTTTTTTTAAGAAATTAAATTGCACCAAATAACCTCTCTGTAAAGCTTTAGTTTTGAATGAGTTTGTCCTAGCTTTTCCCTCATTAACGTCAAAATAATTGCAAATAGGCAGGTCCTTAATATAATGCAAAGATCTCTTTATAATTTTAATTTTTGCTTTATCTGGAATATCCTTTAGCTTCTAGAGATAATCATCAAGCTCATTGTTCTTCAGACAAAAATTTAAGAGGCAATATATACTGCCAAAACACATCAAATCAAACAAATTAATCTTCAGTTCCATTTAAAGTACACATTTCTCTAAGACTAACTTCAATGCATGGTTCAAATGCTTAAGATACAGTTGACTTAATGCAGCCCAGTGAAGACACTTTGCCTGTGAAAGAGAAGCGGACACCGTTTTCTGAAATACAGAGACAGAATAATGCTGTTCTAGACAAAACATTGAAAACAGGAGTACCCTAGTATTCCTAAAATCCACCAAGACATCACAAATTAATTTGGGGTTCATTTTCGAGATTTTTATAACAAGCCTGATTTGCTGCTTTTTATTATGTGGTGGGAATTTTTTTAGCTTTTACTTCTTAAACCTGCTATGCCAGTAGTATCCACTAGGTGGCGATATAATTATATTTTTTTCTTTAGGTTGAGGACAACTTGAGCGTTTATGATGTTCTGTGAAAGGAATATTCATCGTCGCAATTAGAACATGCATCTTTTAATTGGTGCTTCATAAATACTGTGATGTCAATCTATATTTTCCTGAAAAATATTTGTGTATCAATCTACATTTCCTTTTAGTTGTTTTTGTTTCTATGTTTTATTATAAAATATAAACTATTGATTGAATTGGTTTCATTTTTATAATGTCTTCTCTATATGGAAATACACAATTGAATGGGTATTCTCAATTTCAGAGTATAGTTCAGCGTAATCCCCCGCATTATGTAGAGATGCTTTGAGACTAAGTACAGGTTGTTGGCAGGGATTTAATTGGAGGGGTTAGAGAAAAAGAGGCAAGAAATTTTCCTTTTTTCTCTAAGCCTGGTGAGAATACTCCACTCAGCTCTATAGCTGCTAAGAAGCAAAGGGTATGAAAGCAAATGAAGTGGTTCTCAGATCCTGCAAGATCCCCTCTTCATAAAAATCTGTCTCTCTCTCTCCTTTTTTCCCCTCCTTCGTTCTTGCTCTTTCCTTCCCTTCTCTTTGCTTTCTTTTGTTCTCTTTCTTCTCTTTATGTATATTTATATTTAAATCTTTATCTATCCATCTAGGTGGATATATACTTGTATCTATCCATATGGATATTCAAATCTATCTAGATGGATATAAATACATGTACACATATATGTATATACATTTATATGAGGTTTTTTATAATGCAATTTATGCCACTTGTACATCACCTACAAAAATACATAGTTAAGGATTTCATTTTAAAAACCAAGAAATGAGGAGTATCCTTTTTTAAGAGGACTCCATTTGTTTCCGTATTTCATATTCCATTTGCTTGCTTTATGGAGAATGGTTTGCTAATTTATATATTGCTAGAAATAAAGCACTGCATTTTCTCCTAGTTTCTTGTTTTACAAGAGGACGCAGCGTTTCCTGTGAACCTTGTTCAAGTACCTTTCTTGTAACTGGGGACTTTAAACTCTTCGGGCAGAAGACTGAAGGATATTCTTCCCCGCTTAAGAACAAACTAGACATAAAACAAAGGACCTATATTAACTGCCTTAAATCTGCGGGGGTGGTGGTAAAATTTCAAAAGCTAGTTTCAAAGTGAAGTTCTGAGTTAGCAAGCACAGTAACTAATGCTTAGAGAATAGCCTCCCTCACTCTCTTCCCGGGAAATACAATCCTCATGTTTAAGGATCTTTCTGCCAATACCTCTTCACAACTATTGTGACATGTGCTCACAAAGGTGCATTTGTAAACGACAGCATCTGTACCAAAGACATGTTGAAATACACACACACACAGGGAACTGGATTCATCAAGCCCATATATTTGATAGAACGTAAATGCACCCAGTGTCTTAGATTTGATGACGCATTATTCTCTCATTCTCTGGGATTGTCTGTGCTTCTTATCCTTTAATTCTATATTACCTTGCTCACTGTAACTTTAATTCTATGCTACCATGCCCACTGTAACTTTAGCTAGTCAGATTTCAAGCAACCTTATTTTTTTAAATAAAATAACATTTCATCTATGGAAAGTAAATAAATCATGCTCAGAGCAATACCACCTTTTTCAATTTGAGTCAGTGACCTATTTATGTTGTTAAAATCAGTGATATAATTGCTCTTAGATTCTAAAATCTTTTTTAAGTCCAGGCATTTAAGGCAAGTTATTGTCTCAAAATCTCCAGTGGCTTCCATTTGGTAGTATTGTTGTAACGATAACAATTTGGTGATTTTAGACTTTTCATTTCGTTTCTAATTGAAACAGAGACAAATGTTACTGATTACGAACTTGCTACATTTTATAATCAAACATAGTAAATCATCAAAACACAAATAGAGTCGATCTTTGCACTTATATAAAGAAATGAAAAATAATAACAATATAACTATTGTTGCTTCAAAGGGCAGACATGTGTTAAGAATTCATATTTTTTTTTTACCACTCCTCAATGTTTTGGTAATATTTTTAAGAAATGCAAGAAAAAGCAAGGAGAAAAATTGGATGGTGCATTTTTGTTTATAGTTTTGATGATCAGAAATATTTTTGTGTGTACTAATGCTGACCTGTTTTGATACTAATACCATTATAGGTGGTATTGATACTGGTTTTCAAACAGAAGTTAGTATCAGTGTTCATCTTCTACAGAAATGATAAATGCAAAAGAGTGACTAATTTACCTGAAAGAAACAAAAATTATCATGAACTTGCAAATGATCTTTCCCACCTCTTTTTGCTGCATACAGACCTGTTGTCTCATACAGACTCTCCATTCTTTTCAAACTATATTTAAAAATGCAAGAATAATATACAAGTTTTAATACTAAATTTTATTTCTAGGAATCTTTAGGATATCTGAGTGGGGAGTAATTTTTACTACTAAGCTACATTTTTTGTTGTTGTTATTCAACACCTTTTCTGAGCCAAGTACAACCATAATCTCTGATGATGACCTGAATTGTGTGAATTGAAATGGTGACTAGGTTACCTAGTAATCTGACTTTGATCAAATTAAAGCATTCCCCAATTAAGCTCTTGTATAAAATTAAAATGATAAATTTTTCATTTTGAAATTAATTGAATTAATGCATGTGAAGTCCTTAAAAACTGTCTGAAACTTAAATGTAAAATGCTACCTACTATTAGAAATACAGGGCGTCTAGAAATGTTTAAGCACTTCTTGATATTAGTTGGCTTATTTTCAAATATTCCTGCAGGGCATTTGACACTCTTCTTTTATATTAGCATTTATTCCTTTCTCTAAAAAAAACCAAAGATATTTTGTTTCCTAGGGGTATTGAAAGCTTGTGACTAAAAGATATAACTTGACTTTCCCAGAGTTTTGAACCTTATAAAAAAATAGAGCTTAGGTTATGGAGACAGTGTGCCATGCCACGCTTTATTCACCAAACATGCTACCTAATAAAATACTGTGCAAGAAAAATGAGAATTGTCTCCATTCATAATTAAGACAGAAATAGCAATACTATTTTAATAACTACTATTTGCATGCAGTGACTTTGGAATTTGCAATTCTTTTTCCTTACTTTGTTTTATTTGCACCCCACAATAACTGAGTAAAGTAGGCATCATTAGCCCCAAATGAAAAAAAAGAAAGCAATGGAGGCGCAGAGACTTAAATAACTTGCCAAGACTCACTTAGCACGAAATAGTGGAACTGTATCTGGGAGGCAGGTTTTCTATCTCCAGAGCTCTACTCCTAAATAGATCATTAGGACTTAAATGGACCTTCAAATTTTCTAGTCTAAATCGTTATTTATTCAATGAGAAGATGGAGGACAGAGAGGTGACAGACTGGACAAAGTGACAGAGGCAGAGTTAGGACCAGAGTCCTTCTTGTCATTTCTAATGTAATTTTAAAAGCATTACAATATCCTATTATCTACATTTTTAAACAGCTTTTTTAACTACAAAATTTGAGAACGTCTAAAATTAAAAAAACACACAAAACATATAATAGTTAAACATTTGACCCAATTTATTGCCTTAGTCTAGCTTGTTGAGAAAGGTGGAGTTTCATCCCACAAAATCCCCAATTCTGTTATTTGTATAGTGAGTGGTGGCAAATGTGGTTAGTGATGCTTTATGATAGTAATTCTCACAAATGTGTATCTCTCACACAACTAATCAGAAGCCCTGTAGTTTGCTTTACATGAGGCCTAGGTTTTTTCCAACCTCAGTAGAATCTAGACTATAAAAGAAAATAACAGAGGCAAGCAGGGAAGGCAAAACTTCCTCAATGATGAATAGAAGAGATTCTTCTTCATGAACTATGCATTTGTTCTCTATTAGTAACAGGAATTAATATCTAACCCTGAATACACAACTAGAATAGAAAAAATATTTTCTTAATGGCATCTTCGTTTGGATGTCAAATGTGTGGGGGTAATGCTGAACCTGAAGCGATTGCAATTTATCTCAATCTGGAACTGATTCAAAGTACCGTAAGATTTTATTCATCTACCAGTGGCCTTGAAAATAAAAAGTATCAGGTAAATACAAAGAAAAAATTCCAGAAGGATACACACAGCCTTCTCAGACTGAATTGTGATTCTCTGCAAAACTTAGATTTCTTTCACTTGTTCGTTTATTCATTTTCATTAATTTATTTAATAATATACTCATGCAACAAACATTTACTAATATACAGGTCTGTGCTAAATGCAACTAAGGAAAAAATGAACAAAAAAGGTATGGACTGCCTTCTAAGACACAAGGTAGGAACTAAAGTACTAACGCAAATGGCTGAATTACCAAGTTGAGAGTAGTAAGTGTCAGGAGAGTTAATTGTAAGTGAGATTTAATGGCAGTATTAGGAAACAGGGGTGTATCCTTGCCAAATGAAGAATTAGAGGATGGTTCATGAAGGAAAAGGGTTTTGGTTCATTGAAAAGAAGATAACAAGTTTGTGGAAAGAGTGTCAAGGACATTTAAAGAGAAGTGCACAAAATGGACATGAAAAGCAGTAGGAAGGCAGGCAAGTAAGTAGGTAGGGAGGATTATTGAGTTATTTTGACTAGAATATAGACTAATTCAGAGAGAAAAGGTTAAATGATTTTTTAAATTCTGTTTTTAAATGAGCAATTTCATCCCTAGAAACACATGTGTGTGTGTGTGTTGTCCTCAGTTGCTCTGTCGTGTCCTACTCTGCCACCCCACGGACTGTTGCCCGCCAGGCTCCTCTGTCCATGGAATTCTCCAGGAAGAATACTGGAGTGAGTTGCCATTTCCTACTATAGGGAATCTTCTGGATTTAGGGATCGAGCCCTCATCTCTTGTGCCTCCTGCATTACAGGCAAAGTCTTTAACCACTGCACCACCTGGGAAGCCCATCTTAAACTTGCCAAATGAATTGTGTAGAGGGTATTCGTGGCAGTGTTACTGAAATATCAAATTTTGAGACATCTCTGTGCTAATTTACAGGTAAGTAAATGATACATGCAATGACTACTGAGTAGCTCTTAAAACCAACAAACAAAATAAGCATAAAAATAAACCTAGGTGTTTTCATATGTACAGCTATTCTGCAGCCTTCAAGGTATATTAAGATCAGGTTTAAAAAAAAAGCAACACATGGAACAAGATGCACTGCATTTAATTGGTTGTGTAAAAAACAAGCAGGACATAAACATATGCTTAAATATGTTTAGGCCACCTTCGGAAGAACACACAGTGATAAAAATGATTGCCTCTGGGAAAGAGAGCTGGGTGCTAGTGGAAGCTGGGAAGAAGAGTGATTTTTCACTATTTAATAGATTTCAACTTTTATAGATATTCAAGTATTTATAATATGTATTGTTTAAAGTTTATCTAAAGAGAGGCTGTGGAAAGTTAAGCTTTAAAAAATGCAATGGAAGGAAAAATAAAATAAATACTAGTTGGAAGCTACAGTGTTGAATTTTTTTTTTTTTCTTTTAATAGCAAATGTCCTGGGTGTGCTTGAAGGCAGAAGTGAGGAGATGGATGGATGGAGAGGAAATGAAACAGAAGGTAAGTGAAAATTACAGGATTTAGGGCAGAAGTGGAAAGGCTGGTGTCTGAAAAGACAAATGTCCTTTCTATGAGGTGTCTAAACAGAGCCACTGAATCACAATTTTTGGACAAAAGCCAATAGGTCATTCTTTTGTTTGTATTTGTATCAATAGCAGTGATTGGGGAAATGTATGAGCTCAGTGTTTTACCTGGTAAATGTACAAGATGAAGGCAAGGATACTTGCTTTAAGGTAAACATTGGATGGTTGAGATGTATGAGTTCATAACCGCTTCTCTTGCTGCTGAAGTGAAAGTGAGTGAGTTGCTCAGTCATGTCTGATTCTTTGTGAGCCCATGGACTGTAGCCCACCAGGCTCCTCTGTCCATGGGGTTCTCTGGCAAGAATACTGGAGTGGGTAGCCATGCCCTTCTCCAGGGGGTCTTCCAACACAGGGATTGAACCTGGGTCTCGTGCAATGCAGACAGATTCTTTACCATTTGAGGAACCAGGGAAGCCCTAGCCACTTCTTTTTTCATTATAGACCCACTTGCCCATGGCCAACCAGGAGATGGGTGTGTAATCAAAGCGGGAGGGATTGGAATGGAGACAGAAATAAGCGTGTTTGTCATTCTTAAGGGGTCACATGTTTCTCTCATCTGTCTATGACCTCATTGATGAATCTGGTGTGATGCTATAACCTACTCAGTTGATTTGTTTGTTAGCCATATATGGACAATATTTTTTAAGTATAAAATATTGTTCAATGACAAGGTAATAACAAATACAGGTGGAAACAAATTTGTTTATTTTTTTTAGTCTCTTTTTTGCAATAAGTTTCACTGGTGGCAAAGTTTGAAATTAGGGTGTAGCCTATTCAGTCAGTGTTAGATAAATATTTTAATATTTAGTATAAATGTGGACACTTTATTGCATTCACTCTGAAGATGGGCAAGTAAAAAATATAGTTTAATTTTGTTGTACATCAAGACTCATGTTGTCTTCATTTATGTTAATCTAAGCATGATGTTCGATCCATATTTAGTGAAAGAAAGATCACTGATATCCAGAGGCATTTTGGAAAGTTGCTATAACTTTCATCTTCTCCTGTCCCTAACTTTGGGGACCAATCTAAATGTAACTGATAAAGTTTCCTAAATTGTTAAGTAATGCAATTCTATTATAGTGGCATGAAGATCAGTTTTAGTCATGCATTTTGAAATTTGGGGAGGAGCAAAGAACAAGAATTTTGGATTGAACAACCATAGAATAAATAAAAACTTCTTTGAGGCAGTAATTAGCCTGGAATTTATTCTCTTTATTTCAAATTCACAGTAGTCTAGAAAAACTGACTCACTCTGGAAGAACATAGAAGTCTACATGTTGAGGGGAATATTAAAGGGAAGCCAGCAAAAGAGCATCATGGTTGAAAATAGGACTACCTATACTTATAACTTTACCTCTATCATCTATCCATGTATGTATCTATCTTCTGCTATGTATGTGTGTGGAAAAATGCGTGAAGTATTAAATAAGACAATTAGAGCAATATCACTTTTCTTAATAGGGTCAGTATTCAGCTTGGAACACTTGGTACAGTGGAAAGTCACAATGAATTTAAATCAGTGTATCAGATTTGGTAAAATAACTTTAACAGCCCAATTGAGAGTAGCATGTATTTTCCACAAATATATACAAATTTGAGACAAATAAAACAGGACCTGAATCATAACAGTCTCCCAGCCATTTGTTTATTAATCACATCACCATTACTCTAGGGAAATATTTCACAAATTTCATTTATTCGGTCAAACACCACCTTTATAATTCTTGGTAGGACAACTGGCCACGTCAGAAGTATTTTCTTTGCAATATTTTTATTTTTATTGATTTTAATTTGGATTAGATTTTATGATAGCGGTTTCTTCTTATATGATGGATTTCTTTGAAACATTGAGTTTGATATTATAGTTTTATTGCTTCTAATTCACATAAAATAAATTTATAACTAATAAACAATGTTCACCTGCTTATCTCATAGCACTGAATTGAACTCTATAATTTTTACCACTTTTATTAACTCTAGCAAAGTAAGAAGGATCAGTAATTACAAAAACCGTTACTGTGGAGGTTGCTAATATAATTAGAAAAAGAAACTGTTAGCAGTATATGTATAAAGTAAAAAGTAAAAATATAAAGAAGTGCTACCAAAATACTCCTTAAAGGGGAAAAAATAACTTGCAGTGACTTTAGGGGAAATAATGAAGTTTTCAGTGTCTGAGCAATAATTTGTTTTTCAAAGAGGGGGATGAAAAAGAGGAGAAAGAAAGATGGATTGCAGCAGGACAGACAGTATGCCTCAGGGAATGGGTTTAGGTAAAGGTGGCACGGAATCTGTTATCATGCAGAAATATTTTATACCCCAGAGAATATAGTAGCCAGGTAATATTTTGACATAGGATTGCCTAATGCTCTGTGGAAGAACAAAAACTTCTCCTTGTCATGTAAACTATTTCCCACCTTCCACCCTCCCCAGTTTTCACCCGTTACTCTACTTACTGCTGATTGGTGTGAGTGGGAATTTTATATAAATTAAATAGACTTGCACAGAAGCATGGTCCAAGAGGCAAATGTGACTGTGAGCATTTACATTCCTTTCTGGGCTCAGATGGTAAAGTCTGCCTGCTATGCAGGGGACCCGGGTTTGATCCCTGGATCTGGAAGATCCCCTGGAGAAGGGAATGCAACCCACTCCAGTATTCTCGCCTGGAGAATTCCCTGGAAAGGGGAGCCTGGCAGGCTATAGTCCATGGGGTCGCAGAGTTGGATATGACTGGGTCACTAACGTTTAACTTACTTTTATTGGTAATTTCAGAAAATTCCAAAAGGACTTTTGGACTCTGTCAATGTGGAATGCAGAGATATGAGATGGCTTTGACTCAAGTATCAACTATAATATCGTATGAGTTAAAGCTTCCATTACGTACAGTGTCGATTCAGTTCTCATTTTTTGTTTATGTTAGTCTCATATTGTTCACAGCAAAGGCAATGGAATCAGTTGGGGTTCATAATTGCCGTCACAAGCCTAGACTTCAGAGCACTTCTGAAGAAGCTGTTTATGTGCGGGTTCATCACAGCCCACATGAACTTCCTCCTTTCTACTCTAAGGAGTCGCAGTTGTCTTAGGTTGGGTTTTCCTATAAGAAGATTTTGAGACAAAGCTTCAAGGGCAAATAGTTTATTTGCAACGTGCATGTGTGTGTGTGTGTGACACATGTGACCATTGTGACCTCATGGACTGCAGTCTGCCAGGCTCCTCTGTCCATGGAATTCTCCAGGCAAAAATACTGGAGTGGGTTGCCATTTCCTTCTCCAGGGGATCTTCCTGACCCAGGGATCCAACTCTCCTGCATTGCAGGCAGATGTGTTACTGTGAACCACCGGCAGGAAACATCAAAAAGAAAGTAAGGATTTAACTTAATCCAAATCTGAGAAATGCACTCAATGGTCCCACCCAACAGCAAGTGAACTGGAAGGTTTATACCCAACTCTCAAGAGTTGTTTCTTAAAGAATGCGGAGTAGGATTGGTATGGATTTCCCCATCCACCTTGCTTCATGTGGGCCAACTGGCCAGACCACAGCCCTCTCAGGCATACAACACTCACAGGCAGCAGGCTGGCAACTGGAAGTTGGCAGGAGCACACCAAACAAATAAGTTTCAAGGATGTAGCAAAGGAACTGATAGCATCTGCCACAGTAATTAAACAGGCAGATTTTCCCTCTTGGTCTGCAATAGGGCTGTGGCTGATTTTTTTTATTGACTACGCCAAAGCCTTTGACTGTGTGGATCCAAACAAACCATGGAAAATTCTTAAAGAGATGGGAATACCAGATCACTTTACCTGCCTCCTGAGAAATCTATATGCAGATCAAGAAGCAACAGTTAGAAACAGACATGAAACAACTGACTGGTTCCATACTGGGAAAGGAGTATGTCAAGGCTGTATATTGTCACCCTCTTTATTTAACTTATATGCAGAGTACATCATTCACAATCCAAGGCTTTATGTAGCACAAGCTGGAATCAAGATTGACAGGAGAAATATCAGTAACCTCAGATACGCAGCGGATACCACCCTTATGGCAGAAAGCAAAGAGGAACTAAAGAGCCTCTTGATGAAAGTAAAAGAAGAGAGTGAAAAAGCTGGATTAAAACTCAACATTCAAAGACTAAGATCATGGCATCTGGTTCCGTCACTTTATGACAAATAGATGGGAACTAACAGAAATAGTGAAAGACTCCTGGGCTCCCAGATCACTACAGATGGTGACTGCAGCCATGAAATAAAAGATGCTTGCTTCTGGGAAGAAAAGCTATGACCAACCTAGACAGAATATTAAAAAGCAGAGACATTACTTTGCCAACAAATGTCCATTTAGTCAAAGCTATGTTTTTTCCAGTAGTCATGTTTGGATGTAAGAGTTGGACCATAAAGAAATCTGAGCACTGAAGAATTGACGCTTTGAACTGTGGTGCTGAGAGTCCCTTGGATGGCAAGGAGATCAAACCAGTCAATCCTAAAGGAAATCAGTCATGAGTATGCATTGGAAGAACTGATGGTGAAGCTGAAGCTCCAATACTTTCACCACCTGATGCCAAGAACTGACTCCTTAGAAAAGACCCTGATGCTGGGAAAGATTGAAGGCAGGAGGAGAAGGCAATGATAGAGGATGAGATGGTTGGATGGCATCACTGGCTCAATGGACATGAGTTTGAGTAAGCTCTGGGAGTTGTTGATGGACAGGGAAGCCTGGTGTACTGCAGTCTTTGGGGTCGCAAAGAGTCAGCCATGACTGAGCAACTGAACTAAACTGATACTCAATCTGCCATAGGGCTAAGAAGGAAAGAGATCAGAAAACCCACACACTTCTTTCCTAAGGCTACCTACTATGTCATGATGTTGCAAAATTGTTTTTTGTTTTGTGTTGCTTTAATTTTTATTGGAGTAGGAAATGGAAACCTGCTTCAGTATTCTTGCCTGGAAAACTCCATGGACTGAGGAGCCTGGTTGGCTACAATCCATAGGTTGCAAATAGACTGAGCGACAGGGCACACACATGCACGTATTTGCTTTACAATGCTGTGTTATTTTCTACTGTAGAGCAAAGTGAATCAGCCATAAATATACATATATCTCCTCTTTTTTGGATGGTACAGGTGAACCTGTTTGCAAAGTCTTTTTGATATCATTACAGCACATGCGTGCATATCAACAGTAGTCCAGTAGTCTTGGTTTTTAGATTTTCTTTAATAATGATCATAATGATGTCTTACTGCAAACTGATTGGCTGCCAACTGCACCAGCTGTTTTAAAATTTTATCTGAGGTGACTTATTTAATCTTTATGTCACTTTAGCTGTGTAATGTCACTAATACTGTTTTGGGTGAGTAGACTAATTACTCCAGGACAGATAGCAGCAAAACCTGGGTATAAAGGCAAATGGCAAGGCCATTGTCTTTTCCATGTTAAAACACCTCTGCCTTTTAAAAGATTGTGATGCACATCCCTATGCAAGTTAAGGACCAAGGACAATTTGTGAGTCAAGGATATGATATAAGTAAGACATGATAAAAAATGGAAAGTGACAAAGTGATTGTCTTAGTCTGTTCAGGCTGCTATGACAACATACCACAAGAGTTTAACAAGAGACATTTATTCTTTCTCAGTTCTGGAGAGTGGAAGTCCAAGATCAGGGTGCTAGCATGGGCTGGGTTCTGATGAAGACTTCCTGGCATGCAGTAGACCAACTTCTAATGTGTCCTCACATGGCGTTTCCTAGGTGCATGAGCCCATATGAAGGGAACTCTGGGATCCTTCCTGTTCTTGTATGGGCACTAACTGCATCACAGGGCCTCCTCTCTAAGGCTTCTTTACCTCAATCACTCAGTCATGTCCATCTTTGTGACCCCATGGACTGTATCCCACCAGGCTCCTCTGTCCATGGAATTCTCCAGGCAAGAATACTGAAGTGGGTAGCCAGTCTCTTCTCCAGGGGATCTTCCTGACCCAGTGATCGAACCCAGGTCTCCCGCATTGCAGGCAGATTCTTTAATGTCTGAGCCTTATCTTATTTCCTCCCAAAGTCTCACATCCCAATACCACCACATTGAGGATTAGGGTGTCAGCACATGAATTTTGGAAAGATACAAACAAACATTCAGTCCCTTATAGCAATATATGGAGAAGGAAATGGCAACCCACTCCAGTATTCTTGCCTGGAAAATCCCATGGATGGAGGAGCCTGGTGGGCTACAGTCCATGGGGTCGTAAAAGAGTCGGACATGACTGAGCAACTTCACCCACCTAACAATATAAGGAACAATTTCCAAAAGTGTATTTTCAAGATAGGTGTTATATGGAAGAGGAGAGACTGTAGAAGTTGAATTCGGAAATGTGATATTAAAAAATGTTATTTTGGTTCATTTATACTTCGAAAAATTTAATGTTTTCCAGAAGGCTATTTTAGATTTTTAATGTGCTAAATCATATTGTGGGAGAAGGCAATGGCAACCCACTCCAGTACTCTTGCCTGGACAATCCCATGGATGGAGGAGCCTGGTAGGCTGCAGTCCATGGGGTCACGAAGAGTTGGACACAGCTGAGTGACTTTACTTTCAGTTTTCACTTTCATACATTGGAGAAGGAAATGGCAACCCATTCCAGTGTTTTTGCCTGGAGAATCCCAGGGACGGGGGAGCCAGGTGGGTTGCCGTCTATGGGGTCGCACAGAGTCGGACACGACTGAAGTGACTTAGCAGCAGCAGCAGCAGCAAATCATATTGTGAATATCGAAGACGAAGATGGGGCTTCTCTGGTGGCTCAGACAGTAAAGAATCTGCCTCCAGTGCAAGAGACCTGAGTTTGATCCCTGGGTTGGGAAGATCCCTTGAAGGGAATGGCCAAGAAGAAGATGGAGTACATATTTTCCCCAAGATTGTTTGAAGTAGACTCCTACTTTTTATGGAACACAGTCTGAGTAGAGAGAGCAGATTGAAATATATTTATGCTTGCAATCTCCCCCACAGATAAATATCATTCAAGTGAATTTATTAATGAAGATGCCATTTTAAAGTTCTTAAGCAGCAATAAGTTAAGCATTAGAAGCATTTAAGTCTTCTTTTTCAGAGATTAGGTCAGATGTACACATTGCAAAACGTAATTGTAAATGTCAGATATGGGTTCATATGAGGTTCTACTTAGTGATTAAGGTCACACACTGCCCCCTATCATTTTAGCACTTGCAATTATTCATAATTTCAGACTTGTCTCAGCCAGATCAACTAAATTTCCCTTGAAAAATGAAGAAGGAAGCCAGCCTCACTCAGTCACAGTCCAGAAGGAATTCCCTGATTTCAAGGACTCATATGACATGATTTCCTTTTAGTTCCGCACTTTATTTATCTCTTGGTAAATCACCTTCTCCGATCCTTTATCTTAACATTCAAATGAATAAAGTTCCATAGTGAATTCTTTTTCAGTTTCCTCAAAATTTTCTTCAATGACAGAGACGTCTTCAAAATCACAATAAAATATATTTGAGACCTTTCTTCTCTCTCCTAAAGTGACACTATGAAGTTTCACATAATTTCTAGTCTGCATCTCATAAAATACTGGCAAAATTTATTCAATTCAAATTAAATAGATGTAGCACAGCGTAATCTTTCTCTATTAAATATGTCACTTTTTGCAATTGTTTCTTAATATCCCTCACAGCTTCAATCTAAGATTAGCACTTTCTTAGCTGCCAGAGTTTCACTAACCTACTGAATTATTCACTGAAGCATAACCTTCAGATATCAGGTTAGAAAGACCTTGATTATGGCAGGAAGTGAACTGTATAAACCATTTTTCTTTAAAAGAAAATTTCTCAGTATAGCCAAGTCTGAAATGAGATAAGTATTAAATGTGTGTAAAAATTAAGTTCATAATTGATAGAAATTTAGCCAACTGTGACATTCCTGTATTTTGTTTATTATAATGTATAATACCATCCTCAGCCCTGTGAAGTGGCATAAAAACCTGTGCATTGCCATAGGGTTTATTTCACCTAAGAAAACACCAGCCAGGCTTCAGATTTCAGGAACACAATTGTTATATGTTAAACCACATCATGTTTTTACACAGTCTCTGAATATTCAGATTAATGTTTTTTAAAAAATTGTAATTTTTTCCTGTGTTCCATTCACTGTTCTTTTCCTGCACCGTAGCTTTGTTTTCATGTCCTATAGCACTAGAATTCATGGTGAAGTCAGCAATTCACTATGAGCCTCCCTGCAGCAAATTCTATTAGTGGCATCCATTGCTTTATCTCAATTCAGTGCTGAAAGGTCATTAGAATACCGAGGAGGAGACAACACTCTTGGAACACCTTTGCTGGTGTTGAAATCAGAAAACTCAGCACTCACAGATCAGACGCTCATGACCAATCCACTGGGTACCCAACAGCTAAAGTGCAAATGTGATACCCAGCAGCGTGATTCTACTAGATGAGAAGAAAATGCACAGAGACGATTACTGGTCTACATTTAGCTACATTTTTATCCCTCAGCCACTGGGAGAAATTTTTTTTCCCACAATATATTTGACCTAAGACAGCATTCAAATGACTTTCCAAAGACTCAGGTGGAGCATATATATTTTAAATATCAGTTCACTTATTAATGTTAGGCTTCTCTCACCATTACCAGTGTTGTAAAAGTCAACACAACTTAAGAATGTCAATAGTAAGACATGATGCATTATTAAAGAGTGTGCTTTGATCAGATTTTCTACATAGATTTGCTGTTCAGATGGAGGCAATAAACTAAGACACATTTTTCACCATGAATCAATGTAAGCAGTATAGACAACATTAACAATTTTCTTTTAATGCTGCCCACCCTATGCCCGCAAAAGTACCAGTCTCATTCTCTTCTAAAATTTTAATCTGGTTGAATGATTATTTGAAAGGCTTTTTATAAGCACTTAGGGAAGTGCCAAATAAGCATGTGAAATGACAAGTTACTCAGCACAAATAGTGCACTGGGGTGGGGGTAGGGGGTTGGAGGGTGGGGAGAAAGACCTAAGAAACCACAAGTAAAGAGAAAATTGTGAAAACACCTTTCCTTAGGAAACAAAGGAAAATATTATTAGAACAAACATCACAACAATTTGCCATTTTGTGCAGGTGGAATTCAATTATCACAGGTACATATTAATGATTTTACTGAAGGAAACAGAACTTGAGAGTTTTTCTGTGCTTCCCTGGTTACTCAGACAGTAAAGAATCTGCCTGCAATGCAGGAGACCCAGGTTGGATCTCTGGGTTTGGAAGATACCCCGGAGAAAGGAATGGATACCCACTCCAGTATTCTTGCCTCGAAGATTCCATGGACAGAGGAGCCTGGCAGTCTACACTCCATAAGGTCGCAAAGAGCCGGATGTGACTGAGAGACAAACATTTTCATAAGGAGTTACACACGGCTTAATAGGGTACTAATGTATTTTTTACTCTTTTTTCTTCACTCTATGAAGTTTCATCCTGTGAGTACTTGAGTTGTTGAATAAATAGTGAAAAGTGGAAAAAAATGTCCCCTTTTTGTCATTTGTGTGTTGTACCTTGCTAATTTCATATAATGTTTTTTTCTTTTTTTACATTTGGCACTTCTGTCTTTTCTGGGTGGGGTACGAATTTAGAAAATAATAACATTAGCATATGAATATGAAAGACATTATATGAATTAGAAAGGCAGTGTTTGATACCCTGTAATAAAGAATAGAAATGGGTCATTTTCCAAGAAAATTCCTTACAAATCCTCTTCCAATTGATTAGAAAATGTGGTATAGAGTTAAATTACAAAAATTTTTTCTAGCTGATAATTTGCAGTGGAGAGGAGGCAATATAAAATTCCTGTCTCATTTATAATGACTCGGCCCCTAAATAATTGTAGAAATTTCAGCCCTCAGGGAATTCGGTTTTACGGAGGAGGCCTCAGTCTAGTCAAAGAGGCTGCTAGGCGCACTCAGCCTAGCACAGAGATGGCAAACGGAGCCCTGCCTCTTCTTATTTTCATGTCCCAGGTATGTTCATTAGTCCTTTTTCTTCCTGATCTCAAATGTGACTCCAGAATCTTTCTCAACACAGTGTCCATCATCATTTGTGTTGAAACCACTTCACTATCTCTGATTGAGTGGATGGTCTTTATTCTATGATATTTCTACTGTGTCTGAAGTTATGTATTCAGAATTTACATGGATGTGAAACACAGAATGCATATGTTAATATATCAGGAAAATACCTTAGTAAATCCTTTTGAAGACAGAGTTCAGTGGTACTAATTATATGAAAGTCAGGAAATATCCCTGTGAATCAGAATTCAGGAGGCATTTTAAGGCCATTTCTCCTAGAGGTCTTCTAACAGATTAAAATAGGACATGATTTGTATGATACTCCAGGTTGTAGCTGTCATGAGCTCCAAAATTGCTCTGTAGAGAAGTCACAAATTTCATTGTAATTTTTAATAGAATGCCTACTTCCATATGAGATCATCTGTTGTCTGAGGGCATAGAACATGTCTATCTTGGTCACTGCTTTGTATCTAGTATGTCATAAAGGGATCTCTAGTGTACGTAAATGTTCAATAAATATTTAATAAACTAATTGGATGACTATCTGAAAGTGCTTGATATGTGAAAGTTCAGGAAGAATTAAACAAAAATATAAATGCAAGAAAAACAATATACCATTACTTATCAGCCTAAACCCAGGTATTATCTTAGTTTTTCAGAAGTTCCACTGGTAACGGATGTAAACTTTGGTGTACCCCAAAAACCCAATTGTTGAGTCAGGAGGAGGGATAAACTGGGATACTGGGATTGACATAAACACTCAACTATGTATAAAATAGATAACCAATAAGGACCTACCTTATAGTCCAGGAAACTGTACTCAGTACTCTGTGATGACCTATATGGGAAAACAATAAAAAAGACTGGATATATGTATGTGTAGGGCTTCCCAACTGGCACAGTGTTAAAGAATCCGCCTGCCAATGCAGGAGATGCAAGAGACGCAGTTTCGATCCCTGGGTCAGGAAGATCCCTTGGAGTAGGAAATGGCAACCTGCTCCAGTGTTCTTGCCTGGAGAATTCCATGGACAGAGGAAGCTGATGGGCTACAGTTCACGGGATCACAAAGAGTCAGACACAACTAAATCGGTGTGCTTGCAGGCATGCGCGCGCACACTCACACATACACCCGTTTATATGTATAACTGATTCACTTTGCTATACACCTGAAACTAACACAACATTGTAAATCAACTATACTCTAACAAAAATTAAAATAAAAAAACACGCAGTGCTTAACCAGCTTAATTCATGTTGAAAAAAAAAGAAGTGAACATAGACTGCTGGGGAAAGAAATGAAGAAAGAACTTGGTAGATCTAATAGAAAGTTAATAAGTAAATTAGGCATGTGTTGGGACCAGAGAAGCTTTTGAGAAGGGACAGTGAATACAAGGATCTTCAGTTTTGCATCCAGCTGGGAGCTGTTAAATCCTAGAGCCGAGACTTCATGGAAGGTATCATCTCCCCCTTTATTCTCTTTCACTTTCTATCTTCTCTCTTTGTCTTCACTCCTCTTCAGATTTATAGTAGCAACTGCATTTTGCACAATGATCCAGTGTAAGCAATACTTATTCTGTGACCCTAAGAGAGCTCCTGAGTAATCAAACCAATGCATGTTGATTCTGTTCATCTACTTTCACTGTGTATACATATGAAATTTCGTAGTTACATCCAGGAATTTACCAAAACAAATTAGGTGACTAATTTTTCCTCCTAAAACAATTCTTTCTCACTAAGATAGATCATGAGATTGCTAATTAGGACCATGATACCGGCATTTTATTTACTATCTTCTTCTAGTTTGCCCGGACACCGTGTTCCCAGTACTAAACAGAAGTCTGCGGCTGGCATTCTGGAATTCAACAGAGGTTTTTCAAGAGCTAAATATCATTGTTTCATGGAGACATCTTTTGCTTCCATCCCTATAGCCTCTTTTGTTACTGTTAAAAACTATATCTGTGCTACCTGGTGAGCAATGGTGGTGGTTTGCCTGTGAAAATAGGCCATGAAGATGGCAAATGGAACTTCTGTTGCTGGTCATTTCAGAGCACTTGCTTCAAAACACACACAGGAATTTTGAGTGATGTCCCCAAGTCATAGAACAAACTAGGTCAGATCACTCTTGGAACAATTACTCATTTCTGTGGCCCCCTTATCACTTCCTTGACTAGCCAAGTGAATATTTCACTAGTGGGCTATTCATGGAAATCCAATCAAGATTTGTGGCAGGGTGATAATTTATTTCAAATTTATGATTGTATTCCCAGTATATATTAAAGGAAGTAGTTTGCGCTTACTTTCTCTATATAGAGTCATATAATGAGGATTCTCTGAGTTAGCTATTTCATAATTAAATCAAGGTTTCAGATAGAATAAGCAACTACATAAGCTGTGTGATTTATAGATTTTTTTCAAAGTGCCCTCTTCCTGATTTTATTTCTCCCAGTGGCTTATCACTATACCCGAATATTTCACTAGAATCACTCCTTATGGATCCCCTCAAGACAAAGCTCTTAGTGATTTTGAGTCATCTGCTTTGAGGAGGAATAAGAAATAGAGGAATTAAGTCAGAACTACCAAACACTGGAATATTCCAGGATTTTATTCTCAGATGACTCCTCTTCTCTGCCGAGCCTCTCTTCCAAAGTGATCTTAACCAATACAGTGACTTAAATATTTGCTTAAAATATTTCCAAATTTTGTCTCAACTTTTTTTCACTGTACCCCAGTATTTTATATCTAATTTCCTTTTAAACATTTCTGCTTGGACATGTAATTGGCATCAAAAATCCCACCTGGAAGAAAATTCTCCTCCCAGCCTCCTCATCTTAGCAAACAACATTGCTGCATACCCCATTGCACAAGTCTAGATTCTAGGAGCTATTATTGATTTCTTCATTTCTTTACTTTGCAAATCTAATTTATTTTATAAATAAAAAATCTAGTCAGTTTTACATTAAAATATATCTGTTTTCTTCACTATGCCTAGAATTACCTTATGAAAATGTAAACACCATTAAAATACTTTCCTACTTAAATTTCCCCAATATTTTCTCATAAATTTAGAATAAAATTTTAAATCCTTCCTATGGATTGAATATGCTTTGTATCACTCTTGACCCATATAATATTACTCTCTCCAGGTTTATTGTGATATTCACTTGGATTCTTTCTTTTCCTCATATATTAAGAATATTTAAACCCAAGTTCTTTTCTCCGAAATATTTGACCTAGCTCCTTTATTTTATTCCTGTCTTAAGTCTAAGACAGAGAGGTCTTCTTGAACTATGCAATTAAATAGTCTCCCAGTTACCTGTCTATCACAATATTAGTATCAACTTTAACAGTGATTATTAACCTCTAAATTACCTAATTTGTTCATTTACTTAATTTTGGTCTGACCCCTTTATCTGAGAACAGGGATCTTATCTGTTTTATTTACTATTTGCAAGGCATATCTAGAATAATGATTATAATACTGTAGTAACTCCACACATTGTTTGAAGGAATGTAGAATGGATAAGAAGTAAGACTCTAGACTCCTAATATATGTTCTGTGCATTCTTTCTACTTAATTGGCATATCTGTAATGAATATCAATGCATAGATTAGTTTAAAATGTAGCTTAATGTATAAACTAGACTATGCTTTAGGAAAAATTAATCTATGAGTTTCAGTAGGTTAATACACAGCTTTTAGTAATTTTTCATAGGAATTCTAATGCCAGTCACTGGTGATGCTCTTCCATCAGGTGACTCCAGGATCCAGGTTCCCTACAGGTTTTGATGTCAGTCACCCTTTCCCCAGGGAGGTACCATACTATCTTTCATATATTTGGCTTCTAAGTGCAGCAAGTCACCTCTGATAAATCAGTATTGACTAGAACTATCTTCATGGTGGTGGTGTTTAGTTGCTAAATTGTGTCAGACTCTTTGCTAATCCCATGGGCTATAGCTTGCCAGGAGCCTGTCAGCTTCCTCTGTCCATGGAATTTCCCAGGCAAAAATACTGGAGTTGGTTGCTGTTTCCTTCTCCAGGGGGATCTTCCTGACCTAGGGCTTGAACTTGCGTCTTCTGCATTGCGGACAGTCTCATGCACTGCAGACAGATTCTTTACTAACTGAACCACCAGAGAAGCCCTTGGCCTAATTTAATTGCAAGGGAGGCTGGATTATTCAGGGGAGTACAGAGATTATGGCTGAGAAGCAGTGCTGCCTCTAACACTAGTTATATTAACAGCTAGTTAGGCAAGCTGAAGAAATAACATCTGGGGAGTAAAGCAGAAAAAGGTCAGGTGATTAAAAATTCAAAAAGAAGGAACTTCCGTGGCGGTCCACTGGTTAAGACTTTCCCTTCCGGTGCAGGGGTGTGGGTTAGATCCCTGGTCATGGAGTTAAGATCCCACATGCCTCATGGCCAGAAAAACAAAACATAAAACCGAAGCAATTTTGTAACAAGTTCAATAAAGACTTTAAAAAATGGTCCACATCAAAAAATTGTTGAAAAAAATTTAAAAAAATAAAAATTTATAAAGAAAATAGAGAATGAGAGAGAGAAGAAAACAACTGAAATATATCAGTGTTACTTTCTGGGCCCTGTGCACCTCTAATGGAAGGCCGGTAACAGTTTCCACACTGGTGAATGTACTTTCCCATTTGGTTTGCAGCTGTAGCTAACGTTATTTCCGGTGCCTAGTGTTATTTGAGGTTTGCCTCTTAAACTCATGTTCTTCTTGATTCTTTTGCTCCAAAGTATCTTCCCACCATCAGATGTCTCCACCCCAGGCCAGCCTTTGTATTCTGCTTCACAGCTAATCATCTTAGATTAATACCAGGAGCACTTTTGCCTAATGGAGTTTCATCCAGAAAGAGAGAGAAAGGGAACCAGGAATAAAGCTCCTGCTAAGTGAATATGTCGACTCATTTTCCCTGTGTTTTACATGCTCTCTGGTATAAAAGAAATCATGGAAGTCAATGAATTAAATGTAAATGTGAAGTAAGGAAATATGTGATAAAAGGGAGGCGGATAAAAACATACTTGAGCCCGATGGGTGGACCATGTGGTGAGCTGGTATAATACTTTAATTCTGGCATCCCCGTGGCGAGCCCAGGTTGACAACATTTCAAAGATGACAATTATTTGGAATAAATCCAAGATTATACTTTAAATAAAAATGTTCATAAATCACAGCTCTTCCACTCCGAATAGGACAAGCACATAAGCAATTACTTATAGGAGCAGTATTATCTTGCAATTCAAGCTGTTTCTTAAGTTGATTTGACTAAAAGCTTATTTTTTTCCCCAAAGTGAAAAATGAAAACATTCAACTTGTTTGGCTTTGTCCTATATATGAAGTTCAACTAGATGAATCATGTATTCTCTCAAAAAGTTCTATATATGAAAAATGGAATTTCAAAAAAAGAAAAAAACGGCAATATGTCTAGAGTGAAAAGAACTGGGGTAACTGCTGCAAAATGAAATTGGGAGGGAGGGATAAAGTGCGGATCCAGGCCATGCAATGACAACATTGATTGCTGCAAGTGACTCTGGACTTAAGAAAAAAAAAAATTATATCCGTTGGTTTCCAAAAATGATAGAACCCACAAAAAACCCCCAGCTTTTCTGCCTGTTTTGTAGTGCTTCAGAGTGAGAAACTCTGACTTCCAGCCCAGGATCTGGACACAAACATACAGGTTTGTATTCTTGGGTGAATTTTTAAACTACAAGTGTCAGTTTCATCATTTGTGCAATGAGGGTTTAAACTTCACAGGGTGGATTTAAATAGAATAAGGCGTCATACCAGGCACATATTACATGGAGCCTTGGTGCTGGTAAGGGTATTATAAATAAGGATATGCAGTATGTATGCTGCTGCTAAGTCGCTTCAGCTGTGTCCGACTCTGTGCGACCCCATAGATGGCAGCCCACCAGGCCCCGCCGTCCCTGGGATTCTCCAGGAGGAACACTGGAGTGGGTTGCCATTTCCTTCTCCAATGCAAGAAAGTAAAAAGTGAAAATGAAGTCGCTCAGTTGTGTCCGACTCTTAGCGACCCCATGGACTGCAGCCCACCAGTCTCCTCCGTCCATGGGATTTTCCAGGCAAGAGCACTGGAGTGGGGTGCCATTGCCTTCTCCGTGGGAAGTCACTAATATTTAATAAATAATAAACATACAGAAAATATGACTTTGTTACATGTATTTGCAGTGAATGTTACATTTTCAGATAGATATAGATAACTCTAGCTATCTGTCTGTTATTGATCTAGCTCTGACATTTAGACAATCATTTATGAATGCTCATTTAGTTTATGAAAGATTATAATCTGATTACTGTTTTCCTATCAAAGCTCATATAACACCAGGTAACATGTAAAAGCTTTACTCCTTCAGTTTCTCAGCATGCAGAAGTGTTTCATTGTTACCGGTACTTTTCAGTGATGTGGCAACTGTTTTGTAAACTCCAGGATTAAAACGGTCCAGGGTAGGCCATGCTGGGTTTTGCTGGTAGCACGAGTCGTAAAGAAGCGGCCTGCCAGTGCAGCAGATACAGAGACGTGGGTCGGGAAGATCCCCTGGAGAAGGAAATGGCTACCTGCTCCATTGTTACTCTTGCCTGGAGAATTCCATGGACAGAGGAGCTGGTGGGCTACAGTCCATGGGGGTCACAAAAGAGTTGAACACAACTGAATCAACTTAACACAGAGGGCATGCTACCCATTCATTTGGCACGGGAAAGAGCCCTCACATACATGCCGAGGGAATAAGGTTTTCTTGATGCAAAGAGAAGCTGTAAATTTAGTATGAGTAAATGTTACAATACCAAGTAGTGAATAAAATTCAGGGAGATGCAGAGAAGAAATTACAGAAGACAAATCTGTATTAGTTCCAAATTAGATTTCTTTAACATGTTGAAAAATACTAAAATGTAATGGAAATGGATTAAGCTTGCAGATTACTTTGGACAAAATTACCTTTTCAAATGGAAAGTAAAAATAGTGATGTTTAATATAAAGCCAGTAAATATCATGGAAAAATTTTGGTGGGGGGCATTGGAACTTGAAAATAATTATTCTAATATTATCTAAAGGATTTACATTGCAGCAGTGACTTTCAACCTTTTCTTTTATTGTAACCTACAGCATGAATCCATGGGTGAGGAAGACTGCCTGAAGAAAAGGGCAACCCACCCCAGTATTCTTGCCTGGAAAATCCCATGGACAGAGGGGCCTGGCAGGCTATGCATGATAGGGCCGCAAAAGAGTTGGACACAACTTAGTGACTAAACGGCAACTGCAACAATACAGTATCGATCATATTTCGAATTAGGACATTTCACATGCACACATATACATACAAACACACTCCCAGAGGCAATAATAGTTTTGTAAAATAATATTTACTGCAAACACATGTAATGAAGTCTAACGTTTTCTGTATTTTTATTATTTATTAAACATTAGTGACTTCCAATAAATTAACTCCCAGAGCCTTAAATGAATTATGACCCATTTATATTTAAAATATAGTACTTTACCAAATATGTGATTGTGTGAATTATGTGATTGTGTGGATTGTGTGATTAAGAGTTATAAAAAAAAATCTATAAAAGAAGACCTTTTTTGAAAAAAGTATTAAAAAATAAATTAAAAAAAGAATCTTTACCTTATATTCACATATATAAGGAAGCTACAGACATATGAGTGAAATGACAGAAATTCCTGAATTATATTTATATTTACAAGAATAATCTCATGTAAAATAAGAATGCTATTGCAATTAGTGATAAAATCATATATTACACATACAAAATGTTGTTAAAATAAACTTTAGTCATCTTGGATAAATGATATTTAAATTCTCTATTTTAAAGTTGCAAAGATATTAAAGGTAGACAAAACAAAATTATAAACATAATAAGAGAATTCATGCATGCATGCTCAGTCACTTTAGTCATGTCCAACTCTTTGTGATCCCATGGACTGTAGCCCACTAGGTTCTTCTGTCCAGGCAAGAATTCTTGCCAGGATTCTCCAGGCAAGAATACTGGAGTGGATTTCCATGCCCTCCTCCAGGGGAGCTTTCCAACCCAGGGATTGAACCCAAATAGAAAGATTATTTCTGCTATTTTAAATTGTGGAAGGCCTTTACAATCATGATGAGAAAATCAGAAAATTTAAAAAAATGATAGAATCAATTATATATAATGTACAATTAAAATCCCTATGGCAACCTGAGAATAGTTTGAAGCATATGTAATATCCAAACTACATCTAACATATGTATGCCTTATTTGATATTTAAAATAAATAAAAGTAATGTATGAAAAGCATAAAAAATTCATAAAGAAAAAAGGTTAACACCTATAATGAAATTTTTAAAAATTCATGTTGATTATTATTAAAGGATTTCAAGCTAAACAATGATAACTTTTGTACATATCAAATTGGCAAATGTGTAGTTTAGTTTCAGTGTCTGCTGTCATTTAGCTGACATTTATTACTTTCCATATGTCAGATACGGTTTTAAAGGTTCAGCATCCTGTTTAATCTTTCCAACAAACCTATAAGTAGGTAGATAACTATCAACTCTAGTTACAGAACAATGTCGCTGATACTGGTTAAGCAACTTGCCTCAAAGCTAATAAGTGGTTGAGTTGGGTTCTGATCCCAGAAAATCTGACATCAGAGGGTACATTTTATTTAATTATTTATTAAAATTTTTAAAAATTTTTACTTATTTATTTTATTTTGTTATTTAAAATTATTTTTATTTATTTATTTGGCTACACTGGGTCTTAGTTGCAGCACACAGGATCTTCGATCTTCAGTTGCATGTGGAATCTTTAGTTGCCACATGTAAACTCTTAGTTACAGCATGTGGGATCTAGTTCCCAGACCAGGGATCGAACCCTGAGCCCCTGCATTGGGAGTTCAGAGTCTCAGCCTCTAGACCACTAGGGAAGTCCCCAGAGAGCACATTTTAAATAAACAAGATGAAAAAATTGTAGGACACATAGTGTGGTACTGTATTGTAGAGAGCACTTTAAAAAACTATCCCCAAAGCACTGAAAATATACTTGCTATTTAGAATTTCATTTCTATTTCTGTATATTATAGAAAAATATATTTACCCAATGTGGCGCTAGTGGTAAAGAATATGCCTCCAATACAGGACACTTAAGAGATGTGGGTTCCATTCCCGGGTCAGGAAGATCCCTTGGAGAAGGGCATGGCAACCCAGTCTGGTATTCTTGCCTGGAGAATCCCTTGGACAGGGGAGCCTGGTGGGCTACAGTCCATAGGCTTACAGAGAGTCAGAAATGACTGAAGTGACTCAGCACAGCACAACCAAGATACAGCTACAAAGCTGTGCAAGCAGTATATGTGACATAAACTTCCATAAAAGCTCTTTTATAATAGTAGAAAATTAACAGAAAAGAGAAATTAAATATTTACTACTTGAGTGCATTATTTATGGCATATGTATGAAATAGAATGACAAACCTAGGCAATGTATTAAGAAGCAGAGACATTACTTTGATGAGCCTCTTGATGAAAGTGAAAGAGGAGAGTGAAAAAGTTGGCTTAAAGCTCAACATTCAGAAAACTAAGATCATGGCATCTGGTCCCATCACTTTATGGCAAATAGATGGAGAAAGTGGAAACAGTGTCAGACTTCATTTTTTTGGGCTCCAAAATCAGTGCAGATGGTGATTGCAGCCATGAAATAAAAAGACGCTTACTTCTTGGGAGAAAAATTATGACCAACCTAGACAGCATGTTAAAAAGCAGAGACGTTACTTTGCCAACAAAGGCCCATCTAATCAAGACTATGGTTTTTCCAGAAGTCATGTATGGATGTGAGAGTTGGATTATAAACAAAGCTGAGCACCGAAGAACTGATGCTTTTGAAGTGTGGTGTTGCAGAAGACTCTTGAGAGTCCCTTGGAGTGCAAGGAGATCCAACCAGTCCATCCTGAAGGAGATCAGTTCTGGGTGTTCATTGGAAGGACTGATGCTGAAGCTGAAACTCCAGTACTTTGGCCATGTGATGAGAACAGCCAACTCATTTGAAAAGACCCTGATGTTGGGAAAGATTAAAGGCAGGAGGAGAAGGGGATGACAGAGGATAAGATGGTTGGATGGCATCACTGGCTCAATGGACATGAGTCTGAGTAAACTCCAGGAGTTGGTGGTGGACAAGGATGCCTGTTGTGCTGCAGTCCATGGGGTCGCAAAGAGCCAGACACGACTGAGTGACTGAACTGACTGATTGACCCACTCCTGTATTCTTGGGCTTCCCTTGTGGCTCAGCTGGTAAAGAATCTGCCTGCAATGGTGAAGACCTGGCTTCGATCCCTGGGTTGGGAAGATGCCCTGGAGAAGGGGAAGGCTACCCACTCCAGTATTCTGGCCTGAAGAATTCCATGGACTGTATAGTCCATGGGGTTGCAAAGAGTCCAACACTTGACTGAGAGACTTTCATGTTCACATTCATTTGAAGAACTGATGCTCAAACTGAAGCTCCAATACTTTGACCACCTGATGCAAAGAATGGACTCATTGGAAAAGACGCTGATGCTGGGAAAGATTGAAGGCAGGAGGAGAAACGGACGACAGAGGATGAGGTGGTTGGATATCATCACTGAGTCAATGTACATGAGTTTGAGCAAGCTCCAGGAGATGCGAAAGGACAGGGAAGATGGCGTGCTGCAGTCCATGGGGTCGCAAAGAGTCAGACATGACTGGGTGTTTGGACAACAACAGTGCAATAGAATATCTTCTGGTAATTGAAATATTACTTTTGAAGACTAGTTATGGACAGATTAAATATAAAAAACAGGTTATGAAACAACATGTATAACATGAATTTCACTAGAAGGAGATAAGAAGGAGGGAAGAGAATGAGATCAGAGTTAATTTCTGGCTCCCTCCCTGCAATGTTTTTCTTGAAGTGTGTCTACTGACTGTGGTCATGATTCCTGACAAGGTGACTGACTACACAACTCTTGATCCTTCTAGGTTTCACTCATTCATTTGTACTTTAGGTTGATAGCAGCTCACCTGTGACAAGCTCTAGGTTATTGTCCTAACCCTTGTGTTTCCTCTATAGCCAAACATTTGTAACTTCCCTTTTTAAAAATAGACCTCCTCAAATTTCTATTAGTGTTCATTGTGAATTCAATCTGGAGAAGACTTATAGAAGAGGTTAAGTAAACATCCTGTTGGTTCCCCAGGTGACACCAGTGACAGAGAATCTGCTTGCAAATGCAGGAGATGCAAAAGATACAGGTTCAATCCTTGGGTCAGGAAGATCCCCTGGAGGAGGAAATGGCAACCCACTGCAGTATTCTTGCCTGGGAAATCCCACAGACAGAGAGGCCTGGTGGGTCATAGTCCATGTGGTCGCAAAGAGTTGGACATGACTGAGCATGTATGAAAGATAGGGCTCATTTAAATTCAGAACATGAGTATAAACTCTTAAAATATTCTAAAATATTTGTTTACGAGTTAGTTCTGTTCACTGAAAAGGTCTCAAGACAATGAATGACTCCATATCAATGAGCATTCCCAGCATGCAGACTGTGCTTTTGGAATAATGGATATTATTAACACCAGTTTGGGGGTGGGTGGGAATGCAAAAGGTGACTCTGGACCATGCTGCCATAGCAAGCAGGAAAGTTGTCAAAGATTACTGGGACAAATGGGACAATCTGAACTTCATAAACATTGAAACTGATCTAAACTTGTTGGCTATGTCCAAACTTTTTAAAACAAACAAGTTTAAAAAGCATAGTATAAAAAATAATAATTGGTTACTGCTGAAGATAACAGAAAACGAAGTGATTCTTTTGAAAAACTGGTTAAATCAGAGTAAATAAATAAACATTATCTTGCCTATTTATATGAACTAAACTATTGGATAACAAATTAGTAATTGAGGGGAATTGTCTCTGCAAGTATTTTTTAGTTTGGGATATTTGAAAAGACTTATAGGACTCAACGGAACATGCTCATTTAAAGCTATTATCTAAAGTCCAAGAGGATAATCCAACAAAAGAAAAGGAGCACAGGTAGGCATTGGGGATCCAAGAGATACTCAGGTGAAATCTCCCCATGGTTTTCGTTCACTTTGACTTGCTCTGGGCAATGAATTTTGGTCTTAAAAGGGCTCAAGGCAGAAGCTTCCAGGAGGTCTTTTATGCCCTTCTGGTTACATAATCACTCAGCTGTGTAACCAGTTATGCCAGTAGAAGACTATCCATAAACAAACTGGCTCTGAGGTTTGGGGCTCACCGGGGGAGTTTTGGATTTTAAACCAAACATCATAAATTTCAGTGCACTTATCTTGGTCAAGAGTCAAAGCCAGACATCTCGGCATCCCTGGAGATAAAGAGAGAGTTTTCCAAGACCAGCTGTAGATTAACTCTATCCTATAGAGCCTCCTTATGAAGTTGTTCCATCTAATAAATAAAGACAAAATGATAGAATCAGAGTATCATGAGTTTGCAATTCCTAATGAATTAGCACATTTAGGAATTTTGCATTCTATCTGCAAACATCACAGAAAACATTTTGTGTCTCTTGAAAGAACACACCATCCATGGCATCAGTCTTAAGATTAATTGAGCCTTTGAATGCAATGCCAATTTTCAGGAACTAAAGCACAGAAGAACTTGTTAAATGGTAGCAAGAGTATGCAATCAGCAAATCTAGACTGACGAGCTCAGGGTATGTATTTGTGTGCTCTTTAAGATACTATCAGTTGTGCCTTCTTCACCTGAAAAATTACATGGAAAGAAAAGGATAGGAGAGGAGAATCTAAAGATTCATTTTTTAATGGATGAGATATCAAGTTAAAATTTTGGCAAGACTATATTTTATGACTAGGGCTGCACACATAGGTGAGGTAACCATAAATGAATGCAAAGAGAGTGTACTTCCACTGGGATGGAGCATGTGGAGAGGTTGCTTGGGTGACAGAGTTCTGTTTTTTGACTTAAGTGGGGTCACAAGAGCCTTTGCCTTATGATATTTCATTAAGCCATACTATTTGTGTAAGTGTGGCTTTCCAGATCTGTGTTTTACTTTACGATAAAAAAGTTGAAAAAGATTATAAACTGACGTTGGGGCCTTGAGTGCTAAGGAAAGCAATTTGAATTTAATTTTGATAATGTACAGTTATTCATTGATTGTCTTTAATATCTTAGAAAAAGTGAAAGTGTTAGTCACTCAGTTGTGTCCAACTCTTTGCAACCCCATGGACTCTAGCCAGTCAGGCTCCTCTGTCCATGGGATTCTCCAAGCAAGAATACTGGAGAGGGTAGCCATTTTCTTCTCTAGGGGATCTTCCTGACCCAGGGATCGAACCCAGATCTCCTGCATTATAGGCGGATTCTTTACCATCTGAGCCACCAAGGAAAGTTGGGGCGTTGAGTGCTAAGGAAAGGAGTCTGAATTTGATAATGTGCAATTACTTATTGATTGTCTTTAATATAATGAACATATTTTGGAGAAATGTAAGCTTTAGTCTGAATTACAAAGGATAATCTGAGAATACATGTCCTTCTTATAGGTGAATTGAATGCCACATGTAGGGTGACCTGGCAATAATACTTGGCTATTCTTGGGAATTCTAGATTGTATTTGAAAAAGAAACTCGTTCATCAGACACCACAGGTATTGTGGGGTAATAACATAGTGTATCTGAGACAGTTTCACAAAAAGCCCGCTGGCCCAGGAAAGAGGGAAAACCTAGGCACACCAGCCCCACTGGGTTCAATGCCAGTGTACACTTTGGCTTATTGTAACAATAGATCTGAGCATTCTGAAGATACTGAAGAGATAGTGAAGGACAGGGAAGCCTAGCATGCTGCTGTCCATGGGGTCAGAAAGAATCAGACAAGACAGTGATGGAACAAAAACAACAATAGATAGTACAGAATGTGATCTGTGCCTCAATAAAATGTCTAATTTTTAAAAGAATTACTGATTTTCTTTCTCTTTGTGTGCTAAATTGCTTCAACTGTGTCCAACTCTTTGTGACCCCATGCACTCTTGCCCGCCAGGCTCCTCTGTCCATGGGATTTCCAGGCAAGAATACTGGAGTGGCTTACCATGCCTTCCTCCAGGGGAGCTTCCCAACCCAGTGACTGAATCCAAATCTCCTGTGTCTCTTACATTGACAAGCACTTTATTTACCACTAGTGCCACCTCCGCTACCTCAACACAACAGGTAATGATCTTGATTTTAGAAGTAGGAGCTTTTTTGTCCTTAAAATGATTGGATTAGTAAACAAGCAAATACACTATACCCTTCAAAGAATTAATTGAGAGAGAAAGTAACTGGGACCAGGAGACCAAGGTGTTAAAGACTGCAATAGTGATTATCAGAAGAGAAATCAGCATTAACTTTCCAGTTCTGAGTTTTAGATGATTGCAGACTTTTATGCAAAATGACCTATAGACAATCTAACCATTAACTTTCTTAAAAAAAGAAGTGCTTTGTATATTTCATAACTATCATTCTGTATTGTTGATATAACAAAATGCATCTTTTTTTTTCCTTGAAATAATGTCCAATATCTAAAGGAATATGAGAAGCAAATAAGGCATACATTGTAAAAATCTATAATTTTGGGCAATAGCAAGGGAAAACACACGCACATACACACAGTTCTGTATGAATGGCAAAACTGAGTTACCTGAATTATTACATTTATATTTGGAAATATCCTGGGTGGGAGTAATAGGTGGTCAGACTTGGCTCACATGAAAAAAAAAAAAAAGTTAAATACCAGCCTAGATATGCTTGTGATATACTAAAAATGAATTTCAAGTACTAAAAGCACTGCATAAGAGGAAACTATCAAAAAACTGCCAAGGTTGAGATTTAGAAATGTCACTCACAGCTGTGTTTCCAAACAAAAAGCTTTTATTCTTATGGCAGGTTTTCACAGCTTAACAGATAAGCTTGTGTTAGGTGTTTGCACATTGCTTTTTTGGGAAGATATATTTTCTAAAACAACAAAGTCAGCGTTCATGAGGGAAGGAGGAGTTAATGGGTTAAAAACTGTGTAAATGTTACTTCAGTTAAATTACAGCTTGTTGTTCAGATGAATGCTCTCCACTTCTCGTATAGCTTTAAATTATGGACAAATGCTTGCAATTGTGAACTCCCTACATTGTGGCTGCCTGTTCCCAGGCTTCATCAACCGGGGCTGTCCAATGGGATTACTGTAAGCCTTCACGGCAGTCTGCCAGCCACTGATGAGAAACTCATACCCCTGGATGTTAGATTGCTCTCTTTATTCCATCCTTGTGAAGGCTGTGATTGCTGTCATGGTGTTAGGTTAGAAATTAGCATTTTGTGGCCCAAATTTTGCCATCCAGAACACACGCAGAAGAAAAAAAAAAAATCAGAGAATAGTCATTATTCTGTCAAAAAAAAAAAAAAGAAGAAAAGAAAAAAGATCAGGGCTACCATGATACAGACATCTATAAAACTCAGGTCAGGAAATGTTGTGTGGTCCTGGGTGGCAAAGCTAATGCAGGGGGTGTGCTGCTGTTGTCACAGGCCTCTGCTTAGAACATGGTGATTTTTATCAGTATATTGTAAAACTAAGAGTGGCTGAGCAAAATATGGTGTATCCTTAGAGTGTTAAAAAAGTAATCTTGGTCTTTAGCATGAATTTCTTATAAATCTTAATTGATCACAAGAAGATAGTGCTGGGCCAAAAACCTAATTCTTAACATCACTTAACTTCTTATATATAGAAGCAATGACAAGCTAATATATGCTCTCTTGCAGTAGTTTCTTTTTGATATATATATCTAAGTAAATTATGAAGAAAATGAAAGATAAAGTAGTTATGATATATAAAGTGGTATCAATTTTGTTGGTATTTACTGCTTAAATGACAAAGTGACCAAACTAGTGCTATTAGAAGTGTTTCATACCATCAATGATTCAGTAACTATCCTTGTATTAATATTTTCTTTTTATCCTTTATATGCTTATACTTGTGTACTTATGAAACCATTATTAAATAACTACTGATTTTTTAGTTTTATGTGAACCTGCATTGTGGTTAGGACTTACATGCAATTCAATTTCTACTCTTACAATAGAGATTAATTACAGCAAAAAATGAAAGTGATTTAAAATTTAGTAAGAAAAAGTGATATAGTTTCCTTATCTTTGAATTCTTCTTAGGCTATCCACAGACATGCTAATTTTTCCTGTCATTAACAGTGAGCAAGCTAAAAGAAATCTGACATGTGAGGTGTAAAGATTCTGTTAGGAGCCTTGATATTTATCCACCCAAGCTTATCCATCATCTTTAATCATGCAAAAGGCAGAATTACTTAATCATTTCAGTTTATTGGAAAGAAAAAGAAAGATTTACATTAAAATGATGACATGCAAGAAAAAAAATAAATTGAAAATGGTTATGAGGAGAAGGTAATGCAGACACTAAAGCTCCATTGGTTTTGTGATGCTCATTTAAAGCAATGATCTAGTAAAAGCAAGACATAAAAGCAATGATGATGTTAGCTGTTGGGCTATAACCATCTTATCTTTGCATTCCTAGTCTGCATTCTTAGAAAATTATGTGGGGAGGCTAAGATGAATAATTAAATGTTAGACTTAAATATCCACCCCTCCCCATTTTTATCCCAGATTGAATTATATTCTAATAATAACCTGATAGACAGGACCATGACCTCAAAATTTAAATTCAACAACTTGAAGATCTTTATACAAAACACTTGTTTTGACTTCAATAGCACAAAACAAGCCAAACCAGTCAGACTCCAAGAATTATCAAGCTCAGTGTATATACATTAAAGTAAGCTTATTTTTCTCAAGCAACATGTTTTTGTTCTCAATATATCAGTATTCTTTACTCTTATAGAAAATAGCATGTTCTGTATAAGCAAAATCTCTTATGCACTCTTCTATTACAGGATGAGGTTATTTCAAAACAGTTGCTTGGGATGTTTTCACCGTTAGCCCATCCTTTATATTTTATGCTATTTGCTTCTATTTTTTCCAGTTGAAAAACAATAAGTAGTTATTCTGAGAATGAGAAATTTTTAAAGGTTTGTGAAGATGTTAATAGACAATTATTTTTAAAGTCTTTTTTTAAATATTGTATAAAACAAGGATATTTGAAACAATAGTCAGGTTTCTTCCAATTTTTTTTTCTGACCTTAAAATATATATTGTCTTGTAAAAGTCTGAGTTAAAATATTTCTGAAAACAATCTACTTGAATAGAATGGCACTTAATCAATTATGTTGAATAAGAATAGAAATTATACACAAGGGAGCTAAAATTTAGAAAAATGTGTTTTGATCCTTCTAGGACAAATGATAACTATGTTTATTCTTTTAATTTTGAATAAATAGTTGCTTAACACCTACTCAGGGGCTTCCCTGATGGCTCAAAGGGTAAAGTGTCTGCCTGCAAAGAGGGAGACCAGGGTTCAATCCCTGGGTTGGGAAGATCCCCTGGAGAAGGAAATGGCACCCCACTCCAGTATTCTTGCCTGGAAAATCCCATGGATGGAGGAGCCTGGAGGGCTACAGTCCATGGGGTCACAAAGAGTCAGACACGACTGAGCGACTTCACTTTCACTTTTCACTTTCTTTAACACCTACTATATGCCAAAAACTGTGCTAGCTGTTATGCACAAAATTCCTGGTCTATATCATACTATATTGCATTTTTACCAACAGCATAAATTAAGAATCCAAAAAAGAGACAAATACTTCCTGTTCACTTAGATATAAAATTGGCCATATTTTTACTAAACTTGAGTGTCTTCTGAACATATATCCCAGTGTATCACCACTTAGTCAGTGATATTAAACTGATTCAATATTTCAGCATATTAAGAATTTAAATAGCATTCATGAAGTTTACTTTTAATTTAATGACACAATTTGAAGTGATTCAAGAATATAGTTTTTATATAAACTTGTACAATCAACAAAACATTTCATTGCAATTGAAAATAAAAATTAAAAGGTATAATTGAAAGATTGAAAAAATTTTTATGTTTAATTACAAAGATGATACAAAACTGCGGTAATTATTTTGAAAAGCATAAAATTTGTACGATTAGGTTTTAGAAAAGCACAATTTATTATATCTTCCTTAAAGACTGATAAGCAAATTAAAAATCAACTCTTCCTCTGCTCATCTAAAGTATTTTTAAACTCTATAAATATGACTTTAAATCATAATCCATTTGAGGAGGTAAAGGAAATTCTGCTTTTCTTTTATTTTATTTCACTGATGATTTTGCTACTGGAAAATTCATAACTTCCCTTTACATTTTTTAGACAATCTCATCATTTACAAAACCTTAACTGTTATTTTTAAAATAAAATAAACAATAAACAAAAAACTCACAATATCTAAATAACCTTCCATAGTCTTTAAGAATTAATTAAGCATATGAACTTTTTAATTTTACTGATGTTAAAAATGTAGTTATATCCAAAAAGATATCCATATACATGTTATTGAGAATAGGCAATTTTACTACATATTAATTTACATGAATGTATGTTTGAAGTGAATTTTGAACTTATTGCAAAATAGAAACAATGAAATGAAATGTGCAAATTTGCATATTCTTATCTAAATACAAATTAATGCTGTGGACAATTTTTTGAAAATAAATTAATTTTTAGCAGAGCAAAGTAAATTTATCTTGTTTCTAAAGATCTGTCTTAAGTGTATTTTAGTATATTTGTCACAAATTAAAAAAGAGATCATTATTTATGCCTGATAATGATGTAAAAATTTAATTAAAATACAAATTTCTGATCTATACTACTATAATATTGCTTTTCAAAGACAGACAAAAAAATTCAAGCTTAATTTATTTTTATACTGTTTTTGAACCATTGTGTACTTAAACCTACTAAAGAAAACTGTTTTTTAAATATAGGTTTCCCAAAAGTATCATATATATTTAAATTATATGAAATTGTCTATTATTTTAAAATAAAAATGCAATCTTAGGCTAAAGGAAACAGAAGAAGAATTGTAGTACGAAATACTACGAGAATGATGACAAGCAGGGTTACTTCAATTTTATAGCAATAGGTGGCACTGTTACCTAAATACTCTGATCTGAATTGAAGAACAGTGGAAATGGGTCGTCTCTGTATATAATTTCACATATATAAACAAATGAGAACACAAATGTAAACTTCAAAAATTCTAAGGATATTTTGTTGTCATTATTACTTAGTATTATTTTATGTATACAGCCAGCAGTATGTCAAATAGTAGAAATGCAGATTAAAATTTATGACCATAAATATGATTAGATAGGTAGACATTTAATAGAATTGATAAAGATGTTGACTTTTTAATACATATAAAAATAAACCACTTAATATTTTCCTTTCAAAATTTTCCTCTTAAATTTCAAATCCTATGGAATTTAGCATTGGAAGTGTTCAGGTGTTCTAAAAACCAAGCAGTCATTCAAAATGCTTAAGTAATACAATTTACTTTGTACTGCCATGTTCTTCTGGCATTGTTTTGTGTAGTGATGTAAACAAGGCTATCATGTGACACATATGTATGTTAAAAATAGTGTTTCTTGACAATATGCAACCCATTAGGCTGATAGGAGAAAAATGGAATTCTTTCACCACTGCCAACACAGTCATTGTTTACATCTGAAAGAGAAAAACAAAGGAATAAAGTAGGCTATATTTGTGTTCACAGTGTTTATATGTGAGTGAGAATATCAATAAAGATTGAGCCCTTACTAAAACACCCAGCACCTCTGTAAAAGCTGAATACATTGACCTGATGGTAAGCAGATTGCAATGAGACAATTCCTTCCTTTGGACAGATGCAGCCTCTCACCAAGGCAAGGCTGGCAAAGTTAGTGCAACCCCTAGGCGTCCTGCCACCCTGGCCACGTGGCCCAGCACAAGCCACAGTCGGAGCCAACCTTGCAAATTGATTAGTATTATACCAAGTAATGATGGACATTCCTTCTCCCAGAATTCTCAGAACTGATGGCCAAACATACAATGGGGTAGTCTTTATGCCTGTGCTGTTTTGTGCTCAGACAATTTCCACTATCTTAGGAGAGAACCACTGTCCTGAGATAGACAGTGTGGTGCATGAGGCAAAGTCCCTTCAGAAATGAAGGACTTACTTCCTTCTCGGCAGCAAATGCCACCTGAACCAGGTCTCGGCTGCCCAGCCCCTAAGGAGCTGAACAGAAGTGTCTGACCCAAGGACATATTGGGTTTTCTGGGGAGACCTACTCCTAACGAAAAACATAGGGGGAGCTCAGCCTCAACTTGAGACAGCGCTTAAGGGTCTTCCTAGCTCCTGAACTTCCCCTAGAAATGGTTGAAATCCTCATTGAGAATGTATCACATCTCAACTTCTCTCTCCCACTTCTCAATCCTGCTTTCCTAGTTTCCAGAGTTTTATTCCTCAGACTTTTGCTGAAAACCTTCTTGCACACTAATCATCTCCAAGCCCATTTCCTGGGAATCCAATCTGTGCCCAAAGCTAAGATCCAATACAAACTGAACTAGAGTCAAGAGGGTCTTGAAATGTTAAGTTCTCTCCTCTGTGCTGGATAGCCAGAAACTAGATCACAATGTGGGTAAGACATTTCACAAATGAGTTTTTACTGTGAAAATGATCTCAAAGTGTGAATAACTGGTTTAAGGAAAAGAAAAAATAAAAACTTTTATATCAGCAACTAACACTGCTTAGTACTAGAATAATTGAATATTCAGTAAATGTTTGAATGGAAGTTAGAGCAGCTGAACAGTATAATTTTATCCATGTTTATGGCATATTATTCACGTGTTAGGCCATAGGGAGGGACACAAGATTAACTAAGACATTGCCTCTGCTCTCAAGAAGTTACTGAATCCACAGCATTTCCACTCTGCTCACAACCCACATTCACTTCTGCTCTGTTATTTAAGGAGATTCAGACATCTATTGGGTGGAGCAAACAATTTTCCAAGCATGCAACACTTTTCAAGGGATGTAAACCAAGTCATGTTGAGTAAATTGGATTTTTTTGATAAAAAAATTTATACTTAAAAAACAGAGTCATACTTATTCCTTTATCAGGTCAAATACATTTCAGTTGAATGCCACATTTATATATTAAGATTTATTTTAAAAAGGATGCACTTGAAAGTGTTATTATAAATGATTTTCACAGTGGCCATAAGTAAGTAATACTTTTTTAGAGCTATAAAGAATCTTATTTATTTATATAATTATGCAGTCATAAAAACACATGATCTATCACTGCCTTCATCCTGTTCCACTGCATCATTCTCCCTTTGGCAAGATAGAAATGGAGTCTAAAAATGAGTCTCAGTACAACTTGAGGGAGTTACCATTAATTAATCAGAGTTGAGATTGGGCCCTCTTTCCTCTCCAAATCTAGTCAAATTCTGTCACTTTGTAGTAGAACGTGCTAAATTGAGATTTGGAAAAATAAAAACACTTGCCTAGAGAAAAAAAACAAACAAACTGGTCTTGGTGTTCTGATCTTTCAATCTGTTTCCTTCCTTTTCTGATTACACTTATAGTTTGTGTTGTACTATGCTCCTAGATATATATTGTTGAAGCCAAATTGCCTGGCTTCAGCATCATTGTATTCCATATTGTGCTAACTAATCATATAGAATCTACAACAAAATTCAAGTGAATAAATTTATTAAGATAGTTTTTTTTCTAATTTCTTGTAATAGTATGCCAATTATTAACAGCCAGTAGCCAATTTCAAGTTTTTACCAAATGTTGCCAAAGGTATGATTAAACTTTCTAGTGTTTTAAATTCAAGAAACAGATAAAGCATAAGTGTCATGTTATATGTCTGAGAGTGTCTTACCTTTTAAATTATAAAGCATAACTATCTTTTTGGATAGTGAAAGTAATGTATAAGAATGGGCCTTGACCTCCAATTCACCTTGCCACAGTTTGCAGTGGAATAGGTCTGATGGTAATGCCAATTTCTACTGTGGTTTCACTCAATTCATGAGTTTATTTCATGGAGGCGTGGCACTTGGCAAAGTAAAACGAAGCAAAAAAACCCCCCAAACTCTGATTTTTCCCAATCACTGCAAGTGGAAATTTTAATAGTCTATAAATTAGCACAATGGATACAATGTAATATGAAAAAGGCTATTACATATTTCATACATGTAATATGAAACAGGATAGTCCAATGATAACCAAAGAAGAAAACACAGAGCAAATCAATGCCTTAAGAGACAGACTTTGAAAATAATAATAGCACTCTACACTTGATGCTTTTAAGTGCAGGCACACATTTAAGTGCTCTATAGGTACTTTTCCATGCTTAATATGTTCTATGATCATTAGTATTCATAGTTGGAAGATAAGGTACCAAGAATAGAGAAGTCAAGTGCCTTATCAATAAACCCAGTACTGGGAGAGATGAATTCAAATATCCATGAGGTCTAACTTCCAAATTGGGGCTCTGTGATATTGTATGATGGCTGTCTCTTGGGAATTTTAAATCAGTATTAATAATGAATATGTCAAAATTATTTACATGAGACAATTTTTTATTTATTCCTTTAAAAAGTAACAAAGTCTTCTAAAACAAATCTGCAAAGACATGTTTGCTAAGTCATAGCAGTGAAGGCAGCAGCTGGGAAATTCTGTGATTAGATCCCAGAGCTGTACCAAACCCTGGAAATGGCGCACAAGATGCTACAGGTATGTGTACACAGATTTATCTGTGGGGCGTGGGTATGTTAGAATCTGAGACAATGTGGTCAGATTGATGACGTGAAAACTTTTACAATGACTTCCTTAGTATGTTATTTGACTTCAGTCACAAAGATATATATGCATATAAACCTGTACATGGGCTGTCCTGGTGGCTCAGTCAGTAAAGAATCCACCTGCAATGCAGGAGACTGCCTGTAACGCAGCAGACAGGTTTGATCCCTGGGTTGGAAAGATCTGCTGAAGAAGGAAATGGCTACCTATTCCAGTATTCTTGCTTGGGAAATCCCATGAACCAAGGAGCTTGGCAGGCTACAGTCCATAAGGTCACAAAGCAAGGACACAACTTAGCAACTAAACCACCGCCACATATCTATACATACATGTGTACATAATAGGTCTGTATATAAAGGCACCTGCATATTCATGAGTAGAAGTAAACAAACATACAGGACCTTAGTACATGTTATTTTGCAGAATTTTAACAGGAGACATTGATTTAATGTTCTTTTGATCCCAAATGCTTTTATCACAAGGTAAGACAAGCTTATCTCGAAAGATTGTGTCAGTGCAAATAATTTCTCAAGAAATGCTTTCATTTAGTTTTCTTTAAGGACTGTATTTAAAAGAACTAGAAAATTTTGATCACCTGTTGACTTGGGCAAAATTCTACTGAGGCAAGGGCTGAGGCATTTGTTTGTATGCATGGTGTGGTTTAAATTTCCTGTATACATACATAATGAGGACAACCTTTGAAAAATTTGGTTCTAAATGTCAGGAACCAAAAAGAACTCTATCATGTGTGTTATTAATATGTTTCACTATCTAAAAGAATATTCCATCATGTAGTAGGAATGTCACATTACCATAATTTTCTTATATCAAATGCATGCATTTAGCAAGTACATTATGATAGTGTCTGCCTTGAAAGAAGAAAATCCGTTTTGTACTGAGCTTCATGATGTACCAGTGCTGAACTGTCCAATCTACTTTAAAAATAGATCAATATTTTAGAAGTAATTTTTGTACCCTTTGTTTAGCATTTTGATACATTTAAATGAACTGGCTTTGTTTCCAAGGAGTACAAAGTAAAACAGAGTTTGAAAAAATCTTGTTAATAGGATCAGTGCAGACACCACGTTAAGTGGACAAAGGTATACCTTTTTGTTTTTACTGCTTGCCAAAATGTGTATTTTGTCCAAATTGTCAAATAGTTACCAGATCTTTATTTAATTTTAGGTTATGTAGTAGAATAATCATTGTATGATCTTTTCCTTATGTTTATAAATAAAATATAGGGAATTTTTTGAGATTCAAATACAACAGAAAATAGAATATTTGTAAGTCAAAACAATTAAAATCAGCAAATTTATCCTGGATAATTATAACTTTTTAAAGTTGAATTTTAAAAATTAGAAATCTGTTTAAGATATGAGTGTAAATTATAAGTAGAATATATAAATTTAGCAATATTCTACTCTTTGGGGTTTTCAATTTTCATATGCTTCAAGTTAACATATCAGGGGATAACAATGTCATTACTATCCTATGACATATTTATAAAAATGTAGCTTTACTTTGGAAATGATATAATATTTATTTCAATAACATACTTTACAGCTACGGTTACAATATTAGTTCTACTGCCTCACATCTGCAAGTATATATTGACTATTTAAATTAGATAAATAATCATATTTTTATTGTGTTCAGTTGCTTAGTCATGTCCAACTTTTTGTGTCCTCATGGCCCATAGCCCTCCAAGCTCCTCTGTCCATGGAATTTTCTAGGCAAGACTACTGGAGTAAGTTGCCATTTCCTACTCCAAGGAATCTTCCCAAATCAGGGACTGAACTAGCATCTCTTATGTCTCCTGCATTGACAGGCAGATTCTTTACCACTACTGCCAACGGGGAAGTCCACGTTTTCATTAGAAGCCCTGGTTTCAACAGCTAGAATGCATACTTATTGCACTAAATACAAAACTGTAGTAGACGCAGTCATAGATCATGTGGGATCTTAGGTCACAGTCTGTGGTCTAGCAGAGATTAGAATTTTGTTCAAAGTGAAAGTGAAAATCTCTAGGTCGTGTCTTACTGTTTGGGGCCCCATGGGCTGCAGTACACGGAATTCTCCAGGTCAGAAGACTGGAATGGGTAGCCTCTCACTTCTCCAGGAGATCTTCCCAACCCAGGGATCGAACCCAGGTCTCCCACATTGTAGGCAGATTCTTTACCAGCTGAGCCACAGGGGAAGCCCAAGAATGGGTAGCCTGGAGTGGGTAGCCTACCCCTTCTGCAGGGGATCTTCCAGACCCAGTAATCAAACTGGGGTCTTCGCCAATGCAGGCGGATTCTTTACCAACTGTGCTATCAGGGAAGCCCTCTATGACAGACTATTTTCAGAGCTTTGTTTTCTCATTGCTGCATGATCATCAATTAACTCATATTAAGTATCACTCTGCACTTATTGTGACACTAGTTGGCATATCTCTCTCCACTTCCTTCCCTTTGAGTTTACAGCATATTATATTGTACTTTCAAATAGTCTGTCTCTGTCGATTGTACAAACTATGCACCTTAAGAGAGTTTAACTCTCTTAAACTCCAGAGTTCATTTGTAAATTTGATGCATATGTATAACTGAATATGTATCTTTTTAAAGACTGAATTCATATTTTCCTCTAAAATGGCTTTCCAAAGCTGGCATCTAAAGAACTCTGTCATCTTCTCAACTCAATACACTATTGATACTATGCATAAAAGAGATAACCAATAAGAACTTACTATATAGCACAGGAAACGACTTGATGCTCTGTGGTGAACTTAGTGGGAAGAAAATCCGAAAAAGAAAGGATATATGTATATGTACAGCTGATTCGCTTTGCTATAATACAACATTGTAGAAACATTAGAAGAAACATTGTAGAACATTTCTACATTGTAGAACAGTAGAAACATTATAAAGCAACTATAATCAAATAAAAATTAATTTTAAAAAGAGCTCTATCATCTTCTCAACTCAGAAGAGCTCTAGGATCATTTCTGACTCCCCTTTCTTCTTCTTAGTGAGTAAGTGAAATTAGTGCCTATGGGTTCTTCAAGATAGCTCATCTCTCCCTTCCGACTGCTTCTCTGTTGATTCTGTAAATTATCACCGCACACTAGAGCCTACTGTAATAGCCTCTTGATTTGTCTTGCTGCTAGTTTTCTGCAACCCAAACCATCCTTTACACGATCGCTAGATAAATGGATCCATTACTATCTATTTCCAAAATCTTTCATAGCTCTTAATTTTTTCCCAGATGAAGGTGAGATGATTTGGCTTGTTCCTCGTGGTTCCGAATAATATGAATCCTGCCTTCTCCCCACTGCGTGCCTTCTGGCATCTCCCCAACCTCTTTCTTAAATTATTCTCCTTAATAAAAATTTTACTCATGATGGTCCTTTTTAGTCATCTATCTCATCACTTGCACTTGCAATACTGCATGCACTAGAATATTCTCTTCCCAGCCTACTTAGCAGCTGTACTCATCTAAACTGTCCTAACAGTTATTCTTTAATTTTTGAAGAGATTACTCTGTGCAGCCTTTTGAGAATCTTTCTTTTATTATTTTTGATTACAAATGATAAACTTATTCTTATTTATTTTTCATTTTTCTTTCCCCAACTAGAGTGTGAACATCCCAAAGGCAAATCATTACCTAACATGTTCCATCTTTCATTGTGTCTTAATGTTTAGCATCATTCCAAATGCTTAATGTATGTCCCTAAAATACTTTCCACCTTTACGGAGTATAAAATTTTAAACAACAATTGCCCAGTTTGGGTTTCTGAAAAACAATCAGAAGGAACATGATAAGTTTACACATAGGAAGGAGAGCTGCTTGCGAGGAGCACAGGATGTGTCTGAGAAGAGGTGGCACCATCTCATCAGGTCAGAGAATTAGGATGTAGAGAAGAGCATGTGCTGTCCGTGGAGGTGAATGGCAGAGGGATGAGAGGAAGGTGGTTTGTGATTGGGAATATTTTAAAAGAGCTTAGCAGAGACCAAAATGAAGGTCTGTGGACATCTGGTTTTACAATCATATTTCCAATTCACTTGAAGACTATTTCTTTTTAGGTTACAGTGCCTGATTTTCACTTTTTACATTTATAAATGCTATTAAATCCGATATGGTGCTTAATGCTTTCACAATTTAAATAGGATCTGTTAGGAACTATGGTGCAGAGAAAGTTGAAACCACATAGAAAACTGTACTGGGGAAATCAGCCTAATCACTGGCAGCCAAAGGAACACAACTCAACGTGATGACAAATTTATATAGGATTAGTGGGCATAACACCCACAGGAGGTAAATCCACTGGGCAAGGTATGAAAGCAGGAGGTCTTAGCTGAACTCTGGTGTTAGTGCTAATTATGTTAATAATGGTTGAAATGATAAAAATAGCAAGATGGTGATGGTGGCACCACAACCCTATGGCATCATACGTGTTGGTGATGTGTTTTGATGCTGGATTATATTAATTAATAGAGTGTAAATTAAAGAATTCAAGGTAGAATGTTAGTTCTTTAAGACCAGATCTAAAAGTACAAGGTAGCAACAACCATTGTACTGTAGATGCCAAATAAACACCCTTGGGTCACAGCCTTTACTGTAATAATAAATCCTGCTGCTCCAAATCACTGGGGGAATAAGGCATAGATTAATAAAAATGAAAATACTATATAATTTCTGACTTGTGCTAGTCGATGCTGGCTCTGGGCTATAGTGATCGACTCTTTCTGGGTGCCATCTTGTTCAATATGGTACTCCCGTGAAGTTATGCAATGTCACAACCCTGTCTGGGCCTGGGTGTATCCATACACATAACTTATTGATCCAGTGAAAATGTCAGATATCAACTTATCATCTCACTCACGCAAGAATCAAATTGCTTACAAAAATGTTTGCATTTTCAGGTTCTAGTAAAATGGTTTTATTTTTATGAATTCAAAATGTTGTAAAATAAAATTCATGGAAATAGCCATCATTACAAATGCCTTATTGTTTTCTGAAACAAGCAAAGCTAGGCACGTAACAATAACAAATAAAACCAACAGAACATAAACAAAATCATGATGCTTTGTCAAAAGGGCAATGATCAATCATTTATCTAGAATTTTATTATATCGACAACTTAATCATAGTGGATTATATGAACAGATTTAATTTGATTATGTCAGATGGCAACTTTTTAAAACCTTAACAGTGGGGAGAGAGTTAAGATGCTTTCTGGAAAATATTATTTATAATTAAAGATAAAGTATTGACATCTCAGAATTCATTTTTATGTTAAGCTAAAAATCTAGATTGTTTGCAGATTTTTCTTTCTCTGAAATTGAGATATTCCATATGATCTTCTAGATCCCAGAAACAGCAGTAACTGGACCATTCTGTCAATAAGATTAGATACTATAATAGAATTAAAAAAAAAAAAAAAACACTTGTCCCTTAAGTCCCAGCACACTCTGTAAATGAATTTAATAATTTATATTGAAATATGTCAGGCAAGTGGAAAAAAATATTTAAATGTAATAGTACTTGAGTTTTCTATTAACATTCCCCTTAATCCTGGCAGAGAATTTACTGATTAAATACAGATATTTTCCTTGCAACTATAAGTTAGTTTATATCTGTAAGAAGCCCTCAAGTGACAAATAATGTCATTTCCATATTTGTGTCCTAGGAATCTAGTACAGGATTTGGTTCAAACTAGATGCTGATTTCATGACTAGTGAATAGATGAGTGAATTAAATTTCAAACAAAAGCAGGAAATGGACATAGGAAGGATATAAAGGGTTTAAACCATCTGAGTACAATATTTAAGAGCCTTTGTCATGTCTCTGGTACATAATCTGCACTCTTAAAAGGGCTTTTTCTTTCTGTTTTTCTTGGTAGCTACATCAAGGTGTTCATGAATGTTGATGGAGTCATCAATGCCACTGTTTGGCAAACAGTGATAAATTTGTGCTTGCTTCAGCTAATTCCATCTCTAGACCTTTTTGTTTTTGTTTTGGCTGCTCTGGGTCTTTGCAGCATTCGGGCTTCTCTCTTCGCTGTGTGGGCTTAACTGGCCAGCGGCATGTAGGATCTTGGTCCCTTGATCGGGGATGGAAACCGTGTTCCCTGCCTGCGTTGGAAGGTGGACTCTCAACCACCGGACCAGCAGGGAAGTCCCTCTAGACCATTTTATCTTTCTTATTTCCTTTTTCAAATTAGTTTTCAACCCTAGATGGTCAGTATTTGAGTACTTTCCTTTTTAAATACTAACTCACCCACCCCTAAAACCTAACATTAGGAAAATTTGAAAACCCTTTAAGAATGCAGCCCTCTCACAGATATCTTTATGAAAGAAAACCAGGGGTCAGAGAAGGGGCTGGATTGCACAAGTCTATGAAATGACTATGTGGCAGAGTCAGTAACTGAACAGCTATGCTCTGCTTCATGGTACATGGAAACTCGGTCCATCTGGGGTGATATTGTCTGGCTATCTCTGTCTCCCCTTCTAGAACTTCTGGATCCCATCTTGTCCCTCCCTGAATCTACCTTCTTCCCTAGGGTGTGATACCTGTTTTGCACAACCTAGTTTCCGTCACCTACTGACTTTTGGTTGTTTCAGCTTATGGGAAGAATCAGAATGAGATGGGAGGCTGAGGGAGAGAGGATGAAGAGAAGTCTGGGTGTTTTTTCTCTGCTCCTCTGGCTCTGAGCAGCAGTTTTGTTACTTACTTGGTCTCTCCCTAGCGTAGGGCTCCTCCTCATGCCTTCAGTTCCCACTGGGTTCCAGTAGCTCAATTTTCTCCCCCTGCTTTTTCAGGGCTAGACTGACCTCTTTGTTCTCCTAAGCCCAATTACACCTCTGTTAATAGATCCTCCTCTAAAATCTCTTCCAGCATCTGAGTTGTACTCTTTCTTACCAGGAAAGAGAAATGAACAATAGATAAAAAAATGATTGCTTAAAAAGTGGGAAGTCTTTTTGATGAAGGTTTGAAATCTAAATTCAAATGCCCAGCTAAGTCTACTTTTAGTTCTCAAATCTTATGTAATATTTTTCTTGCATTTTCTGCATGAAGTTAAAGTTATGAGTTACAATGCAAACTTCTCCTAACTCCTTTAAGATGCAGAATGAAAGAAAAGGGATTGTTTTTTAAAATCAATTTTCTTGGATTAAAAATTACATATTTGGAATTGTTATTATTTCTTTTGAAACAATAAAGTGCTTCTGGTAAGGAGTCATTTTTGTCCTTTTTCTTTAAATGGCAGTGAGCTTGTTGGAAGATTTTTGTGTAATGGGGTAATGTTTAAATTAAATATAGATTTGGGGTTCTGAGCCTGCTGAGATGAGTGTGTTGAAAATATGACCAATCACAACAAACTGGAAGGATGGTCATTGAACTGGTTGGCACTTGTTTATTCTCTAGACAAACGATTTGACTTTTTCTCAGCCTGAATTGAAGCAAATGGCTTTGGTGGTGTCAAGATTAGATGATGTAGTCTAATCATCAGGTTTATAGCTTAAGCAAGTCAATTCCTGGTTTCCATTAGAGTTACAATAAAAGTGGCATTACAAATAAACTTTGCCATTGCTACTTGCTTTTCCTCTGGAATTTTGTAGCACAGTGAATCAAGCGATATCCTTTAGTCTATTTTTAGTATTGCCATCTTCAAGTCCAAAATTAATTTTGTGAATCCACACAACTACTTCCAGTCTTCAAAGATGTCCATCAAAAACGTTATTGCTTGTCTGGACTGTGTGTTCAGAGACTCCAGTCTTTTATACCTCCAGGACACTGAGTTTTGTCACGTCTACACAGCTAAACTTTTGGCAGAAGAATCCAGCCCATTGTGGTTCAGCACTTGTAAATTTAAAGTACTTTCTTGTCTTACAGTTCTTTATTTTCGAAGATAGGTTGATATCACATACAGCTGTATTTTATCTAGAACTTTGTTAACTTTAAATAGAGATATGAAAATACACGATCTAATCTATGATTAGTTATTTTACAATACAGTAGTTAAGAAGTACATCCACCTAAAACTATGATACCATGCATAAATTTAATAAGGGAAGTACAAATAAAATACCTTGAGAATTCAGAAAAAAATGGATTATTAACATAATTTTTGACACTACTAAATTTGTTTTATATATATAAATATATAAGCTTATAAATATATAAGCTAAGTTATGTTACCCTTACTATATATTATATTGTATATCACATATTATATAAAGATATTATATTAGCTGTTCTATCCTGGTGCCTCAGAAGGTAAAGAATCTGCCTGAAAAGCAGGAGACCTGAGTTCGATTCCTGGATTGGGAAGATCCCCTAGAGGAGGAAATGGCAACCCACTCCAGTATTCTCGCCTAGAGAATTCCATGGACAGAGGAGACAGACGGGCTACAATCCATGGGGTTGCAGAGTTGGACACTACTGAGTGACTAACACTTTCACACTTTTCACTAGCTACACTAAAAATTACTTGACGGTAGAGACCAAGAATTTGTACCTCATCAGGGACGAAGCACATCTTCTTGCCCACAAAGAGAGTTCAATGACACTTCTTGTTCAAATGTTCTGAGAGAACAACTGTTTCTGAAAAGGAAACCAAATTTGAAGTAGAAATCATAAAAATAAACAACAAAGGCACGCCACATAGCAGAGTCGCTGAACTCCCAGTTCTCTGAAAGCTGTAGATAAAGGTCTAACACACACTCCTGTTATTTTTACAGGAAGCAGAACCTCCATCAGATGAAAACTACTGACCAGAATCATGTAGATCCCAGATCAGTTACAGTCAGAGGATTGCCGATGCCTGAAGCTTTACCTTGATACCAACCAATCTGAGAATCGTGCACAAGCTGTTCCAGCACCCTGCAGCCCCCTCCCTCACCCTGCCTTTAAAACCTCTCTCTCCAAACCAGCCACTTGGAGATGGTCTTAGGGCACTGGTGCACCATCTCCCCAGGTTGTTGACTTCCTGAATAAATCTACTTTTCCTTTTCCACCAGCCAAACCACAATACCACCAACAAAAAACAATGTATGGCAAAAACCACCACAAAATTTTAAAGTAATTAGCTTCCAATTAAAATAAATCAAACAAACTACATAAGCATGGAAGATGGGACCCTGCCTCTCTGCATCCAATGCCCTCAAACAATGGGTAATCCCAGAATACCAAGACCATGAACTTCTCTTCATTTCCCTGGCAATTGCTATGCTTTGTCACCAACTCCCAAGACCTAGAAAACTAGGGAATAGTCACACTGAGGACACTAGACCTCCTGTCCATTTCTGTTAAGTTCTAAGAGTACTGAGTATTCAATCTCGTTTTCAGTGACTCTCTGCCCAACATCACTTTTCCTACTTATCTGATGACCATCTGTACTATGCCTTTATTGGAAACCACTCTCCTCCTGAAATCCAATTCCACATCTCCAAATTTCTAATCTAGCTTGCATTCCCACTGCACTGGGTTTTAGATCATTTGGGAGAGTCGTTTTTGTAACCCATTGATTGCTTCAATAGCTAAGATTTATTGAATGTTTTATATGTATTGGGCTGTAGGCACAGCATTAGCTCATGGTTTTCCCCTCACACTAAACTGGAAAATTCCCAATTCTGAATCAGTCCAAAGATCTGTCTTTTTTTTTTTTTTTTCCAAAGATCTGTCTTTTCCACATCTGCACCCAGCCTGTTTAGCCCTGTTGGGGGAAATAACACAATACTACAAGTTGTTGTCACTTGTATTCATGTGGAACACTGCTGAAAAAAATTCATCTCTTAACCTCCATGACAACGTTTCAAATACCTTCTTTTTTTTTTTTTTTCCCAAGCTGAGTATTCTTCCTTTGATTCTTAGGGAAAAAAAATTGAATTCCATTCAACTTTTCAGATAAACTGGAAACTATCAGATAGGACCTCCCTCACTTTTCATCATAAAAATATACAAAATGTTGGCCTCTGCACCATCCTTTCTCTGTTCCCTCCAGGTGTGATGGAAAAGGAGTTCATTCTCCCATCTGGGGGCAGTCCTTCCCGCTACGTTCTCGTTCTCATGGACTGTCACCACTCGCGCATCATGATCTCTCTTCTCTGATTCTGGCTCCGCCTCATTTTACTCTCCCTGAAGTTCTCCACAGCCTCCCCCACACCCCCATCACACACAACTGAAACGGCCTTTCTGGATCTGCTCTCATCCACTCAGCTCCGTCTTACCCCTCTTTCAAAGTCATATTTCTCACAAAGTTTTATACACTCATTTGCCATTTTTTTTTCTCCTAGGATCTCAGTCGTTTGCCTCAAATCTACCACCTTCTGTAAGATTACCATTGCCCTTACTATATCTAAATTTAATATGTTAACAACTATTGTATTACCTCTAAATCACACTTTAAAATATATTGATTCTTAAGAAATATATGTGAAAAATAACACCCAAGACTGATTTCCTGTAAAAGAATGTGATCTTTTACAAAATCCCATGGAAATTGGCTACATCCCCATACGTAAGGGAATCAAACTTCACCAACCCCAAGGTTAGGACCACGGCTCCTTAATTATGCCAGAGAAGAAGTTGCTGCTTCTCTGAGCAAGAATGCTGATGTGGTAAATTTGGCAACCAGTTTGCTATATCATTTTGGATTTCCCTGGTGGCCCAGATGGTAAAGAGTCCTCCTGCCAATGCAGGAGATCCGGGTTCGATCCCTTGATTGGGAAGATCCCTTGGAGGAGGGAATGGCAACCCACTCCAGTATTCTTGTCTGGACAATTCCATGGACAGAGGAGCCTGGCAGGTTATCCATGGGGTTGCAAAGAGTTAGACATGACTGAGTGACTTACACTTTCAATGTCATTTAGCTGCAGTGGCGAGGCTTGAACCCTAACCCGCAATCAGGCCAAAGAGGGACCAGTGGTACTCTCACTGCATGTAACTAGTTTCTGGGCTAGTGCTGGATTAAAGATTCTGCCACAGCACATTTCTCTTATATCTTGGCCCCTGAGTGACCAGGTAAGGGACTTTGGCTTCCCTACACTGGCAGCTAAAAAGTCACACATCCCAAGTGTTAGGGTACCTCACTGGAGTCTGATGGAGACCTTTAATGGAACTCTGTTCAGTGTAATACACATGGGAATTGAGAAACTGCTTACCCGCTAGTCTTCCGTTCTTGGCAGTTCTCTCCATTGACTGTTGTTCCAGCAAGAAGAGAGTATGTGTTGCATGGTTATTTGACTTTGCTTGCATGACATTTTGTAGACATTTTCCTTTAAAATTTAAATACAGTAAAATTTACGTCATACAAACGTAATATTTTCCTTCTTCCCAGATCCCACTCATTGTTCCTATGATAAACACTACTAACTCACTGACTAATTAGTATATATAGATTCAGAGTTTTTCTATGGAGGTAAAATATACAAATATAATGGATATATAGATACAAGGAGATAAAGATTGAAAAAAATAAATGAGAATATTTGTTGAGAAGTACACGCAGTTATTTAATTGATTATTTTGCAACTTGCCTTTTTCACTTGATGGAATAATTTGGAGCTTTTTCTCTGCTAGTATTCATAGCTCTGCCTTTCTTTCTAACAGAAGCTTATTATCCATAACATAGAGAAATCATAATTAGTTTAGCCCTTCTTATATTGATGGACATTTCAGTGCATTCCAGGTTATCATTATTATAAATAAAACCACAATGAACATCCTTATAAATCTTACTTTATGAGCATTTGTGATTATTTTTTAAGGTGTATAAGTTGTAAGAAATTACTTAAAAACTAGTATTCTGATGCTCGGTTTGGTGTAAAAACAGTAACATCACGGAGAAGCATATGAAAATGGGAAATTTCACAGATCCTTGAGGGAGGCACAGCTTGCCATGCAGAGGGCCACTAGGAGGCGCTGTGGGGAGTGAGCTCATGTACTAAGGCGCAGAGCTGCGACTGAAGACCTACGGGCAAGTGCCTTTGTTAAGGGTCACGCAGGAGCACAATCAGAGACATGAGAGGGTTTCATTGGTGTTTTGCATGTCACTTGGTCATAGTCAGCGGAGGATAAGCAGGGGGACGTGACAGGACCATCAGTGCCCCACTGGCATGCAAAGTTGCCTGGACAGGACGCTCACCATCTGTTTGTAGGGGTGTTGAGGCATCAGGAAAATATGACGGCTTTTTTTTTTTTTTTTGGTCTTTCTGTGCTGCTTGTGTGTTCTTAATTCCCTGACCAAGGATTGAACCTGGGGCCTCAGTAGTGACAGCACCAAGTTCTAAGCCCTGGTGCATGCTCAGTCATGTCCGACTCTTTTCCAACCCCATGGACTGCAGCCCTCCAGGCTTCTCTGTCCATGGAATTTCTCAAACAAGAATACTGGAGTGGGTTGCCATTTCCTTTACAGGGGGATCTTCCCTTTCCAGGGATCAAACTCAGATCTCAGGCGTCTCCTGCAATAGCAGGCAAATTCTTTACCACTGCTCAATGGACTGCCAGGGAATTGCCAGGAAAATATGAAGTTTTAAATGTATATAACACAGTATATAAAAGAACATAAGATCCATGAGGGCAGACACCTTTCATTCTTTATTAACTGCTATATCCTCAGAGCCTAGAACAGTGTCCATAGCTACTAAGTAGATGTTCAATAAATGTCTATTAAGTGAAGGAGCACGTTGATTTGTGTACTTCTAATTTATGTTTACCAAACATAGAAGTGGCAAGACTGCTATTTTTCTCCAAATCTCCTTTCTCCCCATGTTACAAAGTAATTGATACCTAGGCTTTTAGCTAGATAGATGACTGGTTACAATTAAGATCCTATTTCCAATCTGTCTTGAAATGAGGGATAGTATCTGATATAGATGTAGCACTGTGGGTAACTTCCGAGTCATGCTCTCTTATTTTCTTTTTTTTTCCCTCTCCTAACGATTAAAACATGGATAGGGAAGTGAGCTATCCTGGATCACATGGATTAAAGATACCTCTAAGGAGAGCAAAGCAACAAGGTAGGAGGAGAACAGGAACTGATCCTGTGGAGATGCCGTGCTAGTCTTGGATTCTTTACCTCAGGATGCTTACGTGAGACGTAAATCAACCTCCTTTTAATTTAGGCCAGAATTATCTTTGGTGTCTGACAGAACAGCCAAACTCATATTCTAGCTCTGTGTTTTTTCAAACGTTTGGACCAATACTGTCATTTTAAAACACATTTAAAATTGCAACTAGTATAGTCCATGGGGTCACAAAAAGTCAGACACAACTTAGTGACTGAGCACACACACATACATACACAAATATATAATCAAGAATCTTTAGAAAACTTTAGTCTTATTTAGTACATTCTGGTATCTTCTTTTCTATTTTACTGTATTGTAATTCATTGCATTATACTTCTTTCTTATTCAGTTTTTTTTCTATTCTATTCTGTCTAGCTTTCTTCCATTCTTTTCATTCGATCAAGACAAATAATATCAGACACTACCAACTAAATCAATGTCATGACTCGCTACTGTGCTATAACCAATAGTCTAAGGACCAGTGTCAAAATAAGATAAAAACAATTTACTTGTGTGAGGTATCCAAAACAAAGTTCTCCCCACCCTCACCTTTGCTTAGACAGAATACTATGACTCTTTTAGAAGTAACAACCTTTAAATTGTTACTGTTTCTCAAACATTGAGTTCATCAGCAGTTTATGGTGATTTCAATTCTGATTCAAATTTTGTTTAATTTTTCCCGATATTCTAGACAATATACTGTGTGCCTTATGTTAATAGGGTTTGTACTAGATGGATAAGAAATCATTTCCCTCAAAGACCTGTAATCTATTAGAACAGACAAACATGTAAAGAGGTAAATTAAAATAGAATGTAATTATTACTATTGTAGCTCAGACACAGTGGTCATGAGATGATGAAACAGTAATATCTCATGTGTTTGTAGCCAAAGAAAATATTGACAGTAAAACATCAAGGTAGAAGCAAATCTGGTAAGATCTTCATTTCTACTTAGACATTTTTCATCTCTACTAAATAGCTTGAAGAATACGTCTGAATTTGGAGACTGAAAAAAACCCTGCATTTGAGTTAAGTCCAAATTCTTGCTTCTTTTCTGGTACACAAAGGGTAAATCTTAATATGGAAAACAGTGTAAACACCGTATACATGGAAGACTATGTGATAACATTGTACAGCTGAAGTTTCAGTAGTGATATTGCCCATGTTTACTGAGATATTACAATGAAAAAACATATAGCTTTAATGCTCAAAATCCCTTTGTCACTTCCAATATCTTTGACATTTAAAACGACTGTTTAATCTATCACATTTTCCCCAAACTAAAATCTTAGAAATGTACTTACTTGTCTATTTTGTATTAACCTGACTTTACTTGCTAGAATTTCCTTATCTTAAAAGTGGCAGAAAAGTGCCCTTGTAACAATAATCTTAGAGGTAAGACAGAGTTCAGACACACTAAGGCTATTTCTTATTTTGGTGGAGGGTGCTGTGGACATTTGATGCCAATCTAAGATCCCGAGTTGAAGATTAGAGTAAGAATTCAGATGAGCTCAAGCTAAATGAATAAATAAAGACATTTTCAGTGTTGTGAAGAGAAAGGGGAAGGGAGAAAGTGTAAAACTCGGAATTTCTGTTTGTTTCATATTAATCACAGTTCCTTTTAGTATGTATCCTCTTGGAAATGGAACCACAGCACATCTGGAATATCTTTCCTAGGATGGCTGAGAATAGCCTGTTCTCGGCTATTTAACTAGTGGCCAAGAACAACCTGATGTTCTCAACTACAAATTGAAAGTGAAGGTTACTTTCTGGTAGACTTTATCTTAAAGCAGTAAAACGGGTAACTGCAGCTACAACTGAAGGTATTGATTTTGTAATTTCAGCAAATTAAGAACAAGACAGAAAACCTATTAAACCTTTTCACTGATTGCCAGGGTACTTTTTGGTGAGTCTGAGTTTGACATTAAAATTACACACACCTATCTCTTTAAAGTAAAACACATATATTATAGAGAAGAATAATGGCATTTGATGCTTGTATATTCTTGCATTTTCAATGTGAAACTTCCAAAGCCTGATACATGAATGTCAAACAACATACCTAATTTTCACAAATTAGGGTTAAATTTAGATGCACTTTTATCATGTTTTAACAAATTAAATTTTTCATAGACCAGAAGATTTTTGGTTAAAACAGAGAAATAAGCTCTGGTAATAATATTACCTCTCAGAACATTATGAGTAATGGCTGTATAAAAATATTTTACAAAGAATACTGAAAAAGTATCAGATTATATTTTTTGTGTAAAAGAATAAAATAAACCTATATTAGTATGCAACACATCAAATTTTTAAATATGTAATTTTAAAATTCCTTAAGTGAATACATTAAAATTACATTAATCAAAATGTCAAAGAGGAAGCTGGTTTTGGAAAATTTGATAAAAGGACTGATAGTCTACAGTTAAATTCAGGTCATCATATCTTATTTACACACTCACTCCACAAATCATACTTATTAGTAGGTAGATGACATTAGAGAAAATACAACTTTGAAAATATTTGGGAGTGCCTTTGGCTTGCAATTAGGGAAAATCATAAAAAAAATTTCATGAAATCATAAGAAAAATGTAACAATTTGGGACAGTCCCAGGTTTAGTTAGTTCAGTGATTCAATCATACATGGTTTTATTTTTTCCATTTGTTTTTACCTTTTCATTTTGTTCCTTAGTGCATCAGTTTCTTCTTAATGATTGCAAGACCCTGCTATTGTTCACTTAGCACTGAAAAATGTTCATCAAAAGAAAAGAGTCATTTCTCCCTTTGCATCTCTTTTTGAGAGCAAGGAGACTTGTATCAGAATTCTAGATCTTTTTTTACCCCTCCTGTCTCATTGACAAAAATTTTATCAAATTGTTATTGCTTCACTAATCTCTCTAAAAGTGAATGAATTGATCACAATTAGCTTAATGTCCCAATCATAATTAGTTAATACAGGTTTAGAATGAAAACATTCTCTGGAGTATATGACTATGTGTGGGACCAAATCAGGGCTAGGAAGAAGGGGAGTAGTTGGAGTAGTCAATGAGTGTCTGCAATAAGATTTGTCTGTTATTAAACATGCAATAAATTAGAAAGTTACTTATAGTTGCAGTAGTGCAATCTAGGGTTTACACTTATAAACTAAAATGTGAAAGAAAATTCTCTAAAATATCTGAAGAAAAGCAGACAAGGTTCCATCTGTCTTCCAGAAGATGAATGAAGAGAATATGGAACATAATCCTTTATATGATTATCTGAACATTATTTGAAGCATGGGAAAATAGTATCCCAAATAATTTTAGATCACTTACAAAAGACATAAATAAATTACTTGGACATGTGTTTTGCAGTTTTGTAAAACCTAAATATTGGCCTTCATTTATTCTTCCTATTTTGTCAGCCATATTGTTAGTTCCTCAAAAATCTGTGGTCACACCATCAGCATCAGTTGTACTAATTGATGCTTGATTCTAATGATGTTTGATTCTTTTGCTACACAGAAAGGCAAATTTTCCATCAATGGCAAGAGAGGCACTTTAGTGTTAGACTATTCTTGGAAAAAGAATGGGATAATCAATTGAGTATCTCTCCCAATAGAGAAAGTCAAACAGCATTAGATAGCATGTCTGCAACTAAACTTTAGCGATCTGATGCTGAAACATGAAATTTCTTAAACCTCCCTAAGGTCCATGAATCAATTAGCCTTTTATTCTCCAGATGGGGTGTGAATTAAGAATAATTAGAATATTGGCCAGAATGTTACTCTTATGCATGATAGCCATGGCTGGGTTCATCAGAATTAGCATTTTTGATGAGGTATAAGCTCTATTCACAAGTCAATCAATGTAATACACTATATTAACAAAAGGAAAGATTAAAATCACATGGTCATCTCAATAGTTGCAGAGAGAAAAATCATTTGACAAAATTCAGCATCCATTTATGATAAAAAAAAAACTCGTGATAAAGTTGGTATAGAGGAAATACATCTTAAATAGTAAAGGCTATTTATGAGAAATCCACAGTTAACTTCATATTCAATGGTGAAATGCTAAGCACATTTTTTCAAAGATAAGAAACAATACAAAGATGTTTATTCTCACTGTTTCTGGTTAACATTGTATTGCATGTGCTAGAAAGAGTGATCAGACAAAGAAAAAGAAATAAAAGGTATCCACTTTGGAAGGAAAGAAGTAAAACTGTCACTATTTGCAAATGAAATGACACTGTATATAGAAAACATTAAAAATGCTACCAAAGACTATTAAAACTAATAAATAAATTCAATAAATTTGCAGAGTATAAGATTAATATACAGAAACATATTGCTTTTCTGTACACTAATAATAAGCTATCAGAAAGAGGAAACAAGAAAACAATCTCATTTCCAATCGCATCAAAAAAGAAAACATCTAGGAATAAATTTAACTGTAGAGATAAAAGATATATTCTTTGAAAACTATGAGGCATTGATAAAGGGAATTGAAGACAATACAAACAAATGGAAAGACAATCCATGATCATGGATTAGAAGAATTAATAGTTAAAATGTCCACACTACTCAAAGCAATCTATAAATTTAATGCAATCCCTATCAAAACACCCATGACATTTTCCACAGAAATGTAACAAATAATCCTAAAATTTGTATGGAACCACAAAAGACCCTGAGTAACCAAAGAAATCTTGAGGGGGTGAAAAAAAAAAAAAAAAAGAAAACAAAACTAGAGGTTTCATGCTCCCTGACTTCAGACTATACTACAAAGTTACTGTAATCAAAACAATTTGTTACTGGCACAAAAGCAGAGTCATAGATCGATGGAGCAGAATATACAGTCCAGAAAAAAATTCACACACAAAAAGTCAATTAATTTACAACAAAGGAGGCAAAATATACAATGGAGAAAAGTTTCTTTGATAAATGATGCTATGAAAACCTGACTGCTATGTTAAAGAATCAAACTGGACTACTTTCTCACATGGTATACAAAACTAAACTCAAAATGAATTAAAGGCTTAAATGCAAGACCTGAAAGCACAAAGAAAGCAGATAATATAAGTATACACTCTTTGACATAGGTCTTAGCAATATCTTTTTGGATCTGTCTCCACAGGCAAGGGAAACAATAGCAAAAATAAACAAGTGGGACCTAATCAAACTAGAAAGCTTTCGCACAGCAAAGCAAACCATCAATAAACAAAAAGGCAAATATCAGAATTGGAGAAGATATTTGCCAATGATAAATCTGATAAAAGGTTACTTTCAAAATATATAAAGAACTCATACAATGCAATATCAAAAACAAGCAATGTGATTAAAAACTAGGCAGGAGACCTAAATATGTATTTTTGCAAAGAAGATACACAGATGGCCAACAGGCACTTGAAAAGATACTCAACATCACTAATCATCAGGCAAATACAAATTAAAACCATAATGAGGACTTCACTGGTGGCTCAGTGATAAAGAATCCACCTGCCATTGCAGCAGACACAGGTTCAATCCCTGGGCCGGGAAGATCACACATGCTGCAGAGCAACTTAATCCGTGCCCCACAGCTAATGAGCCTGTGCTGTAAAGCCTGGGAGCTTTAACTACTGAGCCCACGTGCCACAAATACTGAAGCCCAAGTGCCCTAGAGCCCATGCTCCACAACAAGAGAAGCCACTTCAATGAGAAGCCCTCCCACCAAAACTGGAGAGTAGCCCCCACTTGTTGCAACTGGAGGAAACTGGCACGCAACAACAAAGAAGACTCAGCCCAGCCATAAATAAGTAAGTAAAATTAATCTATAAAAAATAAAGTCACAATGAGATATCACCTCACTTCTGTCAAAATAGCAGTAAATAAATAAATAAGTAAGTAAAAAAGATAACAAATAATTGTTGACAAGGATGTGGAGAAAAGGAAACCCCAGAACACCGATAGAATGTAAATTGATATAGCCACTATGGAAAACAGTATAGATTGTCCTCAAAATATTAAAAACGGAAGTATCATGTGATCCAGCAATTCCACTCCTGGAGTTATATCCAAAGGAAATGAAAACACTTATTTGAAAAGAGCTATCCCCTTTAATGTTCATAGTAGCATTATTTGCTGTACTGTTCCGAGTCACTTCAGTCATGTCCTACTATTGCAAATCTATGGACTGTAGCCTGTCAGGCTCCTCTGTCCATGGGATTCTCCAAGCAAGAATACTGGAGTGGGTTGCCATGTCCTCCTCCATGGGATCTTCCTAACCCTGGGATGGAACCTGCATCTCTTATTTCTCCTGCATTGGCAGGCAGGTTCTTTATCACTAGCGCCACCTGGGAAGCCCAGCAGCATTATTTACAAAAGTCAAAATGTAGAGGCCACCTAAGTGAGATGAGGGGAAGGGCAATGAAGAAAGGGAGTGAGATATATAAGCTAAAAAGTATAAATAAATAAGATACACAGAAGTGATTTACAGCATAGGGAATATAGCCAATTAAAAAAAAAACTTTATGTGGTGTCTAATAGAAATATCGAATCATTATGTTGTACACTTGAAGCTAATATTTTGAGTAATCTTACTTCAATAAAAAATCTAAAAATATTGTTTTTAGTGATGTATTTTTGTGAAATAATTTGAACTTTCCAAGTGGGTTTTATTTAATTATCAGTTGATAAATTCAAGACACTTTGTTAAATACCTTTGATAAGACTATGAAAAAAGGTGGGTTAATTCTTATAGATTCCTATATATTTAATAAAGATTTAACCTCTGATCTAGTCAAGTTAAATCTTAATCAAATTGTGATAACACAGTATGTTATGAAGAAAGGGTATCAAACAACACCCTCTACAAACATAGAAAAGAGAAAATTAAAATATGCCAATAAAGTATGTCTGAAACATTTCTAGCAAAAGACTTCTTTTAATCAGGAGATACACAGATCCAAATGGCACCTGATGTCAACATATTTAACATGTTATTTAATTTGAGGAAATGTGTTTGAAGCATTCGGACAGGACTACATTTATTTTGACACTGAAAACTGCACAAGAAGTCTCCATTTTTCATAAGACAATGTGAGAAACTAAATCATAGGCTGATAGATGATATTTTGACAGCCTAACTAACCAGTATTTCAACTATATTACTAAACACAACGTTTTAAAGACAATCCAGAATGTAAGTTGATATTATTGATCCAAAAGGGAAAAAGCACTCAATTCAAGCCCTGTGCAATGGTTTATGTCAGATCATTGCTAGTCTGTACCAGAAATTTGTGTCAGTCATGTTTTTAGAAACTTTTCACATATGTGTCTGTGTGTTAGTCGCTCAGTCGTGTCCAACTCTTTGCAACACCATGGACTGTAGCCCTCCAGGATCTTCTGTCCATGGGATTTTCCAGGCAAGAATACTGGAGTGGGTTGCCATTTCCTTCTCCAGGGGATCTTCCCAACCCAGAGATCAGGAATCTGCTGCATTGCAGGCAGATTCTTTACCATCTAAACAACCAGGAAAGCTCATCATATAGATGCCACATAAAACTCAAATTGGACAAAATCAGGAAAGAAAAGAGAAATCAAACTCTCATTTTATGTGCTTGAATTATTCGATCTATTTGGATGCATTTTAAGCATGCAAATATTCCTAATTAAAAAAAAAATCTCTGATTCTAAATAGAATAGCATATACAATAGTTGTAATGTTACATCATAAGAGACAGTTTTCCATTCAGACTTTCTAAGGTCTAGATGGAAAATATATGAATATCAGTCAGCAGTAGAGTCCCCAGTGTCCATGACAGATAGCACTATATCATCAGAGCAGAGTTTTTCAGCTGAAGCCAAGTATGTTTTCAGAACTATTCTCACCATGGTACTCCAGACACTTACTATTCTATTCTGTCATTTGAAATTTGCCATCCTAAAATTAAGCAAATACTAGTTTTGTGAGTATTTAAATATTGTTAAAGTGAATCTGATATTGATTTTTAAAATATTTTTAGTATTAAATATTTTATTTTTGCATTTGTACATAATGTCTACTAGGTTATTGCCAGGATCCGGAAAAGGATTCAAACTTGAAAAAGAAAGAAAAGTGAGCATATTTGTGAATAGGCTAATTAAAAGAAAACTGTTAATTATATGCATTTATAAAATTTATATTTTAAAAATAATGTTTATTAGAAGACAGTTAAGATATAAAAATTAACTAAAAAAGTAAACCTAAAAAACCCATAAAAGTGTTAATTACTTGGCATAATATGAAAACACATTTATCATTCTCTCTGAGTATTGGATTAACATATTAAACCACAAGTATGAGTTAACAAAGATATCTGGGGACTTAAAATACCATCTTTGATCCGCTGGACAGCATGAGGATTTGTAGCGCCTTGACAGAATCTTTTTCTCACTGTGTTTCAGTAGGTCTGCAGTGCTATCTTTTGATTATGTACATATTTCCTGAATGTACAATTGGCATAACCATAATTGGCAACTGGTACAAACTCAACAATGGTCCCCTGACTTGTGGAGTAAGAGTGGTTATGGAAGAGAACCAAAGTGGAGACACCCTGCAATGCCACCTCCACCCCCTCCCCATTAGGTTTCCTTTCCTCCTACACTGTACGATACCAAAACAAAGGGAACTTATTGAGTGGTACCACCATCACAAAACAAAGATGCTAAAGGTGATGATATCTACCAAGTACTCACTCTCCTTTTGGCCAGTGCAAAAACTAGGTGGGTCTTGGGAATGGTTGCAGGTTATCATAAACTTTAGGAAAGTAGTGATTTCAACTGTGATTTTCATTTCAGATATGGGCCTATGAAAGCATAGATATTGCATAGCCTCTTGTATGTTGTATGCAGTTATTGACTTAGAAGTGGTTTTCTCTATCTATATTAAAAAGGATAATCAGAAGTAGATCATTTTCATCCAGATGGAAGAGTAGTACATCTTCACTATTTTAAATTACATTTATACCAATATGTATTTGGTCATCATATAATTGGTAGGATCTTGAGCCTTTTGATATGTCACAGAACTCCAAGCTCATTCATCCTTTCTATGAAAATATATTAATTTGCCTTGAGAAACAAGAACTCATAAGTATCTTAAATATCTTAGAAATGTACAAATATGCTAGAAGGTTATATGGTAAGTTGAAAGAAATTTCAGGCACCTATCACATCAGTGCAATGACGTTCCATTTTCTGGGGCTTGTTTGAAACAGACTTGCAATATGTAAAGGTAAATTGCTGTACTTTGTATGGTCTACCACAAAGAAAGAGGCATAGTGGGGTTTTTGGATTTTGGAGGCAACATGTACCACTTTTGGGCACACCGTTCTGATCATTTTGCTGAGTAAACTATAAGGGTTCCAGTTTGGAGTAGGACTCATAAAAAGAGTTCTTCAAGTCCAGGCTGCTGTGTAAACTACCTAAGACTTGAGTATCATGACCAATGATACTTCAAGTGTCTTTTGCACTTATAGATGCTTTATGGAGACTCTGCTGAGCTCCAGTAAGTGAAACAATAGGCAGATCCATAATTTGGAGCAGTGTCTTGTCATACTCTGTCAGTAATGATTCTCCATTTTGAGAAGCAGCTCCTAGCTAATGACTGTTAAAGACTGAATATCGGGCTATAAGACATCAAACAAATATTAGGCTTAAGTTTCCTTCACCAACTCAACATTTTCTGTTCCAATAAATAAATAAATTAGGCATGCACTGCCATTGAATTGGGATCATATATGAAAGACATGGTCCAACTATAATGGATTTGGAAGACATGCAAATTGCACAAATAGTTGGCTCAAACATCCCCAGTACCTTCCTTTGTTGGTTTGTTACCCTTCTTTGACATCCCCTTTGGTGTTTGGCTAGTTCTTGCAGCCAGGTAACAAAAGATAATATTTGGAGATCTGGTTTATGGATGGATCTGTATGGTATGTTGATAGTAGCCAACACTGGATATATACTGTCCTATTGATGGTCATACAAACGGTCAACAGCAGAACACATATTCATCTGGGGCAGAGAAATGGCACTGGTTGCCTGGTCTAGAGTCAATAATGTATTGAGAATGCCAGGCATTCTCTAGTATAAGGTGCCAAGTTTAGTTCAATCATCTCTCCAGAATGCTCCTTTTAGGTCCAAACCGGAGAAAGACATTTCAGAATACACTAGCAAGGAGAGCAGACTCACATCTCACATGAATTTCTGTGTTTAGCTTGGCAACCACTTTATAGTTTTCCCATGACAATTGTTGGTTATTTATTTATCATTTTTTATGACTTGAGAACTTATTCTAGTAGTTTTCCTCAACTGAAGAATGATTATTATATGAGGAAAATAATGTCCAAATGACATTCCTTTAGTTTAAAGAAGAATGTTGTCATTACTCAATTCTTTCTTATCCTTTTTTTTTTTTTGTATTTTTGAACATTATTTATTTATTTGTCTATTTATTTATTATTTTTATTTTTGTCTGCACTTCGTCTTTATTGCTGCATGCAGACTTTCTCTAGCTGGGGTGCACAGGCCTCTCACTGCTGTGGCTTCTTTTGTTGAGGAGCATAGGTTCTAGGAGCAGACTTCAGTGTGGAACAACTAAATGCGTGGGTTTAGTTGCTCCTTGACATGTGGAATCTTCCCAGACCTGGAATTGAACTCGTGTCCCCTTCATTGGCTGGCGGATTCTTAACCACCGGAATGCTAGGAAACTTCTTTCATTTCCTTTTTAAACACAGAATTTTATAATACATCCTGTGACAGATCATGATGTTCAAACATAAGAAATTATTATTAATTTTTATTTTGTTATGCTCGTTGTAATGGTTTCATAATAGTGTATAGATTTATCACAGATTGACTAGTGTGCTATTGTTGTTGTTATTTAGTCGCTAAGTTGTGTCTGACTCTTTGCGACCTCATGGATGGTAGCCCCCTAGGCTCCTCTGTCCATGGATTTCCCCAGGTGAGCATACTGGAGTGGGTTGCCATTTCCTTCTCCAGGGCATCTTGCTGACCCAGGGATTGAACTTGTGTCTCCTTCATTGCAGGTGGATTCTTTACCACTGAACCACCAGAAAAGGCCAGTGTGGTATCATTAGATATTTAATTTATTTTTTGTAACTTTACTACTATAAAAATCACCACAATAAGTATATTTGTATTTATCCCTTATATACAGTAAATCTATATCTTTATATACAGTAACAAGTAGCATCTTAGAATAAAACTTTCAAAAATTTCAAGTTACTAGGTAAGGGAATATATAATATTTTAAAATGCTTGCATTAAAATATAGATTAATATCAATAAATTATATATATATATGATGTTAAAATAACTATTCAGTGATATAATTTATCTCTTTTTTCAATTCTTTTACATCCCTCAGTAAGGCCCTGTAATTCTTTTTATGTAAATTTTTGTGTATCTCTTGTTATACTTATTCCTAACTATGTCATATTTTTGTTGCTATTCTGAATGGATTTTCTATTTTATTATATGTTCAAATTAGTTATTACTGGCATAAAAAGCTATTGATTCTTACATACTAATTTGAAAATAGACACCTTTTTGAAAAGTCTTATAAAATTATTCAAATATTTTTACTAGAATAAAATATCTTTATTTCAGTAAGCAGTGCAAATTGTATTTGATCTCAGGGTCCTTTGCCTTTTCACTGTAGATATTATGTCTCCATATATATTTTTTTAGAAAATAAAAGATAAAAATTAATGAAAATAACTTGCCTAGGTATAAAATTCTTGGGTCACAATATTTTCCTCAGACTCTGATTTAATCCCAGTTTTGCCAAACCATTCTCAAGTCTACTGCTGAGAGAGAAAAATTTTCACAATGTCCTATACAATTCCCTGATTTGAGTGGACTTTAGTTAGCACTCCTTTGCCCTCTTGTAATGACTTTTTTCCCTGCTCCTACCGTCCATTTTAATTACTATCTTCTGAAGTTTATACTAAACTTCAATCCTGCTTCCAAGGATTTTTCTATTGATGGAATCTATCCTAGGGACCCATACACTCCATCACTACTGCTATTGGTTCAATGTGCTCAGTTCTTTTTAGGAGGATGTTTTTCCTAGGTGTTGAAAGAGATGATTAGAACATTTGGAAACTTGCCCTGTTTGTTTCAGAGATTTTTACCTGGGGTGTTAAGGTCTAGTTTCTATTACAGACAGAGTGCTAGTTATCTAGGACTTGCAACAGAGAGGAAAGTGAAACATGCCTTTTCACTTTGTAACCTAAGCCATGGACTTCCCTGGTGGCTCAGTGGTAAAGAATCTGCCTGCCAATTCAGGAGATGCAGGTTTGATGCCTGGCTTGGGAAGATCCCCTGGAGAAGGAAATGGCAACACACTCCAGTGTTCTTGCCTGGGAAACCCATGGACAGAGGAGCCTGGTGGGCTCTAGTCCATGGGTTTGCAAAGAGTTGGACACAACTCAGTGACTAAACAACAACAACAACAACATTTGGTGACTATTACATGATGAAAAGCTGAAACCATGTTCCAGGTCCACTAGGTTAAAATAAGAGATGATGAACGAAGACTTCTGAGCTTATCTGTAGTTTAAAAATTAAAGGACAGAGAGTTGAACAGACTTTTCAGAGCTGGCAATATTTTTACACCTGAGAGAGGTAGTCTATACTTTTCTGGGTGGAATGAAATCCTGTGAATCATTAAGTTAAAATCAAATTGGGGAAAAAGGTCGATTGAGGGATTCATTTTTCATTAAATGTATATATCTCTCCCCTTTCCTTACATTTTACATTTTAAAGAGGTTGTTTTGGTTGCTACATTTTTGTTTTCTTTATACCTAGTTCTGATTTTTTGTCATGGCTTACAATATCATCTTTCAAAGACAATGCTGAAAGTTCTCTGGGGACTTGTGTTGCTTTATTGAGTAATCTTTGATCAGATTGTAATGGAAATCCCTGCAGGTGATATAAAATGTGTACATATATTTGAATACATAAAATATGTATTTTTTTATTTCATCCATCTTTGACATTTCTAAATATGGACTTATTTAGCATGTTGGCCTCCAAACAACAGACTCATCTTGGGGGTATATTTCAAAAGAGTGATGATTTTAAAAATTGATGATGAAAATAATTGGATTTATAAGTTCTTTGAAAATCATTGCTGTCTCAACAGCAATAGTAAAAACTGCTACTGAAGTATACAGAAACTGAGGCTAAAAATGTACAATGTCCTTGTTCTATTAAATATGTTTTAAATTGTGTTAACCATCATGATATTCACAAGGCTGGATGGATGAAATGTTTAATACTAATACAATTGTTTATTTAAACTGAGAGATAATTTGTATATAAAAGAAATATGTGGTTCTACCTCTATTGACATTTATAAATCCAATGAGCCTAGGTTTTATGCATATATTATGTGTTCTTATATAGGTTCATATTAGGTTTTGACAGAAGAGCAGGGATACAAAAAATTAGGGTTATCCATTTGTTCAGATGTCACTCATTAAATTATCATTTTTTCCCCTAAGGCTGTATTTACACTAGGATTGTTAGATGGGGTGTGCTGAAGAACAATCTCTAGGATTTGAAACAATTGCAAATAGCCATATTATGATAAGCAGTCAAAGCCAATAAGCTGCTTCAAAGCAATTCCCTTCTGTTTTCTTGTGAAAACAAAAGCGATAGTGAGGGTTTTAAAACTCCTTTTCAGGGGGAAAAAAAAAGCAAACAAATAAATTGCCACCAACATAATGCAAATAAAAATACTTGAGATTACATTTCTGAGCTCCTATTTTATGTTATATATTCTTTTTTGAGATGGTCAGTCAGTTATGCCCACAAGAAATAATATAGGAAGGGTACCAGAAAACATTCATGGGGCTGCAAAGAGTCGGACATGACTGAGCGACTGAACTGAACTGAACCAGAAAACAAAGTTTACTGTAGTCTTAGGTCCTATAGAAACAGTTACCACATGCCACAAGAGACCATACACGGTGGGGATGGGGGTGCCAAGGAATAGGCCTCGACAAAGCAGATCCAGGATCCATGCAAATACCTTAATTGAAGGTCACAGTAGCGTACGCGAGAAAAGGGATGAGAAGATGTGATTGGTGGTTTGAATGTTACTAGGTGCTGGGCAGTCGAGGACAGGAAGGAGAACTTGTGATATGGAGGGGCTAGCCCTATCCTACAGGTGCATCAGATCTCTTGGGAGGGTCTGCATACCCTGTTTTCAGGTATGTATATGCAGCAGAGAAAAAATTATGAAGTTTCAAAGGTTTATTGTACACTGTAACACTCCTAAAAATTAGGAAGATACCTAGACAGCATATTAAAAAGCAGAGACATCATTTTGCTGACAAAGGTCCATAGAGTCAAATCTATGGTTTTTCCAGTAGTCATGTACAGATGTGAGAGTTGGGCCATAAAAAGGAGGCTGAGTGTAGAAGAATTGAAGCCTTTGCATTGTGGTGCTGGAGAAGACTCTTTAGAGTCCCTTGGACTACCAGGAGATCAAACCAGCCAATCCTAAAGAAAATAAACCCTGAATATTCACTGGAAGGACTGATGCTGAAGCTGAAGCTCCAATGCTTTGACCACTTGATGTGAAGAGCTGACTCATTGGAAAAGACCCCGTTGCTGCAAAGACTGAAGGCAGGAGAAGCGGGCAATAGAGGATGAGAAGATTGGATGGCATCACTGACTCAATGGACATGAGTTTGAGGACACTGCAGGAGATAGTGAAGGAGAGGGAAACCTGGTATGCTGCAGTTCATGGGGTGGCAAAGAGTCAGACAAGACTTAGAGACTGAACAACAACAGAGGTTACCATACTAATAACATAGTGTGTTCAGGGCCCTCAAGACCACCCTTGCATTCAATTCAAAAGTTGTTACACCTATTGGTTATGGTTTATTACAGTGAAATGATACAGATCAAAATCAGCAAAAGAAAAAGGCATCTTTTCCTGGGTATAGTCCAGGAAAGACCAGCACAAGCTTTCAGTGGTCATCTCCCACTGGAGTGATGTGAATAGTACTTAATGATTCAAGCAGTGATGCATACCAACACACGTGGAATATAGCCAACCAGGGAAGTTCATCCGAGTGTTTGTCCCCAGGGATTTTACTGATTGTAGAGAAGTATTCAGATATACCTGGCTGATCTTAGGTATTCAGTCTCCAATCACACCTGAGGTCAAACTGGTTTTGCATGGCCTAAGACTCCCACCATAGATCACACTGTCATCATAAACTATTTGATATGTATTAAGGCCCAAGTTAAATAAGGATACTGTTATGAGGCAACATATTCCAAGGCTTAGAAGTTGTTTCCTAGGAACAGGTCAAGGGCCAGACTTTTCCTAATAATGCGCAGGGCTTGAACACCCCAGATCTGCTAGTCATCATTTTTTAAACTTTATTGAGTTATAATTGATATACAAAAATTGCACACATTTAATGTAAAAATCTTGATGAATTTGAATGTCTGCTTACACTTGTAATACCATTACTACAACTAAAGTGCTAACAAACCATCACCTCCAAAATTCCCTTGAGTTCTTTTATGTTTTGCTTTTCTTTATTTCTGGTAAGGACACAGCATAAACTCTATCCCCTCTCTATATTTTAAAGTGCACAGTACTGTATTGTTATGGGTACTTTGCTGTACAGAAGCTCTCTAGAAGTTATGTAACTGAAAATTTATATCCACTGAAAGGCAATTTCACATTTTACACACACTCTTTCCCCTAATAACTACGATTCTATTCTTTGCTTCTATGGATTTGACTATGTTATGTACCTCATATTAATGGAATCATGCAATATTTGTCCTTCAGCAATTGCTTATTTCACTTTGTAGTGTCTTCCAGTTTCATTTATGTTGTTGCAAATGGCAGGATTTCTTTTCAAGAAATAATCTTTATGGAATAAATAATATCCCATTTAGAGAATTTTATAAATAATATTCCACTGATATATACTTCCATATTTTCTTCATCCATTCATCTCTTGATGGCCATTTGTGTTATTTCCATATTATGGCTATCATCAGTAATGATGAAATGAACAGAGAAGTACAGATATTCCTTCGAGATCTGGATTTTGATTCTTTTAGATATGCACCCAGAAGTGAGATTGCTGGATCAAACGGTGGTTCTACTTTCAATTTTTTTGAGGAAGCTTCATGTTATTTCCATAGTGGCTGCACCATTTGATATTCTCACCAACAGTATATAAGAGTTCCTTTCTTTCCCACCTCCTTGCTGACACTATCTTCTATTTTTTGATAAGAGATATCCTAACAGATGTGAGGTGACATCTCTTTGTGGTTTTGCTCTGAATTTCCCTATTAATTAGGCATTTTGAATATTTTTTTTGTTTTGTATTTGGTGGCCATATAGCTGTCTTCTTTGGAGAAATGCTTCCCAAGTCATTTGTATATTTTTTTAAAGTCAGGTTATTTGTTTCTTTCCCTATTAGGTTGTAGAAGATTCTTACATATTTTGGATGTTAATCAATTATTAGGTAGATTGTTTGCAAATCTTCTCTCCAGTCTGTTTGTTATCTTGTCTCTTGATTGTTTTCTCTGCTATGCAGCCTTTTAGACTTTTATATTTCACTTGTTTATGTTCTGTTTTGTTGCATGTAGTTTTGGTATCAAATCCAAGAAATCATTACCAAGACCAATATCAAGACATTTTTCTTCTATGTTTCCTCAATAAGTCTTACATTTTAAGGGCATTCTTTTAAGCTTTTTATACATTTTGAGTCAATTTCCACATACAGTGTTAAAATGGGGCTTCTCCTGTGGTTCAGTGGTAAAGAATCCGCCTGCAATGCAGGAGCTGCAGATCAAGGTTTGATCTCTGGGTTGGGAAGATCCTCTGGAAGAGAAGATGGCAACCCACTCCAGTATTCTTGCCTTGAGAATCCCATGGACAGAGGAGGCTGACGGACTACAGTGCACAGGGTCATAAAGAGTCAGATACAATTGAAGCAACTTAGGATGAACACACATAGTGTTAGATATGAGTTCACTTTCATTCTTTTATAAGTGGGTATGCAGTTTTCCCAACACCACTTGTTGAAGAGACTATCTTGTTTCCATTTATGTATTATTGGCACCATTGTTGAGATCAATTACCATGTATATTTGGATTTATTTCTATACTCTCTGTTCTATTCCTTTGGTCAATATGTCTCTTTTTAAACTGCTATCATATTATTATTATTACTTTTTACTGTAGCTTTGTGATGTATTTTGAAGTCAGAAAGTGTGATGCTCTCAGCTTTGTTCAAGATTTTATTTTTTTGACTATTTAGGACATGACTTAGCAACTGTACAACAACAAAGATCTTTTATAGTTCCATAGAAATTTAGGTATTCTATTTATGGCAAACTTGTGATGGAATTTTGCTAGGGATTACATTAAATCTATAGATCTCTATGGGTAGTATTGTCATTTTAACAATATTAATCTTATGATCCATGGATACTAAATATCTTTCCATTTATTTATTTCCATTTAATTTTTTTCACCAGTGTTTTATAGTTTTTCAGTACACAGGTCTTTCACTTCCTCATTTAAGTTTATTCTTAAGTATTTTGTTCTTTGATACTGTTATAAATGGGATTATTCCTTTAATTTCCTTTTTATATAGTTGGTGTGTAGAAATAACTGATTTTCACATATTGATTTTTCATCCTGCAATTTTGATGAATTTATTAGTTCTAATAGTTTCTGGCTGAGTCGATGTTTCTATGTATAAGATTGTGTCATCAGCAAACTGAGACAACTTTACTTTCTTTTCAACCTAGATGGCTTTTATTTCTTTTTCTTGAATAAATGCTTTGTTTAGGATTGCCATAAGTGACTACATTGAATGTAAATAGATATCCATGTCTTTTTCTTCTTGTCTTAGAGGGAAAACAGATTTTACTGTTGAGTCAAGATTTGAAGCAGACCCTGTTCTAGATCCAGGGGAACATTATTTAAAATGGTAAGGTCACTTTTTAAAATAAAATTTACATTATGCAAGGGGAAGTTTCTAAACAAAAGAGTAAATAGAGAATGTAATTTCAGAGTTTGAAATGTAATTAAAATAAAAAGGTATCATGGTATTGATAGAAATTTTGGCTGGAGTTTTTATTTTACATTGTTTGATGAGATCAGATAAGATCTCTTTGAGGAAATTATATTTAAGCAGAGACATATATAAATCTATCACTACACATCTATATAAAAATAAGGGAAAACATTAAAATTCAGTAATTAAAGCTAACCTGTGACATACACTCATCGAAAAGTGTAAGTTACTTAAGAAAATAGGAAAAGCCCAGTGTAGTGAAGGCAGATTTTGGGGGCACATGCATCTTGATCATATGTTGGAGTTGAATAGGAAGAAGGCAACGTTTTTCTGACAACAGACATAGGAATGGCTAAAATACCTCTGGATATTATAACAAGATATTTTGTAAATTAGAAAAATGAATAGAAGAATTGTCACTGTAGATTTGGCAATCCCCAGGACTGTTATTTTATATGTTTGTTTTGCAAAATGTAAAATTTTAAAAAGGGCTATAGTACTTCTTTTTTTTTAAATTTGAAGGGTCAAATCCCTGCCCATATATAAGATTATTAGGGAGTGGTGGGAAATAGAGATGGATAATAGGGAATGGAAAATCAGTTTAATGGGTGCCTTCAATGCCAGTAAATGAGGGTTTCTTGGGTGCTTATTATCATATAAGACTAAAGAGGTATTATTGTGTTCTTTGTATTACCACTTAACAGTTAATGGTGGAAAAGAATGAATGGGTCAGGAAGGCAAGAGGCAAACTCCCCAAATTCTTTATAAAATGTGGTAATTATTGCTAAATATGACATTAATGACAAAAATAATGACATTACTAACAGTGTAGCAGCATAATGTGGTATAAAGGGCATAGGCCTAACAGGTCAGTAAATCTATGTCTGCTATTAACTGGTTGTGTGACCATAAATAGGTCACTTTACATCACTTAACTTCAGTTCTTCCATTTTTAAATTAACCTTTTAAGGTTCTTCTGAGTTTAAAAATTGTATGATTTAATGTTGAGTGCCTTGTAACAAGATTTAGTTATAATTTGTGTCAAAACTTGTTCAAAAAAAAAAAAAAAGAATCTGAGAATGAAAGGATTTGCATTTGATAATATTCTAGGTTGTATTTTCTGAGTCTCCTTAAATTATCTATATCCCAGTGCTTGTGTTCATTAATAATCATTGTGAGCCACATACAAGAGAGTGGATTCGGTCTTTCTTCTGCTATTCTGACTTCTCTCTTTTTTAAAAACTTTTATGCATGCCTCATGCAGATTTCAAGACACCATTAAATAACATGAAATATTTGTTTGTGATTTATATTAGATATAGTATTCAAAGAGGTGTGTGCTTCATGAGTGAATGAATTCAGTTATGGGTTGATGAATCTGATCGACAAATCGTTTAAAGTAAGAAAAAATACAAATGTGGAATTGCAAAACTGCCTATAGGTGTCTTGTTGGAATTTTACCATTGCCATATTGTTAATCTTTCTTCTGTTCTCTCTTCATCACTTATTACAAAAGGAGATATTCTTCAGAGAACAAGAATCTTTGTATATGTGCCTGACAATAAAAAAGGTAAAAATAAAGTGTTAAGAAATTAAACAGATATCTTCCTTTTTAAAAGATATCTTCCTTTAAAAGAATATCCCCTTTTATAATAAGTGGTGAAGAGAGAACAGAGGAAAGATTAACAGTACAGCAATGGCAAAGTTCTAATAAGACACCTTTAGGCAGTTTTGCAATTCCACAATTGTATTTTTTCTTCCTTTAAAAGATAAAAACAAAGTGTTAGCAGAACAACAAATTAAGCAGATAGATGGTTACTTATCATATCTAAGTTTCACTTTTACTCTGTGGAGAGTAACACCCTTTAAGAAGAAACTTGTGCTTCTTAACATCTCCATTAAGATGATGTTTTTGTCTGTTGAAATGATATATAACTGGCTGGAAGTACAATTTTTATCATTATCTCAAGAGAGAATAATCAGTTACAATATATGTGCATTTAGACTATAAGGCAAATTATCAACACATAAATATAATTCACACCAGTACGAATAGTGTCAAGCAAAGAAGATAATTTTCTGTTAAATTGAATATTCTCTGTCTCTTATTATTTAAAATATAGAAAACTATTTTTTTCTAGCAAGCATCCCATTCTTAACTGCCTTCTTAACAATTCAAGATTGTTATATTTGAAACGATTTCAGTCTTATACATATGTACCTAGTCAACTTCCCTCTGTGTATGGAGTATGTAACATCTTCTGAATTCAAGAAATATGATTTCAAACTCTCAATACTCTAGTGCACACATACACACATATTCCCGTAAGTTGTAAATAGCTGTTATCACTTGTTAGGATAACTTAATTAAACTTGCTTATTAAAAACCTTTAATTCGTTAGTGATAAAATCTTGATTAGTACATTTTCCTGCTAGGTGACCTTCTAATTTAATAGAAAATGAATTTTTAAATGGGAAAAAATGCCTGTGGCAGAGATTTTGTGCTAGTGAATAGAGTTTGCAATACACATAGGGACATATTTGAGCCTAATTAGTAAGGGTGCAAATGAATTTTTATTTTATACACCAGAAGTGTCATTGATGAACCACAGTGAGGAATTTGAAATGCATTCAGATTGGCAGTGTGGGACTGAAATCTGTGGGAAAATCACAAGCTAATTCATTGATTGCCTCTTGGAAATTACTGCTGTTAATTGTTAGGTAATTAACATGGAGCTACAATTATACTGGCCTAAGGGGGTGATTAATGTTTCAACATGTCACATTAGCAGCCGCTGGATTTTCAAAGCTTTTCTTTTCATATGGTAAAGGAGACAGATGGTATATTGTCTATGGATTTTTTTTTTTAAACTAAAGTTTGTGCTGAAAGCAAGTATGTGAATTTTCTGTTCTTGAGCCTCCTTTTATAGATTTAAATTTTAACAAAAGAATTTGATAACTTTCATGAAATAATGTAATATTTGCTAATGATATTCCTCTACTTAAAATATATTGTTAAATAAGAAATTTATTTTAATATTATAAAAGCAAAACTGTCTTCAGTTTGAGGAGTCAGCATTTTTCTTTATGACAGGTCTTAAATTATTTAATGATGGTAAGAAGAAAAAGAATTGTACAATATCATATTTATAACAATCAATATAATTTAAGCAGAAACCAAATGAACCATGCTGAACAGATGCTTTTAGTAACAGTAATATAGAGTACATTAATATCTCTTTCAGTATTTCCTACCTCTGTCACCATTTTTTCTCCTTAAAGCTATGTGTTCTCAATAGTCCAGAACCTACTTTGGCCCCATTCATTGTGGCATGGATTTTTCAGAATTGTCATCTGAAGCGAATTGATCTCTAAACATCAAGACTAAAAATTTAAGAAACAGAAAAAAATAAAAGCAGCTCCTTAATTAGGGAGGACCCATGCAGAAATCAACAATACTTATTAGAAAGTTAGCTTGAGATGTTTTATTACGTGTTAAGGATTTTCTATACAAATACTTTTTTATCTCAATATCATTATGTTAAACCATCACAGAGTTTGGGGTGCAGCTATCTTATGATTCAAATAACTGTGAAAAATTACATTCAAACTTTAGTTACTTCTATAATTATAAAAATCAGTTTTGATCTTACAAATCTAATTTCATTTGAACATTAATCAACACTTTATTGATGCCATGGATACAGACATACTTTTCTACAGCAATATTTTGTAGCCCTTCTGTTTTCATTTGGAACCCATTTTGGCTGAAATGGTTAAAAAGTTTTCAAAGTATTTTAATTTTTGATGCAAGTCAATGTGGTACATTACATTTTGTAAAAAGATACATTCAATACTAAAACCTAAGTGAGTTCCAAAAAATTCTTAAGGTCTTCAAAGGTGGCTTCAATAAAAACTCAATTAAGGCACATTATTTTAAAAGGTAGAATGGATATCTAGCAGTTCAAAGAACAACTTCTTTTATAATTTTTTTTTCTCTGTGAAAATTTGAGATGTCATTTTTCTTGGTAGCCCCATACTGAGGTCTTTGTTGTGACTGCGGGTCTCTAGCTTTTATATTGATTTGTACTACTTCAACAAATGACAGAAATCTTTATTATCTACAGCCAAGCCTTCTATTAACTTTTAGTGTCTATTAAAACCAAAAATGTGAAAGAAAGCCAGTACTTCTAATTTAGTCTTTTAAAATAGAGAATTACTGAAATCTCGATTTTAGACAAACCTGTATTCAGATCTTTCTGCATTTCTTTTACATCCCAAATCAATTGCAGTTGTTCAAATGCCCATTTTACTACCAAGTTGACATTTCACCTCAGTTCCTCTTTTCTTTGCTTATTATAATTAAAAAAAAAAAAAAAAAGCTTGCCATGCTGGACAGAGTAGAATATGCAGTGAAGCTAAATTAAGTGCATACATTTTTTATTGGTGAAAAACTTTCATCAAATGTCTCTTTTCATTCTGCTTTAATAATGGGTTTAAGGTGAAATAAGGGATTCTGATTTTGATTAGAAATTGTAAGCAGTAAGTTAAAATTTGCATTTGAAAGTTCCTTAGGAAAAGTGGAAGACTTTATCTACTTAACTTGGACAGTAGGGGTCACTCTAATTCTTTGAAGATAAAGTAATAGGAAGATTATTAGCCACAGACAAGAGCGTTCTTAAAGCTACTTTAGGGGTAGGAGAGAAACTCTTTTCTAAATAAAAAGCTAAATTAGTGCAACTACAAATTTGATGTATACACTACACACACACACACACACACACACACAATAATTCAGGACTCCGGTTGTCCTGCATTAATTTTTGTAGAACTACTGTGGTTTTAAACTTGAGTTGTGGTCTGCTGTATATCAAAGGCTTCCAGAAATTCCATGACTAACCCATCTCATGAATGTTATTTGCACATTGCTACTGGCTCTTTTCACTTCACCCAGATTGTAGCAATCTTCATGCTTTTTTAAAAAGCATGGGTAAATAGCAGTCAGAAAAGTGTTTAAATTCCCATTAGACATACAAAAAAGAAAATTCATTACGAATACAAATATTGGTTTACCATTCTTAGAGATCAGCTCAGTCTAAAATGTAGACAAAATGAACTAGTCATTAAGAATGGCATGACACAGTAAAACAGTCATTTAAAAGTCAATTATTTCATGTTCCTAGCCTTTGAGATCCCAAAATCTGGTGTGAGAGGTAGAAATGAAAATAATCAATACAGTGTTATGAAGTAAGGCCTGTTCTTGGAAAGAAAGCGAAGTTGTGGGAAAAAGGAAAGAAAAACTGAACCTGTTGGTATAAACTAGTGGCAATATTTTAGCCAATGGAGAGTAGGGGTATTTCAGGAAGAGTGGTGTGCAAAGCCCTAGGAAGCGAAGGCTGTGAGAGAAGTTGAGAAAATCAGTAGACCTATGGGGGTGTGGGCTCACAGTTCATGAATGTCATGTTACATTTGATGGGAGGAGTCATGGCAATAGATGGAAGGAAGCTCCTTAAGGGTATTTACTGTACACCTTGTTTATTCATGCTTAGTTCTGTAAGAACTGAGGATCTGACATGATAAGATGAAGGCCTTTTTTTTAAAAAAAAAGTTCACAAAACTATCAGTTATTACTCAAAAATAATCAGAAATCAAGCTTAGACAATCAGTCCTTATTCATGAACTCGGCACAGATTTATCAAGTGGCTAATATATATAGGTCATGGTTTTAAGTGTTAGATTTATAGGATCGAATTAAACATATACATTAACATAAGTGAAATAGATAGCCAGTGGGAATTCGCAGTATGACACAGGGGAACCCAAGGTTGGTGCTTAGGGCCAACCTACAGGGGTAGAATGGGGAGGGAGGTGGGAGGAGGGTTCAAGAGGGAGGGGATATATGTATACCTATGGCTGATTCATGTTGATGTATAGCAGAAACCATTGCAATATGGTGAAATAATTATCCTCTAATTAAAAATAAAAATAAATATATATGTATATCTATATATGAGAAGACGTCTCTTATACAAATCACATTCTCACCGAAGGAGGTAGATTCCAGAGATGAAATATGACTAAGTTAATGTAAGGTATTGAAAGTGCCATGGTGGCAACAAACAGTGCAGAATAAAGAAAGTGACTTGGAAGAAGCCACTTGGCATAGCTCACAGAGAGAAGGTTCCCAGAGAAGGAGGCCAATGACTTGTCACCTGTTGAGAAAAAGAAATGAGCTACTTGAGGATTTGGAGGACTGGCATTTCAGGAAAAAGGGATAGTAAGCACAAAAGCCTGAAGGCAATTTGTTTTAAAATATTTATTTGTTTATTTGGCTGCACCGGATCTTAGTGGCAGCATGCAGGATCTTCACTGAGGCATACAGGATCTAGTTTCCTCTGACCAGGGATCCAACACAGGCCCCTGCATTAGGAGTGCAGAGTCTTAGCCAGTGGACCCCCCTGAAAACACTTCAGAGTCTTAGTCAGTGGACCACCCTGAAGGCACTTTAATAGAAAAACATTCTGAGAATGGCAATAATGATTGCTTTTGACCTACTGGAGGTAAATAACACACTGGAGCAATTTTGAGTACAGAATCTGGTATCCACCTAATCTGAATTCAAATTCTGGTCAGCCGTCAGGGACCTTAGGCAGATTATGTAAGAATGTTAATCCTCAGTGTTCTCTTCTCAAAAATGTGGTGATACCTTACATGTTGGGCTTCTTTGGTGACAGCGGTAAAGAATCCTCCTGCAATTCTGAAACCACAGAAGACATGGGTTCGATCCCTGGGTTGGGAAGATCCCCTGGAGGAGGGCATGGCAACCCACTCCAGTATTCTTGCCTGGAGAATCCCCATGGACAGAGGAGCCTGGTGGGCTACAGTCCATTGGGTCACAGAGAGTCGGACGAGACTGAAGTGACTTAACACATACATATCAAGTAATTTCTGTCATCTGTTTAAGATAAAACAGTGATAGAACTTTTAGCAGAGTTCCCAGCATATATGTAGGCAGTGAATAAAGCTTACCTTACCCTTTTCAGATCCATCTTCACCTCTGCAGTGTGGAACTGTGCTACTTGCTAACCCAGCATATTTTTTGTTTGTTAATCCTCAAATAGTATGTTTGCATGTTGTGGGGCTTCCCAGGTGGCTTTAGTGGTAAAGAAACTGCCTGCCAATACAGGAGACATAAGAAATGTGGATTTGATCCTTGGGTTGGGAACATCCCCTGGAGGAGGAGATGGCAACCCACTCCTATTCTTGCCTGAACAATCCCATAGACAGAGGAGCCTGGTGGGCTGCAGTCCATCGGCTTGCAAAGAGTTTGACACAATTTGAGTAACTGAGCCCACAGTATGTATGTTTATCTTTACAGTGAACTCTTTTTTTGTATTCTTAATTCAAAATTAGACAAAGAATATTATAAAGGATAAAATCTCGCCAATAAGAAGGGAATATGTTGTTTGTTCTCCGTTATCCTTAATCAATCCTTAATCATTCTTACTGTTATTCCAAATTTATAAGAAGAGTATCCAGCATATTTCAGGCCCGTGTAAGAAATGATTACATTTGGTAATAAATAATATAGATTCATCAAAATTTTTTCTAAGAAATTGTCAAAGCAGACTATTTTTGTAGGCCTGCCAACTTTGAGTGAGTCTTTTAAAATCACTTAGCTAGCTCCCATTGTTTTGTTCTACCTCTGATTTATTTGTGGACACTGCTTCTAAATAAGACTCTTCTTATCCCATAACTAAAACGCTTCCTTTGGCTCTAGCATTTCCAACAATCCTGTTCTTAACTTTTCTCTCCTACTTCTTTTGTTGACAATATATCTCTTACTATTGAGCCTCATTGCCGATTCCCTAAACCTCTTTTTCAAAATAAATCCTCTGACCTTCTTTTTCTAAAGTCTAATGACCAAAACAGACTCTCACCAGCCCTCCAAGTAATCTTATCTCTTCTGTCACTGACTGTATAAATTTACGCCTGCCACAGGCAAACCGATTTCAGTCATGTTTTGTGAATACTTACCACAGAACCTCCTTGTGTAATGGCATCCTATTTATTCTTCTTTCTCATTCTCCCCATAACTTCCCCCTGCCTTTTTCCTTGATAGACTACACAGTATATTTCTGGATGTTCCAAGGGTTATTCAGGCACACTCCTTATTTTATGGCTGAGGTCAATATTTCATATCTCTTTCTGCATATAATAAAGAGGTAAGTTGTTACAACAGAAAGGGACCTTAAAAATAATGTAATTCAATCCTTATTCTACATAATAAAAAAGGAATTTAGGATATATTTTAGAACCAGATCTTCACAACTCTTACTCCATTTTCTTTGCAGTTCACAAAAGATCATAAAGTTATGGCTTGAATGTGCTTTGTATGACCCTCATACTTTTAAATATTTTTAGTTGTTTCCAAACTTGAATAATCTGAGATTTCATATAGAACTCTGGATTTCCAAATTCTCTTTGAAGTCAGATTATTTGATAATTCTTGATGCTTATGATTTGACAGTGCTTGGCTAAATCTAAGAAGCACTCACATTAAAGAGATTGGTCTCTCCAATTGGCCATTTTCAATGATTCTCTAATAGTTCATACTCTTCTCTCTACTATTGATTTATGTTACTTGCCTGTCCCCCCACAGGGATTTTACTTATGATTTCTTTTTCTATAGCCAAATGATTCTCATGTGAGCTGATGAAAACTTGAGGAATTTGGCTGAGTTTTCACATTTCTGGGGATCTAGGACTGTAAAGAAGTATCAGACACACAGCTCATAGGTACGCTGTTGACCTGTGAGTGTACAATGGCGCTTCAATGGATCTATGAAATTCCACAAGCAGGCTCCATGAGTTTTCTCTGTGTGAGGCACTGAACTAGGCTCCAGGATCCCAGTGAGAAATAAAACAATCCTTGGAGGATTTTACTTGATTATAAAACTGCACTGAAATATTCTCAAGGTTGTGATGCACTATTATGTCTTATTTGCATCAAAGATATAAAATAACCAGCAAAAGATACATTTATATTAATGTTATCAATATAATATAATCATTAAGGTAGGGTTCCCTGGTGGCTCAGTTGGTAAAGAAATCTCCTGCAATGCAGGAGACCCAGGTTTGATCCCTGGGTGGGGAAGATCTGCTGGAGAAGAAATGGCAACCCACTCCAGTATTCTTGCCTGGAAAATCCCATGGACAGAGGATCCTGGCGGGCTACTGTCCATGGGGTCACAAAGAGTCAGGCATGATTAGTGACTAAACCACCGCCATGTGAAACAAATAATATTAGAAATAATCAGGCAACACCAGCACCAACAATGAAACTTTATCGGACCATTTGACCATTGGTTATTATCAGCTGCAGAAGGGTATTCCTACTGGTCATAATAAGCAAAAATGCTTCTTCATTTAAAGGTGTGTAAACATTTTAATTGGAAATATTACCCTAATGTTTTTATGTATTGATGTCCCAAATATTTGCTGTTATGTAGGGGTTCTTAGAATTGTAAACAATTTATGTGTTATATGGCAAGGACATTGGCATTGCTCTGCTCAAACTAAACTATAATTGAAAGCTAACAAACCAGATCTTTTTACCAAATAGATGCTTTTCTCTTACTATTGGTTGTGCATGTATACCAAACAATTTCCTCAAAGGCAATGATAGATTTTGCAGATCTATTCATACCCTGTTGCTCTGTTGACTAATCAAGATGTGTGTTAAGCACCTACCTCTGTCATGCGCAGAGCTGGCAGCTTAGGAAAAGCAAAGCCATTGTTCAGCACAGGATTTTGCCTTCATTACCACCATGATCTGATTAATCAAGCAACCAGCATCAGTGTAATTAAGACATCAGAACTCTTTCCGGCACCAAAACTTTTATCTGAGTAATTTCACTGAATGAAAAAGAATAAATTGAAATAAATTTTAATATTCATACTCATTTATTCTCTAGAGCTGACTAATGCATGGTATGAGATGGCAGTTAGAGAATTGCAAATGCAATGCTTTCTGTATACCCTTTTCAAATTCAGTGAAATCATTCAAGCAAGTAATAGCAATGGGGTGAATACTAAAGGTAAAAGGACTTCTAAAGGTCAAGGTCCTCATTATTCCCACTTGCTGAATGCCTGGTGAGCCCAGTACTTTAGACTTTGTACAGAAGTACTTGGTCCTTGTCCCAGAGACTCAGAGATGATATTAAATAGACATGGATAATTGTATTAGCCAAGCAGATGATTAGCTTCAAAATAGAGATTTTTCTAAATTTTTAAAAATTTGTCTATTTTTATTTTGTCATTCTGTACTTTTGTTTCTCATACTTCGTTCTTTCTGGAATGAAAAAAGAGGTTAAGCCTTGCCTCCGACAAGAATCATAGAAGATGTGATTTTGTGAAGAGACTGTTTTTAAGGGAATATAAAAATAGACTGGATGTAGAGAAGAGGAAGATGGATTGTTACAACCATGACTAGAAAAATAGAAAGCAATACAGAGTTGGTCTGGAGAGATTAAAAGTATAATGAATGAGTCTACATAGATAAAAGGGGTGTTGAGAATGGAGTCAAAAGCTGATTTAGCCATGTACATGCAAGGCTGGTCTACTCCAGACTGAAAAGTTTGGTTTACCAGACTGAATTTATGTCTGTCTGAAAGTTGTCCAATTCTGCTATTATGCCTTTTTAGCAAATAACAATGATGACTTTTTGAAAAGCATGTAATAAAATATATTTCTTGGAGTTTTTGTTTACCCCAATCTTCTGAAATGTCATTTGCATGAAAAATAGCTTACCATACTCATTTGGTCGTTTTTATTACTATTTATTATAATTCATAAATGGTTCATAAATGAACAGCTTGTGTATCTAAATTGAAAGGAAATGTCCCAGTTGAATCATGCTTTCAACTTGTGATTTCTTTTGGATTAGTAACTGTAAAATATGTAGGCATTTACTGTGTTCTCTATGACATCTGGCCTTGATAAAACATTAGTTTTGCAATTTCTTTCACATTTAGAATATTTTCTTTTGCTTTCATCTGTTTTTTAAAGAAATATTCTTCACTTTCATTTCTCAGAATTATGACAAATCAGAGTATGTAACAGGGTTAAATTCAATGTATATTAGAAGAGTAAAGAATTCACTGAGGCAAGGCTAATCATCATTTAGATTATCAGTAGAAAATGATTAATAAACAATGGATTGCGCGACAAGTTCTGTTGATGCTATGTTTGGGTAGCCAAATGTTCTAGCTTTACAAATGAAAAAAAATCCTTAAGAAGCTTATGGGAGAAAGTAATCATTCAAATTACAAACTTAAGAATTTCGAATTACATACTTCATCAAGTTGAGCCTTACTGAGTAGATTTGGTATAAGAGAATGAAATAATTACTTAGTGTTTTAACTAAATGGAAAACAATTTTCCTATGCATATCATTTATTTTGTATATGATTGCTACAATAGATAACCTTGAGGAAAATTGCCAAGAATTTATTTCTGGAAGATAGCAGTCAGAAATATTAAAAAATATGTTGAAGAATGAGCATTTATATAGATATTTTTCCTTAGGAATTTCTTTTGCTAAGTTAAAATTTTGAAATACTTCTACTTTTGGGAAATCTGATTTTGAAAAATAAATCTGGAGAGATGTTTGGGAAGATGTACTGAACCTATTTTTCCGAAGGTTGAATTGAAGCTGAAGATTTGACTCAATAGAATTTTTCAACAAATGGTATGCATGTGGACTTTTGAACTTAATAGCCTACAATAATATCATATTTTATATGCTAAATCCTTATTAATTTTTTAAAGTTAATTAAGAATAAAAACTTTGGAGTTTAACAACCTGGGTTCAAATCCTAGTTTGCCACTTAAATAATGATGTTGGACAGATTATTAAGTTTTCCAAGGGAAGTTTTTTTGTCTGTAAAATGATCATAATAGCAATGCCTACCTATTGCTACTATGGTGGCAAGGAAGGAAGGGATGTAAAACATTTAGAATGGTGCCTGAGAATACTAACTTTTTCTGAGTGTTCATTATTCTACACAATACTATGAAATATTATTGAGATTTCTGTGGTTTTTATAAGAAATTAAGAAATCATTATCTCTCAAGCGTAGACTTTGAAATAAGTGACACATTGTCAGTCATCCTTCTTTTTCAAAGATTTATTATGGCTTGAATTTTACTTATGTGATAATATTAATGTTGCCCTAAGAATAACCTGCATGTCATCATTGTTGTTTTGTTACGTAGTTATGTCTGACTCTTTTGTGACCCCCATAGACTGTAGCCTGCCAGTGTCCTGTGTCTATGGGATTTCACAGTCAAGAATACTGGCACGGATTGCCATTTCCTTCTTCGGGGGATCCTCATGGCCCAGGGGATCTTCATGACCCACGCCTCCTGAGTCTCCTGCATTGTAGGTGGGTTCTTTACCACTGAGCCACTGGGGAAGCCCAGCAATAACCTGCTACCAAAAGATAAACATTACTAGTGTATCAGATGTAAGATCTAGCTTCTGGGATGGGGCAGCTATTCCCAGCATTAAAACATTAATGTTACAAACTGTAGTAAGGACTAAATACTGAAGGAGAGCTATTACTGTTCTCAATGTTGAATCTGTGAAGTTAACTGAAAGTAAACATTCAAATTAAGGATGGCTGATTTGGAGCTCTGTAATTGTGTTGGGCAAAATGAATTGCAGACTAATCTTGATAATATGTTTCCTTTTGATATTTTTAAATTTATGTCATATTATCTTCCAATACACCCTCTTCATCTTGATTATGAAGACCTCAAAGGTCTTTTTATTCAAATAGTCTATTTGCTTTATCTGAAAGAAAAGTAGTGATTTGAACTTTGTTTTAAATGGGTCTCTATAGGAGACAGTGAGGGCTGATTCTTACTGTATTCTTTTGACAATTTTCTTCAGGCTGACAACTTCATAAAGGAATGATGGTAGATAAGAGGAGACAGGCTACAGAGAGTCTTTCTGATTTGATACTGTTCTATTTTACACAAAATTTATGACACAAAACTTTTTAACAGCTACGGCTCTGAACATTTCGTCTGCAGTCTGTGGTAGATATATATCAACACCTAGCAACTTGTGAGAAGTTAATAACTAATAATTCACAGATGTTTTTTAAACTACTTCTATATAAATAAGAGAAAGAAAGACAGACAGGGATATGAAAAAGGCCTACAGAATTGTATGGGGTATGGATGGGTAAGAATATTCTTATTGTTTAAAACTTGGAGTTGACCTCTTTTAGAAGCCTATATCCTTTAAAAGAAAGTGAAATTTTACATTACTATTGAAATCTTCTTTGACAGTCATAAATATCTACCAATTCTCCAAGCATATCAGGCAAATTTTACCTTCAACAGTTTCCATACATAGAAAGCAATTAATAAGTATAGTTAATGAATATGAGTATTACTGAATAAATTACATACTGGGAAATTGTCATTTATTCATTTGAAATATTTATGAAATTATAATGCTATTCTAGGCACTAAAATAAAAAGGCTAATAATAAATAACAATTATCCTTGACAGTTTAAGATACTTGATATTAATTAGTATTAATATGAAAATGAAGTGCTTACTTTTCTACTTTGTGCTGGGTTATAGTACCTTTGGGGCTTCCCTGGTGGCTCAGATGGTATAGAATCTGCCTACAATTAGAGAGACCCAGGTTTGATCCCTGGATTGGGAAGAACCCTTGGACAAGGGAATGGTTACCCACTCCAGTATTCTTGCCTGGAGAGTTTCACGGATAGAGGAACCTTGAAGGCTACAGTCCATGGGGTCATAAAAAGTTGGACATGACTGAGTGACTAACATTTTCACTTTTTCACTTTTCATAGTACCTTCAGCAAATTTATGTGGCTGAAAATTTTGTAACCATTTATCTTTGCTTTCACACGTTGAATAATAGCATGGTTATAATTTGAAGCCAGGATGGTCTGTCAACAAGTCCATGTTCAGTTGCACTAAAGTGTCTCTAACATAGTTCTCTGCTCAGTACTTCACATATGTGATTTAATTTAATTCTCCTCCAAACTTTTCGAGGTAATTGGAGTAGTGTTATTTTATGAATGAGAAATGACCAAACATATCAGTCAGGTCTTTAACTTGCCCTGCCCACCCTTCCCATCGCTCCCTGTCTCCAGTTGGAGAGCAATTTAGCTGCAAATGATTAGCCACTGACTTTCCCCCATGGGTGGGAATTACTGCCTTAGTCCTGAAGGGGTGGGCTGGACAAGGCCCTGGAGCATCTGCTACGTTGTTTAGCACCTATCCATCCTCTAAGCTCAGCTCAATTATTTTCATGTGGAATTCTTCCCTGGTCTCTATAAACAGGTCAACTCCACTTTATGTGCTCTCAGGGCACCATGCACCTTCACTCTGTAGCATTTATTAGAGTTTCAGTTCAATTTATTTGTGAGCTAATTTAATTGTCTTCTTGGCTAGGGATAACACTCCATAAGATTATGGACAGACAGTGTCTGATTTTTGCCCAACATTAGATCTTAGAAGCAAGTAGAATAGTATGTATATGGTAAAGTGTTAGTTGCTCAGTCATGTCTGATTCTTTGCAACCCATGGATTTTGGCCTCTCAGGCTCCTCTATTCATGGAATTCTCCTGGCAAGACTACTGGAGTGTTTTGAGTAGCCAATCCCTTCTCCAGGGGATTTTCCAGACCCAGGGATCAGACCCAGGTCTAGTGCATTTCAGGCAGATTCTTTATTGTCCAGGTAAAGGCAATATAAATAGAAAGGAACATGCAAGAGCTCAACGGGGCATAAGTTAAGTGAATCAGGGTCTCTTTAAGACTGCTGGTGATAACAAAGTAGGGAAATTGTTTTTAGTTTTCTAATTTGGCCATGGTGGAAGAGGCCAGAATGAAGACACTTGCAATAAAAAGCATAAGAGTGAGGTAGTCAGAGTCTTACTTTTTACCTCTTTCTAGTGATGGACCCTGGAGAAGGAAATGGCAACCCACTCCAGTATTCTTGCCTGGAGAATCCCAGGGATGGGGTTGCACAGAGTTGGACAAGACTGAAGTGACTTAGCAGTAGCAGCAGCGATGGACTCAGTTAGGCAGGAGGAAAGAAGCAGGGCCTGCTGAGTGGGTTCTATCCATGAGTATTCTCCCTTGGCATAGACTGCATATGGAATTAAGTAAGTAAGTGTTAGTTGCTCAGTTGTGCCCGACTCTTTGCGACCCCATGGACCACAGCCCACAAGTCTCCTCTGTCCATGATATTTTCCAGGCAAGGATACTGGAGTGGGTTGCCATTTCCTTCTCCAGGGGATCATCTCAACCCAGGGATCGAACCCAGGTCTCCTGCACTGCAGGCAGATTCTTTACCCACTGAGCTATAAGGGAAGCCCCAGCATATAGAAACAGGCTGACAAATACTCTACGTGGGGGTAGCCATTAGCTGTTAGCAACAGCTCAGAATACTTATCTATACAATGAATCCCAATCATGGGGAAACCTCATGGTATCTTCTTGCTCTCTGTTTTAGGACTCACAATAAGTAAACTGTGACTTTTCCCCAAATTTCCTATGCATTTCTGGAGTTTGCAACATGGGATTATGTTAACAGCCAAACCAGAGGACTATCACTCTAGTGGCAACTCCAGGCTGTGCAATTTTTTTCTTTTTTGAGACTATTTCGCACCCCACTCCAGTATTCTTTGCCTGGAAAATTCCATGGACAGAGGAGCCTGGCAAGCTACAGTGTCCATGGGGTCTCAAAGAGTCTTATGTGACTGAATGACTATTATTCACTCACTCAGAGTTCTGTTATTATGTAACAGTTGTACCATTTATGTTTGTGTGAAAATACAATGTCCCAAGATGAATCACTCATTTGATTCATTTTCTTTCTTGAGGTGAAAAGGGTCTTCAAAGTAAAAAATGTAGTTTTGAAGTACAAGTAATAATTATGAAGGAAAATTTGATTTATTGCCAACAATATAAAAAATATAATAGCATCAAGGTGAGTGCCAGAATAGAAGGTAAGGAAGCATGGCATAAAGGCCACAGTTTATAGCAGATAAATGGAGGCCATGCAGCAGCAGCTGACAAGTTAGGAGATGGATCAGTAGCCGAAGTGCCCTAAAGGCTGTCAGAAATGCTATTGATTAGTCCATGATCGATTTTTATCAATGTGAGTAGAGTGAAGAGGGCAAATTGCCTTCTTCTGTCTCTTTTTAAATGTCTCATTGCCCTCAAAACTTATGGATATACTTAAGCCCTTTATAAACTATGTTAAACAGAACATCAGTTCTAGTAAAATCAGTACATTTGCTACCAAATACATGAAGCTGTTTATTTGGCATTGCATCAAAAATTGACAAGTTGATAAACAGAAGTTTTGCTTATTAACTGGTTTTACTTACTATAGAACACTTACGTTGTAGTAGGTGTGGTTCTGTATTTCTTTAGCTTATCTTAGCTTCCAGTTATTCTATCACAGAAGTATTATTGAGGCTGTATACAAATAAGAAAACCAGAGACTCAAAGAGCTTGTGTCTTACTGGAGGTCATATTCAAATATTTCAAGAATTGCCTTGATTAACACTGGATCAGAGTGGCTTGATTTGGGACAGTCTCGTATAGGGAATAGGAGGTTCTGAGGTTCTCATCGACAAAAGAGAAATACTAATTGAAGCCTGATCAAGTTTGTGAGTAATTCAGTTGCTATGGTTTTTGTTTTCAAGTTCCCCTGTTTTTTTCTTCTGGTCTTCAGGTACCCCCAAAAGAAAACAGGATGCACAAGAGATGAACCACAGGCATATTCCATAATAGATAATTTTTAGAGATGATTTTAAATTTAAGCTGTGTAATTGGAGAAGGAAATGGCAACCCACTTCAATATCCTTGCTGGAGAATCTCATGGACAGAGGAACCTGGTGGGCTACAGTCCATGGGGTTGCCAAGAGTCGGACATGACTGAGCAACTAACCAACAGCAAGTCTGTGTAACAAGAGTTAAGAGTAAATAATAAGAAAAATAGAGCTATAACATTGGCAGAGTTGGTATCAATTAGGTCATCACAAACCAAATAAATGGAGAATTCTATGTCAGTGAATGGTCATTTTTAAAGGTGATCACTTCTGTAAATTGATAACAGTTGAATTAGCATGAAAATAAAAAGAGGAGAGGCTGCCAGGTTTACTTTGCAGACATACTGAATGTTGAATTCTGCTAAAGTAATTTTTAGACTTAAAACTGTTGCAATTTTTTCTCCCTCTCAGCTTCTTAAATTGACAAATAGAGGCATTTATATAGCCAGACTCATGCAAAGGAAACCTTTTACTAAGTTCTGGAGTCTTTCAAAGATTTTTGGATGCTTGACTCAGAAAACAAATAGAGCTGTGAGAGGTTGGGTCAGGGTTTAGAAGGAGGTAATTTTTTTTCCAGAATCTTGTTCCAGAGCAATTACATTTGAACTTGAGAGTATGTGTCAAGAGCAGTGGGTTTTAGGTTACTTCCTAATAGTCCTGACTTTATGTTATTTTTGTGAATATCAGATTTAGTCAAATGACTGTATCACATTCTTTTAATTTCAACTTTCAAGTATTTCTTATGAATGCTTTTGAAATTTGTGTTTTTCTCCTCAAAGAACTTTGTCTTAATCTCTCAACCTGCTCAAAGAGACAGAATATTATTTAATAACATTTTAAAGTTTCGGTTACTTTTATAATTTAGAGGATCTTTAGTTTGGTTGGTATTGAGAAAAATAGCTGTTAGACAATGCTTGTCAATAATATAATAGCATAACAGTGTACCTTTCTCTTTATGGTATTGCATTTGATAATCACCTCTAATTCAGCATTTAAAAATTCAGGCCTATTATTTGTTCTCATGTTCCTCTTCATAGTAGCCTTATTTGTATGAATGACATCACCCTATTTCCAGATAAACTTCAACTCCTTTATCTAGTATCTCTTTATCTTTTACCCAGTCACTTCCCATGTCCTGTGGCTTTTTCCTTCTCAATGACTCAGCATTATCAGTCTCTCCAATCTTGATTATACTACCTAAATTTAAGCCCTAGAATAATTTCACCAATCCTGCACATCATCCAAAATCAATTTTTTTAGAACAAGATGCTTATTTACTCAAAATTCAATGTCCAGTAATTTTCTATTGAATCAATTCTAGAGACTATATCCTGAGATACAATTCCCACTATAAATTATTCTCCAAAAATTTCAGCCTCATCACCTCTTTTTTCTGGTTTTCTTTTTAGTTCAGGACTTTGTCCTGAATATCTCGTTTCCCCAATTTCTGTGATTTAATTCGTGCTCTTTGATCTATTTGGACTAATGTCCAGCTTTTCACCTCTACATTTAAATTTGGTCTATCCTTAAATCCCATCTACAAAAATCAATAATTTCCTGATTGTCCCAGTCAGATGTGAACTCTGCTTTGTTTCACAGTCTCTAAAATATTCATTCTCTATACCCGTTTGGAGACACATGGCATTAGAAATATCCAAGACATTCTTCTAAGTTTGTTTGTCGACTTCATGGCAGAATTCTGTATTCTCCTGAGTCTGTGCATATCAATTACACTGAGTCACATTGATTTACTATTTTAATTATCTGAACCTGTACTGTCTGGATAAACACAGGCTTGGTTGCCTTGTGCCTTAGAGAGAAGTCAAAATCAAATTGTATGAGAAACAAGACCTTCATAGCCATGGAACTCAAGCTTCGATGCCCATTGGAAGTGATGGAAGCAACTTTCAATGCAGTAATTCCCAGGCAATCTGACATTCTCCTGTGAAGTCAAACTCATCAGTGCCGAGATCAGTTCCAACTTCAGCCTTTGATGAGACCTTCAGAGGTGATTTTTCACAGATGATTTTCTGAGATCAAATCAGGCAAAATCTTAACAAAAATCATAACTAGAACGTTCTTTGGGTTGACACAGATGGTGTTTGGATTTCATGCTCATTAATAAATCACTTGGCAGTACACTGCTTAGGATGGGGAAAGGATGATTTTTATCTGTATTCCCTATCAGGAGATGGTAAGTGTGAGGTTCTGGCTGGGATAATTTGACGTGAGGCTTTTGGTTTCTTCAAGCTGTTAGGCAGCATGAGGCGGTGATGGCTACAGCATGCTCTGTACTCCATCACTTGTCTCTGTGTGTGTTTTCATCATTCACACAGTGGTGGGTATATGAATGACTGCCTCTGAGCACTTGCATGAGTCCTTATACTCTGTCGAGGGGAAAAGACTTCCTGGAGGAGAAAAATTCTTCTTTCCCCTGGCAGAGTAAAATGGTTAAAATGAATGCAAGTGTGTTTGTATATGTGCATTGTGTGTGTATTCACACCAACATTCTCTGAGAAAGTTAATCAAGCTTTCTGTGATTGACTAAATGTGTATACATAGCTGCTGAAGTATTATGTTTTTAAGAATTATTTCAGACTGTGGCTATAAAAATAAGTGAGTCTAGAAAGAATGGCTATTTTTTTTATTAAGTCCTTAAATGCTATAAAGTTTTTAAAAGGTACCTGATAAAGGTCTTCTTATTTATTAATATTGCTTTCTGAAATCCAGTTGATTTTCAATTTTTTCTGTAGTTTGCCAGAAATTAAATAGTTCAATAACTTAATCATTCCCCTAGCTTGATATTTATTTCATTCTCTTTCCCTGAGATATGCAAATATATGTCTCTTTGCTAATATCTTTTCTCAATTCTCTAGTTTGAAAGCTGACGCAAAGAAGTCATTAAAATTGATAGCAATATCCACCACTTCAGTGAATAAATTACACTTTCCATTTCATGGAGGTCCCATTATCTCCAGCCCTGACCCCTTCTTACTTCTCTACTTGAAAGGATTCTGATTTATCTCAAACTCTCGTGCAATCTTCCTTTCATTTTCTACCCTTAATTTTCTTATCATTTTTTTTTTTTTACACTTTTGACTTCATTCCATCATCATGGTGCTTCTCTGTACCTCATGTTTTATACTGTGCATTTCTTCTTTCTTGGCTTTGATTAGTTTTAGACTCTTCTTCTCTGCAATGACTTTTATTCTAACTAAAACCATATTTATTTCTAGATGATACGCAGAGCCCTTGAATATACTTTAATTCACCTTTTGGTATCTTTCATTTACTCTTTCTCAAAGTGCCTTAACTTTCCCCCTTTCTTTTTCATTTGGTTTGCATGTAGTGTCTCTGCTCAAAATTTACTTTTCTTTCTATTAAAAAATCATACCTTTGCCTTTTTCATATTCCTTTGGCTGCTCTGATGGCCTAACCAAAAACCCAACTTTATTACTCTGATTTCACTGTCATATTTTTTATCTGTAACAATATCTCCTGTTACTTAAACTACTTCTGGAATTATAAAGAAAGCACATTTTCTTGGCCTTTGAAAAATGTTAGAAAATATTGTAAGCAGAAAAGTGGTAAGTGCAGGAAACACTGTGTTCGTGGAATCTTTGTTGAAAGTTTCAGCTTTGAACTTCATACACAGAAAACCATTAAATGCTGGGATAATAGAACCAGTTTCATTGTATCCTCTTTGTTTGGCTATCTCTGTGGTTTATCAGTCCCCATAGACTATAGAACTGGAGGGGGTCTTGAGAGGTCATTTAATCTATTGCTCTATGGCCTGAAGGTCCTAAGGCCTCACATACTCCACAAGATACCTTTCCACTTCAGTTCTTACCAGTTTAAATGGTAGTTGAAATCCTTGGTAAATATTTGGGAAGGTCGCAAATGTCATAGGGAAGAAAGAACCTGTATCGACAGAAATTATAGAAATGTCACCCACTGAAAATTCTGAACAAGAGGTTGTTAGAACAACCAACGCATTTAGCAATTGGGAAGTATAGGTCTCTGTCTGAGTGAATAATTTTTGGTACAAATCAAGATAATAATAGATTTTAGCGGTTTGAACTAATGTTTCATAAGGATGAATATCCTTAAACTAGCGATAATGTGTGCTTTTATGCTGTATCGGAAGCAATGAGTCGAATGTATTGAGAATAATATGTCTATCTACTATCTATAAGCACTACCATCCCCTTTAGAAGGGATGACTTATTCTTTCCATTAGATTAATGTTCTGAGAAGAAACTGGTATATTGGAAATTCTTCCAAGATTGTAAATACTGGGTCATTATAGATTGAACCAAGCAATGATCATTTAAAAATGAGTCATTCTGATTCTAACAATACCTCTGACTCAGTCTCAGATTTATATTATTAAAATGCCATGAGTTTTCAAGATCAACTTTCAAATAATATTAGAAGAGGTAGGGTGGGAGCAGATTGAATAATGTCTAATTGTTTTTATAGATTAAACAGCTTCCAAGTTCAGATCTCTATATATTAGTTCCAATTTTAGGGAGATTTCGTCAGTCATTAGTGATTATAAATCCATTGACAAAATAACAATGACAAAAAATTAAAACTAAGCCAAATAATAATGACCATTGCCTTCAACAAAAATATCCAAGTTAGTCTCATCTTGTTCATTTTACACACTTAGATAAAAAACTTTATGGTTTTGTGAGCTATCATCACTTCAAGAGTTATTAAGAATTTCAGGAGTGGTATAAAGATGATCTGAAATGAGTGAACACACATCAGTATAAATGTTGAACAGATAACTCACCTTGATAGATATGTTCACTTAGAAGGAATCAACTTATTGAAATTTAAAGATCTATAAATAGCCAGGAGTTGAGAGTGATTAACAAAAAAGCAATTAATGAAAAACTGGAGAAAATATTAAATACTCATGTGGAGGCAATACAAAGCACTTTGATATAGAAATAAAATTTAGACATATAATATGTATGTGTGTATGTTCAGTAGTGCCAGACTCTTTTGCAACCCCACGGACTATATAGCCTGCTAGGCTTCTCTGTCCATGGGATTTCCCAGGGAAGAATTCTAGGATGGGTTGCCATTTCCTCCTCCAGGGCATCTTCCCAACCCAGGGATCAAACCCACATCTCCTTGTGTCTCCTGCATTGCAAGCAGATTCTTTATCTGGTGAACCATTGAGGAAAATAAGTTCTATATCTGTGCTAACATTCTTCCGATGTGATGAAAGCTTCTAATACAGACCTTGAAGATGTTACTTTAACATGAATATATTTCTAATAAAACATTTTATTTATGACAGAAGTTTTGAATTACTAAAGAATAATTCAACCTACAATGGAAATAGGTTAAAAGTCTATGGCAATTTGGAATAATACCTGTGTTCTACTAAATTAAAAAAAAAAAGCTATTAACAAATGTTTTCCAGCATTACCATTTAGAGAAATGAAGGTTAACAATACAGATAATTGATTTTGCTATGGTAACTAACAAATGCTTTGTATTCATAAAGTATATTGATTTGGGATCATCTAAAATAATTCTATTTCATTACCAGTAGTTTATAGCAGGAGAATTTTACTTAAATTTTTTGATTCTGAGAATAACTTTGGGGTTAATTGTATGCTTGTATATAAATTATGTAGAATGGTAGTCCTTACAAAGCAGATGAACAATAAATAATAGCTCTTTGTCACATTGTCATGATCATTTATGCCTAAACAATTGCAATTGCTTCCTTGCTAGGCAGTGTTCTCCAGTCTTCTCGACTGTATTCTACATGCCATTTTCAAATTAATATTCTCCAAACAACATGTTAATAGCATCATGTCCCTGGTCCAAATTGTCTTCTCATTAAATTAAATGTTAACAGCTTAACTTGGCCATCATATTTTCCTATGTATTGCATTAGCCTATTTTTTCAGATTAATTTTTCCACAAGTTCCCAGTGTAACAACCAAATTGCACTGCTGTTTACTCCAGAATATATACTTCATCCCTTCTTTCACCTGAATGCCTTTGTTAACACTTTTCAAGCTAGTGCACCATGTAGTATCATGGAATCTGTGGTGACATTTGCCTTTTTGTCTCAAATCAACTTCCCGCCTTTCCTCTCTTCTGTACCTGCATCAGAGAGAACTGTGTTTCCTAAGTTCCTTGAGGAGCTCAATTCTGAAAAAAATTAATCAGTGGGAGGCACTTAAAGGAAACTGGAAGGTGAGAGAAAGAGTAAAGTAAAAATATTTTCTCCCTTCCCGCCCACCCCCACCCCCTATTTTTTTTTCCCTCAAGCAGAGTCTGTAACAATACTCCTGTTTCCTTCATGTTCCCTGGTTCAGGTGTTAACCTCTTTCTCTGTGGTCTTAGATTCTATAAAACGTTCTGTACCTTAGGCTCTGATTAAGTCATCTGTTTAAATTTTCTTCCAACTTTAGGGTAGGGTTAGCTTTAAGGGAAAGGTATTTTCAGAAATAACTGTTTTGAGTTTTGCTTTGGCTCCTGAGCATTTCCATTCCTCGTGCATCCATTTTTCTGTATGAAGTTTCCTTAGATTATAGAATATACTGGACCATGACTGCTAGAAAGTGCCATAGATACGGGTTTAAATACTGACTTTGTAATGCTGGAGAAGCTACTTCTCTGTGTCTGTTTCTTTGCCAATAACCTAACAGTATTCTGGGGGATTAAATAAAAGCTGCATATGAAAACACAAATATAATATTCTACATACATCAGTTAATTGATACTTGGGTTTTCACTCTTCATTTTCTCTGCTATGAATTCTTTAAATGAGTAGGTATGGGTTCAGATTAATTATTTGAACATAAGGGAATAAAGAAAAATCTTTGATGATGTTTACCTTCCAGTGTATCTCATTGTTTATATCATTTATGCCCTGAAATTTCCTTATTATTAGTTAGAAGCTTAGGGTATTTTAGTTGTAGGACATATTAGATAAATTTAATGGATTATTAAACAATGATGGTAAAACAAACATTTTTAGGCAAATGTAAGAGGTCCTAAACTAAGAAAATATTATGTGACTCAGGGGTGTGTGAATATCCAGGTGAATATGGATGAACTGAAAGCAAAGAAATCCCAGAAGTCCTGAGGGAGACAAATAACAGGAGGAGGAAGGGATCTGCTGGATAAACATTAAAGTCAGGGGATTAGAATAAGGAATCAAAAGGAACTTTCCAATTACTAGAGATTTGTGATTTTTGCCCTCAGTCTGAACAGGAACTTAAACAACCTGGGACTGTTTCCCATCTATGGAGGCCATCAAATTGGGGATCAGACACATAGTTTTTTCTCCTATAATCACCCATGAGGGTGGAGCCCTTTTGTTTTGTGTCTTACGATTATTCTAGGGACACATATTTGAACCCCAGACTATTTTTCTGTTATTTCTCCCAGAAACATGACCACACGTAGTCTAGTGTTGCTTGTAGCCAGGTATTTGCATTTTGTCCTGGGAGGAGCATTGACCAACATTTCCTTTTACTTTCTTATTTTAGTTATAACAAGCCTGTGAGCTCTAACTGTACAAAGTACCCAACTCCAGGAAAGATATCTGCAAAAGAGAACATAAGTTGATTCCATTTACCCAGGTAAACATGTCTGCTTTAAGATCTTGGGATTCTAGAGAACTTCATCAAAACATTTCATTTTCTGAGTTGCAAAAGATAAATATAAGATGTCCTTAAAACTAGGACACTGAAACCCTACCAAGAAACATTGTATGTATCTGGAATAAATTTTGGTTAGATATGCTAGGATAGGGAATAACTCAACCTATATTGAAGATGACTGGTGTAGGAGTAACCTGATTTTCCCAAAGAATTTTCATCCAAGGATTGGAAGCAGAGGCTAGAATCAGGTGAGATATAGTATAAACAAAATCTCTTCTTAATTTATTGTAACTTGTCAGCTATGTAGCTCAAGATACACTTGGATTCCTGAGGGCCAAGGACTCTTCTGGCCTCCCTACTTGTGAATTTTAACCATCTTTTAAAATCATAACGTTTAGCTTTTAACCCACATAATATTCTAGAACACTGAACAAAGATATTACATATTTGGTTGAAACAATGCAAGTTATTAGATCTCTTAAATCATCTCCATCTAACATATTCTTGCTTGTCTAAATATAGAGTCAGCTAAGCAATTTAAAAAATACCCATTGCTCCTTGAAAATACACGGGATTCAGAATTTTCCCCCCTTACCAGCTGTAGCTGTTACCACTGTAATGGAAGTTAACTCAGTTTCTTGATAAAGGATTAAACCAGATTACTTTAAAACATAGAAATAGTTTTCCTTGAATAGCTTCATTCTGTTTGTTGTGTTCCTAATAGGAATGCTAAAAGATAAAGGTATTAGTGAGCAGGATTGACATATATAATGAACTATGTATAATATGATGCAGAATTAAATAAGTACTAAAAGAGAGGTGCTATCAGAATAAAGCAAAAGGAGCAATTACTTCTGATAAAAGCACTGGGGAAGATCTAATTGTAATCACATTTAAGCCATGGATTAGAACGTAGGGAATGTTTAGCTTGGGCTAAAAACTAAAGGAAGAGTTTACCAGGTTGAGAAAACAACAGAAGCAAAATCACAAATTGTGGGCATTAGAAAGTCCACTTGGTATGGAGTAGAGTTTATAATTCCTGGTGGAATGAATTGTGAGACATGTCTGGGAAGATAATTTGGGATGTAAAACATGGGATTTGAACCTTGAAGCTACAGGACTGTATTATTTTGGTAAAGAGGCACCATTTCAGGATGTTGAATAGCACTGGGTAATACTACCCAGTGCTATTCAACCTCTATTTTGAAAAAGTAAATGTGTGAGTATCTTGAAGGTGTATTGGGTGAGAGACTAGGAATTCACCAGTCAAGAAATTTTGAATGTTTGGACAAAGTCATTGTGGGTGTGAATATAAAGTATGGATGAATAAGAAAAGCATTCTAAGAGCTGAATCAATAACATTTAGTAACTAAGAGCGTCCCTAGAGCTGTTGTTGTCTCTCAGCCGTGTTCGACTCTTTGCGACCCATGAACTGCAGCATGCCAGGCTTCTCTGTCTTTCACTATCTCCTGGAGTTTGTTCAAACTCATCTCCATTGAGTCGATGATGCCATCCAAACATCTTATTCTCTGTTGCCCCCTTCTTCTGCTCATGATCTTTCCCAGCATCCGTCTTTTCCAATAAGTTGGATCTTCTCATCAGGTGGCATCAGTCCTTCCAATGAATGCTCAGGGTTGATTTCCTTTAGGATTGACTGGTTTGATCTCCTTGTTGTCCAAGGGACTCTCAAGAGTCTTCTCCAACACCACGGTTCGAAAGCATCATGCTTCAACTCACAGAGCAAATTTCAAGGTTTCAGAAATTCATAACTGAAAATGACAGCAATATTAATAGACAAAAATAGATAACAGTAAGTGAAATAAATTTTCAAAGAGGGCAATTGGTTTAACACATTGAACTGGAAATACACATGGGTACTGTATACAAAAGTCTTCTTGAGTCTGCAACTCAGGACAGGTGGTACAATTGTGGCTGTCTTGCAAATACAGCAATTGCTAGCTTTTTGTCCTCAATTCATGATCTGCCGAAAGGATTCCCATCCTTGCCTACAGGAGTGACTTCCAGTAAGTGACCTGCTAAGTCAGCCCTACATTTTCATTTACCTATTTGTTGCCCCCACAGAGACATTTTTAAAAAGAAATATCAAAACCAGCATGTCTAAAACTGATGTCATCACTTCTATCATTGCAGTCAAACCTGTTCCAGTTTCTGAAGAAACGACCATGCTAGTGAATGCCATTACTATCAACCCAGCTGGCAACCACTTAAACTACAGCAACACAGAACAAAACATACAAGCATAAACATGTGAGTCACCCCAGACTCCTCTCCATCTTGATATCGCCCTAATTCTAATTCTTTCTTTTTAGGGTTACTAAGATTTCTACCAGACACTGTTGCCTCTAGAAAACTGAAAAGTGGCTCTTTGTGACCGCATGGACTATAGCCTGCCAGACCCCCTCTCCATGAAATTCTTCAAGTAAGAATACTGGAGTGGTAGCCATTCCATTTTCCAGGGTATCTTCTTGATTCAGGGATGAAACCCAGGTCTCCTGCACTGCAGGCAGATTCTTTTCTGTCTGAGCCACCAGGGAAGCCCCAGTTATCTGCCAAATCCATTTCCTAAAAAACTACCTGAGTGACAGGTTAAATGGCAATGTGATCATATCCCACTTAATCACATTGCAATTTATTTATGTATCTATTACACTCTCCATACATAAAACTATGAAAGAAGGAGCAACAATTTTGTTTTTTTTCCCCATAATTAGATTCTAAAGTAGTAATCATTAAGGGTTTTTGAATGAATAAAAATGTTTATATTTAGGAATAGCTAGTATGAAATAGCAGTCAAAGCTGTGGCAGAAGAGTGTGTCCAAATTTAGAGTAAAGAAGAAAGAGGGTCTGGAAACAAAGTTGAATAAAGGAGTAATAAGGAAATAAAACTGTGAAGGGTGTTAAGGAATGTATCATCATAAAAGAATAAAAGGAAAGTAATATTTAAAGGAAAATTTTTTAAGAAGGCAGGATTATTTACTTAATTAATTGACTTCTGTAAGCACTAAACTATGACCATTCTCTCCTTGACAGAAGTTGCTTCTTCCTTCTTGACAGCCTGAGGTGTTCCCTTCCTCTTTCTCTAACAGCTGCGTACACGCTGCTGTGGTCCACAGTGCTATCCTATGCCCATTTCCCTTCCTACTTAGTCCAGTCTCCCTAGGAAATAACTTCCAATTCTAGCATATGAACTATAATTTATAGCATAGTGACTGCCAAGTCTATATTCTAGCCCTCTTGCTTACTGTTCTCCAATTCTACAATCCAGCTTTCAGCAAGATTATACCACATTCATATTTCCAAAATGAAAACACCCTTCTTCTTAAATGTGTTCATCCTATTCCTCCTATATTCTATAGATCTTGTTCAAGGTGATTATTCTTTTTATTTCATAAGCTTGAACTACATTTATTTCTTGTATTCTTTGTTATATTCCACTTCACCTCAGTCATCAAGTCTCATCAGCTTTACCTTCTAAATGTCTTACATTTTCTCCACGACCATCTCTATTTCACTCTTTTCATTCAGCTTCAGCATGTGTTGTGTGGATGATTGCCATAGACCCAAATGGCTATGTTCACAATTTCTCCTAACCCAAAATATCCTTCACATGATTGTTAGAGATAGGTTTTAAAATTATAGTGTTGAAAGAACTCATCTGTTTTAAAAAAGCGATAAAGACTTCTTAACTCAATGATCAGAAAAATTTTTCCAAGTTCATTAATGTCTTAAACATGGACCCTTAAAATATGACTGCAACTATGTATTTTTAATCTATTTTTATTGAGGTGTAGCTGATTTCCAATGTTGTGTTAATTTCTGCTGTGCAGCAAAGGGACTCAGTTATATATATACATTCCCTTCTTTTTTATATTCTTTTCCATTATGGCTTTCCTGGTGGCTCAAGTGGTAAAGAATCCTGGAACACAGGAGACATGGATTTGATCCCTGATCCGAGAGATCCCCTGGAGAAGAAAATGGCAACCCACTCCAGTACTGTTGCCTGTGAAATCCCATAAACAGAGGATCCTGGCAGGCTACAGTCCACGGAGTTGCAAAGAGTCAGACACGACAGAGAGACTGAGCATTATGGTTTATCCCAGGATATTGAATTTATTAATAGTTTCCTGTGCTATACAGTAGGACCTTATTGTTTATCCATTCTAAATGTAATAATTTGCAACTACCAACCCCGAACTCCCAGTCCATCCCTCTTCTACCTTTCTTCACCCTTGGCAACCTTTTAGTATCATCTTCTTTAAATGCTTTTTCCACATCACAAAAAGAAATATAAAAATTCTCAATTAAAAAAAAAACAAACATGCCTTATAGTTTCATGCCTTTGTAGAATCTGTATTCTTATCTTGAAATTTTCTTCCCCTGTCTACTAAAAGTTATTTTTGGGAGACTATCTGCTTATCCTTGAAGAATTGTTCTAAATGTCACTCCTTTTGTGGAAATCTTTTCATATTTAAAAGTGTTAAATCCAGCTCTTCGAAGATGAAAGCCTCTGGTCTGTAGTTACAAGGTATGCATTCTTACAAATTTATATCTGTGACAGCCATTTAAATTGTGATCTTAATGAAGGTTGTCTGTTCAAAAGAAAATTACCTCTAGTTACTTTTTTCTTCCCTCTGAATTATCTCATTGATATAGTGTCTGTCTTTATAACCTTATTAGTTTTTCAATGAGTGTGTGCATTTGTTTCACTGCTAATATTAAATGAAAATCCACAGCTTTGGAAAAACCAAATATATGCATTTGTACCATAATGCCTTGCTTAGAGCTAATTTGTATCAGATGCTCAGCCATTAGATAGGCATTTCTTGACTGGAAATAAAACTATGACATCTCTCTCAAGAAATTGATCTAATTCTTTTCTTTATTTTGTCTTGCTAAGAAAATAAAAGATGCAAGCTTTGCTTTCTATCAGTGTTGTACTGACACTATTTTTTTTTCCCACCTGAGAGCTACAATCCTTTTTTAGCAACAAGCAGATAATCAAGAATCATACTAGGGAGAGACACATTCAGTCTACAGATGACAGTTGCTGCCAAAATGCCATCTGAACCACGATGCTCCAAATTTTGGTCAGAGTAACCCTGAAGAAAGCAAGCCGTGTGAAGCAGAGGAGGAATCAAGCGAAATCCTATCATGCTAAGCATCATAATGAAAGTCAGGATGAATAAGAAGAAATGAAAAGCTATTCATCGAAGCTGCCTCCACATGGGACAAATGATTCTTATGCTTGAAGTAGATTTAACTGTCCCCAAATGGCAATTTCACTCTCGCACAGGAAATGAAAATAAAAGCGAGCAAGGAGCCAGTTAAAAACAGTCACCACCTTCTGGGTTCAGCCACTTGAGAACGAGTAGAATGTGTAGCCCTGCACGATCCACACAATTATAAAAACATCTGAGCAGGACACTTGAAAATGATCTTTAACTCTACTGGGATGCTGAAATGACTTTTTTGAACTTTTTCTCATTTTTTCTCGGGTTTCTTTTTCCTGATTCTCTAAGGTAAATTACGACTTAAACGTCTCATGCTAGGCTTTCTGTGTTGGATTTGGGGGCTTATCATAATTTTATTTTGTATATGTTGAGAGGTTTTAATAAATTGTGTCAACCAGAAAAACAGTGGGAATCATTGTTTCAGATGTGAAGGGACAGCCTACAGGCCTCAGCTGTTATTACTTGAAATTCCATTGAATTATAAATTTCAGCACTCTTCTTTCTTTCTTTCTTTCTTTTTATTCAGCTGCTCATGCTTCATGGATGTTTGTTTATTACAGGATTTATTTCTTGAGGCCCAAGCATTGTATAGCAATTAAGGCCATGTTGTAAATGCAAAAGTCTGTCTATTTGGAATCAAATGACCAAGTCATTTTACTAATTATGTTTGTCTGTTTGTGTGTGTATGTGTGTCTTTGTTCAGGGTGACATAGACTGGGCTTCCCATGTGGCGCTAGTGGGAAAGAATCTGCCTGCCAATGTAGGAGACCTGAGAGATGTAGGTTCAGTCCTTGGGTTGGGAAGATCTCCTGGAGAAAGAAATGGCAACCCAGTCCAGTATACTTTCCTGGGGGATCCCAAGGACAGAGGAACCTGGTAGGCTACAGTCTATAGGGTCCCAAAGAGTCAGACAGGACTGAAGCAATTTAGCATGCACACATAGACTGGGTAGCTTATAAAAACTAGGAATTTATTTCTTACAATTCTAGAAGATGGAAGTCTGAAATTAGAATGTCAGGAAGGTCTGGCAAGAACTCTCTTCTGGGTCTCAGACTTTTTCTTGCATCCTTACGTGGCAAGAGGTAAGTGTCTCTTTTCATAGAGTCATTAATCTCATTTAGGAGGTCTCCATTCTTAGGACTCCATTCTCCAATCATCTCCCAATATCTCCCACATATCATCACATTGAACTTTAGAATTTCAGCATGTGAGTTTGAGAGGACACAAATATTCAAACCAGAGCTGTGTGTGTGTGTGTGTGTGTGTGTGTGTGTGCCTGCACATAGTTCTAATTGGATCTGTCATTTATCATAATAAAGGGTTTCCCTGGTGGCTCAGATGGTACAGAATTTGCATGCACTGCAGGAGACCTGGGTTTGATCTCTGGGTCAGGAAGATCCCCTGGAACAGAGAATGACTACCCATTCCAGGATTCTCGCCTGAAGATTTCCTTGGATAGAGGAATCTGGTGGGTTGCAGTCCATGGGGTTGCAGAGTCAGACACGACTAAGTGACTCACACACACACACACACACACACACACACACACACACACACAGAGTTAGAGTAAAATGACTAGCTCCTGGGAGTCTCCATTGCTGAACTTTAAAAATTTGTATGTATTAGCAAGAAACCCTGGCAAACACATATATCACATTTGTTGTGAAAATCATGAGATCATGTATTAGGTCATTTTTCAAATTTTAAAGTAATACACACATGAAATTTCTTGCTATTTAGATGGTAGTGTTTAGAAAAACACTAAACTAGGGGGTCGTGTCACTTAAAATTCAAATTTCCCTTCTACCACTTAATTGTTTTATGTCAATAGGTAAGTCAATGAATCTCATTAAGCCTCTCTTAGGATGAAACTGATTTTTGTGGTTCATGATTATTTCAAAGAAGCATATTTGTTTTATTTTTCCTTTTATAATTTTAGTAATTATGATAATAAGTAAAATACCTGTTGTAACTTATTGAACATGGATTTCAAGTTTGGTAAGATTTTCAAAAATTCAAGATTCTAATTAATAATGATGAAACATGATCTAGCTGTAGGTCATATGATTATAAATATTTGTTATCTTGATATAAATTTTCCCTCTTGCTAGGAACCTTTGTTCATAGTTCTTACAGTCTAAGTTATTTTGACATATTAGAGATGAATATTGGAGAAGGCAATGGCACCCCACTCCAGTACTCTTGCCTGGAAAGTCCCATGGGCAGAGGAGCCTGGTGAGCTGCTCTTCATGGGGTCGCTAAGAGTCAGACACAACTGAGTGACTTCACTTTCACTTTTCACTTTTATGCATTGGAGAAGGAAATGGCAATCCACTCCAGTGTTCTTGCCTGGAGAATCCCAGGGACTGGGGGACCTGGTAGGCTGCCGTCTATGGGGTTGCACAGAGTCGGACACGGCTGAAGTGACTTAGCAGCAGCAGAGATGAATATAGTGATTCAATTATGGCCCCTTTAGACACCCTGAAAACAAATTTGATATTTATGTCAAAATTTAGAGCTGTGATTTGAGTCAGAGAACAGAGTAGCTATTAATATAACTGATTATAATAATAGTTTATACTTAAATGAGCACATGCCATATTTCAGGGAATCTTCCCAAATGATTTGCATGAATACTTGATCTCATCTTCACAATATCCCTAGAAGATAAACACTATCAGTATTTTAAACTTTATAAATGGAGAAACTGAAGAACAGAGAGGATTAGCTCACATGAGTCGTAGCAGACAGAACTTAGATATGAACAGAGGCTGGTAACTCTAGAAAACCACTGTGCTCTACTAGCTGAGAACCATGATCTAACTAGTTAAGCTAACCTGGAAATATCTGTTAGTCTTGTTGAATCACTAAGTCATGTTCACCTCTTTTGCTACTCCATGGACTGTAGCCCTCTAGTTTCCACTGTCCAAGGGATTTCCCAGGTAAGAGTACTGTAGTGGGTTGCCATTTCCCTCTCTGGGGGATCTTCCTAACCCAGGGATCAAACCCAAGTCTTCTGCTTGGCAGGTGGATTCTTTACCAGCGAGCCACCTGGGAACCCCATCAATATTTTTCAAAGAGTGATTTATACTTAATCCTTTTCTACCTACAAGTAGTATGTGTAATCTTGCTTCAGCTCAAACATCAAATAAAAATAAACCTCTTAACACTTTTAACTGTGTTCATCATGGCACAATGTTCTTTTACAGCTTTCTGCCCCTTGACCTTTTTTAGCACTTTGGCATGTTTGACCTTGCACTCCTAGTCTTGATTTGAGTTCCTTTAGCTTTCAAAACATTTCAGAATGCCAACTGCTACCTCTATTTCTACCCTCTACATGGCTCCTTAACTGATTCTATTTTTTATTCACCCAATCCCAATATGTAGGTATTCCCTACATACCTTTTTCTTTCCCCTTTTCTGACTAATTCCTATCAATATTCAGGTGTCAGATTCAAGGGTTTTTCCCTCAATGTAGGAAAATACCCAAGGATGAATGATTTCAAATTTTAATATTATGGAAACATTACTTAAAGGGGCTTCCCAGGTGGTAAAGAATCCACCTGCCAATGCAGAAGACACAAGAGATGCAAGTTTGATCCCTGGGTTGGGAAGATCCCCTGGAGAAGGAAAGGGCAACCGGATCCAGTATTCTCGCCTGGAAAATCCCATGGACAAAGGAGCCTGGAGGGTTACAGGTCACAAAGAATCGGACATGACTAAGTGCGCACACGCACACACACACACACACACACACACACACACACACTACTTAAAAATAGCCAGGTAAAGTGATGAAGTCATTGTATAAATATACAGTCAATGGAATAATAATTTTTTTGGTTGAGCCTTCTAGCAGTTTGGTCATTTTATGAGAGGAAATGGCTATATGAGTGAATCTAAAGAGCTCTAGCATTGGAATTCAGGCCAACTTTGCTAAGTAGATGCCACACTGGGGTTGGTAGTGATGCCTGCACCTATGTGTTTGTGTGTATCATGATTAAACTATACTCCATATATCTCAGAGGAAATGGAGATTAATTTTTTACTACTTAGTTTTAACTAAATCTATCTTAGAAAATGGATAAAGAAACCCTACCAAAAAAATAAATTAAAGATTATTTTAAAATTGTTAGTAAACTCAGACCAGAAGTAAATGGTAGTGCTAAAACTGCTTTCTCTGGTCAGAAATCATGATAAGCCACATGTTAATGACTAAGCAATGATGATCCATAAAGTTCTAAACAATTTGTTCATGGGGAAATAAAAACACTTTGAATACATAGATTTATATTCTGTGATGAAAAGTTCACTATACTTTTTGCATGATGCTGATAGAAAATATTGCATATTTTAATTTGATTTTAAATAATATCAAACTTATAGAGGATTTTTAAGTATAGTGCAAAGAAGCCCACTTAACCTTGATCCAAATTCACTGATTTTTACCATTTTGTGAGATATGCTTTACCATTCCTCTGTGTTTGTTTGGTAGGTGCTCAGTCCCTGAGTCATATCCCACTCTGTGGCTCCATGCACTGTAGTCTGCCAGTCTCCTCTTCCATGGGATTAGATATGGCAAGAATACTGGAGTGGTTTGTCATTTCCTACTTCAGGTGGTCTCCCTAACCCAAGGATGGAACCCCCATCTTGAGTGTCTCCTGCATTGCTGGTAGATTCTTTACTGCTATCAATATACTGCTTTTTTTTTTTTTTTTTTCTTGAGAGATACTTGCAGGCATCAGGTACCTTTACATCTAAATATTCAGCATGTGTTTTCTAAGAACAGGAATAATCTCTCAGATAATCAGAGTGCAATTATTGAATTTAAGAATTGTGACATTGATAGACTCTAACACTGCATAATGCACACTATTATTTACTACACACTACACATTTCATATTCAATTTATGACAATTTGCCCAATAAATACCTTTTGTGACAACTTGCCCCTTATCTAGCATTGTAAATTACATTGAATTTCCTTTCTTCTAGAACAGATCCTTAGCCATTTACTTTTAAAAGTTCAGCCAGTATTCTGTGATTGTCTTTCACTTGGGTTTTACTCAATATTTCTTGATAATTAGGTTCAAATTATTCATTTTTGGAAGAACTACTACACAAGTGATGCATGTTGCTTAGCAAATCATATAAGGGGACACGTACTGTTGCTTTGCCCAATATGGTGGTATTAAATCTTATTAAATATTTGTCCACCCCAAATATCACTGCTATAAAATTGCCCATTTCTGTTTGTAATTAATGGATAATCTGTGAGAAATATTTTGAGGCTATGTAAATATTATGTTCCTCATAAAACTTTTACCCACTAGTTTTAGCAGCCTTTGATGACTCTTGCCTAAAGCAATAATTATGTTTGTTTCAAAACAGCAAGGAGTACATTTAAAAATTATATATCTAAAACATTAAAACAGCACTCTTCAATATGTCCATCTTTTTTATTCCATTTTAAATAAATTAAATAAGATTACATAAATTTGTATTTCATTCTTACCTCTTTCATTATAATTTAAAAAATTTTGAGCATATTTTATAATGAATCTACATACAGAGTCTGTGTGTAGTAAATAAACAAGTAACATTAGATATGTTAGCAGAATAGTCTCAAAAACATTTCGAAGATTGGAGTTCTTTATCAAAAATTTTGGGAAATTTTCACCCTTGAAAAGCACGTTGCTCTCATCTCACAAGCTAGTAAAGTAATGCTCAAAATTCTCCAAGGCAGGCTTCAACAATATATGAATCGTGCACTTCCAGCTGTTCAAGCTGGTTTTAGAAAAGGCAGAGGAACCAGAGATCAAATTGTCAACATCTGCTGGATCTTTGAGAAAGCAAGAGAGTTCCAGAAAAACATCTATTTCTGCTTTATTGACTATGCCAAAGTCTTTGACTGTGTGGATCACAATAAACTGTGGAAAGTTTTTTAAGAGATGGGAATACCAGACCACCTGACTTGCCTCTTGAGAAACCTATATGCAGGTCAGGAAGCAACAGTTAGAACTGGACATGGAACAACAGACTGGTTCCAAATAGGGAAAGGAGTACATCAAGGCTGTATATTGTCACCCTGCTTACTTAACTTATATGCAGAGTACATCATGAGAGACTCTGGGCTGGAAGAAACACAATCTGGAATCAAGATTGCCAGGAGAAATATCAATAACCTCGGGTATGCAGATGACACCACCCTTATGGCAGAAAGTGAAGAACTAAAGAGCCTCTTGATGAAAGAGGAGAGTGAAAAAATTGGCTTAAAGCTCAGCATTCAGAAGACTAAGATCATGGCATCCAGTCCCATCACTTCATGGCAAATAGATGGGGAAACAGTGGAAACAGTGGCAGACTTTATTTTTCTGGGCTCCAAAATCAGTGCAGATGGTGACTGCAGCCATGAAATTAAAAGACGTTTACTCCTTGGAAGAAAAACTAAGACCAATTTAGACAGCATATTAAAAAGCAGAGAGATTACTTTGTCAATAAAGGTCTGTCTAGTCAAGGCTATGGTTTTTCCAGTAGTCATGTATGGATGTGAGAGTTGTACTATAAACAAAGCTGAGCGCCAAAGTTTTGATGCTTTTGAACTGTGGTGTTGGAGAAGACTCTTGAGCATCCCTTGGACTGCAAGGAGATCCAACCAGTCCATCCTGAAGGAAATCAGTCCTGGATATTCATTGGAAGGACGAAGCTGAAGCAGAAACTCCAATATTTTGGCCACCTGATGCGAAGAGCTGACTCATCTGAAAAGTCCCTGATCCTGGGAAAGATTGAAGATGGGAGGAGAAGGGCTGACAGAGGATGAGATGGTTGGATGGCCTCACCGACTCATTGGACATGAGTTTGAGTAAACTCTGGGAGTTGGCGATGGACAGGGAGGCCTGGCGTGCTGCGGCGGTCCATGGGGTCGCAAAGAGTTGGACGTGACTGAGGGACTGAACTGAACTGAAAAGCACATGGAGAATTTTGCTATTAGATCTTTAATTTTACTTCCCACAAAGGCTGAATAGCTTTTATTGGACACTTAACAAATCCTGCTTTAGTACAAAATTTACTCATTTAAATTGAAATAAACTTAAATGATCTTGAAATGCTTAAATGCTGCTTAATCTAAATACTAAAACAATGTATAGGAAGGGTATAAAAAAGATTCTACTCAAAGATTTCCTTTGTAACTTGTAACTTCTCAGAATGCAGACTTGCAAAATTCCCACTCTCTTCTGCTTCCTAGTTACTACTGCCATTTCTAGTAATAAACATGAATAAAGGTAGTACCTTATGAATTAGGGCTATAAATTAGGGCCAAAATAGTTTGCTATGGCTCTAGAATCACATTTAAATAGACAGTACTTTGAGTACTATATTTGGAAGGACTTGTTGCTTTTACTAGAATTAGCTTTTTCATGGACAGGTTGGTTAATTCTAGCCTTGTCTTTTGGCTTCCCATTTCGCTCAAGTGGTAAAGAATCTGCTTGCCAATTCAGGAGATGCAGGAGGAGACATGGGTTCGGTTCCTGAGTTAGGAAGATCCCTTGGAGAAGTAAATGACAACATATTCCAGTATTCTTGCCTGGAGAATTTCCACAGACAGAGGCACCTAACAGGCTATATTCCATGGGGGACACAGAAGAGTCAGACACAACTTAGTACTAAGCAACAACCACAAAAATACCCTTGTTAGTAACCCCAATTCTTTATAAGAAAGTATAACTTATACAAAAGTGTTAAGATGAAAAGTCTATAACCATTGTACATCATGGCAAAATATTATTTGTTACCTGACTTATAAAATCACATTAATTTTCTTATATATAATATATAAATTATAGATTACATGAATAAACTAGAAAAATATTAATAGTTTAAAATAAATTACATCTATTTAAATGAATTTATGATTATTTAGTGTGAAGAAATACACAAAGCTGCAGGGAGGGAATATTCTTTGCCCCTTTGGCAAAATCTGATCATAAAACATTTTTTTCTAATTATATATGACAGGAAAAATTATACTCAAGTTCTTTTCTTCACACAGTATTTTTTTCTCCTTCAAAGGAAAAAAAGCAATCTTTTCAGAAATTAAGATGATTGAAAAATGTGGAAATGCAAAATAAATAGGATAGACAAAACTATTTTTGTCTAAAAGAACAAAGAGGAACTTTCACTGCTTGGTATCAAGTTACAGTAAAAGTATCAAGTTACTCAGGTTATAGTAATAAAATCAGTAGTAAATCATCTATCAAACACCTCAGATCTGTGTATTTGATTTTATGTAAATTATACTACAATAATTTATACATCAGTCTGGAACATGCTAAGAATATATAGGCTATTAAGATTATATTTCACAATTTTTTAACACATACTAATGTGAGAAGGGAGCTTCCTCAGAGGCTCAGTGGTAAAGAATCTGTGGGCAATGTAGGAGACGTGGGTTAGATCCCTGGGTCAGGAAGATCCCCTGGAGGAGGGCATGGCAATTCCCCCCAGTATTCTTGCCTGGAGAATCTCATGGACAGAGGAGCCTGGTGAGATATAGTCCATGGGGTCACAAGAGTGGGACACGACTGAAGTGATTAGCATGCATGTACACACAATGTGAGAAATCTTGACAGCTAGACTCCACGGCTAAAGGTAAAGTTTATAAAACATTAAGTTAACAGTCACATGGAAATCAGATAGCATATTTTCATAAACTGAAAAAAAAGATGGAGTGATAGAAAATAAAAGATGTAATTTAATTGATATTTAAAATATTCAACTGATATTAAACATCTTTTAAATTGATATTAAATGATGTTTAATAATATTGAATAATCATTTATGTTTTCTATCTTACACTTTATTATTTGTGTATAATTTAAAATTAATTTTTTTATTTTAATTTGAGGCTAATTACTTTACAATATTGTGGTGGTTTTTGCTGTTAAAGATACAATTGTTTTAATAGCTTATAATTGATTCCCATGAAATTTATGTGGGGTGGAACTAATTATAATTCTTTCTTTTTTCTCATCTCTTTCTATGCAACTTATATTTAATACTCCATAGATTAATAGTAATATTTTTATTTTAGTTTACCTCACACTTAAGAGAATGTAACATAGCACAGATACAGTCTTAAGCAAGATAGGTAGCTATGAACATAATCATCTGAGCAGTGTTAGACCACATTGTTGCATCTGATTGATTAAGTTCTTACGAATTAGGAAAAGCAGTGATTTATCCTTTAAAGAGCTCTTCAGAGAAAAAAATTTAAGTTACAATATATTTTTTTAGGTACTTCCTTAAATATGTGTAAGCTATTTTTTTGTAAAAGTCAATTCCAGAAAATAACTAGGAGCTTTTGTGGGCAAAGTTAACATAACTATAATTAGAAAACCTCAAAACTGCAGGCATCATCTACTTTTAATAAATTCATCATTTACTCTTCTTGCTTAAAAGTGCATTACATGTGCATTTTAATTTCACTGTGAATGGAATATTTTGCATACCCTTGACAGCAGAGAGACAAAGTCAAGGCTGTCAGGAAAAGAAACCACGGAAGTGCATGCTGAGTGTGCAGCAAGCTGTCCGAGTTTTACATGAAAGGGTCAGAATTTTCTTGGAGAGTCACTTTCCAAGTATAGCATGCTTTCAATAATTAGTATCCTGACTACTCAGAAGATGATTGTAGACACAGCTGTTGTTTAAGGTAGCGGACACATCAATGGCAAGGCACTAGCTATTGATTTGTGCAGTGACATCCTTCTAACTATGTCATCTGAGTGAAAGAAGCCCCAAATTAACCAATAATAAAGTGTTAGAAGTTGTAGTGGCTGCCCTCTTGGGACTTGTTCTAGAAGAGGATAGATGCCCCTCCCCCACTCATGCCATCAATCCTGCTAAAGGTATCAAAGTGACATGAAGTTGACCATGTAAAGCCCATAATAATGCTCAATGCATTTTTGGTATGTGTGTGTGTGTGTGCATATGTGCTAGTTTTATATTAGTTTTCTGTATGCAAATACATAATAATGTAGCCATACCTACATACATAAAATATATATATATATATGCCATCATGATCTTAAGAATTCTTAATTAATGAAAATCATATATAACAAACTGTCAAGCATATACATCTTTCTTAAAACAACTCCCACTAACTTGATAAAACTAATTTCAAAGCTAAAATCTAGGTTATTAAATTTCCACCCGATTTAGGTAAATGTAAATTTCAAAAAAAGGTGCAGTTTCCCCCTCAGAAGGTCTCTCCCATCAGGACGCTTCCATAAGCTTTTTATCCTTATCCATTAGAGGGCCAACGGAATGAAAACCCCAATCACAGAAAACTAATCAAACTGATCACATGGACCACAGCCTTGTCTAACTCAATGAAACTATGAGCCATGCCATGTAGGGCCAGCCAAGATGAACAGGTCATGGTGGGCAGTTCTGACAAAGTGTGGTCCACTGGAGAAGGGAATGACAAACCACTTCAGAATTCTTGCCTTGAGAACCCCATGAACAGTATGAAAAGAAAAAAAGAGAGGACACTGAAAGATGAACTCCCCAGGTTGGTAGGTGCCCAGTATGCTACTGTAGATAGTGGAGAAATAACTTCAGAAAGAATGAAGAGACAGAGCCAAAGCAAAAAAAACCATACAGTTGTGGATGTGACTGGTGATTCAAGCAAGGTCCGATGCTGTAAAGAGCAATATTGCATAGGAACCTGGAATGTTAGGTCCATGAATCCAGGCAAATTGGAAGTGGTCAAACAGGAGATGGCAAGAGTGAACATCAACATTTTAGGAATCAGTGAACTAAAATGGACTGGAATGGGTGAATTCAACTCAGATGATGATTATAACTACTACTGTGGGCAAGAATCCCTTAGATGAAATGGAGTAGCCATCATAGTCAACAAGAGAGCCTGAAATTCAGTACTTGGTTGCAATCTCAAAAATGACAGAGTGATCTCTGTTCATTTCCAAGGCAAACCATTCAATATCACAGTAATCTGAAACTATGCCCCGACCAGTAATGCTGAAGAAGCTGAATTTGAATGGTTCTATGAAGACATACAAAACCTTATAGAACTAACACCCCCAAAAAAGATATCCTTTGCATTATAGGGGAGTGGTATGCAAAAGTAGGAAGTCAAGAGACACCCAGAGTAAGAGGCAAATTCAGCCTTAGAGTGAAAAATGAAGCAGGTCAAAACCAACAGAGTTTTGCCAAGAGAATGCACTGGTCATAGCAAACACCCTCTTCCAACAACACAAGAGAAGACTCTATCATGGACATCACCAGATGATCTATACTGAAATCAGATTGATTATCCTTAGCAGCTAAAGATGGAGAAGCTCTATACAGTCAGCAAAAACAAGACTGGGAGTTGACTGTGGCTCAGATCATGAACTCCTTATTGCCAGATTCAGACTTAAATTGAAGAAAGTGGGGAAAACCACTAGATGATTTAGTTCATTTCAGTTCAGTTCAGTCGCTCAGTCGTATCTGACTCTTTGCGACCCCATGAACCGCAGAATGACGGGCCTCCCTGTCCATCACCAACTCCCGGGGTTTACCCAAACTCATGTCCATTGAGTCGGTGTTGCCATCTAACCATCTCATCCTCTGTTGTTCCCTTCTCCTCCTGCCCTCAATCTTTCCCAGTACAGGGTCTTTTGAACTGAGTCAGCTCTTCACATAAGGTGGCCAAAATATTGAAGTTTCAGCTTCAACAATGGTCCTTCCAATGAACACCCAGGACTGGTTTCTTTAGGATGGACTGGTGGATCTCCTTGCAGTCCAAGGGACTCTCAAGAGTCTTCTCCAGCACAATAGTTCAAAAGCATCAATTCTGCACTCAGCTTTCTTTATAGTCCAACTTTCACATCCATAATGACTACTGGAAAAACCATAGCCTTGACTAGATGGATCTTTATTGGCAAAGTAGTCTCTCTGCTTTTCAATATGCTGTCTAGGTTGGTCATAACTTTCCTTCCAAGGAGTAAGCGTCTTTTAACTTTAATGCTGCAATCACCATCTGCAGTGATTTTGGAGCCCCCCAAAATAAAGTCAGCCACTGTTTCCACTATTTCCCCATCTATTTGCCATGAAGTGATGGGACCAGATGCCATGATCTTAGTCTTCTGAATGCTGAGCTTTAAGCCAACTTTTTCACTCTCCTCTTTCACTTTCATCAAAAGGCTCTTTAGTTCTTCACTTTCTGCCATAAGGGTGGTGTCATCTGCATACCCGAGGTTATTGATATTTCTCCTGGCAATTTTGCTTCTAGCTTGTGCTTCATCCAGTCCAGCATTTCTCATGATGTACTCTGCATATAAGTTAAATAAGCGGGGTGACAATATACAGCCTTGACGTACTCCTTTCCCTATTTGGAACCAGTCTGTTGTTCCATGTCCAGTTCTAACTGTTGCTTCCTGACCTGCATACAGGTTTCTCAAAAGGCAGGTCAGGTGGTCTGGTATACCCATCTCTTTCAGAATTTCCCACAAACCATTCAGGTATGACCTAAATCAAATCCCTTATGATTATACAATGAAAGTGACAAATAGATTCAAGGGATTAGACTTGATAGACAGAGTGCTTGAAGAACTATGGATGGAGGTTTGTGACTTTGCACAGGAGACAGGGATCAAGACCATCCCCAAGAAAAAGAAATGCAAAAAGGCAAAATGGTTGTCTGAGGAGGCCTTACAAATACCTATGAAAAGAAGAGAAGCAAAAGGCAAAGGGGAAAAGGAAAGATATACTCATTTGAACGCAAAATTTCAAAGAATTGGAAGGAGAGATAAGAAAGCCTTCTTCAGTGGTCAATGCAAAGAAATAGAGAAAAACTATAGAAGGGGAAAGACTAGAGATCTCTTTAAGAAAATTAGAGATACCAAGGAAATATTTCATGCAAAGATGGGCACAATTAAGGACAGAAATTGTATGGACCTAAGAGAAGCAGAAGATATTAAGAAGAGGTGGCAAGAATACACAGAAGAACTACATAAAAAAGATCTTCATGACTCATATAACCACAATGGTGTGATTACTCACCTAGGGCCAGACATCCTGGAATGCAAAGTCAAGTGGGCCTTAGGAAACATTACTATGAACAAAGCTAGAGGAGATGATGGAATTCCAGTTGTGCTGTTTCAAATCCTAAAAGATGATACTGTGAAAGTATTCTGCACTCAATACTCCAACCAATTTGAAAACTCAGCAGTGGCCACAGGACTGGAAAAGGTCAGTTTTCATTCTGATCCTAAAGAAAGGCAATGCCAAAGAATGCTCAAACTACTGCATGATTGCATTTATCTCACACGCTAGCCAAGTAATGCTCAAAATTCTCCAAGTTAGGCTTCAACAGTACGTGTACCATGAACTTCCAGATGTTCATACTGGATTTAGAAAAGGCAGAGGAACCAGAGATCAAATTGCCAACATCCGCTGGATCATTGAAGGTGTATGAGAGTTCCAGAAAACCATCTACTTCTGCTTTATTGACTATGCCAAAGTCTTTGACTGTGTGGATCATAACAAACTATGGAAAATTCTTAAAGAGATGGGCATACCAGACCACATGACCTGCCTCCTGAGAAATCTGTATGCAGGTCAAGAAGCAACTGGACATGGAACAACAGACTGGTTTCAAATCAGGAAAGAAGTACGCTAAGGCTGTATATTGACACCCTGCTTATTTAACTTATATGCAGAGTACATCATGCAAAATGCCAGGGTGGATGAAGCACAAGCTGAAATCAAGATTGCTGGGAGAAATATCAATAACCTCGGGTATGCAGATGACACCACCCTTATGGCAGAAAGTGAGGAAGAACTAAAAAGCCTCTTGATGAAAGTGAAAGAAGAGAGTGAAAAGGTTGGCTTAAAGCTCAGCATTCAGAAGACTAAGATCATGGCATCCTGTCCCATCACTTCATGACAAATAGATGGGGAAACAGTGGAAACAGTGACTAACTTTATGTTTTGGCCTTCAAAATCAGTGCAGATGGTGACTGTAGCCATGAAGATAAAAGACGCTTGCTCTTTGGAAGAAAAACTAAGACCAATTTAGACAGCATATTAAAAAGCAGAGATAATATTTTGCCGACAAAGGTCTGTCTAGTCAAAGCTATGGTTTTTCAGTAGTTATGTTTGGATATGAGAGTTGGACTATAAAGAAAGCTGAGTGCTGAAGAATTGATGCTTTTGAACTATGGTGTTGGAGAAGACTATTGAGAGTCCCTTGGACTGCAAGGAGATCCAACCAGTCCATCCTAAAGGAAATCAGTCCTGATTATTCATGGGAAGGACTGATGCTGAAGCTGAAACTCTGATACTTTGGTCACCTGATGTGAAGAACTGACTCATTTGAAAAGACCCTGATGCTGGGAATGATTGAAGGTGGGAGGGAGGAATAGTGGACGACAGAGGATGAAATGGTTGGATGGCATCACAGACTTGATGGACATGAGTTTGATTAAACTCTGGAAGTTGTTGATGGATAGGGATAACTGCCATGCTGCAGTCCATGGGGTCGCAAAGAGCCGGACATGACTGAGCAATTGAACTGAACTGAAGTGAAATTTCTTGGTAAGAGATTTGTTGCTGCTGTTTTACTTCTGATTTGCTTATATTTTTTATTTTCAATATGGGCTTTATCTACAAAGTTTATGAAGAGATCACAAATAAATAGGGCTTTACTGGTGGTTCAGACTAAAAAGAATCCACCTACAATGTAGGAGACATGGGTTTGATCCCTGGGTCAGGAAGATCCCCTGGAGAAGAAAATGGCAACCTACTCCTGTATTCTTGCCTGCAGAGTCCTGTGGACTATGAAGTCTGGCAAGCTATAGTCCATAGGATCATAAAGGGTTGGACGCACAGAGCGACTAACATTAACACTGAAAGACTAACATTCATCTTTCAGAAACAGTCAACACAAATATTGTTAATTACATCTATTTTGGTCCAAATTATCTCCTGATCCATCACTATATTGAATGAATTATTAATTTCCAAATTTTGGATATTGTCTTATAACAAAAAACATTTTCAGAACATACATTTTTTTTTGCATGTTGGTCTCTAAATTTTTGTGGTCCTACTCATTGAACTGCATGGATTTACTCTTTTAGCTTTTGCCTGACCACAAATTAGGATCTTATATTACCATTTGACTCATCCTCTCTTGCTTCATATATATGTGCTTTTTCAAAATAGTAAGGTTGATAAGAATAAAACTCTAAAAACAGCTCTCCCTTTTAAATAAATAGAGGCTGACATCAACAGGAATGGTACTGGTTTCAATTAACATAAGGTTCAGCTTGCAATGACTTTCATAGCTCATATCAGGATCTCAACACAAACCTTCAGTTTTCTATGGCTTGATATATAGTCCGATTTGCATTGAGAAAGGGAAATCAACTTTATAATACTGGACCCAGGCACATTTCCCCAATTTCTTTGGTGAATTATTTGTAGTTTCTAGCAAGATCTGTAATTATTGAATTGCTCTGGCTTTGGTTAGTCCAAGTGTAATACATAATATCCCCTCAAATTGTTATCAGGAAAGGAAAGAAAAATCTTAGCTGCATTACAGGCTATGAGGAATATCTTGTCATTGGCTGTTATCTTTGTTAATTTGATTGCTTTCCCAGGAAAAAATGTGAGTGTAGATTAAAAGTTGATCTAAAATATGTTCACTGTTAGTGAATCTCAGAGGTCAGGGCTGATTAGTCTCCATTTGTCTCTTGGGACCACTCATTGTTCTCTTCCATACTATGTGCTCCAGGAGGGTTGTATTTGTAAGTTTCTCATTTTTTCTCTCTTGTTATCTGTAACTGTATTGGGTTTGGCCAACATCAGGAGAGTAGAAGGTGGGAAGAGAGTTGAAGGCATTATTCCTTCTTTCTGTCTCTTCCTTGATGTTATGAGTAGTGGCTACCTCCTTTCAGAAGCATAGCCCCTGTCTGGTGACCTTAATCTGGCTCCATCTCTCTCTGGATCCCACTGCTGTCATTTCCTTGCCTACATCTCCAGGCTTAGAATAGTAATGGCGGCATGTTCTTGCTCCTCTTCAGACCTTCACCAACCCTACCTTATCTCCTTAACTCTACACACCCTATTGTAAACTGTCTCTTCAATAAACTTTTTATTTAAATAATTTGTGATCAAGGCTGGTAAATCTCTCTCTCTCTCTCTCACACACACACACACATACACACTAATGCATGCTTAAGGCTTGCTGAGGTATATTTCTATTATCTTTTTAAAATTGAGAACAAGATTATTTTCTTCATTTACGAAGATATGATAATTTTACCATCAGTTCAGTTCAGTTCAGTTCAGTCGCTCAGTCGTGTCCGACTCTGTGCGACCCCATGAATCGCAGTATGACAGGCCTCCCTGTCCATCACAAACTCCCGGAGTTTACTCAGACTCATGCCCATCGAGTCGGTGATGCCATCCAGCCATCTCATCCTCTGTCGTCCCCTTCTCCTCCTTCCCCCAATCCGTCCCAGTAGCAGGGTCTTTTCCAATGAGTCAGCTATTCACATGAGGTGGCCAAAGTATTGGAGCTTCAGCTTCAGCATCAGTCCTTCCAGTGAACACCCAGGACTTATCTCCTTTAGGATGGACTGGTTGGATCTCCTCGCAGTCCAAGAGATTCTCAAGAGTCTTCTCCAACACCATGGTTCAAAAGCATCAATTTTTCAGTGCTCAGCTTTCTTCACATCAGGGGTATTTATAACATTAAGCTTTAACTGATATGTTTGTGCTAAGCTTTGAAAGCAGGCCTTCAGTATATTTACACTTAACTGATGAAGAGCATAAAATTTGTCATAGTGGTTCTTCCATGGATTCAGGTGGTCTGTTATCAAAAGCAGTGCACAGAGAAGCACTATAGGTCATGTTTATGTTTCATGAAGCATAATTTCAGAAAGTTTGGACCCTTGCCTTCACAGCTTACTTAGCTTTAGTAAACTAATAAAAAGTTACCATTCATTCATTCATCTCAACTTATTTGTATCTCAAAATATACCATCTTAGATAAAATAATTCAATAACTTTATTATCTCTAATGTGTCATAGTAACTGGGTTTGACAAATGATGTTTAAGTGGTGAGGTCTATGTTCCCCTCACTGGAATCTGGCTAGGGGCTTATGAGCGCTTCAGTGAATAGAAGAGATAACCATGAAACTTTCTGGGGTTATTCATTAAAAAGATTCAGCTCTTGGCATGTCTTCTTCACACATAAACCTTTAGAAACTTGAAGCCACTTAAGTCTGGCCACTCAGTAGAGGCCATCCTAGAGAGATCATCCGAAGAAACAACAAAGAGAGAGAGAGGTACAGGAAAATCTCCATTTATGTGTGTCTTCTCAGATGAAGCATAAGTCATGTGAGGAAAGACACCTTTGAGAGGACCCCAGCCACAGTCACCACTGGATTGCTACCGCATGGGCATCCCCAGGTTAAAATCACCCAGCTGACCCTCTCTTGAACTGCCTCTAACATATATCATGACAGGCAATAAGTTTTTAAGACACTATGCTTTTGAATAATCTATTACACAGCTATAGCAACACCTACCAATTACTATTAAAATAAATGGAAAAAATAAAACTGTCTCAAGATTTCTGAAAATTACCTGACCACTTGCATTAGGTTCTCCTTTAAAATTTTAGATTTAAATTAAATTAAACTTAATTTAAAAACTTTCTCATTAAATCATATGTTTATGGATTTCTCCTGAGATTAAAGGAATCAGCATTTTTGTTTTAAAGTCCCTGGAATTACTTCTATCTCTCTCTCCATACACAATATTCATATTAATCTTTTGGAGTAGTCTCTTTGAAAAGTATTGCATTGAGAAGAACTTGCAGCCTGAGAAAAATTCAAAATTGAAGAGGGCATCAGTTCAGTTCAGTTCAGTTTAGTCACTCAGTCGTGTCTGACTCTTTTCGACCCCATGAATCACAGCACGCCGGGCCTCCCTGTCCATCACAAACTCCCGGAGTTTACTCAAACTCATGCCCATCGAGTCGGTGATGCCATCCAGCCTTCTCGTCCTCTTTCGTTCACTTCTCCTCCTGCACCCAATCTGTCCCAACACCAGGGTATTTTCCAATGAGTCAACTATTCACATGAAGTGGCCGAGGTATTGGAGTTTCAGCTTCAGCATCAGTCCTTCCAATGACCACCCAGGACTTATCTCCTTTAACATGGACTGATTGTATCTCCTTGCAGTCCAAGGGACTCTCAAGAGTCTTCTCCAACACCATAGTTCAACACCAGCCCTGGTTGGATGCATGAGACAAGTGCTCAGGGCTGGTGCACTGGGAAGACCCAGAGGGATGGGATGGAGAGGGAGGTGAGAGGGGGGATCGGGATGGGGAACACATGTAAATCCATGGCTGATTCATGTCAATGTATGGCAAAAACCACTACAATATTGTAAAGTAATTAGCCTCCAACTAATAAAAATAAATGGAAAAATAAAAAACAAAGCAAAACAAAAGCATTAATTTTTTGGCACTCAGCTTTCTTCACAGTCCAACCCTCACATCCATACATGACCACTGGAAAAACCATAGCCTTGACTAGATGGACCTTTGTTGGCAAAGTAATGTCTCTGTTTTTTAATATGCTATCTAGGTTGGTCATAACTTTCCTTCCAAGGAGTAAGTGTCTTTTAATTTCATGGCTGCAATCACCATCTGCAGTGATTTTGGAGCCCAAAAAATAAAGTCTGACACTTTTCCCACTGTTTCCCCATCTATTTCCCATGAAGAGATGGGACCAGATGCCATGATCTTAGTTTTCTGAATGTTAAGCTTTAAGCCAACTTTTTCACTCTCCTCTTTCACTTTCATCAAGAGGCTTTTCAGTTCCTCTTCACGTTCTGCCATAAGGGTGGTGTCATCTGCATAGCTGAGGTTATTGATATTTCTCCCAGCAGTCCTGATTCCAGCTTGTGTTTCTTCCAGCCCAGTGTCTCTCATGATGTACTCTGCATATAAGTTAAGTAAGCAGGGCGACAATATACAGCCTTGATGTACTGCTTTTCCTATTGGGAACCAGTCTGTTGTTCCACGTCCAGTTCTAACTGTTGCTTCCTGACCTGCATACAGGTTTCTCAAGAGGCAGGTCAGGTGGTCTGGTATTCACCTCTCCTTCAAAATTTTCCACAGTTTATTGTGATCCACACAGTCAAAGGCTTTGGCATAGTCAATAAAGCAGAAATAGATGTTTTTCTGGAACTCTCTTGCTTTTTCAATAATCCAGAGGATATTGGCAATTTGATCTCTGGTTCCTCTGCCTTTTCTAAAACCAGCTTGAACATCTGGAAGTTCTCCGTTCACGTATTGCTGAAGCCTGGCTGGGAGAATTTTGAGCATTACTTTACTAGCATGTGAGATGTGTGCAATTGTGCGGTAGTTTGAGCAATCTTTGGGATTGCCTTTCTTAGGGATTGGAATGAAAACTGACCTTTTCCAGTCCTGTGGCCACTGCTGAGTTTTTCAAATTTGCTGGCATATTGAGTGCAGCACTTTCACAGCATCATCTTTCAGGATGTGAAATAGCTCAACTGGAATACCATCACATCCACTAGCTTTGTTCGTAATGATGCTTTTGAAGGCCCACTTGGCTTCACATTCCAGGATGTCTGGCTCTTGGAGAGTGAACACACTATTGTGATTATCTGGGTCATGAAGATCTTTTTTGTACAGTTCTTCTGTGTATTCTTGCCACCTCTTCTTAATATCTTCTGCTTCTGTTAGGTCCATCCTGTTTCTGTCCTTTATCAATCCCATCTTTGCATGAAATATTCCCTTGGTATTTTTAATTTTCTTGAAGAGATCTCTGGTGTTTCCCATTCTGTTGTTTTCCTCTATTTCTTTGCATTGATTGCTGAGGAAGGCTTTCTTATCTCTCCTGGCTATTCTTTGGAACTCTGCATTCAAATGGGTTTATCTTTCCTTTTCTCCTTTGCTTTTCACTTCTCTTCTTTTCACAGCTATTTGTAAGGCTTCCTCAGACAACCATTTTGCCTTTTTGCATTTCTTTTCCATGGGGATGGTCTTGATCCCTGTCTCCTGTACAAAATCACAAACCTCCGTCCATGGTTCATCAGGCTCTCTATCAGATCTAGTCCCTTAAATCTATTTCTCACTTCCACTGTATAGTCATAAGGGATTTGATTTAGGTCATACCTGAATGGTCTAGTGGTTTTCCCTACTTTCTCCAGTTTAAGTCTGAATTTGGCAATAAGGAGTTCATGATCTGAGCCACAGTCGGCTCCTGGTCTTGTTTTTGCTGCCTGTATAGAGCTTCTCCATCTTTGGCTGCAAAGAATATAATCAATCTGATTTTGGTGTTGACCATCTGGTGATGTCCATGTGTAGAGTCTTCTCTTGTGTTATTGGAAGAGGGTGTTTGCTATGACCAGTGCGTTCTCTTGGCAAAACTCTATTAGCCTTTGCCCTGCTTCATTCCGTACTCCGAGGCCAAAGCCATTGCAAAAAGATCACAGATTTTGAATCAGACAAAGCTAAGTCCTACTTCTAAAGATGCAACTTAACTTCCTTGGTCTCATGTTGTTCATCTATAGTATGGGGGCATTTGTATCAGGGTTGCAAGGACAAAACTAACTCATTCCTTAGTTAAAAAACACACTGTCTTTCCATTTCTTTCAGTAGTGGTAATACTCTGTATGTGTGCACGCATGCATGCTAAGTCTCTTCAGTCATGTTCAACTCTTTGAGATACCATGGACTGTAGCCCACCAGGCTCCTCTGTCCATGGGATTCTCCAGGCAAGAATACTGGAGTGGGTTGCCATTTCTTCCTCCAGGGGATCTACCTGACCCACAGATCTATGAACCCCAGAGTCTTATGTATCCTGCATTGGTAGGAGGTATTTACCACTAGCGCCAGCTGGGAAGCCCAATACTCCATATAGAATGTAACAAATATTCAGGAACACACAACCTGCCAATTTTAGATAAAAAAGATTTATTTGAGTTGAATATATTAAAGACTGTAGTTAGTTTTTTTTTTTAATTAAAGACTTCTTTACTAAGTTTCCCTAAACCCCCATCCTTCAACTGTACTGCCTTCAATTGCTTATTTCCATACAGCTAATACCTGTATGATTTTTTTAAAAAGTATAGTTGTAAGGTTTATGGAGAGATAATCAGGTACCGTTTGATCCTCAGAAAAAAATTACAAAATTAAAATGCAATCCCGAAACTTAAGTAATTTTTGAAGGTTTATTTTTTCACTCATCACAAAATCCATGTTTCTTTCTTCTTAAATTTTTAAATGTGATTGTAAGAATCTAGGAAGATAAATTGAACAGATGAAGACCAAGTCAGTATATATTATTCAAGGATAACGACTTTATTGAAACATTTCTTAGAAAAGTTTCCTCAACCAAAATGTATTTGAAACCCTCTTAAATTTACTACTGAAATAATGTTAAATATATCAATAATATTGTCAAGGAATGAATATCAGAATATATGCATGCATGCTTAGTCACTCAGTCATGTCCGACTCTTTGAGACACCATGGACTTTATCTTCCCAGGCTCCTCTCTCCAGGCAAGAATACTAGAGTGGGTTGCCACATCCTTCTCCAGGGTATCTTCCCAAGCCAGAAATCGAACCCAAGTCTCCTGCATTGCAGGCAGATTTTTTACTGCCTTAGCCACCAGAGAAGCCCTATTAGAATATAGATGACATGTAAATATTGAAATCTTAACATATACGTATCTGATTTAGACATTATCATTTACCTTGCACTCCTGTTACCATACGCCCTTAGGTTCTATTTAATAAAGTTTCCTGAAGCCATAAACAAAGTAAGTTTATGGTTACTGGCAATTGACAATCATCAGAAGAAGGAGTGATGCATTAGTTGAACCATAAGACCAGAAGATGTAGGCCATCAGTCTGGAATCTGCATCACTTCTGTAACAGTGGCAATTTCCAGGAGGATCCCTGACATGGAAATAAAAAAGACACAGCTCTTTAGGTGTGCCTTCATACTCGAACACAGGAAACACTTCACAGAGCCCATGGATGCTGTTCCATAAGATCTAGTTCTACAAATACGGGCAAGAAGTCAGGTGGGCTACCACAGCCCTTACGTTAACTTAAGTTGCATAAAGTTATTACAGGTCATGTATATTTATTCTTCTGATTTCCTCAAAACCAGGCATTTCAGTGAAAACTGTGTCTTGGATGTACTCTTATTCATCACATTAAAATTTCTTTAATAGCTTTAGGATACAACTTTTCCAGAAAGACTGTCTTTACAATGTTTGACCCCCACAAATCTAGACTCCAGGGAAATAAAGTCCGGAGATGTACTTAAGTAGCACTTTGATCCCAAAGAGACTTGGCACAGTAAACTAATAAAGAATGACTGTAAAACCATCTGTAAACATGAAGTGCCATATAAATGCTTATTAATAAGCATTTTTCTTCAATTTATATTTATTTTTATTCCAAGGTGCCTCTTAAAATGCATTATAGTTTATTGTGTATAATATCTTTCAAACAAATTATATTCAAGGCATTTTAGAGAGTTAAATACATGTCAGTATGTGGCATAAATTATAGAAGGGCACTTTGAATGGTAAATGAATTAGTGCATTCAGTCATAAGGCCAGAGAGAAATGGGTTGTGTAAGCGTCTGGTTTGAAATATCTAGACTCCCTGGAACCAGCTCTTCAAATCCCAGCAGGCCTGCTCTGTCCTTCATCCTTCTAAGATAAGAGTCCATTCAGTTTACAGTCTGCTGGCTTTTTGAATGATCCCTTGGAACAGTAGGCATGTCTGCTCTGTGTGAACATTTTACAGAGTCAGTTCAAGGAAAAAAAAAAAAAACTCATGAGAATTTAAACGGAACTAAGATATCATTCTATGTGGGCAATATTTTAGTGGTAAAGAGAAGCTGACTTAGAACACAACTGGAGTAAGAGATGTAGAATATTCATGGATTTAAAAGACAAAGGAGAGGTTAGTTTCTGGCTGGTTGCTACCACTGACCCCTAGAACTGTTTTTAAGCATGGGGAAATGGATTTCAATATAACAATAGCTTTACAAGAACATGGAATTGACTTACACTACATAGTTGATATTTTGGATTGCCTTGTTTTTTTTTAATGAAGCATTAATCTGAATCTATAAGGAAAGCCCATTTTTCATTATAGACAAAACTTACAAGATTTTAAGTATGAGGCAGAAGAATAGGGCAGTATAATGTAATGTAAAGAACACAAGTCACATCTGAATGTAGCCTTTTTAAGACCTGAACATGTGCTTCAAAGTAGTGATTTTCAAGTTTTCCCAGTCTCCATAAACTCTGCCAAGTGTCAGGCATTTGATTATAAAAAAGAGGCATTCAAATTCAGGGGACTTTAATCTTTCCCAGATGATGACTTGTGTTGGAATTTTCCAGATTCTTATAAGGGTTAAGAGGATGCTTATAACATAAATTAAAACTGAAAATGGACACAGTCACAGGTTGTTCCTCTTCCACTTTAAGACATTCCAGAAGTCCTGGTGGTAAATAAAAAGCTAGGATAATCTGGTTGTATCTTCAAATTTCACCAGTACATTTTGGCTCACCAGAGATTGTGAGCAACTCTTTAAGAAAAAACTTACTTTTCGTAAAACTAGTGTTTGATATTTTACTTCCCCAACACACTTCTGTAGATCTACTTCTCTAAGCTTCCACTATTTCTGAATCCCCACTATTATCTTAGCAAAGGACCATATAAACAATCCATAGTGCTGATGAGATCCTATACAGGCAAGCTACTGTGTGTGTGCTAAATTGCTGCAGTCATGTCTGACTCTTTGTGACTGTGTGGACTATAACCCGCCAGGCTCCTCTGTTCAGCTGATTCTCCAGTCAAGGATACTGGAGTTGGTTGCCAAGACTTCCTCCAGGAGATCTTCCCAACCCAGGGATTGAAACCACCTCTCCTGTAGCTCCTCCACTGCAGGCAGATTGTTTACTGCTGATCCACTGCAGGAAAGCTAGAAAGCGTATCAATTTGTCCTGAGAAGAGTAAATGAACAGAAACAAAATAGAAGCATGAGACCACTCCCTGGACTTTTATTAAATAACTCTTCCCTCTAGCCCAGGTGTGTGAGTAGCAATCCTGAAGCAAGGTAACCATTGAATAAAGAAGAATATTATCAAGCCAGTAAATAAATGTCTGCCCTTATTTTAATTTTTTTCACCTAAATAGCACTTGTTCTTTTGTGAAGTATCCTGTTTTCTTCTTTGATCTTTGTTCCTATGGTGAGAGCAATTCTGAGATAAACTACCAGAGGATGAATGATCAAATGAAGCAGATCCTATTTCAGTTGAGGACTGCCTAGAACAGCTTATACATAGCTGTTCGTAACATATGTAAAAATGCCTTGCCAAGATGATCAGAGATTCATAGCTGACCAAAACCGGAAAAAAAATTGGTGAAATATATTTGACTAGAAGCTCCAGTATTTGCATAAAACAGTTGACAGAAAATTGAATGAACCTAAGCAGCCATAACTGCAGTGCCTTATCTAAAAAAAGGGAAATTAATAATTCTTCCTTGTTTTTAAGATGCTTAATTGAAATAGAGTGTTCTGAGAACTACTGCTAATGTGTGGCCATGGATGAAATTATTTTCCTCAAAAGGAGTTTACATAATGATGGAAATTTGAAACCATATTCATATGAAAATTGTTGTTGTTGTTCAATCACTCCGTCATGTCCAACTCTATGCGACCCCACGGACTTCAGTATGCCAGGCTTTCCTGTCCTTCACTATCTCCCAGAGTTTGCTCAAATTCATGTCCATTGACTCAGTGATGCTGTCTAACCATCACATCCTTTGCATCCCCCTTTTCCTCTTGCCTTCAGTCTTTGCCAGCATCAGGGTCTTTTCCAGTGAGTCAAGTCATTGCATCAAGTGGCCAAAGTATTGGAGCTTCAGCTTCAACATCAGTTCTTCCAGTGAATTTTCAGGCTTGATTTCCTTTAGTATTGAATGGTTTGATATCCTTGTAGTCCAAGGGATTCTCAAAGTCTTCTCTAGCAACACAATTTGAAACAGCAGTTCTTTGGCACTCAGCATTCTTTATGGTCCAACTCTCACATCCGTACATGACTACTGGAAAAACCATAGCCTTGACTAGATGGATCTTTGTTGGCAAAGCAATCTCTCTGCTTTTTAATATGCTGTGTAGGTTTGTCATAGTTTTTCTTCCAAGGAGCAAGCATCTTTTAACTGGCTGTAGTCACTGTCCACAGTGATTTTGGAGCCCAAGAAAATAAAATCTGTCACCATTTCCATTTTCTCCCCTTCTATTTACAGTGAAGTGATGGGACTGAAAGCCATGATCTTAGTTTTTTCTGTGTCGAGTTTTAAGCCAGGTTTTTCACTCTCCTCTTTCTCCCTTATCAAGAGGCTCTTTAGTTCTTCGCTTTCTGCCATTAAAGTCGTATCATCTGCATATCCAAGGTTGCTGATATTTCCCCTGGCAATCTTGATTCCAGCTTGTGCTTCATCCAGTCTGACATTTCTCATGATGTACTCCACATAGACATTAAACAAGCAGGCTGACAGTATACGGCCTTGATGTACTCCCTTCCTAATTTTGAATCAGTCTGTTGTTTACCATCTGAGCCTCCTATCTTGTCTACTTTCATATGAAAATAGGTTTTTTTTTCAAAGACCTGATGAAAAATATATAAATGCATCACATTGGAGGCTTTATTATGCAAAACAAATCTTCAATATGTGTGGTGTAGCTCAAGACCAAATATTTCTAACTTATAAATGATAATTTCAATAGGAAAGTTGTTGATTCAATTGAAGGAGTAGTGTTCTGAAACCCAGAGCATAAAAGGAAAAAAAAAAAAAAAAAAACCTCAGAAACCAGTGGTTTTCCAGTTAATTAAAAATTGCTTAAGTGTGGGTTTACTGTTTCTCACAACATCCCTGGAGCTGGGACCTGGGATTACTGCCCGATGTTGGTAGGTGTGACGCACCAGACAAATTGTGTGACCAGATGACTTCTAATAAAGCTTCCAACTGAAGAATGTTTATTACTTTGTATCTTGGAGCTTGATTTTAATTATATTAACATACTCCTTCATATGATAATTTACTTTTGCATTTCTTAAACTCTTATTCTTTTAGATAGCTCCATTAAAGTTAGAATAGTAAAAGCTTGGAAGTGATTTCAATACAGACTATCTCATGAAATGTAATAATATTGTCAAGCCTGCCATTAAAGTTTACTCTTCAAAATACACAAAAAACCCCAACAAACAGAACAGCTACCCATTTTAGGATATGACTTTCTTGTTTTTTTGAACTTCAAATACATATATCAAAACAGACACTTATATTTTTAAAGAACTCTCAATACAAAGATTAGCAACATGCATTCAGATTACATTTTAAGTAGAATAAACAGATCATGAATATTTATGTAGTTTGGAATGACTTGTATTCCAGAATCTGTATGGCCAACCAAGTAATTATGCAAATATAGTTTCATTTAAAATTACAAATGCCATATTTTAGTTTATGTTCAACAGTTTAAATACATATTGATAACGGAAGGAAATAGCTCCTATTTAAAAACAATACATTTAAGTTGGAAAAATGCCATTACAGCATATTTTAAAATGTTAAAATGGCTGGAATTGTGTTATTATAAGAGCTAACAAAGGTCCAAATGCTGTCTGATGTTTAAAAACTAGACATAATTGGCTCTATTGAAGAGAATACACTTCTAAGATTTAGTCTGATAAGTTCTTATGCTCTGATTTATGCATTTATTATGTGTAGCTTGTCCAGTTTGACCCGTACATACAACAAAGTGAATGAGGAACTCCAAATAGTGGTTATTATGGGTTAGGAGCAGAGTGATGTATCTCTAATAGGAAATCATATGAATGGCAATTTAGTTCTTTTATCTTCTTTCATGACATATTATGTAATTAGTCTTTTAGAAAAAGAATTTGCAGTCATAATCTCTACATAATACTCTGCTAGGCATTTGGGGATGCAAAATGTATGTTACCAGAAGGGGATAAAGAGCATGCCAACAAAATACATAGGTTATAATACCAAGAATAGAAATGTCTTACTAAAATACAGGATGGTAAGTAAAATACTAATGCCTCCACATTCTGTTAAATAGAAAAAATATGCGCTTTGGAATCAGACCATTTCAAATTCAGAGTGAACTACTTTTCAGGTCTGTGTCCTTGCACTAATTTTTTGAACCTCAGTTTCTCTGGTTATAAAATGTCCACTGTAAAGCATTTGTGACATAGGAGAACTTCTTTGTATGCTAATTTCCACCCTTTTTCACTTTCTCCTCCTCTCATGTCAATGAGTTACCCTAGACCAAGCCAGTGTACCACTACACATTTGGTGCCTGGAATATGTGTCCCCTTTTTAATCACAATTAAAACTGAAAACATCCACTCTGTATTTGCTGTTGCAAAATATTTTCCTCTCCTTACTTATGTTTAGAGGCAATGTTTTAAATACAGTATTTTTACAATATAAATATATTATATATTTATGGAAACCTTTATGTAGGATGATTGAAAATATTTTTACTTTCTTAGTAGAAAGAAAAAAATTATCAACAACTGGCATTAATGTCAGAGGCAAAATAGAATGTGAAGAACAATATTTTTCTAAGTATACTCTCCTGAGAGTTCCCGTAGGTCACTTGGATAGCATGTATCAAGCTACAATATGAAGTTGCAATAGGATGTTCCCCTGTGGTTTACATCATTTGTATTTCCTATCTTCTCAATAAACTTCTAATGACTTGCCCAGAACTTCCAGGAACTTCTCTTGTTTTCTTATTCTGAAAAATTTTCTATCCAGCAGTTGAAGAGTTACAGGTTCTATCCAGAGCACATTGTCACTAGACTTTCTCTGGCAGAGACAGGCTAGCTCTTTACCAATTCTGTCTCTCTCTTCCTGGAGAAGAAATTTAACTACACAAATAAACTAGGTTTTCCAGCCTCTCTAGTCATTAGTTGTCAGTGTGACTGATTTCTAACCAACAGAAAGCAGGCAGAAGAGATGGAGGCCACTTCCATGTTTCTTCAGAATGACTTCTCCTACTAGATCTTCTAAACTCTGTCCATAATGGAGAGGTGGAATGGACACTAATAATGACTTTTAAAACAACTTGTTATAGGTAGAAATACCAGAAAAAGCAAGAGTGTTCCTGAAAAACATCTACTTCTGGTTTATTGACTATGCCAAAGGCTTTGACTGTGTGGATCACAGTAAACTGTGGAAAATTCTTAAAGAGATGGGTATACCAGACCACATGACCTGCCTCCTGAGAAATCTGAATGCAAGTCAAGAAACAACAGTTAGAACTGGACATGGAACAAGAGACTGGTTCCAAATCAGGAAAGGAATAGGTCAAGGCTGTATATTGTCACTCTGCTTATTTAACTTATATGCAGAGTACATCATGAGAAATGCAGGACTGGATGAAGCACAAGCTGGAATCAAGATTGCCAGGAGAAATATCAATAACCTCAGATATGCAGATGACACCACACTTATGGCAGAGAGTGAAGAGGAACTAAAAAGCCTCTTGATGAAGGTGAAAGAGGAGAGGGAAAGAGTTGACTTAACATTCAGTATTCAGAAAATTAAGATCATGACATCTGGTCCAATCACTTCATGGCAAATAGATGGGGGAACAATGGAATCTGCGAAAGACTTTATGTTTTGGCCTCCAAAATCAGTGCAGATGGTGACTGCAGCCATGAAATTAAAAGATGCTTACTTCTTGGAAGAAAAGTTATGACCAAACTAGACAGCGTATTAAAAGGCAGAGATAATACTTTGCTGACAAAGGTCCATCTAGTCACAGCTTTGGTTTTTCCTGTAGTCATGTATGGATGTGAGAGCTGGACTATAAAGAAAGCTGAGTGCTGAAGAATTGGTGCTTTTGAACTGTGGTGTTGAAGAAGACTCTTGAGAGTCCCTTGGACAGCAAGAAGATCCAATCAGTCCACCCTAGTGGAAATCAGTCCTGAATGTTCATTGAAATGACTGATGCTGATGCTGAAACTCTAATACGTTGGCCACCTGTTGCAAATAACTGACTCATTTGAAATGACCCTGATGCTGGGAAAGATTGAAGGTGGTAGCAGAAGGGGACGTCAGAGGATGAGATGGTTGGATGACATCACCAACTCAATGGACATGAATTTGAGTAAACTCTGGGAGTTGGTGATGGACTTGGAGGCCTGGCGTGCTGCAGTCCATGGTGTTGGAAACAGTCAGACATGGCTGAGTGACTGAACTGAACAGAACTGAATATGCATTATATAGATGCTTATATCTTTCATATAATATTGATAGTAATCAAAGGGAAAATGTCTAACTACTGCACTGTAGTTGAAAAGTAGAATTACAAGATTTGCTTTTAGCATCAGGAAAAAGAGTATGTCAAACATGAAGTCTTACAATTAAAGAAGAGTATGGAGGTGAGTGTTGCATGGGGAAAAAAAATTATTTGAAGTATGGAAAGTAGGGCCTCTCCAACGTTTCATGTGATACGAGGAGAAGCACTGTGTGGCAATCATTGATTGGTGCCATCAGTTATTTGTTTGACTGGACAAGGAGGGCATTTTAAACCTGAAGTATGAAATGAAGGAAAGGGTAAAGGAACATTGTCAAAATCACTTCTAACACCCTCTAGTAGAGGCATTGAAAGTGGCTTGGGGTGCAAATGTATTAGAATCAACGATTTCAGAAATAAAGGATCAAAATGAGAAAGGTCTTGAAGTGAGGCTAGGGATGTAGGAAAAATAAAATATAGAGAAAAGAGATGATTTGAAATAAGCTATTAAAAGTATATCAGCCAAAGATCAAGGTTTTATGAAAAATCTATCCTGTGTGGTACCAAAACCTTGAGAAATACTTGTTCATAAGAAAGACAGTGCCATTGAAAATATTATCTAATCTCGTTAGTTCAATAAAACCTATTCCAGTCACTAATGTATTTTGACCTTGACTTTTATATATTAAAATAACTAGTTCTTATCCTTAAGGAACTGTCTAGAAACTGGAAAATACAGTTGTTTGTAAAACCATTATTACAGATGAAAAGTCTTGGAGTTTTATAATTGCAAATTAGTGTAGTCTTTTCACACACAAATGATCCATGTGTTTCATTCTGGAAAAATAAAGTATATATGGACATATGAATAGCCAACAAAGTAGCTACTAGTTAAGACCATTTGTCTTAGGGTCAGTTATCTTTGGAATCAATTGAGTTTCTGTACTAGTGGTCTTGATATCTGAAATGATTTTGCTTTTTTCTGCGAACCTCAGTTTTCTGATCTCCAAAGTATGGATAACACTATCTTGTAGAGTGATTGTGGGAAAAAATGAACTACTAATGTTTGTAAACTATTGGGTTTTATTAAGACAGTAACAAATTAAGCTCTATCAAAAGCACTTAAAGCCCTAGTTAAGACTAACATTTTCATCTCTTCTCCCAATGGAAACCTCAGACAGAGCTCTGTGTCTTTACATAGATACACATATAAGTGTATATGTGCATACTTATATATTCTTGTTTAAGAGTATATGTGTTTATACTTATATTTGTTCATATAAGTTCTATGTATATATGCATACTTATTTAAAGAGAGGGCAAGAAAGCCCTGGATTCTATGGTTACAGATATATAGTGAAATAAAGCAAAAAGATACTAGTATAAAAATTTACAGAAGTAAACAGTGGAGGCTAACTATTACTGGTAATAGCAACATGGATGTTTAAGTTTACACTAAATATCGACATTTCTGATTCTGAGAATTAAGGATTCATAGCACATATAAACTTGAAATATTCCAGTGCCAGAGAGGGTCATCTTCTCAATTATACTTTTACTTTCATATGATGATATATGATCAATTTAACAAAACCTAGGGCTTCCCTGGTGGCTCGGTGCTGATGAACCCCATGCCAGTGTGAGAGACAGGGGTTCCATCTTTTATCTGGGAAGATCCCAAATGCCACGGAACAACTAAGCCCATGCACCAAAACTACTGAGCCTGTGCCCTAGAGCCCTCGAGTCACAACTACTGAGCACATGAGCCACAACTACTGAGGCCTGCGACCAAGTGCCTGGGCTTTTGCAACAAGAAAAGTCACCACAATAAGTTCGCACACTGCAGTTAGACAGTAGCCCTACTCTCTGCAACTAGAGGAAAGCCCACACAGCAATGAAGACCCAACACAGCTAAAAATAAATAAACAAATAAAATGATTAAAGAAAAACCTATTAAGGAAAAATTCCAAAAACTATAATTATAGTCAGGTATGTATCATTAGCTTTGATATGATTAAACTTCACTTAACATTCATTTCATAAAGTATAAAACAGATTAATAGTCTGCCCACAGTAAAACATAATTATGAAATGATGAAAATTATAATGAAATGAAAAACTGAAGATTAAAAATGCTATAAAATGCTTGATGACAGATTGTCATTTTTTTTGTGAAAGACATGTAATACTAAAAACAATAGTTCCATAAACTTTTGTAACATTTTTGTCAAGAAGATCATAAATAGAAAACAGTAGCTACAAATAAAAAAAGAGCAATGATGGTTAGATGTTCATCTTTCAAAAGAAGTCTGAAAGTTAGGAAGGATTCCAAGCAGAAACATAAATGTAATATTTAAGAAATGGAAAATGTATATCATTTAGATAAGGGAAAGGAATTAAGGGAAATAAGATAGAATAAAAAATTGGCTTATCTTCAGCAAATAGAGGATCTATCAAAAGTATGCCATTATTCTACAGGGTTTTTTTTGTTGTTGTTTCTTTTAATTTACTACAAAAGAAGTTTTGGATGAACATGAGGAAGATCAGCCATGGCAGGGTCAATACTGTACAGATGAACTATAAAAAGCAAGCTAAATTTATTTTATTGAGTGTATCTGTCTTCTCTATATGCTCTGGATTATCTGTTTGAAAATCAAAACCAATTTATCTCTGGAATCCTCTCTAGTTCTATCATTTCCAGAATAAATAATTTGCTAATTTCTCTACATGTCAGTCCTTTTACTAAACCAAGATAAATAGCACTTCAGTTTATCATCACTAGTAACTTCCTACAGTTTTTAAATGTAGGTAGACTGATTTTGTGTGTGGCTGATAAAATATCTGATTATTTCACTAGTTTCCCTATCATTGTTATTAAGGTTATGGAGTGAAATGAAGTCATACATGGAGATATGTTCAAAATATCAGGACCGCTATATTAGAACTCTTTAAAATGAAATGAAAAGGGTAACTATTACTGTAAAATACAATAAAAAATATTCCTAGCATTTGTCTATTTTCTTTGAAAGTGGATAAGGAAGTCAACAGAATATGAAATATGGGCTAAAATAGCATGTATTATGTATGAACTATAAAGGTATTCAGTTCTGATTTTTTTAAATAGTATTTTCCATATTTGAAATTCAAAATTATCCAATTCCATCCTGATTGACTTAGAACGGTCAACAATCAACAGCAACAGACAATGCTGTTAAGAGAAATAATTGATTTGTGGAATTTTCATTTCAATAATGACCTTGAGCCTTTGCTGCCTGGAATGCCCTCAGATCATGTTGTGGAGCTCTAGTAAAGATCTATCGTCAAATCAATTACGAAAAGCAATGGAACATCTGATCCTTCTCTTGAAATTAACTAGGAAAAGTAGGTCAGCACACCTTCAAATGACAAAATGAATTATTATGTTTTCAATGACCCAGGAAGGAAAGCACTAGTGATAGATGGGAAGTGCTATTTAAATAAGAATTGAACATTTCTGGGATTAAACATGTAGCAATGATCATGAAAACTACCAGAAACTTAAATCTCTTAAAATAATTTTTTTTCATGTTAGCCATAAAGTGTTTCCTTCTCACTGTTCTCTGTATCCAATACTACAGTTCTAGGAAGGGATCTATATATTGAGATTATTGCTGTATCATTTAAAAGTACAACAGTGAATATAGCAGACTTCTCAATTTCATTTTCATTATGGTATGAGAAAAATATGCAAAATGGACCATCATATATTAACTGCTACAACTTGTTTCCTACTATGGCAATTCAACAAAATATAGTTAGAAAAATATGGTCGAAGATGACACATTTAATGATAGCAATTAATCTGATGATATAAATATTATTTATATAATGGTTCTATTCTGCAAACATAAAAAATAAATAAATAAGAGGTGAAACTGCCTCCTTCCAAAAAATATCCCCAATATTCCCTATTCGATTAACATTTTAGTTATTTTTTATATGGACACTTGGAGTCTTTTTCTTTTAATTAGTTGTTCAAGCACTGAGACTTGTAAGTTTTAATTTAGAGCTTTATTTTTAATTATCTTTGTAAACAATATAAACTGCAATATGCTTTTTATTGTAAATGGTTATAAAATATTAAAAGTTCAATTCAAATATTAGGGAATAATTTTGTTGGATTCTATGTAAAATACAAATACTTACAATACTCTTGTCTATATAAAAATCTATCCTATGAGAGCAATATAGTGGGTAAGCATGTGGGCTCAGGAGTACAGAACTTGCCCAACCCCTAATTTTGAAATGTATGGCCTTGGTTAAACTACTTACCATTTCCAAGCCTCAGTTTCTTCACATGTAAAATGATATTGATGATAGCCATTATCCCATAGAGTTTTTGTGAACATGACATTAGGAAATATTTAAATGGTTAGCTGGAATTTGGATGTACTAAACAGTGTTTGCTATGGTGATGGTCAGAGTCAATTAATTATATTAATTTATTTAATTATATTCGATCCTTAAATGTTTCTATTCAACTTACTATAAAGACTTTGAACTGGTAATATATTTTATTTTATTTAACAGTGGAAAGAGTTTAGTTTTTATTTAATTGTGGTAAAAGTCATTAATAGGAATATGATACTACTTTATACATTTTTATATGGTACTTCAATCAGTTCAGTTCAGTCCCTCAGTCCTGTCTGACTCTGTGCGACCCCATGAATCGCAGCATGCCAGGCCTCCCTGTCCATCTGCAACTACTCAAACCCATGCCCATCGAGTCGGTGATGCCATCCAATCATCTCATCCTCTGTTGTCCCCTTCTCCTCATGCCCTCAATCTTTTCCAGCATCAAGGTCTTTTCCAATAAGTCAACTCTTTGCATGAGGTGGCCAAAGTACTCGAATTTCAGCTTCAACATCAGACCTTCCAGTGGAACACCCAGGACTGATCTCCTTTAGGATGGACTGGTTGGATCTCCTTGCAGTCCAAGGGACTCTCAAGAGTCTTCTCCAACATCACAGTTCAAAAGCATCAATTTTTAGGCACTCAGCTTTCTTCACAGTCCAACCCTCACATCCATACATGACCACTGGAAAAACCATAGTCTTGACTAGATGGACCTTTGTTGGCAAAGTAATGTCTCTGCTTTTTAATATGCTATCTAGGTTAGTCATAGCTTTCCTTCCAAGGAGTAAGTGTCTTTTAATTTCATGGCTGCAATCACCATCTGCAGTGATTTTGGAGCCCAAAAAAACAAAGTCTGACACTGTTTCCACTGTTTCCCCATCTATTTCCCATGAAGAGATGGGACCAGATGCCATGATCTTAGTTTTCTGAGTGTTGAGCTTTAAGCCAACTTTTTCACTCTCCTCTTTCACTTTCATCAAGAGGCTTTTCAGTTCCTCTTCACGTTCTGCCATAAGGGTGGTGTCATCTGCATAGCTGAGGTTATTGATATTTCTCCCAGCAGTCCTGATTCCAGCTTGTGTTTCTTCCAGCCCAGTGTCTCTCATGATGTACTCTGCATATAAGTTAAGTAAGCAGGGCGACAATATACAGCCTTGATGTACTGCTTTTCCTATTGGGAACCAGTCTGTTGTTCCACGTCCAGTTCTAACTGTTGCTTCCTGACCTGCATACAGGTTTCTCAAGACGCAGGTCAGGTGGTCTGATATTCACCTCTCCTTCAAAATTTTCCACAGTTTATTGTGATCCACACAGTCAAAGACTTTGGCATAGTCAATAAAGCAGAAATAGATGTTTTTCTGGAACTCTCTTGCTTTTTCAATAATCCAGAGGATATTGGCAATTTGATCTCTGGTTCCTCTGCCTTTTCTAAAACCAGCTTGAACATCTGGAAGTTCACCGTTCACATATTGCTGAAGCCTGGCTGGGAGAATTTTGAGCATTACTTTACTAGCATGTGAGATGCGTGCAATTGTGCGGTAGTTTGAGCATTCTTTGGAATTGTCTTTCTTAGGGATTGGAATGAAAACTGACCTTTTCCAGTCCTGTGGCCACTGCTGAGTTTTCCACATTTGCTGGCATATTGAGTGCAGCACTTTCACAGCATCATCTTTCAGGATGTGAAATAGCTCAACTGGAATACCATCACATCCACTAGCTTTGTTCGTAATGATGCTTTTGAAGGCCCACTTGGCTTCACATTCCAGGATGTCTGGCTCTTGGAGAGTGAACACACTATTGTGATTATCTGGGTCATGAAGATCTTTTTTGTACAGTTCTTCTGTGTATTCTTGCCACCTCTTCTTAATATCTTCTGCTTCTGTTAGGTCCATACCGTTTCTGTCCTTTATCAATCCCATCTTTGCATGAAATATTCCCTTGATATCTTTAATTTTCTTGAAGAGATCTCTGGTGTTTCCCATTCTGTTGTTTTCCTCTATTTCTTTGCATTGATTGCTGAGGAAGGCTTTCTTATCTCTCCTGGCTATTCTTTGGAACTCTGCATTCAAATGGGTTTATCTTTCCTTTTCTCCTTTGCTTTTCACTTCTCTTCTTTTCACAGCTATTTGTAAGGCTTCCTCAGACAACCATTTTGCCTTTTTTGCATTTCTTTTTCTTGGGGATGGTCTTGATCCCTGTCTCCTGTACAAAATCACAAACCTCCGTCCATGGTTCATCAGGCTCTCTATCAGATCTAGTCCCTTAAATCTATTTCTCACTTCCACTGTATAGTCATAAGGGATTTGATTTAGGTCATACCTGAATGGTCTAGTGGTTTTCCCTACTTTCTCCAGTTTAAGTCTGAATTTGGCAATAAGGAGTTCATGATCTGAGCCACAGTCGGCTCCTGGTCTTGTTTTTGCTAACTGCATAGAGCTTCTCCATCTTTGGCTGCAAAGAATATAATCAATCTGATTTTGGTGTTGACCATCTGGTGATGTCCAAGTGTAGAGTCTTCTCTTGTGTTGTTGGAAGTGGGTGTTTGCCTTGACCAGTGCGTTCTCTTGGCAGAACTCTATTAGCCTTTGCCCTGCTTCATTCTGTACTCCAAGGCCAAATTTGTCTGTTACTCCAGGTGTTTCTTGACTTCCTACTTTTGCATTCCAGTCCCCCATAATGAAAAGAACATCGTTTTTGGGTGTTAGTTCTAAAAGGCCTTGTAGGTCTTCATAGAACCATTCAACTTCAGCTTCTTCAGCATTACTGGTTGGGGCATAGGTTGGATTACTGTGATATTGAATGGTTTGCCTTGGAAATGAACAGAGGTCATTCTGTCATTTTTGAGATTGCATCCAAGTACTGCATTTCAGACTCTTTTGTTGACCATGATGGCTACTGCATTTCTTCTAAGGGATTCCTGCCCACAGTAGTAGATATAATGGTCACCTGAGTTAAATTCACTCATTCCTGTCCATTTTAGTTCACTGATTCCTAGAATGTTGATGTTCACTCTTGCCATCTCCTGTTTGACCACTTCCAATTTGCCTTGATTCATGGACCTAACATTCCAGGTTCCTATGCAATGTTGCTCTTTACAGCATCAGACCTTGCTTCTATCACCAGTCCCATCCACAACTGGGTGTTGTTTTTGCTTTGACTCCATCCCTTCATTCTTTCTGGAGTTATTTCTCCACGGATCTCCAGTAGCATACTGGGCACCTACCGACCTGGGGAGTTCCTCTTTCAGTATCCTGTCATTTTGCCTTTTCATACTGTTCATGGGGTTTTCAAGGCAAGAATACTGAAGTGGTTTGCCATTCCTTTCAGACCCGACTGTCTTGGGTGGCCCCACATGGCTTGGCTTAGTTTCATTGAGTTAGACAAGACTGTAGTTTTGTGATCAGATTGGCTAGTTTTCTGTATGACTTTTTTACTTTGTTTATATTAATGTGTAGTAGTGAATTAATATAGCCATTTGTGATGTGTTGATAGTATAAATTACTGTATTATCTTTGTAAGGGGGATAAACCATGTTCTGGAAACATCCCTAAAGTACCAAATTTCCCATTTTTATGTTCAATGGGATAAATGAGTTATCTATATTATTAACACACTCTTTAATAACAAACCCCATAAGCTAAGTACAGATAATAATCTCAGGGTGCTCAGATATATGACACATTCACTTAATAGAACAGATATTTTTATCATCTTTGCTTTCTGGGATTTTTTTGACTTTTAGCACTAGTCTTAAGATATTCTCAGGGTATAAGGAGAAGACTTAGATGAGAAGAGATTATCTTTCCAGCATTTTCTCCTTCCTGTCTTAAAAAGACCCAGGCTGCCAAGAAACTCTTGATTCAGCCTTGCTTTGTATTCAACCTACTCCCTGCCTATAAGAATTGACAGATGCTGGAGGGTATCATAAACAACTCCATGAAGTGTTTTTCTCTTCAGAGATCTTGAAGGAAAATGTAGCTCTTGTCTTTACAGTCTCACTGGGTTAGAGGTCAGAGGTCAAAACAGGGGAAGAAAGCTCTTTTAAATTCTCATGTGAAGAATCAGGGAGAAAGAAAAGTAAGGAGTGTCTTTACACAGTGCTCAGTCACTCAGAGTGTCTGACTCTTTGTGACCGCATGGACTGCAGCCTCCAGGTTCCCTTGTCCATGGCACTTTCCATTAAAGAATACTGGAGTGGGTTGCTATTTCCTCTTCCAGGGGATCTTCTTGACACAGGGATTGAACCTGTGTCTCCTGCATTGGCAGACGGATTCTTTACCACTGAGATGCCAGGGAAGTCTATCCTTACCCAGAGACCTACATATAAAGACGAAGTAACCAACAGCACTTGCAATCAGGCACTAAACTTTAAATGTCTGTTTGGAGTAGCAATGATTATTGTGAAATGAGCAAATATGGAAGGAAGAAGAGAGAAATGAAAACACATTTTTACCTTGTTTCAAAGAAAAGGAATTCTCATTGACCAGTTGTTAAAACCCTAGCAATCTCCTTGGGAAAAGCAGACATAAACATATATGACCTCAGAATAATAAAATATTAAATAATATTTGAAGATAATAGTAGCAGAGCTATGACAAGCAATGTATAGCTAATCTCTAAAAGGATTCCAAGGTCTCACAGCAGTACAGAAACTTTTCCTCTGTAGGTTTAGCCAAGAACTTCCTTTAGGAAGAACTAGGATTGGTATATAGGCTTCTGGCTCAGTGGTAAGGAATCTGCCTACCAATGCAGGAGATGCTGGAAACCTGGGTTTGATCCCTGGGTCAGGAAGATCCCCTCAAGTTGGAAATGGCAACCCACTCCAGTATCCTTGCCTGAAAAATGCCACAGACAGCGGAACCTGGTGGGCTACAGTCCATGGGGCTGCAGAGAGTTGGACATGCCAGTATAACATGAAGCACAGCATTGGTACATAGCATTAATGGTAAACATTTTTGATGATTGCAAGTAGAAACGAGGTTAAATCCTTGATAATTTCTATTAAAATGCATCAAAATGTTTCAGATACTAAACAAAAGTTCCTCCTGAATATACAACAAACAAAGGGTGAGACAAAATGGAATGAAAAGCAATGGACCAAGTCAACACATTCTTTGGTCAACAAAGCTCTAATGTTTCTGAGAGGAAACAGTAAAGGAGAACAAACTTCTTGTGCTTCAAGACAAATGGACCTGCATGTAGGTAGTTGGAAAAGACACAGAGCTACAGAGATGTCAAGGACTCTTATACTTCGTGTGGATTTTGTGTTATTGTTGACAGAGACGGACTTCCCTCTAGCTCAGATGGTTTAAAGAATCTGCCTGCAATGCAGGAGACCTTAATTTGATCCCTTGTCAGGAAGATCCTCTGGAGAAGAAAATGGCAACCCATTCCAGTATTCTTGCCTGGGAAATCCCATGGATAGAGGAGCCTGGTGGGCTACAGTCCATAGGGTCACAAAGAGTCAGATATGACTGAGCTACTAACACACACAGAGAAACTAAAAATAAATAAAAAATAAAAGCATATAATTTTGTGATAGGCATTTAAAAACTCTAGTATCAGCAGATATTTCAGAATGAGAATAATGTAGGGCACAGAATAATATTATTACAAATGAATAATAAATGGAGAAAAGGCTCTGGAAGGGCCTTGTATGAGAGACTGTACAGATTCGTCAACTTCCTGTGAGGCAAGATGGTGTTGTGGAAAATAGTCAGAGACCTGCTGTATATTTGTTTGTAGTTTATTATATTTGGAATTTGGCCTAAGTGATCCATAAACTCTATGGAGTCTATTTCATTCTCTGTATTTAGCTGTTGTTAATTTAATATGTTGTCTTTATAAAGTCATCAATGTTAAGGAACACTGCTGAATTTGTTTAGTTTCTTGAATGATCGAAACAGTATAAACATTTTAGAGCAGTCTCTTGGTGAAGCCAACTTTGTCATCAGGGTATTTAGGTAAACCTACATTCTTGCCCGGAAAATCCCATGGACAGATACAGTCCAACGAGTCACAAAGAGTCAGACATGACTGAAGTGACTTAGCACGCATGCATACTTCACTGCTACTGGCAAAAACACTTTGTGGAAAAAAGCACTCAGTGATAGCTCAGTTAATATTATCACTAGGCAAATCCAAGACCTGGGTTAATTAAATTTGTTAGTTTTTCTGTGCTGTGTAATAAATTTAGTAGTTCAAAGCAACATACATTTATTATCTCCGTTTCCACAGGTCAAGAGACCACAGATGACTTGGCTAGCTTCTCCACTCAGGGTCTAATTAGGCTGAAATCAAGTGTAGGACAAGGCTATGAATGAGGTCATCTTCTGAGTTACTGTTGTTGGTAGGATGCAGTTATTAGCAACTATAGGACAAGGGCCATTGGCCCCTAGAGGCTACCCACATTTTCTTACCGCATGATCTTCTCTACAACATGACAGCTTTCTTGTTCAAGGCCAAGAGTTGAGCATCTCAGTTACTTGAGCTCTTTCACTGAGGCAAGGCTTGGGACTCTGCCGTAAAGGGCTCACATGATTAGATCAGATCAATCAGGAAAATCTCCTTTTTTGATGAACATAAAGACTCCTGGTGGCTCAAGTGGTAGAGAATCCATCTACAACAGAGGACGCCCAGGTTCAGTCCCTGGGTTGGGAAGATCTCCTGGAGAAGGAAATGGCAACCCACTCCAATATTCTTGTCTGAGAAATTCCATGGACAAAGGAGCTTGGTGGACTATAGTCCATTGGGTCTCACAGAGTCAGACATGACTGATGACTAACACTTTCACTTTAAAAGATAATTGGATTAGAGAACTTAATTACATCCCTGAAATTCCTTCACCATTTCCATTACAACATAAATCATGACAGTAAAATCCCATCATATTCACAAGCTCTGCCCACAGTTAAGGGCAGGAATCTTGGGATTTACCTTAGAATTCTGCTACCACATTACAACATTGTATAATACTGATGCACAATGAGATTACAGACAGTTTGATCCCGTACTTATTTTCCTTCATTTCTGTTGAGTTATAATAATAGTTCTGTTTCATAAAACTGTATGGATTAAATGTGGCCATAAATGCAATACAGGACTTCCTTGTAGCTCAAATGGTAAACAATCTGCCTGCAACGCAGGAGACCTGGGTTTGATCCCTGGGTTGGGAAGATCCTCTAGAGAAGGGAATGGCAGTCCACTCCAGTATTCTTTCCTGGAGAATCCCATGGACAGAGGAGCCTGGCAGGCTACAGTCCACTGGGTCACAAAAAGTTGGACTTGACTGAGCGACTAACACACACACATAAATGCAAAGGGTTTGCAATGGTGCTTGAACATAGTAAGTGCTATAATGCATGCAGGCATGCTAAATCACTTTAGTCATGTCTGACTCTTTGTGACCCCATGGACTGTAGTCTGCCAGGCTCCTCTGTCCATGGGATCCTCCAGGTAAGAATACTGGAGTGGGTTGCCATGCCCTTCTTTAGGGGAGATTCCCGACCCAGGGATCAAACCCACGTCTTTTATGTCTCACCTCCTTTGGCAGGAGAGTTCTTTACCATTAGCACCATTGGGGAAGCCCAAGTGCTATGTAAGTACTGTTAAAGAGAATAGAGCATTTAAACTAGTCACTGGCACAGGGCTTCCGTGATGGCTCAGTGGTGAAGAGTCTGCTAATGCAGGAGACAGGAGTTCAATCCCTGATCCAGGAGGATCCCATATACCGTGGAGCTGCTAAGCTGGGGCACCACAGCTATTGAACCTATATTCTAGAGTCCTCCAGCTGCAACTACTGAGCCCATGTTCCACAACTGCTGAAGCCGTGCATCCTAGAGCCTGTGCTCTGCGGCAAGAGAAGCCACCACAATAAGAAGGCTACGCAACACACTAGAGGATGGCCCTTGCTTGCAGCAACCAGAGAAAAGCCAGAGGAGCAACGAAGACCTAGCATAGTCAATCATAAATAAATAAATAAGATAAAATTAAAATAGTTACTGGTACATACTAAAAACTCAAGAATGTAGCTGCTAAAAAAAAAAAAAAAAGAATGTAGCTGCTATCATTTTAAAAATTATTATTAATTCTTGCATAATGTTTAGCCAGAAACAGTAAGGGGTGGTTGGTTTGTCTTTTGTAATTGTGGTACAAGAAATAAAATATATATTATACATCTACCTTCATATTAATACAATGATTTATACAAATAAGGTATTTGAAATTAGTACCATATATATTTTAAATTACATACTAGCTCAATAACCACATGATAATTAGGAATGGTATGTTTGAAGAACTGATTAATTTCAGATAATGATTTTCCAGTACCCAAGAGACGTGGGCAGTTTTTAGTATAATTAGACTTTGAATGCCAAGGTTGTGATCAATAAGAGTTAAAAGACCATTTGCAGAAGCTTTACTTATGGAACTTCTACAGACAAGCAGATTTTTCTGTAAGAAAAGTCAAACCTCATTGTTAAAAATATATCTGATGGGATTATTTGCTAATGTCTCCATTATCTTTACTTCAATCTGTATTTTACAATAAAAGAGGACTATCAATAATTTTTCCAGCAAAAGAAAAAGTTTTACTTTTAATTTGATATGTCAATTTAATTAATAGTTGACAAAATGGCATTTTAAATTTGCTTCAGATGGCAGCTCAATGACATCTATTGATTTTGTATTATTGGATTGAATATTGTGATCATTATTTCTGTGCAGCATGCTTTAGGCAGGATTTGAATTATGCCACATCACACAACATTTTCTTTTTTACGTGAGGTTTGTGTATAAATTGTCTCAAATGCTATAAAATTTCATACTACTATAATAGGAATCTCTCTCAATGTATCAATATATTATATAATATCACATATATTTTTACATGTATGTGTCTGTATAAATACAAAATAATTCTCTAGCACAGTGTATAGCTATGAAATTAATTTTTCACTCATTCATCCTTATGGATCACCTCAAGGTCCCCAAGGCTGCCAGCAGCAAGAAACAGTTCCAGAAGTTCTGAATCTGGACCCCCACCCACTGCCGCAAACAAAATAAAATTATTTTTCCAGTCAAGAAAAAAAAAAAAGTAAAGAAATTAAAACTACAAACTGTATAATCTAGTTGGGGTCTGATAAAACTCTTTGAATGTCTCCCAAAATGTGTATCTAGGGGATATTGGGGACCACGATAGGATATATGTAAGACTGAGGCTCTATTTCTGCATCTGGACTGGATCATTTCCATTATAATGGGATTTTTTCCCCTAGTAGAATGACTGATAGGCTGACTCTAAGAGTTAAAGGCTAACTGGCTGTTGGCAAGAATAGACAGCATTAGTAGCATAGAAACATATACACTACATTATGCAAAATGGATAGCCAGCGGGAATTTGTTGTCTGACTCGGGGAACTCAAACCAGGGCTCCGTGACAACCTAGAGGGGTGGGATGGGGTGGGCGGTGGGAGGGCGGGTGCATATGTATACCTATGGCTGATTCATATAAAGAAATTATCCTTTAATTAAAAATTAAAATAATAGACAGCATTGTCTAGACTTTCTTATACTTAATTAGTCCATATATTCTTCTGTTATAGAATAGGTTGCTTAGGAAGCCCAAAAGTTGCCTGATGTCTGTCTGTGCTTGGTGATTCTGGGAGTTTGACTTTTTCCAAAACCTCATCACCATATTGGTCTATCGAGCCTTCTCTATAAGCACAGATGTTCATGTGCTGCCACTTTGTAATGACCTGTGCCACTTACTGTGTTTTGCCTTTTGCTATACCCGAAAGAGAAGTACATATTGCTTTTATGTAATAAAGTTTTATATAGTAGCGATTAGGAAGCTTAAGCGTAAGATTCTCAGTAAGTAAAATGACCTTGCCTGTAAGTGATGATCCAGTGGACTTTATTTACAGTTTATAAAGGACTATAACTATAAGAAGCAGTGGCATCCTAATCCATTTTTTTTTGTGAATCATGTGGAAAAACGAATGCTGTTAATTCTCATCTATATTTATTTGATAACATGATTATAATTTGACTCTGCAAGCAGCTTTTCTTAGAAGGCTAAAAATAAAGTTGTAGAGGTGCTGGAAATCATAATGACAGTATAATTACAACACTAATTTAATCATATCTGTGAATCAGTTTTAAACAATATTTTTATTTCTCCAAATTTCTAATTACCAAATTTCTTCTGGTATCAAACCCAGATATATTATTAATATTACTCCCTAAGTGCCATTAACTTTAAAATTTGTATCATAATTTTGTATATCTCAAAATGATATTTTGCAAGTTTTGCTTTTCATCTTTTTGTAGTAAACTTTAGTTGGTTAAATAATTTAAAGTACACAGTAAAAAAGCCTCTTGAATACATTTTCTACCAAAAAAAAAAAAAAAGCTTCTCATCCAAGTGCTGTGAACGGTTTTTCTCTCCTCACTCACGGTGACATAGAATAAAGAAACTGTGCTTAGAAGACAGTATGGTACAGGGTACATCTATAACGCCAGTCATCAAAATAAAACAGAGGTCAGAAATGGGTCAGAGACCTTGATTACGGTCAAACCTCTGCCTTGAGAGTCACTTCAACTCTCTAAAACTTTTCTCTATAAAATGAAAGGGTTGAAGCACACTGGATGAAGTTCAACATTTCTTCAAGTGCCAAATTTCCATAATTTTCCATTTAATTCATACTGTCCACAAAGGAAGAGTCCATTTGCTTTATAGTGTAGCATCCTAAGTTACTAGTTAATGACTAGAGAGTAGAACATACAAAGGAGATTCAAAGTGAGAAGCAGTTTTCTGTGTGTTTGTTATGGAAATGTGAGTCCCTGGGTAATTTGAGTCTCAGTTTCCACATCTGTAAAGGAAACTTTTGTACTAGGTGATGAGTAAGTGTATCTCCTTGGTCTTTATTTACCACTGTGGACACGAGAGACATCTCCAAGGGTCCATATGGGCTTTACTTTTTTCCTTCCCTCCTTGATACCCAGTTCCCTGCTCCTCATTTTGTGTTGTCATAATCCCAGCAATGTTCTAGGAAGTACATAAAATGTAAGTACATATCAGTTTTAAGGCAGGTATTGCAGGAATAGGAGAAAATATTACTTGTAAATGTTTGAGGGAAACATGGCTATTTAAAAATACATATCAAAGAAACATTAACAATGACAATACTAGATAACAAAAAATTTTGTTATTGATTTCTGCAGTTATGGATTATTTGGATTAACATACTCTTTCTGAAGGAGTTTGAGGGGAAATGGATACATGCATATGTATAGCCGAGTCCCTTTGCTGCCCACCTGAAATTGTCACAGCCAATGTTAATCGACCACACTCCAGTGTAAAATAAAATGTTAAAAAAAGAAAGAGAATGTGTATACATTTTTAAAATATTTGTGGTAAAGAAGATGCACATATCTGTTAGTTCAGTAAGTCCACTTACATGTGTCTCCTGAGATTCTTGTACATGTGTTAGGAACATGTCCAAGAATAAAAGAATACTTTATGTATCAACATGAATCTATTCCAAAATATAATGCTGGGGTTTTAAACAGTGTACTGAAATATTTACAAAATCAAATACTAAGTAATATTTGTAAGTATTCAAACAAGGCTATACTTTTTAGTAAATCCATGCATATATGGCAGGAGTTTTTTGTAATCATGAAAATAATAAAATTTCATCCTCAAGACATAAAAAAAACCCAAAATACTCCTCCTGGATATTATTCCAAAGGATCTAAAATTTCCTCAATTTGGAAACTATTGGCTTATGCATAATCCTACATTTGCCACTTTCTATACAGGGTACATTTATATCTCTATTTCTAAATATGAGCATTTTATTTTCCAACGAGAATTGTTGAACAGTCTTCAGCTATATCACACACTAGTTTGCAGAGTTGATTTTTTTTTTCCCCTTTGGAAATGCTTTTTGGTTTTCTATCTTAAAATCAAAGCATTGAAATATATTTTTTGCATATATTTTATTCAAGGATTGAAGCCAGGAAGATGGTTCATTTTCTAATATTTGCATTTTTAGTTTACTTTTCATACAGTTAAGTTTATTCCATGTATCTTGCCTTAATTGATTTTCTGTGTAGTCTATATAACCCAAATTAAAGTCATTTATAGAATAACTGACATCCCAATACATAGGTTTTGAAAACAAAAGATTAGACTACTTTAAATTTTGTTTAGCTGTTCAATTTGGTGGTGATCAGGGTCCGAGTTTATGTGGTAGAAGATAATTTAAAATTATTGAAACACTTCATGTATTTTAAAAGCCACTTCAGGGAGGGAAATGATGGTTTTCGGAAAATGGCTGCAAGGGGATAAAATTATCAGAGAGCTTAAGTGCGTCTGTGTGAAAGTGATCGAGGTTCTTTGCTTGCATATCACAAAGCAATTGAAAATTACTGAAGTGCTTCAAGTGGTTCATGTTTTCAGAAGAGTTTGCAGTCTTTCCTCTTCAGAGTGCTTTAAATTTTTGAATGTCTGAATAATTCCATAATATTGGATATATACTCCTGGTCACGATTATCAGTTTTAGAAGACAAGCAAATATTGAACTTCTGAGCTGAGTTTAGCCAATATGAAGTGATTGGGTAGCGTTGATTTCAAGGAGCCAAAATTAATACTTGAAGCTGGCACTCTGATAGAAAGTGAAAATGGAAAATTTTGGTTGGTATTTAGAAAAACGAAGCTGGAGTAGATGTATTTGGGGGGAGGGGAAAGAAAGAGGTAATCACTTTGTTTTGCTTCTGGATAATATAAATATCAATTTCAAAGAAAAAAAAAATCTAGTCAGGATTCAATTTTCTTGCAGGTAACTGAAAAATAGTATAAAAGAGTGCCAAAAAATGCGACAGTTAATGAGATAAATTAGGGATCTGAAAGCCATAAACATTCCCATCTGATTTTTAGAGTTACCAATAATAAATGATGTATTTCCAGAATTGTTAATGCAGAATTTTAGAATTATTCCAATTCTTTTAACTTCCTTTTCTACTGGATTAGTCAATATTTAAAACCACCTTGTTTTAAGGTCATCTATCTGATGCTGTAAATGTATGTAATCTGATATGTAGCCAAGCATCACAGATTTATTGAGCATCTACAATGTGCCAGGCACCATGCTGGTCACTGAAGATAAAGGACAAACAGAACATCTGCCCTCATGAGCCTTAGAGTTAGAGAAAGTTTCAGAAGATTTACAGGGCAACTCTCCTTTACAAAATAAGAAAACAAAATAATGTGACTTCTCATTGTCACATTCCTAGAATGAAAGAGAGAACAAAAATTGGCCTGCAGAGATAAGGCCCTCTCCACTGAGTAGAACCACTGAAAGTTCATTTTCAACTTGCTTTTCCAAATTTCTGGTGGCTCAGATGGAAAAGAGTCTGCCTGAAATGTGGTAGACCTGGGTTCAGTCCCCGAGTCGGGAAGATCTCCTGGAGAAGAGAATGGGTATTCAATGGACAGAGGAGCCTGGCAGACTTATAGTACTATGGGGTTGCAAAGAGTTGGACAGGATTGAGTAGCTAACACTTTCACTTTCCTAGTGGTAGTAAAGTTTTGAAATTTGTGAGGAGGTAAAGACAAAAGGTTGGAAATTGTCAGAAATACAATATTGATAGTTACTAGGGATAATTTGACCTCAGTTTTCAGCCAAGAATACCATCAGTAAATAACATAAACAAGGTGAACCTTACATAAATTAGAGTACCTGCTTATACCTGGATGCCTGAATATTCATCCTCAGATCATACAAGTCAGAAATCTGATAAGCTGACAATCTAAAATTTAGTAGAAGTTTTGAATGCATACTATTACTATGAGTAAAATTCTTTAAAAAAAGGACAAAATTTATACATAAAAACAGTTTTAAGAAAATTAAGATAAGGGGGAAATACATTGATGTTACACTCCTAAATAACTTTAGTTGACATATTATATATAATTTTAGCCAATAAATGTTTGTTATAATGAAAATTGTAATAGAAGTAAATATAGGTTTAATTACAGGTTTAATTAAACACAAGTTTAATTAGAATAAAAAACTATTCTAATTTTATAGTACTTTTTTTTTATGTTTTGTTCTTTTGTTTTTGTTTAGTTACTAAGTCGTGTCTGACTCTTTTGTGACCCAAGGCTCCTCTGTCCATGGGATTTCCCAGGCAAGAATACTGGAGTGGGTTGCCATTTCCTTTTTCAGGGGATCTTGTGACACAAGGATCAAACCCATGTCTTCTGAATTGGCAAGTGGATTCTTTACCACTGATCCATCTGAGAAACCCTATTATTATTTTTTAATGTATATTTGCAGTAAACTACAGGAAGTAATTTTAGGTACATTATTTAAGTTTTAATGAAATAATTCCACTTAGGACATAACATTTTCATGTAAAATTTATTTTTGTAAGTTCTTCATATCTTGTAAGGATGAATTAAAGCCAAATGTCAAAATTTCATAAGGAAAACTTCTAAAAGAAACCACAGTATTCCAGATAAAATATATTTGACCCAGATATAGTAAAGAATATAAAAGAAGAAATAAAGGAAAAAAGTTTCAGAGAAAAATGAGTTTTTCTCACCACCATGTCAAACATTTTGGATCCCAGGCAAGAGAACAAAAAAGAAGCCAAGAAATATATGTCTAAATACTTAAAGTTTAACAAACACCCTTGATAATATAGTTTCATAAAACACAATTGAAAAGTTAGTAAGTTCATGGTTTCTGATAATGCAAAGTTATAAGAATATTAGATAATTTAATTAAGAACTTACTTCATGGAATGATTATCTTTAATCTTTTGATCAGAAAGTCTTTTGAAATGTCTCATTCAATTTGTGAAGACTAGTTATTTTTCTGATATATTGACTTTTCAAGCTTCAGTATCACTAAATAAATAGGCTAGAAGAGATATTTCAATATTACAGAGTAATATGACATATTATTTTGTTCACTTGACAGGAAAGAAATTAATTATTATTTTGGGTAGATAGTATTGAACAAAAAGTATACCTAAATAAGGTAAGAAAAAAAAAAAGAAGGTAAGATAAACAATTAGCCAGAAATACATCTTTAGGGGTAAGGATAAACACCGAAGTACTTCAAAAAAGAAGGGAACAGATCCAGCACAGAACACACCATTTCATAGAAGGTGTTCCCTGCTGTTTCCCATCTTTCAATTCTGGTTGCTTCACGTACATAAGCAAAGCAAAGTATTTTGGATTCTTTCAGACCTGGCATGCTGAATTCAGACTTGTTCCTTGTAAGATGCTCTGTCTAGAAATGGTACCTAACCCAGATCTAGCTGGTTGCCGCTCAAAAGCAATAGAAAGACCAGGTAGGTGGAAAGGAAAGTTTGCTTTATTTTGGGTGCTGGCCACTGGTCTGGAGGGTGGTTGCTTATGTAAAGGCTAACCCTCACCCATACCTCGACAATCTGGGGGCAAGAGGTTTCATAGACAGGGGGAGGGAGCTACATGCAGAAACAGCACAATTAGTTCTAACCGTCATCTTGAAATTGGTCATCAGTGCTCCTGTCAGAATCATCTTGATTGTTTTAAGTGTAGTTAATCTTCAGTTCCAGGGTCAGGTTTGCTCCATTTCCTTGAGGCCAGTTCTTGGAACTGTGGGCAGCTTACATCACGGCTACAGTCTAGTCACCATGTACTTAAATTTCTCCACCTGGGCTTTCAGTATCTGTAACACAGCTCACAGGATATGGCTCAGAAAATTACCTATAGTCCTTGAGAAGGAACTCAAGGTCATTGACTATGCTCAGTGGCTAAACTATTATTGTTTGGTGCTGTTTTCCTTTATTTCTGCATTTTTCCATTTCTCTGATTAAAATTATACTTTGGCTAAAGTTTTTCGACAGACAAAAGTCAGTCAGAGAGCCATGGAGTTAAGGATCATAGTGCCCTGTTCCATTTCAGAAAATGTTGTGTCAAGTACAAATTCAGGATACAAAATTGCTTGTAGAATATTATCTTAGTTATTTAAAATGTATTCATAAAAAAGAATTGGAATAAATTTTACCTTTAGCATTGATGGGATTTTTAGATGTTTTAAAATTTTTCATCATTTGCTGTATTAAAATAGTGCAAAAATGCTTTAAATGTGTTGAACACGTAAAAAGCCTTTAGCAAGGTGCAGAAATGATTTATGTTGACACAAAGCCATTAATTAAAACTCTCTTTTTGTATGAATTATCAACTGGCTTCAATTCTACCTAATAGTGTTAAGAACCAATTCACTACTTAATCCCAAATAAAATCTCAGGGGAGGTTTTGTCGACAGTTCTTCTGTGATCAAGATATTCTATACCTACTTCATTCCACATATAAATCAACATGAATTACACAAATAAAATTGTACATGTTGATTTTGTTGATTTATTTAGAAGATAAGAAAAATACATCATACACTTGGTTCATTTCAAATTCTTAATTCAACAGATATTTATGAGAACGGATATTTTGAGTTCATCTCCAGGTACTGTGTTCCAGAAATGAGAAGATGTGTCCCTACTAGGAGTTCACAATTTTGGAAAGGAGAGAGGTGTAACTGTTACACACCAATATTCTCTGTAGGTGCATGTAGTATATATTTTAGATAGTTGATATATAGAAGAGATATGCATACACACAAATATACAATAATATCTGTGTATACGTATATGTATGCATACATTATATACATTCAGTGCATATTTTTCTTATTTATTTTTGGCTATGCTGGTCTTTGCTGTGGGCTTTCTTTATTTGCGGTGACTAGGGGCTACTCTTTGTTGTTGCACACAGGCTTAGTTGCCCACACCATGTGGAATCTTCCCAGAACAGGGATCGAACTTGTATTCCCTGCATTGCCAGGTGGATTCTTAACCACTAGACCACCAGGGATGTCCCATTCTGTACGTATTTGCATTTTTTTACCTAAATAATAAATTAAATGAAAAGTAGATTTATATTTGCCAGGACTTATCAAGTAATTCAATATATACACAGTACACTTTTAACAAGGTTGCCTGAACTTTGTAAAATAAAGCTGAAATGTGAGTCTCCTCTCCTTCTGCTATGTCTGCTGGCACTTTCCTGGTTTGACCCATGGGCAAGGGACAGAGGGTAGGGAATTTAGTGATATTACCCCAAATCCCCCAACAGTGAAAACATGATTGAATTTGAGCCTCAGTGTTAACATTTATGAGCCCTGTGACAATAAATATTTTCATTTACTTGGTTGAGGCTTACTTTATGCTACATCTGTATGCAAAATATTTATTTCAGGGAATAAATAAGATAAGTGAGATTAAATACACTGATTGGCACAGTGTCTGACACATATTAACATAGTTAAGTTCTCAATTATAAACATGTTTGTATAACACATCTGTATCTTAAAAAGTGAGAGGCAGAGAGTTAAGTCAAAGGGCTCATGTTTGCACAGCTAAAAAAAAAAATTGTTCCGTTCAGTTCAGTCGCTCAGTCAAGTCCAACTCTTTGCGACCCATGAACCGCAGCAGGCCTCCCTGTCCATCACCAACTCCCAGAGTCCACCCATACCCATGTCCGTTGAGTCAGTGATGCCATCCAACCATCTCATCCTCTGTCGTCCCCTTCTCCTCCTGCCCTTAATCTTTCCCAGCATCAAGGTCTTTTCAAATGAGTCAGTTCTTCGCATCAGGTGGCCAAAGTATTAGAGTTTCAGCTTCCTGTGTGAATTCAAAGTTTATGCCATTTCCATAGCAACTTGAAACTCCTAGATTTTCAAGCTGAGAGTCATTATTACTCTTCCTTGATTCCATGGGATATAAATAGTACTGTTCACCTATTTTGTGTCAGGCACTAGTATAAGTATTTTATGTAGGATTTGTTGATTCTTTGTAATCAATATTTGATCTTGAATTTGAATTCTACATCATAAATTTTATTTATTTTTTATATGGTTACAAATTTTAATGATTTTGGCATACACAAAATACAGTCAGGAAATCTACTTTTCTATACAGACTCTAAAATGAAAATGTGTAGGAACTTTCCTACAGTCCTTCAAACAAAACCATGTATGATTCCCTAGAAACAAAATAGAGACTTATCAAGTATCTGGAAAATTATTTTATACTTTGCATGGCCCAAAGCTGAGTCCCAGTCAGCCCATCTGGCGAAATGAAAAAAGTATTATTTACTTTAGTTTGCAGTAATATGTCTGTCAATAAGAAATGCCTGCAAGACCATCACTCAGTAACATTAACTGAGTATCCACTTCACACGAAATAGTGTACATTGTTAGATAGCCTTAATGTCAATAGTGTCAGTAGTGTCAAAAAGTCAGACTATAACAAATGTGTTATTTGATATTTGTGTTGTTTGATACACTTTTGGCATTTTAGTTAGATTTCTGACATTTTAAGTCTAATATTTTAATAAGGGATTATATACCTACAAAATTATCTGTATATCAAGTCAGAATAACTTCAGAGAGACATTCATACAAAAAATTCTAACAGCTATACCTTTACTACTATAAACTATCTTCTATCTCCAGTTGGAAACACTTCCTGAAACACAAAAATATGGATGCATTCTTCTGCTTCAAACTTCTCAATAGTTCTTCATAATTGACACCTCTCTTTCTTAAAAAGGAAGTCTAAGAAACATTACTTGTATCAGAATCCCTGGAGATGGAGGATAAACACCCTAATTCCTGCCTCCTTACAGGTAAAATTCCCAAGGATCTGCCCAGGTCTGTATTGTTGTAAGCACCCTTCATGACTGTCATGCACAGGAACAGTTCTTTGCTCCTCGTTGTAGAGGATGCTGTCCATGACACCTGGCATGATTTATAAAGACCTTGATAACGAGGTCCCTATTTGCCTTGGACAGCCTCATTTCCCAATGGCCACTTTTGCTTTCTGTTAATTGATTGCCCCTCAGAGCCAAATCCACTTTTCTTTGACCTGCTTCATGATACTGGCCTTGGACTCGTCAGCAGCTGCATTGTGAGGTATTATGAACAGACAGTGCTGAAGGGACACTTCAAGGTTATTATCAGGGGCATGTCTGTTTCTGAGTTCTGAGTGCTGTTTTTGCAGGCTCCTTCCAGGTTCCTACGGCAAGGCTGTCAGAGGTGTGGCCCAGCTGTGTTCCCTCTCCAGCCGGTCTTGCTCACACTCCCACAGGCAGCTTCCTCCTTCTTCCCTCTGTCCTATGGGTCCCTAGTGACCTTCTCTCCCATCTAGTGGACAGTAGCCATGCCCTGTCATGGACAGAGGAACCTGGCCAGCTACAGTCCATGGGGTCGCAAAGAGCCGGACATGACTTAGCAAACAACAACCACTCCTTTGAAGAATGCATCTCAGCCTTGGAGGAGATTCTCTTCTACATTTCTTTCTGCCTTAAATTCTTTCCTCAGTTACTCTTGAAGTTTTCTATCCTATATTCCTTGGAATTCCATTTTGCCTTTTAAAAAAATTTCAGGTTTTTGTGGCCTCTTCTTTCCTGATGCTTTCTGGCCCATTCTTGTTTTACACTGTCTTCCAGAATCAGGTCAAGGTTCACCTCTTCAAGATTGTCTTTCTTAGTATCTTCAACTAAAGAGAAGAGCTTTCCTCTTTGTTCTCTCATAGGGTCTCTGCCACCTCTCTTCCACAGCCGTTATCTCCCATAAGCAAAACCCTTTATTTAATTCTCTATCACTCTCCACAGTCTTTGAAACTGAAGCAGTAGTATTCGATCATTTAAGTGTCACGTCACCTAACACGTGCTAGGTGTCTAATACAGCACTTGTTCCATGGATAGCTACTGCTGCATTTTCTTCCCCTTCTTCTTCTAAATTCATTCTTTTAATGATGGGAGATTTGAGGGTACACAATTTGGGGCAAGTGTTCTTTATCTCCATTCTGTATGGACTTCCTCAAGGCTGAATAAGCTTTTTGTCCTAAATCCATAGAGCAAAATGCTTTGTAGATAAAGAAGTGGGCACACTATAGTGATTTCTGTTACATTGAACACTGAGCTGTTAGGAACTGGGCCAATGCCAGGGAACATTTCTCATTGACAATTAAATACCCATCAACTGGTAATGATGACTCCTGGTCACTTGTGACACAGACCAGACAGAAAGGCTGTGATCTGGATGGGAAGGGTATTTGATCTCATTACTCATCTTTAGAGCCGTTCACTGCCTCAGAATGTTGGATGACTAGAGCCCTCAATGAACAGAAAGTTATGGAATATAGGGTTGTTTATAAGAAATACACACATGCTATTTTAAAGACTACACATATGATTTCTATTTGCTTTCTGTATGTGTGTTTCAGTAAACATTAAATGCTTTCTCAGCTATCAAATTCTAGTTTTCAAAAGTAGCAAAACTGTTGCATGATACACACACAGAACTTAGTGTCAAAAAGAAAGGCTTTTTAAGTACTATATTTCTTTCTCAAGTTAATTTTTAAATTAACAAGTTAATGTAATTTTTTAAAAAAAGTATTTGATTACTATTCCATTCCCAGAGTGAGTATAATGACAAGGAATGGTTTTCAGAGCACAATCATTCGGAAATCTGTACTGCACAGATTAAGTTCAAGTTTGGTTTTCCAAGCAAGAAAATTGCAGTTGACTTCAACGCATTTTTTAACACTCTTCCAGCACTAATAAAAGTATGGAGCTGCTTTATAATTTTTGACATAGAATCTAAGATTTATCGAAAAATTTCAGAATCTTTGGATTTTACTCTTCCTTTGTGCAGAAACTACTCAATCTCTCATCTATGGAAAGTAATATGACAATCAATGGAATTTCATTTGTCCCTAATATTCCATAATCTTTATCTGGTACCTAATATCACTATATTTTACATACCTTTTTCTGTATATTATTAAGTTTATTCCTCAAAACTGCAAAATCAATAAAACTATTTTATAAATTATAAATTAGAAAATAAGATTCAGATAAGCAAGGAAACATTAACTCAAGTTAGTAACATTCAAAAATAACTTTGGGGGTCAGAAAATATGTGGGACATGAAAAATTAAATAATTGAAGAAACTCTCCTTTGCCTAGGGAAAAAAAAATCCTAAAATATACCAGAATGAAAATCAAACATATCCTTGTAATGGTTCCTGACTTGGTAGCTAGCATAAGTTTACCTCCTTTTCCCAGTTTTTCTTGGAGCACCACAGGTGAAACTAAACTACTGTAGTACAATTTGCATTCTGTATCTTCCTGCAGCACAGCATAGGGGTTCAAAGTTTGGAGTCAGACTGCCTGAATTAGATGATTAGCACTGGCACTTACTAGTTGAGTGAATTTAAAATGATTTACATATTCTGATCCTCAGTTTTATTATTTGTTTAATGGAAATATAAATATCACCTATCTTCAGATTTTATTGTGTGGATTAGATGACACATACTTAGCAAACATTCAGTACTAGATTTTAATTCTCAGTATTTAAAAAATTATTAAATATTATGATCAATAGTTTAGTCTTTTTCAGACAGCTTAACTACAAATATATGTGCATTGAATTGTCACAATTTCCTTCTATGTGGTTTTTTATTTAACTTATTAAATAAAGGTTATTTAGATTCCATATTTAACTTTTGAAAGAGATTATTCACTTTCAAAAAATGTGTTTCACTTAAGCACTATAAAGGTACTTGTCTACTCAACATCAATACATGAAGTAGGTTTAATTGATTAACAAGTCAATGGATGCTAATGGCTTCTGATTGTCTGCCTGCATTGTTTAATGTAGTGATACAAAGCAATTAATGATACAAAATTTGAAAATTTTATGTTTTAATATGCTTGAAGTACTTTCAGGCATGGCTATAAATAGTTGTTCTAAAAGCAGATTATAAAAATGCTTACTCATTTCTTTATGATCTGCATATGACAATTTGCAAATCACTTCAATTGCTACAACATTAAATTTGATTCCCCCCCCCCCTTTTTTTTTGCATTTTGAAGAGTTGCAAAGGGCAAAGTTTGTAAACACATGCAAATCGGGATTGTATTCTGATTTGACACATTTACCTGACATGTCTCCATATACCAGAACTTACTTTTCAATCTGAGGAAGAGGTAGGTTGTGAAAGATTGTGAGAGATGTCAAACTACTGTGCCAAACAGCTCTTATCTCTAGACGTGTCATGGTCAGGCCTCATTAAAGGTCCCTGATCTTGCCTAAAACAGTATAGAAATCTAAATATAGAGGTCTCAATGCCACTCATTGTTTAGGGTTCCTTATGGAGCACGACTGAAGCAGCTTAGCATGCACGCACTGGAGAAGGCAATGGCAGCCCACTCCAGTGCTCTCGCCTGGAGAGTCCCAGGGACGGGGGAGCCTGGTGGGCTGCCGTCTATGGGGTCGCACAGAGTCGGACACGACTCAAGTGACTTGGCAGCAGCGGCAGCAGCATGGAGCGGTAACTACAGAAATTAAAGTGAATTCATTAATACACTTGGAAAAATTATGGGCTCTGGTCAGTAGGAAACCTCAAGTTATCCATTTAATTTTATCTGGCTCAAATGAAGCTACAAACTATGTTATATAATTAGCTTCCTCATTATGAAGGCATATTAATATACAATCTTTTTTCCTATTAAAATATTGTGGGAGTTTGTAATTGCCTTGGTTCTGTCTCACTACAGCAAAAATTTGAAGTGACAGACGGACCAGTATTACAACTTTGTGTAACAGCTCAGTTTTATTTGGCAAGCAAAGGGAAATACATCCTCCAGGCATGAAGGTGGGCTGATCCAAAAGAGGTGAAGAGGACAGAAGCCCCCAGCTCAATTTTGGCTCCTTTTTCTATAATATTTTTTCTCCTCCCCCTGAGCCTGCCTTATGTAAATTGGGCTAGTCAGGAGGGCTGTTGGTTTTACCTGAGGTCCTCACTCCAGTCACAACCTTCCTTTTTCCTATTTTCATGGGCTTTTCCCTTCTTTGTCTTTTAGCCACCTTCATTTTGGACTCCTTTTTCCTAATCTACCAGCTTATATACATATATATATATATATATATATATATATATATATATATATATAAATAATTCTTATATAAATAAGAATTACTCATACATTCATTCCTGAAATTCTGCCTTTCTTTCAACAATATCAAAGCACTTTGAGATTTGCTCTGGAAATATTTTTTAAATATGTATATATATATATATATATATATATTTTCAGTAGTTAGATAGGAAAAAGGAGGCCAGAATGGTGGTGGCTAAAAGATGAAGGGAAAAGCCCACAAAAATAGAACAAAGGAAGTTCTGAGGATCAGAGTGAGGACCTCAGGTAAAACAAACAGCCCTCCTGACTAGTCCAATTTACATAGGCCAGGTTAAGGGGAAGGAGAAAAAATGTACAAAAAGAGGAGCCAAAACTGAGCCAAGGGCTTCTTTTCTCTTTGTGTCTTTTGGGTCAGCCTACCCTCACACCTCGAGGATGTATTTTCCTTTGCTTGCCAATAAAACTGAAGTATAACACTGGTCTGTCCATCGCTTCAAATTTTTGCTGTGGTGAGACAGAACCGAGGAAATCACACACTCCCCCGTCATCTATGGTGCCATTTCTCAGGTTTAACCTGGCTGAAACAACCTCAGCGTGGCCCCTGCAAGGCGGAGGCCAAGCACAGCAGAAGCCCAACTCGGCAAAAGCTCCTGCGGTGGAAGCTGAACGCAAAGAAAACGAAGCACAGGGGACATGACAAGAAGCCCAGCGTGCTGGAAACCGGGACAGCAAAGACAAAGTTGGCAGAAAGCTCACTTACCTCATTCTCAGATTCCAGGCGACCTCTGGTTGGAATAGGAAGTCTTCACTCCTATGGCTGGAAGGACATATAGCTAACAAAATCTTAATTCCTTTACAGTCTCTCATTTCTTGTTTCCTCAAACTCTCTGCAAACAGGCGAGCAGCAGTGGGTGCAATTGAGGAACCCTGGCAGAGGCTACTCCTCAGTGTGTCTCATAGTCTCCACCATCTGCTGTGCCCTAGTAGTTGTTGCCCAAGTGGGTGGGGGTTCTTCCATCCTTAATGATCAGGCCAATGAAAACTGTGAGCACAGGTCAGGTTCTTTAGCAGGTTTTTAGGCAAGTTATCAAAGGAATTCCTCGGCACGTTTTTCCCACTGCTTTTTCCTCCCGTCCTTCAGCTCCTCTCTCCCAGGACCTGAACCTGGCCAAAACTCACAGTGCCTGGTTTCAGGACCTAATGAAGCTCAGGTTCTTGATGTCTCATTGAAAAAAATTAAGTGAGAGACACAGCAATAGGTAAGAGGTGGATTTGTTTGGATTTAGAGAGAAGCCCACTCCACAGGGTGTGGGCCATTGCAGAGGATGGAGTGCAGCAGCCATGAAATGTGGTGTGGTTAGTTTTTGCAAGGTGGGTGATTTATATGCTAATGGTGGGAGGATCATCCCAACAATTAGGGAACCACCCACTCCTTCTTTTGACGGTGGCTTGAAACTGTCCTGGTTGCTCTGGGTGTGCCATTTAGCTTGCAGATTGAGGATTAAGGTTTAGTTGAATTCAACCTGTCATCTTGGACCCATTTGATTTTAATCAGTTTATGAAATTTCAAAAGTTCTGCCCTGCCCCCTTCCCTCCTGTTTCATGCTCTTTTACTGAGCCTTGTCCCGGCCCACAGTGTTACCTCTACAATCTTCTGGAGGGACAACCAGAAAGTAGTTGGCCCTTGGGAGAGAAATAGTGTATAATATCCAATCTCTTTAGATATTCAGACCTTCATCTTCCATGTTTCTTACAATATGTGCAACAACAGCATCTCTCAGTGAAACTTCTAGGGCGGGTGACAGACACACAATATCTGCTAGAAGTTCATCTGTTAGTGGCACCCCTTCAAGGGCAACTGGGCTTCTGGGATAATGTTTGTCACTTTGGGAGTTAGCCCTGCAGGTCGTTTGGTCCGAAACCCTTACCACTCTACTTCTAAAGTTATAGACATATCCCTGGATCAAATCTCCACTCCACTTTTATGGACCATCTGGTCTGTTGCCTCTTATCAATTTGTCCTTAAGCCAATTACTAACTCCTACAACCAAGACCCTGCCACCTTGCAGGGCAACATTGCTCCACCCCACTTTTTATTAAAATACTCTTAATGCCCCTAATAGGGGCATTAATAGTGGGCAGATAACCCACTCCCTTGTCATTACTTCTGTTATTACCTAAAGTGGGTCTATAACAATGAAATGTTTACCATTGGAAAACACCCTAAACTGCTCTTCTGGAGGACTAGGGGAAGAAATCAGTGACTTACATTCCCTCAGAGGAATAAGAGGATAAGTCATATGGCTATTTCATCAGGTTCCCAGTCTCAGGGCACAGGCTTGGATTCCTTTACATCATGATATCTATTCCCAAATACATCAAGGGATTAGATCTGATAGATAGAATGCCAGAAGAACTATGGATGGAGATTCATGACATTGTACAGGAGGCAGTGATCAAGACCATCCCCAAGAAAAAGAAATGCAAAAAGGCAAAATGGTTGTCTGAGGAGGCCTTACATATAGCTGTGAAAAGACGAGAAGCAAAAGGCAAAGGGGAAAAGGAAAGATATACCCACTTGAATGCAGAGTTCCAAAGAATAGCAAGGACAGACAAGAAAGCCGTCCTCAGTGATCAACGCAAAGAAATAGAGGAGAACAATAGGATGGGAAAGACTAGAGATCTCGTCAAGAAAATTAGAGACACGAAGGGAAATTTTTATGCAAAATGGGCACAATAAAGGACAGAAATTGTGTGGACCTAACAGAAGCAGAAGATATTAACAAGAGGTAGCAAGAATACACAGAAAAACTGTACAAAAAAGATCTTCATGACCCAGATAAACACGATGGTGTGATCACTCACCTAGAGCCAGACATCCTGGAATGTGAAGTCAAGTGGGCCTTAGGAAGCATCAGTATGAACAAAGCTAGAGGAGGTGATGGAATTCCAGTTGAGCTATTTCACATCCTGAAAGATGATGCTGTGAAAGTACTGCACTCAACATGCCAGCAAATTTGGAAAACTCAGCAGTGGCCACAGGACTGGAAAAGGTCAGTTTTCATTCCAACCCCAAAGAAAGGCAATTCCAAAGAATACTCAAACTACCATACAACTGCACTCATCTCACACGCTAGTAAAGTAATGCTCAAAATTCTCTAAGCTAGGCTTCAACAATACTTGAACCATGAACTTCCAGATGTTCAAGATGGATTTAGAAAAGGCAGAGGAACCAGAGATCAAATTGCCAACATGCTGGATCATCGAAACAGCAAGAGAGTTCCAGAAAGCAAATATTTCTGCTTTATTGAATATGCCAAAGCCTTTGACTGTGTGGGTCACAATAAACTGTGGAAAATTCTTCAAGAAATGGGCATACCAGACCACCTGACCTGCCTCTTACGAAATCTGTATGCAGGTCAGGTCACTTTGTCAGTTACTTTGCTTGCTATTATTTTCTCCCATTCTGAAGGCTGTCTTTTCACCTTGCTTATAGTTTCCTTCGTTGTGCAAAAGCGTTTAATTATGTCCCATTTGTTTATTTTTGCTTTTATTTCCACTACTCTAGGAGGTGGGTCATAGAGGATCCTGCTGTGATTTATGTCAGAGAGTGTTTTGCCTATGTTTCCCTCTAGGAGTTTTATAGTTTCTGATCTTACATTTATATCTTTAATCCATTTTGAGTTGTGTGTGTGTGTGTGTGTGTGTGTGTGTGTGTATGGTGTTAGAAAGTGTTCTAGTTTCATTCTTTTACAAGTGGTTGACCCATTTTCCCAGTACAACTTGTTAAAGAGAATGTTTTTTTTTTTTTTTTTCCATTGTATATTCTTGCCTCCTTTGTCAAAGATAAGGGAAAACTGACCTTTTCTAGTCCTGTGGCCATTGCGGAGTTTTCCAAATTTCCTGGCATATTGAGTGCAGCACTTTCTCAGCATCATCTTTTAGGATTTGAAGTAGCTCAACTGGAGTTCCATCACTTCCACTAGCTTTATTCATAGTGATGCTTCCTAAGGCCCACTTGACTTCACATTCCAGGATGTCTGGCTCTAGGTGAGTGATCACACCATTGTGTTTATCTGGGTCATGAAGATCTTTTTTGTACAGTTTTTCTGTGTATTCTTGCTACCTCTTGTTAATATCTTCTGCTTCTGTTAGGTCCACACAATTTCTGTCCTTTATTGTGCCCATCTTTGCATAAAAATTTCCCTTCGTGTCTCTAATTTTCTTGAAGAGATCTCTAGTCTTTCCCATTCTATTGTTTTCCTCTATTTCTTTGCATTGATCACTGAGGAAGGCTTTCTTATCTCTCCTTGCTATTCTTTGTAACTCTGCATTCAAGTGGGTATATCTTTCCTTTTCTCCTTTGCTTTTAGCTTCTCTTCTTTTCACAGCTATTTATAAGGCTTTCTCAGACAGTTATTTTGCTTTTTTGCATTTCTTTTTCTTGGGGATGGTCTTGATCCCTGTCTCCTGTACAATGTCATGAATCTCCATCCATAGTTCATTAGGCACTCTGTCTATCACATCTAGTCCCTTAAATCTACTTCTCACAGGGACTACCTACTCTGTCCTGACCTACTGCTCCAGAATCTTCTCCCCCCAAATCTATACCATTTTGGGTGCTACAGGAAAAACAATTACAAAAAGATTCACCTGAGCACTTTTTTTTTTTTTTTTTTGCTGAGAGGGACAAGTATTTTCCCATCAGTTTCGGGTGGTCCCTGAGTATCCTACTCCCTTTTTGGAAAGAGATCTTTCCTTGCCTTTGAAATCTTGCAGCTATTGCAGACCTGATAGAAGATGCTTTAAAACTCTCTCGGGGGCAAACTAACTATTTTTACCAGCCACCAAGTGAAACAACTCCTGAATGGGAGAAGCTGTTTATGGATGTCTGTTCAAAGGACCTTCAGATATCAAGTAGTGTTGATGGAAAATCCAGACCTGACTATATCCCCTTGTAAAGTTATTAACCCAGCTACCCTCCTGCCTACCCCCGAGGGCTCTCTCCCCTTTCACTCTTGCCTAGAAACTTTGGACCATTGGATAAAACCCCCAAGAGGGATTGCCAGAAGATCCTTTGACTAATCCTGAGGAAATCTGGTACACTGATGGAAGCAGCTTTGTCTTAGATGGAAAAAGAAGGGCCGGATATGCAGTAGTCTCCAATTTTGAGACCATAGAGGCTAAACCTTTGAAAGCAGGTACTTCAGCCCAATTGGCTGAGCTCATAGCCCTGACTTGTGCTCTAGGGCTGGGAAAGGGAAAACAAGTAGCTGTTTACACTGACTCCAAGTATGCCTTTCGGATGCTACATGCATGTGCTGCTATTTGGAAAGAAAATGCCAGTTGACCTTTTGAGGGTCCCCAATCAAATATGGTGATCAAATCCTTAGGCTCTTGGAGGCAGTACTTCTGCCCACCAAGGTTTCAGTCTACCATTGTAAAGGACACGAAAAAGGGAGCACAGAAGAGGCACGAGGGAACCAAGCAGCTGATTAGGCAGCTAAGAGAGCAGCATTACAGAACAATGACCTAATAGGGGTTGCCACCTTAGTTCCACAGACTAATTTGCCTTAAACTCCTTCATATACTGAAGGTGAGACTCTTAAAGCTAAGAGTGACGGCTTTCAAGAAGGTCATATGGGGTAGTTCCACAAAGATGGACTCCTTTTTCTGCCTGGAAATCTCCAATGGATGTTGGTTAACTCCTTACATGCCACCACTCATTTCGGGGAGAAGGCCCTACAAAGATTACAAGAAAGTTCCTTCAGTGAAAAAGGCCTCCAAATGAATACAAGGCAAGTTGTCTCCACCTGCCCCACTTGCCAAGTAAACAACTTCCAAGGAGCTCGAAGACCCCAGCTGGCCCAGCCCATCCAACAACGTGGGACCTACCCAGGAAAGGGCTGGCAGATGGACTTCACCCAGATGACAGTTTCTCAAGGGTATAAATATCTATTAGTCAGGATAGGTGCATTCACAGGATGGATTGAAGGTTTTCCCACCCTTACTGAGAAGGTTGAGGAGATGGTAAAAAAGCTGCTCCACCAAGTCATTCAGAGATTTGGTCTGCCCAGGTCATTACAAAGTGACAATGGGACATCATTTACTTCTAAGGTCACCCAAGGGGTCTCTAAAGCATTGGGCCTCTCCATTGTGCCTGGAGGCCTCAGTCTTCAGGAAAAGTAGAAAGAGCCAACCAATTCTGAAAATCAGCAATATAAAAGATAACCCAGGAGACTTTCCTGGGATGGAAGAAGGCTTTACCAATAGCTCTCCTCTGCACCCGTATTGCTCCTAGGGAACAGGTTGGTCTTAGTCCTTATGAGATGCTATATGGGAGACCTTTTTTTTATGTCAATGACCTCTTCCTCAATCCAGAGGCTCAGATCCTCCAGTCTTATACCATGGCCATTGGGCAATTCTAACAGGATATACACTTGTGGGGTGTCAACCAGGGCCCAAAAGATTCCAAAGAGCCACCACTATATGCTTCAGGGACTCAAGTCCCAATTAAAGTTTGGAAAGATGGGTCCCCAAAGGCTCAACTCCAGTCCACATGGAAGGTCCCCTACCCTGTAATACTCTCTACACCCACAGCAGTAAAGGTACCAGGACATGACTCCTGGATTCACTACTCATGGCTTCACTATGAGTCAAGCCATGGAAGAAAACAGAAGAGGACACTCAATACAGCTGTGAGCCCCTGGGAGATCTCAGATACCTATTCAGGACTACAAATGAGTGCCATTCTAATGAACACCCCAAAATTATGTTTCTGGGGAAAAGATTTCTCAGGAGAGCTCTAAAAAGCCAATACAGCTTGGCAGGGGTTGTACTCCAAAATAAACAGGAGATCGATCTCCTGATCCCTGAATAAGGAGGGACTTGAGCTATCTTGAGTGAGACATGTTGTTTCTGGGTAAATATCTCCAGCTTAGTTAAAGAAAGTCTCACAGTCCTCAGTAAAAACATTCAGGCCCTACAGGATCTGAAAGAATTAGCTCGAGAGTTCTCAGGGTGACTACAATCTCTCTTTGGGGGATCCTTCTGGTGATGGGAAATTTGGAGTTGGCTAATGCCTGTACTAGTTCCTGTCTTCACCATATTGATGCTGCTTATGATTGCTCCATGTATATCAATTGTTTAACCCGTTTTTTCTCTGCCCAGGTCAGCAAGCTACAACATGCAGTGCCAGTTCAACAAGGATATATGAAACTACAGCCGACCACAGAAAATATCACTCACCCTTAGATGGACACCACTATAAGGACCTTGAGGCTTCAGGCTAACAAGAGAGGAAGGCCCAATGCCCCTTGCTGTCCCATTTCAGCAGGAAGTAGACAGAGAGACTTCAATGCCCCTATGCCCCAAGAATTGAGCCTTCTCTTGAGAAGGAAATGTTAGGAAAAAGAAGTTCAAAATGGCAGTTGCTAGAAGTCAAAGAAGTTGTGGAAAAGCCTGTGAAAATAGAACAAAGGAAGGTCTGAGGACCAGAGTGAGGACCTCAGGTAAAACAAACAACTCTTCTGACTAGCCCAATTTACATAGGGCAGGCTGAGGAGGAGGAGAAAAGACATAAAAAGGGGAGCCAAAATTGAGCCAGAGGTTTCTCTTCTCTTCGCATCTTTTAGGTTGGCCCGCCCTCATACCTCCAGGATGTATTTTCCTTTGCTTGCCAATAAAACTGAGCTATAACACTGGTCTGTCCATCACTTCAAATATTTGCTACAGTGAGACAGAATCGAGGACATTACACACTCCCCTGTCATATATATATATATATATTCAGTTCAGTTCAGTTCAGTCGCTCTGTCATGTCTGACTGTTTGCAACCCCATGAATCGCAGCACATCAGAACTCCCTGTCCATCACCAACTCCCGGAGTTTACTCAAACTCATGTCCATCGAGTCGGTGATGCCATCCAGCCATCTCATCCTCTGTCATCCCCTTCTCCTCCTGCCCCCAATCCTTCCCAGCATCAGGGTCTTTTCCAATGAGTCAACTCTTTGCACGAGGTGGCTGAAGTATTGGAGTTTCAGCTTCAGCATCAGTCCTTCCAATGAACACCCAGGACTGATCTCCTTCAGGATGGATTGGTTGGATCTCCTTGCAATCCAAAGGACTGTCAAGAGTCTTCTCTGACACCACAGTTCAAAAGCATCAATTCTTTGGTGCTCAGCTTTCTTCACAGTTCAACCCTCACATCCATACATGACCACTGGAAAAACCATAGCCTTGAAAAAAAAACACAGACCTTTGTTGACAAAGCAATGTCTCTGCTTTTTAATATGCTATCTAGGTTGGTCATAACTTTCCTTCCAGGGAGTAAGTGTCTTTTAATTTCATGGCTGCAATCACCATCTGCAGTGATTTTGGAGCCCCCCAAAAATAAAGTCTGACACTGTTTCCACTGTTTCCCCATCTATTTGCCATGAAGAGATGGGACCAGATGCCATGATCTTAGTTTTCTGAATGCTGAGGTTTAAGCCAACTTTTTCACTCTCCTCTTTCACTTTCATCATACACACACACACACACACACACACACACACACACACACACATATATATATATATATATATATATGCCTCTGGAATTGTTTAGTGGTTTAGTTGCTAGGTCGTGTCCAGTTCTTGCAACCCTGGGGCTGTAGTCTGCCAGGCTTCTCTATCCATAGGATTCTCCAGGCAGGAATACTAGAGTTGGTTGCCATTACCTAAAATTTCCAACTCTTCAAAGTAGTGTTAGTATAGAAATTGTATTACTATGTTCACTGTATATTGATTAATATGGTTATACTATTTTCTCTTTTCTACTTTTATTAATTTTTCTGTATTTTTATTTTCTCTCTTTATTTTCAATGGTCATCATATATCCAAAATACCACTATTTATTGTCTTCACTGAGTACAATTTCTCCCTCATAGAAGAGGAAATCTGATCTCTTTGATAATACCAACTAAAATTCATGGCATAATATGTATTTAATAAAGTATTTTTCAATTAATCATGATAATAATGATGTTTATATTTTTAGTTTTCCTTTTAGTTAGAGCACTTGACTCATTTTCACCCCTATTTATTGGCAGCACAAATTAGGTCCAAGTAAGTCTTCTAAAGCATATATGATCTCACATATTCCTGGTTGTCAGTTGAACATATTCTAGTCTGGTTAGACTCTACCTACATATATCAACTCATTACTATGGTTATCCTTATTGTGGGGCTTCTTAGGTGGCTCAGTGGTAAAGAATCTACCTGTCAGTCCAGAAGTCGCAGGAAACATGGGTTCGATCTCTGTGTCTGGAAGATATCCTGAAGGAGGAAATGGCAACTTATCCCAGTATTATTGTCTGGAAAATCCCATGGACAGGAGCCTGGTGAGCTGCAGTCCATGGGGTTGCAAAGAGTTGGAGACAAATGTGGATGCTTGCACGCAGGCTTATTGTGGATATCTATGTTCAATATAGTTTATAGTAGATGCAATTCTTGCAACACCTTGTAAGTGAGGCATGTGTTAACCAACATTGATGAGAGAGCAGCTGAGACAGAGAAGATGGGTGATGTACCCATAGTTACCCAACTAGGAAGTGACAGTTCTATAATATAACGTGGTTTCTTCTTCAACGATGGAAACATTTATGAAAACTGAATCCTGTTTTCAGAGTCAAATAAAGTGGATGTATCCCCTACATGTGCAAATGTGGACAAGTTGCTTTACTTTTTTGAAAGTAAATTTCCTCCTCTTTATAAATCCTCGTCAAATCTCCAGAAGTGATACATGGTAATAAGCATAGCTATTGCCCAGCAGTTGGCACTAAAGGATGCAAATTATTTTTTACTATTTCTCTCTCTCTCTCTCACTTCTACTTTTCCTCCCTCCCATTTTCTTTCTCTGGCATAAGAGAGTAAAATAGACATCCAACTTCAGTTTTGGACTCCATTTTGTTACAACTTATGTGACTTTGGGGATAGTACTCTGCCATCTGAAATAGTTTTCTTATATCAAATAAGGGATATCCAGGTAGAATATGTATAATATTTAGTGTACAGTAGATACTCAATAAATTTTGGCTCCTTCCTTTCTTTCATATTTTTTCTAAGTATGAAGCTCAATGCAAATGTCAGATATTATTATTATTAGGAGATGAAAGAATGTCACCAAATTTATATGTAATTTGATATTCAGAGTGTCCCCAAAAACCAGCATTTAACTTCTTGTCTTCTAATTCTGCAAGTGCTGTTTGCTGAAACAACGTCATGGTTGCTTGCTGATTATTTAGAAAACAGTGCTTGTGGGGGGAGGAGCTAAGATGGCAGAGGAATAGGATGGGGAGACCACTTTCTCCCCTACAAATTCATTGAAAGAACATTTGAACGCTGAGCAAACTTCACAAAACAACTTCTGACCGCTAGCAGAAGACATCAGGCGCCCAGAAAAGCAGCCCATCGTCTCGAAAAGAGGGACCGTGGATACCAATGCTCCTTCACCACAAGCTATGTTGCAAAATAAAAAGAAAAGCCCCCTAAGATTACAAATATATATATATATATATATATATATTTAAATGAACCCTCACTGGGGGAAAAACTCACTTCTAGTTTATAATATACTTGAATGTAAAAGTCATTCAGTCGTGTCCAACTCTTCGTGACCTCATGACTGTACAGTCATAGGGTTCTCCAGGCCAGAGTGCTGGGGTGGGTAGTTGTTCCCTTCTCCAGGGGATCTTCCCAACCCAGCAATTGAACTGAGGTCTCCTGCTTTACAGGCGGATTCTTTGCCAGCTGAGCCACAAGGGAGGCCCAAGAATGCTGGAGTGGGTAGCCTATCCCCTTCTCGAGGGGATCTTTCTAACCCAGTAATTGAACTGGGGTCTCCTGCATTGCAGGCAGATTCTTTACCAACTGAGCTATCACTTAGTATGTCACATATTCCTTTGGCTAAAATTTTGACAAATGCATGTGCATAATGATATAAGAATCTTAGTAGAGATAGTTCCATAAGGAACAACAGGACAGATTTAACACTCTTTTTGTAGTTTACTAATAATAAGTGTAAGTTTCCCGGGTGGCACTGGTGGTGGAGAACCCGCCTGCCAATGCAGGAGAGACAGGAGATGTGTGTTCAATCCCTGTGTCTGGGAGATCCCCTGGAGAAGGGGGTGGCATTCCACCCCAGTATTCTTGCCTGGAAGGTGTCATGGGCAGAGGAGCCTGGCGGACTACTGTTCATGGGGCTGTCAGTGGAGTGTGTAATTTCCTTAGTTCTGTCTCACCACAGCAACAATTTGAAATGGCAGACCAGTGTTACAGCTAGGTTACAGCTCAGTTTTAAACAGCAAACCAGTATTACAGCTCAGTTTTATTAGGCAAGCAAAGGAAAACACATCCTCCAGGCATGAAGGTGGGCCAACACAAAAGAAGAGAAGATAAAAGGGACTCAATTTTGGCTCCTTTTTTCATGTATTTTTTCTCCTTCCCCTGAGCCTGCCCTAGTAAATTGGGCTAGCCAATCTCACTCTGGTCCTCTGTTCCATTTTTGCAGGCTTCTCCCTTTGTCTTTGAGCCTTTGCATTTTTTACTTCTTTTTCCTAGTCTAACTACCTAACAGGGCCACAAAATGTTGGATACATTTGGATACATCTGAGCACACAGATGTAGATATAGAATAATAAATGTACTAGTTATCCAGTGCTTCCTCTATTAAATATGCCTATAATATACTATACTATATAAACTATAGTATAATTTCTAGTGATTTACATTATCTTCTTGACAAAAGCAGTTAAAAAATAACTGTGCTGTGCTTAGTCATTCAGTTGTGTACAACTTTTTGCCACCCGGTGGACTGTATGGCCTGCCAGGCTCCTTTGTCCATGGGGATTCTCCGGGTGGGACTGCTGGGGTGGGTTGCCATGCCCTCCTCTGGGGGGTCTTCCCGGCCCAGGGATCTAACCCAGGTCTCCCACATTGCAGGCAGATTCTTTGCCATCTGAGCTACCAGGGAAATCCATTTAATAGGAGCCTAATTTCTTCTAGTTAATAGGAAATTAAGCAAATGGCAATTTTTGATAATCAAGTGATATGCTTTCACATAATAAAAATCATAGTTCATCAAAAAAAAAAAAAAAAAGAAAGAAAGAAAACAGTGCTTGTTTCTAGACAGGAAAAAATATTCTCCTTCTCTTAATCCACCCTTGCAGTTGTATAGTAATCTCTCATATATTATTTGAATATGGTCATTTCCAAATACTTTTCCAGTGCAGAAATTTTATTATTCAAAGATTGACATCTTGCCCCTTTGTCTCTATATTAGATCCTTTTATTTTACCTATGGAATCTCAAGATCTGTTCTTCTTAAATTAGTTAATTTAATATTCCCATGGCTGCCTTGTCTGACCTCTACTCCAGTCTCCTTTGATCACTCAGAGTGCCCCTAAAATCATCACTTTGTCTATTATTTTTGTCAACTCTCCATCAACCCAGCCACACTTTTCTAGGCATTTTTCTTCTTTGACCACTTTCCTTATTCTCTACTTCCCCTTAGTTTTTTTTTTCTCCCCTTCTGTCTCTCATTGTTAATTATATACCTCTGTCCCTGCATTTAGTTCTCCTAATATCCATTTCCTTATCTTTCTTTCCCTACCACTTCTTCCTGGCTGTGATACAATCTCCCCTCTTCCAAATCAAAAACTTACTGTTTTTCACAAGATGCGGAAAAGGTGGGATTAAAGGAGGTCAGTAGTATATTTGTAAACAAAGTAAATGTTTATGTAACATACAATACACGGTGAGAGAAAGACTCTAGGCTTGGAAGTGACTCGCGTGGGTATCTAGAATTTTCTGTGGTGAATATATTTCCAGTGTTAATAACTAGAGGTTTGATGTGTGTCCAGTAAATGAAAGCTTGTCTGAGGAGACCTTAGAGAAATCATAACCTTGCTAGGAGGCAGTGCAAAATTAATTCTGCATTTTTAGTGTTTTCAATTTCTTGCATGTGATTCCATTGTTATGTCACTCCTGTCACTTGGCAAGGTGGCTTAGTGATGTTATCTTTCTGTTTCATTGTTCGTTGCATGGAATGTATTTAGCTATTCATGCTGCTGTCTATTTTCTGGTGTTCCTGTTGCCTTTAAAGTCTTTTTTATTCAGCAGCTTGTTCAAGATGAATTTGCAATATTTTACTAGATATGAGTTGTAACTTGTGAGGTTGAAACACATGATATTGACATCTCTTAGTCATGTCAAATTTTTGAACTTTTTTCTTAGATATTTTTGAGAACCGTTAAGTTTGTATAATAGATAATTGAACCAAAATATTACCTTAATGAATTTCCTGCTAAATTCTCATGAAATACTTGTTTGATTTCTTGATATATATAAATATGTGCTTCTGTAAAATAATTCTATTTTATTGTATTCATATAGAATTGTGATAAAGTTTCACATATATCATCTTTGAGATTCAGGCCATCTCTGTGTAATAGTTAAAGAAGATATTGTTCTTCCTATTTATTGATGGAATAAAGTCTTCTAGAAGTATTGGACATTCTCAGGGTCACATAGTATGAAAAGATTTGAAACTGGAATACTTAGATCCACAATAATTATGCATAATTCATTGCTTTTCCATCAAAATTTAAAGCCATTCATATGTGTGTAAAAATATGTATCTGCCTTAAAGCCTTTGAGTAAAAAATCATCCATATTTTCTATCACCATTATCATAACAGCTACAATTTGCCATCCACCATACTTATATTATTTCTCATTCTTAGAACCATAATTAATTACAATTTATAGACAAGGAAGATGGTGTCAGAGACTTTTAATATCATGTCCAAAGTTATTATTTCAGAAACTAAAAGCACTAGTGCTGCTTTTTTTCTGTTTTTTTTTCTGGCTGCACCACTTATCTACAGGATTTTTGTTCCCTGACTAGGAATTGAACTTGGGCTCTTGGCAGTGAAATAGGGGAGTCCTAACCACTGGACCACCAGGGAGTTCCCACTAGTCTTGCATTTTAACTTGCTCTGTATGTGTCTGAGTGTGTATGATTTCTTGTGAACTAAATAACAAAATTTTAGAGAAGTTCTTTAGCACCACTTCGTTTCACAGTTAGTAAACCTATTTTATGACTGCCATTCAGTTAAAGGAAATCAACGCTGAGTATTCATTGGAAGGACTGATGCTGAAGCTGAAGCTCCAATACTCTGGCTACCTGATGCAAAGAGCTGACTCATTGAAAAAGACCTTGATGCTGGGAAAGACAGAAAGCAGAAGGAGAAGGGGATGACAGAAGAAACGATGGTTGGGTGGCATCATTGGCTCAATTCACATGAGTTGAGCAAGCTCTGGGAGACAGTGAAAGACAGGGAGCCTGGCATGCTGCAGTCCATGGGGTCTCAAAGAATTGGACATGACTGAGTATCTGAACAACATTCAATTAAAAAGAAAAAAAAAAAAGAAATAGTAAGTTGCAGTATATTACCAACAGGACTTCCAGATAATGTCCTCTCTAAATCCACTTGTCTGATACTTGTTTTTGCATCAGGGAAGCTGTGATCACATCAGTGACTTGAACTCACACACAGTGATCTACCTCCACGTGACCACTGAGGCCAGCTGCAGATTGAGATAGATAGGAAAATGATCAGAATATCTCACACAAACACATGCATGTGCACATATATTGCTCAAAATCCAGTGCATCACTTTTCACCGATATCAGTTTCTATTATTAGGGAACAAATGACCATAAACTTAGTGGTGTAAAACAATATGAATTCATTTTCTCACAGTTTCTGTGCACCAGGAGGCTAACCAGACTAATCTGAGTCTTCAGCTCAGGATCTCCAAAGAGCTCCATTGCATCTCAAAGCTATGAAGGTGGTAACTGGGTTGTTTTTCTTTCTGGACCTCAGGTTGTCTTGTGTCAACTGAAGAAAAATGCATAACCTACCTAAAAATTGAGAATTATATTATAGTTGGTAGACTTACTGAAGATTTAAGCAAGGGAGGAAGCCTCACAGCTCTGAGAGACTATTCCAAAGAGATCAGGAAGGAGCCAGGATAAATAGGAGTTTTTGCTAAAAAAAAAAAAAAAAAAAAAAAAAAGCATGTATTTGGATATCAAAAAATTACTGCTTACCACAAAAATCAGACATCTAAATTTAGTGTTTCAGTTTCTCTATGTATAGCGAGAGTCTGGGCCCACTGAAGTTATACCTGTTTATTATTATTATTATCATTATGATTATTATTTCAGCTGTAAGAAATTTAATTTTAACACGTTTATTTATTTACATTTTTTATGGAAAGGCATTTTATTTTTAACTATACCAATGTGTACACGTCAACTCCAAGCTTTTGTCTTTCTCCAGCCAGAAGTCCCCTCAGATACGTCATAGGGGGCCGCTGTAGTGGTTGATGGGGCTTCCTCTTCACTTTTTGCTCTTCTCTGTTGAAAATTTTATCTTGCCATCATCCTTTGCTGTTTCTCTTTTACTTGCAACCTAATGCATTTCTGATGATGTGAATACATTGTAAAAAGTATAATTAGTGCCAAAATATATTTTTAGTATGAGAACAAAAGCTCATCAACTGTGAAACATTAAAATCATATTTGCCAGTAATTTTTAATGTGTGTGTATAAAATAAGAGTGTGGTGGGTTTAAAATATTCTTAAACATTACCTTAGGTTAACTTCCCATAATAATAGCACTTCTGAAGAAAACACAATTTCCCACCTGGCAGGAATATCCAACTGTAAGAGTTTCCACTCCCTGAGAACTCAAGAGTCAGAGTCTAAGATTTACTAGCAGTGGATCAATATATCATTATGGAATCCTTATTTGTAACTCAGTACCCTCTACTGGCTGAGGGTCTGAGTGGCTATAATACTGATGATAATTTATTGCATAACTAATATTTTCCTATTGTAGCATTTAAATTAATCATGTAACAGGGAGGATCTTTCCTGCTCTTATTCACTCAAAGGCATTTGTTGGAGTTGTATCTTTACTTTTTCATGTCAGAGAAAACATTAAATGTGATTAGCTGCAGGTATCTGTGCTTCATGATATCCAAGCAAAGTCCTTTTTATATTTCATCTTATAATTGTATTTGCAACTTAATGTTTGAAGTGTCAGTCTTTGTAAAATTAGCTCATCTTGTTATGATTTAGAGCTTTGATGTGAGTGAAAGGCTTCAATTGCAATGCAGAGTCACATCTGAGAGTAAACTGCATAGACAAAGAGACTTACAAGACTAGTAAATCAAATACTCGGAGCTGTCTATGTGGATTATGAGAGTATTTGCATAACTTTGAAGTATTTATACTGATGAAATTACAATAATTAAAATCATTGCTGTGTCAATTGCTAGATGCCACAAGGCATAGCAATTACTAGCATGCAAATCAGACTTTGTGTAAGCATTTTAAAGAATAATTACCTTATTTGATTCAGATGTGCCTGAAAGGCATTAAGAATTATTTGAGCTATTTTGCCTCCAACAATTTTAAGGCTTGTAGATAATGTTGTTGTTATTATCAATTATTTACTTTTGTATATCACTTTTCCTTATTTTGGTTGAAACTAAATGCCACAGATAAAATAAAAACACACAACTTTGCTGTAACTAGGAATAATTTACAATATCAGTTAAATCTGCATCTCTCTTCAGCAAGCATTTTTCTTTTTAATAGGCTTGACTCTGCTATGTCATCAGCTTTGTGCTAAATAGCTAATGTATACTCGATGTCTACATTCACACAATTTAAGGTCAAGGTTGTGAATTGCAGGAAAATGCCAGAGTAAGAAAGTCAGACATAAAAGGCTGCAAAATATTTTCTCAAACATTTTTATGACAGGATATGTACAGGTCAGGACTTCGCAGGTGGTCCTGGTGGTAAAGAACACGCTGCGAAGGCGGGAAGCATAAGACACATGGGTTCAATCCCTGGGTGGGGAAGAATCCCTGGAGGAGGTTACGACAACCCACTGCAGTATTCTTGCCGAGAGAATCCCACGGACAGAGGAGCCTGGCAGGCTGTGGTCCATGGGGTTGCAGAGAGTCAGACACAACTGAAGCGACTTGGCACAACACACACGTACAGCTGGACACTTCCCCAGCTGAGAATTTTAGTCTTTCAAGTGAAAATGTTTTACTTTCTAACTTTAATATCAAACCTTGAATAATGCATTGAAATCAAAATGGACATCATATTGGAATATGTGATCATTTAGAAATTGTGAAGTACTTCCTCTAAGATTTTAAATAAGGTGATTGTCGTTGCTGTTGTTCAGTCATTAAAAAAGGCAGGTTTATTCCATATGATTGTTCTTTTAACAGAACACTGAGTCCTGATCTGCTTTGATCTGGGGAGTAAGTTATTTAGGTATAAAGACTTGAAAAAAAATATAGAATTATTGAGTTTTAAGTCAGTGAATCAAGGCAATTATTTTCCTGATTATCACTAAAAATGCTATATTTCTTGGTGCTTGCTGAATTTTCCCACGTCTCTCGATAAATATTTTCTCTAAATAGGTAGAGTTTATATGTTATTGCCATTGAAAATTCAAGGTATTTTTATGATCAAAGTTTTGCTATTTTAACATCTGTTACTTTGGTTTGTTGCCTGAGAGCTCTTGAATTTTCCTAAATTACTACATTTAGTTAAACTAAAATTTATCTCTCCTTTTAGGATGACTATGGAAGTAATGTTGAGTCTTCATTTTACAAAAGGTGTAACTATCTGAAGACTAAAACACTAGCCCAGAATATATTTTGAAAGTTAATTTTGGATTTTGAAGTTAGTTTAGTAACTTTACTTGGAAAATATCTTCTGTGAGAAGAACATATATAAAGATAAGTAGGTGCCAAGAAATGAGTAATAAATATGTGAGATTTGTGCTTTTCCATTCTACATCTGTTTGTATCTATAAAATTGATATGCCCTCTCATGAGATACAAAGTACAACAGACAAGCATGTGTGACAAACGAACATCTCTTTCTATAAGAACTCTTAGAAGAAAAGTCTGAGACTCTATCTAGCATATATTAGAAGCTCATTAAATGTTTTTTAATTGGCTGAGAAAAACATCTATATAATAATTACTCAGCCATTAAAAAGAATTCATTTGAATCAGTTCTAATGAGATGGATGAAACCGGAGCCCATTATACAGAGTGAAGTAAGCCAGAAAGATAAAGACCAATACAGTATACTAACACATATATATGGAATTTAAAAAGATGGTAATGATAACCCTATATGCAAAACAGAAAAAGAGACACAGATGTACAGAACAGACTTTCAGACTCTATGGGAGAAGGCGAGAGTGGGTGTTCAGAGAGAACAGCATTGAAATCAAGGGTGAAACAGATCACCAGCCCAGGTTGGATGCATAAGACAAGTGCTCAGGGCTGGTGCACTGGGAAGACCCAGAGGGATGGGATGGGGAGGGAGGCGGGAGGGGGATCAGGATGGGGAACACATGTAAATCCATGGCTGATTCATGTCAATGTACGGCAAAAACCACTACAATATTGTAAAGTAATTAGCCTTCAACTAATAAAAATAAATGGAAAATAAATAAATAAATAAATGCTAAAAAAAAAAAAAAAAAAGAATCCACATGCACTAGAAGACATATTTGTCATAAAAATTAAGAAAAGTAAGCTTCTGTATGTAGTAAAAAGTTCAGTTGCCATATCTTGCAAGAAAAAAACAGCCTGGATTTCATCACACCAATTCTTGATGCCATTAACCGTGTAGTAGATGAATTTGGATATTATAATTTTTAACAGCAAAAAGTTGTTGAAATATGGGGGAAAAAAGCATTAGGGTATAGAGTTCTTATAAAAAATAAAGCTTTTGACAAGCTTTGATGGCGCAACCACTGGAAATTAAAAAGATTTATTGATTTTTTTAAAATATATTTTTAATCCAATCTTCTTTCTTTTGGCCTCTCTTTCCTGTTGAGTGACTGTAAGTAAACTATTTGAGTCTTTCTATGTATTTCAAAATGTATTTTTATTATTTTAAATAAAACTTTCAATAGACATGTTCCTTCCAATTCTTTTCTATCTCGTAAAGATATGTAGAAAGAAAAGTTCCACCAATGACTCTTAATTACATTGGTTTATGGCAACATTTTATGTGACTTATTACAGGGCCTCTAACAGCCCATAGTAAAGTAAAAAATATTCCTTTGTTCCCTGTGGCAAAATAAACTGTTGATTCCGGGCAGAAAGTTGGACAACATGAATCCTTTAGCATTACAATGCATTTGAATAATAGTGTCATTACTGTCAGTTCTCTCTTTAGTAAAAGATATGTGTGCTTAACCACAAAGGATCATAGTTCTCTAGAACACATCTAGTCAAGATTTATAAAACAAACTAAATTTTTAAAAATAATTTTCCAAAGTTTTCCCAGAGACTCTGGTCAAAAATTAACACTGACCAAATTATGTGTCAAATTTGTCTTCATGCAGTAAGAAAAAGAAGTAGCATAGTAGACTACCTCTATATAAATTTTTTATTTCATTTTTTATATAGTTTGCATTCAAAACATTAAGATGATACAGTTATATTTAAGTCAATATATCTGTGTGTGTGTGTGTGTGTGTTTGTGTGAGTGTGAGATCTTAGTTCCTTGAGCAGGGATTGAATCCCAGGTCCACAGTAGCGAAAGTGATGAGTCTTAAACCACTGGACCACCAGGGAATTCCAATATGTCAATATTCTTAAATGTTTACAGGATAGCATAACTCAACAAGGCTTAGCATATAATACAGAATAGAACTCATATGGTACAGAGCAATGACTCAAATAAGGCTCAACCACAACATTCCCTGGAGAATGCTTTAACTGTGGATTCCCATTGTCTTCCCCAGAGTTGCAAAAGCAGAATTTCAGGGAAGTCAGCCTTGGGACTCTGCATTGCAAAGATGTCTTCTAGAGATGCTCATGCATAGTTAGGTTAGATAATCACCACCAACTTTTAGTGTACATAGCAGAGGCCCCAGAGGATACCAAAGTCCCAGAGACAGTAAAATGAGTGAGAGATGGAGGTTTAAAACTTGGCTAAGTGTGTCCTTTTTTTTTTTTTCTCTCTCTGTAAAGCAAAGAAAATTTACTTATTTCTTTTATAAAGTTTTAGTGCAAGTATCATTGTGTGAAAAGATTTATAGCCATAAATAATTTAAAATATATTTATTCTTGACCTTCTGCTTTTTCCAGTCGATGTTGCAGCTTTGAAAAATGTTTAGGCTTCTAAAAGATCTCTTTTTCCTCTAAATATATAGGAATGGATGAATATTTTCTTAACTTGAAAATAACCAAATACATACCAGAAACAAACTTCAGCATCATATGTAATGGTGAAATAAGAGAATTTCCAAGAAAATCATGAAGAAGGCAAACTAGTTTACTATCTATATTTTGATATCATTTTGAAGGGCTACTTAATGCAGCGATCATGAGAATAAACTAAGTTTTATATGTTACAAAGGAGAACTCAAAAATAACATAAAATGCAAATCCAAGAGAATCAACAAAGAAACCGTTAGAAACTGGTAGACAATAGGTCATGTGATCAGGTAAAATGCTAAGTGTCAAAACCAAAACTTCTATATATAAATTCTAGCCAATTAAAATATATCACTGGAGAAAATAGACAGAAATAGGAAATTCCCCAGCCCGTGCAGTGGTTGACTCTGCACTTCCACTGCATGGGGCACAGTTTCAATCCCTGGTCAAACAACTGAGATCTCCCAGGCGACACAATGTGACAAGGACAAACAAACAAAAACAAATAAATATTGATTTAAAAAGAAATAAAAATAGCAATAAATATTATGAAATACTTAAAAAGTCTCATCATAAATGTAGAGGAACTGTATGAAGAAAACTGTACATTTCTATTGAGAGATCAGTATAGAAAGACATAAATAAATAGAGTTTAATAAAGATATGCTCTATTCTTGAAAGAAACAATATAATAAAACAGGAAGACAAATACTATAAAGATATCAAGTAGCTCAAAATCAACCTAAATATTCAATTCAATGTAAGGTTAATGAAAAAACAAAACTTCTGAAGGTCTGAGGCAAAGACTGTAAAATTTATGTAGAAGAATAAAACTATAAAATTATAAAAAAGGAAAAAGATTACATGATTGCAAATAAGGACTAACAGATATATCATGATACCCACAAAGTTTGTATAATTCTGACACTGAAATCCATAGACAAAAGAGTCCAGAAATTAAACAATAAAATATGATACAGACAACATTTCACATTAATAAGGGAATACACACACACACACGCACACACACACACACACACACATGAACTTCCTTGGTCGCTCAGATCGTAAAGCCTGCAATGTGGGAGACCTGGGTTCGATCCCTGGGTTGGGAAGATCTCCTGGAGAAGGAAATGACAATCCACTCCAGTACTCTTGCCTGGAGAATCTCACGGACGGAGGAACCTGATAGGCTACAGTCCATGGGGTCGCAGAGTTGGACACGACTGAGCGACTTCACTTTCACTTTCATATACATATATATATATATATATGTAGCATTCAGAAAACTAAGATCATGGCATCTGGTCCTATCACCTCATGGGAAATAGATGGGGAGACAGTGGAAACAGTGTCAGATTTTATTTTTTTGGGCTCCAAAATCACTGCAGATGGTGATTGCAGCCATGCATAAGACGCTTACTCCTTAGAAGGAAAGTTATGACCAACCTAGATAGCATATTAAAAGCAGAGACATTACTTTGCCAACAAAGGTTCATCTGGTCAAGGCTATGGTTTTTCCATTGGTCATGTATGAATGTGAGAGTTGGACTGTGAAGAAAGCTGAATGCTGAAAAATTGATGCTTTTGAATTGTGGTGTTGGAGAAGACTCTTGAGAGTCCCTTGGACTGCAAGGAGATACAGCCAGTCCATCCTAAAGGAGATCAGTCCTGGGTGTTCATTGGAAGGACTGATGCTGAAGCTGAAACTCCAGTACTTTGGCCACCTCATGCGAAGAGTTGAGTGATTGGAAAGACCCTGATGCTGGGAGGGATTGGGGGCAGGAGGAGAAGGGGACGATAGAGGATGAGATGGCTGGATGGCATGACCGACTCGATGGACATGAGTTTGAGTAAACTCTGGGAGTTTGTTATGGACAGGGAGGCCTGGCGTGCTGCGATTCATGGGGTCGCAAAGAGTCAGACACGAATGAGCGACTGAACCGAACTGAACTGAACTGAAAGTTAGAGAGAGAGAAGGAATTCTAGATAACATGGAATAATAGAGACCAAAAATACCTTCCTACCTGAAATAATTAAAAACCAAGAAAAATGGTCTGCAGATTGAACAACTGACAACAGGACAGTGACCACTGTGACAGGATTATCAATTGAGACAAGCCCCCAAACTGTCCCAGGTTACGTCCTAGAGAGAAATTCCAGGACACAGTGTCCAAGATGGAGTTCAGCCGTTTTCTTAAGCAGACAGAGCTGGGAGTCCATGGAGGGTGTAACACCTCAAATCCCCCGGACAGATTGTCATAGAGGAGAGGATTGCACATAGAAAGAACTTCAGGACTTCCCTGGTGGTCCAGTGGTAAAGAATTCACCTGCCAATGCAGAGGACATGGGTTCAATCTCTGGTCTGGGAAGATTCTACATTCTGGGTGGTGACTGAGCCCATATACCACAACTACTGAGCACACATGCCTAGCTGCTGAAACCCATGTACCCAAGATCCTTTGCTCCACCACAAGAGAAGTCACTACAAGTGAAAAGTCCATGTACTACACTTAGAGAGTAGCCCTGCTCCTTGCAACTAGAGAAAGCCCATGTAGCAATGAAGACCCAGTGCAGCCAAAAATAATCAATAAATAAATTTAAAAAAGAAAGAAAGAACTTCAGAGATCCAGTAGGGGACCACCCTTAACTCTTTAGCTGAGTACAATCCAGTGCACATATGTGAGTAAACTACCTAAGACTGGGAAACAAATAAATGAACAAAAGTAACAAAGGAAAGAATTCTTATGATTCTCTAAAGGCAGAGAATTTACATTGCCACCAGCCAGAGTAGAAATCCTAGTAATTCATGGGACATCAGGTAGAGTACACGGAAAGATATTGCCTCAATAGTGGAGCAAAATTAATCTTAGACTAAAGACTGATCTGGTCTTGCATAATAAAACCCAAAAGCAAAGCTAAAATGGATCGAGCTGTTTCTAAGTGACTTAACTGCAGTACAGTACAATGCTAAAGAATATTTATAGAAATACAAAAATACCCAACACTCAATAATGCAATGTAAAAAATGCCTGGCACTCAATCAAAAATTACTGGAGATGTAAAAGAATGGTGGAAATATAACCCACAATACAGAAAAATTGAATTATGACAACATAGTGAAATATGATAAACATTATATAATTAGTAGAAAAAGATAAAACAATTGCAACTATATGCCATGTGTTCAGCAAAATAGAGAAGAAATTGAGTGTGATATTTCAAGACATGTAAGAAGCAAAAGATACACTATGGCTCTAGACAGAGGAATGAGAAATACTGGAACAGTATGTATATGAGTAAATATAAAAGGCTTTTTTCCTTCTTTTAAAATATTTTTATAAGATAATTGACCATTTAAAATGAATAATAATAGTAAAGTTTGGGATTTTCAACATATTGAGGAGTAAAATGTATGATAATGACAGCACAAAGGCCAAGAAAGAAACAATGAACAATTACTCTCACAAGACTCTTCTATTTTCCACAGACATCAACATATTGCTCCTCTTCCTGCTCTGATTTGCACTTCTCATTTAAATTTGAAAGCATGACTGCTTATTTTTCCTGATATCCTAAAGTGAAAGTGTCCGACTTTTTGTGACTCAGTCATGTCCGACTCTTTGAGACCCCATGGACTATATAGCTGGTCAGGCTCCTCTGTCCATGGAATTCTCCAGGAAAGAATACTGAAGTGGGTGGCCATTCCCTTCTCCAGGGGAATCTTCCCAACCCAGGGATCGAACCCAGGTCTCCTGCATTTCAGGCAGATTCTTTACCACTTGAGCCATCAGGGAAGCCCTTAAGATATTCTAAAATCTCATCTTCATAAGGCTCAGCCATTAGATACCCCAGCATAAACCAAGAGAACTGATACTGTCATCACTGGTTGATCTTACAATGCTATTTTTACCCTCAGGTCACACATGCTAACTTGCTCTTCCTTTATTTGTTCTAACATCCTCATGTAAATTAACTCTAAAATGAATCTGACTGCCAGTTCACCAGCCATTCACCCTGTGTGAATGAAGCCCAGCTAAATCTGAGATGCCCCCAGTTATAGAAAACTAACACTGGAGCTACGTCAAACAGGGAAATGGTTTTTAGTTACAGAATAGAGAAATTCTAAGTCAGTACCAAATTATGAAGTTTCTGTACCTTGTATAATGAAGTTTTGTGAAACTCACAAACACTGAAAATTAGTCTTGTGTCCACTCTCTCTCTCTTTTTAATTGCAATGTTTGCTATTACTTTAGAGAAAGGAACTAGTCCTTCCGGTTGGACTAAATGCACCTCTTTCAGTTGCCAGGAAGACTGAAATGGAATTACATCCCATGAAGGACTTTGAAAGAGTTGATGTATGTTGTAAATTTGGTAAGAATCGTGCAGGTCAGCTTTTCCTCTGCAAATTTCTCTTCACCTGTCCTCCAGTTTCACATTTCACAGAGACATATCCTAACAGACCTTGAGCAGAGTATGATAGACCTGTGAACAATCTGAAATCAATCCCTAGTCCTGTTGGTTCTCCGGCCTAAGCTTTAAGAGCTTTTCTTTCATGCATGGCTAAATGGAAAAGAAAAGAATATCTTCAGGACTCAAAGGATAGTCTCTTTGATACAAACTAATTCATGAAAAAAATTTTTAAGAAGATATATGCTTTAATTTTTAAATAAATTGAATAGTAAAATGAATGTATTAAGCAAGAGAGGACTATTTAAAAGAGCAACATAAAATGTGAAGAGAGGGTGCAATTAAATAAAATACGTAACAAAACAATATACTGTATGCTTCACTACAGAACACAGTGAATTGTCTGCAGAAGAGACAAGTATTCAAAGAGCACAGGAAATTATAAAGAAGAAAATTAATGGGAAGAAAATTACATAAATAGGGGGTAATTATGGAAGTCTAACCTACAAATAATGACTCTTCCAGAAAGAAGGAAACAACACATATAAGGAATAATAAAAAAATGTATTAATTTTTAAAGTAGCAAGAACCATTTACTCAAAGGCTCATTATTATCTGGGAAAAACTACTCAAAAAAATCCGTGTTTAGGTTTTAAAAAATGACTAGGGTTCCAAATATAAAGAAAAAAAATTATAACTATCCAGGTAGAAATGAGTAACTTCTAAAGGAAACGTATGAAACATAAAGAAATTACACATGAAAGTATGAGAAAATTTTCATGAGCCAAATCTTTCTCAAAACATTAAAAATAGCAATTTAATAGTCTCAGATGATTTCTGTAGCAACACGGTTGAAAGCAAATAAATTATGATTATAGATAGGGTAGAAATAATAGAAAATTTTAAATATAAGGTATGAAACAGAATAAAGGGAATTTTTTAATTTTACTAAAATGTTCAATCACAGTGAGAAAAAGGATTTCCTATATTATTCATGATATAACAAACCATTTAAAAGGTTTAATGCAATAAATCTCTTTAATGTTGCACTTCCGTGCAGGTACTGGGAGTTCTCTATTCCATTCTAGGAAATAGTCTGCAATTCAGTTGCTTTATTATTTTCTAGAGCTTTGCTATTCTCTACTGATATTTCAGAATATGAACAACACACAAATGAAGAGAAACTGTGAAGAATTACAAAAAGAAGGTTAGAGACCAGTTGTAAGGGCATTAATAATTTCCCTACATATTCTATTGGACAGAGGCTCATCACACAGTGCCACCAAAATCAAGGCAAGTATAGTTAAGCAGTATCTTAGGAATAAAACAAGAAAACTGCAATTAGCGATATTAGAGAGTATTAGTTTTCTTTGTTACATGTACTAAACATTTACATGTCAGCAATAATAATAGAAGCTAAATATTAAATTCTAGTAAAAACTGATGAGAAGTTGGGTGTATTATACTATTTTAATATATAGTTATGTTAGAAGCTAAAAATAAAGAAGTTTATAATTAAAGGAAATTCTAAATATGGTAAATATAGACTACACTGCCTGCTGATGTGTGTATAAAATATATACAGAAGTATATAAGGTATTTTTCAATCAAGAAAGCTTCAATAGAAGAGATTAAATTGGTTGTCAGTTCAGTTCAGTCACTCAGTCATGTCCGACTCTTTGCGACCCCATGAATCGCAGCACGCCAGGCCTCCCTGTCCATCACAAACTCCCGGAGTTTACTCAAACTCATGTCCATCGAGTCGGTGATGCCATCCAGCCATCTCATCCTCTGTCATCCCCTTCTCCTCCTGCCCTAAATCTTTCCCAGCAACAGGGTCTTTTCAAATGAGTCAGCTCTTCACATCAGGCAGCCAAATTATTGGAGTTTCAGCTTCAGCATCAGTCCTTCCAGTGAACACTCAGGACTTATCTCCTTCAAGATGGACTGGTTGGATCTCCTTGCAGTCCAAGGGACTCTCAAGAGTCTTCTCCAACACCACAGTTCAAAAGCATTAATTTTTCGGCGCTCAGCTTTCTTCACAGTCCAACTCTCACATCCATACATGACCACTGGTAAAACCATAGCCTTGACCAGACGGACCTTTGTTGGCAAAGCAATGTCTCTGCTTTTTAATATGCTATCTAGGTTGGTCATAACTTTCCTTCCAAGGAGTAAGCGTCTTTTAATTTCATGGCTGCAGTCACCATCTGCAGTGATTTTGGAGCCCCCCAAAAATGAAGTCTGACACTGTTTCCACTGTTTCCCCATCTATTTCCCATGAAGTGATGGGACTAGATGCCATGATCTTAGTTTTCTGAATGTTGAGCTTTAAGCCAACTTTTTCACTCTCCTCATTCACTTTCATCAAGAGGCTTTTTAGTTCCTCTTCACTTTCTGCCATAAGGGTGGTGTGTCTGCATAGCTGAAGTTATTGATATTTCTCCCGGCAACCTTGATTCCAGCTTGAGCTTCTTCCAGCCCAGCGTTTCTCATGACGTACTCTGCATATAGGTTAAATAAGCAGGGTGACAATATACAGCTTTGACATACTCTTTTTCCTATTTGGAACCAGTCTGTTGTTCCATGTCCAGTTCTAACCATTGCTTCCTGACCTGCATACATGTTTCTGAAGAGGCAGGTCAGGTGGTTTGGTATTCCCATCTCTTGAAGGATTTTCCACAGTTTATTGTGATCCACAGAGTTGAAGGCTTTAGCGTAGTCAATAAAGCAGAAATAGATGTTTTTCTGGAACTCTCTTGTTTTTTCGATGATCCAGTGGATGTTGGCAATTTGATCTTTGGTTCCTCTGCCTTTTCTAAAACCAGTTTGAACATCTGGAAGTTCTCCGTTCACGTATTGATGAAGCCTGGCTTGGAGAATTTTGAGCATTACTTTACTAGCGTGTGAGATGCGTGCAATTGTGCAGTAGTTTGAGCATTCTTTGGCATTGTCTTTCTTAGGAATTGGAATGAAAATGGACCTTTTCCAGTCCTGTGGCCACTGCTGAGTTTTCCAAATTTGCTGGCATATGGAGTGCAGCACTTTCACAGCATCATCTTTCAGGATTTGAAATAGCTCAGCTGGAATTCCATCACATCCACTAGCTTTGTTTGTAGTGATGCAGCCTAAGGCCCACTTGACTTCACATTCCAGGATGTCTGGCTCTAGGTGAGTGATCACACCGTTGTGACTATCTGGGTCATGAAGATCTTTTTTGTACAGTTCTTCTGTGTATTCTTGCCACTTCTTCTTAATATCTTCTGCTTCTGTTAGGTCCATACCATTTCTGTCCTTTATTGAGCCCATTTTTGCATGAAATGTTCCCTTGGTATCTCTAATTTTCTTGAAGAGATCTCTAGTCTTTCCCATTCTGTTGTTTTCCTCTATTTCTTTGCATTGGTCGCTGAAGAAGGCTTTCTTATCTCTCCTTGCTATTCTTTGGAACTCTGCATTCAAATGGGAATATCTTTCCTTTTCTCCTTTGCTTTTTGCTTCTCTTCTTTTCACAGCTATTTGAAAGGCCTCCTCAGACAACCATTTTGTCTTTTTGCATTTCTTTTCCATGGGGATGGTCTTGATCCCTGTCTCCTGTAAAATGTCACGAACCTCCGTCCATAGTTCATCAGGGTCTCTGTCTATCAGATCTAGTCCCTTAAATCTATTTCTCACTTCCACTGTATATTCATAAGGGATTTGATTTAGGTCATACCTGAGTGGTCTAGCAGTTATCCCTACTTTCTCCAGTTTAAGTCTGAATTTGGCAATAAAGAGTTCATGATCTGAGCCACAGTCAGCTCCTGGTCTTGTTTTTGCTGACTGTATAGAGCTTCTCCATCTTTGGCTGCAAAGAATATAATCAATCTGATTTCGGTGTTGGCCAACTGGTGATGTCCATGTGTAGAGTCTTCTCTTGTGTTGTTGGAAGAGAAATTGGTTGTAAATTGACATTATTAATTAAATTATTTTATATAAATCATTCATTTCATCACAGTACCTTGTGTAACCTTTGATGGGTATAACTAAATAGACATGGATCTAAAAGATGCCTTAGAATATTAATGTAATATGTGGAATTAATTGAGAAATTACCACTAATTTAATAATTTATATAATTTTTGAATAAACATAGATCACAGAATCTAGGTGGGGAGAAAAACATTTCAAGTTATTGTAAAAGAGAAAATATAAAGAGGAAAGTGTAATTTATATATGATTATTAATTTATGAGTGAAAATGTAAAGTTACATTGGTATATCCCAGCAAATTGTACAAAAAATAATACCACAATTTTATGTAGCTAGGGCAAATAAATATTAGTATTAGAGATGTGGATGGAGAAATCACAAATAAAAGTATTCTAAAATTAAAAATGCTGGGAGTTTCCTGGTGGTCCAGTGTTAGGACTTGATATTTAACTGCTGTGGCCCTGATTCAATCCCTGGTTGGGGAACTAAGATCCCACAAGATGCATGCTGTGTCCAAAAGAAAAAGAAAGAAAAAGCTTAGTTATACCATATTTTAAAATGCAAAATGCAATTTTATTATAAATACTGAATTGTAACCCCCAATCACAAAATTTTATGAAGACATGAACTTGATAAATGTGGAATTCAAACCAATTCTATGAATTGGTCCAAACTTTTTTGGCAAAACCTACAAAAACATTCATAAATTGTTGCGTAATTTTTTTCTTTTGCTAATCTCTTGCCATAACTCTCAAATACCAGAAAAATAATTTGTGTAAGGAGTTGTTCATTGAAGTATTTACACATATACAATATGAGAATATATGCACTTTTTTAATGGTGATAAAAATACAAAAGATGTATGCATAAACACATTATAGTATTCTTTTCAAAGCAAAAGACAAATAACCCAGATATTCACCATCAAAAAATGAACTTAATAAGGAATCAACATAATGGAGTAGCGTACATGTATAAAAAGCAATAAGGAATATCTCTAATAGATAACTATGAACTGATCACCAACTTATTTTTATAAGTAAAAGAGTCAAGTTAAAGTTATGTGTATATAATTATGAAACAATCATCAAAAAAAGAATGTTTGAATATGTTTACTTACCCCAAAATGGGTTGATTTAGGAAGGAAAACTATGAAACTTGAACAAATAAAAATTTATATGAGTGGGTAGAGAGGGAATCCAATGGAAAGACAGGAGTAAAAGACAAGATTCTTTGAATCTATAATTTTTATAAAATTAACTATAAACTTCTGCAAATATTTTACACTAACATAAGGCAAATTAAAAATTCATAAAATCAAAAGTAAAATTTAAAGTCTAAATTTCACTATGTATTAGTTGGCAGAAAAAAGTGTACAGAGAGGAACTATTTTGAATGACTTTAAGCCACAGTGACTTGACTGTACAGTTCGTGATGAAGCTTATGTTAAAACACAAAGAATCATTAAATTGATGAACACATAAATAAATTAATCTTTTTAGTTGTCATATTGTAAGTGGTATCAATATTGTTATTTTGAATCTGTTTCAAGTTTGTTTTTACAAAGGCTCAGTTATATTGCTATTGAGAAGCTATATTTTAATATGGAAGAAAGGGAATACATAACTCACATTGATGTAGCTAAGTAAAATCCAGTGGTCTTGAATTTTAATTGATAGTAATAGTGTGAATTTATGATACCATGATACTATTTCCTAACTCTCTCTTTTAAAATGTCTAGAGAGCTTGACCAAGGATTACTTAAGGTACTATTGCTACAGAAATTGTGGTCTCTACATATTATTTCCTAGTAAGAGAAAACAGAACTCTGGAGAAATATCTGATTTCCAAATCTCACACAAGAATTTAAAAAGGCACTATAGGAACTAATAAAGATCAAGGAATCTATCAAAAATTGAAAGAGTCATGTCAAAAGGACTCCAAAGCCAACCAGGATAGGTTCCCACTAGTCAAAAATGGGGCAACTTGAGCTTCAGTGAAGATAATAACTGAAATGGATTGAAGAAAATTTAATAGATTTAAATTATTAGTCCACGATGAAAGTAAAATAAATTTAAAAAATCCCGCAGTCAGTAATCTCTGTTGTTAGAGAACTAATCTCTTATTTTGAAAACTGATAAAGGACAATGCAAACATTTTTTCCCCCATTCCTATAGGAATTGTACTCAGGTAACTAAAGAGATGACAAAGGGAAGCTTATTTATGTCTATGTCTACATCTGTATCTAGCCATATTTGTTTATTATTGTTTAGTCACTAAGTTATATCCAATTCTTTTGCAACCCTATGGACTGCAGCCTACCTGGCTCCTCTGTCCATGGGTCTTCCTAGCCAAGAATACTGGAGAGGGTTGCCATTTCCTTCCCCAGGGGATCTTCCCAAATCAAACTTTTGTCTCCTGCATTGGCAAGCAATTTCTTTACCACTGAGTGAACAGGGAAGCCTGTCTCTCTCTCTCTTTCTATCTATATATCTCAGATTATAAACAAAGAATAATTATAATATCACCACTTTGCAACTCTAAATGAGTTATTACATGTAGGCAGCGATCATCAGTGAGAAGGAACAGCCAGACAGAAAGTGTCATGTATTACATCTTTAGGCACATGCTGTCTGGTTGTCTCTCTTTTGATGATTGTAAATATCATTGATGTTTCCCTTTATTACCTTTGCTTGATTTTCCTACTTTGTGTGTGTTAGTTGTGTGTTAGTATGTGTGTTAGTTGCTCAGTTGTGTCTGACTCTTTGTGACTCCATGGACTGTAGCCTGCCAGGATCCTCTGTCCATGAAATTCTCCAGGCAAGAATAGTGGAGTGAGTAGCCAGCCCTCCTCCAGGGGATCTTTCTGAAGCAGGAATCGAACCCGAGTCTCCTTCACTGTAGGCAGATGCTTTACAATATGAGCCACCAGGGAAGCCCTTCTTTCTAATTTACTTTATAATAAAATATCTAGGGCTCTGTCTTTTAGTATTCCCTACATAAACTTACTCCAGCTCATGACATTAGATGCCATTTATATAATGATGGTTTCCAAATTGATACCTTCAAACCAGATATCACCAAGCTAGCGTAACCAACTGTTCATTTAACACATACACATGGAGGTTGAATTTTCAAATGTAACATATTTGCAGTTGTTATAGGTTATATTTTGTTCCCACTCCCCCCCCCCCCCAAAAAAAATACACGTATATATGGCTTGGACAGAAAGTTCATTCAGGTCTTCCCATAAGATATTATGGAACAAACTTTTTGGCCAACCCAATACATATAAAAGTGAAAAAAATGAAAGTGTTAGTTGCTCAGTCATGTCTGACTTTTTGCGACCCCATGGACTACAGCTCATCAGGCTCCTCTATCCATGGATTTCTCCAGGCAAGAATACTGAAGTGAGTAGCCATTCCCTTCTCCAGAGAATTCTCCTGATCCAGGGGTCAAACCAGTCTCTCCTGCATTGCAGGCAGATTTTTTACTGTCTAAGCCACCAGGGAAGCCATATATATATATATATGTATAAGTTCAGTTCAATCACTCAGTCATGTCCAACTCTTTGCGACCCCACGGACTGCAGCACATCAGGTTTCCCTGTCCTTCACCAACTCTCAGAGCTTGCTCAAACCCATGTCCATTGAGTCGGTGATGCTGTCCAACCATCCTCTGTCGTCCCCTTCTCCTCCTTCAATTTTTCCCGGCATCAGGGTCTTTTCCAATGAGTCAGTTCTTTGCATCAGGTGGCTAAAGAACTGGAGTTTCAGCTTCAGCATCAGTCCTTCCAATGAATACTCAGGGCTGAGTTCCTTTAGGATGGACTGGTTTGAACTCCTTGTAGTCCAAAGGACGCTCAAGACTCTTCTCCAACACCACGGTTCAAAAGCATCAATTCTTCAGCACTCAGCTTTCTTTATGGTTCAACTCTCATATTGATACATGACTACTGAAAAAAAACCATAGCTTTGACTAGATAGACCTTTGTCAGCAAAGTAATATCTCTCTGCTTTTTAATATGCTGTCTAGGTTGGTCATGGCTTTTCTTCCAAGGAGCAACCGTCTTTTAATTTCATGGCTGCAGTCACCATCTGCAATGATTTTGGAGTTCCAAAAAATAAAGTCTGTCACTGTTTCCATTGTTTCCCCCATCTATTTGCCATGAAATGATGTGATGGGACCAGATGCCATGGGACAGGATATATATATATAGATATATGTGTGTGTGTGTATTTATATATATTTATGTCATATATATATTTACATGTTTATAAATATATAAATGTATATATTTATGTCATATATATATTTATATGTTTATAAATATATAAATGTATATATTTATGTCATCAGACTCAGAATGTCACTGAGTCTGTCACACAAATGTTTCCTATTTGGAAATAGGGTTATTGTACATAAAATTAGTTAAAGTAGGGAGAAATAGGATGAAGTTATTATAGTGGGGTTGGGGTGGACCCCTAATCCAACATGACTGGTTTCCTTATAAGAAGATGACCATGTGAACTCACAGAGATGCAGGGAGAATGCCACATGCCAGGAGACAGATTGGAGTTTTTCTCCCACAGACGGAATGTTTGAAACCAGAAGCTGGAGGAGGCAAAGAAGGGTCCCATAGAGGCTTTGGTGAGAGGATTGCCCAGCTGACACCTTGATTTCAGACTTCTAGCCTCCATAGCTGGGAGAAAATAAATTTTTGTAGTTTTAAAACACCCTATTTGTGCTACTTTGTCACAGCATTCCTAGGAAAACAATACAATAATCTAATTCCTGATTTTCCATCTTCCCTAAACCTGTTCCTCTCTTAGTCTTCAATTCAGTAACTCGGATTTCATCCCTCCAGATGTTTAGGATCAAAACTTTGAACTCATGTTTGATTATCTGTTTCACATTTACCATGTTTAAACCATCAACAAATCCCAGTGGTTTAACCTTTTAAACATGTTGCAGGGAGGAGCCAATTCTGACTCCATGATGGATCTGTTTCTTTGACTTTGTCGTTGTTGTTGTTCTGTAGCTGAGTCATGTCCAACGCTGTGCTCCCCTGAATGGCAGCACGCCAGGCTTCCCTGTCCATCTCTATCTCCTAAATATCTTAGAATAAGTCAGACCATGCCTTTCACTGCTCAAGGTCCTATAGTGGCTTTCCAAATTAAACAGAATTAAAGCCAAAATCTCTAACATGGTCTAGATTGTCATTCCTACCACTTCCTGTACCTGTTTGACCTCGCCTCCCACTAACTGTCTCCACTCCAACAACGTATGACACAAAGCCCACTTGTTTGCTCTTATCTATGTCAAATATTCTTTCTACATGTATCACACAATTCATTTAAATATTCATCTGTTTAAATATAGTCTTATCTCTAAGACCTTGCCTGACCTCCCTTTTTCTATTATAACAGCTTTAATCCTCCTCCTCCTTCTCTGCCTTACTTTTTTTTCACAGTGAAAAGTGAAAATGTTAGTCTCTCAGTTGTGCCTGACTCTCTGCGACACCATGGACTGTAGCTTGCCAGGCTCCTCTGTCCATGGAATTCTGCAGGCAAGAATATGGGTGTGGGTAGCCATTCCCTTCTCTAGGGGATCTCTTCGACCCAGGGATTGAGCCGGGCTCACCTGCATTGCAGGCAGATTCTTTACCATCTGAACCTCTCCAGCTGGCACAATATAAAATTTCCTTATTATTTTTCTTCCACTAAAATGTATACCCCACTGAAGCACATTTTAATTGTTTATTCACTGCTGTATCTCAGATTCTAAAAGAAGGCCTAAAACATAATAAGTATTTTATAGATACTTGTATAAATTAATAATTACAAGGGAGACACATCATTCATCAATTTGAGCAAACAAGCTATTTTAAAAGGCTATGTATATTTATTACATGCATGTGAGATAAATATTATATCTACAGATGACATGTTTCTTCATCTAAACTTGTCTGTCAAGACCAGTTTTCGGAATGAAGCAGTTTGATTTACTTCTTTATTTAAAGTGATAAAGCTGTACTTTTTTAGTGATAAGATTCAACATCTCACTATATCATATCTTTCCTTTAAATTTTACAATTGGGTAATGATGCCAGGGTATTTATCAAAAATTCTCTCTAATCTAATTAAATTTCCTTTTGCCTAAAATAATGCATTAGAAATATATAAGATTTTATCAATGATATACTCCACTCTCTCATGCATTTTCTTTGTACAAATTGTGTTGCAAAATGAAAACATAAGCAACTCTCAACCATCAACTCACAAATAATCTATCTTCCAATTTAAAATGTGATATTTCTATTCAGTAAACTTAATACTCTTGACCATATAAGTATATTAAATAATAATATCTAATTACCAACCATTTCATATTCTTATGAAATGTCTTTGAAATGTCGATTTTTCATGCAGAGTAGATGTCTATTGTATTTTACTGCCAAAATAACATGTTTCAAATAGTAAAATGGCAGGGGAATACTGACCAAGCTATTAATAAAACACACCAGCTTTTAGCTGGCATAGCAGCCTTCTTTCCATCAAACATGTCTCAGCCTTTAATAAAGAAACTCAAGTGGTGTAGGTGAAAAATTACTTTTCTCACCCGGTCATCTGTCTGTCATGTATTATTCAGGTCACCAATGTTTGTCCTGAACTGTATCATTCTGTAGTTGTGTCAGGTATGAGATATGTTCAGTGTAATTCCATCAGACCTCGTGAAGTTGATTAGAACAGATCACCTTTCGGCATGGGCACAAGTTATCTCAGCAGATTGAGTGAAAAAGACTTATTTATCTTTGACTTATAATAAAGAAAGAGATGAGCAAATTTATCCATTAACTTGAAAAGAGTCACATATTTGGTGTGAAAACAAACTATAGTCGGTAATTCTATTGAAAACACTATAGGGCATGGATGTTCCTTCTGGAGAAAGAAAAAGCTTATAATGGAGTCTGTATTTGATAGCATGACTTATTTAACCAAAGCACATGCATTTTATTATATTCTTTAAAGTGGTAAATCTTAAGCCCACAACAAAATGACAAAATGAAATAAAATATGCCAAACCTTTGATAGGTTCCATTGCCTTTTATCCAGCATTTTTTTTGCAAAATAATTTGCACTTTGAGTTTTCAAAAAATAATCTTCAAAGTTTATGTAATCATTATACTATTATACTTTGATTAAGTCATAAATTGATTTTTGCTAAAGGATTCTAAAACATTTCATAACTCAAAATATTTCTGAATAGTTTTGGAATAATCAAAAGATTTGTGAGTTAGGTGTAAGGAAACCTAAGATCACGTCTGATGTGACCTGAGATCCTCATGTTCCTCATCTGGCAAATGAATAAGTGAGTAGGACTCACAGATCCTGGAGGCAGAAAGAATCAAAATGTTACATATGTGATTATACAATAGAGCTAAGTTTGGATTCAAATTTGAACTCTGCTAACTTACTAGAGTCATGATTTAAGTATGTTTCTAAATTTGTAAATGAAAGACCATATGGTAGCATATCTAGCACATAGTAATATGTGTTTATGTGTATGTATGTATGGGCTTCCCAGGTGATTCAGTTGTAGACTCTGCCAGCCAAGCAGGAGACACAGGAGACCTGGGTTCAAATCCTGGGTCAGGAAGTTTCCCCTGGAGAAAGAAATGGCAATCTACTCCAGTATTCTTGTCTGGAGAATCCCATGGACAGAGGAGCCTGGTGGGTCACAGTCCACAGGGCCACAAGAGTCAGACATGACTTAGCGACTAGACAACAATGACCATACTCATCTTACTTTACATCCTAAGAAACTAGTTTTTAAAATTGTTTGAAATTCATTCATAGTCTTCTAAGTTCTCTGTGTGAATTATTCTACGAGGTCATTCCTTTTATGTTTTATGGTTTGAAACTTATTAGTGATTTAAAGAAGCATCCTAACCACATCTCTTCCATCGTACCTCTAAATTACCTTTATGTGTGTGTCTGCTCAGTTGCTCAGTTGTGTCCATCTCTTTGTGGCCTCATGGAAAATAGACCATCAGGTTCCTCTGTCCATGTAATTTTCCAGGCAAGAATACTGGAGCAGGTTGCCATTTTCTAATCCAGGGGATTCTTCCCAACCCAGGGATTGAACACATATCTCCTGTGTCTCCTGCATTGGAAGGTGGATTTTTTTTACCATTAGGCCACCTGGAAAGCCCCTTCCTCATTTATAAAATATAAATAATAACAGTATTTTATTGACTTTATTAAACATTAAATTATATTTTAGCATAGTGTAGTCTATTTAACTTATAATAAACAACCAAATAAAGATAACGTTCATGACCTTTAAAAATGTGATTAACAAGTTTGACTGAATAAACATAAAATACCAATTATAAATTTGGGATATTTTAATCAATTAAAAATATAAAATCTCTGAATGCTTGGGAAATAATCTATTTTTTAAAATGCATTATTAAGAGAAGAATTTACAATGGAAAGTAGGAAATATTTTGATTAAATGATGAAACTACAACAAAATATGTAAGATTCAGATAAAAGTATGCTTTAAGACATATGCTGTGCTGTGCATAGTCGTTCAGTTGTGTCCAACTCTTTTGTGACCCATGGACTGTAGCCCACCAGGCTACTCTGTTGATGGGATTCTCCAGGTAAGAATACTGGAGTGGGTGGCCATGTCTTCTCCAGTAAAGATATATAAAAGCATATATTAAGAAAAGAAGGAAATAAATAATCCACGCTTATAAAACATTGTTAGCTAGAAAACATTAATTCCCCAAGCTAGGAAAAAGAAAATATTAAAGATAATATCTGAAAAATATATCATGTCCTTTGATTAAAGAACTAGTAGTATGGAAAATGTCAGCTCTCCTTAAATTAATATATACATTCAATGTAATCCAGCATCAAAGGCTATTTTTATGTGAAATACGTTTTCAGTTCTCTTGAGTGTATACCTAGAAATAGAATATTTGGGTCATTAAGGTAACTCTATATTTAACATTTTGAAGGAGGGCCCAATTGTTTCCCAAAGTGCTCCCCCCTTAATAATTCCACCAGTAATGTATTATTGTTCTGAATTTCCCACATCCATGCCAACACTTAGCTATTGCTTGTCTTTTCCTTTTTTTGGTAGATTCCCTAGTGAATGCAAACTTATATCTCTTTATGATTTTTATATGTGTTTTCCTAATGACTAATGATGTAGAATATTTTTATATGCATTCATATAATCTCTGTATATAATCTTTTGAGAAATTTTATTCAAATAATTAGCTCATTTTAAATTGGGTTATTTGTCTTTTAAAAGCTGAGTTATAAAAGTTCTGGATATAAGTCCTTTATCAGATATGTTTTACAAAATTTTTCTCCCATTCTGTAGGTTTTCTTTCACTTTCTTTATTCTGTCCTTTGAAGCACAACAGTTTTTAATTTGATGAAATCTTATTTGTCTGTTTTTTGTCACTTATGAATTTGGTGTCACATCTGAGAAACTTGTCTAGTTTAAGAATACAAAAATTCACTTCTAAATTTTCTTCAAAGAGTTATAACTTTTGCTTTTACAGTTAAACTGATAATTAATTTTATAGTTTAAATATGGTTTTTATCCTATTTGATGTTTTTGAGGTTCTTGGGTATGCAAATTATTTTTTTAATAAAATTTGGGAAGTTTTTGACTATTATTTCTTTAAATTTTCTTTCTCTGTCCTCTTTCTAGACTCCCATCAGGTATTTGTTGCAACACTTGATGGTGACCCACAGGTTTCTGAGGGCTCTGTTTATTTATTTTATTTGCTTCTTTATTCCTCAGACTAGAGAGTCTCACCTGACTGTTATTTCCTTTGATGATTTTATGTAATTTTCTTGTCCTGCTTTTTGAGCCCCTAAAGTGAAATTTTCATCTTATTTAATGTACTTTACAAACCTAGAATTTCTACTTGGTTTCTCTGCCTTGTTGGTCAGTATTTGGTAGGATATAATTCTCATATTTTTCCTTTAATTCTTTAGACATAGTTTCACACTTAATATATGTTTAAATTCTCTGTCTAGTAAATCTAATATTTACAGTTTGTCAGGTACAATTTCTATTTTCTGCTTTCCCCAACCCACATGTATGCAATTTAATTTTCTGTTGTTGCTGTTTTTTTAAACCTTTGCTAAGGTGTTCTGTACGCATTTGGGGCCTTGCCTTATTCCAGAAGGCAGTTTACAATTCTACTTGCACAGAGTATGAGGTGAGCTATATGTGAGAGATTACACCTTTCTCAGGCTTTCCTTGGTCATGTGCGTCACACTGCACATGCATGTGCCTCCTAGATTCCCAGAAATATTTTTTACTTTTTCAAAGCCCACCATGGACATTTTATTTCCCAGGTTTTCTTTTTTGTTTCGTTGGTTGGTTTTTTCTTTTTTGGCCACAGCTATGCAGCATGAAGGATCTTAATTCCCTAACCAGGGGTCAAACCGATCACCTGTGCAGTAGAAGCATGAAGTCTTAACCATTGGACCACCAGGGAAATCCTCCCCAGTTTTTTTTTTTTTCCCCCATACAGTTTTTGGTTAGCCTCTTAACCCTAATGTATCATTGTCTCAGGCAATTGTGATATTAAACAATTTTCTCTAATTATTTTTTAACAAATCATATAAGAAAATGGTTGTTCCCACAGACAGAGATGTGAATTGGATAAATAAAATTGGTCCTGAGAAGGGAGATTATCAGTAAGCTGTCAGGTCAAACAGTAGTGGTTTTCCGGAAATGTAACATTGGGGTAGCTCCAACTCCAACCTATTCTGTTTTCTCCAGTAGCTTGTAAGGCTATTGGTTTTCAAGGCTACTGAAAATTTGGGTTAGACTGATTGAAATAGGGCAAGTGATTCATGTTGAGGTTTGACAGAAAACAGCAAAATTCAGTAAAGCAATTATCCTTCAATAAAAAGTAAATTAATTAAAAAAAATACTACTAAACTCACTGTTCTTACCATGACATAGCTATTTTTCTTGAATAAATGCTTCTTTTTTTAAAAAAATTTTAATTTTTTATTTATTTATTTTTTCAGTGGGTTTTGTCATACATTGATATGAATCAGCCATAGAGCTACACGTGTTCCCCATCCCGATCCCCCCTCCCACCTCCCTCTCCACCCGATTCCTCTGGGTCTTCCCAGTGCACCAGGCCCGAGCACTTGTCTCATGCATCCCACCTAGGCTGGTGATCTGTTTCACCATAGATAATATACATGCTGTTCTTTCGAAAAGCCTTTGTTACTTTCCAGAGACGTTACTTTGTCAACAAAGATCCATCTAGTCAAGGCTATGGTTTTTCCAGTAGTCATGTGTGGATCTGAGAGTTGGACTATAAAGAAAGCTGAGTGCTGAAGAATTGATCCTTTTGAACTGTGGTGTTGGAGAAGACTCTTGAGAGTCCCTTGGACTGCAAGGAGATCCAACCAGTCCATCCTAAAGGAGATCAGTCCTGGGTGTTCATTGGAAGGACTGATGCTGAAGCTGAAACTCCAATACTTTGGCCATCTCATGCGAAGAGTTGACTCATTGGAAAAGACCCTGATGCTGGGAGGGATTGGGGGCAGGAGGAGAAGGGGACGACAGAGGATGAGATGGCAGGATGGCATCACCGACTCAATGGACATGAGTTTGGGTAAACTCTGGGAGTTGGTGATGGACAGGCGTGCTGCCTGTCCATGGGGTCGCAAAAAGTTGGACACGACTGAGCAACTGAACTGAACTGAACTGAACTATGTGTCAGGGGCCTGTCATATACATTCAATGCATGGCCTTATGTAATTCTCATATAGACTTGAAAACCTGAAAAATTAAGAGTTACTTTTCCTGAAATTAATCTCTGCAATTAACAAATTTTAAAGAAACCTGAACAATTTTTGGAATGGACCATCTTTAATGTATAAAGGCATTATTTAAAAAAAATAAATGAATAAAAACCCAAGAAAATTAGTAAATGTAAATGCAAACATCAAAATATATTACCTCTTTATGATGAAAACATACATCAAAGTGCCTAGAGTCAAACTGATGGCAGCAAGGAAAAAATATCCAGAAATTAATATGACAAATTTAGTATATCAATAAAGCCATGACACATTGAGATTGTTTTAAATCTCAAGTATGATAAAATCATTATCAATAATTTAAAAGGCAAATAAACACCCAAATATATAGTTTTTATAAATGAATGAAAGATTAAATGAAAATAGATGTAATCATTCTACTTTCAGGAAATAAAACAAGCTTTCATTTACACAAGTGGTTACCAAATCGTGTTTCTATAAAGGTCCTGATACTATATTAGCCTTTGTGTACCATAAAGTCTCTGTCCTGCCACTCAACTCAGGCATTGTAGCAGGAAAGCAGCCAGGGACAAGACACAAGTCTGTGGTGGTTCCGACAGTAAAGAATCTGCCTGCAATGCGCGAGACCTGGGTTCAATCCCTGGGTTGAGAAGATCCCCTGGAGGAGGGCATGGCAACCCACTCCAGTATTCCTGCCTGGAGAATCCCCATGAACAGAGGAGCTTGGCGGGCTAAACTCCATGGGGTTGCAAAGAGTCAGACACAACTGAGCGACTAAACACCCATGCACATCTATATTGCAATTAAACTTCATTTACAAAAATTGTCACAGACAAGACTTGATTGATGATATCAGAGTTCAGTTCCTGACTTGTGCCAGTGAGAAACTACTGTTCTAAAATTAGTAAACTGTTAAAAAGAAAGATCAAAGTGAAAAATTTTGTTTGTTGTAAAGGCAAGAATAAAAGGAAAATATGCTGCTGCAGTGTATATATATGGTGACATATGTAAAAGTCTAAATTTTCATTATATTTGGACTCAGAAATTCTAATTTCTAGATTTAATCTAAGGAATTAGCAATATTTATTATCTAAATCTTATTATTCACCTTGGCAATTGATGTGGTGTAGGGTCAGGCCGCTCTAGAGAACTGGTCTCTTGCTCTCTGAACATCCCCTGCCCAATGAGTGCCTGCTTCACTTTAATCTTATGTACTTTCCTGCACACTTGATCCAAGCCTCCTCTAGTTTTTACCAAAGGGGCAGTGAGGGCATGTTCTTCTACTAGTTTCCCTGGTAACTAATGAGCCTACCTGATGCCATCAATTGTCAATTCCCCTATAAGTGGTAGCACCACTTGCCCATGTGAAGACTGTCATCGTGCCCTATCCTGTCTGCTGTTAGCTGCACAAGGCGGGGTGTTGGTCCAGGACCTCACTTTAAATGTGTGAGCTTCCCCACCCATTAAACTGTGGATGTTTCTGTTACTGACTACCCGCGCTTTTCTTGCATCTTGAGGGCTTGTAGGCCTGTAGGGTACAGCCCAACACTTAGATTTTGCATCTGGTAAAATGAAAAATAGAAAAGGATGAAAGTGAAACATTTTGGGATGAAACTTTTTTGGCTGTTTCTTTTTGAGAAATTTTCCCACAATGCTTACGTGTACTTGGAAATTCTCAACCCTAATATGTAACATCAGGAAAGAAAAAAATGTATTGAAAGTTTCTCTCTTTAGCTTAGAATAATCTAGTAGAAATCAATACAGATAACTCTGATTTTTGCTTGTTTGTTTGTTACAATAAGAAAATTCATTGTATGACTTGTTCCACTTTAGTTTCTTGACCATCTTGCAAGAGTGAAATGATATTGGCCATCTTTGTTCTTTGTTTACATAAACAAGACCAGGAACAAAAATACTAACTGAAATATGTTTAACTTGTGGTTCTTAAGACACAATTTTCTAGTTGAAATCTTGCTTAGTTGGTTATCAATTCTTCAAGATGCATTAAATTTTTACATGCTAAGACATACCCTGATAACCTACATGTGATAGCAGTTGATGAAAATCCACATGAAAAAATGAAGAGAACATTGAGGGAAATCATTTCGTATATGTGGGTTTCATTTACTGCTCTCTAGTGGGCAAGGTTGTTCAAATGCAATAAAAGCCTGTTTTTTACTTCTTTGCAGGAAAATGAGAAGGATTGATCCTCTTCAGTGTGCTCCAGAATTCAGAATCAATTGGATCCTCAGAGCTACCATTTCCAGGCCAACTGTCAATCTCAGGCATCTGAAACTTCAGACACCTTAGGTCAATGTTTGCTTGTTAAGGTATTTCTACAGTCTATGAAGGTAGTTGCTTTAGTCAGACAACCTTCAAATCTTCATAGCATTCTACTTTCTTAAAAAAAAATTTCTCTCCATTCCTTCTTAATAAGTCCTAAAAGCATGCACTGCTATACCTATGATTAGATATAACCTTGTCTCTCCTAATGGCTCCAGCTGACCTCCAAATAGCAAGGGAGATCTGGAAAATAACCCTTCTCAAGTTCTCAGGAAAGATCTGATAAACTCAACCACTCTCAGGGTATAAGTGACTAATAATACCTTGTTGTTTTTGTTCAGTTGCTCAGTCGTGTCCGACTCTTTGCGGCTCCATGGACCGCAGCATGCTAGGCTTCCCTGTCCTTGACCATCTCCCGGACTTTGCTCAAACTCATGTCCATTGAATTGGGTATGCCATCCAACCACCTCATCCTCTGTTGTCCTGTTCTCCTCCTGCCCTCAGTCTTTCCCAGCATCAGGGTCTTTCCCAATGAATTGGCTTTTCACATCAGGTGGCCAAAGTATTGGAGCTTCAGCTTCAGCATCAGTACTTCCAGTGAATACTCAGGGTTGATCTCCTTTAGGATTGACTGGTTTGATCTCCTTACTGTCCAAGGGACACTCAAGAGTCTTCTCCAGCACCAAATTGGGGGGAAAAAAATCCATGGGAAATCCTAGATATCTGTCACTTTAAAGGCATTTCTAAAATGCGAAGAGAGGAATAAATAAGTGAAGCAAAACATCGAGATTCTTATGATTTAGCAATGTCAAATGTTATGCAGAAGTCAAATACCTTTGTACCTTAAAAGAGGAAATGGGAAAAAAAGACTTGAAGGTAGAGCTGTCTTTGACTGGTCTTTGTCTTTGTCTTTTGACTGGGAGCAGAAGGCTGATGACAGAACATTGTGTTAGTTGTTAAATATTCTAGATCATATTTGTGAATTGAAAAATATCTCAGTGGCTTTTATCTACCACTAACAAAGATCCACATGATGTAATAGAGCTTTAGTGCATACAATCTCCTGCAATTGTCGAAAAATTAAGATAGTGATTTCCATTTTGCCCTCAGTTTTAGGGGAGCAGTTTACCAGTATGTGGGTAGGAGTCTCTAAGGGCTTCCCTGGTGGCTCAGTGGGAAAGAATCTGTATGCAGTGCAGGAGATGCCTCTTATGCAGGAGACACAGGTTTGATCCCTGGGTTGAGAAGACCCCTGGAGAAGGAAAAGGCAGCCCACTTCAGTATTCTTACCTGGAGAGTTCCATGGACAGAGGAGCCTGAACAAGACTTCGCAACTAAACAGGACTGCTGCAACAGCAGCAGGAATCCCTAGGCACTTCCTCCCTGACTTTTTCTTTTTCCTTGCTAAGCTTAGAGCTGAAGCAGGGTCTCCACCTGTACCCATCTGCAGACCAAGCATTCCATGGTAGTGAAACCAAACCCACTCCCACTCCTGGATATAAGTATCTGTACTGCCTGTGTGTATATCACACTATGTGAGAGACTGAGGCATGGTGAGAAGAATTGATTTGGAGACAAAAAATTTTGGTCCCTGCCCTAGGACCTTTGGTTAAGAAAATTCATCCATTGTATTTTCTATTATTTTTTTTTATCTGTGTAATGAGAAGATTGGCAAGAAGGCTACTGCAAATTTCTTAGAAATTTTGTATTTGGGGATTCTGCAGGAAAAAAGCAAATCACTTTTTACTGCTGATGGCTTGATATTCCCTAGACTATGACTATGTAAGTATTACAAAGTCTTGGTAATACAAATATGTGAGAGCCATAATATGCATAGGGAATATTTATTTTTCTAACTCTATAAAAAGTTTGGTAACAGTGTTTAGACTCTTGAAAAATTGGTCATTCCTAAGATTCAGTAAATTTCTATGCTATTTTGAGGAGATATATGTGTATTTGTCTCAAAATATTTATATATACTCCTAATGGATTATCAGTCCTATACACACTTCTCCCTTTGCAGGAAAATGTGAAGAGACACCCAAGGGATAGGTGATTTCAATTGCCTACTTTCCATTTAGTGATTGTTCCTCTTATTATATCAACCATTTTCTGTCTACATTTTTCCCTTGAATTCCCTTTAAAAGTTTTAGTCATTTTGACCTTTTAGACCATGTTGGGTAAAATTACCCAAACAGTACCCTGATAACCTTCAAGCATAATGCTCCCTCACTGATTCTCTCACTGGAAATAATGCATTTAGTATAGGAAGAATCAAAAGTTTCTTAAATGGGAAACATTGCCTTTGTGCCAATTGCCTTGGTCTTTTAAAGATTAACATTTAGGATGAGGAAATGTTTTAAGTGAGAACACTGAACAGGTTTTATTGTAATTAGCTTCTATATTCAGATTAATTCATGAGTTCATTGTCAACTACTGAAATGCCCATACTAGATAAGGTAATCCATCCCTCAGGGGAAAGAATTAATTCAAAGTGTCATGGATATGAACACAGAAAGCACATGGAGAGAAATATTCAGACTGATGGGGGAAGGGTAGCAGGGTTTATTTTCACACTTTATTATTTTAAGCACTGAATACCTTTCTATCTTTTACCTACAAGCTTGAGGGACTATTTGTTTTTAAACCACCTATTTTTTAGCTGCTTTGATGCAGTGTAAATTACTTGGGAAAACAAGTTTATATGATATTGCAGTGGGAGCTTGTCTTTCTCTTCTTACTTAAATCTTGGATATCTTTATATTTTTAGCTACATATCTGGGAATCTTTTTCTTTTTTGTTCTTTAGCCATTTTGATCAAAAGTAAAACAGCAGAAAGATATGGAGGGGTGAGAGAATGGGGAAGTTTTTATTTTTATCTTGTTTTAATTCTGGAATATCCATGTATTTTTACCTATATGTTTGGAATATCATTTTTATCACCATCTTTTAAGCCACTTGATTAAATGAAAAAAAAAATGCTTTTATGATTTGTGCTTCTGTTGAGCCAGAAATAATTAAAAAGCAATTCTACTCCTTGGAGAAATACAGTCTGCTTTTACAGTACATGCTTGTGGCCTAAAACAGACAAAATAATGTGCTACTACCAGAGACAATTTGAGTGGTGCTTAGAAAAATGTGCATCTTCACAATCTATTACTTCTTTTCAAGCAATGATCTTTTCACCACATGTATCCTGACAGCCTAATGAGTATGATTTTTTTAAACCCTATTTTCTTCTTTCTGCTTAGTCTAAGAAACCAACGACTCCTTTGCCAAGCTTGAAATAATCATGATTGAGAAGTCACTGCCCCCACTCTTATTTGGATGAGAGTTTGAAAAAATTGAGCTTGTTTGTTTTACTACTCCCACATCTTCTACTTGTGTTGACTTTGAGATTTGTGGCATTTGTTCTCAGCATGGGTTCAGAATCTTTAGCAGAGCTTTTCAGTTGTCTGGTACCATACAGAAATCACTAGCTCTTTTGAACTAGCATTTGAGTCTCTAAGGTTAGAAAGTAGGCTCACATTTCTTGACAATAACCTTTAACTTGTATAAGTACTGGTGGAAGCAGTGGAAACAAACAGAACAAAATACCTAGGCATATGAGAAAGAAAGACACTTTTTTGGTTGATAATATCTTTTAAAATCATCAACCCTTGTGTTTGTGCACTGTGTGCTCAGTCACTCAGTCGTGTCTGACTCTTTGCGACCCCAAGGACTATAGCCTGCCAGGCTCTTCTGTCCATGGGATTTCCCAGGCAAGAATACTGGAGTGAGTTGCATTACTTTCTCCAGGGGATCTTTCCGACCCCAGGTTTGACCCAGGTTCCAGGATCTTTCCAACCCAGGGGTCTCCTGCATAGGCAGGTGTATTCTTTACCACTAAGCCTCCTGAGAAGCCCTCCCTGTGTGTATTTGTAACCAAAATATATTCCTTTCAGATATTTGTATAAATTTGTGTTTTGAAAGGACTAAAACATCCTATTCTGAATCTTCCTTACAGCCAAATTCAATCATACTTGTTTCTTTCTAGGCTTCCTAATTGAGGTTTACTTAATTAAGAATATTTCACGAATGATGACCTCTGGATTGAACTCATTTATCCAAACTAAATGACGACATGGCTTTTGTGTTTGCATTTCACTTAAACTTATTCTTTGTATTTCATCTTTAGCTTCTTCTCATCACTCATTTTTGTTTTTTTGAACAAACAAATAAAACTTGATAATTCAGGTGCAATTATAGATGCTAAGTAAAACTATGAAAGTATTATTTAAACTTCACATCCTATAGTATTCTTTCATTTTGTAATAGAGAGTATGAGCAAAATAATATATATATATATATATATATATATAATATTGATATTGTATGCTAAAATGCTCACCACCAATAGCCAGATGGCTTTCAAATTTTATATTTAACAGGATTATGATGATAACAAGAAAATAATTGTACATAAGGAAAGGAAACTATTCAGGAACATTTTTATAAAACTTTGTTGTGAAATAATCTTTCAATAGAGGCTCAATTCCTTAGCTTTAAAAATAAGACTACTCTTTTTTGCTTAACCCTATACCCATATCTGCACAAACATGTTTGGATAAATCTCAAGATAAATGCTCTGAAATATAAGTAGTACCATGTTTATCCATTAAGTGTATTGATGTTACTACACAATAGTCTTCTGGAAAGATTAGGTTGCTGATCCGGTAAAACAGATTATGCCCCCTGATTGTCTCCTAAGTGAACAATATTCATGGGACTCTGCATAGTCTATGAAACCACATTTTTGAGTTTAAAAATGGGTATCAAAAATCCTTAATTCCAATCTTGGCAAATGTATTGTTGACTTCCCCTTGCAACCTCATTTCATTTAATTTACTTAGAATTAGCTTAATTACTTTGGTTTGCCTGTTGAAATAAAAGCACTTGCAGACTTCATGAGGGTGCCATGTAATTAATGTATTGAAATAGTGGATTAAATAACACTGAAGTGCTTCCAGTAACTGAAGTATTTATATAACGGTTACTTTGTCCTGTATGTATGCACAAATCCCATCTCAGGGGATGTATCAGTACTCATTAGTGGCTGTTTAAAGGCTCTCTTTTGGTACCCAAAAAGAACTCAAGTGAAGAACTGAGTGTAGTGAGTTGACATTCACAGGAGATATGTACTGACTGTGTATCATTGAACCCTTAGTAGCCAGTAAAAAATCAGAAGTTTCTCAACTACATTTTATATTGTATAGCAGGTTATAACCAAACAAGACACAAAGCTGAATGGACTTTCTACCACATAGAAATGCCAACTTAAAAGAAAAACTGGTTTATTTTGCTATATAATTACAATTGGATAAGTATTAATACTGTGACAGCAATCCAAAGATGATAATATAGCACTCCCCAAGCCTTGCCAAGTGCTTAACACATTTACAACAGTGGAATTGGTAGATCAAGATTGTATCAGTTGTGAAGAACAAAAGAAACTTCCACTTTGAGCAAGAAACTTCAGGAAGGCTTTTTAGGTACCCTTTACTCTTTGGAAAAGAGATAGATGAACATATTTCCTGCTAAATGCAACTGTTTTCATTTAAAAATAATTAGAAAGGTAAGCAAGAAACAATTATTGTGGTGCTATTTGACACAACTGAATAATTGCATGCACTAATGAAAAACTCCTTAGCAGTGTGGAAAAGCCATTGGCTTTGGAATAAGATGCTTAAATCTGAGCTTTAGCTCAGCGTTTTCTCCTTCTGTGACCAACAGACAAGAAATTTAAATTATTTGCACTATTACTTCCTTGTCCATAAAATGGGAATGTTAATATCATAAACACAGGACTGTTCCAGGAGTTGATGTGAGGTTTGAAGAATTTTTACATAAGCTGTAAAACATTTTTAACACATGCTAATTTTTGTTAGTTATAAATTCAAGCCACACTGGAATTTCACACTTTGACAATTCACATTCCTAGTGTGGAGGTTCCATGTATTACTTAGCAATACACTTCAGAATATGATGTTTTTACATTTGCAATCTTAAGATATTACATATAAAAGCACCATCTCTGGTTATTCAGCATTTTCATTTACAAGTGAGGATATTAAATGCCAGAAAAGATTAAACTGGCTTACTTTAAGTCACTTAAGTTTTTAGTAGGAAAGCAAGACTGGAATCCTCATCTGTTAATGTCCAGGTCAATGTTCATTTTTTTGTACACTGCCATTCAAGAAGTGATTATTCTGTTTCTGAAAGTGCTTTGTCATCAGAGCTTGATAAGCTTTAGCTGGGCTACTTTCAAGAACAATAACAAAATCAAAAATTAAAAAATATCAATATTTAAGTAGAAAGTCAATATCAGTTTAAAAATAGAATAATTCAAATAAAAATCTATAGACTGTTACTTAAATTCTCACTTGTTTGTGATTTTTATATGCTTTTATTTTTAGCAGAAGTATTTTTAATCTCTAATTTTGCACTTAGAATGTTCTAGCAGTGATAGTCAAGTTACAAGTATCCTTACAGTCTGCAAATATTTCTAACTTGAAATTTTCTGTTTTGATCTGAACTTCTGCTTCATGTTTTCAAGACTGATTAACTGTGAACAGCTTTTTTTTTTTTTTTTTTTTAAGAAGTGAGCATCCAAGTTCTGGGGCTTGCTAAGAAACTAGCATTGATCTACATCCAACTCAGTATTGTAAAGTATGAGAGATATGAGACAAATTCAGAGGAAAATCAGTTTTTCTAGTCTGATGTCTTGCAGAGCTGAGTTAGGTGCATAGTTTAGTGGGTGAGTTGGAAGGAGGAATATTCTCATCTTAAATAAATTTGGGAATCCCCTAACTAAACAAAGAAAAAGATATTTTTGACTGCACTGCTTTTCTGAGTCTATATAATATAGTGCATGAGTGCTAAGTTGCTTCAGTCATGTCCAACTCTCTGTGACCCTATATACTGTAGTTGCCAAGCCCCTCTGTCCATGGAATTCTTCAAGCAAGAATACTGGAGTGGGTTGCCATCTCCTTCTCCAGGCTCTCTTCCTGACCCAAGGAATGAACCCACATCTCTTACGTCTCCTGCATTGGCAGGTGTTTTTCTTCTTTTCTTTTTTCTTTTTTTTAACCACTAGTGCCACCTGGGAAGCCCACATAATATAGGTATATATTATGAAACTATAACAAGGGGATTGTTAATCTTTAAAACAAAAATGTGAGCAGTGTAGCCAGCAAAATCAAGTTTATTCCGGAAAAGCCAAGGGATGGTAATTTGGGATTGCAAACTATGGTGAAGTTTATGGAAGCCTGGAGAACAAAAGATAGGAAAGTTGTTTCAGAGGAAAGGAGGAAGTTGGGCAGGGATGCTTTGAATGGAAGTGCACTGGAGGACAGCAATAATTCAGATTTGTGATGACTTCCCACTGGCTGAGTTATAGGGGTTTCTCATTGGTTGGGTTGTTATTGAGGAAGGAGAAAATCTTTCTTCTTCCTGCTGGGGTACTGTAAAGCAAGTTGAGAGGAGTAGTATGTGCATGAGTTGTCACCTTTCAGGGGTTCCCAGTTCCATTTTTTATTTATTTATTTTTATTAGTTGGAGGCTAATTACTTTACAATATTGTAGTGGTTTTTGCCATACATTGACATGAATCAGCCATGGATTTACATGTGTTACCCATCCTGACCCCCCCTCCGGCCTTCCTCCCCATCCCATCCCTCTGTGTCTTCCCAGTGCACGAGCCCTGAGCACTTGTCTCATGCATCCAACCTGGGCTGGTGATCAGTTTCACCCTTGATAGTATACTTGTTTCAATGCTATTCTCTCAGAACATCCAACCCTCGCCTTCTCCCACAGAGTCCAGAAGTCTGTTCTGTACATCTGTGTCTTTTTCTGTTTTGCACATAGGGTTATCATTACCATCTTTTCAAATTCCATATATATGCGTTAGTATACTGTATTGGTGTTTATCTTTCTGGCTTACTTCACTCTGTATAATGGGCTCCGGTTTCATCCATCTCATTAGAACTGATTCAAATGAATTCTTTTTAATTGCTGAGTAATATTCCATTGTGTGTATGTACCACAGCTTCCTTATCCGTTCGTCTGCTGATGGGCATCTAGGTTGCTTCTATGTCCTGGCTATTATAAACAGTGCTGCGATGAACACTGGGGTACACGTGTCTTTTTCAGATCTGGTTTCCTCAGTGTGTATGCCCAGGAGTGGGATTGCTGGGTCATATGGCAGTTCTATTTCCAGTTTTTAAAGGAATCTCCACATTGTTCTCCATAGTGGCTGTACTAGTTTGCATTCCCACCAACAGTGTAAGAGGGTTCCCTTTTCTCCACACCCTCTCCAGCATTTATTGCTTGTAGACTTTTGGATAGCAGCCATCCTGACTGGCGTGTAATGGTACCTCATTGTGGTTTTGATTTGCATTTCTCTAATAATGAGTGATGTTGAGCATCTTTTCATGTGTTTGTTAGCCATCTGTATATCTTCTTTGGAGAAATATCTGTTTAGTTCTTTGGCCCATTTTTTGATTGGGTCATTTATTTTTCTGGAATTGAGCTGCAGGAGTTGCTTGTATATTTTTGAGATTAATCCTTTGTCTGTTTCATTTGCTATTACTTTCTCCCATTCTAAAGGTTGTCTTTTCACCTTGCTTATAGTTTCCTTTGTTGTGCAAAAGCTTTTAAGTTTAATTAGGCCCCATTTGTTTAGTTTTGCTTTTATTTCCAATATTCTGGGAGGTGGGTCATAGAGGATCCTGCTGTGATTTATGTCAGAGAGTCTTTTGCCTATGTTCTCCTCTAGGAGTTTTATAGTTTCTGGTCTGACATTTAGATCTTTAATCCATTTTGAGTTTATTTTTGTGTATGGTGTTAGAAAGTGTTCTAGTTTCGTTCTTTTACAAGTGGTTGACCAGTTTTCCCAGCACCACTTGTTAAAGAGGTTGTCTTTTTTTCCATTGTATATCCTTGCCACCTTTGTCGAAAATAAGATGTCTATAGGTCTGTGGATTTATCTCTGGGCTTTCTATTTTGTTCCATTGATCTATATTTCTGTCTTTGTGCCAGTACCATACTGTCTTGATGACTGTGGCTTTGTAATAGAGCCTGAAGTCAGGCAGGTTGATTCCTCCAGTTCCCTTCTTCTTTCTCAAGATTGTTTTGGCTATTTGAGGTTTCTTTTATTTCCATACAAATTGTGAAATTATTTGTTCTCGTTCTGTGAAGAATACCGTTGGTAGCTTGATAGGGATTGCATTGAATCTATAGATTGCTTTGGGTAGTGTACTCATCTTCACAATATTGATTCTTCCAATCCATGAACACGGTATATTTCTCCATCTATTTGTATCCTCTTTGATTTCTTTCATCAGTGTTTTATGGTTTTCTATGTATAGGTCTTTTGTTTCTTTAGGTAGATATACTCCTAAGTATTTTATTGTTTTTGTTGCAATGGTGACTAATATTGTTTGTTAATTTCTCTTTCTGTTTTCTCATTGTTAGTGTATAGGAATGCAAGGGATTTCTGTGTGTTAATTTTATATTCTACAACTTTACTATATTCATTGATTGGCTCTAGTAATTTTCTGGTAGAGTCTTTAGGGTTTTCTATGTAGTGGATCATGTCATCTGCAAACAGTGAGAGTTTCACTTCTTCTTTTCCTATCTGGATTCCTTTTACTTCTTTTTCTGCTCTGATTGCTGTGGCCAAAACTTCCAAAACTATGTTGAATAATAGTGGTGAGAGTGGGCACCCTTGTCTTGTTCCTGATTTTAGGGGAAATGCTTTCAATTTTTCACCATTGAGGATAATGCTTGCTGTGGGTTTGTCATATATAGCTTTTATTATGTTGAGGTATGTTCCTTCTATTCCTGCTTTCTGGAGAGTTTTTATTATAAATGGATGTTGAAATTTGTCAAAGGCTTTTTCTGCATCTATTGAGATAATCATATGGTTTTTATCTTTCAATTTGTTAATGTGGTGTATTACATTGATTGAATTGCAGATATTGAAGAATCCTTGCATTCCTGGGATAAAGCCCACTTTGTCATGATGTATGATCTTTTTAATATGTTGTTGGATTCTGTTTGCTAGAATTTTGTTAAGGATTTTTGCATTTATGTTCATCAGTGATATTGGCCTGTAGTTTTCTTTTTTTGTGGCATCTTTGTCTGGTTTTGGAATTAGGGTGATGGTGACCTTATAGAATGAGTTTGGAAGTTTACCTTCTTCTGCAATTTTCTGGAGAGTTTGAGTAGGATAGGTGTTAGCTCTTCTCTAAGTTTTTGGTAGGATTCAGTGTGAAGCCATCTGGTCCTGGGCTTTTATTTGCTGGAAGATTTCTGATTACAGTTTCGATTTCTGTGCTTGTGATGGGTCTGTTAAGATCTTCTATTTCTTTTTGAATTGAGTTTTCTTTTGTTTATTTTCACAGAGATATATCCAACTTTTATTTTTTGTTTGTTTCATTTGACCATTGAATACTGTTTGCAAATACACCCCTATTTCAAGATATGGGCAGCTCAACAAATACTTTGCAAAAGAAAATTGCAATGAAGTCAAGAAAGATTGCATTTTTATCATTTTTATTATTTATTATTTCTGCCCCCAGATGCCCCATTTTTATTTTGCCTTATTTATCCTTGTAGTATCCTTATTTTAAAAATTGTTTGGTACCTTTCAAAAGAATGAGTAAAGACAAGTTGAGTACCTGTCTTTTGATAATCTAACTGCTATGCTTCACATCCCTTAATGGCTTCCCAGGTGCCTCAGTGGTAAAGAATCTATCTGCCAATGTAGGAGACCCAGGTTCAATCACTGGGTTGGGAATATCCCCTAGAGCAGGAAGTGGCAACCTACTCCAGTATTCTTGCCTGGAAAATTCTATGGACAGAGGAGCCTGGCAGGCTAAAGTCCAGGGGTTGCAAAAGAGTTGGACATGACTTAGTGACTAAACAGCAACAATGCTGGTAATGTCAGTTGAACAGATCATTTTACATGCCCTCTAAGGAAGAAGGCAAGAAAGAGGCTTTGTTAAAATAGGATGAGGTACAAGCTTTAGTAAAATAAAATTTTTGGAGAGAAGTAGCGTGTATTAGCTAAACCTCTGCAATTCAAAACTGAGTCATAAGCAAATTCAATTAATTTCAGTTCTCTAAGCACTTCAGTTCCAAACTCAAATAATTGTAGCTATGAAGTTTAATGCTTTGCATAGACTATTTACCCCCTCTAAGGTCTGCAAAAATAATTCACCATTGTCATACTGTAGTTAAACTAATATTTGGTATTGGGAATTTTGTTGTTCAGTTGCTCAGTCGTGTCCAGCTCTTTGTGACCCCGTGATTGTAGTGCACCAGGCTTCCCTGTCCTTCACTATCTCTGAAGTTTGCTCAAACTCACGTCCAATGAGTTGGTGATGCCCATCCAACCATCTCATCCTCTGTGGTTCCCTTCTCCTGCCTTCAATTTTTCCCAGTATCAAGGTCTTTCCCAACGAGTCAGCTCTTCATATCAGGTGGCCAAACTATTGAAGCTTCAGTTTCAGCATCAGTCCTTCCAAAAATTATTCAAGGTTGATTTCCTTCAGGATTGACTGCCTTGATCTCCTTGCTGTCCAAGAGATTCTTAAGAGTCTTCTCCAGCACCACAGTTCAAAAGCATCAGTTCTTCAGTGCTCAGCCTTCTTTGTGGTCCAACTCTCACATCTGTACATGACTACTGGAAAAACCATAGCTTTGACTATATGGACTTTGTTGGCAAAATTGTTATTGGGAATAAGTTGTAAAAGAAGAAATGATTGAGATAGGGTGAATGGAGACTCCAATTTAAATAATGTAGTCATGTGTTTTATTAGCACATGCACTAATTATAAGTTTTGGAGAAGGCAATGGCACCCCACTCCAGTACTGTTGCCTGGAAAATCCCATGGGTGGAGGAGCCTGGTAGGCTGCAGTCCACGGGGTTGCTAAGAGTCGGACATGACTGAGCGACTTCCCTTTCATTTTTCACTTTCATGCATTGGAGAAGGAAACGGCAACCCACTCCAGTGTTCTTGCCCGGAGAATCCCAGGGACGGAGGAGCCTGGTGGGCGTCTGTCTATGGGGTCACACAGAGTCGGACACAACTGAAATGACTTAGCAGCAGCAGCAATTATAAGCTTATTTGAAAAAAAGATGATGAAGAATTTATTAGACTTTTAATAAGTATAGTATTATTTTCTTTTTTATCCTTACCTATAATTAAATAAGTTGTTTGATAAATATCAGTAAGATAGGAGACCACATGCAACTATTCAAAATAAATTAGGACCATTAAGATTTGTGCCAGTAAAACAAATAAATCTTTATGAACATAAAATACAGCATATGCATTTGAATTCTTGTTGTACTTTCCAAAATGGTCACATATTACTTCACTAACATTGCCAAACTTTTATTATTATAACTTTCTTATTTGTGTATACTAACTTAATATTCTTCAATAACATCTGGCATTAGAAAAGCAAAACATATTGGCTAGAATACAAGTAGATAAATTGTTTTATCTTGTCACTAGTGCATAAATAATCATTAAATAAATAGATTGCCATTCCCTTAAAGTAAGTTTTAAGATATTTTCATATAGGGAAATATCCCTAAGGGCATTAGAAAGTCTCCTGCCTCACTTTTACTACAAATAGACAATGCGCACGAAAATGAAGCCTTTAACTTGTGGACAAACCTGGAGAAGGAGAAGGTGGGATGAATTGAGCGTAGCATTGAAACATACATATTACCGTATATAAAACAGATAGCTAGGGGGAAGTTTCTGTATAACACAAGGGACTCAACCAGCTGTCTGTCACAATTTAGAGGGATGAGGAGGGGAGCAGGGTGGGAGGGAGGTTCAGAGGGAAGAGATTTATGTATAGCTGACTCATGTTGTACGGTAGAAACCAACACAACATTATAAAGCAATTATTTTCCAATCAAAAATAAATTTAAAAAATGAGACCTTTGTAATTTTTAAATTATAATTTGTTATAAGACTTAGTAGGCAGTCAAAACATAATTTATATTTCTGATAACTTAAGTTTTATTTGGCAAATGTTGAAGGCTTCCTCATACTTATGACAGTGAAAAATGAATAGAATTAAATATTGGAAACTTTTATGATGTTACATTTATAATTATCTCTATGCATATTCATGGATTTATTTAGCAAAGAGAGGTCAGGTACATGAAATCATGTAATTCAAAGTACAGGATGAACATTTGTAGTTTTTAAACTATTGAGGCTCTTAATAGAATAGTTTCTCTGGTTAAAAAAATACACCAAAAATATTTTCAGGTTTGCCATTCCCTACACTGGCTTATACTGGAAATTCTTGTGAACAAAAATTTTAATTACCTTATGAATTATTATGTAAATCTATCAGTACTGAAAACTATAATTTGAATGGCAGAGAATCAACAAAACCATTAACAGTACGGAAGACATGCCAAGGAAGAAACTCTAAATACCCTATCACATCATTAAAATAGATGCCAAAGAAATTGGAATTTTTGTTTTGTTTTGTTCTTCTTTTTATAAAGGCAATGCAAAAATAAGTGTGATTTTATATTTTAAGATTATAATTAATATCAATGTAATTATTTAGTGATTTACAGCTTACCAAGCATTGTCATAAGCATACCCTTCAGGTAATTTTCACACCCAATCTTGTTGTGAATATTAAATCTATTTTCCAGAGATTAAACAGTAGATGCCAAATCACACATCAAGTAATGGGTGGAGAGCCAACTCCACCCATAATGGCGCCACTTTTTAAATCAATTGATTGATTAAAAACATTGTTAGAATCCACTTTGGGCCAGATTCTGTGCCAAAACATGGGAATATAAGGTGAAGAGAGAGCCATGGTTTTCTTTACAATGGAATTTACAGGTCAGCAGCCAAATTCTGTATTTTTTCTTTGTACTATTCTCTCTTATTCGTATTACATTGAATCCCTCGTTAGAAAGCCATTTTACTCATGAAAAATAGAAAGTGATCCTCTTTAATAGGCAAAAGATATTAAATTTTTATGAAAAAGGATATACTTCATTTCAACAATTTCATTCATCAAATATATCTATGAGGTGGGCATTCACCTAGGTGCTGGAGAGAAGGGGATGAATAAAACACGAGCCTTTCATTAGAAACTAATGGGAAATACAGACAGAATAATTTGAGTGCTAAAAGAAAATGCAAGTACTTCCCTATGGGAGAGTAGAAGACTACTAGATTCCCATGCTTATATCCATGGTTCTTTGTAAGGTGCCACACAGTATTATTTTAAAAAGGATTTGCAGAATTAAAGTAGCAATAATTTCTTTATAAGGAGAGTTAAGGAAAAGCTTAAGGATAAATTGGCATATAAACTGGCATCAAAAATATAAAACATTAAAATAACATCTCATCTATATCTAGGACTAAGAGTGTAGAAGTTGACTAACCAGGGATATTTGGTTTGTTTCACTTTTAAAGTAAAATGTTTCAAACCCTAAATTGCCCATAATCCAATAAACAATCAATATCCTCTCCTGAAAGAAATAAAGAAATGTCATAAACCTTAAAAAATGACTGACTTATAATACAAACTTTGTGCCCCTCATTCAGTGGGTGTATAGTTTTATAATTTTATTGATTTGTTATGGTTAAATTCAATGATCATAAGGACTTTTAAAGTATTTTCTAGAAACTTTCCTGGCAGTCCAATGGTTAAGACTCTGCACTTTCAGTGCAGGGGTCAAAGGTTGGATCCTTGGTTGGGAAACTAAGATCCCATATGACATGGGCATGGCCAAAAAAAGAAGTGTTTTCTAATATTTGAATTATCTTATTAGAGTCTGTCTCAAAATAGAAAAAAATTTTAAAATTTCAACTTTCAAGCTTTTTTTTTTTAATAAGAAAACACTCCACATTAAATTATATTATTTTGCTTGTGAGAGCAAAGAGTCTACAACATTTTTACTCTCTTATATTCCCAGAATTTTTCATAACAAAATTTTTGTGCTGGTACACAAATACAGAAGGACTTCCTGGGTGGTTCAGCGTAAAGAATCTGCCTGTAATGAAGGGGATAGAGGACAGGAGGGTTCAACCCCTGAGTTGGGAAGATCTCCTGGAGAAGGAAATGGCAACCCACTCCAATATTCTTGCCTGGAAAGTCCCATGAACAGAGGGGCCTGGTGGGATACAGTCCATGGGGTCACAAAGAGTCAGACAGGACTGAAGTGATCCAGCAGGCACAGATGCACAAATACAGAAGATACTTAGCAATTATGAATTTCAGCATGATGGAAAGCTGATCAGAACAAGATCAGGTTCAATCCTTCAGAAGGATTTCTAAATACAAAAAAAGTTAGCTTGTTTGGGTTCCTGGCAAAATTTAACTTTGAATGCCATCAGCCTTAAAATGATTTGTTTTTGTTCCATTTATGACTATGTGCATGCTAAGTTTCTTCAGTTGTGTCTGCCTCTTTGCAACCCCTTGGACTGAGGCCCACCAGGCTCCTCTGTCCATGAGATTCTCCAGGCAAGAACAATGGAGTGGATTGCCATTTCCTTCTTCAGGGGGTCTTCCCACACAGAGAGGGAACCTGCATCTTTGGCCTCCCTTGCATTGGCAGGCAAGTTCTTTACCACTAGTGCCACCTTGTTTTTGTTACATTTATGACTATAGTGAAAGGTCAATTATTTCCCCCCAACTTGTCTTGTTTCCTTTTGCTCAAAACTGTTAAGTGGAAAGGGGTGATAAAGCTGTTCAATTTCAACAAAGATGATCTAGCTATTTTAGATGAAGAAACTAAGAAATAATCTGGGCAGAAACTTCTATGAATTTGTCAAAATCGTGAGCACTCAGAATCTGACACTCCAGAGGCCTCTATATATATGGAATAAAGAAACTATTCAAGCACAAGCTCACTTGTCTTCAGATCAAGGTGTTAATGGCAGTTTTGTTGCTATGAGTTGTTTTCAAAATCTTTATCAATAAACTTGATCAGTGACCTGCAAAATTCATGAAGAAAAATGCTTTCACCCACTTTTACTTTGCTTAACCCTATTGTTTATATTTCACTATTCCCACCACCCTTTTTATACAGGTATTTAAAAAGAGTTGATTTATAGACTGATTAGAAAATATATAATATTTTTCCAGTATTGGGTTTTGGGATTTTTAACTAGCTTTACCTCTAGCTATACAATTGGTCAAAGAAGAAGACATAACAAAAATGTGTAGCTGAAGAACATTAGAGTACATTGCAGCATAGTGTCTCAACACTCCTCCCAGGGAATTCCCTGGAGATGGTCCAGGGGTTCGGGCATGGACTTGATTCCTGGTCAGGGAAATAAGATCTCTATACCAGGGATATAGTGGGACCAGGAAAACAACAATAAAACAAACAAAAACTTCATTCCAAGACCACATCATCTACATTATTACTGCAATAATTTACCCTACATCCTTGCATTTTTAGCCAATAACAAACAGAAAAGACAACATTTATGGTCTCCATTGCACAACAAAAAAGATGCACTTTTCTAATTTCATAAGAACTTTGATGGTCAGCAAAAACACATACCTAGGACTTAAAACTATCTCCTAAATACTATTCACTGACTTTTTTTCCCAACTGAATTGTGAATTTTAATAGGACACAGACTAGGGTTTAAATAATCTCTTTATTCCCTATATCCTGCCCAATTATTAAGATGTGTTCAGTAGATGTTGGATGAGTTAATATCCCAAGTTTCTGATCACTAAGCTCCAATGCTCCTATATTCTCTCACAATATTATCTCCATAAAGAAGGGAGAAATGGATGAGAGCTGTTTTAATTTTCTTACTAGGAATTTCATCCTGTAACAGCTGGAACTGCTGAGGTGTGAGAAGTTGATTATAGAGCCCAAAGTAAGAAGTACAGTTTTTATCAAACACATGTGCTTGTTTATTGGGCTTGCAGATAATATTAAAGGAATATTCTTTCTAGTTGTTGAAGGGATAGTTTGGCATATATGTATACATATATGTATATATATATATATATATATATAAAATTATATATATATATATATAATCTCTCCCACAGTCTGAAACCCTTTATAATGGTTTTGACTTAGAAAACTGAATCATTAAATGGTTATCAATAAATCAGTTGATAATTTGAGATTTGATTTCTAAACATGAGAGGAGAATTTGACTTTAAATCCCCTTTGCTTAAGAGCTAATTCCTTAAGCGATATAATCTGGCTATAGTAAGAAATTGTTCCACAATAGAAAATCATGAATGAAATCTATCAGCTGATGATCATCAGTTAGCCAACTTGATCCTTTCTTCTGCATAATTGAAGGACTTTTCTTAGACAATTTAGAAGCAGCTTCCTGAGAGAGAGTTACTTTTCTATTGAGGATCTCTGTGGTTGTTTTTAATCAGGGCTATAATTTTAAAAGAATGGGAGAGATACTGTTTGTAGAAATGCAACAGAAGTAGCTGTTGAGTTGACCATTTCACATGGTTCAAGTTAATTAAAAGTTAGTGTGGATTTTTTAAAGTTAGGAAGTACATTCTTATTTATGGAGAATCATAAATTATACATACTTATTTTCAAGGTCACACATTAATATACAATTTGAGAACTAATCTCAAAAATATTCAGTACTGTATTTTGTATTTCAAATTTTAGAAATAGCCATTGATTTTAGTACAGTAAAACGCTTCTGGAAGGACTTCTGCATACTCATACTCTGGCTTCACTGTGTCTTCACATTTTTATCTTCAAGGCACGCTATAAGTTTGTCTCATGATATTGCAAGGCTCGGATGGGTAAATAGATAGGTAGGACACACAATTGAAATTTAATCAGAGTAATTCTGTTTCTATAAAGATTTGAAGTGAAATTTGTTGTGAAAAAAAGTGTTCTGCCGCTTAGAAAATAGTATTATAATGAATATTTTGGGGGGTGGCCAGATGTGAGCTACCTGAGGCTCCACTTATCTAAAGAAGAATATCTTTTCCAAAACTATTAAATCTTGCAATGTTGTTAATTCTTAAGGAAAAGAAACTATTGGGAAATTGGGAACAGTAAGGGTTTTAAATTAGATAGACCTTATTTTCCTGATATCATCATTTATCATTTTGTCATACTCTCTGTTACTGCTGGTACTAGTAACTCCATTCTCTTACAAGATCTGAAAATTATTCTGTTGTATTAAAAGAGACAAGAAACTCTTGTTCACCCCTCTCTGGTAGATTATTAGTGAAAACTTTCATCAAAACAGTGCTGTCCAGTAAAAATATGTGTGTGTGTATATGTGTGTGTGTGTGTGTGTGTGTGTGTGTGTGTGCACTAAATGCTGAGTCGTTTCAGTCGTGTCCGACTCTGCGACCCTATGAACTGTAGGGATTCTAGGCCCCCCCGTCCATGGGATTCTCCAGGTAAGAATAGTGGAGTGGGTTGCTATGCCCTCCTTCAGGGGATCTTTCTGACCCAAGGATCGGGCCCACATCTCCTGTGGCTCCTGCATTGCAGGCAGATTCTTTACCACTGAGCAGCCACCTGCGAAGCATGAGATTATTGAAAATTTTCAAATAGCCCCATTAGTCAACAGAGATAAAGTTAGTTCTCATAGTCCATTTTATTTAAATCAGTTGATCCAAAATAGTATTATCACTTCAACATGTTAGAGTAAATTTCAGACTCTTCATAATTTCTGATTTAAATCTGTGTTTCAATAAACTTTAGAGATGGACTTTGAAATTTAATATTAACCTAATTTTCATATGTTAAAAAATCAGATTCTTCTAAAATTTTTCTTCAGCCATTTAAAATATAAAAGCTATTCTTAGATGTTGAGCTTAGAAATGTAGGGAGGCTGGGTTTTGCTGTACTAGTCTTGCTTGTCCACCTCTAAGCTGGTACATTGGTAGGTACATAACTCAAAATAGTTTCTAAAGTCTGTCTTGACTTAATATAATACTAATCAATAAGAACTGATAAGTATAAAAAATCCAAGCTGTAGATAAACTGGAAAATTTCATGAACTATCACTTGATTTTTGAAACAATGAATAAGTGAATAAATTCCATCAAGATTTGGGCATTATTCTGGAAAGTCACATATGATCTTTTCTTGCAATTTTTGATGGCTCATTTCCACTAAGGAGTCAGCTAAAAGATACTAGATACTAACATCTGATATCTTTTTGCACAGTGTGTAGTGTAAGTTTTTATTTTCAAGAGAGAATACAATGTATCTAGGACTATTCATTGTAGTCATTCATTTTGGAAAGTTGTAGATATGTACTTTTCCATGAAATATATTCATATGTTGCATCAAACTGATTCTAAAAAAACTGTAGTCGTCATTCATGATTCTTAATTGATTTAGCTCAGCATAATCAATATTGATCGGGTATAAGAAATATGCAAAAATGTTTCTAGGTAGAGTTGTCAATATTCTATTATCCAGAAAAATTAAAATCACCTTCACCTTTTCATGACTCCCAAAATAAAGAAAAATTATTAGTGTAAAAATTGTGGAACTATATAAATTAACCTCTTTGTACCCACTTATTTAGATGTCCCTATCAATTCTCAGCCCAAACAAATGAAAGAAGTTGAACATTTAAATCATACTTTAATTTTAATTTTGAACTTTTAGAGCCAGATTTCTTTTTAAAGACTAAACCGCTTTAAAATAGTCATTAAAATATCATTTTTCTTTTTACCAACTATTTCTAGGTTTTGAAAGAGTCTAATAAAACCTCATAGATTAATTAGTCATGACCTGAAGTCATAATTTAAAATATTAGAATATTATGTTAATGTATTATTACATCAAAAACACATTTAACTGAAGTCTAAATGAAATGGATTATGCTCTATTATTAGAACTTTGGAATAATATCTTCAAAGTCAATGCACAATGTGCCATTTTAAAATGCTTTAAATGTCATTTTAACTTATTCTTGGGAAATTGAATATATGATTCATTTCTTTCTACCTTATGCAGTGCAACATTCACCTTGGTTTCATACTTGTTTGGGGAAGAAATATTTAAATCATTTTTCTTCATTGTTTATTCTCATTATCTCCAGCTTTATATTGGGCTTAAAGTTGATCTGGAATCTTCAAGAAATATAGGTTGTTGTACTATAAGGTATTTTTTCAGTAAAGTTTAATTTTTTCAAAAGCCATCTCACACACCACTTGACATACCTGGGAACCTTTATATGCACAATAATGGAAATGCCTTATGCTTTGTGTTGCTCTTCATTTCTTTTGCCTTAGTGAAAAAGTAAAAGAGAAGATGAGTAGATCAAAACATTTGATTGTGAAATGGTAGCCCTTTTTGTACAAAGGAGATAAACTTGGAGACAAATTATATGGATTGAGTTTTGGAGACTCTGTAGCTACAAACAGACACGCTTAATGTTGACTCACATAAGTACAGCAGCTTTATAGTGAAGACAATGTGTAAATGAAAGGAAGTGCTGTTAGTTCTGTTGAACACAAGATTCTTTCAAAAAGACAAGTTAGTCTTAAGGCAATAAGCAGAAACAGTATTAACATTTAAATTAGACATAGAGGATAGAAAGAGAGCTGCTTGAATCTGATTATTTTGCCCAAATCAGTGGGCATTCAAACTTTGTAATTTGAGATAGGAAAATGATTATGTGTAGTACAATTGAGCTAAAAGAAAAAATTAACATTTGAGTGTTCTTCTTTTCTTCCTACTATTATTGAGTTTACTTCAAGAAAAGCTCTACAACGATGGGGACACTGAATATTTGGTAATTTTAAAACAAGAAAGAGGTTTAACTATCAAATAAAATATGTTACCTATCACATGCCAATCTGTCAAAAATAAAAATAGATAAAAATGATATCTTGCAGCCACCTTATATTACGGCTATTAGAGAATTATGAGGCACAAAGAATAAAAGGAATCAATCTGGAGAGTGGAGAACAGAGAAACTCTCAACAACAACAACAAAAAAAACCCCACAAGAAATAAGAATCTTCAGCTGTCCCTAAGGGAATCTGCTAATTCCAGCTACAAAGAGACTAAGATTCTTTGATGGGTTTAGATAGAGGACAAATATCCCAATGGGTATGAATTTGAGCAAATTCAAGAAGATACTGAAGGACAGGAGAGCCTGGCGTGCTGCTGCTCATGGGGTCACAAAGAGTTGGACCCAACTAAGCAACTGAACAACAACAATTGAGGAGAAACTAGAAGAGATTTTGGTGATTATACAGGGCTGAAGGGAGAAAAAAAATGGAGACTGAAGGAACATCATACATACTGCTGTCTTAAAGAAATCCTAAGTTCTGACGATGTGTGAGTTAGGAAGCCAAAGTACTGAATCAAAATTTTCTGACAGTGTATTTCTTTTAGTTGATCAGCAGGAGGTAATTTCATACTAGATGTTCACTGAAACATGTGGAAGGACATGCCCTATGAATAGGGCAAACTGGAAGTCACCTGCAATAAGCTAAAACTGGAGCTCAGATTTGATCCAGTCCAATTCATGTGTTGATTCAGGGTTTGGCCAATAGTTTTTCTGCCTAACAGAGGAATGGACAAACTCTTTCCGGTGGGAGTTTAATTATTTTCAGCCAATGAACATTTTAATACAATAAAAGCATATCATTAGGTGACTCAGATGCTGTAGGTAACACAAATGACTTTAAATTATGATTATGTTAAAAAACTAGAGATAAAGGCAGAAAAACATGGAGGAAAAAAGGTAGAAAAACATGGAGAACTGCAAAACAGAATGAGAATATATATTGAAAAATAAATTGGAATTACTGAACTGAAAAATAAAATATCTAAAATTAAGACTAATTGTTGGGTTTATCAGTAGATTGCGTAAAAAGAAAACAGGATTAGTGAACTGGAATGCATACCAGAGAAAACTGATTTTGAAGCACAGACAGAAAATATAATAGGAGAAAAACAGATGATAGGGAACTTGTGGAATATAGCCTAAAAATTGAAAATATTATTTGTAGGCTCAGAAAGGAAGATGGCTATGAATGAAGTAGATAAAACCTAGAAAATTTTAAAACCACTTAAATTCCTCAACTCATCATTTAAGAATTTCAGAAAAGCCCAGGCAGGATAAACACAAAGAAAATACAATTTAGGACTATTAAAGTCTAATTACTAAAGACCAAAATAATAATAATAAAACATGAAAAGAGCTAGAGAAGAAAACAAAATACTATTTTCATCTCATCTGATCCTTCCCAGAAAATATGGAAGCCAGAAGAGAGTCAAATGTAAACTATTGAAATATATAAATAGCAATCTAGATTTCTATTTTCAGAAACATATTCTTCTAAAATGATATTTAAAGATGATTTCAAATAAATAAAAACTGAGTGAAGATATTGCTGGCCAGGCCACATTTAGACAAACTGATACAAAAACAGGAAAAACATATCACTTTTTAAAAATTAAAATCGAATGGGGTCACAAAGAATTGGACCCAACTTAGCAACTGAACAACAACATTTTCCAATGAAAATGTGAGAAGCAAGAAAAAAGTGAAGAAAACCAGAAAGTGATAAGAAAGAAATCACATGAAAGAAAGTGAAGGTTTTAGTGTCTGGCTCTTTGCAACCACATGGACTGTAGCCTGCCAGGCTCCTTTGTCCATGGAATTCTCCAGGCAAGAATTATGGAGTAGGCTGCCATTCCCTTCTCCAGGAGATCTTCCTGACCCAGTGATTTAACCCAGGTTTCCTGATTTGAGGGCAGATTCTTTACCATCTGAGGCACCAGGAAAGTCCATGGGTAAATATAAATAATATGAGAGTCAGTACATAACTATTTTAATAATCCCCCAAAATATAGGGGAAAAAATGAAAGTAAAATATGTGATTAAACTGACATCAAAAGCAAGGGCAACAAAGGAAAAAATAAAATAGAATTGTATCAAAGCAGAAAGTTTCTGCACAACAGAGAAAATCATTTGTTTTTGATTGTGAAGTGAAAAGGCAAACTACTGAATGGGAGAAAATGCAAATCACATATCTGTTAATGGGGTAATATTCAAATTATATGAAGAGCTCAGACAACTCAATAGCAGTAAAACCAAACAATCCAATTTAAAATTTGGCAGAAAACTAAATTTCAGAAAACTAAGATCATGGCATCTGGTCCCATCACTTCATGGGAAATAGATGGGAAAACAGTGAGACTTTATTTTTTTGTGCTCCAAAATCACTGCAGGTGGTGACTGCCACCATGAAATTAAAAGATGCTTGCTACTTGGAAGAAAAGTTATGACCAACCTAGGCAGCATATTAAAAAGCAGAGAGACATTACCAACAAAGGTCTGTCTAGTCAAAGCTATGGGTTTTCCAGTGGTCATGTATGATGTGAGAGTTGAACTGTAAGGAAAGCTGAGCACAGAAAAATTGATGCTTTTGAACTGTGGTGTTGGAGAAGACTCTTGAGAGTCCCTTGGACTGCAAGGAGATCCAATTAGTCTATCCAAAAGGAAATCAGTCCTGAATGTTCACCGGAAAAACTGATGCTGAAGCTGAAACTCCAATACTTTGGCCACCTGATGAGAAGAACCGACTCATTGGAAAAAACCCTGTTGCTGGGAAAGATTGAAGGCAGGAACAGAAGGGGATGACAGAGGATGAGATGGTTGGATGTCATCACCAACTCAACGGACAAGAGTTTGAATAGGCTCCGGGAGTTGATAAGGGACAGGGAGGCCTGGCATGCTGCAGTCCACAGGGTTGAAAAAAGTTGGACATGACTGAGTGACTGAATTGAAATGAAGAGAGTAGATCTTAAAAGTTCTCATCACAAGAAAAATAATTTTTGCTTTAAAACATGAATGATGATGAACGCTAGCTAGACTTATTTTGGTGATCATTTTCAATGTAAACAAATATAGAGTCATTATATTGTACATCTGAAATTAGCACAATGCTATACATCAATTATGCTTCAATGAAATCTATGTAATCAAATAGTGGATGATTGTTAAAAAAAAGTGAATTGAAATAGTCAAAAAGAAAAAAAAAACCCAATAAAACAGATGCCTGAAATAGAAAATACTTAAGATGCTCAATGTAAACAAATCTCTATGAAAGATTACATTAACTGTAAATGTATAAACTCTTTCAAGACAAAAATCATCATTCTGGATATAAAAGCAAAATCTACCTATATGCTAGTCATATGACACACACCCAAAATAAAAAGATCAAAAAGATTGGAAGGAAAGATGTAAAAATTTATACCAAGTAAACATGTCAAATGAAAGTTCTATTAATAAAAGACAAAGTAAACCTTAAGCCAAGAAACAGTTCTTTAATTGTTAACTCATTGCACATAAGGAAGAAGTTAAAATCCATGCTAAAATAGACAAAACTCTCCATTATTGGTTTCTGCCTGTTATTTCATGGTTCTCATGCCACACTACCACTCATGTTTTAGCACTGATAAAGAGCTGGCAAATCCGCAAAGAAGTTGTGCTATTACATGTGTACTAATGTTGCCCTTTCTCTTCAATTACAAAATCAGTTTAAATATTAGTTTTCCATGAGTTTTTGGACTGCCATTGATAAGACTGGCCACATAAATCTCTATACCCACATTGTACTCTATATGAATTGTTAGCATAACATGAAAAAAGCTTTCTTTCACTTAAAAATCTGCTTCTCTCCATCAAAATGATCAGGCTTATGCACCATTTCAAACTCATAACTGTACCCATAGAACATCTCTAACACATGACATGTAGCAGCTCATAAATATTTGTTGAATATATGAGTGAATACCAAGTGCTACATGTCTATATAGTACTGCAAATCTGTCAGTTAGACAGAACCATATGCTAAGTATTTCAAAATTTAAAAAATAGTACTTTTTAATCATTGACTATGACAAGAAACAAATTCTTCTTCCTCTTCTTTTTCTCCTTTTCCTTCTCTTTCTCCTGCCTTTTAATTTGCTTCTTACTCTGGGAATCAATAAACATGGCCTTGTCAAACTGAATAGCTTGAACTAAATAGCATTGTAGGTAAGTCAACAGAGGGACCCATAAGAAGGATTGCACACCCAATTCAAGACTACATTTCTATGTCCTTTCTTTTTCTTTTTATTTTACATTGGAGTATAACTGATTAACAATGTTGTGATAGTTTCAGGTGGAAAACAAAAGGACTCAGCCATACATAGGCACACATACTCATCCTCTCCCAAACTCCCTCCCATTCAGGCTGCTACTTAATATTAAGCAGAGCTCCCTGTGCTATACACTAGAGCTTTGTTGGTTATCCATTTTAAGCATTTTAAATATAGCAGTGTGTGCATCTCAATCCCAAACTCCCTAACTATTCCTTCCCTCTGTTCTTCTACCCTGGCAACCAAAAGTTTGTTCTCTAAGTCTGTGAGTCTGTTTCTGTCTGATAAGAGAACATGTGGCACACATGTACAGTGGAATATTACTCAGTCATTAGAAAGAATTAAATAATGCCATTTGCTGCAAGCTGGATGAACCTAGAGATTGTCATACTGAGCAAAGTAAGTCAGACAGAGATGGAGAAATATTGAATGACAACCTTCATATGAAGAATCTAAAAAGAAATGATACAAAAGAACTTATTTACAAGATTACATTTCTTAACCTCCCTTTTATATAGGTATGGATATATGACTGTGTTTTGTCCAATGAAAAATGAACAGTAGTTATGTGTACAAGTTTCATAGTCCTATTCTATACAGTATGGTACTTGCCTCCTCAGCCTATTTTCTTCTTTCCTGCTGATTGTAATGTGGATAGGGTGGTAAGAAATTAAACAGTCATTTTGTTCCAGGAAACTGATATTCAGGAGGTCAAAGAAATAATCCAAAAGAAGTCTGGTATGAAGAATCAGATGGACATGGAATCAAATATTGGCTCTTACCATCTCAAGCAGTGTAATATTCTACAAGTTCCTGAATTTCTTATTTTGAAAACAGGATAATGCTACAATGAGAATCAAATGAGATTGTTATTGTTGTGTGGATTATTATATTGTGAGAATAGATGGGTGTAAGCTACCTAGGTCATAGTGTAACTACAGAAAAATACTATTTCTCTCCCTTACTCTTTCCTATTTAACTCTAAGCACATGTTCCATTTAGCTTTTTATCCAAACATTTGTCAGTAGATATGTGAAGCATATTAATTATGGAAGTGTAATTTCTTCTGTCTAATCCTCTGTTGATTCTATCTAGTGTATTTTTTAATCTCCCACGTTGAAGTCTTCATGTCAAGAAATGTGATTTAAGTCTGTTAAAAATATAGATGTTGCATATCTCTACTTCATATTTTGAGCATGTGGAATTCAGTTATAACTTTTTAATATCCTTTGCTAATTCTAACTTTTATGTCAGTTTAAAATTCATTTTGATTGATGGATTTCCCTTCTTACTATAGGGTGTATTTTCTTGTTTGTAACCAATACAAAAGTTTATTGAATGTCTCATACTTTGTGCATTTTGCCTAGTTGGGTGCTAGATATTTTTTTATTTCTGTAAAGATTCTTAGGTTTTGTCCTTAGATGTGGTTAAGTAGTGTAGAAATGGTTTGATTGTTTCACGTCTTATTTTTAACATGTGTTAGGTGGTACTTTGTTGAGGGTTAGTTATTCCCTACTCTTAAACAAGATCCACTTGTAAATTCTATCCAGTACCCTTTGCTTTTCTGGTTGGTAAGCTAGGTAATATTCCTGGTCCTAGCTGAATATTCCAGGGGGACCATCTGTGGATAAGCAGAATTCTCTCTCTTTCTCTGTACATCAAGCTCCTCTCCAGTGTTTTATCCTGTTCATGCTAGAAGCTTGATCTGACTCTCAACTCCTCAACTTATGGGGCTTTACCTGAGTTCTCCCCTCTTTTTGTCACAGCAGGAACACTTTCTCAATGTACAGTAGGACTATCCTGGAGTCACCTCATTTTTCTCCTGTCTTTTAATGAGCTTTATTATTTAATGTTCAATGCTTTTGAAACTATTGTTTTATATATGTATTGTGTCTTTTTTGGTAGCTCTCTGAGAAACAAGACACATGGACCCATAATTAAAATGCAATGTTTTAAAAAGCAAAAAATCCTAGATAAGATACATGTTTTGATGCTGTTCTCTCGAAACATCCCACCCTCGCCTTCTCCCACAGAGTCCAAAAATCTGTTCTGTACACCTGTGTCTCTTTTTCTGTTTTGCATATAGGGTTATCATTACCATCTTTCTAAATTCCATATATATGTGTTAGTATATTGTAATGGTCTTCATCTTTCTGGCTTACCTCACTCTGTATAATGGGCTCCAGTTTCATCCATCTCATTAGAACTGATTCAAATGAATTCTTTTTAAAGGCTGAGTAATATTCCATGGTGTATATGTACCACAGCTTCCTTATCCATTCATCTGCTGATGGGCATCTAGGTTGCTTCCATGTCCTGGCTATTATAAACAGTGCTACGACGAACATTGGGGTGCATGTGTCTTTTTCAGATCTGGTTTCCTCGGTGTGTATGCCCAGAAGTGGGATTGCTATGTATGACAAAAACCACTACAATATTGTAAAGTAATTAGCCTCCAACTAATAAAAATAAATGAAAATAAATAAATAAATAAACAGATAAGTTATGCCTAAAAAGCAAAAAATCTGTAATGGGAGATATACAAAAATTTTATTAGAACATGGAAAAAGGCACTAAAATGTTTTCTTTGCTTTTTGTTGAATAAACAATACAATTTTTAAAGAAAAGAGTATTTGCAAATATATTGTTATTCAGTCACTAAGTTGTGCCTGACTCTTTTTGAGCCCATGAACTGCAGCACCCCAAGCTTCCCTGTCCTTCACTATCTCCAGGAGTTTGCTCAAACTCATGTCCATTGAGTTGGTGATGCCATCCGATCATCTCATCCTCTGTCGCCCCCTTCTCCTCCTGCCCTCAATCTTCCCAGCACCAGCGTCTTTTCCAATGACCCGGCTCTTCACATCAGGTTGCCGTAGTATTGGAGCTTCAGCTTTAGCATCAGTCCTTCCAATGAATATTCAGCGATGATTTCCTTTAGAATTGACTAGTTTGATATCCTTGAAGTCCAATAGACTCTCAAGATTCCCTAGCACCACAGTTTGAAAGCATCAGTTCTTCAGTGTTTTTCCTTCTTTAAAGTATAGCTCTCACATTTGTCCATGACTACTAGAAAAACCATAGCTTTGACTATACAGACCTTTGTCAGCAATGTGATGTCTCTGCTTTTTAATATGCTGTCTAGGTTTGTCCTAGTGTTTCTTCTAAGGAGCAAGCATGGATATGGAAACTGTATTTTATATAATCACTTTTTTGCTGCTCTCGGTCTTTGTTATGGCACTAGGGCTTTCTCTAGCTGTGGCTCCTGAAGACTTCTCTAGTTGTGCAGCAAAGGCTCCAGAGTTCACAAGCCCTCTAATTGTGGTGGGAGGCTTTAGTTGTCCCACGGCAAGAAATGAGATCAAAGTTCCCCAACCAGGGATCGAACCTGCATCCTCTGAACTGGGAGGTAGATTCTCAACCATTGGATCACCAGGGAAGTCCCTATATAATTACTATTTTAATACGGTCTGAAACGTAGTGATGCATAAGAAACCCACCCGAAATTTAGTGGCTTAAAACAATGTCAATCATTTTAATATGCTCACAGTCTGTGTACCAAGGATTTGGACAGAGCCAGGCTGGATAGTGTTCTATTTCATGTAGCATCTATTTGGATCACTTGAGCATATTCAGTTGATGACTGGATTGTCTGAGGGACCGAAATGAGTATTTTTGGCAAAGGCCAACGGGAAACTGAGATCATCCAAATCCTTTTGCTTCTCTTCATTCTCTCAGGGGTTCTCCATATGATCTTTTACATTCAGATGTGTGAGTGTTTCAAATGTGTGAGCTTTAAGAGGCAGAGCATTTGTTTCTAAGGGAAGATATTCCATGTTTGATTCTCTATTCATACATGATTAAAAAAAAAACTTATGATCTCTTTTGTTCATAACAATGGCCCAGGGAATAAATAAATGTGCTAAAACTAAATTTTCAGAATTATTTATAGCTGCAGGTAGAGGTCCCCAAAATAAGTTTTACATAATGCTACAACTTTCTAACAATAAAAAATGCTTTCTATTAAATATTCTAACTTGTTAAGGAAATCATCTAACAATGGATATTCCTGATTTACAATCCAACCACTAAAATATAACAAATTTGAAATGATTAAACTCATAGCACAATATTTTAAAGGATAAATGTGATAATAATTTATAGAGTCTTTAAAATAAATTTATTGAGGTATTATAAAGCATAACACCATTAATTTTATAAAAACAATACATATAATTAAAGCTATAAAAAATAAAATATTCAGTTTAAAACTTAGTAAATCAGGTGCATGTGAAAGCTTAAAAGAAGATGATAAATTTTGGATAGCTATTTCAAATTTGAAATTGCTTATAAAGATGTTCATACAGTCACAGGGTTAATATCTATTTTTATTCTTATGATTTGTATAAGTTCTTTCCAAACTTGATTTTTAGTATGTATTACTGTAGATATGCTTATTCCTTTCATAATAAAAATGCTTCCTATAACTGTTATTTCTTTATGTCATTAAAGTATTATATTGATAGACTGAGCAAACTGTGTTAGAGAACAAAGTTCAAAAGAGATAGTAACACACACACACACACACACACACACACACGCACACACTTCCCCTACAATTGTGAATGGAAGATGTTAGAAAAAGAAAGGTAACATATATAGTTCCCCTGAGTTCTATACCAGGGCCAATCTCATTTAGCTTCTGTATAAATGACCTTGAAATAGGAGTAAACCTGACCATACCTTGCTTTGAAAGCAGTAGACAGAGCAGGGTCCGGATAAAGCTACAGGGAAATCTTAATAGAATATAGCTGTGACTGGGAATGTTACAGATGAAATGTAATGTGGTACGGTCTCATTTTAACATCACATGGGAAAATGAAAGCATGTGGTGGTGGTGGGAGAAAGTATATATTTAAAGCCAGAATACAGCTGTTTTTTAGTCCAAATAATTTCCAAAATGCTAACATATCCTGTGAGTGTACACATTGTAACAATTTGTATGTAGATTTTAGAAAAGTGAAATAAATGTATAGATGTTAACTGTTAAAACATACAATCCTATACATTACTTAAATACTTGAAGTTGTAATAATCACATATGAATACATCAGGCTAGGGGAGTTTGTTTCTGTTGCCCTCATTTTATAGATAAGACAGTAAAAGCTCATGTAATAGGGTGACAATGAAGAATGGGGATGTATATGGGATATTAAAATTTTACTTGTAAGTGAACAATCTAAAGGTATTTGGTAGAACAATCTAAAGATCAGTTAATGGGCAATTGTTTCTCTACCTTTAGCCAATGTTGTTTAAAATGTTGTTGCTTCCCCCCCACCCCACACACATCCCTTTAGTAGTTGTAGTAGACGTTTTTTGAGTGATGAAAATACTTCTCTTTGTGAAGTAGTCTCTGGCAGGGAATTGTTCAGATGGTAGATGACCTTTAAGGTCTTGCTGTTAAATTTTTGTTACTGTTGTTAAAATTTTCATAAATAAAGTTCAGAGCAAAACAACTCCAGTTCATTTCCTCTTTCAAGACTGAATTTATTAATCAATAAAAACCTACTTTCTTCATATATATTCTGAATTTTTTTTGTTAATATAAGTTTTGGTGTTTAAAAGTAACCATACTATAAATCAATCTTTGTCCATTTGAGGATTAGATTGGGGTAGATGTGAAAGTAGAGTGAGAAATGATCAGAATACCTAGGTTTATTTTCTTCACTGTAGCCTCCAAACAAGGTTAAGCTAGCTGAGAGGTAAAGAGTATTATTGGGATGCTGGAAAAAATCTAGATGCAAGTGTTTCTCATTACAGAAGCAAATATAGACACATTTTTTTCCAAGGAACTGAGTTTTCAACTTGCAGAATAAAGTCAAGTCACTACCTTTGAGAACAATTCAGAGGGCTTGTAACAATTCAGAGGGCTTCCAGGGTGACTCAGTAGTAAACAACCTGCCTGCCAATGCAGGAGACCAGAGTTTGAGCCCTGGATCGGGAAGATACCCTGGAGATGGAAATGGCAACCCACTCCAGTATTCTTGCCTGGGAAATCCCATGGATGGAGGAGCCTGGTGGGCTGCAGTCCATGGGGTCACAAAAAGTCAGACATCACTTAGTGACTAAGTGATGACAACAGCAATTCAGAGTTTGGTAACTAAGCTCTGTTGCAACTACACAGCTTCCAGGGTACATGTGTGAAAGTTGGGGAGAGAGTAACCCTAGTTCTTTAATTGACTGTTTCTTAACTTAAGAGCTTTGGCTCTGGAGTCAGAACCCTGGGATCAAGCCTTGACTCAAACACATGATCCTGAGGAAGTTATTTAACATCACTCTGCCCTGATTGTTTGTCTTTAACATGAATTTGCAGAGTTTTGTGATGCTTCCTTGATGTAAATCACACAAGAATGTACAATGGCTGAAACAGAGTAAGTATACATTAAACATTGTTGATGCTGATAATTCTGCCTTCTTATCTATGTCTGTGCTCAGTCCCTCAGTCACGTCCGACTCTTTATGTCCCCATGGACTGTAGCCCAGGGAAAACCCCAAAAGATCTTGCAATACTTTGAAGAAAATAAATTATTTGTGAGTAAGAAATCTATCATACTTCATCTGACAATTCTCCACCTATCTGTCACAGGGCCTGTGCTTAAGTATATAAGTATCATATAATAATAATTTTTTAAGTAGTACATACATATATAATTAAAGATACTATGATTATTAATTAAATCATTATAATCAATCCAGAAAGGATGAAGATTTAAAAAGAGTACTCTGAAATTTAAAGCATAGTCTCCTAGGTGATTCACAATCCTATAACCACCTAAAGTAGACATCTATTCATAATCCACTTTTTTGTTTTTGTTTCAGTCACTAAGTCATGTCTGACTCTTTCAAGACCCCACGGACTATAGCCACTAGGCTCCTCTGTCCTTGGAATTTCCCAAGCAGGAATACTGGAATAAGTTGCTATTTTTTTCTTCAGGGGATCCTTCCACCCAAGGATCAAACCTGAATCTTCTGTACTGCAGGCAGATTCTTTACAAGAGAGCCACCAGAAAAGTCCATTAATACTGCACAAACCATGTTTTTTTTCCTTTGGAAAACTGTTATCTTGAATATCCCATATTGTGAAGCAAAATAGGAGAAATATATAATTAAGTTTATTGGGAAAATATTATTGAATACAAGTTCATATACCTGTAAGGGTGCAGGACCCTAGGGCCTTCCTCAACAGGTCTAGCCCCATATCCTCTGCTCTAGTTCCTCTCTGAAGTACCTATATTTGATGCACATTTCCTGAGCTGTTTTACAAATGTAAAAACCCTTCCCTCTCCAACACATGGAAGATGTTAACCACTTGATGAACTTGAGCACATAGTCCGGGCCTCTTGGAGCCTGTAGCTATTATCATTCAGTCACTAAGTCATGTCTGACTCTTAGCGACTTCATGGACTGCAGCACGACAGGCTTCCCTGTCCTTCACTATCTCTTGGAGTTTACTCAAACTCATGTTCATTGAGTCGATGATGCCATTCAATCATTCCATCCTCTGTCACCCTCTTCTCTTCCTGCCCTCAATCTTTCCCAGTATCAGGGTCTTTTTCAATGAGTTGGCTCATCACATGAGCTGGCCAAAGTGTTGGAGTTTCAATGTCAGCCATCAGTCCTTCCAATGAATATTCAAGGTTGAGTTCCTTTAGGATTGACTGCTTTGATCTCCTTATTGTTCAAGGGACTGTCAAGATTCGTCTCTAGCACCACAGTTTGAAAGCAACAATTTTTTGGTGCTCAGCCTTTTTTATTATCCAGCTCTCACATCAGTATATGACTATTGGAAAACCATAGCTTTGACTATATGGACCTTTGTCAGTAGAGTGATGTCTCTGCTTTTATCCTAAACACAGTCTAGGTTTGCTTGGAGCGTAAAGACTGATAATGTTAACCTCTGTGATACCATCCTGCTACCATCAGTGCTCACCCAAACCCCTTCTGGAGTTTAGGGCTTTTAGGGCATAAGCCACACATGTCCTTGCATGGTCCTGAAATAACCTTTCTCTGCTCTCAACTCCAGTGTTTCAGTTTGCTTGGTCTCATTGCGTGTCAGGCATACAAATTTGTGTTAACATACCCAATGCACAGTTAGTGTGCCAGACACACAGTGAGGCCAAACAAACTGAAACATCAGAGTTTGGAGCAAAAAAAGATTTATTGCAACACTGAGCAAGGAGAATTTGTGGCTTATACACTGCAAAATCCTGAACTTCATGAAAGTTTTCAGCAAAACTTCTTTTTAAGGCAGAGTGAGGGCGGAGCATGCCAGTGTATGCGATCAGCTCCTTCACAGTTCTCTGAGTGATGGTGATCAATCCTGAAGTGTCAGAAGGTCTGGGGCATGATCAAGTAGTTATTATTTTTCTACCATTTGGTGTGATATTTTACTATGTGGAAAACTCAAGAAATATACATGACATACTATTACCTGGGTACTTCAGAAGAGCTACAGCAGAGGATAAGGGGGAGGGGTCTGGCCCAGGAAGTCCCCACAAGGTCCTTTACGAAAAGATTTTGTATGATCCAACAAATTTGAGGAGAACTAAGACAAACAGAATTAAATGAGTTTTCTATTTGGAGAGCTTCTCAAACCATCACATATGGCAATGTGAATTGGCAGCATTTCTAAAATACATTAGGATGTGCAGTCCTTAACCCACTCTAAGCATCTCATTAGATACTTGTCCTAAGAAACACAGAATTCAATGGAAGACACTTAGGCATAATTATGTCTATCTATCTCACATGCTGGTAAAGTAATGCTCAAAATTCTCCAAGCCAGGCTTCAGTAATATGTGAACCGTGAACTTCCAGATGTTCAAGCTGGTTTTAGAAAAGGCAGAGGAACCAGAGATCAAATTGCCAACATCTGCTGGATCATCGAAAAAGCAAGTGAATTCCAGAAGAACATCTATTTCTGCTTTATTCACTATGCCAAAGCCTTTGACTGTGTGGATCACAATAAACTGTGCAAAATTCTGAAAGAGATGGAAATACCAGACCACCTGACCTGCCTCTTGAGAAACCTATATGCAGGTCAGGAAGCAACAGTTAGAACTGGACATGGAACAACAGTCTGGTTCCAAATAGGAAAAGAAGTATGTCAAGGCTGTATATTGCCACCCTGCTTATTTAACTTATATGCAGAGTACATCATGAGAAATGCTGGGCTGGCAGAAGCACAAGCTGGGATCAAGATTGCCAGGAGAAATATCAATAACCTCAGATATGCAGATGACACCACCCTTATGGCAGAAAGTGAAGAGGAACTAAAGAGCCTCTTGATGAAAGTGAAAGAGGAGAGTGTAAAAGTTGGCTTAAAGTTCAACATTCAGAAAACTAAGATCATGGCATCTGATCCCATCACTTCAGGGAAAATAGATGGGGAAACAGTGGAAACAGTGTCAGACTTTATTTTTGGGGGCTCCAAAATCACTGCAGATGGTGACTGCAGCCACGAAATTAAAAGACGCTTACTCCTTGGAAGGAAAGTTATGACCAACCTAGACAGCATATTAAAAAGCAGAGACATTACTTTGCCAACAAACATCCGTCTAGTCAAGGCTATGGTTTTTCCAGTGTCCTGTATGGATGTGAGAGTTGGACCGTGAAGAAAGCTGAATGCTGAAAAATTGATGCTTTTGAACTGTGGTGTTGGAGCAGACTCTTGAGAGTCCCTTGGACTGCAAGCAGATCCATCCAGTCCATCCTAAAGGAGATCAGTCCTGGGTGTTCATTGGAAGGACTGATGCTGAAGCTGAAACTCCAATACTTTGGCCACTTGATGCGAAGAGTTGACTCATTGGAAGAGACCCTGATGCTAGGAGGGATTGGGGGCAGGAGGAGAAGGGGACCACAGAGTATGAGATGGCTGGATGGCATCACCGATTCTATGGGCATGAGTTTGAGTAAGCTCCGGGAGTTTGTGATGGACAGGGAGGCCTGGCATGCTGTGATTCATGGGGTCGCAAAGAGTCGGACATGACTGAGTGACTGAACTGAACTGAACTGAACTGAATACACAATTACACATAATAGACAACTTATGTGTATAGCACAGATTCAAATAAATTATATCAGTTCTTTTTGCCTGTTATACTGGGTCACTTTGGGAATTTTGAGACTTGTTTTCAGTTCACTTTCTGCCATAAGGGTGGTGTCATCTGCATATCTGAGGTTATTGATATTTCTCCTGGCAATCTTGATCCCAGCTTGTGCTTCTGCCAGCCCAGCATTTCTCATGATGTACTCTGCATATAAGTTAAATAAGCAGGGTGACAATATACAGCCTTGACATACTTCTTTTCCTATTTGGAACCAGACTGTTGTTCCATGTCCAGTTCTAACTGTTGCTTCCTGACCTGCATATAGGTTTCTCAAGAGGCAGGTCAGGTGGTCTGGTATTTCCATCTCTTTCAGAATTTTGCACAGTTTATTGTGATCCACACAGTCAAAGGCTTTGGCATAGTGAATAAAGCAGAAATAGATGTTCTTCTGGAATTCACTTGCTTTTTCGATGATCCAGCAGATGTTGGCAATTTGATCTCTGGCTCCTTGCCTTTTCTAAAACCAGCTTGAACATCTGGAAGTTCATGGATCATGTATTGCTTTAGGCTTGCTTTAATTAATGATTTTAGGTTATTACTGTTTATAATAATTTTCTTATCTTGTTGGAGAGGGATGTTGTTAGAAGTTTGCTCTATTAGAAAATGAAGGAGATAAAGAAAAGGCATAGAATGTACTTTGGATTTCTGGAATGGCATTGAGGTAGCCATTTCCTCTGTTTGGTTTAAGTACAGTACATTTACCACAATCTTCAAGAGGCACACTTGGGGGTAAGAAGAAATTTTCACCTACCATCCGAAGTTCTTCTGGCTTGTCTAAGACATGTCAATTGACCTGCAGCAGATTAACAAGACAGAAAAATTTTTTTTAAGTTTTAGAAGTTTAGTTATATACATACAAACAGATATATATATATATATATATGGAAGAGATCCAGGAAAACTGAGTATCTCACCAAAATAGCTGAAACCTTCACCTTAAATATATTCAGTTAAATAAAAATATAAGATATTGAAGTTAATGGTTTGGGGCTTAATAAAGGAGGAAGGCAATCTATATGGAGATACAGAGGTAAATGTTTGATAAACAAATATTTGCTAGGTCATGCAGAGATGATGGAAGAGAGTGGACTTTGTTTTCTAGGCACCTTTGAGCTTTCTGCATCACACCTGGTTAATATTCTTTGTAGGTATCTCTGGTGATAGGTCTATTCTAGGAACAGGCCCTTTATCTAGATTCTTTAAAGCAGTTATAGGAAGAGTAACAAGGAAAGCTTCCTGAGTCTTTTGCTTCTTAGAAATAATCAGCTTAAATTAACTCTTATGCCAAAGAGACACATTTTTGGGGGATGAATTTTCCTACCTGTTCCTCTGGACAAATGGTTACCATTAGAAGCAATAATTTCATGGTATATCCTTATCCTTATACATTTGGGTTTCCATGGTGGCTCAGATGGTAAAATTTCTGCCTGCAATGTAGGAGACCTAGGTTTGATCCCTGGGTCAGGAAGATCCCCTGGAGAAGGGAATGGCTACCCACTCCACTATACTTGCCTGGAGAATTCCATAGACAGACAAGCCTGGCAGTCTACAGTTCATGGGGTTGCAAAGAGTCGGACATGATTGAGCAATTAACACTGTCTCTCTATGTCCTTATTTGAGGCTATATTCTTACTTAAAGCTCAGGTCTTGTCATTTGGAAAACTAAAGTCTCCTAGCAAACAATCTACTGGTTTACTTAGCAATCTAAGCTGTGAGTGTTTCAATTAGTTCCCTAGCCTTTGTTTTTAAATTAGAGATTTGTCAGCCTAAGCAAGAAAAAGCACACCTTTACTTAATTGATGAAAGGTTGGTTTAACCCTTACTCTGAACATTATGAACTTTCAAACTGACAAGAGTTCTCACAGTAAACTTTAAAATACATTTCTTTTCAGAATTTTCATGTTACATCAAGGTTTCAGCTTCCTTTATATGTATTTCTAATTCAGCTGAGGACATGGGGATCTCCCATTAGCCTGAACATCATTTTTGATCATTTTAAATTGGTTACCAAAATTTAAAGATCTAAAGATTTTATCTGAATATATGAATTTATTGTTTCCCTTAAAAAAATCTTACTGTCTGGCCACAGTGGTTGTGTTCTCACATGGAAGCAATCAATTGGGACTGAGTTGCATTTGAATATATATATATATACACACATACACACACACACACAAAGATATATATGTAATAAAAAAGCTGAATGCTGAAGAATTGATGCTTTCAAACTGTGGTGCTGGAGGAAACTCTTGAGAGTCCCTTGGACTGCTAGGAGATCAAATCAGTCAATCCTAAAGGAAATTAACCCTGAATATTCACTGAAGGGACTGTTGCTGAAGCTGAAGTGCCAATACTTTGGCCACCTGATGCAAAGAGCCAGCTCATTGGAAAAGACTCTAATGCTGGGAAAGATTGAAGGCAGGAGGAGAAAAGAGTGGCAGAAGATGAGATGGTTCGATAGTATCGCTTTGAGCAAACTCCGGGAGAGAGTGGAGGACAGGGAAACCTTGTGTGCTGCAGTCCATGGGATTACAAAGAGGCTGACATGATGTAACGACTGAACAACAACAAATACATGTATACATATATATATATATACACATATATATATGTATATATATATAATCTATTCCCCATAATATCTACTCTTACCTAGTGTTTCTCTAATATTCCTAAAACTGAAGCCAAGTTTTACTTGCTGTTCATTAGTTGCCTTGATTGTTATTCTCTTGATACTAAACAGAGAAATGAATAAAGAGACCACATACCTCATGCAGCCTATTCTTTTATTTATTTATTTTTTGCAGCCTATTCTTAAGTGTCTAGTACTTGAGTTCTGTTACTGCCTAATGTATATTACTGAATTCCTGTTTCGGAGCAACTCTGGTACTCTTGCTTATATTGCCTTCCTGATCCATAAAGTCATATCAGTAGCAAGACTTGACTTTGGGACTTAGATTCAACAGTCAGGATGTAATGAGTATCTTATTTTTTTCTGCCATGTTCATGAAATTCTATTGTTCTTTTACATTTGATATCTGGCTGGAACTTACTCACTTGGGCTTTGGTTTTGTTAAGGATAAAAAGTTAAACTTTGAACTGTGTTAACAAAGTAAGTGCATACTTGAAGTCACACTTACGATCTTTTTTAAACAATATAAGCTTGAAATGGAGTACCTTAAAAGATTTGCAGAAATGCACATGAATGGAAGACTAATTATGAATTTTGATAATGCAACAATTGCAGTGCCATATAATGCAAAAAATGTTGTGCTAAGAATCAGGAGACCAAGACACTAAGAAACTCATTGTGAGTCTTTGAACAAACTACTTAATCTCCCTGGACAATAGCCTACTCATATATAAAATGAGTATTGTGATATGTCTCTGTAAGAATGTTGTAGAATAAAATAAGAAAGCATTTAAAATTATTCTAGAACAGTTTAATACTGGTTGTAAGGTTTAATAAACTGTTCCATAGAAAAAGATAATGACTAAGTTTTAAATTCTTAATTCAAAGGACGTGAGAGATAAAACAGCCCAAAAGATTTCAGGTTTAGAGATTTCAGAGCAGATTCTTCCCCAAACAAAATTTATCTTTGAGTAGATGGTGGCCATCCTAATAGGTTCTTGTCTAGGATGTGAAAAGAAGAGTTGGTCAGTATACCACTGAGAACTAGATCCAAGTTACTGATAATTGAAAAAGATTATAATGAAGTGGCTTGAAATGTATTACCAGTGAAATCATAGAGCATGACCAACTGAACACATTAAAGGCAGAGTAGAAAACACTAGGAAAAAGTTCAGAAAAGCATGTGAATCAGGAGGATGTAATGCCATATTGAACATTTGTGCTTATTTCTACCTATTTTCTTATTCAGAAATAGGCTTTTTCATATTGCTCAGCTCTTAAAGATGTTCTGCATAATGCTCAGTTGTGTCTGAGTCTTTGCTAGCTCATGGACTGTAGCCAACCAGGCTCCTCTGTCTTTGGAATTCTCCAGACAAGAGTACTGGAGTGGGTTGCCATTCCCTTCTCCAGGGTATCTTCCCAATGCAGGAATTGAACCCAGGTCTCCTGCACTGCAGGCAGAGTCTTTATCATCTGAGCCACCAGCAAAGATGGGAGTGATAGGTTACCCAATTAGGCCAGTCTGATCTTGTGTCCCACAGTGATTAATCTAATAATTAGCAGGTAACACAGACTGGATGAGAGGTTTCTTCTCTGAGGTATTTCAGTCAGAGGTTGAGGAAGACTTTTTAAAATTCTTCCTCTCTGGTCATGGAACCTACAGATTCAAGAATGAAACTGTTAGCAGTCACTTCTTTTCCTCCTTCCACATTTACTTAAACTGAAATAAGAGACCATGAAATGACAGAAGTGATGTGAGAACCAGTCAGAGCTTGAGAACATTCAGTTCTCTGGTTGGAACACCCTTGAGGCCAACTCCACCCATTTTCTTCCTGTGTTTTAGTTCTCTCTTCCAATAAATGCCCCATATAATATGAGTGCCCAGTCATGTCCAACTCATTATGGCCCCATGGACTGAGGACATGGCACCTCTGTCCATGGAATTTTCCAGGTAAGAATGCTGGAGTGGCTTGCCTTTCACTACTCCAGGGATCTTCTGGAAACAGAGATTGAACTTGCATCTCCTGAAGGTCTCCTCTGCTTGGCAGGGTGATTCTTTACCTTTAGCACCACTTGGATAGCCCTATAATATGTGCAGCTTGAATATATATTGGTTACCAAAGAAAACAGGTACTGAAAATTATCATAGAAGATAATGCCAAAATCGATTTTTAGGGAAGAATTAAATTGTAGTTTAAAACTCTCAAAACTACTAAGACTTTTAGGAAAGAAAATTGAGAAATTATTTAAAGAGAGTTCTTTATTTACTACTCTGTGAGAGCAAAAATTTTAAGATCAGAAACTCTTTTTAGAGAACTGAAAAAAATTTATTTTACAAAGATAGTTGCACATTCCAATTGTTGCCACCAGAATATAATTTGCTCTGAGAAAATGTGGGGTATTTTTTTCAAGAATTTAGAGATTTAAACTGCATAAAACAATACTTACCACAAAAAAACACCTACTACCGTGGTATTTCTTAATTTTAAAAGGAAATAAAACCTTAAATTGTGCACATACTTAAGATGGAAAAATATCTTTTGAACACATACAATGGATATTTTTTCCTCATTCTTATCACAAGTCTATCCCCACTCATTTGAATGCAGTTTATATCATCATAACGTTCTGAGGGTGAGCTTATAGAGACTGTGTTGTGATGTCAAATTGCTATATGAAAACAATTTTGATAAGCACATAGACACCACATTGTAATGACAAATTATAATGACAAAATGGTTTCCGTGTTTCCATGGAGACCAAATTACAATGTCAAATTGATGGCAAAATGAGGTCAATACAAATCTACACAGACCAGATTGTGATGTTAAAACAATGCAAAGCAATATCACCAGAGGTCTGGGCAGGCTATGCTATGATGTCAAGATGATGGGGGCGCACTATGTAGGATGATGTCAAAACAGTTGCAGGAAGGATGTCAGTGGAAATCTCAGTAGCATCCTTCATTATGATAGTACAATAGAACACTATTATTAATGCAGATTTCACCAATGGTAAAATAAATCCAGTGAAACTGAGAAAATGGGAAACTTACACATTGATGAATTTTGACTCTAAGCATTGTTTAATTTTAGGTTCTTTGGAACTAAGTGCTTAGTCATGGAAGTTAGAGTGAAAAAACTAAACTGCATTACTCAGAGGTGGAAGCTATTTATTGAAGAATCTGTTTAGATGTAAATGACTTTCCTCATTTACAACAGGACTGTGAAGGGATCCACAGGGAGATAGTCTGATTAATTCAGTCCTTTCTAGAAGGTGTCCCTGGCAGACTTTTCTCTTAAAATGTCTTTGGGGCATGAATGCTCCTCCTCTTGGAATGGTTGTCATATCTTTTAGTTCTTCTTTCCTAAAGATGTTAAAATACTTACAGTTGCATTTTTGTATTTTATAAATCATAAACCAAGTAGTTTAACACTTTCTTAAACCTGTCATTGTCAAAAAATAGTATGAAGCATGATGTTATCTTCACTGCTGCAGATTATTCCCATCTGTTCTTAAATAATACATTATATTGATGCAATTTATCTTGAATAAGTGAAATAAATATTTTAACCTAATGGTAATACCGATCAGTTAGTATGTTAAACGCAAGTGGAATAGGATACATTTGTCATGGTTTTGCAATACCATATCCTTTCTTTTTTCCCTTTAAGGGTAAATCTGATTTCTTGTAGAAATAAAAGACAGGTTATAGGGTCATGAAACATTTTGATTATTTAAAAAATACTTTCATCAAGTTATTAAAAGATAATGATATTTTGCTACACTATTTGAGTTTGTATTATTCTTCCAAGTGTGAGCCATTTCGGCCTTGTGGTTTACCATTCCAGGTGGTGATTAAGACCATGCCTCAGTAGGAAAACTCATTTAACCATGTTGACTAAATTAACTAGATGATTAATTTGTATCTGACAGACATACTTTCATTGAATACTATGTGCTAGATAGTATACAGGGTCAATTAAATCAAAAGGTTTCAGATAGTGTTCAACAAGATTTACCAATTGGCTTAAAATGTTTATCATTGAAGTTGAATTGCTCCATCAGCTTATGAACACAGGAATCTCTGTTCTTTAGGTTTTAGCTTTTTTTTTTTCACTTTCTTTTTTTTTTTTTCTTCCTGCACTGTAGGTCATAAAGGATCTTAAGCTCCCCAACCAGGAATAGAACTCGTGCCTCCTGCAGTGAAAGTGTGGAGTCTTAACCACAGGATGGCCAGGGAAGTCTCCTGCTTTCTCTTCCTTTTTTAAGGGGGAAGAAATAAAAGGGTATAAAAAGTAAGTTCCTTGAGAACCCTCTGTTCATAAAGCTACTGTGATGGACAGCAAACAACTCATTTCAAAAAATTGTACACAGTTTTCATTAATTCTTCAGTGGTTGCAGAGTCAGAAACAAGACATGCCTAGACCAGCATATTCATCCACTTAAAACCAATTCAAATTGAACACATGAAGAAGAGAAATAATACTAACAAACTAATAGCCTTCCGAATGCAGAGCTGTAGACCTTCAGTGGAATCCTAACTCTGCCACTGTGTGAAGTTTGTAGTCATTTATTTCCTTGAATTATTTTTTTTTTTCCATTTTAAGACACTAGAGACAAATAGGAAACCATCTCTCTCTGCAAGTGGGGTTAAAAAGAACAGCACCTGTGTCCTGCAGCTGTGCTTTTTTAAAGTCTCAGAGGAGAATATAGGACTTTGTAACATCGTAGGATGCAATCAACCCTAAATATTCATTGGAAGGACTGATGTTGGGCGGAAGCTCCAGTACTTTGACCACCTGATGTGAAGAGCTGACTCATTGGAAAAGACCTGATGCTGGGAAAGATTGAGGTCAAGAGGAGAAGGGGACAGCAGAGGATGAGATGGTTGGATGTCACCCCCGACTCTATGGGCATGAGTTTGAGCAAACTCCAGGAGATAGTGAAGGACAGCGAAGACTGGCGTGCTGCAGTCCACAGAGTTGCAAAGAGTCAGACATGACTTAGGGACTGAACAACAGCAACAAGAAGGATGCAATATTTTCTCCAATCCAAAGGGCGAGTGGAGTCCCCCTTAAGGATCTTCTTTGCTATTTCATGCTGCTGCTGCTGCTGCTAAGTCGCTTCAGTTGTGTCCGACTCTGTGCGACCCCATAGACGGCAGCCCACCAGGCTCCCCCGTCCCTGGGATTCTCCAGGCAAGAACACTGGAGTGGGTTGCCATTTCCTTCTCCAATGCATGAAAGTGAAAAGTGAAAGTGAAGTCGCTCAGTCGTGTCCGACTCTTAGTGACCCCATCATTACCAATTAAACACAGTCTGTTAAAAATCATTGTCTATGATCTTTTCCAAATTCTTAATTTTTGGTAAGATCAAATATTACCCAAATTTACAAATCAGAATGCTGCAGATAGAAAAAAAGAAAAGATACTGAATGAACAGAGGTACTTGACAGCACTGTGATGGAAACCATAAGGTAGAAAAAAATAATGTCTCCTCTACTATGTTAGACACTTGGCTGAGACACCTCTATATCCCTGCTCCAACCTGGGTAATAAAATACAGGTTAACAGGAAAAAGATAGACATTTAATAATAACATGTATTCTTCCCATGTACCTGGGAGATGACAGGAAAACCGAGTAACTCATTAAATGGCCCAAAACCACAACTTTAAATAACATCTCCAACTAAATACAAAAGAAAATGTTAGGGGTTAGGTAGCCAGAGATGACCAGTTATCAGGAAAAGCATAATAAACAAAAGAGAGTCTATTATGCCAATTTAGGTCCTTGCCTTCTCCTGGTAAATTCCTAGAGATTTATCATCCTTGTCTTTTTGGTGGGAGAGAGGTGTACTCCCTTATACATGGATATTTATCTTATAAATGTGTCTCTTTAAAAAAAAATATTTATTTGTCTGCTCTGGGTCCTAGTTGCAACATGTGGGATATGGTTACTTGACCAAGGCTGGAACAAGGAACCCCTGCATTGGGAATGCAAAGTCTTAGCCACTGGACCATGAAGAGGATGTGTAAATGTCTCATAAAAGGAAAACTTTTCTCTGAGCTCTGCTTATCTGCTATTTTTTAGAAATAGACAGCCTAAAATAACTCTTATGCCAAAGAAACATATTTTAGGGTGGCATGGGCTGTTCCACTTCAAAATAACACAGTAATATGGTAGCAACACAGATGAAACCAAGAAAGAAGACTATAGCTCTTAGTATGAATACTTATTCTTCCTATCAACTGTAGATTGGCACTTGCCATGGGCACTTGCCATTTACCTCTATAAGGATTAAATCACATGTTTCTGCAGCTGCTGACCTTCAACACCCCCTGAAAGGTGTTCAGGGTGGAGAGCGAAATGAGGCACTCTGGGCTCAGGGAAAAACTGGAAGGACAGGCCTTTAGATAGTTAGACAGTCTTTCAACCAAAGTTCTCTTCAGGTGCCTCTGCCAAGGACTTTTTATTGGGGAAGAAGAAGGAAACTTTGAATATGCTCTTCCTGGCCACATCCAGCAGTCTGCTCTCCCCATCCCATCAATCTCAGAATCCATAAAACTACAACAGTGTCTTGTGCAGGGTTTGGTCAAATGTACGGAGATACCTGTCTGTGATGATTCACTCCACCCTAAACCGTACCTGCTTTTATGGTCAGGCCATTCAAGATGGCTGTTCCCTTGCTCTCTGTCCATCCCCTGCTTGACCAGTGCCTACTTCATTTATACCCCACTCATATGACTGATCTTCCCACATACTTATTCCAGGCCTCAGCTAGGGATTGTTTTTATCAAAGTGGCCATGAGGGGCATGTCCCTTTGCTAATTTCCCTGGTAAACAATGAGCATGCCTGCATGTTAAGTTGCTTTAGTCTTGTCCAACTCTTGGTGACAATATGGACTATTGCCCACCAGTCTTCTCTGTCCATGGGATTCTCCAGGCAAAAATGTTGGAGGAGGTTGCCATGCCCTCCTCCAGGGGATCATCTCCACCCAGGGCTTGAACCTGCATCTCCTGCAGCTTCTGCCTTGCAGGCAGATTCTTTACGCCTGAGCCACCAGGAAAGCCTCAACATGATGTCAATTCCCCCTATAACTGTCTGTCGCCCATCCCCTTGGACCCCAACTGCCCTCCTTCTGGCCTGCATGTGGGCTGTTTCTCTGGGACCTTTCTTCAGATGTGAAAGATCCACTAAACCACTGCTGTCTCTGTCAATGACTCAGTGCTTTTTCTTCTAACCTAAAACTGGGCAAGTGCAGGCCTTCTGCATCCATGGGAGGCAACCCAACATTGTTCCAGAGAGGAAAATGGAATATGGAGGAGTCAATGCTTTCTCCAGCTTCAGACTTGCTTGTATGTGCATGTGTGCTAAGTCACTTCAGTCATGCCCCACTCTTTGCAATCCTTTGGGCTATAGCCCAGCAGGCTCCTCAGTCCATGGGATTCTCCAGGCAAGAATACTGAAGCGGATTGCCATGTCCTCCTCTAGTGGATCTTCCAGACCCAGAGATTAAACCCAAGTCTCTTGTGTCTCCTGCACTGGCAGGACAGGTCTTTACCACTAAGCCACCTGGGAAGCTGAGAAACAGGGAGTGGTGGTTCCTAAATAAAAATTCCATCTTTTCTTACAAGCGAGTGAATGGATGGAGGAGAACAAACAATACATGTCTCAAGAGGTTCTAATGATTGCCAGTGCACTTAAAAAAAAAAAAAAAACTTTCCAGATAAATCAAACCAATATTTTAAAAACAGTTTTGTCTAGGTGTATCTCTTCATTGCATGGATGATGTCTTAGTATTTGAAACCCACATGGAATACTGCCTTTTGTCTATTGGGTTTATTTATGAGATGAGTAAGAATAGGGAAAAGAAAATTAGACACTGCTTTATTGCCATATGGGCTTCCCAGGTGGCATAGTGGTAAAAATCTCACAAAGATTCGGACACAACGGAGCACACACGCACACACTTCTTGCCATACAAGTTTCTGCTTTCCCTCACTTTTTTCTTCCTCCTTCTCCCCTCACCATTTCCCCTTTATTTTCCTTCTTATCTATTTCTCTTCATCTTTGCTCTGTTTCCTTCTCTTTTCCTGTTTCATTTTGTTTGTGTTTTGGCCTTGCTCTAATCGCTTCAGTCATGGCTGACTCTTTGCAACCCCATGGACTGTAGCTCGCCAGTCTCCTCTGTCCATGGAATTCTCCAGGCAAGAATACTGGAGTGGGTAGCCAATCCCTTCTTCAGGGGATCTTCCTGACCCATGGATCAAAACTGGGTCTCCTGCAGTTTGAGAGCAGGACCTTAACCAATGTGGCACCAGGGAAGTCTCATCTCTTCCTGTTTTATCACTTTGTCTTTCATTTTCTATCTCCTCATTTCTCTCTCTCTTTTTTTTACCTTTCTTCTTGGCTTTTTTTTTTTTTTCTCATTCTTTATATGATACAAGCTGTTCACTTTTCCTCTCTGAAATCCCTTTTCCATTTTTCTAAACTAAAGGCTATAACCAGCATGACTTAAATAAGTTTTTAATGAATAAATTTCTCTGTGTAATAAAAATGAATGACAGGCAGAAGAGACTCCCCATGTGTTCTGGGTTCAATTCTATAAGTTTCTTACACATCAGTGAATCCTGTCACTCCTGTATCTTCAAGCATCTTGAAACAGTTTTCCTTCCCTGACATACAATAGCAGTTGTTCTTACCAAGAGCACCAACTAAATTCAGTTGATCTACTTAGTTTTAGCTTAATACTAATTACTTTTTGATACTTCATGCTGTTTTACTTCTCCAAATTGGAGCACATTCTTTCTCAAATTTCAGCACACCATAGTCTCCTCTATCTTAAATAGATATCTCCATTTATATGAAGCCATATAATAATATAATAATAGTATAATAACTGCTGGAGATCCAACCAGTCCATCCTAAAGGAGATCAGTCCTGGGTGTTCGTTGGAAGGACTGATGCTGAAGCTGAAACTCCAGTACTTTGGCCACCTCATGTGAAGATTCATTGGAAAAGACCCTGATGCTGAGAGGGAGTGGGGGCAGGAGGAGAAGGGGACGACAGAGGATGAGATGGCGGGATGGCATCACCGACTCGATGGACAAGAATTTGAGTAAGCTCCGGGAGTTGGTGATGGACAGGGAGGCCTGGAGTGCTGCGGTTCATGGGGTCGCAAAGAGTCAGATGCGGCTGAGTGACTGAACTGAACTGAACTGAACTGCTGGTGATGTATTGACATGTATATATTCTATATGTATGTATGCTTCGGTGGGTTGTCAATATTTTGTGTGTGTTTAAGATCTTTTCTTCATCTCCTTAAGAAGAAGAGACTATTCTATAAATACCTGTATCCTGAGCACTTGGTAGAGTATTTTATATAAGTTTCTGGTGAATTGATTAATCTTTTCTCACCAAGAAAGTTTTATGAATGATTAATTATAAGGCAAGTGAAATATGTGCAAGAAAAAACTAGAGTGTATGAGTTTCTCTTTAACAATAAGTAACAAAATATTATATTGTTCATCAATTATTTGTATTGGAATGAACTGAGATTTAAAATTTGAGAACTATTTCACTAATTTCTATTTAAGATGCATTTTCTGAGCATCTACTCTGTGACTCTTGGGTCTAACACTGAAGTTATGAGTCTCTGTTCCTGGTGGCTCAGATGGTAAAGAATCTGCCTGAAATACTGGAGACCAGGGTCCTATCCCTGGGTTGGGAGGATCCCCTGGAGAAGGGAATGGCTGCCCACTGCAGCATTCTTGTCTGGAGAATTCCGTGGACCACAGGAGCCTCTGGGTTTCAGTCCATGGGTTCTCAAAGAGTCAAACATGACTGAGCGACTAACACTTTCACTTTTTCACTTACCTGGGTGGTTGAGAGCACAGTTTGTTTGTTTGTTTGGTTTTTGTTTTTTTAATAATAAAGAAACTTGGCCTTAACTCTTTGACATACCATGTTTTCTTTGTGACCTTTTACAGTTGCTTCACACTTTGTTTTGATTTCCTCATTTGTAAAACAGAGTTATTAATATGTATCTCAGAGGGTTTTTATGAGGATTAAATGTGGTAGAGTATGTGTAACAAGTATAATGCTTTTGCAGAGCTTTCTGGCATGGACCCCCTTGTTGGTAAGCTAAATCAGCCTTTTATAGTATCTTCTTTACTATGAGAATAAACTATGAGGCTGGATTTGGGAGGAAAGAGGCTGTGTAAATTATTTTGTGGTAGGTGTTAGTCACTCAGTCATGTCTGACTCTTTGGGACCCCATGGGCTATAACCTGCCAGGTTCCTCTGTCCATGGAATTCCAGGCAAGAAGAGTGGAGTGGGTTACCATTTCCGTCTCCAGGGGATCTTCCAGCCCCAAGGATCGAACCCAGGTCTCCTGCATAAAAGGCAAATTTTTTACTCTCTGAGCCCTTTTTGTGATAAGCAGAATTCTAGAGATTCCACCTCTCATAATTTCACCTTCTGCTTATTCAATCAAGCACTTACCTAGGTACTGTTGTGAAGGGACTTTGAAAATACAATTAAGATTAAAAAGTTTAAAATAGGGAGATTCCCATGAATCATCCAGGTGGACACAGTCTACTCAGTTGTGCCTTTAAAATGAGAGAAATTTTCCTGGCAGAGTTAGGAGAAATGTGGCAGAGTGAGTGAGAGTGAGTGAAAGTTGCTTAGTCGTGTCTGACTCTTTGCGACCCCGTGGACTACACAGTACATGGAATTCTCCAGGCCAGAATACTGGAGTGGGTTTCCTTTCCCTTCTCCAGAGGACCTTCCCAACCCAGGGATTGAGCCCAGGTCTCCCATATTACAGGTGGATTCTTTACTAGCTGAGCCACAAGGATACTGGAGTGGGTAGCCTATTCTTCTCTAGTGGATCTTCCCCACCCAGGAATCGAACTGGAAGGAAGCGGAAGTAAGATGAGGCAGAAAGGAATGTCAAAGAGATTTGAAACATGGAAAGAGCGAGACCCGTTTCTTACTGGCTTTAAAGAGAGAGGAAAAGGACAATAAAACAAGGACTGTGGATGCCTTCTAGAACACAATGGCCATCAAAGAAACAGGGACCTTAGTCTTACAATTGCAGGAAACTGAATTTTGCAATACTGTAAATGAACTTTTGAGTAGATTCATTCCTACAGACTCCACAAAGGAATGTAGATCTGCTAACAACTTGATTTTGAACTTGTGAAACCCAGAGAGTAGAATCATTCTGTACCCTGAATTTTGACTTGCAGAATTTGTAATTGGTCATGTTTTAGCTACTAAATTTGTGATAATTTGTAATGACAACAGAAAACAGCTAATACCATTTCTTTTACAATTTTAATTTTTACTTGTTTTTAATACAGACATTCAGTTGAATTTTGTATAATGATCTTATATTTCATTTGTTAATTAATTTCATTTGTTAATGAATTTTGCTAAATTCATCTGTTAATTTGGATTTTTTTAAGGAATACATTTATTTGCTTATAAAGGACAATTCTATTTATTTATTTTTTAAATATGAAGCTTTTTATTATTTGCTTTGTCTTATTGGGCTATCTAGAGCTTTCTACTATACACAGAATAGAATTGTTGAAAAAGACATTACTTTTTCTCTCACAAATAGATTCTCAATATTTCATCATTAAATGCAATACTTGATGTGGGTGTTCTAAATTCCTATCAGACTGAAAATAAATTCTCTCTCTTTTTCCTATAAATTCTTACATAAACTGATCAAATATGTTATCTGCATCTTTGACATAACTTCTCCTTCTTTTTGGTGGGAAAGGAAATCTTGCCTTATTCAGGAGGCTGACAACCCGGGAAGGAGGCAGACTCATAATGACAACTAACTCCTTGGCAGGACTGTTTGATTTTTTTCTTTTTTTTGTTAATGTGGCCAATTATATTCATTAATTTCAAAGTAGTTTTTCATGTTTACACCCTCAAATAAATAAATTAGTAAGTTATTTACTATCATTTATTATTGCTAGATTTTAAAAACTGTATTTCAATGAATATATGTGTTATTGCTCTGTAATTCTCTTTGTTGTGATGTTTTCAGGTTCTGGTGGAAAAGCCATGGTAGTTTGATAAAATAAGTTCTCTTTTTCCAGTCTCTTACACAGTTTATGTCAAATTGGTATTATAATATTCTTTGGTAGAATTCACTTTTGTTTGATGATATTATCTTGCCTTGTGATTTCCTTTATGGAATTTGAGAAATAATGTTTAAATCTCTTTAATTTCAAATTGATAATTTCCAATATTAATTTCTGTAAAAGAGGATATATAGTAATGTTTCCTTTTAATTTTTGATAATGATAATTCACAGTCATGTTATTTGTGTCTGATAAGTCTTCCCTGGTGTTTATAAATTTGCTCTGTTGTTGCTCTTTCTTATAGATTTGTTTTCTATTTCATTATTTTTGTCTCTTATTCATTATCTACTTAAAATATTCTTTGAGCTTAATGTGTTATTCTCTTACTAATTTCATGTAGTAGATGCTCACATCATTATATTCAGCCTTTGTTCACTTCCAGGGCTTCCCTGGTGGCTGAGATGGTAAAGAATCTACCTGCAATGCAGGAGACCGGGGTTTGATACCTGGGTCGGAAGATCCCCTGGAGAAGGGAATGGCTAGCTACTCATTCCAATATTCTTGCCTGGAAAATTGATGGAGTCTGGCGAGCTAGAGTCCATGGGGTCATAAAGAATCAGACCAGCTGAACAACTAACACATTCACTTTCATTCTCTTCCAATATATGCATTTAAGATTATAGTGGCCCCTCTAAATATAGTTTAGCTGCATCTCAGAAATTTCAATATGCATTATTATTATTGTTATTATAAATTTAAAATATTTTCAAAATTTGTTATCATTTATTTGCATTTTGCTAGATTTTAAAACTGTGTTTCTATGCCATCTGTTCAATTGAATGTGTAATACTGAATTCCCAAACTTCTTAGGATTCTTCACCTGTTAGCTACAATTTTGACTCTTGCACTGAGAAATGTCAGTTATCATAAGGAGAAAAATAGCCTCAAATGCCAGGCTCATCTCTTTTGGCCTCACTCAAATTTTGGATCTGTTTCTGCAAATTTTCACTCTAGCTATTGTAGGTCATTCTTAGAGATTTTCATAATTCTCTGTTTTCAATTTGTTATTGTTACTAATATTGTTGTCATTTTTTCACTTTAGTATTTTGTCTAATACTAGTTACACATTTCCAGAAGTATGTATTTTCTAACCTTCATTTACTTCATTTAACAAAAAGACAATGTTTAGATGAGACTGGCTCAAATTCTTGCTTTTCTTACTGTGGAGGGGAAAAGTTCTTTCCTTCCCTCCAGTTAGCTTTCAGAATTAAAATTAAAACAATTTCCAGCTACTCAGTTGAAAATAAATTGAGAATCTTACATAGAAGTATTGGGAAATCCAACCTGATCTGAAATTCTGTTTCTTTCTATCTAATCTAGCATTCTCAGATTTCATGCACACACTTGCTAGATTTTTGTCCAACATAAATGATTAAGTTACTTAAATTCTTTTGACATATAAGCTTTATTATCATGACCTTAAGTGTATATTTACCTCCTGGGACATGTAGAAAGCAGATTCTATTTAAATTTCTAGGAAAAATGGAATATGATATATGGAGTAAACAAGATAACTCACATATACTTAAAAAAGAACTATTTTGGTTACCTTCCTTCAGGTAAAATCATTATTGTACTGTCAGCCAAAGCAGGAATATCCCATCAGACAGATGTTCTGAGAGATTGAGAGATATTCTGAGAGAGAGAGAAGATGAGGGATTGTTTCTATAGACAAGTAGAGTTTACATGTTTGGAATACTCAGAGCCATTTAAAATTATTTCAACTGACCTCCTTCCAATTTTCAGGTTTCTACTCTGCATGAATGAGAGCCCTAACTCTTAAGTAGCAAATTTAACCTATGTTCTAATTTAGGAACTTTTGTTGTTGTTTAGTTGCTAAGTTATGTCCGGCTCTTTGCGACCCTATGGATGCAGCACATCAGGCTTCCCTGTCTTTCACTGTCTTCCAGAGTTTGCTCAAACTCATGTCCATTGAGTCAGTAATACTATCAAACCATCTCATCCTCTGCACCCCCTTTCTCCCCCTCCCCTCAATCTTTCCCAACATCAGGGTCTTTTTTTCAATGGAATGTAGGAACTTACAGGATATATTCAACTAATTTTAATGGTCTGACATGTTTGCCAATTCTGGTAAGTTTTTTAAACTGAATAAAATTTACAATTTGTAGAATGGTTCCAGATCACCAAACTTGGACAAAAAAGGAGATTTTTCCAAGCTATCCCTAAACCAGTGAAGATTGATAGCTTACCTAAAATTAGCTTGGCATGTTAGATATTTAGGTAGGAACAGTCTCAAGAAAAGGCTATCAGTCAAAATGCCGGTGACATAAACAATATTGAAATAAATAGCTGATGAGGCACACTCTGTTGAAATAAATATTCACTTCACTGCAATATGCCTCATCAGCCATTTATTGCAATACTATAGAAGTGTGTAGTATAAATGATAAAGTTTATAATAGGTTGTTATTAATCAACCTTATAAAAATATAAATTACATATTTGCTATGATAGGTCTTATAAATGAGTAAATATATGTATATATTATGAGAGATAAGTATTTGTGATCTGAAACACTTTTGAAACTCTGAGTTAAGCAATGTATTATCACCTAGAATGAAGATATGGTCTATAATTGAATTTTATTAGTTTCTTTATCAGTGGTTCTAATGATACAGGATACACACTATCTTTACAGCTATAGTCTTCCAGAAGCATCATATTGTATTGGTAATTGACTGTGGACAAAATAACCAATCTAGCACCACAAGATTTTGTGTTTTATTCTCCCAGCAGCAACAACAAAAATCACTTTAACCATGACCTTTTAAAAATCCTTTTATTTTGTGGCCATTTGAATATCTACATTTTTTCAGACTTTGATATATTAATGGTATAGTAGAATAAACTCTGAATGCAAAGATACAGATTCAAGTCTTGGATCTCCAGTTTATTGACATAAAAGAAAAAATCATTTGACTTCTCTGGGTCTTAGATTTCTCACATGCAAATGAAAGGGGACAATTAGATACTCCTCAGATATGTGCTAAAGCTAATGTACTGTAATTCTGATTGATTTTAAAAATATATCCTTTCAGAAATTTGCCTTAAATGTCACTGTAGTGTTTCATAAAAAACCTAAGAAAAAACAAGAGAAAAATCTTTCTCTCAGATCTATATTAGGATAAAGATTATCTTCCACTTAAAAGAAAAAAAACTGAAACATAGAAGTATTAGAAATTAATTTCATTTTTACAAATAGTATTAGACAATTGAAAGCCCCTGCAAACAACATATGATTCCTATAAGATAGAAAATATAAATAAGTTTAACTCAGAAGTGCAGGATTAGAATTCCAAGGGGTTCGGTTCAGTTCAGTTCAGTTCAGTTCAGTTGCTCAGTCGTGTCTGATGCTTTGTGACCCCATGAATTGCAGCACGCCAGGCCTCCCTGTCCATCACCAACTCCCGGAGTTTGCTCAAACTCATGCCCATCGAGTTGGTGATGCCATCCAGCCATCTCATCCTCTGTCATCCCCTTCTCCTCCTGCCCCCAATCCCTCCCAGCATCAGGGTCTTTTCCAATGAGCCAACTCTTCGCGTGAGGTGGCCAAAGTACTGGAATTTCAGCAGTACTATTCATTATTTACGTAGAACACCTTTTAGGTTTTTTAAATTTTAAAAGATTGAAAATGCATAATATTAGTATGAGTTTAGAGACTGAGGCATATTAATGTACAGAGCACTAATCCTTGAAGGACAGAATTTGTTTTAAAGTTATTTTAAAATTTAAATGTACATTTCCTTTGATTATTTTTACATCTAGGATTTTTATTCACAGGACCCATGTCCACAAAGTTGTATAAATATGGATGTTCTTTCCACTATTGTTGAGGAAAATCAAACAAACAGAGAAAAGAAAGATTTAAATAAAACAAAAAAAAGCAAATGAATTACAAGAAATTAAATTTCTAGCAGTAGGGATCTGATTGCATAGCGGATACAATATTATACAAGTATATGAAATCATGGGCTTCCCTGGTGGCTCAGATGGTAAAGAACCACAAATGCACAATTATTCCACCATCAAAAAGGTAAAAGGAGTCAAAATATGTGTATGGAAATGGGCAGATTTACAAGATATACCATATTTCTTCAATTTTAAGATACATCTTTGCACATACTGAAATACCTGAAATCTAGATAATGTCAAAATCCTATTTTCCAAGGGAAGGTTTGGTGCATTTATATGACTTGCACAACAAAACACCAGGCTCAAACTTTGGAATGATGGTCAGCTGCCTGGAAATGAAAGCTGGAAAGCTACATGTAAGCCATTGAAATTAGAACACTCCTTCACATCATATAAAAAATAAACTCCAAATGTTTTAAAGAGGTAAATATAAGACGTGACATCATAAAACTCCTAAAAAAGAGAACGTAGGTAAAACATTTCCTGATGTGAATCATAGCAATATTTTCTTAGATTAGTTTTCCAAGGCAAAGGAAATAAAAGCAAAAATAAACAAATGGAGCCTAATCAAACTTGAAATCTTTTGCCCAGCAAAGGAAACTATCAACAAATGAAAAGAGAACTTACAGAATGGGAGAAAATATTTGCAAGCAATGCAACTGACAAGAGGCTAATATCCAAAATATACAAACAATTAATACAACTCAATATCAGAAAAACAAACAAGCCAATTAAAAAATGGGCAGAAAACCTAAACTGACATTTCTCCAAAGAAGATATCCAGATGGCTCTTATGTTTTTTATGGCTTCTTTTAAGAATTGCTAAATCAAGCACTTGAAAGAACAAATGCTAATACTGTGAGAAAAAATTACAGACTTTGGTGGCTGCAAATTTAAAAGTAATTTCAAGTGGGTGGTTTTGGAATATGAAATTGTAGGATATCTTAGAGAATCAAGTTTTCCCTTTTTAATGTATGCACAAAATAGTCTATAAAAACACGTGTCTTGTTAAAACTAAAAGAACACAGTTTTGTTTAAATTCTAAATGATAAAAGCATCATGTTATAGTTTCACTGGTAGTATTTTTCTTTTCTCTTAGAACTTTAAATAATGGTGCATCTTCTAATAGATGATGTCTTAGAGTGAATAAAATATGGTATTGTTAAGTGAAACAAAAGGATAATAGAAAACAGGGAAACCATATATTCTTATTTCTGTGGGAAAGAATTAAAAGAGAATTGACTTTTGTGTTCATATCCATGGAAAGTATCTGGAAAAATACAACAGAAACTTAAAAATGTGGACGAGGACACAGAGCCTGAGTAGAAAGTGGGGGTTTTTTCATTAAACTTCCTTTTATCTTTTTTTTTTTTTGCCATATGAAATTTTCATAACAATGAAATCAAATTATCTTCACACAACTACAGAAAGTGTTGAATGAAGCCCAGCAATATAAAAAGTATTGATAAGACTGCCAAATGATTACAGTTATAAAACTTTGCAAAGCATTTCTTATATTTCCACACTTTTATATCTTCAGCTTCTACTCCTGGAAAAGTTAGAAAAGGATGCATTAATACTTAAGTAAATATCCTTTTTGGACTCTGTGGGAGAAGGCGAGGGTGGGATGTTTCGAGAGAACAGCATCGAAACATGTATATTATCTAGGGTGAAACAGATCACCAGCCCAGGCTGGATGCCTGAGACAAGTGCTCGGGCCTGGTACACTGGGAAGACCCAGAGGAATCGGGTGGAGAGGGAGGTGGGAGGGGGGATCGGGATGGGGAATACATGTAAATCCATGGCTGATTCATGTCAATGTATGACAAAAACCACTACAATATTGTAAAGTAATTAGCCTCCAACTAATAAAAGTAAATGAAAAAAAAAATACTTAAGTAAAATTTCATACATTACAATTTTCCTCTCCATTTTATCTCCTTTTTATTTCACAGTTTGCCCACCTCATTGATGTTCCATGATCATTTGACTATTGCCATTTCTCATATGGAAATATTAAGTAGGATGATAGGTGTGACTCACTATTCACTCAATATTCACTCAAAAGACAGTTGAAAGATGAATTTTTCTCAGCACCCTTTGGACCAAACTCAAAATAAGAAATATTCAATTTTCAATAAATGAATTACTATTACCAGGCCATGGATATGCTTACAAAGCAATGATTTACACAAAATGAAGTAATTAAAATGACAATTCTCATTTATGAACAATTGGACAAATATGAATCTGATAAACCATATTTGTAAGCAGTATCATTTATACTAAAAAAGTATTGTTTATTCCTTCTAAATTGTTAAGAAGACATATGTGGCTAAGTATCAGTTCAGTTCAGTCGCTCAGTTGTGTCCAACTCTTGGTGACCCCATGAATCACAGCATGCCAGGCCTCCCTGTCCATCAGCAACTCCCAGAGTTCACCCAAACCCATGTCCATCAAGACAGTGATGCCATCCAACCATCTCATCCTCTGTTGTCCCCTTCTCCTCCTGCCCTCAAAACACCCAGCATTAGGGTTTTTTCAAATGAGTCAGCTCTTCACATCAGGTGGCCAAAGTATTGGAGTTTCAGCTTCAACATCAGTCCTTCCAATGAACACCCAGGACTAATTTCCGTTAGGGTGGACTGGTTGGATCTCCTTGCAGTCCCAGGGACTCTCAAGAGTCTTCCCCAACACCACAGTTCAAAAGCATCAATTCTTCGGAGCTCAACTTTCTTTATAGTCCACCTCTCACATCCACACATGACCACTGGAAAAACCATAGCCTTGACTAGACGGACCTTTGTTGGCAAAGTAATGTCTCTGCTTTTTAATATGCTGCCTAGGTTGGTCATAACTTTGTTTCCAAGGAGTAAACATCTTTTAATTTCATGGCTGCAATCACCATCTGTAGTGATTTCTGCCCAGAAAAATAGTTAGTCACTGTTTCCACCGTTTCCCCATCTATTTCCCATGAAGTGATGGGACCGGATGCCACGATCTTAGTTTTCTGAATGTTGAGCTTTAAGCCAACTTTCTCACTCTCTTCTTTCACTTTCATCAAGAGGCCTTTTAGTTCCTCTTCACGTTCTGCCATAAGGGTGGTGTCATTTGCATAGCTGAGGTTATTGATATTTCTCCCGTCAATCTTGATTCCAGCTTGTGCTTCCTCCAGCCCAGCGTTTCTCATGATGTACTCTGCATATAAGTTAAACAAGCAGGGTGACAATATACAGCCTGACGTACTCCTTTTCCTATTTGGAACCAGTCTGTTGTTCCATGTCCAGTTCTACCTGTTGCTTCCTGACCTGCATATAGGTTTCTCAAGAGGCAGGTCAGGCGGTCTGGTATTCCCATTTCTTTCAGAATTTTCCATAGTTTATTGTGATCCACACAGGGAAGGACTTTGGCATAGTCAATAAAGCAGAAATAGATGTTTTTCTGGAACTGTCTTGCTTTCAATGATCCAGTGGATGTGGCTAAGTATATTATTTCCTTATATATTAACTTAATAATGTGAACCACATATCTAATATAAAGTGATTTTTTAAGAATCCAATGCTGCACATCAATACTGGTTCTTCATTAGAGTAGGAACTTTTTATATTTATGAAAATATTGATGAGAAAATATGATTTCTGTAATCTGTATAATGCCAATAACTTTGAATCAAGTGCTTTAACATAAATACATTTTGAATTCTAATTTCTATGTGAAGGCTTTTATTAAATGACTTCTAGGTAGTATTTGTCATAAGTATGTCTTCCTGAAAGATAAAAACCTGGCTTCTTCACCAAAGTAAGTCATCTCCACTAACATTGTAAGTCAGAGTCCATTTGTCACAAGATGAACTTTCCATATACTAGATTAAGAAACCTAGTTTTGTGTAAGATCATTGAGAGCATTGAGCAACATATTCAGCTTCTGATTTATTAAATTAAAATACACATAAAACTATAAAGAGAATATTAAAACAGTAGTATATCCATGTGTAGAAGGAAATGGCAACCCACTCCCATACTCTTGCCTGGAGACTTCCGTGGACAGAGGAGCCTGGTGGGCTGCTGTCCATGGGATCGCACAGGGTCGGACATGACTGAAGCGACTTAGCATGCATGCATGCATTGGAGAAGGAAATGGCAACCCACTCCAGTGTTCTCGCCTGGAGAATCCCAGGGATGGGGGAGCCTGGTGGGCTGCCGTCTATGGGGTCACACAGAGCCAGGCACAGCAGCAGCAGCAGCAGTATATCCATGATAGAATATAAAATGCTTGTTACTTGTCAACAGATTGTTAAATAGAAAGCATGTAATTTCCAAGGATGCATCATCCTTAAAGATAAGCACTTAATATAATAATTCCTAATGTCTAATCAGAGAGGGAAATGGCAACCCACTCCAGTATTCTTGTCTAGAAAATCCCGTGGACAGAGGAGCCTGGTGGGCTGCTGTCCATAGGGTCACACCGAGTCAGACACGATTGAACCGACTTAGCACGCATGCATGCATTGGAGAAGGAAACGGCAACCCACTCCAGTATTCTTGCCTGGAGAATCCCAGGGATGGGGGAGCCTGGTGTGCTGCCATCTATGGGGTCATAAAGAGTCAGACATGACTGAAGCGACTTAGCAGCAGCAGCAGCAGCAGCAGCAATGTCTAATCAGATTTTTTAATTTATGTATTAATTTACAAATCATTATTAAATTGTTATAAAATCACCAAAGATTTTATTTTGTAAATATAATGTCATTATACTCTGGAAACAGTGTTTAGACTCATATCATAATAACCCATGGTTGATTAAAAATAATGGATACAATGAATCTTTGTAATTCTTTATACCAGTGACAGCTTAAAAACATGCTATGAAATAGGTCTTCTTACTAGTTAACTTAAATTTAGTACATATTTGAAAGAGAGACAATGTTGAGAAATGCTTGTCCTTTATGTGTATGCTAATGCAGAAAGTAAGACCAGTTCAATAAAGGTTTAGTAAATTATATTCAATAAAATAAAAGAAATATGAAATTTGGCATATGAAATAGTAACTTTATATTTTCAATTTTACAGTCAAATGATAACATCTAAAGTAAAAATATTCAAGAAATAGTAGAATTAGTAAACTATTTAGAAACATGAAGAACCAAAACCGAACACCAAAGCAAATATGTGGGAAATTTGTTTGCAAACACTTTCATCAGTGTAGTTTTCTAAGGTAGCAGTGTTGTCTCTAATTGAAGCACTAAACTTCCGGCACTCTTTTTCTTTTTTTGCCATTATGCTAAGGATATATAATTTCTGCTGATTTAAGTATCTTATGTCAGGGCAGTAAGTATGCAATTAGCTTTAGTTTAAGTGATAGCAGCACGCTATAAATAAGATTCTTAATTGTGTTTGCAAGATTAAAATTCAGCCTCATTGTTTGTTCCCTTTATTTCTTTGGTGGCATTGTGGTATATTCGCATTGCTACCTCTAAATGAATGTCAACTTGTTTTACCTCGACTGCAGCCGATCGATACTTCATTAGGCTGAATTGTCTTGTGTCCATGCAACCTTGAAGCTGTGGCTTAATTACCACCCGTATTATGCAGTGGCTCAGAGAGCTGCACTCAACTGTGTCAGTTTTGAAAAAAAAATTTTTTTTTAAGCAATAGTGTTACCTATATCTTGGGAAAAATGACCAGTTGGTTTGAAAGATAGTAATATTTGATAAATGAAGCATTACAGATTTTTAAAAAATTCATTGAAATACACAAAAATAACACAAGTATAATATCAATTTTGAAACTCCTGGTATTTGACAAAACTCTTTGAAAGGAAATACAATTTTCATGATCAAGCCATTGTGCAGTTAAGATAATTTAAAACTAATGACAAAATTGCATTCATATGAAAGAGAGAAGAGGGGAAAGTGCAGTCAAATGGCAATCATGACAAATGACATCTCTTGTCCAAGAGTCATTTTTCCTCACTAGACTGATTTGTCATCCTCACTTTTGACATTTTTCATCCTGCTATGAAATCACACTGACAGAATAAGATATTTCTAGACTTAACAGCAGGCCATAGAAGATGGTTTCGTGCTTCCATTTATTTTTTGGTTGGCTGTTTCAACTTTTATTTTCAAGCAGCTAAAATCTGGACATACAAAACTTTGTTCTAACAAAATACTGTCAGTTAAACAACTCCATGGAAGAAGGCTATTTTAAAATAAAATGTGAAATGATATGTAATAGTACTTAATTGACAATAAATCTCTCTACTGGTCACATTTAAAATGTACCAAAATACCCAAAATTTTGTTTGGCTCGGTGTTTGATGAATCAAGTAACAGTTCCAGCAGTTTATGCCAAAGTTTTGAAATTGGAATAATCCCATGGAAAAATAATCAAAACAAGGAGATTGTTCATCACCTCACAGAGCCACTACATTTAGATGGGAAATTGGCCTTAGAATTTGTATTAGTTTCCTAGGGCTATCATAATAGTTACCACAGACTAACAGCTTAAAACAATGAAATGTTATTGTCTCACAATTCTAGAGGCTCACGATTCTAAATCACATGTTGGCAGGGCTATTTGGCCTCTCAAACTTGTGGAGGAATATTCCCTTGCCTCCTTCTAGCTTCTGGTGGGTTGCCACATCTTTGGCATTCCTTTGCCTGCATACCTCCCATCTTTCCACAGCCCTGGGAGAAATTTAGGCTCAAGACAGTTTCCTGAGCTTAATTTTAAGATGGGGCTTCTTTCTTCCTCTTTTCTTTGCTCCTGTCTTCCTTCCATCTTTCCATCTTTTTCCCCTTCCTTTCCTCCTTTGAGACACATTTACTGAACAACTACTGTATACCAGAAAAATTAAGCTAATATTTAGGGACATTTGAATCCATGGATATTTACCCTTAAGTTCATCACAGTTTAGTTTACAGCTGAGGAGTGGGAGCAAAGATTGTGAAGAGAGGAGTTAGGAGAATTTGCTAAGTGTAAGAGAACTAACATTTGTTTTCTATTTTAAGAAGTCATATGATAATTTCTAAAGAATAAAAGTTTCAAAGAATAATAGAGTTAGTAGACTATTTAGAAACTTGAAGAGCCAAAACCAAAAGAGACAGATGAGTTGAAATTGGTTGACACTGGGGAACACAGGTGAAGCAGGAGAATATTACTTTGCACTGAAGTCATTTGAAATGCAAATTTATATGCATCCTACTTTGAAAGCAATAATAATAAAAGTTAGTAGTTCACAACCTTGGGATTTCCCTGGTGAAATTCAAATCTAGCCCTCAGACACGGAGGAGAAGAGAATGAAGAAAGAGGCAGACCACTCCAGGTTGGTCGTCGTTGTTGTTGTCACTAAGTCATGCCCAACTCTTTGCAGCCCCATGGACTGCAGCACTCCAGGCTTCCCTGTCCTTCACTATCTCCCAGAGTTTGCTCAAACTCATGTCCACTGAGTGAGTAATATCATCAAACCATCACATCCTCTGTACCTCCCTTCTCCTCCTGCCCTCAATCTTTCCCATCATCAGTGTCTTTTCCAATGAGATGGCTGTTTGCATCAGGTGGTCAAAGTATTGGATCTCCAGCATCATTCCTTCCAGTGAATATTCAGGGTTGGTAAGTGGCAGTTTTAATCAGCAAGGGGATTCATGAGGCTTGTTTTGGGTGGCTGCAAGATAACTAGATCTCCAGACTTGTATATCAGCATTTTAAACATATAGAGAGAGGCTTTAACTGGGTCAGCCATGAATTCAGTCCAGATGCTTTCAAACATCACATTACTGTCTCAAGGCTGTGAGCTCGAAATGGCTCCTTGTGTGGGAATAGAGTTAACTGGTAAAACATACATTCCAAGGACAGAGGAGGAGGTCTCAGGCTGCCCAGATGTAGCTCTGGGGTCAACCAACCATCATATCTTCTCGATGACCTCCTCCAACAAATGTAAAAATTCTGTATATGAATCACTATAGAGCAAACAGGAAGATCTAATTGAGTCTTCCTAGCTGGGGAGGGGGAAAGTTTTCACCATCTGGGAGCAGGTTGTCAGCAGAGCCTTTTCTGAGGGAAGTGGCATTTGAACTGAGATGGGAAGGATGAAAGAACCAGCTCTGTCAAAAGTCAAAAAGAAGTCTCAGAATAGATACCAGTAAATGCAAAAACCCTGTGACTACAAAGAGATGGAATTGTAGGTGGGGAGTAAAAGAATACGCAAGGGGACCTAAAGCAAGCAGAGGGACAGGGGAGAGAGTTTCTAGATGAGCTTATAAATGTAGGTGGGGCAAGACGGTTTAGGGTGTTGCTGTTTATATTGAGGAACTTTATCTGAAAATCAAGAGGAAGTCATCAAAAGACTGTAAATTAGGGACATATAGTGATCAATCAGAGTCTTATTAAAAAATAAATAAATAAAAGACCCTGGAAGCGGGATGATTCAGGAAGTTGTTATTGTGTTTTAGGGTAGAGGTGATGGTGCCTAAACCAGGTTTGTGTTAACGGAGATTTAGAAAAGTAGTCAGATTTAAGCTCTATTTTGGAGGTAGGAATTTCTGTCAGGGCTGCAGAAGAAACACAGATGAAAAAAAGATGAGAGCTAAAAGTGAGGGAGTGGTTGAGACAGCAAAGGATGTCCAGATTCAAAAGACATTTTGGAAAGTGAATTTATAGAACCTGGTGACTAATCAGATATTGAAAATAAATGTGAAAGTAGAGGATGACACAGATGTTCCTAGCTTTGGACCTTTGTAGGGGCAAGGCTACTGCCCCTTCTTGAAATATTAGAAAAGACTGGGAAAAAGTTGGAAGGCACTTTCTTAATAAAAAAGCAATTATTTCTCTAGGAATATTTTGACACTGGGGAGTGCTGAGGGCATGCAGTAATTTTTGGAATCATTCTACAGCTTTCAAATGAAACTGTCAAAAACGATTTTGCTTAAATTTGGTGTCCTTAGACTAGATTAAGTGTCCAGGTTGTTAAAATATTATATAGCAGTAGGACTACTGGTCTCAAAGGCTCATGAAATTAGAATCAGCATGTCAGACTTTTTTCTTAGTTCATATAATCTAGTTGTGTGCTCTTTTCTAGTAATTATTCTCCAAACCTAACTTTTTTGCAATATTCTTCTCTATTTGAGCCTCTCACTTCATCCATCCCCAGGGAGTGTAGCATCTTAAATTTTGATTCTTGGGGTCTTTCCCCTCTTCAATATGGACCATACACAGTAGGCAATTCACTTCACTGTTAAACATCTTTCATCCATTGAATGCTGAGACAGGCGCTGCAGTTGTTCATGAAATTCCTTTCTTTCTCTCCCCACCCCCCAGTTTCATTGAGATATAATGTAAATACAGCACTGTATAAGTTTAAGAGATAGAGTGTAATGATTCTACTAACACACAACATGAAATGATTGCTGCAAGGTTTAGTGAACATCCTTCATTTCAAACTGATACACCATTTAAAAAAAAGAAAAAATGCACAAATTTTTCCTTGTGATAAGAATGTTTAGGATTTACTCTCTTAACAACTTTCATGTGTAACCTTTACCAGTGTTAATGAGCTTCATTATGTAGTATACTATATCACTGTGTGTGAGCTAAGTGGCTTCAGTCATGTCCCACTCTTTGCGACCCCATGGACTGTAGCCCACCAGGCTCCTCTGTCCATGGGACTCTCCAGGCAAGAATACTGGAGTGGGTTGCCATGCCCTCCTCCTAGGATTCTTCCTGACCCAGAGATCAAACCCACATCTCAGTCTGCTGCACTGGCAGACAGTTTCTTTACCACTAGAACCACCTGGAAGCTGACATTACATCACTACAACTTGCTAAACTTAAAATGGAAGGTTTATACCTTTTGACTGCCTTCATCTAATTCTCTCTTTTTCTACCTCCTGCCTTTGGGAGCCACAAATCTGGTCTTTTATCTATCAGTTTGTGTTTTTTTTTTTTTTTTTTTTGAAGTTAATTGACGGACAGCACTGTGTTAGTTCCTGGTACATGGCATAGGGATTCAATATTTCTATACATTTCAAAATGATTACCACCATAAATTCAATTATAGCATCACCATGCAAAGTGAAAGTGAAAGTGTTAATCACTCGATGGTGTCCGACTCTTTGCAATCCCATGGACTGTAGCCTACCAGGCTCCTCAATCCATGGAATTCTCCAGGCAAGAATACTGGAGTTGGTTGTCATTTCCTTCTCCAGGGGATCTTCCCGACCCAGGGATTGAACCCTGATCTCCCACATTGCCGGCAGACTCTTTACTGACTGAGCCACGAGGGAAGACGCACCATGAAAAGATGTTACATCAGTTCAGTCGCTCAGTCATGTCTGACTCCTTGTGACCCCATGAATCGCAACACGCCAGGCCTCCCTGTCCATCACCAACTCCTGGAGTTTACCCAAACTCATGCCCATGGAGTAGGTGATGCCATCCAGCCGTCTCATCCTCTGTTGTCCCCTTCTCCTCCTGCCCCCAATCCCTCCCAGCATCAGGGTATTTTCCAATGAGTCAACTCTTCGCATGAGGTGGCCAAAGTATTGGAGTTTCAGCTTCAGCATTAGTCCTTCCAATGAACACCCAGGACTGATCTCCTTTAGGATGGACCAGTTGGATCTCCTTGCAGTCCAAGGGACTCTCAAGGGTCTTCAACACCACAGTTCAAAAGCATCAATTATTTGACACTCAGCAATATATTCATCTCTCTGTACATTTCATACTCGTGACTTATTTATTTTGCAACTGCTAGTTTGTACTTCTTAAACTCCCTCTCCTATTCCCCACCCCTGCCACCCCCACTCCACTTCTTTCTGGCAACCACCATGGTGCGACTAACATCAAGGTGCATATCGCTTTTCTAAATAGTGCTCTTGGTTTCTTTGGATAAACACACAGAAGTGGGATTCCTGGATCATATGGTAATTCCATTTTACATTTTTTGAGGAGTTTCCATGCTGTTTTCTATAGTGGTTGCACCAATTTACATTCCAATCAACAGTTCATGAGGGTGTCCTTTTCTCCACACTCTGTCCAGAATATATTATTTGTAGAGTTTTTAATGATGGACATTCTGGCTGGTGTGAGGTGATAATACACTGTAGATTTGATTTGTGTTTCTCCAATAATCTGTGATTTTGTTGGTTTAGTTGCTGAGTCACGTCTGGCTCTTTTGCGACTCTATGGACTGTAGGCCTCCATGCTCCTCTGTCCATGGGATTTCCCAGGGAAGAATACTTGAGTGGGTTGTTATTTCCTTCTCCAGGGGATCTTCTCAATCCAGGGGTCAAAACTATTGGCAGGTGAATTACATACCACTGAGCCACCAGGGAAGCCCAATAATTAGTGATATTGAGCATCTTCTCATGTGCCTATTGGCCATCTGTATATCTTCTTTGCTGAAATGTCTGTTTAGGTCTTCTGTCTATTTTTTGACTGGGTTGTTTGGTTTTTGATATTAAGTCATATGAGCTGTTCAAATGAATATTTTGGATATCAATCCTTTGTCAGTAGCATCATTTGCAATTATTTTCTCTCAGTCTGTAGGTTGCCTTTGCATTTTGCTTATTATTTCCTAATCACTCTATGTCTTTTGATTGGCATGTTTAGTCTATTTACACTTAAAAAGATTGTTGATACATGTGTTTTTATTGCCGTTTTGTTAATTGTTTTGGGGTTGGTTTATTAGATAATGTTTTCTTTTTTCTTTTGGTCTCTTGTGATTTGATGACTAACTTTAATGTTATTTTTGGGGTCCTTTTTCTTTTTTTTGTGTGTATATATCTATTACAGATTTTGGTTTGTGTTTACCATGAGGCTTATATATAGTTATGTATATGTGTGTGTGTGTATATATATATGTGTGTGTGTATGTATATATATATATATACATATATATGTGTATATATATTATATATATAATATAATATTATATTATATATACATGTGCTTTTTTAAGTTGCTAGTATGTTAATTTCAAATGCATTTTAACAGACCAGCATTTGTCACCTGGGGCTTCAGGGGTCCTGAGGCTGTTGACATGCTGGTGGGTAGGGTCATGTTCCCACTCAACTAACTGCCTCCCTAGGATGTCCTAGGACTGGTGACGGTTGGCTTGTGCATAGGTTCAGGATCCAGCGCTAATAAGGATTTCAAATGGTGCTTACTGGCACCAGTGCCCTTATGGAGAACTGAACTCTCGAAAATGGCTGCTGCCAGTGTCTATGTCCCCAGGGAGAGTTTCAGTTGCCTCTTGCCTTTCCATGAAGCTCTCCAAGGTCAGCAGTTGAATCTGACACAAGTTCCTTTCAGCTCTGGATGTTGGAGACTGTGAGATTTTATGTGCAATCTTTAAGAGCAGAGTCTCTTTTCCCACTACTCTCTGGCTCTCTTGAACGTAAGCCCCACTGGCTTTCAAACCAAATATTCTGGGGGCTTGTCTCCCCGGCACAGGACCTCTGATGTGGGGCTCAGACCCATTGCTCCTTGGAAAGAAGCTGTAATAAAAATTATTCTCCCTTTTGTTGGGTGTCTACCCGAAGATATGGGGTTGACTATCTCTCAACTCAGTCCCTCCTACTCATCTCATTTTGGTTGTTTTCTATATCTCTATCTGTAGAAGATCTTTTCTGGTAAGTGCTGAACTTTTTAATTGATGATTGTTCTGCATGTATTTGTGATTTGGGTGTGCCCATGGAGTAGGTGAGCTCAGGTCTTCCTACTGGCCATCTAAATGGAGACTTCCTTCTAAATGGAGGGGACTGAGAAGCCATAAATAGACTAGTGTTTCTCAAAACTTCCTGTGAAATTCCTGATGGTGAATTATTGCTGTAGTTATTTTTTTCCCTGTAACTATGAAATGAGCTGTTGGAAAATAACCTCTATGTGTGTATGTATGTGTCTGTGTATGTGTGATTTTAATATGACTATTTTTGTTTATATTGTACTTATTGGAAACTGTTCACAGAGAAAGCAAAACGTCTGTGTTTGTTGAGCATCACTGCTCTTGTGTGGTATGTCCTGAAATGAAAGTTAAAGATGCTTAGCTCTAAAGTTCAGTTCCTCTTAAGTGAACAAGTTCTCTTTCCGAAATATTTTTACTTAAAAAAAAAAAATCAGATTGTAACACTTTTAGAGATAAATGGACCTTAAAGGGAAAATTCAGTTCTTCTAAGAATCAAACACTTATCTGACTGAAGCAACCATCTGCTTTATTCCATTGCTTATTTTTTTGCATCATTGATTTACACATAGACCTATTATGTATATACTCTGTGCCAAACTCAGTTATCATTTGAAGATGTGACTGTACACTACCTGGATTCTACTTTAGCATATTATTTCCCCTCTATTCTTAATCTTTGTCACTGAGTATTTAGGACTTATGGTATAAAAGGACTTAGTTGATTTGTCTTTTAAACTACATTTTTAAATTTCTCTTTTTGTTTCTGTGATGTTATCATATCTGATAATTACTTAACTGGTTTCATTAAAGTAAACACTAATTATATTTGACTTGTAACTCTGTTAGATTATATATTCTCAAAGAAAAGTCCACACCATTTAACCCCTCACTGTTTCTAGAACATCTTGTGCTGTGGATTTATTATTTGAATATGGAAATTGATTTTTTTCCCTTCCATCCTCCACAGTTGCTATCTTTTAACATTCAATGGTAGCATAGATATACCATATAAAAGTATTTCTTTTTCATAAAAATAGAGTCACACTTATAGATATCCCACTTCTGGTATCATTTCAAGCAGCATGAGTGAATTATCTGAGTCTATGTCTTATGCTGTTTTTTAGAATAAATATTCTAAAGTAAAAACAAATAAGTGGATTTTTTTATGACTTTGATAGGGTCTAATTATAGGAGAATAGAACAGAGTAAAGATACTAAATTTTTATGTTTGTTTTGTAATGTCAAGGAATGCTTTATAAGCATCAGTTTCTTTAAATTTCTTCTAGATGTTTTTGTCAAAATATAGAAAATCTAGCTGAAACTTTTTTATATTCCATTGACTTAAATAGTATATATTTTCAATTACATTGATTATTAGGTGAAATCTACTATTGATTCTAGTACTTAGGCTTTAAAACAAGAAAATCAATTCATATGCTCATTTGTATTGTTTTAGTTAAAGATCATCAAAGTTATTTGTCATGTTTGTGATTCAGTACTAAGCAATTCACTTTGAGATAAAATTATAAAAGATTTTCCTTTTTAAAAGGTTCTTGTCCAAACAATAACATATAGTGATACAGAAGCCTGTTGCTATGTCACGATGAGTTAGAAAAGTCAATGATTATTGAAACTATATGGTTACATGTTGAGTTTTTGAGTTGAATTTTGAGTTCATACCTTACCACAACAATCTCTTTGGGAATGTTCTGAGGTATGCATGCCTAGAGGAATGGTGAATGGCACTGCTGAAATTTTGCTAAGTCAAGCAAATTCACTCTCGACTGTCTCCCTGAAGCATCTGTGTTAGGGAAATTTCAAGTTCACTGGAACTGGACACAGGTAAGGAAAGTCTTAACAACAAGAGCATTTCCAGGTTTTTAAAATTTTTCCAGTGTTTAGAGGATAGCTTTGAAAGGTGGCTTTGAAAGATAGCTAATGTATTATCTGCTGTGTCACTAGTAACTTGCATTTAGTCAGTGCACAGTGAATACTGTTTCAATGAATGTGAAAGGAACATTCATAAAGCTTATTTACCATGAGCTCCTGTTTCAATCTTCTGGTGTTACATTAAAACTTTTAGAGGACTCAGGTTCACATTACACACCACCTTATATAAAAATCTAAATGAATGCAATAGATATTGTTTAAAACATTTAAAATTTCTACTGAAATTTTAAAAAGAACTTTCCATTTTATGTTTGTAACTGCAAAATCATAGGTAAGACAGTCTATGTTTGTATTTTCAGGGTGTTGATATGTCTCTAACTGGCTGTAGCCCCTTTCTGGTAATCTGGAGTTTGAAAAGTGTCATTCAAATTTTAGAAATGATAGTTGTATCCAAATAGTCTGTAGTTTAAAATGGAAAGGTTTGAATTTTGATAAAAATCTCGACTAGCTTAAAGAGATTCTTGAAATAATAAAACTAAAGACTTAAACATTTTTTAGTGTTTACACTTTTGTGTGTGTGTGTGTGATATTTCTTTTGCATTTTTACAATGGTCTCTTGAAATGGCTGGGCAAACTCCTAGAAACTAAGTATGGGATAAAGATAGGTAAAGATATAACTTTGAGAAAAATAAATTAGTCTATGAAAGACAATGAGAAAAAATTAAATTATTATGTGAGGCATTCATCATTTGCCTAGGCTGCCTGCATACAGTCTTCCAAGAAAGTTCATTTCAAAGTTGTACAATGGTTGATGCTGGGAATAAAATGGCATCTTCAAGTACTTTTCAGAATCAGCTCACATTATGTCTTGGCCTCGGATGAATAAGAATGTAAAGAAACTGTACTGGAGGAAATGATGAGAGTTTAGAGAAAAGAAATCAAAGGAAACCCTTAGACCATGGCTTTCCTGGGTCTTGGTGATCAATTTATATGGCTAAATGTACAAGTTTCAGAAGAAACAGGAACTCAAACATCTGAATTTTGAATTATAATTGCTTGGCAGGCTAGTTCCCCAGAAATCCCTGTAAAATGAGAAAATGCACTAACAAAATTCTTTGGTAATAAAGAGTGGCTAAACTATGGATCTATACCCATATCAAATGGTCTATGTTCTCCATTCTCTATCTACTACCAAAACATTAAACATAAATCAGCAGGAGAATTTGGCTAAAAGTGGCTCTTGGGAGCTACATTGTGGGGAAATAGATCCTGGCTGAGAGTTGACTATCCATGTAGATGGATCACTGAACATTGATCGATCCTTACTATTTTAATTGCACACTCCATATTATTATACTCTGGAAAAGTTAAGTCAAAACCATAGAGTTGACTGTCAGGGTTATGTAATTCTACACAGTATGTCACCATTTCCCTTAAGAAAGCAAGGCAGAGTTTTTTGATAATATGACTTAAATTCATCTGCCATTGTTCCCACCAGCATTTACCCAATGTGAGGATCGAGGCAATCCAGAGGTTCAAAATGTCTTATAAAATAGTCTCCAGGGGCTTGGATTTTACATGAAGATTAAAATGATTAGATGACTAATGCAATGTCCATGTAAAATAATACACATGATCATATATGAACAATCAAAATAGCACAATGCTTATGACAGGAAAAACATGATGTTTAAGAATAATGTAAGTTTGGATTATAAAATGTAATGTGTAACTCCAAAACTGGAAATTACCATCAAGCAGTTTTATGAAGAAGCAAACTTATATAGCAGGCAAACTTTATTATTTCCAGGATTATGCATGCTATGCATTCATGCATGCTAAGTTGCTTCAATCAGGTCCGACTGTATGTAACCCTATAAACTGTAGCCAAACAGGCTCCTCTGTTCATGGGGATTCTCCAGGCAGGAATACTGGAGTGGGTTGCCATAACCTCCTCAAGAGAATTCCCAACACAGGGATGGAACCCACATCTCTTATGTCCCTTGCATTGAAAGATGAGTTTTTTTGTTGTTTTTTTTTTTACCACCAGTGCCACCTGGGAAGCCCCAAAGTGAAGTTTAAGTTGCTCAGTCATGTCGGACTCTTTTGTGATCCCAAGGATTGTAGCCTGCCAGGCTCCTCTGTCCATGGAATTTTCCAGGCAAGAATACTAAAGTGGGTAGCCATTCCCTTCTCCAGGGGATCTACCCAACCCAGCAATCGAACTAGGGTCTCCTGCACTGCAGGCGGATTCTTTACCATCTGAGCCACCAGGGAAGCCCAGTGTATGCTGTGGAAACCTAATCATCAATATACACTGTATGAGGCTTTTGTAACATTTTAATAATTTTAGATGTTCAATATAAAGTAATTCTTTATGGGTTTTTCTAGTAGATTGACTCATGCAAACTTCGAGCTTGGATTTAGGAAGATGGTTAATCAATTAATTAGTGAACATTTACTACTCAAATATATCTGATTTCTGTCATACACTGAAATACCAAAACACTTCTAATGTTCAATGAATGTCTAGGGTGTATTTTATGCACTATTATTATTATTATTATGCATGGATGAAAGGAAGTTCATATAGTGATCTCAGAGAGTGGTACACTATATATATTTATGTTAGAAAATATGCCTTAAATTGTGTACTTTATAACTATAAAACTCACTTTCAAATAAAACTATTTTAAATTAATTTTTATATTATGTTGATTAAGTATGACCTTTTATTTATTACCAGCTGTATTATAGTCTAGAATTTACCTTCATAGTCAAATTCAGTTCTTCATCCATTAAAAATCTTTAAGTTCTCCTTTTTTATAATCCAAGTTAGATAAATTAATTTGATATATACTTACTCTGTTCCAAATATGTTAAAGCTATGCAGAAAAAATATTACTATCTGGAAATTTTACACAATTCCCTAAAAATCATTTTAATCTAATTAAATATTTTAGAGAGTTTTGTGACTCAGTTCAAAAGAAGAAACATTGTTAATGGCAGCTGTTTGTATATCATCCATTTACATTCAAAACTCAGTTCAGTTCAGTCACTCAGTCATGTCCAACAACTTGCAACCCCATGGACTTCAGCCTGCCAGCCTTCCCTGCCCATCACCAACTCCTGGAGATTGCTCAAACTCATGTCCATCTAGTTGGTCATGCCATCCAACCATCTCATTCTCTGCTGTCCCCTTCTCCTCCTGCCTTTAGTCTTTCCCAGCATCAGGGTCTTTTCTAATTAGTTGCCCCTCGCATCAGGTGATCAAAGTACTGGAGCTTCAGTTTCAGCATCAGTCCTTCCAATGAATATTCAGGACTGATTTCCTTTAGGATTGACTTGTTTGAGCTCCTTGTAGTCCAACAGACTCTCAAAAATCTTCCCCAACATCACAGTTCAAAAGCATCTGTTCTTCAGTGCTCAGCCTTCTTTATGATCCAACTCTCACACCCATACTTGACTACTGGAAAAACCATAGCTTTGACTAGGTGGACCTTTGTTGGCAAAGAAATGTCTCTGCTTTTTAACACACTGTCTACATTTGTCACAGTCGTTCTTCCAAGGAGCAAGTGTCTTTTAATTTTACGGTTTCAGTCACTATCTGCAGTGATTTTGAAGCCCAAGAAATTAAAGTCTGTCATTGTTTCTATTGTTTCTCCATCTATTTGCCATCAAGTGATGGGACTGGATGCCATGATCTTTGTTTTTGAATGTTGAATTAAGCCAGCTTTTTCACTCTCCTCTTTCACTTTCATCAAGGGGCTCTCTAGTTCTTCTTCACTTTCTTCCATAAGGGGGGGGGGGTGTCATCTGCATTTCTGAGGTTATTGATATTCCTCCCTGAAATCTTGATTCCAGCTGTGCTTCATCCAGCCCAGCATTTTGCATGATGTACTCTGCATATAAGTTAAATAAGCAGGGTGAAAATATACAACCTTGAGGTACTCCTTTCCCAATTTGGAACTAGTCGTTGTTCCATGTCCAGTTCTAACTGTTGCTTCTTGACCTGCATACAGGTTTCTCTGGAGGTAGGCAAGGTGGTCTGGAATTCCTATCTCTTGAAGAACTTTTCACAGTTTGTTGTGATCCACTCAGTGAAAAGCTTTAGCGTTGTCAATGAAACAGAAGCAGATGTTTTTCTGGAATTCTCTGGCTTTTTCTGTGATCCAATAGATGTCAGCAATTTGATCTCTGATTCCTCTGAATTTTGACAAAAATTTTGAGAGGACTCATTATTGAATTTATGCATACACAATGAAGTCGCTCAGTTGTGTTGGACTCTTTGAGACCCCATGGACTGTAGCCAGCCAGGCTCCACTGACTTTGGAATTCTTCAGGCAAGAATACTGGAGTGAGTTGCCATTTCCTTCTCCAGGAGATCTTCCCAAACCAGGGATTGAACCCCAGTCTCCTGCATTGTAGGAAGACACTTTACCATCTGAGCCACCAAGGAAGTCTCATGCATACTTATAGTACAAATAATTTGCACTTGAAAATTGCTTGAATTAGTCACAAAGCCAAAATGCCATTATCCTTTAAAACAAAATGAAGATAAGATGCAAGAGCCATTTTAATCCATGATTTCAATTAAACTTTGTTTATGGACAAGAACAGGAAGGATATAAAACATAAAATCAGATGCAAGTTTGATAGAGATGGTAGACTTTGTTCTTCATATGGATTAGAAATTACTTTTAGGTATAATACATCTTGCAAACATTAAACAAGCAAGAAAAAAATTAGAGTTATATTACTGTCAAGCATATTAAGGGGCTTCCCAGGTGGCTCAGTGGGTAAAGAATTCACCTGCAATGCAGGAGATGCAGGAGACATGGATTCCATCCCTGGTTTGGAAAGATTCCCTGGAGGAGGCCATGGCTACCCACTCCAGTATTCTTGCCTGGAGAATCCAATGGATAGAGGAGCCTCGTGGGCTATGGTCCATAGCACCTCAAAGAGTCAGACATGACTAAAGTGACTTAGCATGCATGCAACAAAATATTAATTCTAAGCAGACTGTTATACTTTGCCAGCAAAGGTCTGTCTAGTCAAGGTTCTTCCAGTGGTCATGTATGGATGTGAGAGTTGGACTGTGAAGAAAGCTGAGTACTGAACAATTGATGCTTTTGAACTGTGGTGTTGGAGAAGACTCTTGAGAGTCCCTTAGACTGCAAAGAGATCAAACCAGGCCATCCTAAAGGAAATCAGTCCTGAATATTCATTGGAAGGACTGATGCTGAAGCTGAAACTCCAATACTTTGGCCACCTCATGCGCAGAGTCGACTCTTTGGAAAAGACCCTGATGCTAGGAGGGATTGGGGGCAGGAGGAGAAGGGGACGACAGAGGATGAGATGGCTGGATGGCATCACTGATTCGATGGATATGAGTTTGAGTAAACTCCGGGAGTTTGTGATGGACAGGGAGGCCTGGCGTGCTGCGATTCATGGGGTCACAAAGAGTCAGACACGACTGAGCGACTGAACTGAACGGAACTGAAGGCTGTTATATTTTAGTATATTTTAATTTACTAAAAAAGCCATATAACAAAGAGGCATAGCTAAAATTCCAGAAGAAAATCCATACGTAATATGCTAATAAAATAAAACTTAAGAGGTAATAAGAGAAGAAATAAAGAACAAATATAAAACAAATAGGAAAGTAGACTCACACACAATCACACACAAATAAAATGTTAATTACAAGTTGTCTGAAACCATGAGTCAATTAGCACATGAAGTACCTGAATATTAATTATATTTAATTGTGCGAAAGTGTAGAAAGAAAAACCTATAATGTTAACAGAAGATCAGAAATTGACATAAAATGTCTCATAATCTCAAAATTGTTTTAAAATAGTGTCTAAGAAAATAGTTAGTTATTATATATAATTTTATGAATTATTTGTCTATTTCAAATATTAAATCATTCTCAGCTGTATTGTTTGCAAATATTTTCTCCCATTCCATATGTTGTCATTTCCTTTCATTGAAGGTGTCATTTGCTGTGCATACTCTCTGTAGTTTGATGTAGTCCCACATGTTTATGGGGTCCTTTCAGGTTTATGGCGCCCCAGATGGCCCAGTGGTAAATAATCTGCCTTCCAAAGCAGGGGATTCAAGAGATGTGAGTTTGATCTTGGGGTGAGGAAGATCCCCTAGAGGAGGAAATGGCAACCCACTCCAGTATTCTTGCCTGTAAAATTCCATGGAAAGAGGAGTTTGATGGGCTACAGTATATGAGATGTCAAAGAGTTGAAACAACTGAGCACACACGCACGCAAGCCTTTGCAAGCTTTAATATGCATTCAAGCCACCTGGATATCTTGTGGAAATTCTGTTTTTAATTCAGAACATCTTGGTTGGACCTGAGACATTGAATTTCCAACGAGCTCCCAGAAAATGCTTATGTTTCTGACTGAAGGATCACACTCAATATCAAGAGTGTAAGACACATACTCATATGTCTTATGACAGTCATGTAGGAGAGAAAAACATCTATTCTGGCTAAATAATTATTACTTTGGTGTCTGTAGTAGTGAACTTGAATACTCCTAATATAATATTTGTATGTCTCAATGTATGCCTGCCAGAGGAGAAGCCACAATAAATGGTTAACATTACTTATATTAGTGCTATTCAATTAATAGTAATTATTGAAAAGTAATGCTTCAGTTTAAAAGTAAAATTGTAGGGTTTTCTATCAAATAGCTTAAAAACTCTTTTCAAGTTACACCATACTCTCTCACTTCAATGTGAACATACAATCATTTACACACATGCATAAACACACTTAAATGTTAGATATATGTATTTGTGTGTGTGTGTATGTATTACTTGTATGTTGGTATATCAGGTAGTATCCTTAAAAGCTAGTACTGCCTAATATTTAGAAGGCAGTCTGTAATCACATTTGTTTCTTCCATAAGTGATGTGTGAGCCCCAGTCAGGAATTGAGAAATTCCTCAGAGATCAGATCTGAAGCATAGCTATTATGAATTGCCCATGCATTGAAATATAACCTCTTATCCCCATGGAAAACTCAAGGAATTAGTATTCAGTATTATTGGATAAGAATTTAAATACATGATTTAGCCATGGCTTTAATACAATTTAGATTGTAAATTATAAGATATCATGTACTTCAATTATATTACATAAATAATGGATAGGAAGAATAAAGGTAGAAAAAATTATTGGACCAGTAATTTTAAAAGATCTAATTTGATATAACCAGAAAAGAAGAAATTCTTTAGGACAACCTGTCTACATTGCTAAATGGATTAGGATTTAGAAAAAAAAAAAAAAACTTCTAAGTAAAATTACTCTCCATTGGTCCATAAATGCTCCATAATTTTCAGAGAAATATGTATCCTCTAAATAGATAATTAATATCTAATTATTTTTCAGTGACTGTTGCTAAGGCATTGGGAGATTAAGAAATAATTTAGATATTATCTATTGGGTAAACAGGTATTGTGGTATCTACTCCCAGTGATTAAAAATAATCATTTGAATTATTAACCTTAATTTTTGTTATCAATAGACACAGAACTGCAAAACTGAGAAGAAAAATATGTAATTCTTTAGTGAGACATAATAAGTAAACACTTATCTTTGGCAATGCTAAATGAAGGAAGAATGAACTTTCAAATAACTAAGCATAATAATTATTTGCACAAGTAAATGGCCTTACAAATAATATTTGGCTTATGTAAAATAACTAATGAGAAATTAGATTAAGCTATGTTTTTGGCAATATTATAGTTTCAGTGTAAATCACATTAATTCTGATTCACAAATTTTCTTTCTTCTCTGCCTTCCTTTTCACATGTCAGCTCATGATATCCTGACTTTTCCTCACACTGTTGTAGAAAAACTGCTCATTCAGAGGTCAAAATGATGTCTTAGTTCCCAAACTGAATAAAAAAACTTTGAGCTCCATTTATTTCTCTGTAGCATGTTCTCAAAATTCCCTCCTCGAACTTCTGCAATTCCATTTTACCTGTTTCCCTGTTTTCTGGAGTTCTCCTTTCTATGCTTATCTTCCTCTGTCTATGCTTTACATACTGCCAGTTGCCATTCCTATCCTCCTTTCTTTTCACTTATCCTCTGTGTTTCTTAAACTTATTTTGTTCACTGACATCTTTGAAATTCCAGTGAGCTATGGTACTTCTCCCTAGAGAAAAATAAGCATATGCAAAATTTTAGGTGTGGTTTTAGGTGATTCATGTATCCTCCAAAAGTCATATGTAAGATGTCCTCAATTTACTCTGCTTCATAAGATTTCTCATAAATTCATATGGCTTTCATGACATTGTATATGCAAACAAATCCCAAAGTTCTAGTTCAGTCCTATAGAACTCTCAAGAGCTCCAAATTTCAATTAGATAAACTTCTTTAATGGAAAGGCTGATATCTCAAACTCTGCATATACACATTAAGTGAATTTGCCATAATTCCCCCACCAAAACCTCCACTGTCCATCTTGATTGATGACCCCATATGCCTTAAGTAATAGTCTCATTCTTGGCATGTCCCCCATTTTAACTCCATAATAAAGACTAAATCAATCAATCACTCAGTGCATTTTGTTGATTTTTGTTTCTTTCTAAAAATTGCTTTCTTTTGTTTCTGTCATCATCACTACAATCTCTGACCAGGCTCTCTGCATCTCTGAAATTATTATAATAACATCTAGTCTTTAATCTCTCTTCTCTGAGCCATTGATCATTTTAACTTGCTTAACAAGCTTCAGTGACTCCCCATTGTCTACAGAATTAAAAAAGAAACAAATGAGAAACACTTTAGCCATCTAATTAATGATTAGCGCAACATAGTGTACATATATCACTTTCATGCTAATAACTAATACAGTGAGAATTTAACTAAAAAATCTCTTTAAGATTGTCCTCTTTTTACTGAATCTCACAGCCTCAGTGGATTCTATTCTCATGGTGCACATGAACCTTCAGAAGCAGACCCATGGGCACATATATGGGTTTTTTCCATCCTAATAGCCACCCCTAACTAACTCTTTTGTCTCTTGCCTCTTCATCCTATGAAAGAGGCACATACATTTCTTCTTTCTCCCACTGCAGATGGAAGTGATAATGCGATCCAGTTTTGGACAAAAAAATCATTATAGTCATCTGGACAGGAATCTTCTCCATGATGAAGAGAGAGAGAAAGGTATATAAAGAAATCCACTTTCACTCCCTTACTGACCTTTCTGCTTTGGTCATCATAAGAACGCAATGTCTGAAGCTGTAGTGGTCACTGTTTGACCACAAGGTGACAAGCCCAAAGAAGAAAATCAACACTTCCATGTTGGACGGGGAGGAAGGAAAGCGCTTAGATTCTTGATGACATTAGAAAACCCCTGAACTAACTGGATGGCAGATTAAGCAAATAATAAACTTTTCTTTTAATAGTTAAAGACACCTTTAGTGGTCTTCCTGTTTTATAACATAAACCATAGTATGCATGCTCAGATGCTCAGTTGTTTCCAACTCTTTAAAACCCCATGGACTGTAGCCCACCAGGCTCCTCTATCCATGGGATTGCCCAGGCAAGAATACTGGAGCATCTGAGAGTTTTAACCAATGCAATGAGACCAAAAAAAAAAAAAAAAAACAACAAAAAACCCAAAAGGTACAGTTGCTAGTAGTTGTTTACTTGGTTAAAATGTTTGTTTGGATTTTTCCATAAAATGTTATGGAAAACACAGAAAAACCTTTTTGGCCAACCCAATAAAATTAAAAAAAAAAAACGATTGATCACAAGGGTGTTTTGAGGGTAGGCTATGGCCCTAACCTTAACCCTTACGGCAGAAAGTGAAGAGGAACTAAAACACCTCTTGATGAAAGTGAAAGAGGAGAGTGAAAAAATTGGCTTAAAGCTCAACATTAAGAAAACTAAGATCATGGCATCTGGTCCCATCACTTCATGGGAAATAGACGGGGAAACAGTGGAAACAGTGTCAGACTTTATTTTTTTGGGCTCCAAAATCCCTGCAGATGGTGATTGCAGCCATGAAATTAAAAGACGCTTACTCCTTGAAAGGAAAGTTATGACCAACCTAGACAGCATATTGAAAAGCAGAGACATTACTTTGCCAACAAAGGTCTGTCTAGTCAAGGCTATGGTTTTTCCAATGAGAGTTGGACTATAAAGAAAGCTGAGTGCCGAAGAATTGATGCTTTTGAACTGTGGTGTTGGAGAAGACTCTTGAGAGTCCCTTGGACTGCAAGGAGATCCAATCAGTCCATCTTAAAGCAGATCAGTCCTGGGTGCTCATTGGAAGGACTGATGCTGAAGCTGAAACTCCAATACTTTGGCTACCTCCTGCAAAGAGCTGACTCATTGGAAAAGACCCTGATGCTGGGAGGGATTGGGGGCAGGAGGAGAAGGGGATGACAGAGGATGAGATGGCTGGACGGCATCACCGACTTGATGGACATGTGTTTGAGTAAACTCTGGGAGTTGGTGATGGACAGGGAGGCCTGGCATGCTGTGATTCATGGGGTCGCAAAGAGTCGGACACGACTGAGCGACTGAACTGAACTGAATTGAATTGGTGGCTCAGAGGGTAAAGTGTCTGTCTGCAATGTGGGAGACCTGGGTTCAGTCCCTGGGTCGGGAAGATCTCCTGGAGAAAGAAATGGTAACTCAGTCCAGTATTCTTGCCCGGAAAAATCTCATGGATGGAGGAGCCTGGTAGGCTACAGTCTATGGGGTCGCAAAGAGTAGGACATCACTGAGCTCTTCACTTTCACTTTCACTGTCGATACTGGAGCAAATTGCCATTTCCATCTTCAAGGGATCTTCCCAACCCAGGGATTGAACCTTTGTCTCTTACATCTTCTGAATTGGCTGGTGGGTTCCTTACCACTAGCACCACCTGGGAAGTCCCATAGGAAATGATAAACTACTCTTCTAGTCTCATCTATTTAAATTTTCACTTGTGTTCCATATCTGCAAATAGAATTAAATGCCATTTTTCCAAATGTGATAAGTATTTCCATATGTACATTATTGTAGGACAGTTTTGTTCCCAGATCCTCACCCTTTGACTTATTTTTTCTGAATGACTACCTCCTCCTTTGATATCCGGTGACATCTCACCTCTTTCAAACCTGCCTTATTGTGATAGAATTCTTCTATGTTAGCCTAGTTCGTTGGAAAATCATAGGGGGCTCATAAAATTGTATCTATTTGCATAATGGTCAACTCTTTTAGATTCTGTTTCCTCAAGGTTGAGCATTCTATTCCTGTGTTTCTTCAGTTTTAACAAGTGCTTCTATTTAGAACACTGCAAGTGCTATATGGGTATATGAATTCCAAAGCTTAAGTCATTTTGGGGTTTCATTGTAGCATTTCCCATTTCTGTTGTTATTTTGTTTTCAAAAGGTCAAAATTATTTCGAAGAAACTATCTAGGTCATTTTATACAATAATCCATTTCCAGTGGAATTGAATATGAATCTGTCATATTAAAAATGGATATAGTTAAGAGAAAATTCATTTTCCCTGAAATATGAGGGGATCACTGGGCTCTGAATATAGAATGCTGTGTCCTTAAATCTGTTTCCTCTGAAGCTGTGAGATAGAACTAGGCAGGTAAGCTTTATGTTGTACATATGTATCCTCTTTCACACAACATATAATTTATCACTACATTATAATAACAATTTAATTTGTCTCCCTCATTAGATTTTAAAAACTCTTTGAGGTCAAGTACTTGGTCTTATTCACTCTTGTATCACCCACATTTTATTCAGAGCCTGGTTATATTTACTAATCCAAGAAAACTTTTCTTTCAAGTATATCCTGAAATTATAATATCAAAATACCTCATCTCTGTAAGTCTGAAGTTTAAAATTTAAAGTCAAATATACCCATGTAAGTATTTAATAATTGTATGCTTTGAAATGCTTTCCCAAATTCTCCCCAAAGCTAATTATATTAATATTCCAGAATTTGTGACTACTTCAGTGCAGATGTCTTTTAAGAGAAGCATAGGACTAAAATGGTGATGTTGTCATTCACCCAGGAAAGGGTAACTCAGACAAGACAGGACTTAACCTACCCCTGGAGACTACACCCTAGCTCTGCAGGACATTAAGCCCTCACCAATTTCTGTAATCTCTTCTCAAAGATTGCAAACCTCATCTCTCCAGGGTTTACAATCCCTGACAGTCTGTAAACCAGCAGGTATAAATTCTGCTTCTAATTTGTAATTACTGGGTCCACATCCCAACAAGATAGATCAGACATTATTGAGATTGCCTTTATTTAATTAGCAGACATGCTTCTCTCTAAATATAAAAATAGTACCGTTTGAAATAATAATGTCATGAAACCTTCAGGTTGCTTTTAAGCTTTTTTTAAAAAAAAAAAAAAATCATCCTGTTCACTTGCTGGGTCTGTGTTTAACTGTTGCTTATTAGCACTAATATTATTAATGCTCGATTCTATGCATATTTTAAATAAAATTTGTTTTTGCTAGGAAAAAACAAGAGTAGCAGGTTATGGAATGGAAACTGTCGGATCTTGAGGTTTTTATCCCTTCTCTGAGCACATTCCCTATTATTAATGTATATTATTACTTCAAGTATGTCAGAAAAGGAGACAAACAGTCAGAGGCAGGAATTTCTCCCTAATTCACTCTGCCTAGCCAGCAAAATGTAACGCAAAATTATTCAGGAGAAAAATACAATTTTCTGTCATCTCTGTCATACACTGATAACAAAGCTACAGGCTAATATGTTTTGATATTTTTGTCACTCGTTTATCATGTGACCTTTCATGCTATCATTAATACAGCTGAGGGACAGAGCAGATACACTGAAATCAGGGTGTGGAGAAGTCAGATTGCTTCCCTAACAACCAACGGTCAGTCAGAGCAATTTATGCTTTTCTCCAGAATAGCCCTGACTGAAGAAGAGGAATTGTTATTAAAATTTGATATTACTGTCTAGGTTCTGCCACCTAGAATTTGCAACTTTTAGCAGTGATGGGAATACTGGAGGGTTAATAAATTTCCCTTTGAATTATGATATTAATACAATACAACGTGCCTGTTCAGATATTCAGAGCATATATATGAAAAAATGTATCCTAGACATTCGAACATTGACCATTAGTCATACTCCGATTTGGTAAATCCAGAAAGCACATTAAAATATGATTGTTGAAATTGCTCTGTGTGTGTTCAACAAAAACTGTTGATATTTTGAAAATATAGATGAACCAAAATAATTTGTGGTACTGGAAACTGTGGTATGGATACAGAAAGTTTAATACATCTTGTGTTTTCTTTGATGATAAATGATATCTAGTTTAAATTTGCATGCAATCTAACACCATTTCTGACAATAGTCTAGTTTTTATGTTGCCTGTGGAGGCTAGACTGTTAAAATTCCAATATAAAACTAATTTATATTTGACATTAATGAGTTAAGAAATGTTTTATATAGTACATCAGGGCAGGGAAAGAACTTTACAGGAATATACTAAAATCAAATTAGTACATACTACCATTATGTACAAAATAAAAAAATCCTTTCCTAGTCCTAGCCAAGAGCTAGTACAAAACTCTATGTTTTTAATGTTTATGTTAAAGCAACCATATTGTTTCTTTTACACCATATAGAAATAAAATGAAAATAAAGTATTAGTATTTTAAAAACATGTACATCTGTTAAAGGTTTTGAAAAAAACTAGAGTGTTTTATTATAAAATTATTAACAGTGATCTAAGCTCTGTCTTATTAAACAAAAAAATCATTCTGTCCTTTTGAAGAACATTTTAAAAATACAAATAAATCAGAAAATGACCTTTCAATAAGGAAAAAAAAAAACAAGTAACGGTGACAGTTTTATATAGAAGAATTGTTAAGTAGGTCCCAGAGAGACTGTGAAAATGTATAGTGAATTCTTAAGTCTTATTTTAATATGTATTATGTAAGTTACAGAGCATTTTTTAGGCTCAAAGTCAGTATTTATTTACGACTTTGATAAAACCACTAGTGTAATGATTTTTAAAAATTAATTTTATTTTGAATTTTTGTTTAAGCTTATTTTAATATTATGGCAAAATAAAATAAATTTCACACTTCAAGCCAGGCTTATAAGTAAAAATCATTTATGTGTGTACTTTGTTGGTAATATAGTGTTTACTTTGCTGGTGATATATTCCACTTATTATTTTATCCAAAATATGTAATTTTGTCATAAATATTTTATTGCATAATATGATTCAGACTTGTATGCATCTGTGAGAATATGCTTGCATCAGAAACAAACAGAACATTTTAGTAAAAATCTATGTGAGTGAACCCATGTTAATTAATAGATGGTTCAGGAAAATGTTAGCTTTATAAATTACGGAATTTATTTCATTGAATGGTTTCTAACAAACCTCATTAACAAATATAAATTTATCCATATATAAAAATTAGAGTCTTGATATTTAGTCACATATATACTTTATGTTATATTTTAATATAATGTTCAATCTCACTTAGTATCCTTTCATTATCCTGTCCTCAAGCAAGGATTTGCTAAGGTGAATTTTCATATGACTTCTCTATCATGACACATAACTTTGACATGGGAGAAGAGGTCCAATTGGAGGGTTAGTATGGATTCAGTGTGTGTCTGGTTCATCCCCCTGAATCCCATGAAGAGATTATTCACCAAAGTGAATTTTACAAAATTCCATTTTTCATTTATATCACAGGAGGGCCAGAAGCTGGTTATAAGAAGACAGTGGAATAGGTTGGGGAAAAGAAAATGAATAGGAAGATCTCTACTCTCCAAAGACAAATATCCTGCATATAAAGTAAAGACAGCCAAAGAAGTTTGTGTTAGGTCATTCCAGAAGCAAGTTCTAAATGACAGCCTCATAGGGATGCAAACAAAACACAAATGCTTGCCTAATTACCACGTAAGGTAGTTTATGGAAATAGAGTCTTTATCATTAGCGTAATTTAAAGGAGTTTATTTTTTTTCTTCACATGTCAGTCTTACCAAATAAAACATTATATTAATTTATGGTAATAGTTTACAAGTTACATACTACTCTATATACATATTTTTTCCTCTTTGGAGTAGAAGATTGATGGTGCAAAGCCAGATAGAAGAACAAGATCCTAAGTTCAGCTTCTACACACAGCTTCAGTAGAAAATGTATTCTGCTTTCATTGTAATTATAACATTATTATAAAGCTATGAAATTAAGATGCTTTTTCCCCCCCCATTTCTATGAGAGTATGCTTAACAGAAAACTGTGATTTCAACTCTGGTATTCCTGTTTGCATATAAATAAAGCCAGAGTCACAAACAAAGCCAACAACCTCACATACTTGCCTTCAGTGGTAAAGGATGGAAAGCCTGCCTGCTACCAATCAGCAAGTGGTTGCTATGGTTACAAGGTCAGGAAATATGCCTTTTCCCCAGTTGTCCAAGGCTTGCACATGTCACTTTTGAAACTATGAATTTTATATACAGGTCAGGAGATGCATACCAAAGAAATAAACAGTGAACTGGACCATAATGACAGCTAACGTTCAAACGTCCTTGGAGTCTTAAAATATCTAGCCAAATGCATTCTGTTATTTTAAATGTATTGGATTTTGTTTGTCTATTTTTTGCACATATTTTTTGAATAATATTTTTGTCTAATGAAACTTTATATGGTAGCTTCAAATTATATCTCATTACTGTAATCACATTAACAATTTGTTTCAGAAAAGTGCTTTTTCTCCTTGTAAAACTATTTAAAATAACAACAATGGAATATCATAAAAATATAATACAACAGAACTTGTGAACATAGTATAAAAACTGTTCTATGGAAAAATTAATATTGCTATGTTTATCTCTAAACAACAGTAGAGTGTTCTTCTTAAAAGAGGATAAATGTTTCTGTGCTCATACTGCCAAATTTGTGAGCTATTAAGAATATATTATTTGAAGGTAAATTGAAAATTTACAAATTATAAACAAAATCTTATCTGTGAATCAGTGAGAAAATTGTTGAGTACATGAGTCCCAGACCTCTCAAGGGACTTAATGCTTTTCAGCATGTAAAGCAAGGGAAAGGAATTTGATACATTTAAGAATTGATATTACTTGAAAATGTATTCCTTCTGTGGTAACATATTAATCTATTCATATTAAGTTTAATATTTATATTAAATATTAAGTGTAGCTTTTGAGTTTTAATTTATAGAAATTATCATTTCCTTACTTTAGAATATGTTCCATTTCATGAATACTAAGAAAAAGAAAGAGCAAATGAATTTCAAGTGAAATGATCCAATATTATTTACAAAGTGCTAGATAATTGCTTCAATGCAAATGGTTTTGTGGAACTGCTTTACCTGTGTAAATACATGTCTTTATACACTAAATCCTTATCTACGGGACTCAAGGGGATGTCTACCCATTTGAAGTATGACTAATGTGTGTCATTTAAATAATAGGGTATAGTTTGGCATATTTCTCACATATTACAAATGGCTATTGGGTATATGTGATTAAATAGTATTATAAGACTCACATACAGCTTTACAATAGATATTTTTCTTTTCACAATAGAAATCAGTGATTTTGTACATCTTTTCAATTTGAAGTGGATTTTACATTGTCATAATTGATACTGAAAACTTAAAAAAATTGCCCTAAATCACAATGGAAAACAACATTGGCCTCTATTTTTTTTTCTGGATTGCTGCTTTTGTTCAAATGAACATTTCTTTTTTCTTTCTCTTTTTCTTCCTCTGTTTCTCTTTCTCCCTTCTCTCTTTTGGGTCAGGAAAGATTAGTGCTTACCTTGATAACAATCCCTCCAATTTTTTTTTTTTTTTAACTGAAAGCAGCATTCAAATGAGAAACTAAGTACATTTCTTTTCAACAGGCAATTTACCCCATGATGAGATATGCTTTCACTTATTTTTCTTTGACATTCTAGCATCTAGCTGCACAGCAGGTAACTGAAGGGTAGGCTTCAAATAAAGGATAACTACATTCTTACATTAATAGATGCCATTGTATGACTAAGTCATATTATTGTAGCATTTAGTTCTTTTAATTGTGCTTTAAAATTATACATGATAAGCTGATTCAGACAAAGCGAGAAAAATACCAAAATCAATTCTGTTATCATTATTGTTCTATTTATACACATCTGCTTACATATACGCCAGCTGTTCTCTAGGCACGTGGTTTTTGGAAATTAAGAAAATATTCTGGACCATTTTATTTAAATGCAGGAAGGCTCAAAGTATTTAAATTTCAGTGAACTGACACTTTATGCATTGCATTTGTCTGATGGAAACAGTAAATACTCTAGCAAATGTAAGTATCATATTCTATTTCTCCATATTAAGATTTTTGCTGTGTAAAATAAACATATTAATAGATCTGTTCACCCAAAATACTATTGAAGTGGATGTAAACACAGCACTGTTAATCCTGGGTTTTTTTTCTTCCTTTTCTTTATATAGTTTATCCAGAAAGCTGCTTCATACTCTCTTATAAGCCTCTCTCCTTCTTTTTGGTGACCTTTCTGTATGGCCAAATGAGTCCAGGGTACATGTCTTGTGGCCTGCGTGCAACCTTGCCCATTAGCCAGTCCCCAAACCTTTGATGTGAAACATCAGCCCTATGATTTCTGTGGTTCATTCATTTTTGTGTTTCTCTAACGATCTCTGCCCCAGCTCTGAATCCTGCCTTTATTGTAGACAGAAGTGACAACAGGCAGCCCTGTCTTTCATTTCCTTGATGTACTTTGTACTGTGGTATGGCTTTTGTTAGTATTGATGCAAACATTACCATAAACCACCACCTAGGGACTAGAAACAATTGACTAACTGTTTTCAAATCCAATACACTTAAGTTGATCAGACACAAAGTTTAAGTACAGTTAGCTATAACGGCACCGATTCTGTGTGGTCCCAGTCTCTCTAGACTACAAAATAAAGGTCAGTGGAATGTGGATGCTTATGTCAAGACAGCCTGCAATGAAATTTATTCAAGAAATGAATATTGGACCAAGGACTCATTCTTTTACTTTGACGTTAGGAAGTGCCAATTCTGTTTCCCGGTCTATTTTAAATGATTTTCTCTCCGTCTACTTAAAAGCTCATTCTTAATAAGAAAAATGGGCTGGCATGTAGTAAAAAGCAACTTTTTAAATAAGAGTACGGATTTTCACCAGAAGTGCAGCTCGCATTGACAAATGTTAAAACGTTTTACTTAGATTCTACATTGCAAGCTCACCGTCACTGAACTTATTATAATAATTAATGTGCCATAGCATGTAGAAAGTTACAAAGGTAGCTATAGTGTAAATTCAAAACTGAGCCTGACCCTTATTGTGCAAAGAGCAGAGGCCAGGTCATTTGCTTTTTGAGTCTTGTGAGATCCTATATTCAGGGCTTTGTAGAAAGGCTATTCAGATTTACTTTCCCAGATGATACTTCAAAGATGTCAGCTCAATCTTTGAAGTTTCCTGCTAAAACAATTCACTGAGAAAATGAGAAATTAAAAACACAAAGATTAGGGAAATGAAGTAGACTAGACACCACCCATTTCTCAATCTTTCTAATTTTATATTAGATATGCAATATATTTTCCTTGGATTCCAAATTACCTTGTTAAACATTCTAATGCTTTTAAAATTCCATCTATAAACTACAAATAGATAGTTTAAAAATATATTTTAAAACCTTAGTATTTTTTTTTGAAATAAGGTTTTGGCTCAAGTATAACATCATTATACCAAAAATATTTTTTATAAGAACATAGATTTGTGAATTGCTGTTTTGAATACAGCTCATCATCAAAGTAACACAACTGTGTGATGTATGAAATCTGTAGATAGATATAGTTTTACATCTTCTATCTTATTTCTATCTTTAAAAAGCTATGATATCCAGTAATTTAAAGGTAGCTATTATTAAAAGTGAGCTTCAAATTAGACAATGGAAAATTAAATTAAATTTTGATATTGAGCCTGAGATTATTTTATCTATATCAGAAGATATTTGTATGCTGCCTATACATCTGCAATTATAATATTCTACATATTAAATAACATTTGAATAGGTCTGTGCACCTAATTTTACTAAAATTCTGCATTTGAGACATGTTTTTTCTATGTTTTTTATATTAATAAATAAACTATAATTATTATTTTATGAAATTGCATTTATTATATTTACATTATACTAAATTTGTTGAACCCACTCAGCCGTTCTTCAGTAGACAGCTTCATCAAATTCAATCCCTATCACATAGACACAAGAGAGCCAAAGTGATTTAAGTCATGAGTTCATTATGTCATACCCTTCTTGACATCATTTTATTTTTTAACCATCTTCCAGTGGACCATATAAGATGTATAGGGGTTTACGGTTTAGGTGACTGAATTTATGGCTAGAACCTCTTGCTGAATTGCCAAATAATTGCATTCTGAAAGTAGATTTGGTAGGTTAAGTGTAATCATTAACCAACTGAAATATTTACTTAATATACACAAATACTTGAAATGATTATTGCCTGTGATTAATAATCTGATGTGGCTAGCTATAATTAAAAGCTTTAAGAATAAAGGCTTTATAGTTAAATAATGCAGCCTTATTTACAATGACATGTATTCTTTTCTCTGGGATCACAGTGGCAATCATAAGAATTTTAACTAATTTCACAAATGTGTATAAAAGGAAAATATTTTAGTTCAACTATGCATTTAGTCTATCTATTTAATATGTAATTTGTGATTACTTGATTACATGATTTACTTACTCAATGCTTATAAAATTAAGAATAATATACTCAGGGAGAGAACAGTCTTTGGAAATTTTTTAAATAAGAATAAATACTTAGCCTACTTACAATAAGTACAAATCTGTCTGCATCTTTTTTAGGAAAGCTTTTCTTAAGGAATATTTTTCTTTCAAAAAATCTTTAGACAACTTTGTGCCACAGAAAAAGTATAAAGTTTTTAGCTTACCTTTTAAGTATAACAATTAATCTAGAGGAAGAATGAAAGATTAATTTTTCTATTACTGATATAGGCACCATTGCCAAATGATTCTTGCTCATTTTAATATCCCTTTAGCAAAGTGATAAACTTGGTTACTGTTATTCAAAGAATTTTCAGTGAGGTATGATGATTTTTATTTCAGCAAGTGCACCATAGATTATCTCATCAGAATTCTGAACCACAACCACTGGAGGAAAGATTGTAGAAGAGCTAAAAAAAAAAGAAGAAAGATAAGTGGAAGGAGGAAGATGCACTTAGGTGTGAAGTGGACACATTCAAACTACCTTGCTTCAAGTAATGACCATGGGTCAAGTTCATAACTCTTCAGAGAACTGAGGGAACTGGGAAATAGACCAGCAGGAAGAAGATTGCAGTTCATATTATGCAAACCAGCCAGAAGTCTGTGTAGAAGCCTTTTCCTGCTTAGTGATGAGGTGGTTGTTTATTCTGAAAAATAAAGTCAGCTTTCTTCAGAAACATAAAGTCAGTTTTCAGCAACATGAAACATTACTGATGTCTTAAATAAATAAAACCCTTTCAGTCTGATTTTGTCTTTCATTTCAGATCTTTGAGATTTTTAAATTCCATTATTTCCTACTCAAAAACCAAATTCTATTCTAAGGGCATATCAATAGCAATAATTTCAACTGTAACAACTGAATAATTTTTAAATAAAGGATGACTAGAAAACAAATCAAGCCAAAAGCAGAATTTGTCAACATGTTTCATGTTAAAAAAGCATGACATAATATTTTCCTCTGTCACGGATCCTTCAATCACCCTATCATGCACTCATAGTGAAATAGAATTTTGTCTCTTCTTTCTGGGGTAAATATGTAACAGCAATCCTTACACTGATTGATAACACTGGTAAACTTTTACAGCCTTTTATTTTTAATTCATAAAGAGAAATTAAACTAGAAGAAGAAAACATCTTTTGGTGAAGTCTTAGTTCATACTCAGATAGGAAAATTGACCTACAGATAATTATATTTTCCAATGTAACAAAAAAAAAACCCAATTTTTATTTTTCTAATTCATTCATTAAATTTACTTTAGATGTATTTACTTTATGAATGAGGAGATTCTGAGTGGTACTTACTTGTCCAAGTCAAAAAGTGGTACCAGGAACCCAGCCTAGGACTTCTGACCAGAACACATATTTTCACACATAATTACACAAAATAAAGAGAAGAGAGAAATTAGATTTTAAGACATGCGTGGCAAACTATTTTTAGATTATTATTATATTTTAATCTCAAGGAGCATTCAACCCAGCAGTTAACACAAAGTTGGTAGTTAATAATTTTTGAAACCATTAGTAAGTCATCATAGTTGCATATTATAAATGATTAAGTCCTTTTTTATATCAAAGTAAGTAATAGAGCTCTAATCACATTTATAGTAAGAATTGTTTACATCTTATTTCCTTGGAAATATACTATATCATACCATTTATAATATTTAAAGAAAAAGGGTTTCAAAAGTGTTTGAGAGTAGACTCAGGGACAACATTTCTCAGGGCAGCCTTGGAAAGACATCTGCATTAGGGTAATCCAGACAATATTTATATTGAATGCATGACAGTATTAAAGTTCATCACAGCACTCTGGCAGCTCCTCCAGATGCTACCCAATCTAAGGTTTTAAGATTTCAAATAAGAGCTTATGGGCAGTTGTCAAGGTAATTTCTCTTCCAGGAATTTATTTGGGCAATTTCATTACTCCAGTCACTACAGCTAAGGTCTCTTTCTCAGACTGAGCATAATTTCTTTCAAATTTAGTCACAGTAGGTGACACAAACCAAGTAGTGCTTTCACTGACATTTGAAAACTTATGTGATATCAAAGATGTAGTTTGAGCAGAACCGTTCAAGTCATGATTAAGAGGAGAAAGGGACTCAATATACTGATACTTTTACTCATACATTAACTTATTTGTTGACTAGTCATACTTACTTTTTCTAAGCTTCTTCTTGATTACTTCAGTTTTCAGCATGTCTTCTTCTTGCATTTTGTTCTGCTACTCTGTTTAATGGCCATTATAATGTCAGTACAAAAACCTTAAAGAACAACACATGTTTGAGTTTATAATTATACTAGTATATATGTGTGTGAATATTTCAGTGTTTCTTAAAAATGTTCAGTATTATATCTCATGATTAGGCATTCTATATATACCTGTCTTAATATTGTTTGTTTTTTTCCACTAGACATCTCTATTATAATGAAAATTTTTATTGTTTTTATTTTATTAACATATTATTTCTCCTGTATTCATGGAGAAGAAAAAACTATTAAGGGTTCACTGGTGTTTAAAGCAATACTTAGACATACCGACCGTAACCCTTATCAACGTTATCATCTTAGAAAATAAAGGATGGCAATAAGGGAACTTCAGTCTAAAAGAAGTAACAGTAAAATTGAGAAACCACAATTTGACGAAACCACCTCAATTACTTGGTCACTGTGTCTAAAGAGCCACACTGAAGTGGAGGGTTGTGCAATTGCTCTAGTAATTAAGTCTCCAAGAGCTCAAAACACATTTTGCCTAGATAATCCAGGTAATTCCAACTCAAGTGCCTAAGTGTCTCACTTTAAGATTACCCAATGTCCTGGAAATCCAAACTTATGGAGCAGCTAAGTCAGAGAACTATTCTCCTGTCACAAAAGGTTTTATCCTAGCAATTTTTTATTGTCAAGGAGGCCAGAGTTCCCCAAGGATAGGAAAATTTTTTGCTTATTAGCTGTCTGAATTGCTCATACATGTTGACCAATCTCCCAAGAGCAAACAGAATTACCAGAACAGACCTAATTTCCAATATCCTTGTTTTAGTGATACAGAGCAGTGCTTTGGGAGTCAAACACTTTATTCAATACTCAAGATCTTTACTTAATAGCTCTTTAACCTTAAAAAAACTTGTTTAACCTTTCTAAGCCTGTGTTATTCATCTATTGAATAACAATATCATGTATTTTATATGACTGTTGAGAGAATAGCATGACAATGGAAATAAGACAGTCTAACCAGAAAAATAGTGAACATTCGATCAATCTTAACTGCTGATTTTTAGATGCTATTTGCTGTATGTGCTCTACCAGAGGGGAACCTGAATTAGAAGTCACTCCTAAATAAGATCAGTTGACAATGAAGACAACTCACAAATCTCATTTTTTCCATGGCAACTCATTTCTGAAAATATAGTGCCTCAGATAGTGAAGAATCTGCCTGCAGTATGGGAGACACGAGTTCGATCCGTAGGTCAGAAACATCCCCTGGAGAAGGGAATGAAAACTCATTTCAGTGTTCTTGCTTGGAGAATTCCAAGGACAGAGGACCTGGCGTGCTATAGTTGATGGAGTCACAAAGAGTTGGACACGACTGAGCAACTAACAATTAGAAAATAGAAAACATTTTACTCATCAATTCATTTGAAAATTATTTAATGAGTGTATATTTTGACTATGTACAGTATGGGGCACTGAACATGTAATAGTGAGAAAATACCCTCAGGAGTGTGCAGTCTTGCTCAGAAGACAGTTATTTTATTTTTTAAAAATCAATATATTAACAACAGAGAGCCAAGCTATATGTGTCAACTTTAATGAGAACTTTAATGAGAAATAAAAAATCCATTATCATAGTTGAATACTTCAACACCCTCCATTCAGAAATGGACAGATTCAAAAGGCAGAAAATCTCTATAATACAGAAAATCAGTTAGGACAGAGATGAACTCATCAGCTCTATCAATCAAGCTGATACAATTGACATCTATATGCTACTTTGGGCTCCCTGGATGGCACTAATGGTACAGAACTTGTCTGCCAGTGCAGGAAATGTAAGGGATGTGGGTTCGATCCCTAGGTTGTGAAAATCTCCCGGAGAGGGCATGGCAACCTACTCTAGTATTCTTGCCTGTAGAATCCCATGGAGAGAGGAGCCTGGAGGGCTACAATCCATAGGGTCACAGAGTTGGACAGGACTAAAGTGACTTAGCACGCATAGCACACATATACTACTTCATCCAATAAGCACAAAACACATGTTCTTCTCAAGCACACATGGATCCTTTACTAAGATACACCACATCCCGGGCCATAAAACAGCTTAACAAATTTAGAAGAATAGAAATCATACAATATGTGCTCTCTGATCACAATAGAATTAAGCTATAAATCAATAACAAAATGATAACTGAAAAATCTCAAAGCAAGTGGAGATTAAATGACACACTTCTAAAAATCACATGGATCAAAGAAGAAACATCAAGAGTTATTAAAACTATATTGAATAAAATAAAAATGAAGAAACAGCTTATCAAAATTTGTGGCATACAGTGAAAACAGGACATAAAGAGAATTTTATAGCATTCAATGCGTATATTAGAAAAGAAGAAAGATTTAAAATCAATGATGTAAGTTTCCACCTTAGGAAACTAGAAAAAGAGAGCAAATTAAACCCAAAATAAACAGAAAGAAAAAGGAATAGTAAGGATTTGAGTAGAAATCAGTAAAATTTGAAGTAATAGTTAAAATTAGTGAAACCAAAAGCTGGTTCTTTGAAAAGATAAAAAAAAATTAAGCCTCTCAGGACTTCCCTGGTGGTCCAGTGGTTAGGACTCCACACTTCCACCACAGGGGACATGGGTTCAATCCTTGGTTGAGAACTAAGATCCTGTATGCCTCATGGTGCAGTCAAAAAACAAAAAACAAAAAAGGAAGAAACAAACAAAAAACAAACCTCTAGTCAGGCTAACTACGATAAAGAGAGAGAGGAAGAAAATTACTAATATCAGAAATGAAAGAGAGAAGAGGAGACCAATATGGTGTGTCTGACAGAGAAAACCACTCCATCTAAACACATATACATGTTGGACAGCGTGTTATAAGAATAGCTGACATTGTCTTCCCTGGTGGATCAGACGGTAAAGAATCTGCCTGTAATGTGGGCAACCCGGGTTCAATCCCTGGGCCAGGATGATCCCCAGGAGAAGGGAATGGCAATCCACTCCGGTATTCTTGCCTGGAGAACTCCATGGACAGAGGAGCCTGGCTGGCTACTGTCCATGGGGTTATAAAGAGTCAGACATGATTGAGTGACTAACATACAGACATGCTTCCAAATACTTCGCATGTGTTAATTTAATTTTGACAATAACATTTGAGGTTGTATATTAATGAATATAAAATAATTCATAGTTCCCAAATCACAGTGGTTTAATATTTATTTAACACTCATGTCATAATCTATGAGAGTCCAATTGGTTCTACTTCATATAGGGAGGCTTCTTCCACTTGGAATATTGTCATCTTCATTATGTGCCCTCAAGTCACTAGAGGTTGGATGTGTCACTTTTGTCACATCTAACTCTTGGCCACCCTAGGGACCATAGCTTGCCAGGCTCCTTTGTCCATGGGATTCTCCAGGCAAGCGTACTGTGTGGTTGCTGTGCCCCGCTCCAGGGCATCTTCCTGACCCAGGGATGGAACCTACCTCTCTTGCATCTCCTGCATTAGAGGTGGGTTCTTTACCACTAACACTATCTGGGAAGCCCATGGAAAACTGTAAATGGAAGATTTTCATGAGTTAGGGATGGAAATAACATACATCACTTTCACTCGCATTTTATTGGCCATAGCTCAGTCTCAGCCCGAATTCAAAGTGGTCGACAAATTAATGTGCCCAGTAAGAACAAGAAAAATGTCCATACAGTGAGCATAGATTCAGTCTTTCTAATATCTGCAGTTCTGACCACTACATATCCATTTTATCTGGTTTTCCCTTAAGGAGACAGGTCCCACCCAGACCTTGCATCCAGGTCAATGTCTGAAAGTGAAAGTTAGTCACTCAGTCAAGTCTGACTCTTTGTGACCCCATGGACTGTAGCCCACCAGGCTCCTCTGTCCATGGAATTCTCCAGACAAGAATACTGGAGTGGGTTGCCATTTCCTTCTCCAGGGGAACTTCCTGACCCAGGGATTGAACCCGGGTCTTTGCAGGCAGATTCTTTATCCTTTGGGTAGCCAGGGAAGTCCAGTTTGTTTCTGGGTGTGGCTCCTGGTATAGTTATTCTAATAAAGAGATCAAGAATCTTTTATGCTAATACCATTTTAACCCTCACCACATAGATACATAGTATAAAACAGTGTATCAGAGTAGGGATAACCATAATTATAAACCTGATTGAGAAAAGAGGGACTAGAATACACAAACACACAATAGATACTTGCTTAAGGCAATTTTGAGATCTTACAGGCCAGACATTGTGAAAGCTTCTAACCCTCTTGGTAGGTATAGTTCCTTGACTACCCCAAATTTTGGTGTTTTAGAAAATTCTCTTGTTATGTTCCTTGACTTCAGGCTTTATCCTCTCAGAGGTTATTTGTGGTTATCAAGCTTGAGAGAATAGACTATACCTCTTACTCTAAACTTTGCTGCAAACTTAAGTCTTAGTAGAAATTAATATGCAAAGAATTATCAGTTTTAGCTGCCAGTAATTGGGATTATAGAAACAATATACTTTTCAGGAAATATTAAGGTCCTATATTCAAGACAATCATTATCCCTCTCATTCTTACTGTCAATCTTGGCAGTTTTCACATGAAATCATTCTGTGTTTGGAATATCTTGCCAAGCACAGCCAAATGTAGACAATTACATATACAACAATTTTGAGCTAGTCAATCCTAAAGGAAATCAACCCTGAATATTCATTGGGAAGACTGGTGCTGCAGCTACAGCTCCAATAGTTTGGCCACCTGATGCAAAGAGCCGATTCGTTGGAAAAGACCCTGATGCTGGGGAAGGTTGAGGGCAGGAGGAGAGGGGGGCAACAGAGGATGAAATAATTGGATGGCATCACCCACTCAATGGACATGAGTTTGAGCAAACTCCAGGAGACAGTGAAGGACGAGGAAGCCTGGCATGCTGCAGTCCATGGGGTCATAAAGAGTTGAATACAACTTAGTGAGTGAACAACAACAATTATATCCAACAATGCCATCTTTCAGATTATCACAGGCAACATTTTTCCAAATATTTGTCACTGAATATTATTACCATTTTTCTGACCCTAATATTAGTTTCCTCTCTGGCTATCCTCTAACTGGTATACCAATGGCCTCCTGTTTTTGGTTTCTGTTATAGCAGCTTCTATAACAAACTATTCAGTATCAACTACAGAATATGTTTTAAGCAGAATAAGTAAAACTGACAGTTGAAAAAGATCTAAATTTACACACTAAGGAACTGAAAAATGAAGAACAAACTAATCCTAAAATTATCAGATGGAAGGTGATAACAAAGATCAGAGCAGAAACAGAGAATTTCACACCGTACACAAAAATTAACTCATAATGGATTAAGGACTTAAACATAAGACTTGAAACTGTAAAAATCTCAGAAGCATACACAGGGAATAACTTCTTTGACACTGGTCTTGGCAATGATTTTTATGGAATGATACTGAAAGCACAAGTCACAAAGGAAAAAATAAAGAACCGAGACTGCATCAAACTGACAATCTTCTATACAGCATAAGAGACAATCAAAGTGCAAGGGTAACCTACCAAATGGGGGAAAAAAAAATTCAAACCATATATCTGATAAGGCACCAATATCAAAAATATATAGGAACTCATATAACACTGCTGCTCCTGCTGCGGCTGCTAAGTCGCTTCAGTCGTGTCCGACTCTGTGCGACCCCATAGACGGCAGCCCACCAGGCTCCCCCGTCCCTGGGACTCTCCAGGAAAGAGTACTGGAGTGGGTTGCCATTTCCTTCTCCAGTGCATGAAAGTGAAAAGTGAAAGTGAAGTCGCTCAGTCGTGTCCCACTCTTCGCGACCAGCCCGCAAAAACAATTTCTGACTAAAACTTGGGCAAAGGACGTGTTTATACATTTTTCTTTAGAAGACATAGGAATGGTTAGTAAATACTTGAAAAGGAACTCAGCATTGCTAATCAGCCAGGAAATGCAAATCAAAACTGCAATGAGGTTATCACCTCCTGCTGGTAGAATGGCTCTCATCAAAAAGACAGGGGATAAGGAGAGCAAGGATGTGGAGAATAGGGCGACTTTGTGCGCCATTCTTAGAATATCGATTTGTGTAGTCACCAGGGAGAACAGAATACATGCATACATACATATGTATGTGTGTGTGTGTGTCTGTGTCTGTGAGCGTATGCATTGTTGTTACTGTTCATTCTCTAAGTCATGTCCAACTCTTTACCACCCCATGAGCTGCGGCAGGCCAGGCTTCCTTGTCCTTCACCGTCTTCTGGAGTTTGCTCAAACTCATGTCCATTGAGTTGGTAAAGCCATTCAACCATTTCATGCTCTGTCAGACCCTTCTTCTCCTGCCCTCAATCTTTCCCAGCTTCAGGGTCTTTTCCAATGAGTCGGCTCTTTGCATCAGGTGGCCAAAGTATGGGAGCTTCAGCTTCAGCATCAGTCCTTCCAATGAATACACACACACACACATATAACCACAAAATTATATAAATATGTATAATATATATTTATGTATTTTATTTATCCAGAAAAAAAAGGAAATGGTGCATTTTTGGACAACATGAATAAACTTTGAAGGCATTATGCTAAATGAAGTAAGTCAGACAGAGAAACACAAATACTGTATTATCTTTCTTAAATGTGGAATCTATAAAAGTTGAACACCTAGAAGCAGAGATTAGATTGTTGATTGTCAGGGGCTAATGAGTAGAGAGAATGAGAAGATGTCATTCAAAGGGTATAAAATTCCAGTTAGAAGAGAAATAAGTTCTGGGGATGCAATATACAGGATAGTGACTACAGTTAAAAATATGTATTGTTTGCCTGAATGTTGCTAGGAGTTCTTTTTGTTCTAGTTACTCATTTATGTCCAACTCTTTGCAAACCCATGAACTGTAACCTGCCAGGTTTCTCTGTCCATGGGATTTACCAGGCAAGAGTACTGGAGTGGGTTGCCAATTCTTTCACCAGGGAATCTTCCTAACCCAGGGATCGAATCCATGTCTCTTGTGTCTCCTGCGTTGGCAGATGGATTCTTTACTGCTGAGCCACCAGGGGAGAGTGGATATCAAACATGCTCACCATAACAATAACAGAATAAAATGGTAAGTATATGAAAGCATGAGTTAACTAACTTTATTGTGGTAATCACTTCACAATATAATGTGACCAAATTATCATATTGTAATTATCATTTGTAATTATCATCTTGCCTTAAGCTTACACAATGCTGTATATCAACTACTTCTAAATAAAGCTTAATTTAAAAAGTTAAAAAGAAAAAAAAAAGTAAACCTTTTTTGCATAGATCTTCCATGACAACCCATTCTTCACCAAGAAATCTAGTCTCCTTTGCCCATCATTTGCAATCTTCATATTCTTGCCCTAAGCAATTTCTATAGCTATTATTTTTTTTCCTACTTTTTATGAGTTGTTCATATTTTGACCTATTTAAACCTGGCTTCTTCCTGACTCCCTCCCAAAGACACTGCATCTGATCCAGCTAGCTCACCAATGCCTTCCCATATGACAAATCTGCTGGACATTTTTTTCCCCCTCTGATTTTACCTATTTGTGCAATTAGGCAATGTGGAACCCTACCTCCTTTTCTGATTTCCATAGGGGGAAGTCACATCCTCCTATTATAATCTCTTTCAATCTTTTGTTTGTAAATATAACATTTTAATTTCTTCATTTCCCTTTTGTGTGTGTCTGTGTGGGGAGAGAGGAGCAAATGTAAACCACTTCCTTGAAAACACACATTTCTTTAGGATGACAGGGACTTTATATTAGTTGCTTCTGCAATCCACATCAGACTAGGACTAGGGTGAACCAGATATTTAATAGATATAGTTGCTTAGAATTGAAGCTATAGAATTTAGCTTCAAATGGGATCTTTATTTAATTTTTTTTTATTAAGCTAAACCATAATTAGGACCATTTACTGAAATTTAAGAAATAAGTTACACAAAACCTCAAAGGAAAAAAAAAATCCTTGTACTAACCATAGTTTTCTAAAAAAGAGATTTTAACCATGTCATGTCTTTCTTTAAAGAACAAGTATAGTTTTTATGTGTAAACATTCATATATATAAAGCAAAAATCTACTGTAGTGTAGACAGTGGAAGATTCCAGGGAAACAGGTCTAGAATTTTGAAATATAAAATATAAAAAGATTTGTGTTTTAAAAGAAACTGAACCTAACTCTTACACTGTTGGTGGGAACGCAAACTAGTACAGCCACCATGGAGAACTGTGTGGAGATTCCTTAAAAAACTGGAAATAGAATTGCCATATGACCCAGCAATCCCACTGCTGGGCATACACACTGAGGGAACTAGAATTGAAAGAGACACGTGTACCCCAATGTTCATCCCAACACAGTTTATAACAGCTAAGACATGGAAGCAACCTAGATGTCCATTGGCAGATGAATGGATAAGAAAGCTGTGGTACATATGCACAATGGAATATTATTCAGCTATTAAAAAGAATACATTTGAATCAGTTCTAATGAGGTGGATGAAACTGGAACCTATTATACAGAGCAAAGTAAGTCAGAAAGAAAAACACCAATACAGTATATTAACACATATATATGGAATTTAGAAAGATGGTAATGATGACTTTATATGCAAGACAGCGAAAGAGACACAGAAGTAAAGAGCAGACTTTTGGACTCAGTGGGAGAAGGCAAGGGTGGGAAGATTTTAGAAAATAGCATTGAAACATGTATATTATCATATGTGAAATGGATCATCAATCCAGGTTTGATGCATGAGACAAGATGCACAGGGCTGGTGCACTGGGATGATCCTGAGCGATGGGATGGGGAGGGAGGTGGGAGGGAGGGTCAGGATGGGGAACACATGCACACCAATGGCTGATTCATGTGAGTGTATGGCAAAAACCACCACAATATTGTAAAGTAATTAGCCTCCAATTAAAATAAATTTTAAAAAAATAAAAAAGAAACTGAACCTAAGAATAGTTCCCTAATGAATTTTGTGAGTCAGAATTGGATCTGCTTTTAATCCTTATTTTTAATAAAAATAACATGCACTATTTTATTTTTATCAGTAAAATATGTTAACCTATTATTATTTTAATTTTGCCCAAATATCCTTACTCATTTTATCTAGCTAATGCCATTTTTCCTGCTAATGTCACCAACATAGTGCTATAATATTTGATAGAAATATTACTTTCCATACATGAAAAATGTCATAGAGGTTGAATTTTGAGAGAGTGCAGTTGTAATTGGAATAGAAAATTTTCCTTAGGCAGATGGCCCTCCTTAATGTACTGCGTTTGCTGGGCTGAGCTGGACTTAACATCCATTAAGGCTGAGGAAGTGGCTTTTGGTGGATAAAGATTAAGTACTCGATTCTTGCATCTTTTTATCCTTCCCTCTCTCTCATTCATTTCTTCTAATGATGACTTCAGTGACTTTCAGCACAGCTGCTGTCATCATTTATAGCATGTTTATTACTAAAGAAAAGCCACAAATTTTTAAAAAGAACATGCAAAGTCTGAATTATGAACTTTTTGTAACTTTAAAGATATAACTATGCTCTTTACACTTTCTTGTATTTGAAATGTTGTAATCAAAAGCAAAAAAAAAAAAAAAAGAATACTTGACCAAGTAGGCAGAAAAAAAAATAAGAATATGGACTGTATGAGAGTTCTTTCAAAAAAATTCTCAAATTTTGAAATTAAATAAAGACTGGGGGATTTAAGGATCTGTTACAGCACCCTTGGAAATAAAAGATTGTCATATCAGAGAAGATACCAGTCTCCACTTCAAGTTTATACTCATTGATACTTTGAGAGAAGAGTGAATAAGGCCCTTTTTCCCCCTCCCTGAGTATGCCTGCATGCTGAGTCATGTCAGTTCTATCCAACTCTTTGTGACTCCGTGGACTGTAGCTGCCAGGCTCCTCTGTCTACAGAATTCTCCAGGCAAGAATACTGAAGTGGGTTGCCATGCCCTCATGCAGGGGGGTCTTCATGATCCAGGGATCTAATCCATCTCTTATGTCTCCTGAATTGGCAGGTATATTCTTTACCACTAGTGTCACCTGGGAAGTAGGAACTGTTAAAAAGAGGACTTTAGCATAGGCCACCTTTATGAAGGTGATATTGAAAAGCACAATTATGAAGGTGATATTGAAAAGGAGTGGAAAAGTCAGTTTCCATTCCAGTCCCAAAGATGGGCAATGTCAAAGAACTGGGGCTTCATTGACTATGCTAAAGCTTTTGACAATGTGGATCACAACAAACTGTGGAAAATTCTTCAAGAGGTGGGAATACCAGACCACCTTACCTGCCTCTTGTGAAACCTATATGCAGGTCAAGAAGTAACAGCTAGAACTGGACATGGAACAATGGACTGGTCCTAAATCAGGAAAGAAGTACATCAAGGCTGTATATTGTCACCCTGTTTTTTTAACTTATATGCAGAGAACATCATGTGAAATGCTGGGCTGGACAAAGCACAATCTGGAATCAAGATTGCTGGGAGAAATATCAATAACCTCAGAAATGCAGATGACACCACCCTTATGGCAGGAAGTGAAGAGGAACTAAAAAGCCTCTTGATGAAAGTGAAAGAGGAGAGTGAAAAAGTTGGCTTAAAACTCAACATTCAGAAAACTAAGATCATGGATGGCATCTGGTCCATAGATGGGGAAACAATGGAAACAGTGAGAGACTTTATTTGGTGGGGCTCCAAAATCACTGCAGATGGTGACTGAAACCATGAAATTAAAAGACGCTTCACTGTGGTACATATACACCATGGAATATTACTCAGCCATTAAAAAGAATTCATTTGAACCAGTCCTAATGAGATGGATGAAGCTGGAGCCCCTTATACAGAGTGAAGTAAGCCAGAAAGATAAAGAACATTACAGCATACTAACACATATATATGGAATTTAGAAAGATGGTAACGATAACCCTATATGCAAAACAGAAAAAGAGACACAGAAATACAGAACAGACTTTTGAACTCTGTGGGAGAATGTGAGGGTGGGATGTTTCAAAAGAACAGCATGTATACTATCTATGGTGAAACAGATCACCAGCCCAGGTGGGATGCATGAGACAAGTGCTCCAGCCTGGTGCACTGGGAGGACCCGGGGGAATCGGGTGGAGAGGGAGGTGGGAGCGGGGATCGGGATGGGGAATACGTGTAAATCCATGGCTGATTCATATCAATGTATGACAAAACCCACTGAAATGTTGTGAAGTGATTGGCCTCCAACTAATAAAAAAAAAAATTAAAAAAAAAAAACCAGAAAAAAAAAATAATAAATAAAAGACGCTTCCTCCTTAGGAAAAAAGCTATGACAAACCTAGATAGCATATAAAAAGCAGAAACATTACTTTGCCAACAAAGGTCCATCTAGTCAAAGCTTTGGTTTTTCCAGTAGTCATGTTATGGGTGTGAGAATTAGATCATAATGAAGGCTGAGCACTGAACAATTGATGCTTTTGAACTGTGATGTTGAAGACTCTTGGAGTCTCTTGGATTGCAGGGAGATCAAACCAGTCAATCCTAAAGGAAATCAGTACTGAATAGTCATTGGAAGGACTGATGTTGAAGCTGAAATTTCAATATTTCAGCCACATGTTGCAAAGAGCCGACTCATTGGAAAAAATCCTGATGCTGGGAGAAACTGAAGGCAGAAGGAGAAGGGGAAAACAGAAGATGAAATGGTTGGATGGCATCACTGACTCGATGGAGACAAGTTCGAACTATCTCTGGGAGATGGTGAAGGACAGGTAAGCCTAGCATGCCACAGTCCATAGGGTCGCAAAGAGTTAGGCACTGCTGAGTGACTGAATAATAACATTTGATAAGCATGAGTCTAATGTGGGCAGTATTTCTGAGCAATGCTCCCCCAAATTAGACAAGTCAGCACACCTAATCAAAATCAGTACTAGACACACCCAGGCTGTCTAGTGCCTCTGCATCACAGCATAGAGTAACTGAGCCAAACCTCTTCATCCAACGGTTGCTTGACAACCTGGGGAACCCTGTGGGGAGGGACATGGCAGGGAGTTGGAAGGGTTTTTCTCTCCCCAACTCACTAACTGCCTCTTTGGGTGAGAGAGGCATACTTGGTGGATCAGTATGCTAGAAATTGAAAAGAATCTCTCATGATGGAAAGAATTAGTCCTCCTCTTCTCCAATCCTGGGAATTCTCATTGTTGGGAAAGACTGAAGGCAGAAGAAGGAGGCAGCAAAGAATGTGAAGATTAGATAGCATCACTGACCCAATGGATGGGAATTTGAGCAGACTCTGAGAGATAGTGAAGGATGGAGGAGCCTGGTGTGCTGCAGTCCATAGGGGTCACAAAGAGTCAGACAGAACTTAGTGACTGAACAATAAAAACCCCATTCCCAACAACTTATTGGAATATAGAGTCCTAGAAAAAGGGTGGGGATGGAGGAAGACAACTATTATAAATCTGCTGGAAGTCATTGTTGAGTCAGAAGCCTGGGACAGAGTGTGAACAGGAACTCATAACCTTAAAATAAAGTGAAACAAAATAAGAGAAAAATAAAATCTGTTAGTTCCAAGAGTTCCGAAGGAGGCATACTCTTCCTGTAAAAGAAAAAGAGTCAATTGCTTTAAACTTCACTTAAAAGGGGACACCTCTGAGGTCTTACTCCAGCAAGGACAAAGATTCCGTCCCTCTTTGTCATAGTATCTGTTCAGAGTAGAAAACTGAAGAATATCTTTGAAAGAATGAGTGTTCCCTGGGGCTGTAGGCATGCTACTCAAAGGCTTTAAATCAGCAAAAGTTATAACCACATGTTAAATTAATTTAAATGCAAATTATGTGTGCTTAGTAAAGTGAAAAATCCTATACTTCTATTTCTATCACTTTTATTTACAAAGTATTTATGAAATCTCTAAAATGTTCAAGGTTCTATGCTAGGTTTTGAAAGGGATATCATTAGGAGCAAGACGTAGTGCCTTCGCTTCCACAACAAGGGACTTATTGAATAATGGGATATAAGAAAAGAACATGATGATATACTCGGTGTAATAGATAAATGACAAAAACAGGCACAGAAGATGAAAGGGTTTCAAAAATGTTTAAAGGAAATAGACATTTATTTATATTTTGTTTCCATTTTCTTTTTACATTGGGTCAAAAGGAAAAAAAAATAGATAAATATACCAGTTTTTAAACGTTTAAACATTTTTGCTTGTTTTTAAAAAGTCAATTAAAACGAGTTAAACTAAGTCTAAAAGTTATGATTCAAATGTCATGGACCATAGAGTGATGGCAAGCAGAATACAAGTCATATGAATACTAAGGCAGAATATATTATGCTGCTTGGAATGCATATACATCTATTTTCAAATGCCTGTTGCTAAAAAGTCTTTCAAAATAACTACTCAAAGAATAGCATGTTATTGTTTATCAGTGATCTGATACTAAATGGGTAACTATCACTAAATGGGTTTCTGAACAGTGAGGTTGTTACTCATTCTCCTGTTTCGGTCCCCCAAAAGGGTTTTTCTGCCTGACACTCATGCCAATAGGAAAGGACCTGAATTTGGTTCCGAAGCAAAGGGAAGTTTAGTCTTTGATTAAATGGGCTTCCCTGGGGGCTCCATGGTAAAGACCCTGCTTGCCAATTCAGGAGCTTCAGGTTTGATCCCTAGGTCTGGAAGATCCCCTGGAGAAGGAAATAGCAACCCATTCTAGTATTCTTGCCAGGAAAAGCCCATGGACAGATGAGTCTAGCAGGTTACAATCCATGGGATTGCAGAAGAGTCGGACCCTACTTAGCGATTAAACAACAGCAAAGAGTGGACAGGTATGAGCTTGTGCTCTAGAGCACTGAGGCTCATGGACAGGGCAGCTTTATAGACTTGTTCTCGCTGGAAGAAGGCGGAGTTCTCACGGGGCTGTGGCCTGCAGTGGCCATCCTGAATCCAAGTGCTCACGCAGCACTTCTGCACAAGGCCCCTCCAAGCTGAGATGTTGGTGTCTGCATGGTTTATTCACACAAGGATTGCTGGTCTTAAGTGCTGGGTGTGAGGCCTCTGCCCTTGGCCCACCATGAGCAAGTGAAACCAGAGGAAGAACAAAGGAAGGAAAAAAGGGTTAGACTTTATTTTTAGATTCTATTTTTATTTCCTGGGTATTGTTCATGGGCTTGCCAACTACAAATTGGCACTTACCAAGAACATTGCTGACGACTGAACGACAAAGGCATTTGTCATCTGCCATGGAGTTCGAACCCCATGCTGCTATAGCTGTTGACCTTCAGCAACCCCTGAGGGAGTTCAGGGTGGAGTGAGGAGTGTGCTTCAGGGAATCTGGTGGGACAGATCTTTAGATGTGAGTGAAGTGAAGTCACTCAGTCGTGTCAGACTCTTTGCGACCCCGTGAACTGTAGCCTACCAGGCCTCTCCGACCATGGGATTTTCCAGGCAAGAATACTGGAGTGGGTTGCCATTTCCTTCTCCAGGGGATCTTCCTGACCCAGGGATCGAACCCAGGCCTCCCGCATTGTAGGGAGACACTTCACCCTCTGAGCCAAATAGTTTCATGCTTTTAGGAACAGATTTTTTTTTATCTCAATCCTTGCATCTCCTCACATCTAGAGAAGCACTAAATCCCTTCATGGTGACATCAGATCCTCATGAATAGCAAAAAAGGTTTTGTAAAATGAGTACTTCATGGTATTGAACTCCCCCTTCACCAAAACCTTATATATTGATTTCCCCCCACTGCTGCTTTGGAGCAGTCTCAGAACTATCTGAGACACTGCTTCCCAGGCTGCAGGTCTCATTTTGCCCCAAATAAAACTTAACTTGCAACTCTCAAGTTCTACATCTTTTTTTTAGTTGACAGGCTTTGGCAGTGAGAAATCCCTCCTCTGCCTCTTGTCCTGCTCCTTCCTTTGGAGGGGTGTTGAGGAGCACAGGTGCATCTTCTCTAACTGCTTCCTATGAGTTTGGGCATCATCCTCACCCTGGGTAGAGGAGCAGAACCTCTCAACTGCCTTTAGATTCATTTGATAGTCACTGAACCTCAGCCCTATCCATTCCTATTCCTGCTGCTGCTGCTAAGTCACTTCAGTCGTGTCCGACTCTGTGCGACCCCATAGACGGCAGCCCACCAGGCTCCACCATCCCTGAGATTCTCCAGGCAAGAACACTGGAGTGGGTCGCCATTTCCTTCTCCAATGCATGAAAGTGAAAAGTGAAAGTGAAGTTGCTCAATTGTGTCTGATTCGTAGTGACCCCATGGACTGCAGCCTACCAGGCTCCTCTGTCCATGGGATTTTCCAGGCAAGAGGACTGGAGTGGGGTGCCATTGCCTTCTCCGGTTCCTATTCCTGAGTGACCACCATTTGGAGTTTTATAGATTCTTAAACTTTTGGAGACAAAGGACAGCAGACAATATAGAATGTGGGGCCCAAATATTGGCAAGACAATTATAGTCATTAAGGGGCCCAGGAAAAGGTATCAATACAAACTAAGTGATGCCAAGGAGGCCCCTTTTATTTGTTGTTTTTGCTGTTTAGTCTCTCAGTTGTGTCTGACTCTTTTGCAACCCCATGGACTGTAGCCCGCCAGGCTCCTCTGTCCACAACATTTCCCAGGCAAGAATACTGGAGTGGGTTGCCATCTCCTTCTCCAAGGGAACTTCCCTACCAAGGGATCAAACCTGCATCTCCTGTGTCTCCTGCATTGCAGACAGATACCACTGAGCCACCTGGGAAGCAGGGCCCATTTTACCCCACTCCAAATTTGTTCTGCTAGATTAGGCCACCTGGTTTCTCAGGACAACTTGCTTTTCCCAGTAGTCTGTCTGCACTTTCTTCAGTAAGGCCATTAGCATAAAATGTTGGCTGGTGCTCAGGCCCCTCTCTGTGGCCCTCAGTTGACAGGTTATGTAGGGCAATTTGGTTACCCAGGACAATATTAGTTAGTTAACGTAGTGAAGTCAAGGTTGATCTCCTGGGCCACTGTCACCATGGTAACGGTTACCTTTTCTATGGTTATAGTATTTGTTACCTGTACTGTTCCATACAATATTCCCTGACCAAGGTTACCAGTACCCCTGTGAATATAATGATTCTAGGGTCTTATTGGGGCATCTAGGTTACACTTTTTAGCTGTGTTTTTGCCTTTTGATCTGTCTGATTCACGTATCAGAGAGAGATTCACATGAGTAGTCAAGGAAGTTTGTTGTCCCAGGTTGTCTCTCTGGAGATTGGGGCTCTGGGACCCCTTCATTCAGGTGTGATGTACCCACCAAGTCATCCTCTGTAACTTAAGGGCTGAGTGGGTGGTTAGGATCACCAAGGGGGCCTGTTCCACTTAGAAGTGAGTTGGTCTTGCAGGCTGCCTGTTTTCGAGGTTTTTTTTATTCACTCAGTCTTCTGGCTAGAAGGGGTGGGGAGCCAGCTTGATGGGTGCTGGTAGCACCTGCTTGCCATATTCTGTGAAATTCACACTTTCATGGTTTCTCCTACCTGGAGGGCAAACACCTAGAAGGCATACGTGAAGTTGTTCCATTTCAAGGAGATGAAGGTGAAACTTCTTGGGGAAAGGGTCTACCATATATAAGCTCAAAGTCATTTAACTTTAACTTATCTCTTGGAGCTAACCACATGCAGAGCAGGACAATTGGAAGTAACAATTTGATTTCCTTGAGTCTCCTTGCATAGTTTGACTAAGGTTCCTTTCAAGGTCTGATTCAATCTCCCTACTTTCCTCAACAATTAGGGTCTCCAAGCTGAGTGCAAGGGCCAATTATGTCCAGGGCATCTTTTATCCCTTTTGTCACTTGAGGCAGGAGGCAAGAATGTTGAGTTATCATTGCTTTGTAGGGATCCTGGGAATATCAACCTGGGAATTGTCTCTATTTGTAATACTTTATCCACTTCAGCTGCTATTTTAGTTCTACTAGGGAAAGCATCTACCCATCCTGAAATTGTGTCCATAGCACTGGAACACCTGAAGTTGCCTGATGCTCTGAGCGTGATAGTGCAACCAGTCTGCCAGCCTTCCTCAGGATCCATCCTTTGGTCTGGATGGATCTAATCTGGGATCCTCTGAGGGGTCTGTTGTTGGGGTTGATCAGGTGCATATGGGGCATACCTCAACTAGCTTTACATGCCAGGAATTAGTATGACTAACTAATCCATTTTACAGGGCTTCCTTCCCATAGTGAGTTCCTTGATGCATTCCCTGATGGGTTGACAAGCTGCAGTTTGGGAAAATAATTTCCCATGTTCATTAATTAGCCATTCATGACCCCCCAGATCTCTATTGAAGCCCCATACTTTTCCTTTGTATAGACTGGGGGGTAATCGATGAATCTGGTCTCTTAGGAACAAGGAGTAATTGCCAAGTTACTGACCCTTTCGGAAGGTGTGTCTGCTTGGTCGTTTCCCTTTAGTCACTACATATTCCCTTTTTGATGATCCCTACGGTGAATTAATACCACTTTTTTTCAGAAGCTGCACTGCTTCTAGGAAACTCAGCATGTTTAAGCCATGTTTCACCGGTTTATTCTAAGAACTAAGCTTATCCCTTTCTTTCTAAACAGGCCTATATGTGTAGGATGGCAAACACATACTGGGAGGCTATATAAACATTTAAGATCTTTCCTGTTCCAACCAAGCCCTAGGGTTGGTTGGGTTTCGACCTTTTGGGCTGAAGTCCCCAGGAATAGGCTCTGTGCCTCTATAACTTGGGTCTGGGAAGTTAAAATATCCCTCCAGCCCCTTTCCCTCTTTCAGCAACTGTTCCTGTCTCTGAGCCATTCATCCTCAGCATTTAGGAGAGGCTCACTTCCTAAGTCAAGGAGACTGGAATAGATTATATCTATGGTTTCTATACAGTTGTGCTCCAGGGGCTTCCCTGGTGGGTCAGTAGTAAAGAATCCTCCTGCAATACAAGATACCTGGGTTCTATCCCTGGGTTGGTAAGATCACCTGGAGGGGAAAATGGCAACCTGCACCAGTACTTACCTGCAAAATTTCAAGGACAACAGAGCCTGGTGGGCTACAATCCATGGGGTAGCAACAAGTCTGACACTACTGAGCCACTTAACATTCTCTTCATCATCATCATAGTAATAATAGAAAACCTCAGTCAGGCAAGAGGATGGGGTATGTGGTCCTATTTCCAGTGTCTGAAATTTCTCTAATGTCAGAGGCACTTTGAGAAGTGAAATATAACCTCAGGATTGCCATTTGCTTCCAATGACTCTGGGTCAGAAATGGTATACACTGAGAGACACTCTCTGCTCTAGGCATGCTGAAGTGTATTCTGTTGGTTCCTGATTGATTTCCTTTATTTTATTCCAATCAACAGGTTTCCTTCCTGCTGCCTGGGTACCATTTAGGATCATATTTTTATAATGGGTCAGCCTCTGTCTTCCATTGTCTTGGTGGTTTCACTTGGCTTCAGTGGTCTCTTTGCTTCCTCTCTGACTTTTGAAAAGATCAGGACTTTTTCTTTCCTTGTTAGGGGTACATTGAGGAGGCTCTGGATGTCAGCCCAGCTGGGGTCATGGGTCCAAAAGATTCTTCTAATCAGACTCAGAAACCCATCTGGATCTCCCCGCAACCCCTTAATATGACTTTTCCAGTTATACTGATCAGAAGTGGAAAATGGGATTTTTATCTGGATGAGCCCTCCTTCTCCATCAGGGTCTGCCTCAAAGGGGTACCTTGCCTTGTGGGTTTTGCACCCTGGGTTTAAAAGTCCTCTGATTCACAAAAGTACTGTAAAGCTCCACTGTCATTGGTGACCTCTTTCAGTCATCAATGTCCTTTATGAAACTAAACCCAAAAGGTAATTTTCAGTTCTCATATCCCTTTATGCCTCAGGAGCATTTAACATTGTTGACTCTACTGCCTTCTTGGAAGAACCACCTCTCCTTAGCATTTTTGGCTCTGTGCTCTCTTGCGTTTCTTCCTACCAGACTGATCATTTCTTTTTCAGTCTCTGTGGCTGCCTCATCCCTTCATCCCTCGTCAGTGTTGCACAACCTGTCTTATACCTGGCTTTATCACAACGTGCTCTCTCTCTCTAGGAAACCTTACCCATACTCATGACTTCCATTACCCTCTATATCCTTGATCTATCTGTGGAGTTCATATGTGTACATTAAGATATCATTTGTGAGTTCTGAAACAGCTTCAAATCCAACAGGTCCAAACTAAGCTCACCATATTCCACACTAATCAGTAGTTTTTGTCTTGGTGACTAGCCTTTATATCAACTCAGTTGCATAAGTCAGAAACTCAGAAGTCATTTTTGATACTCCATGTGCATTATCTGTGATATGAGGTTAATTAGTAAGGCTTTATAAGATCTTATTTCCCACAAAAGAGGATGCAATTAAAAACAGTTGCAAAAAAGTAAACAAATAGAAATAGAAGATACTTCTGGAGAAACTATAGTGAAAGTTGGTGAGAACCACATACAAGTTCTTCCCTGAATCTTACTCAGTCCTTGTATGCATATTTGGAACAAAGGGTAGACAGGAGCAAATATATATGGCTCTCAGAAAGAGAAATATCTGTCCAACTACTTTTGAGTTTTTTTTTTTTTTTTTTTGGAAAAGTGACATAGTGCTTACTGGGATGAGCCTTTAAAAAGAGACACTGTTTTTCCCAATGCCAATGGATAGGTCTGCTTTGAATCATCACTTATTATAAAAAATGCATTTGGACATTAGTGTTCAGAATGCTCTTCTAACTTCAGTCTCTTCCCAAACAGGGTGGGTATAGGAGCTCTGGGAACAAATGAAAGGTTTTAGCTTGTTTGTGTTCTTTTCCAGAGAACATGCTTCTGACTGAAAAAGATGCATTTTCTATTCTTTGTAAACTACAGGATAATGTATCTAGAGTAACTATCCTGCAGCTTTCAGAATTAGCTGGGCAAGTCTTGTTGCTGCCTTAAGAGATTTTTTAATTATATAGTTTATTTCTGTAATTGCTTTATTTTACAGTGCTTTTATTTCCTGTAAGTGCACTTTGTGTACGTGGCAATTGTTGTTCCTTTAATTATAAGGTTAAGTTACATATAATTACAGGATAAATACACAGCTATTTCTGTCCTGTGTGCCAGTATTTAGGTAACTTGGTATTTGTACAAAAAAACCAAAGGGTTCTTGGGAGTCTCTCCCTTGATTTCCACATAAATTAAGCTCCAGTGTAAAATGCGATCATGTATTATATTCTTTTTCCTTTTAAATCACTGTAAGTGCCAGATCAAAGTACACCTTTATGAAATAAATTACATTTCAATGAGAATGACTAGCATAGGCTTCTTAAAAAATACCATCGCAAAACATTCTTATAAGTTTGAAAGGAAATATTCATTATGGTAACTTTAATACTCCTCAATTTCAAGTTTTGTCAGTTGTTGTTGCTATTAACTCTTCACTTAAAATATAATACATCTAACTGAAATGAGAAAAAAAATCACAGTTCAGGGTACATTCAAATATTAACTCTAAAAATTAAAACAATAAAAAATAAAATAATGAATATTTTCATTTCACTTTCTTTAACTCTTACCATAATTACTAAAAATAATCTTATTTTGTGATTTTTTAAGTAGAAAAATTTCCAACTTTGCATCAACTTCTGCAATGATTCTAGAATTGAAAATATTTTTTTAAAAAAATGACATATTTTAGTATTTCCTCATTAATCATACCTACTAACCAATAAAGTATGGTTCATTAGTAAATTCATAGCCATTTATTTGCTGCTCACTGTGTTCCAGGACTGAATATACTGTGTTCAGTGTGTTTCATTATCTAATGGAAGAGATAAACAGATAAACGAATAATTGTAATTTGTGTTAAAAGTTCCCTAATAGTTTTCCATAGAAGGCCCACATGTGGCACAAAAGAAAGTCATCAGTGACAGTGAGTGCAGACCAGGGTGAAGAACAGGAGGGGAAGAAATCGAATCTTTAAAGGTGAAAAACTGTCCTCTAGATAGGCAATATAAATTTCTAAAACACATGCATATTTACTTATGATTTCAAAAATTATGCTAATGGGAACTACATATTAAAGCTTGTCAAATCTCATATGAACTTATTTTCTGAGTGCATGATGTATGCTCAAGAAGGTTTCTCTCTTGAAGGATGAAATGTATAAAGATTTCTAGAATTGGGCAAACTTAAAGTTGTGGGTTTCAACCTAGAACAATCCACAGGTCTCTTTTTGCTTCCCCCCAGATCTTTTAGTTCTCCTGAATGCATCGGAAAGGAGATCTATGTTAGGGGCTGGTGTGTCTTTAGCCTTTTCCTTTAATTTGTGAATATCTCTCTTAACAAAGAACTGTGTTCCTAGTCCAGAGCCATTTATATAACTATAGCTGCCAAGAGAATACAGCGCGTGGGGCTAAAGCAACCCAGAGGAACACCAATCACTGGAGCACATGTCATGTTGATAATAAATACTGAAGACTGGGCATCCTGAGTCCACAAACCCAGAGGAGGAGGTACTCTATTTCACTCAGACATGGTAGCACTGTCCCTTCCATCTGAATTTCCTGACGGTTTAAGCAAACATGATCTTGGCCTCTGCAGTTTTTCGTATGAAGCTTGCAACAGGCCAATATTCTCATCTCCTAGATACATTCCCATGGGTTCAAGTATAATCTTTAGAGAATATCAGACCTTTCTGCCATGACAACTCTACTAGATGCTAGTATTTCTCTACTTTATGGCAGAGAGTGTTAGAAAGGTAATAAAAATAGCACCTCTTGAAGACAGCTTCCTTCTCCCCTCAAATCTTTGCCTTCAATATGTTCTGAAACAACAAATGGAATTTCTTGAGACCTCAGGATTTCTTGGATAGTGGAAAAGGATAGGCTACCTCTCACTTTGTGGGGAAACCTCAGCAGCTGTAGAATATATGAGACTATAGTTGCCCAGGGAATTACTTTGCTAAATATTTGCTAGAATTATTTTGTTAAATATTTACTAGCAAAATAAGTAAAAATTGCTTTCTGTCACCAAGTAACTCAGTCTAGGGCCTGTAAAAGAAACCAGTGTATCTCTAGCATCTAGAACAAAAGCTATATCATTATCACCTCTCATTGTATATTTGAATAAATCAATATACAATTTGAAAAAATTAAGGTACAAATGCATATGGACAAAGGCAAGAGATGTGAATGAGCAACCAAAGTTCACTGATGAAGTAACTGAAGCATAGAGACTTTTTTTTTTTTTCATAGAGATGTTGAGTAGTTTACAAATTATATGGACTTCCCCAGTGGCTCAGAGGGTAAAGAATATGCCTGTAGTGCAGGAGACCCAGCTTTGATCCCTGGGTTGGGAAGATCCTCTGGAGAAGGAAATGGCAACCCACACTAATATTTTTGCTTGGGAAATCCCATGGACAGAGGAGCCTGGTGGGCTGCAGTCCATTTGGTCGCAAAGAATAGGACATGACTGAGCGGCTAACACATGCAAGTGTCAGAATTAGTGTATAATGCCTGTCTCTAGGTTTGTCCCTTTTATAATTGTGTTACAGTATCATAGTTTAGACAAGGAGTGATCAAGGTCAATGTGCAGAACTGAATTGAGCTGGCTTACCCAACTCAATGACCCTGGGCCTGTCAGCTACCAAAGGTAACTTCTGACCATAACTTATTTATTGAGCAATCTTCACTAAGGCCTGTGTCTCCATGTCTTTTGATTACATCTGGGGCATGAAGGCATGCTGTTTGCAGCATCACTGTGCATTAGCAAGACAGAGCTTTCTCCACCTTTTCCACATCTTGAAAATCCACTTACCTGGATAAGTTCGTAAGATGGGGGAGAACAAGAAAGAAAGAAAGGAAGAATTTTAAGAAACCTGTTTGTCCGAGTGATTATCTGTTTCCCACTGAGGTTTTCTGGTTGATATACAAGTTTCTGGAAACAATGAGTAAAGATGTGGTTGGAAGGTCATTCATTAGCTTCCACCATCATGAAATTCACCTGAAGTCTACTGAAACGTATGATTAAAAACACTCATTAAGTGGATATAAACAGAAACAACAAAAATCTAGTGGTTTTAGTATAATTTTATTTTGGAATTATTTTAGAATTACAGAAAACTTGCAAGTTTAATACAAAATTCCAATATATGTCTTTCATTCAGCTTCCTTTAATGTTAACATTTTTTATAACTATGGTATGTTAATCAAAACTAAGAAACTTACTTGTTATTGGGACCTTAAATACTTTACTGAGAGTTGAGTTAATGGATAAATGAAGATTAAATTTCATATTTTTGTTTGGAAGACTCAATATTATATTTGTGCCTATTCTCTCAGGATTAATATATAAATTTAATGTGATTCCTATGAAATGAAAGTAGCATTTTCTTTAGAACTTGACAAAATGATTTTAAATTTTATTTTGCAAAAGTAGAGTGATAAAAAATTATACTGTTAGATATTAAAATATGTTACTTTTTTTTTTAAACAATGTCCCATGGATGTAATAAACAATATAAATTGTCAGCAGACAAACCTCAGGAATAGAGCTAGATAAGCAGAAAAATATGATAAATGTTATACTTCAAATCAGTAGAAAATAATGGAATACTTTATAAATATTTTGGATAAAAATGACCACAGAATTATTTTGATTTTGAGAAATATAAATCAATGAAATTCCTAAAAGACTGAAATTATTAAACAGAATAAGAACACTAGAATTATATGTGAGTTATATATATATATATAGTTTTATAATGAGAAAGGATGTTAAAACATGACCAAAAAAGGCAGAAATAACAAACAAATATCAATTTGATTACATACATCTTTAATATGTTTCCATGTGGAAAAGGAAAATAAAACTACATTTCTGAAGGTGGTAGATGACACTCTGAAACATGCTACTTTGACATCAGGATTATTCTGAGCTAAAGGTACTTAAAAAAAATTAGCAAATGCAAGCCCAGCATTCTAATCTTGCCCTTTCTTCTAAAAACAGGAGACAAAAGTTCCCACGTGAAAGATGCCCTTCCTGTACCAAGAGAAATGAATAACTCTTCAATGGAAGTCAAAGTCGAGAAAATTCTGTACAAACAGACCTTGTGAAAACAATTTCTTATCTTCCTTTAGCCTCCCCATACATTTTAGTTCCTTTTCTACAATTGCCTCTCTTTGTCCAATCTAGTATAAAAGTATTTAGGTTTTGCCTCTATTTTGGGGCTCATTTCCTGTGTCATGTAAAACATATAAATTTGTATGCTTTTCTCCTATTAATCTGTCCTTTGTCAGTTTAATTCTTAGGCCCAACCAAAAAACTTGAGAAAAGAGGCAAAAATGTTTTCTCCCTTATGCTCAAAACATATTAACTTTTCATATGAAAAAATTGTAAATTTTAAAATACATTAAAAATCTAAACATAGAGAAGATAATTATTCTTAAATAAATGGTAAAAAAACTCAAAATCAAGACCAAAAAAAAAAAAAGAAAAAAGAGCACTCTATTTATAATTTAAAAAAATGAACATGAACTGTGCAGGAAAAGATATTAAAATATCCTGTTAACAATTTAAAATTGTAATGACCAGGAAAGATGTGCAGTTTTCAAGAAGAAGTATCATTTATGGAACTGAGAAAAATTTAACTTAAAAATGACTACAGCCAGTGTTGCCTTAAACAAGGAGATTGTGGGAAGTCAATTCATCGAATCCATAAACCCATTCTATGAATCACGTTGGCAATCTATATCTAAACCCTTGAAGACTGCAGTTCCAGTGTTAGTAATCTATCCTTAGGAAACAGTGAAGTATTAGGATAAAATTTAACCACAAATACAGTTATTGTATCACTTAGCAAGTAAAATTAGAATAAAAAAGGACTTTATACAAAGAGTGATTGAGAAATCATTCCATTTATATGCTGAAATGCTAGAGATTAATGAAATGAATTTGAAGAAATGTATTTATTGATTTTGGGAATGTTTACAATATATTTAGTAAGAAAGCATACTGTAAAACATATCTGCATAAAATATATGCATACATAAAAATGTCTGGAAATATATAGATCAACATGAACTTTTAGAAATACTGGCTTATTTCCTTGCTGCTTTTTATTGATATTATTCTTTTTCTACATATTTATTATATATTTTATAGTTTAAAAATAAAATAAATCCAAGAAATTATCTCTATGCTAATCAGGAGTAAATCTAATAGGCAAATAAATACCACACAAGTTTTCTTTGTAGTAAAAGTTGCCACCCATGGCAATCTTTTTCCTGAGCAACGGTATGAAAGGTTTTGCAAAATTTATAGTAAATAAGAATGTGTTCCATCATTAATATCATTTGAATTAAGTCAGATAAGCCCTAAGGTCACTCAGAGTCTTTAATGGAGCATATGTTTGATTCAATACAAACATTATAGCCAAAACATTTGCATCAGTGAACTACACATGAATTAAAGATAAGTGAATCAAAAGCCTTAATGTACTGATTTTGGAGTCACAAAGTTTGTATAATTGTTAAATGTTTCATTAATTTACCAAATGGTTTCTACTTCATGTCTTTTTCGATTTGCAAATTAGAGATAGTACAAAATACACTCCGTCTGTGCACCATATGAAACATCAAGCTAATGCTTAGGAAACACTTAGAGACCTTTTGAAGTACGTAGAGTGTATATCAATAGAAATCATAGTATGTCTTTTAAGAGAAGAGCTTATGACTACAGATAATTTTTGAAAAAATACTGAACTTCAAATATACCTCTTGTAGTAATTTTAATGCTGGTACAAAAGTATAGCAATGTATAATTTAGAAAATTTGCCATGTGATTTAATTGAAATTCACGTCTCTGTGAAATAGAAAGTATTTAAATATCATAAACCAATCTATGGAGAACTGAAGCCTAGAGAGACTAAGGTGTAAGATATAATTCTCTGGTGGTCAGAAAAGAGTGGTCAATTATTGGTGTCTGTCTTTAAAGAGTCTTAACATATTTTCAGAAGGAGGTAGCCAGACTTGTGATAAAGTCCTAAAATAACTTCATATGAACATCAGTTGAAAATACTGAGCTTAGAGAAGAGATATTGTGGATATAGATGAGACCTGGGTTCAGAGGTCACCATGCTGGCTTGAATAACAGGTAATCTCAGGTTTATTTTTGTTTTGCTTTGAATTAAAAAAAAAAAAAAGAAAGTCTAGGTTTACAACTTGGTTCTGCCACTCAGTAGCTATGAAATCTGAGGAGTGTTGGGTTCCTTATCTTTAAAATGAAAGTCTTCATACTTCCCTTTTAATGGATTAAAAGATGGATTTGATTCTGAACTTGAGAAAGGAATACAGAAGCTCCCCCATTTAAATTAGAGGATGCTTTGAAACAATAGCAACCAATTTACCAAAATCAAATTCACCAGCTATATTGTGAAGATAATATTTTAAAAAATAATTGAAGTCACTGGGCCAGAACCTACAATTTAGTGGACACTCAGAAACATCAACATCACTTTGTTTTATCTGATGTCCTATGAAGGCAGCACATCTTTGATTGTTGAGTGTGATTTTGATAAATGGGCTATTGTTTCAGCTTCTTGCTCAGCTTGAGAGTCAAACACAATGATTCTTACATGGCTGATCATCTTCTGAGTGTCTTGGTTTGAGAACAAATATTAGGAGTTTTGAGTAATTTAAGAGATTCACTTTCATCCCCAACTACTCAATGCTGTTTTCTTCAATAGTGTTTTGGAGATATAATCCGAAGGTGGGGTGCATATTTGGCAGTTTGACAGTTCCAAGAACCTGTGAAGATTCTCCAGGGGCCCTGATATATGACTCTTCAGAGTGTACTGGCAATTCCAGTTCCATACGATTGAATTCTAGACATCCTTAGGATGCCAGCATCACAAGATTAAATTTGAGGTCTTTCAATTCATCAAACAACCACTAACCTAATAGCTATACTCAAAGCTTCTACAATGAAATAATCTGGGTTCTAAACTTCCTGTAACCTTTATTGGTTATGTGATATTGTGCAAATGATTAAACCTCTCAGTACCATCTCAGGTGTAAGGTAAGGATTTTTAATAATACCTGCCTTGAGGTCCTGTTACATGAATGACATGAATGAATGCATTTAAATGGTTTGAATGATCCCAAAATATAAATGTTGAATAAATATTGGCTATTAATATTTGCTAAACTGACCACAATGATGTGCTGTGGGCACAATATCTGTTGGAAATTCTTAGGACATATAATTTGAAAATTTCTTCCAGGCTTTTCTTGGTTGAAGTTTGATGTCCACTCAGTTACATTCAGGGTAACACTGAACACTTGTTGGCAAGCTGTCTAACTGCTGGAAGCCTACTGAGAATAGCTTTCTAAGACTCTGTTCAGTTTAGGCTAATATCATATTGATCTTAGATCTTTAGCCTTATGTATTACACAAGGGAAAAAAGGAAAAGGGCAAGACAAAAGAGAGGTAATAAATTTTAGTAGTTAAATCACTATACACGAACACTATTATTAGAGGAAAGAAGAGGAATTACTGAAAGTAAGAAATGAGAAATAGAAGGGGTAGATTCCTGATTTAATGTCTAGTGTTAGTTGCTCAGTCGTATCCAATTCTTTGTGACCACTCTTTGGACTGTATCCTGTCAGGATAATAATTTAATTATTTTCTCATACAAAGACTGCTCTGAATTATAGTTAGGAAATGGCAACCCACTCCAGTATTCTTGCCTGGAAATTTCCATGGACAGAGAAGCCTGGTGGGCTACAGTCCATGCGGTCACAGAGTCAGACACTACTGAGTACACACATGCACACACACACACACACATCTCCAAAACCCACCAGATGTCTGTATTGCAAAATGTAACTGTAGAGTACTACTGAAAGCATCGCTTTATATTGCTATGTGAAAGGCTTCCTCTAATATAAAATGTCAGTTCCTGATTAAAGAATTTTTAAAACCACACATTTATTAAGTCATAAATAGTATTCTTTAAAATAATATACATTTTAAAAAGTGTTCACAAATGTGTGTATTAGTCAATTAGTTGTGTCTTACTCTGTGACTCCGTGTACTGTAGCCCACCAGGGTCTTTTTCCATGGAATTCTCCAGGCAAGAATACTGGAGTGGGTTGCCATTCCCTTCTCCAGGTGATCTCTCTGACCCAGCGATCAAACCTGGGTCTTCTGCATTGCAGGCAGATTCTTTACCATTGGAGCTATCAGGGAAGTTCACAAATGAAGGTACCTTAAAATATAAATGGGTAAAAGATATAACAGCTAATTCAATCAAGTACAAATGGCTAATGAATATAGGAAAGTGGTTAATCTACTAAAAATAATATATAAAAGTAAATTAAGATTTTATGTTCTGTGATTCTTCTCTTTTATCTCTCCTTTTGTTTTCTCTCTCTCTCTCTCTCTCTCTTTGCATTGTATTGCTTTAGTTTTTGGCCTAAATATTAGAGTAAAATAGAAATGCTGATTTTAGAGTTGGACAAGGTTTGGGAAAATAACACCCACGTACTCTTTTGGAGGATGTGCAAGCTTATATGTCCTTCCTAGAGTGTTGTTTCCAATATTTACCAAAATTTGACATGTTTATAAAATTTATTCAAGTGATAATTCAAGTGTGTAAGTATTGCAGTTATCACATGGTTGTATAATAATACAAAATTTTAAATACCTTAAAAGCCATTAATGTACAGCACATTGTCAAAATAGAAAAATAAATATTTGTTGAAAAATATTCCCCATTTCCTAGTACAAAGAGACAATAAAGTGATTTAATAAGCATCCGCATTGTATGATGATGTTGTAGGTAAATGTGTAGGGGGTAAAGGAAGAGAGAAGGATTGGTTGATTGATGGATGGATAACTTCCCTATTTAATGCATGCACGCATGCTTAGTTGCTCAGTCATGTCCAACTCTTGCTACCCCATGGGCTGTAGCCCACCAGGTTTCTTTGTCTGTGGGGTTTCCCAGGCAAGAATACTGGAGTGGTTGCCATGCTCTCCTCCAGGGGATCTTCTTGACCCAGGGATCAAGCCCAAGTTTTCTGCATTTCCTGCATTGGCAGGCGGATTCTTTACCACTGAACCACCTGGGAAGCCCTATTAAATAGGAATTATCAATTATCATGACAAGTAAGAAACAAGTTGTTTTTGTTCAGTCCCTCAGTCGGGTCTGACTCTTTGTGACACCTTGGACTGGAGCACACCAGGCTTCCGGGTCTCTCACAAACTTCCAGAGCTTGCTCAAACTCAAGTCCGTTGAGTTGGTGATGCCATCCAACCATCTCATCCTCTATTGTCTCCTTCTCCTCCTGCCTTATATCTTTCCCAGCATCAGGGTCTTTTCCAATGAGTCAGTTCTTCCCATCAGGTGGCCAAAGTATTGGAACTTCGGCTTTAGTATCAGTCCTCCCAATGAATATTCAGGACTGATTTTCTTTAGGATTGACTGGTTTGATCTCCAAGGGACACTCAAGAGTCTTCTCCAACACCACAGTTCAAAAGCATCAGTTCTTTGGCGCTCAGCCTTCTGGGAACTCAGGCAACTGAAAAAACTAACACCCATAAGCAAAAAGCTCTTTGTAGTTATTGTTTTACAGCATTTACCAAATATACAAAAGAGGGTAGAGGAAGAATCTTACTATATGTTAGTGGAGGTAACTGAGCCAGGGAAAATCTAGAATAAACACATTTGATTTTCTATTATTGACCACCTTGTATTTATTCTTTTTTTCTTGATTTAGCCTATCTTTACATCATAGCAAATTCATCTACAAGCATTTTACAGGAAGAGTGCATTACACTATCACTGTGTATGCCAGTGAAGAACACACCAAGGTTCTGTTTCTAGAGGGAAAGGAACAGAAACCATTTGCAGGGTTTACCATTACTAGATTACTAAAATTCTTCCTTGCCCTGAAATGTTTATCCTCCATTCCTTCTCTTGTCTCTAGTGATGATTTCAGGGAAGCAAACTCTGACCTGCTGGAAGAGAATGCTGGAATCTATACTTTTCTCACAATGTTTTACAAGTTCTAATGGGAGAAAAGAAATGGACATATGTCTACTTTATATCTTTTAAGAGCAGCACACCTGGTCTATCAAACATCATTAATCTACCTCTCTCTCTTAAATGTCAAATATCTCTGGTCTGCTTATAATCACTAAAACCTTTAGTTTTTCATCATAAACTAGATCAAAGGATAGTAAGATATTTTGTTTTTATATAAGTAATATCAAAATTCTCTTGCTGACATTATTATATTATTACAAAAGACAAGTGTATACTTTAAAAAAAAAAAAAAAAGATTTGTGCTCTATGCTGAAAGGGTTTAGAGCTATGTTGACTGTGGCTGACACAACCATGTACAGTTGATTTTCATTATTCACAGTAGTTATGTTTTATAAATCATCACAAACACTGAATTAGCCATTACTGAGTCATTGCTCCTTGTCAAAATACAGGGTTAGGTTCCTCAAAGCCTCCCATCACATTTTTTCAACCAACTGATACATAACCTTCTCTTCTAATTGTTGTGAAAGTTGCTCAGTTGTGTCCTACTCTTTGCAACCCCATGGGCTACACAGCCAGGGAATTCTCTGGGCCAGAATACCACAGTGGATAGTCTTTCCCTACTCCAGGGGATCTTCTCAACCCAGGGATCGAACCCCGGTCTCCCACATTGCAGGGGGATTCTTTACCAGCTGAGCCACAAGGAAAACCCAAGAATACTAGAGTGGGTAGCATTTCCCTTCTCCATTGGATATTCCTGACCCAGGAATCAAACGAGGGTCTCCTGCATTGCAAGCAGATTCTTAACCAACTGAGCTATCAGGAGATTAAAGACATTTTATTTAATATATATTCTGATTTATTAACAATGAACTCACAACCAACAGAACTATACAACTCATGCCTGAACAAAGCTTATTTAACACATGCAGTTTCTCGTAAAAGACATCACAGCTTTGTACTTAGGAACACTAGACAGCACTTCAGCTATAAACTTGGGGACCATTTAAAAAAGTAAAAGTATGAAGAAAAAAAAGAGATTGCCTGAATAGGGCAAATGAAGAACACTTGTTGACAATGTGAAAGTTAAAATAAGAAGTCGAGTGGAAAGAGGGAGACTCCAGAAGAAGGGGATATAAGTGTGCTTAATTGCTATACAGCAGAAACGAACACAGCCTTGTAAAGTAACTACCCTCTACTGAAAACACCAAAAGTCAGAGCATTGCTTTGTTCAGCCTCATCTGGGAATGTGTACCTCGGAAAACTCAAGGTTTTTGCTGTCATGTACATGTGCACAGATGATCCCCAAAAGGACTGCAAATACTGATTTGGGGGTTACAAGTAAATTTTGATGAATAGATGGAACTTCAAATATGGAATCCATGATAATGCCAGTGGCATGCATATTTAACTGAAATACTTTTGAAGGCTCAGCAGGAGCAAAAGGTAACTTTTAATTTTCATCATCCAGAAAAAATTATGTTTGGCATGTCACCAACTAATCAAACCCAGCCCTGCAGGTATGTGGAACCCTACATGCCAAAAGAGTAGGTAATATGTGAACAGCATCATCTTTTAGGATTTGAAATAGCTCAACTGGAATTCCATCACCTCCATTAGCTTTGTTTGTAGTGATGCTTCCTAAGGCCCACTTGACTTCACATTCCAGGATGTCTGGCTCTAGGTGAATGATCACACCATCGTGATTATCTGGGTCATGAAGATCTTTTTTGTACAGTTCTTCTGTGTATTCTTGCCACCTCTTCTTAATATCTTCTGCTTCTGTTAGGTCCATACCATTTCTGTCCTTACTTGAGACCATCTTTGCATGATATTTTCCCTTGGTATCTCTAATTTTCTTGAAGAGATCTCTAGTCTTTCCCATTCTACTATTTTCCTCTATTTCTTTGCACTGATCACTGAAGAAGGCTTTCTTATCTCTCCTTGCTATTCTTTGGAACTCTGCATTCAAATGGGTATATCTCTCCTTTTCTCCTTTGCTCTTCACTTCCCTTATTTTCACAGCTATTTGTAAGGCCTCCTCAGACAGTCATTTTGCTTTTTTGCATTTCTTTTTATTGGGGATGGTCTTAATCCCTGTCTCCTATACAATGTCATGAACTTCTGTCAATAGTTCATCAGGCACTCTGTCTATCAGATCTAGTCGCTTAAATCTATTTCTCACTTCCACTGTATAATCATAAGGGATTTGATTTAGTCACAGCTGAATTGTCTAGTGGTTTTCCCCACTTTCTTCAATTTCGGTCTGAATTTGGCAATAAGGAGTTCATGATTTGAGCCACAGTCAGCTCCCAGTCTTGTTTTTGCTGACTCCATCTTTGGCTGCAAAGAATATAATCAATCTGATTTTGGTGTTGGCCATCTGGTGATGTCCACGTGCAGTCTCCTCTTGTGTTGTTGGAAGAGGGTGTTTGCCTTGACCAGTGTGTTCTCTTGGCAGAACTCTAATAGCCTTTTCCCTGCTTCATTCTGTACTCCAAGGCCAAATTTGCCTGTTACTCTGCAGTGGCTACTGGACTGGAAAAGGTCCATTTTCATTCCAATCCCATAGAAAGGCAATGCCAAAGAATGCTCAAACTACCTCACAACTGCACTTATCTCACACGCTAGTAAAGTAATGCTCAAAATTCTCCAAGCCAGGCTTCAGCAATACGTGAACCGTGAACTTCCAGATGTTCAAGCTGGTTTTAGAAAAGGCAGAGGAACCAGAGATCAAATTGCCAACATCTGTAGGATCATCAAAAAAGCAAGAGATTTCCAGAGAAAATATCTATTTCTGCTTTATTGACTATGCCCAAGCCTTTGACTGTGTGTATCACAATAAACTGTGGAAAATTCTGAAGGAGATGGGAATACCAGACCACCTGACCTGCCTCTTGAGAATCCTGTATGCAGGTCAGGAAGCAACAGTTAGAACTGGACATGGAACAACAGACTGGTTCCAAAAGAAAAGGAATACATCAAGGCTGTATATTGTCATCCTGATTATTTAAATTATACGCAGAATACATCATGGGCAACGCTGGGCTGGAGGAAGCATAAGCTGGAATCAAAATTACTGGGGGCAGTATCAATAACCTCAGATATACAGATGACACCACCCTTATGGCAGAAAGTGAAGAGGAACTAAAGAGCCTCTTGATGAAAGTGAGGGAGGAGAGTGAAAAAGTTTGCTTAAAACTCAACATTCAGAAAACTAAGATCATGGCATCTGGTCTCATCACTTCATGGCAAATAGATGGGAAAACGGTGGAAACAGTGGTTGACTTTATTTTTTTGAGCCCCAAAATCACTGGAGATGGTGACTGTGGCCATGAAATTAAAAGATGCTTACTCCTTGGAAAGAAAGCTATGGCCAACCTAGGCAGCATATTAAAAAGCAGAGACATTACTTTGCCAACAAAGGTCTGCCTATTTAAAGCTATGGTTTTTCCTGTAGTCATGTATGGATGTGAGAGTTGGACTGTAAAGAATGCCGAGCACCAAAGAATTGATGTTTTGAAGTATGTTGGAGAAGACTCTTGAGAGTCCCTTGGATTGCAAGCAGATCCAACCAGTCTCTCCTAAAGGAGATCAGTCCTGGGTATTCATTGGAAAGACTGATGTTGAAGCTGAAACACCAATACTTTGGCCACCTGATGCGAAGAGCTGACTCATTTGAAAAGACCCTGATGCTGGGGAAGATTGAGGGCAGGAGAAGAAGGGGATGACAGAGGATGAGATGGTTGGATGGCATCACCGACTCAATGCACATGAGTTTGAGTAAACTCCGGGAGTTGGTGATGGACAGGGAAGCCTGGCATCCTGCAGTTCATGGGGTCACAAAGAGTCGGACATGACGGAGCCACTGAACTGAACTGAACTGAATATGTGAACAAGAGTAAACACACAGTGATAATAAATAGATTAATATATCTGGACTTTTTATAGCCATTTTATTCTATTATAATTCTGTTTTCAAGGTGCAAATAATGCTTACCTTGGATTTAAAAAACAAAAAATCTTGTATTTGATTTTCTCCTTGATTTACAAACTGGGCTATGATGGACAAGCCTATTACTTGTGTTTGATTGAATGTCTATGAAATTAGAAATAATAGCATATATTGAAAGATATAGTGATATAATGTATGAGAGAGTTTGTTATATAACATTACACAAGTAGAAGTTACCATCATAAATAATCAGGTCATGAATTTATTATATTTGAAGAGCATATCAATCATTTATACCTCTAAATGCATTAAGGCTACAAGAAGAGGCTTCAATGAAGCCTTCAGAAATAAAGCATAAGATCCCTTGATATCCTTGGAGGGAAAAGAAGCCACCACTGGTGATAAAATAAATAAGAGTTGAAAGCACAGTCTGAGACTGCCAATGAAAAACTCTTCCTATGCCAAGTTATGATAACTGTTGGTTTTGACTGTCCTGCAACTAGGCCCCATTTCATATTTTATAGGTTTAGGGTGGAAGAAACAGTGCCCTTATTTCATCAAATGCCTTTCACTTCCCTCCCAGGCTCACAGATTGACAGCAATGGCCAGCCTTTCCTGCAGTGAGCCTGTGACACTATTGTTCTAAAAAATGGAATATGGGTAGAAGTAACCTATTATCACTTCTGACTTAGCCTCCATAAGCTCTTGCACCATTTTCCATGCTGGCTCTTTACTCACTGGGTCATCAGATGGAGAATCCAACAAAAAATTCTGAGATTGTAGGGGAGTGTGTTGGTACCAGATGGAGAGCCTTGGTCCATGAATGACTGACTATGTGGAGTAAGCTGCCTTCTTTCGTGCCCATTTCCCCTCTGTTTTTCCATTCTCTCATCTACTTTGGATAGTGAAACAGGTGAAGTATAACTGTCTATCATGTTAGTATACTTCGGTTTTCGGCTCTGGGCTATTTGCTGTAGTCATTAAAGTACTCTCACTAATACGTTTTTCCTCAGAACCATAGGCACCAGGTGAATTCCACAGATACTACAGCTTGGAAAGCAAATGTCTAAACTCTAATCAAGTGGGCCCTGTTGTTGTTCAGTTGCTCAGCTATGTCTGGCTCTTTGTGACCCCTAGACTGCAGCACGCCAGGCTTCCCAGTCTTTCACAGTCTTCTGGAGTTTGCTCAAACTCATATCCATTGAGTCAGTGATGCCATACACCCATTGTGTCCTCTGTCAATCCCCTTCTCCTCCTGCCTTCAATCTTTTCCAGCTTCAAGGTCTTTTCCAATGCGTCAGCTCTTCACATCAGGTGACCAAAGTATTGGAGCTTCATCAGTCCTTCCAATGAATATTCAGGGTTGATTTCCTTTAGGATTGACTGGTTTGATCTCCTTGCAGTCCAAGTGGCTCTCAAGAGTCCTCTCCAGCACTGCAGTTTAAAGGCATCAATTCTTCGGTGCCCAGCTTTTTTTATTGTCCAGCTCTCACATCCATATGTGACTAGAAAGACCATAATTTGACTATACAGACCTTTGTTGGCAAAGCAATGTCTCTGTTTTTTAATACACTGTCTAGATTATCATAGATTTTCTTCCAAGGAGCAAGTGTTTTTTAATTTCATGGCTGCGGTCACTATCTGCAGTAATTTTGGAGCTCAAGAAACTGTCACTGTTTCCACTGTATCCCCATCTATTTGCCATGAAGTGATGTAGCTGGATACCATGATCTTCATTTTTTGAGTTTTGAGTTTTAAGCCAGCTTTTTCACTCTCTTTCACCTTCATTGAGACTCCTTACTTCCTTATGTGTATTTGTTTTATTCAGCTAGATAGGAATGATCCCTGGAAGTTGATATTCTCACTATCAATACATTGACTGTGTGTGGGTACATGATAAGTCACTTCAGTCATGTCTGACTCTTTGCAACCCCATGGATTATAGCCTGCCAGGCTTCTCTGTCCATGAGATACTCCAGACAAGAACACTGGAGGGGGCTGCCATGCCCTCCTCCAAGGGATCTTCCCAACCCAGTTCCCAGGAACTGGGGTTCCCAGGAACCCAAGTCTCTTATGTCTCCTGCATTGGCAGGCAAGTTCTTTGCCAATAGCACCACCTGGGAAGCCCCGATATTGACCAAGCCACATCTGTTTAACATCTGTTTTAAGGCTAACATTCCCCTGGATAAAGTAATTGATGAGAAAGTAGAGGGCACTATTGGAGGAGATCATTGAGAGGACATGACCAAGAGCTGAATCTGGGCAATCAGTGGGCCCTCACCTGCTGCTCTGTCCTTGGAATGTACCTTCTGCTCACCATTCCCACAATAGTAACTATTTCAAGGACACAGCTTTGAGAGAGAAATGTGTGTTGAGACCATCTGGACTGTGGATGTGACTGAACCCAGTTAAAGTCTGTAGATAACATTTTAAGATTCTGGAAGACAGGTGCAGAGACCTGCTCACCTTTCTACTGCCCAAGACAAGCCTCATATATTCTCTTGCTTACCAGTCTGCAGTGATATGTCTCTTTTTCAGCCTCCCTGCCCTCCATGTTTATAGGGTCAATTTACAAACCAATATATATGAACTTATTTACAATATAATTAAATATACCTTTGGTGACAAATCATGCTTAGAGTCTGAAAACTCAAATGGTTGTTTTCTGTGAAGTTTACTCCTTCCAACCATCTACTGTCTATCTGAACTTAATCACTTCTTTCTGGGCTTTGTTTCCCACCTAATAAATTACACCACTGATGACATCACAGATGGTACCAGTGATTATTGGTCAGCCTTCGGTTCAAATCCTGGCCCAAACATTTTCTCAGTATGTGGTGGTGGTTTAGTCACTAAATCATATCCAACTCTTGCAACAACCATGAACTGTAGATACCAGGCTCCTCTGTCCATGGGATTTGCCAGGCAAGAATATTGGAAGGGGTTGTCATTTCCTTCTCTGGGGGATCTTCCCGACCCAGGGATCAAACATGCATCTCCTGCATTGCAGGCAGTTTCTTTACTGAATGAACCACCAAGGAAGCCCCTTTCCTTGGTATAGGTTGGAATAAAACACTTAATTTATCTGATCTTCATGTTCCACTTTTAAAGACAGTAGTAAATGACCTAATATTACCACCTCAGTGTAATAATGAGACCATGTTTATAAAGTTGTAATCACAGTTTTAGTCTGATTATAGGTGCTATTTAGAAATATTCTAATTTATTGATTTATTGCTTTAAAAAGTGTTCATCATTAGATCCACAGAATAAATCTGTTAGATATATATTATTTCCCTTAGGTTTTGAATGAAAAAACTGAAGTAAGAAATGTACCTCACCTCCTTAAGCATCAATACGACATGAGCATAACCTCAGGATGTGCTTGGCAATGGCCTTTTTCCAGCCTCTTTCCATGAGTGAAAAAACCTACCTCAAACCCTAGTTTCAAATACTGCCCTTGACTCCTGACTCTGTCTTATGCTCAGCATCTTTTTTCTCCTTTTCCTTCATGAGCCAGTCACTTTTCCTTCTAATCCTGCTTCTTGACCAAGAGTCTAGGAACATGTGGCTTAAGCCCTACTCACTGCTTAGCATTTTATTTCTCTTTTGGTCCCAAAGATTTTGCTTTGAATTTACTTATTTTTTCTATTTTGTGTCTAATAGCCATGTGTTGGAGCAATCTAGGAGGAAGATCAGAGTGCCAACTTCCGGTTCCACTTTCACTAAAAGTATAAACTGATCCCAGGGGAAGAGGAGCCTTGTGATTGTCCATACTATTTAGTATGAAAAGTTTTGAGCTCCATGTCAGATTTAGGCCAAAGTTGTCAAATAAAATGCAGGAAATCAGTTGATTGAATTTCAGGTAAGCCATAAATAGTATTTTTGTATGAATATGTCTTAAATATTGCATGGAACATGCTTATACAAAATATTTGATTTTTTAAATTAAAACTCAATTTTAAGTATTTTATTACCATTTTTTTATGTGCTAAATTTGGCAACCATAAATTAAACATAATAAAATACTTCTTTGTAGGGAGAATAGTGGATTTCAGGGTCATTCATTGGTTCTGGAAACTTGAGGTGTTAATCTATAGGCATTATCAATCTCTACCTCCTAGGATTGTTGTGAAGGTTAATTAAGATTCTACTCACTGTAAAATAAGCATAGTGTTTGGCTGAGAGGGTAGTTTTAGAAATGAAAATTAATTATTGATGTATAAAATACTGAACATACTGAAACTGAAAATAAGTGCTTCAAATAAAGGAATATGAGATCAAAATAAAATAATAATTTCCAGTAAATGTGTGAAATGATTGGACTTTAACAATGGCTGGAATTTGGAAATAAAAGAAGCAAAGAAATCCTTCCTATTTGATGCAGTTTAGGAGTAACAATACATGACAAATTTAGAGTCTAACCACTGCATTTGGAAAGGACAACTAAGAGATATTTTTGACAGGTTTCTCTGGCACAGAACAATAAAATAAATTTGCAAGGGGAAGAAATAGATAATAAAGCACAGTGAAAGGCAAGCAGAAGAATTTGGATTCAATGTGGTAGATAAGAGGAAGCCCTTTTTAATTTTTGACCAAAGAAGTAAAATGATGAAATTGGCCCCTTACCAAATTAGTCTGTCAAAAGCAAGAAAGATAGATTGGAGGAGAAAGATATTTACCAGAGAGACCAGATATGAGGCTATCTTAGTGATCCAGTTATGAAGTAATAAAGACTTAGATTAGCTGGTGGCAGGAGGACAGGCGGAGCAAGAGAATTTCGAAAATGCGTAACAGGGACTGAGAACTGAATGAAAGTCAAGGTGATGTTAAGAATTCCTAAATGTACAACCGGAAAAATAACTTCAATGGTCAAAGAAATAGCAAATTGATAAACCTGTAAAACAGGACTCATTTTAGACAAACTCCAGTGAAGAAATAGCGGTATCTATTCTTGGAACTTAATTTTTTTTTCTTTGAATAATCATCCAATGTCAGAAGCAGAACCTCTTTATTTTGGGTAACTCCTATTTCCAATTCAGATAATCAAGTGTAGGAGACATCTACAGGTCTAGAAAATCAGTGAAAGATTAAGAAAATAATCTAGGTAGATCTTTACCAGTCATAAGTGGATTGCATATGTTTATAGAATTATAATGAAATGTTCTCAAATACAAGACATAAAATATCTAGAAATTCTTTCGGAAGCTTCTTCCTGGATTTGTACTATATTGTTGTGTCCATTAACTATAAATATTCTGTGTCAGTATAGAAACGCTAGGTAACTGCATTGTCAGGGTGATCATTCTAAAAACACTGTCTCTTTAGGTTTTTTGTTGTGTTTTGTTTTCCACTTGGTTTTCATTTCTTATATACACTAAAGACTTTATGCATAAAGTAATTATGTATGAAAGAAATCTCTATTTCTTCCTGCTCAAGTATGGTTGTTGTTGTTTAGCCACACAGTCATGTCCAGTTCTTTGTGACCACATGGACTGCAGCATGCCCAGCTCCTCTGTCCTCTACCATCTCCTGGAGTTTGCTCAGATTCATGTCCCTTGAGTTGATGATGCTATCTAACCATCTCATCTTCTGCTGCCCCTTCTCCTCCTGCCCTCATTCTTTCCTAGCATCAGGGTTTTTTCCAAAGACTCAGCTCTTCACATTAGGTGGCCAAAATACTGGTGCTTCAGCTTCAGCTAAATAGTCAGCTGAATATTCTAGTGAATATTCAGGGTTGATTTCCTTTAGGATTGACTGGTTTGACCTCCTTGCTGCCCAAGGGACTCTCAAGAGTCTTCCCTATCACTATAATTCGAAAGCATTAATTCTTTGGTCCTCGGCTTTCTTTATGGTCCAACTCTTACATCTGTAAAAATATGGTAATTATTTGTAATTTGAAAATCAGTTCCCTAAATAGCTTTTATTCCAGTAATTTTTATTTCCATCCTAGGAAGCAACTACATCACACATTTATTCAAACAAGAATTTTTCCTTTGTATGAAGAAAGTTTGGGACAGTGATTCCAGGGGAAGTAAGAAAAAAAAAAATTAGAGTAGTGGTTTAGAAACAGAAAAATATATTAACACATTGTTTCCAATGGACTATCCTGTTTTGAATTAATGTTGAAATCTTTTACTTATGAAGCACATTTTTCTAGCAGATTTTTGACACATATTAAATCTATATGTGTGCTCAACTGCTCAGATATGTCCAACTCTTTGTGACTCAATGGACTATAGCCAGGCTCCTCTGTCCATGAAATTTTCCAGGCAAGAATACTGGAGCGGGTTGCCATTTTCAAATCAGTTTCTTAAATAGCTTTTATTCCAGTAATTTTTATTTCCATCCTAGGAAGCAGCTACATCACACATTTATTCAAACAAGAATTTTATCTTATTTTAAGGTACTTATGGTATCTTCCCAATCCAAGGATCAAACCCTCGTCTCTTACATCTCTTACATCTACCTGCATGACAAGTAGATCATTTACCAGTGTTTTTTTGTTTGTTTGTTTGTTTTTAATCACATCACTATATACTACATCACTATAACTACATCACTATAACCTCTAAGAAGTTGATTTTCAAGAGTAGGAAAAATATTATTGGTCCCAACTTTCAAATTATGAAAAGTGAGCTTTAGTAAAAATTGTCTATGCTCTTATGACTAGTGGATGCCCTAAATAAATCCAAATCTTCTAAATTTCCCCACTTAGTAATTCTTGACAGAAAAGGGAAAATAATCAGCAAATACTGGTTAACCCTTGAGAAGGAAGCTGTGAAATTGTTACTAACACTCCTTTGTAAAAACTCCCTTAGATAGCTCTTCACAGATGTAACACTCTTAGCCCTAAAAGTCCCTAGAATTGTTAACTATGCTCCCCAGGGATTATATACTTTCTCCTCCCCGAGAAATCTCATTCTGACATCAAAACAAGTATGCAAACAAAACTCAAATAACTCAAACCCTTGCTAGGTTCCATACCATTCGGCATGTAGAATGAAGGATGCAGGATCTTTTCTCCCTGATTAGGGATTGAACTCGTGCCCCCTGCACCAGAAGTCAGAGTCTTAACCACTGGACCACCAGGGAAGTCCCGCAGATTGCTTTTTTTTTAATGTCCCACTGACAATTCATATTTTTCTTTCAGTAGTTAAAGATAAAACTGAAACTAAAGGAAATTACTTTTTCAAAATATACAGATCATACTTGGTTAAACAAGCAACTTATAAATATATCATGCTCAGGGTATAAACATTCAAGATCAACAGAACTGCTTTCAAAATGTAAATTCATATGTCAATGAGTAGTTTTATACTTTTCATTTAAATTTTTAAATAAGCTACCTCATATTATTTATTCTCCAAAAGATGGTGATGAAAGGTCAGTCTACATTCTGCTGTAGAGATCTTAACAGTATATGCTTTCTTCTCTCCTTGCCTTCCCATTTCTCCTCCTTTTTCTTCTTCCATTACTATACACATTTTCTGACGATAATATAATTTATGAAGTAGTGAATTATGGCTAGATACTACTTGCTTTCTGGCCTTAGATGTTGTATGAATTTTTTTTTTCTTTTTGATAATAACGTGTACTAACGGCTTCGATTATTTGCATGTAACCACACTGTTCCAATTTTCTGACATGTATCAGGGGAACATCTAGGATTTTATTTGTGTGACACTTTGTATTTGATACCATCTTATTGAATTTTGAATATTGGTGGCTGGGAGAGGAACAGGAAAGAAAAATATTGTTTTCAACGATGTATTCTGCTTTTGAATTAATGATGACCTCTTTTGCTTGTGAAGCATATTTTTCTCTAGCATATCTTTTGATTCTCTCCCTGACAGACTGCAGTATAACATGTTTAATGAACATGACATAGTATGTAGTAAGTATTACTGACAGTTCTGAATAAATATTCATCATACTAAAAGAGACAATGACTTACTCTATTCCCTTCATCATTAAAGGATCCTGTGCACTTAATTCATTGTCTTAATGATTACAACAAACTCCATCGGATGAAATATCAGACTTGTACTTTTATTTACTCTCTCTAAAATAAATTCCTTTTATATCCTCAGGTGACCAACACCATTTAAGATGGCTTACGTAAAGTCATATAATTAGATAAGCGAGAAAACCAGATAGTCAAGGAGATATTTTAGACAACGCAGTTATTTTATGCAATGTAGATATAGATCAAAATATCTAGATGAATGGTTCTCTTTTAAAGCTTTTATTTAGGATATTTACATTGTACAAGGCCTCCCTAATATCCTCCAAAATACAACACAGACATATTGCAAAGATATAATGTTTAGTCCAGGAAACTTTTGCTAGCTTTGAACTATTTACTACTCATGCAATTTAAAGACAAAATTGAGTTAAATAATGTTGTACATTGTTTCAAAATAATAAAAGCAAAAGGGATGAAAGAATTTATATTTATTGATATCATTTATAACGAGAAGATCTTGACTAAATTTAAATAAAAGATACAAGAAAATAGAATTATGGCTATAAAGTGAACTACTAGTAACAACTTTGGAAATGCAGACCTCTTTTTTTCCTATTTTAAAGTACAGTTTGCATGTAGATTCAGGGTGACCTTATTCATTACCTGCTTTTCAGTTAAGATGATAATTTCAAGGCAAGGAGGAAAGCTGAGTACTATTCTAAAGCAGCAATATGTGGTTCAAAAGGGACATAGTTCAAATTAAGCTAAGTGGAACTTAGCTAATGTAAGTTTGAAACATGGGTATAAACAATTCACCTATGACCATGCATAGCTCTCCACCTTCACCTCTACCTCATTAACGGAAACACAACTTGCTGAAATTTTTATCGAAAGGAATCTGTACTTCAGTTTTACAAGAAAAAATATTCTGAATAGAAAATCCTGCTACTAAGAACAACTAAATTGAATTTCTCTAAGGTCAGTATTAGAGCTGGTTACCTTTCAGAGGGTATTTAGTAACAGCTAATTGGAAAAGTCAGGTACAGTTCAAGTTTAGGGCCTTCTAAACTGTTCAGACACTGATAAAAAATAAATATAAAATAGTAATAATAATAAATAGCATTTATTGAAAATTATTTTTGTCAAGTTCTAGTTTGTATAATGTTTTCTGTTACTAACTCAGTTCAGTTCAGTGACTCAGTCATGTCCAACTCTTTGTGACCCCATGGACTGTAGCACGCCAGGCCTTCCTGTCCATCACCAACTCCTGGAGTTTACTCAAACTCATATCCATTGAGTCGGTGATGCCATCCAACCATCTCGCCCTGTGTTGTCTCCTTCTTCTCCTCCCTTCAACCTTTCCCAGCATCAGGGTCTTTTCAAATGAGTCAGTTCTTTGCATCAGGTGGACAAAGTATTGGAGTTTCAGCTTCAGCATCAGTCCTTCCAATGAATATTCAGGACTGATCTCCTTTAGGATGGACTGGTTGGATCTCCTTGCAGTCCAAGGGACTCTCAAGAGTCTTCTCCAACACCACAGTTCAAAAGCATCAATTCTCTGGAGCTCAGCTTTCTTTACAGTCCAGCTCTCACATCCATATATGACCACTGGGAAAACCATAGCCTTGACATAGGACCTTTGTTGGCAAAGTTATGTCTCTGCTTTTTAATATGCTGTCTGGGTTGGTCATAACTTTTCTTCCAATGAGCAACCATCTTTAACTTGCATGGCTGCAGTCATCATCTGCAGTGATTTTTGAGCCCAAACTCAAGGAATCCCTAACAATAATCTGAAGAAGAAGATAATATTATTTTTCTTATTTCACGGACAAGAAAACTGGGACCCATAGAAGTTTAAGTAATTTGTCCAAGATCCAGCAATTAATGTCAAATCCAAATCGTGACCCCAAAGAATTTGATCTCAGAGCTTACACCATGCCACATCATACAAAGACCTGGGTTGATGATTTAGGTAAATGTATAAGTTGAAGATTGTAAGTATTGGGTATCAGTAAATACCAAAATTATTTGGTAGAATATATGACTTCCCAGGTGGCTTAGTGGTAAAGAATCTGTCTGCCAATGCAGGAGACACAGGTTTGACTCCTGGGTCAGGAAGATCCCCCGGAGAAGGAAATAGCTACCCACTTCAGTTTTCTTGCCTGGGAAATTACATGGACAGAGGAGCCTGGTGGTCTAGCTCCCAAAGAGTGAGATAAGACTTAGCTACTGAACAACAGCAATACATTCATACATTTCTGTTTCATTATTATTATTATATTAGTTGAATTCATGGAATTCCTAACAAGTCAGTTCCCACATAAAATTAATTTTATACTGCAAAGCAGATCTCAAGTTCATCTAGAGCTAAAGGACTAACCTTGATACTAGAAACATGACTTTTTTCCCCTTTAGCTTTTGCTTCCTGGCCTGAAAATTAAGGACTCATTGATTTTCTATTAAGATTTTAAACCTACTTTGTGCTTGGGACACACAGGATACTCAGGAAAAGAATAAAGGGCCTAGACTCAGGAAACATAGTACGTAGTTGAGAAGACAGACACCTAACCGAGCATGTATGGTTATGCATTACTGTGGAATTACCAGTTGACCCTCGTGGTAAAGAATCCACCTGCCAGTGCAGAGGAGGTAAGAGACACAGGTTCCATCCCCGGATCTGGAAGATCCCTTGGAGGCGGTCGTGGTAACCAAGTCCAGTATTCTTGCCTAGAGAATCCCAGAGACAGAGGCACCTGGCAGGCTACAGTCCATGGGGTCACAAAGAGTCGGACAAGCCTGAAGCAACTTAGCACACACACACACACACACACACACACACACACACACACACACGGGCTACTCTAGTGGAAGTAGTAGAAGTCTGGGAGCAGATAGAGAGTTGGGTAAGGCAGGGAGGGGGTGGCTGGACCTGGAAGGGTGGCTTCCAGGTTGTGTCTCTCTGGGCATCCCTGTCTTCATCAGTCTGTCACAGAGCATTACCTGGCTGTGGCCATATGCAATTTGCTGTTCTTACAAGAATGGAATGACAAGCTGAGTATAAAAGAAAATGCTTTGCAAATGGTAATGTACTAAACAAATACACAATGTCAAAATTGTTATTATTAAATTACTATCAATAAATTATACAACTAGATCCATTGTTTGTTTAGAAGTTGCTGCTTTGTTAGCCCTGAGGAGGAAATGGAAATTAGCAAAACAGACACCTCGGATTAGTAGCACACCATTAATTATTTAAATTGCACAAATAAAACATTTGTCATTCTTCATAATCATATGAAATTATTTGATGTTAACTTATTATCTTAATTTCCATTTATGAAAAGCTTAGGCTTAAGTTGGAAAAAGGCTTCCCTGATAGCTCAGTTTGTAAAGAATCCACCTGCAATGCAGGAAACCCCTCTTTGATTCCTGCATTGGAAACATCCACAGCAGAAGGAATAGGCTACCCACACCAATATTCTTGGACTTCCCTTGTGGCTCAGTTGGTAAAGAATCTGCCTGCAGTGTCAGAGACCTGAGTTCAATCCCTGGGTTGGGAAGATCCCCTGGAGAAGGGAAAGGCTACCCACTCCAGTATTCTGGCCTGGAGAATTCTAGGTCACAAAGAGTTGGACTTGACTGAGAGACTTTCACTCTCTCACTCTCTAAGTGGGAAAGGTACTCATTGCTCTGAATTTGCCTTCAAAGTAGATTCTACTATGTCACATGAATATTGCCTAACGTGTGTGTGTGTTTTTTTTTTATCATATGTAGAATTTTTTATCATATGGAATTTCAGGAAAAGTTTTGCAAATGCAATACATTTTTAAAATATATCTGATATGTTTTCACATTTAGATTTTATAAAATTAATATTTGCTGCTGTTTTTATATACATAAAAACATACATGATTTTCCTGTTTAAAGGAAAGTTATTAAGTGTTACAAAGAATAATTTTTAACCTATGAAAAAATTTAATTTTCTTGGAAACACTTTTCAAATGATTCAACATGGTAGTTTATGCACAAAGAGAAATCAAGAAAATTCTGATAAAATTGTTTACATCTGTGGACATTTTCCAAATTCAACTTTTGGTAAACATTAATATCAACAGCTGGAAAGGCTTGTAATACTTAATAGAAGTCATTTTTCAAAGTACTGGTTGGAGTTTGCAGAAACACTATTCCTGTTGTCTTTAATAGAAATCACATTTCTAAAATCTAAGCAAATGATTTGAGAATGTGGAAATTAGAGTTTAAAAACTGAGTTTTGAGAACTGATATTTAGAAAAAAGTATATTAACTACAAACCTTATTCTAAACATGATATTAGCATACAATTTTTTTTTGTCTTACATATGATAGTTGTTCATTTATTCATTCTCCAATACATACTCATTTTTATTTATTTATTTATTTATTTTTTTATTAGTTGGAGGCTAATTACTTCATAACATTTCAGTGGGTTTTGTCATACATTGATATGAATCAGCCGTGGATTTACACGTATTCCCCATCCCGATCCCCGCTCCCACCTCCCTCTCCACCCGATTCCTCTGGGTCTTCCCAGTGCACCAGGCCGGAGCACTTGTCTCATGCATCCCATCTGGGCTGGTGATCTGTTTCACCATAGATAGTATACATGCTGTTCTTTTGAAATATCCCAGCCTCACATTCTCCCACAGAGTTCAAAAGTCTGTTCTGTATTTCTGTGTCTCTTTTTCTGTTTTGCATATAGGGTTATTGTTACCATCTTTCTAAATTCCATATATATGTGTTAGTATGCTGTAATGTTCTTTATCTTTCTGGCTTACTTCACTCTGTATAAGGGGCTCCAGCTTCATCCATCTCATTAGGACTGGTTCAAATGAATTCTTTTTAATGGCTGAGTAATATTCCATAGTGTATATGTACCACAGCTTCCTTATCCATTCATCTGCTGATGGGCATCTAGGTTGCTTCCATGTCCTGGCTATTATAAACAGTGCTGCAATGAACATTGGGGTGCACATGTCTCTTTCAGATCTGGTTTCCTCAGTGTGTATGCCCAGAAGTGGGATTGCTGGGTCATATGGCAGTTCTATTTCCAGTTTTCTAAGAAATCTCCACACTGTTCTCCATAGCGGCTGTACTAGTATGCATTCCCACCAACAGTGTAAGAGGGTTCCCTTTTCTCCACACCCTCTCCAGCATTTATTGCTTGTAGACTTTTGGATAGCAGCCATCCTGACTGGCGTGTAATGGTACCTCATTGTGGTTTTGATTTGCATTTCTCTGATAATGAGTGATGTTGAGCATCTTTTCATGTGTTTGTTAGCCATCTGTATGTCTTCTTTGGAGAAATATCTGTTTATTTCTTTGGCCCATTTTTTGATTGGGTCATTTATTTTTCTGGAATTGAGCTGCAGGAGTTGCTTGTATATTTTTGAGATTAATCCTTTGTCTGTTTCTTCATTTGCTATTATTTTCTCCCAGTCTGAGGGCTGTCTTTTCACCTTACTTATAGTTTCCTTTGTAGTGCAAAAGTTTTTAAGTTTCATTAGGTCCCATTTGTTTAGTTTTGCTTTTATTTCCAATATTCTGGGAGGTGGGTCATAGAGGATCTTGCTGTGATTTATGTCGGAGAGTGTTTTGCCTATGTTCTCCTCTAGGAGTTTTATAGTTTCTGGTCTTACATTTAGATCTTTAATCCATTTTGAGTTTATTTTGGTGTATGGTGTTAGAAAGTGTTCTAGTTTCATTCTTTTACAAGTGGTTGACCAGTTTTCCCAGCACCACTTGTTAAAGAGGTTGTCTTTTTTCCATTGTATATCCTTGCCTCCTTTGTCAAAGATAAGGTGTCCATAGGTTCGTGGATTTATCTCTGGGCTTTCTATTCTGTTCCATTGATCTATATTTCTGTCTTTGTGCCAGTACCATACTGTCTTGATGACTGTGGCATTGTAGTAGAGTCTGAAGTCAGGCAGGTTGATTCCTCCAGTTCCATTCTTCTTTCTCAAGATTACTTTGGCTATTCGAGGTTTTTTGTATTTCCATACAAATTGTGAAATTCTTTGTTCTAGTTCTGTGAAAAATACCGTTGGTAGCTTGATAGGGATTGCATTGAATCTATAGACTGCTTTGGGTAGAATAGCCATTTTGACAATATTGATTCTTCCAATCCATGAACACGGTATGTTTCTCCATCTGTTTGTGTCCTCTTTGATTTCTTTCATCAGTGTTTTATAGTTTTCTATGTATAGGTCTTTTGTTTCTTTAGGTAGATATACTCCTAAGTATTTTATTCTTTTTGTTGCAATGGTGAGTGGTATTGTTTCCTTAATTTCTCTTTCTGTTTTTTCATTGTTAGTATATAGGAATGCAAGGGATTTCTGTGTGTTAATTTTATATCCTGCAACTTTACTATATTCATTGATTAGCTCTAGTAATTTTCTGGTAGAGTCTTTAGGGTTTTCTATGTAGAGGATCATGTCATCTGCAAACAGTGAGAGTTTCACTTCTTCTTTTCCTATCTGGATTCCTTTTACTTCTTTTTCTGCTCTGATTGCTGTGGCCAGAACTTCCAACACTATGTTGAATAGTAGTGGTGAAAGTGGGCACCCTTGTCTTGTTCCTGATTTCAGGGGAAATGCTTTCAATTTTTCACCATTGAGGGTGATGCTTGCTGTGGGTTTGTCATATATAGCTTTTATTATGTTGAGGTATGTTCCTTCTATTCCTGCTTTTTGGAGAGTTTTAATCATAAATGAGTGTTGAATTTTGTCAAAGGCTTTCTCTGCATCTATTGAGATAATCATATGGTTTTTATCTTTCAATTTGTTAATGTGGTGTATTACATTGATTGATTTGCGGATATTAAAGAATCCTTGCATTCCTGGGATAAAGCCCACTTGGTCATGGTGTATGATTTTTTTAATATGTTGTTGGATTCTGTTTGCTAGAATTTTGTTAAGGATTTTTGCATCTATGTTCATCAGTGATATTGGCCTGTAGTTTTCTTTTTTTGTGGCATCTTTGTCTGGTTTTGGAATTAGGGTGATGGTGGCCTCATAGAATGAGTTTGGAAGCTTACCTTCATCTGCAATTTTCTGGAAGAGTTTGAGTAAGATAGGTGTTAGCTCTTCTCTAAATTTTTGGTAGAATTCAGCTGTGAAGCCATCTGGTCCTGGGCTTTTGTTTGCTGGAAGATTTTTGATTACAGTTTCGATTTCCTTGCTTGTGATGGGTCTGTTAAGATCTTCTATTTCTTCCTGGTTCAGTTTTGGAAAGTTATACCTTTCTAAGAATTTGTCCATTTCATCCAAGTTGTCCATTTTATTGGCATAGAGCTGCTGGTAGTAGTCTCTTATGATCCTTTGTATTTCAGTGTTGTCTGTTTGATCTCTCCATTTTCATTTCTAATTTTGTTAATTTGGTTCTTCTCTCTTTGTTTCTTAATGAGTCTTGCTAATGGTTTGTCAATTTTGTTTATTTTTTCAAAAAACCAGCTTTTAGCTTTGTTGATTTTTGCTATGGTCTCTTTAGTTTCTTTTGCGTTTATTTCTGCCCTGATTTTTAAGATTTCTTTCCTTCTGCTAACCCTGGGGTTCTTCATTTCTTCCTTCTCTAATTGCTTTAGGTGTAGAGTTAGGTTACTTATTTGGCTTTTTTCTTGTTTCTTGATGTAAGCCTGTAATGCTATGAACCTTCCCCTTAGCACTGCTTTTACAGTGTCCCATAGGTTTTGGGTTGTTGTGTTTTCATTTTCATTCATTTCTATACATATTTTGATTTCTTTTTTGATTTCTTCTATGATTTGTTGGCTATTCAGAAGCGTGTTATTTAGCCTCCATATGTTTGAAGTTTTAACAATTTTTTTCCTGTAATTGAGATCTAATCTTACTGCACTGTGGTCAGAAAAGATGACTGGAATGATTTCAATTTTTTGAATTTTCCCAGACCAGATTTATGGCCCAGGATGTGATCTATTCTGGAGAAGCTTCCGTGTGCACTTGAGAAAAAGGTGAAGTTGATTGTTTTGGGGTGAAATGTCCTATAGATATCAATTAGGTCTAGCTGGTCCATTGTATCATTCAAGGTTTGTGTTTCCTTGTTAATTTTCTGTTTAGTTGATCTATCCATAGTTGTGAGTGGGGTATTAAATTCTCCCACTATTATTGTGTTACTATTAATTTCCTCTTTCATACTCATTAGTGTTTGCCGTACATATTGCGGTGCTCCTATGTTGGGTGCATATATATTTATAAATGTTATATCTTCTTCTTGGATTGATCCTTTGATCATTATGTAGTGTCCTTCTTTGTCTCTTTTCACATCCTTTATTTGAAAGTCTATTTTATGTGATATGAGTATTGCAACTCCTGCTTTCTTTTGGTCTCCGTTTGCATGAAATATTTTTTTCCAGCCCTTCACTTTTAGTCTGTATGTGTCTCTTGCTTTGAGGTGGGTCTCTTGTAGACAGCATATATAGGGGTCTTGTTTTTGTATCCATTCAGCCAATCTTTGTCTTTTGGTTGGGGCATTCAACCCATTTACATTTAGGGTAATTATTGATAGGTGTGGTCCCGTTGCCATTTACTTTGTTGTTTTGGGTTCACGTTTATACAAACTTTCTGCATTTCCTGTCTAGAGAAGACCCTTTAGCATTTGTTGAAGAGCTGGTTTGGTGGTGCTGAATTCTCTCAGCTTTTGCTTATCTGTAAAGCTTTTGAATTCTCCTGCATATCTGAATGAGATCCTTGCTGGATACAGTAATCTAGGTTGTAGGTTATTCTCTTTCATTACTTTCAGTACGTCCTGCCATTCCCTTCTGGCCTGGAGGGTTTCTATTGATAGATCAGCTGTTATCCTTATGGGAATCCCTTTGTGTGTTATTTGTTGTTTTTCCCTTGCTGCTTTTAATATTTGTTCTTTGTGTTTGATCTTTGTTAATTTGATTAATATGTGTCTTGGGGTGTTTCGCCTTGGGTTTATCCTGTTTGGGACTCTCTGGGTTTCTTGGACTTGGGTGGCTATTTCCTTCCCCATTTTAGGGAAGTTTTCAGCTATTATCTCCTCGAGTATCTTCTCATGGCCTTTCTTTTTGTCTTCTTCTTCTGGAACTCCTATGATTCGAATGTTGGGGCGTTTCACAGTGTCCCAGAGGTCCCTGAGGTTGTCCTCATTTCTTTTGATCCTTTTTTCTTTTTTCCTCTCTGCTTCATTTATTTCCACCATTTTATCTTCTACCTCACTTATCCTATCTTCTGCCTCCGTTATTCTACTCTTGGTTCCCTCCAAAGTGTTTTTGATCTCATTCATTGCATTATTCATTTTTAATTGACTCTTTTTTATTTCTTCTAGGTCTTTATTAAACATTTCTTGTATCTTTTTAATCTTTGTTTCCAGGCTATTTATCTATAACTCCATTTTGTTTTCAAGATTTTGGATCATTTTTATTATCATTATTCTAAATTCTTTTTCAGGTAGATTCCCTATCTACTCCTCTTTTGTTTGACTTGGTGGGCATTTTTCATGTTCCTTTACCTGTTGGGTATTTCTTTGCCTTTTCATCTTGTTTAGATTGCTGTATCTGGAGTGGGCTTTCTGTATTCTGGAGGTCTGTGGTTCCTTTTTATTGTGGAGGATTAACCCAGTGGGTGGGGTTAGACGATTGGCTTGTCAAGGTTTCCTGGTTAGGGAAGCTTGCGTCAGTGTTCTGGTGCGTGGAACTTGATTTCTTCTCTTTGGAGAGCAATGAAGTGCCTAGTAATGAGTTTTGAGATGGGTCTATGTGTTAGGTGTGACCTTGGGCAGCCTGTATGTTGATGTTCAGGGCTATGTTCCTGCGTTGCTGGAGAATTTGCGTGGTATGTCTTGCTCTAAAACTTATTGGCTCTTGGGTGGTGGTTGGTTTCAGTGTAGGTATGAAGGCTTTTGGACAGTCACTTATTACTTAAAGTTCCATGTAGTCAGGAGTTTTCTGGTGTTCTCAGGTTTTGGGCTTAAGTCTCCTGACTCTGGATTTCAGTTTTATTCTTCCTGTAGTCTCAGGACTTCTCCAACTATACAGCCCTGATAAGAAAACTTCTAGGTTAATGGCTAAAAGATTCTCCCCCGTTGGGGACACCCAGAGAGGTTCACAGAGTTACATGAAGAAGAGGAGAGGGAGGAGGGAGATAGAGATGAGCAGGAGGAGAAAAAGGGGGACTCAAGAGGAGAGAGACAGATCTACGCAGCTGTCTGTTCCCAGAGTGTTCTCCATAGCCCAGTCACCTACAAAGATTCACAGAATTGGATTGGGAAGAGAAGGGGAAAGGAGGAAATAGTGGTGTTCTGAGGTAGAAAACAGAGAGTCAAGATTGGGAGAGAATAATCTTCGGTTTAAAAATAGGGCTTCTCTTCTTTTTTTTTTTTTTTTTGTAAGGTTATAGTGTATTGAAAATGAAAATTAAGGAGTAGTAGAGGAGTACTAGAGGACTTTAAAAGAAATAAGAGAAAAAGAAAAATAGAAAATAGAAGAGAAAAAAAAAGAAAAAAGAAGAAGAAAAAAGAAAAAAAAAGAAAAAGAAAAAAAAAGAAAGAAAAAAATTGTTTTTTTTTTCCCCTAATTAAAAAAAATCGTAAAAATCTATGGAAATGAAAGTTAAGGAGTAATGGGGGAGTAATAGGGGATTTTTAAGGAAAATAAAAGAGAAAAAAGAAAAAAAAAAAAGAAAAAAGTAAAATTATATCTAGGAGTTTCTCTGGAGCTGTTGCGGTCAGTGTGGGTTCGGCTCAGTTTCAGATAGCTCCTCGTTCCAGCTTACGCTTCTCGATATCTACAGGCCCCTTCCGGTGTAGTCGGTGTTTTCTAGAGGGATTTTAATCTGTTGCACCAGTCCCTTCTGAAGCGGTTCCCTCTGTTTATTTGGCTTCTGTTTGCCGGTCTCTTCAGAGCCTCATTTCCGCCCTGACACAGGCGGGCGGAGGTGGACTCTTATTCAGGTAGCTAGTTCCGTCGCTCTGCGGGGAGGGGCTGGCGCTACAGGGAGGGGCTGGCGCTGTGGGGACGGGCTTGCGCCGCGGGGACGGGCTGGGGCTGCCTGGAGGGGCTGTCGCTGCTTTCTCCGTCTGCGCTGCTCAGGCTCCCGGCTGTTCTATATGGAGCGCGCCCCGCGCTGTGCGAGGTTCCAACCCTCGGGTGTTCCACGAAAGCGCGGAACGAAAAGCTGCGCCTGCTCTCTGTGCCTTCCCCGTCAGAGCAGTCCAGGCAGCGAGGGGCTTGGTGGGCGCACTCTCCCCAGGTGTGGCGCGCCCACGCCCTTCCGCGGACCCAGTCTCAGTTTCCGCTGGCGCCAGTCGGGTGCCTGCGCCTTCTGCCCTCCGCGTCCCCAGCCCCAGTCCCCGCCCGCGCCGGTCGGGTGCCTGCGCCCTGTGTCTCGCCGCGATCTTCCCCTCCCCCCTGCCTCCCGCCTCCGGCGGGGCTGGGCCGGTCCGCAGCCTGCGAGCTCCTCTCTGGACTTTCTCGGTCTCTTTGTTCTGCGAACGGCCGGCAGTGTGTTCGGGCCGGTTAATTTACTCTCTCTCTTTTGGTCTCCCACAGTTCAAGTTGGCAACTCACAGAAGCTCCCTCCGATTGTCCTCAGGGCACTCAGGCCCGGACCCTACCCCAAGCAATGCCGCCTAAGACTTCCCGGGAGGGATCTCCATCCTTAGCTCTTTTGTCTCACTTTTTATCTTTTATATTTTGTCCTACCTCCTTTCGAAGACAATGAGCTGCTTTTCTGGGCGCCTGATGACCTCAGCTAGCGATCAGAAGTTGTTTTGCGAAGTTTGCTCTGCATTCAGTTATTCTTTTGATGAATTTGTAGGAGAGAAAGTGGTCTCCCCGTCCTACTCCTCCGCCATCTTGGCTCCTCCTCCTCTAGCATATAATTTTTAAAAGCAATTTTAAAAAACTAAGTGTATTTGAAATTAAAGAAGCAATTCATCATTATATAAAGGTTTCCCCAAGTTTGGAATTCTTATCCTTCATAATTATTCCTATATTCTCCATGAAATTACTAGGTGGTATATGTAGATATCCCTAATAGCTTGCATGGTGCCTAGTACATCACAGAGTCTCAGTATAATTCTGAACTAATTAATAAGAAAACCAATGAGTCTTTTTCCTTTTGAGCTAAACATTTAAGCATGCAAGTAAACATGAAAGCAAACCATCAAAGAAACAAACTGAACTGTGTAGATGACTTGACTTCCTGGGTGGGATTGTCCCCTGAGTTGTGTGTTATTTCTCTCATGGAAAATGAGGCTGTTTGAGACTTCTTTAACTTCAGGCATTAACACTGGTATTAGCAAAGAATGGTTCTCATTCTTTCAGCTTTCCTAGCTCCATTCCCCAGAAATGGTTTCTCTCCACTTTGTTTCATACTGATACCTTGCATGGCCCAATTCTAAAAGTTCAGGACATAATTTTTTATCTGTCAATTTGGTAGAATACAATGTGGTAGAAGTTAAACTGGTGACGTGAAAAAATCCCCTTTGCTGACCTGCATCAAACATACGGAGACAAATAATCACTGCCCCACAAAGTAGTCTATGATGTAATAGGTAGAAGGGAAAGGAAACCTTCTCCTTAATGTGCACTCCTTATTGTATACAGGTTTTATATTATATATATAGAGAGAAAGTTTTATCTTCAGTTCAGTTCAGTTGCTCAGTCGTGTCCAACTCTGTGCGACCCCATGGACTGCAGCACGCCAGACCTCTCTGTCCATCACTAACTCCCAGAGTTTACCCAAACTCATGTCCATTGAGGAGGTGATGCCATCCAACCATCTCATCCTCTGTCATCCCCTTCTCCTCCTGCCCTCAGTTTTTCCCAGCATCAGGGTATTTTCAAATGAGTCAGCTCTTCACATCAGATGGCCAAAGTATTGGAGTTTCAGATTCAAATCAGTCTTTCCAATGAACATCCAGGACTGATCTCCTTTAGGATGGACTGGTTAGTTTTATAATATATATAAAATTTAGTTTTATATTATGTATATGTAAAGTTTTATCTTTATATATTATGTTTTATATTATATATGTAATATATTATATATAGATTTTATATTATAGTTTTTATATTATATGCCTTAGTTTTAAATTATATATATATAAAGGAAAATTATCAGATGTTAAGAGATTGGTGATCTCTCATCTTTTAGGAATAGAGCATAATAACTTGTCTAAGATTTGTAAAGTAGGATCTTAAAGTTCTTTTTCTTACATATGTACATGGGCATTTTTTTTTTTTCTCAACCACAATAGGTAAAACAAAAATCACATCTTGAAAATGAAAAAATGTAAAGATTTTAAGGAATAGATAAATATATATATATATATATATATATATATATAATACATGTTTAGATGTATATTCCATATGCCTGTATATACATATGTAATATTTAATACATATATGTAATATGTATATATATATATAAAACAATGTAATATTTTGCCATGTCAGTAACTCTGTGTAACTCACTTAAAAAAATATTTTGGTCATTTCCAGTTTCTTTCTCTTCATTTTTAAAGCACCCATAATGGTGCACAATAATCCATAGACTTCTAATCAGTCCACTAATATTTTCTTTTTATGTTCCTGTTTCATAGGCATTATGCTCAAGCTTGTATTTCTATATGATTGCATCATCAGATCTGTACTCATCATCAGAAAAGGACTGATACTCATGATTTGAGATTGAATAGTCTGGTAGAGATAATGTGGGCTACAAAGTCATACAAGCCAGGGCCCACTCATTGGGCTTGTGACCAACAGTCATTTGCAAAAAAGCTTAAATTTCCTCATATGTGAAGTAGACATAATCATTTATTTGCAAGATCCCTGTGATGTTTACAAATAGCATATGTAAACTGCCTTGTAGAGTACTTCTGTAAACACTTCTGGAGTGGGCAGATGAACTTAGAGATAGGCACATTTCTATCCTCATGGGGTGTCAAAAATTCTTCAGATGAAAATGGAGTGATATGAACTCAAATAAACTAGAAAAAATTATTCAAATGACAATTAGGCCTCATTAAACTACAACTGCCATATTACCCACCACAACTGGTTTAATTTAATTCCTAAAGAGCAGAGATGCACAGCATCTTGACAAAAATTTGTAAATAAGAGAAATTGGGATAGGCAAAAACTGAATAAAGCAATAACATGGTAATTTTCCCTTGAATATGCCAGCTGAATGGCATTAAATAAAAACATGTATTTATTAGGTTTATGCATTAACTATTATTGTCTTAAGGGTATTAACATTAGCTATATATTTAGCAGCAATTTTTTTTGAAATTCTCTAGTCCTTGCATATTTCTTCTATGAAATAAAGACAGAAAAACTCTATTAGCTAGAGGTCTTTGGCTAAAACCAGTGATCTTCTGAAACATTTCAGCTCTGATATCCATGAGGAAATAAATTTGAAAATGGAAACTTTTGGTTCTCTAAAATCGTCCTTGGATCAGTATTGTGTAGTAATTGCTTTATTTCTACTTTTACTAGCATTTTTTTACTTTAATGATTAGGTGGTATTTATGAAATCCAGGTGTAAGAGTTACAGAAATGCTTTCAGTTTTCTTTGTCTCTTGACCCTTTTCGCTGCCTATAGCTTGGGAAGATCAGAATTTTATAAGGTGCCCCTCTTAGAATTTCTTTCTAAATCCTTTACAAAGAATACGTTTTTTTCCTGGCTAGGTCTTTTTTTTTGTTTTTTTTTTTAATCTTTTAGCTCATTTTAATTTTTTTCCCCTACATTTAAGCAACATGTCTTTTTAAAAACAATTTCTCTCTCATGAATTCTTTATTTTACATTGGGGGGAATAAAATGGCTCTACATGCAGTCTCTTCCTTCACACTAGTTAGAAACTTCTTTCAGTGTCTCCTGGTTTCTATTTCTATATTATTATCAGATAAGAATCTGTCTGTGTAATGCCCATTTCATGCTGGTAGGGTAATTTGATCATCCCAGCTTCTCGTTAGGATTTCAAAATGTGCCTCACTGCAGGCTTTTATTTTCCAATTTTTCCTATTTTTTTAGTTAAATGAATTAGTCCTTCTAAAAGGAGTTATTAAATATGGTGTTCTGATTTTTTAAAATTTCGTAAGTGCTGTGGCAATATGCTTCATGAAATAATCAAAGCTTTCATTGGCATCAAAGTTTTCAAGATACAAACTGCGATTTAATAAAGGGCCCAGACCAATGTTTGATGCTAGTTCCAATGGTTAGAGGAGTAATGTGTTAATTCTCTATATAAAATAGTCTATGAAATATGCCAAAAGACATACATTGGCAAATATAGTTACAATTGAGGGTAAAATGTTCAGAATTTGAAGCAAAAATGAAGGTGTAAATAGCAATGTCATTTTAGGACTAACGTCAAAAGCCAGTCTACCTTGTATAATTCAATTCAAGGAGGCAATGGCCTAGATATGTCAGGAGGACATAAGATGCATGGTGAGGTATATATGCCAATAAGAAAGAGATTGAAATTGTTGACATGTGCTAATTGTGAAAGTTATGCTTCTAATATAAAAGTTATAAGAGAAAAAGACATTTTAATAATAGATCACTAAGGTTGCAAATATAATATATATTGGTTAACTGTCTTACATTCCCTTGCTTATTGAAGATATATTTACCTGCTTTGTGCTATGTCAAAATCATGTATTAAATTTTTATTTGGGAAAAAACCTTGCTCACTAATTTTTATTTCTTTTTTCATTATACAAAGATTTTAAACTTAAGACTTTAAATATTTATAAGCAACAAAAAAGAAAGGTTAATCTACAAGAATTATTTTGAAATCAAAGGATGTTTCATTTTCTAATTAAACTATTTTCTCCAAACCTTTAAAGAAGAAATGCATCCGGATCATTTAAAACATTCATAAGTAGCAACAGTATTTCCTTTTTACTTGAACGCTGAGACAGTGTATAGATCTGAGAAGCAATCTCTAGGTGAGTAGGAATCATTGGCCTAATAAAGGCAGACTGCTATATGCCTGTTTCCTCTCACCTCCCTTCTGTGTGACCTTTATGCTTCCACACTTTGCAGGTTCTTCCTACCCCCACCATAAAACTGTCCAGCCATTTCTCACACTCATTTGTATGATTTGCCTTAATGGTCATATGTGTCATGCTACTCCATGTGGGCTCTTCATTCCCATGAATCTGCTCGAAATTTTGCTCTTGATTTCCTTTGTCATTTTATGCCATCTTTCCCTCTCTTTTGTTTCCTGAATATTGTTTCGGTTTATAACAAATTAATCGAAATACGAGACACCACCCTTTACTTAACTTTTCTGAATTCAAGTGAATCTTAATAGTATGTCTCTTTACACTGGTAATTTTTTTTGGAGGGGGGTGCTCCAAAATCACTGCAGATGGTGACTGCAGCCATGAAATTAAAAGACACTTGCTCCTTGGAAGAAAAGCTATGACCAACGTAGACAGCATATTAAAAAGCAGAGACATTACTTTGCCGACAAAGGTCTGTATAGTCAAAGCTTTTGTTTTTTCCAGTAGTCGTGCATGGATGTGAGAGTTGGACCATAAAGAGAGCTGAGCGCTGAAGAACTGATGCTTTGAACTGTGATGCTGGAGAAGACTCTTGAGAGTCCCTTGGACTGCAAGGAGATCCAACTAGTCAATCCTAAAGGAAATCAGTCCTGAATAGTCGTTGGAAGGACTGATACTGAAGCTGAAACTTCAATGGTTTGGCCACCTGATGTGAAGAACTGACTCACTAGAAAAGACCCTAATGCTGGGAAAGATTGAAGTCAGGAGGAGAAGGGGCCGACAGAGGATGAGATGGTTGGATGTCGTCACTGCTTGGATGGACATGAGTTTGAGTAAGCTCCAGGAGTTGGTGACGGGCAGGGAAGCCTGGCATGCTACAGTCCATGGGATCGCAAAGAGTTGGACAGGACTGAGCGACTGAACTGAACTTACCCTGGAAGAAAAGGGCAATAAAACACACACATATCGGCACACAGTCTGATTCTACAAGAGCTTTGCATCATAGAATTAAGAAAAAATGGCTCCATTTGTGATAACTACAGATTTTGAATTTCCAGATCTTTGAATCTATTGTTGAAACTAAATGCCTTAGGCTAAACAGGTAACTATAAAACAGTTCATTTAATGGAAATGCAAGCTTCTTTTAAATGCACATTTTTAAAAAGCATGGAATCTTATTTAATTTGTAATATGATAATGCATGTGTGTTTTGCTCTATTTTATGATGTTTACTAACATCATTTTGATTATTAGCAAGAAAAATGCTCAGTGTTATGTTATTGCTACCTCAAGCATTGATTAAATCCTCCACTGTTCATGAGGGCTGACAGGGATTCAAAGGAGGAAATGTAAAACTTGAAAGTACGACAAAATAGTGACATTTCACTCTATAAAGCTGTCAATATTTTAATCCTGCATGTAAATCATTTTATCAGTTCAATTCCATATCTTAATTTGTATACCAAAGAAAATACCCTGCTGCATTAACTTTAATAAATAACAGTATGATATTAAGTGTACTCTATTTCAAGGTCCTTGTGAGCAAGTAAGCTTTTTTTCTTGTGTTGGTCCTCAATTTCTTTACTTTCCTATGAATAAATTCTTAAGGTGTATTTTTCATTTTCTTGCTGTTAACAACCGACCTTTCATTATTTTGTTATTTAGAATCTTTACTTTCTCAGCTTAAGTGATGTCTTTGTCAATGATAACATTGTATTCATTTGGAGTGATGATTGATATGGTAATAGATACAGTGTGATTGAAAGCAACCTTTGTCAATAAGAAGGCCAAATACTCAAACTCTGTATTGGTCTGAATTTGCTCATTATTGGAGACCTTTCATAGTCATATTGACTTGCTGTCTAAATGTTGTTACTTACCTGATGCTTCCATTGTTTTAATGGGATAGACATTGGTATTGAACATAGCTTCCCCAATATTTGTCCTAAAATACACATGGCTCAATTTTGCAATGTTCAAGTGTGTTATAAAAGTGTATATAACAGAGATTTTGAACTTAACAAAAGATATATTTAAGATTATGAAATGGAAAAAAATCAGAAAAAGCTGCAAGTACTATGTTTTTAAGCCCTTATTCCAATAGTCTCAACTTTGAGATACCACTTTATATATTTCTAATTGGCAAAAATATATAAAATATTTAAATAGAAAAGATTTTGTTTTTGCTGAAGCGTTTGATTTAATTATATTTTTCTTCAGAAGAGTTGTAACAAAATGGTTTATTGCAAACTCTATAACGAGTTAATGTATACAGAGAGTGAAATATACACTCAAGACCAGCAAAGTTGTCCCTTTAAAGGTTCTGTAAAAGGATGGTGAATGTGAACCTGTTTTTTGTTGTTGTTTTTGTTGTTGTTGGAATACAATTGCTTACAGTGTTGTGTTAGTTTTTGCTGTATAACAACATGAATCAGTCATGTGTATACATATTTGGTATGTATGTTTACATATATACACACATACCTTCCTCTTGAACCTTCCTCCTATCCCTATCAGACACCCCACCCCATCAGGTCATCGCAAAGCTCTGAGCTCCCTGTGTTAATACAGCAATTTCCCACTAGCTCTCTCTTTTATACATGGTAGCCACATATATGTCAATGCTACTGTCTCAATTTGTCCTACCCTCTCCTTCCCCTGCTGTGTCCACAAGCCCATTCTCTAGATCTACATCTCTATTCCTACCTTGCAAATATTTCATCAGTACCATTTTTCTAGATTCCATATATATGTGCTAATATACCATACATGTTTTTCTCTTTCTGGCTTCACTCTGTAGTAAGGTTCATCCACATCTTTACAAATAACTCAACCTCATTCCTCTTTATGGCTGAATAATAGTTCGTGTATACATCTACCACGTCTTCTTTATCCATTCATCTGTCAAACATCTAGGTTGCTTCCACATTCTGGCTATTGTATTTCCTCTTTCCTTTGGGTGCCTCAACCTGTGTCATAGATATCATCTGTTTTTCCTGTAGGACTGTGGGCTGCCTGAGGACAGCTCTTCTTGTTCACGTATCTCTCCACCCCTCCTCTGCGCCCTTCTACTGTGCCTCTGCCTTCTAATACCTAGTAATTTGTAGGTGATCTATATACATTTGTTAGTTTGAAGAATATGAGGAATTCAGAAATTCAAAACAAACAAGCAAACAAAATGGTTGCACTACTAGTGTTTTCATATACCCCATAACGTGGAATCAGATGTTGCTAAATTTGCTGAGAATATGTTCAAACCAGACAATGTAACACACATACATGATCCTTGTTTGTCCTGCTATAGTAATCTAAAAATATATTTTCTTAAGTGTTATCTACTTACAGATGGAACTATCCATGCTCTCAAATGTTATCATTAACCTCATTTTTCTAGAAATCAGTATGCTTTAGTTTATGACCAAATAACCCCTTCTTATTGCACTGCACATTTCCTACATCCAAGTCTACTAATAGAGTTATCATTTACTTTTTCAAGGAATGATTTCTGAAATGTCCAAGAACCTTGCTTTTTCTTCTTTTTTGCTGAGTTGCTTGATAAGTCACTGTCCTTTAAACCTTCTCTGCTTCCTCATGTGTATACCAATACTTCACTTGCAATGCTTTTCATGATCATTCTGTGTTTTCTACTTCTGTTGCTCTCTCTCTAATCCAAGCTCCGATAACTAGTATAACTGACTCAGTAATCAGACATTGGACTCTGATTATCTCTCTTCATCCTCTACTCCCATTTCACTCTGCAGCTTGCTTGTGATCATGTTACTCAAAGTCTTTCATTTGCTTACAAGGTGAAATTCAAACTCACTACACTAGCATTCATGTAATTATTTATTTTTATCCACATCTATAGTTTTAACTGTTTCTTTTGTCCCTTCCATAAGAACTCAATCTATATACCATATCCAGCACACCTTGTCTTTTTCTTACCCCAAGATTATACTAAACTGTATGCCCTTGTCCAAAATAGTTTCATACCCCCATTTTCATCATGATAAACTCAATGTATCATTCAACATGGGTCCTGTTCTGATTCTAATTTTTAAGTAAACATTTCTTGATTCCCGAAGTTAAAAACCATCATTTGATTTAGCTTTCAGGTGAGCACAGTCCACCCCACCCCCACACAGGACCTTGCCCATTTCTCCTCAAGGTAGGAAATTTATATTCATCCTAGTACTTCATACCATCCAGCTGCAGGGCCAGCTTCAAAAGCTTGTGACTTGTGTTATTATTCAGGGCCTCACTCTTAGAAGGGTCCATACTTGGTTAAATGCTCTGCTGTCTCCATCTTGAAATTACTAAATTTTGAACAAGCATCCTGAAGCTTTCTTTTTGCACTAAGCCCTACAAATTATGTGGTCAGTCCTGGCTAGTGGTGCCTTTTTTGCCCAGTAATTGTTCCATAAATACCTGCTAAATGGACCTCTTGCCAATTCACCAACTCATTTCTCTCCCAATTGTAACAAAACCAGGTAGAAACCTGAAACATAACTCAGCTGGTACTTTTATAACTCTGCAGTGAGGCTTGGTTTTAAGTGAAATATTTTAGAGATACTAATATTTACACTTATTCTAGTATGATGCCATAGATGAAAAAAAGTTTGCAGCTTTACACAGAGGTTGGGATAAGTTTTTATGTTTACTTAGTAGATGATTTTCTTGTCATCTTAATATTTAGAAAGAAGATGGCTTTGGATTTTCATGTTTGACCTAGAAATTGATAGCTATGGTTGCAATGACTGAATTGTGCTCAGTTGCTAAATTGTGTCTGACTTTTTTTTTTTTTTAATCTTTTTTTTTTTTTTATTAGTTGGAGGCCAATCACTTCACAACATTTCAGTGGGTTTTGTCATACATTGATATGAATCAGCCATGGGAATACGTGTAAATACGTGTGTCTGACTTTTTGTGACCCCATGGATTACATGCAGCCCACCAGGCTCCTCTTTCCATGGGATTTCCCAGGCAAGAATACTAGGGTGGGTTTTCATTTCCTCCTCCAGAGTATCTTTTCAGTCCAGGGATTGAACCCACGTCTGCTGCATTGGCAGGTGGATTTTTTTACCACTGACTGAATTACTGTTATTTATTTGTTATATATCTACAACAATATATTGCAAGTGGTAGTGATTCACTGTTCAATTGACTCAGTTACATGAGCTAATTTATAAGACTTTTCTTAAGACTGATATAGTGTTTAGAAGCACATTTGTATAATTATTACTTACAGAACAACCATAAAACAAGAGTGTATAGCATTTTATAGTTGGAAGGAAGGCTGGCAAGCCTTAGATTCTATCCTGAGTTGCTCATCCTTGGCAGTAAAGTCTCTCTGGCAAGAATTTTTCTCTGAGTTATTTTGAGGAATGTTGATCTAGAAATATTTTCAGACTATTCAGTCTTTTTACTCTCTATAGATTTTGCCTTGAGTACATATTCAAGGCTAAATCCTCCTGCCCAAGATTCACAGTAGAAAAGATCTTTCAAGGACACTGTGTGTTTCCTCTGTATATTGAATGCCTCACCGTATATAATATTACATAGGAATCCAGACACAGAAGAGGAATTTAAATACCAGTGGACATACAGCAGTATCTTTCTCTTTCTATTTTGAGTTATATATTTACATTTCAGAGTAAAATTTCTAAAAAAACTATGTAGCCATAATAAAATAATAGGTAGAAATAATTCTTATTTAGTTGCCATGATTTTAATTTTTAAGGCTCAGAATACATGATTTAGATAAATGCTGTATGTTTTAAGTTGTGGATAATTTTTGACTACCAAATATCAGGTTGATATGTACATATCCCAAAATTATAGTAGATGAATGTGATATGATAAATTCTTTAAAATTTAAAACTTCCATATGTTTAAAAACTTTAAATTAATTGTCTGGCATTTAAATTAGCTTCTATGCCTAATATTTGGAATTTCTAAGTATGCAAAGAAACAATGAATTTGCACAAGAAGTGATATTGCCAATCAATATTAATATAACAATATCTTTCTGTATATTTTAAAAATATATTTTTGTAGATAAGTTTAATATTTCCAAGCATCCATATGTGCTTAGTCTCATCTGACTCTGTGACCCCATGGACTATAGCCATTAGGCTCCTCATCTGTGGGATTTTCCAGGCAAGAATACTGGAGTGGGTTATCCATTCCCTTTTCCAGGGGATCTTCCTGACTCAGGGATCAAACTTGGATCTCCTGCTTATCAGGCAGATTCTTTACCATCTGAGTCACCAAGGAAGGCCTCTTTCCCCATAATGGAACATAGTAGCTTGTTTGGAAAACAGCCCGGATTTTTAGAATAAAAACAACTAAGAATGTTTTCAAATTCTTGAAAAAAATATCAATAATAACTATATTAAAAGCTCCAGCATTTCACTGTTTGTGTTACATATACAGATTTAATCTACTTGGCCTGAAAATGCACTGAGAATTACTACAAGAGAAAGAAACCTACCTAGATGTAAATGGCATGCAGTGTGGCACATTCTAAACAAAAAATGAACCCTATGTCAAAAGGCATACTCTCTGATAACTTTTCACATTGTGAATATATGAGACACTCATAAATATTTTCTGCAAGTGTGGTGAATGAGGCAGATTATGCTTTAATAATTTCATTGTAAAAGCTGATGAATCAAAATTTAATAGCTTTTTAAATAGAAACATATACTTGAAGAGGGTCAAATTAAAAATAGATTATCTTTTAAGAGATATGAATATTCAAAATCTTAGGCTGGAGACAGAGAGAGAGATGGGGAGAAAGGGAGAGGAAGAGGAAAAATATATATAAGGACAAATAGCAGAATCTTGGTTTCATTTCAGATATCTACGGTAAGCCTAAAATATGACAGAATATGGCTTTATACTTAAGGTCCTTGAAGTTTCTCTTAATATATTAGTCATAGTTTCCAAATAGAAGCGACCCTTGAATTTTCCAGTCAGGGTAGGCAGAATGTTCAGGGAAGATGACCTCTAATGAAACTGTCATGGTCATCAGGTTCAGTAGCCAAAAATATTTACCAATCAATAAAGAAATAACTTCTTCTCTAAGGGTTAAATGTTGCACTCTCAGCAAGCATTTAAAAATAAATATCTCATTGGAAATTAAGTGATCCAACTCCACCTGTATGCTAATGATATTTGTTAATATCTCTTTCCTTCATGGCACATGACTTGAGTAATTCTCTGGTCGTTTCTCATCTATTTAGTGCTACCCAATGTGTAATGGCATGTAGATATAAATACTAATGGAGAAAGTGCACTGCCTTAGGGAACACCCATCATGACAAGTAACTAATTGCTTTATGTACATTAGTACCAAGTGAAGCGTTTTACATCTTCTGAAAGGCACCAGCACCCTCTACTTTCTAATTTACCAAAATGTCATGTCTTTTCCTGAAAGAAAGAATTGGAAGACTTTTTTTTCTTTTTTTAAGCATCACTCTAACTCCCTTCAATTCACTGTCCCATGCAAACTGGGTTGAAAATAATTCCAAGTCATTAAATTAAATATAATTTAATATTATATACCAGATCACTCAAGATTTGGTAGTTTTATTTTATTTCACTTAATCCCTAAACTTTGTATATATACATATATATATATTCCACTTAGATAAGTTTATATAGAATCATCAAAATTGTTGAAGTATTACTCTTTCATTCTACAAAAAATTGCTAATCATGCAGAGAAAATTAAAAACTCACACAGAATTCTGCTTTTGAAAACAAAAATATTTTGGAGAAACAGTCTCCAGCATTAATGTTATTTTCTACATGGTATGGAGTATTATAATTTGATGTGTGTGTGTATGTTTATGTGTGTGTGTGTGTGTTCAGTCGCTAAGCCGTGTGTGACTCTGCGACACCACAGACTCTAACCTGCCGGGCTCCTCTGTCTATGGGATTTCCCAGGCCAGAATGCTGGAGTGGGTAGCCACTTCCTTCTCTAGGGGATCTTCCCAGATCAGGGATCGAAACTTCGTCTCATATAGTGGCAGGTGGATTCTTTACTACTGAGCCAGCAGGGAAGCCTATACTTTAATAAATGTTTTTTTAACGTGCATAGTTACTGATGCTACACCACTCTTAAAGAGTTAGCACCCACCATGGGAAATGAAGAATCGCTTAGTTTGATAAGCTGAAGTTTTCTGTCCTGAATCCAGAAGATTTCAATGAGACAGGTTGCAACTGTTGTCATCAAAGCATTTATAATGGTAATTATTGAAAATTAATAAATACAGGTGCAAACAGGGAGAAGCAAGTTAGGAGAATTACTTTTCAGTTTTTCTTTATCTCCATACTCTCAAAATAAATGTTTATCTCTCTCAAGTTTGAAGGTAGCCCTACCTACAAAAATAAGCTGTTCTTCAGTTTTAGAATAGGCCATTTACTCAGGCCTATCAGCACCCCACTCCAGTCCTGTCGCCTGGAAAATCCCATGGACGGAGGAGCCTAGTGGGCTGCAGTCCATGGGGTCGCTACCAGTCGGACACAACTGAGCGACTTCACTTTCACTTTTCACTTTCACACATTGGAGAAGGAAATGGCAACCCTCTCCAGTGTTCTTGCCTGGAGAATCCCAGGGACGGCGGAGCCTGGTGGGCTGCCGGCTATGGGGTCGCACAGAGTCGGACACGACTGAAGTGACTCAGCAGCAGCACAACATATTTTGTGGTATTCCGTCCCTGTGTGCCCACTCACTTAGCCAGGTCCGACACTTTTGCGACTCTATGGACTGCATCCCGCCAGGCTCCTCTGTCCATGGAATTTTCCAGGCAAGAATACTGGAGCAATTTGCCATTTTCTACTCTAGGGGATCTTCCGGACCCAGGAAATCAAACCTGGGTCTCCTACCTCGGCAGGTGGATTCTTCACCACTTAAGCCACTGGGAAGCCCCAATTCCTTCCTTATGAGGAAGGAAATCAAAAGGTATCCTCCTTTCACACAGTGTAAATGTTGTCTCTCCTTACTAAGGAAAGTGCTATGGTGTGTATTGAGAAGAAAAACAAGACAGGGATATAAGGAAGAATGATGTGAATGTGAGGCAAGCAGAAGTAACGCAGCTTAGATTAGGAGTAGACCTTCCTACTTGGTACCACTGTTTTCCAATTAGGACCAATTAGCTTTCACTTAATACTGACCGCTGTTTGCCAATTAGGAAATTAGGAACGGGGCGGAAACCCCCAGGAAAGTCCGGCGCACGCGAAAGTATTGACCAATGGAATTGCTTTGCAAACGTGTAACCAATCCGCTTCTCACCCTATAAATTTGTGTAACAGCTTGGGCTCGGGGCTCTCTGACCCGCACCACTGCTGTTGGTTGCGGGCGGAGAGTCCTGACTCGAGTCAGTAATAAACTTCCCTTCCTGCGAGTTGCATTGTCTTGGAGGCCTTCTCTCTTCCCACTCGGGGATTCGGACACCGGGCATAACAGTGAAGAAACTATTCCTTATGTGGTTGTAAAAACTTTATTTTGTACTGTAAAACAAATACGTTAGGTTAAATGTTACGCTTTGTCTGTCGAGTTCTAGGTACCTATGGAAACGTGGTAGGAGTTAAAAGACACAGGTGAAAGAAGAGCTACTCAGATAGGCAGTCTTGCACAGTGGGCCAATATGCAGAAGTTAGACACAATAAATTTGGATTAGCTACACCTAGTTCCCCATGATCATATATAGCTGTAATCTTCCCACAACTCAATTACATTATTTATAACTGACCACTAACATGTGTTTCTCATATGACTCTTGTGAGAATTATATGAAATAATGTACATAAGATGCTGGACATGGTGCTAGTAAAGGCTTAAAAATAGTGGCTAGTTTTCTTTTTGTGGTTATTATTTATTACAGTAAAAATAGGCTTCTTCTGTGTATTTCAAGTTGCTTATCTGATATTTCAAAATGAATACCAAGTTGATAAATATGAAAGCTAGCTTTATCTGTGTTGGAAACCAGCACTTATTTGTACCAGAAGTGATTCTTGGAATTCAAGATATTATTTTTAAAAAAGATCCTTTGGGATAAGCTAAATCCTCAATATAAGAACAATATATCATTAATTAAGATACCATAGATATTGATATAAAATGGAGATTGCAAGTTATTTACAAATATTATGCAGTGTGGATTTTGTTTATTTTTCCATACTATTTAAGTGCAATTGTCCATCTTGTAAGAGTTGGACATTTGGTGTGTTCCTTTATTTTATGCAAGCTACACATTTATTTCATTATCTCATATATGCATTATCAAAATATGTTGGAAAGTTTCAGTAGAAGAACACTTCTATTATTGTATTTCAGTAGTTTTGAAAAATAAAAGTTATTTATGATAGTGATTCAAAGATTATTTTTGTAAAGGAGTAAAAGCAAGATACTATTAATATCATTTTAAATAATTAAATCTTTAAAATTTTTTATTGTTAACCATCCAGTCACAGAGTTAAGTCAATAATTACTTATTAGGTAATCTGTAGTATACAGAGTAATCTTTGAAATGTCTAGATTACGCTTGCTTCTCAGAAGAAAAATGTCTCAAAATCACAAATTTATTGAATATTTCTACAACCATTTATTTTTAAATAAATTGGAACCTGTTACATAAAGTTATTCTATGATTTATTTTAATACTTTTAAATAAGGAGCAGTTTTTAAAGAAATAAGCCCTTAATTAAGTTTATTTATTTATTTTTTAATGGAAGGATAATTGCTATACAGAATTTTATTGTTTTCTGTCAAACCTCAACATGAATCAGCATAGGAATGCATATATCTCCCGCTCTGGAACCTCCCTGCCATTTCCCACCGCATCCCACTCCTCCAGATTGATCCAGAGCCCCTGTTTGAGCTTCCTGAGACATACAGCAAATTCCCACTGGCTATCTATTTTACATATGGTAATGTAAGTTTCCATGTTACTCTTTCCACACATCTCACCCTCTCCTCCACTCTCCCCATGTCCATAAGTCTGTTCTCTATGTCTACTTCTCCATTGCTGCCCTGCAAATAAATTATTTGGTACCATATTTCTAGATTCTGTATATATGTATTAATATATGATATTTATCTTTCTCTTTCTGACTTACTTCACTCTGTATAACAGGCTCTAGGTTCATCCACTTCATTAGAACTGACTCAAATGCATTCCTTTTTATGGCTGAGTAATATTGCATTGTGTATATGTACCACAGTTTCTTTATCCATTCATCTGTCAATGGACATCTAGGTTGCTTTCATGTTCTAGCTATTGTAAATAGTGCTGCAATGAACAATGAGATACATGTGCCTTTTTCAATTTTGGTTTCCTCAGGGTATATGCCTAAGAGTGGGATTGCTGGGTCATATGGTGGTTTTATTCCTAGTTTTTTCAAGAATCTCCATACTGTCTTTCATAATGGCTGTAGCAATTTATATTCCCACCAATAGTTCAAGAGGGTTCCCTTTTATCCACACCCTCTCTAGCATTTATTGTTTGTAGATTTTTTGATGATTGACATTCTGACTGGTGTGAGGTGATATCTCGTTGGTGTCTCATATTTACTATTTAAATAAAAAGAATATTTTTAAAGAAATATGCCCTTAGTTCAGTTTTGAAGTGAAAGTGTGGTTGCTCAGTCATGTCTGACTCTTTGTAATCCCATGTACTAGCACACCAGGCTCCTATGTCAATGAGATTCTCCAGGCAAGAACACTGGAGTGGGTAGCCACTCCTTTCTCCAGGGGATCTTCCCAGCCCAGTGACTGAACCCAGGTCTCTCACTTTGCAGGCAGATTCGTTACCATCTGAGCCACCAGGGAAGACAATTAAGCTTTGAGTTGCTTTAATTTTGAAAATACAGATATTTACATTTTAGTTTTACTTGGACCCTTTGACAAGCAGGTGATTGTTAAGAATCTGCTTAGTCATCTCTTTCTTTTATTTTTTCCCCTAAGTATTATCATTAGCTACTTCTCTAGTTCTCCTTCTAAGCAGTGAGCTCCTTACTCATTGTGCAGGTCTTTGTATTTCACAGATTTGTTTCCTCAAGAGTCAGCAAGTCCCCTGTCCTAGAAATTTCAATCTCCAAGGTTGAAAGTTCACTTAGCATCACTTCCCCGGTGCCCTTTAGCATCAGATAAAGATAAGCTTAGGTCACTCTATGTCTAGCCTTCCTTTCCTGATTATTAGCCCCAAATGGAACTTTTGGCCACCAGCTGATTCACAAGTTCTGGCAAATATGCACATCAGGGAATGAAGAGAAAGGGTATGAGGAGAAGGACTCTCTCATGCTTTCTCTACTCTCTTTCTGAGCATCTTAGATTATCCAGACTTTTTGTTCATAGCAGAAACACTCACCTGAAACAAAAGTAAAAGGGGTCCCACCTGTAGATTTTGCTACTGTTGGAATATATGGCAAAAAGTGTCTGATAAAGGACCAGTAGATGTCAAAGAATCATTTATCTATCTACCTATATTTCTAGCTTTACTGGAATATAACTGACATATAACATTGCATAAGTTGAAGGTGTACAATGTGGTGATTTGATACACTTAAATATTGTGAAATGATCCCCAAGTAGAGTTAGTTAATATTATATCATCTCATGTAATTACCACTTCTCTTTTTGTAGTGAGAACATTTAAGATTTACTCTCTTAGGAAGTTTCTTTTCAGATATAGACTTAAAATGGTTAGAGTTATAAGTTTTCAACTTTATGGTGTGAAAGCAGTAAGCATTCTGTAAAAACCATTCTTCAAATCTGAATTTTGATCTTTCTCAGGTGAGTGTATAAAATTCTCCTGTGATGCTGGACAGCATCAGCTAGCCATAGCTCCCATCCAAACATGTGATGATGAAGGTAAACAACTGATCTGTATACAGCCATTCTGTACTCATCCATCCTTTTTATTTTTTTTTAAAGTACACTACTCAATAAATTACATGAAATATTTAAGGCTTTATACAAAGTAGGCTTTGTGTTAGATTATTTTGCCTCATGAAGGCTGATGTATTTTGAGCATGTTTAAGGTGGGCTAGGCTAAGCATGATGTTTGGTAGGTGAGGCATATTAAATGTGTTTTCACTTTATAATATTTTCAACTTATGATGGATTTATCAAAATGTAGCACTATCACTGTGGAAAATTCTTAAAGAGATGGGATTACCAGACTACGTTACTTGTATCCTCAGAAACCTGTATGTGGGTCAAGAAGCAACAGTTAGAACTGGACATGGAACAACTGACTGGTTCAAGAATGGGAAAGAAATACGACCAGGCTGTATATTGTCACGTAGCTTATTTAATTTATATGCAGAGTGCATCATGCAAAATACTGGACTGGATGAATCACAAGCTGGAATCAAGATTTGCCAGGAGAAATAGCAATAACCTCAGTTACGCAAATGATACCACTCTAATGGCAGAAAGTGAAGAGGAACTATAGAGCCTTTTGATGAGCGTGAAGGACGAGGGTGAAAAAAACTGGTTTAAAATTCAACTTTCAAAATAGTGAGATCATGGCATCCAGTCCCATCACTTCATGGAAAATAGAAAGGGAAAAAGTGGAAGCAGTGACAGATTTCTTTTTCTTGGGCTACAAAATTACTGCTGATGGTGACTGTAGCTGGGAAATTAAAAGATGCTTGTTCCTTGGAAGGAAAGTTATGACAAACCTAGAAAGCATATTAAAAAGCAGACACACGTGTAAATCTATGGCTGATTCATATCAATGTATGACAAAACCCACTGAAAAAAGAAAGAAAGAAAGAAAGAAAAACAAACAAACAAACAAAAAAAAAAAATAAAAAGCAGACACAGCACTTTGCCAACAAAGGTCTGTATAGTCAAAGTGATGGTCTTTCCAACAGTCATGTATGGATGTGAGAGTTAGACCATATAGAAGGTTGAGCACAGAAGAATTGATGCTTTTGAATTGCAGCACTAGAGAAGATTCTTGAGAGGTCCATGGACTACAAGGAACTCAAACCAGTCAATCCTAAAGGAAATGAACCCTGAATATTCACTGGGAGGACTGTTGCTGAAGCTGAAGTTCCAATACCTTGGCCACCCTTTGCAAAGAGCCAACTCATTCCCTGATACTGGGAAAGACTGAAGGCAAAAGGAGAAGTGGGCAGCAGAGGATGTGACGGTTAGATAGCATCACTGACTCAGTGGTCACAAATTTGAGCAAAGTCCAGGAGATAGTGGAGGGCAGAGGAGCCTGGTGTGCCGCAGTCCACGGGGTTACAAGAGTCAGACACGACTAAGCACCTGAACCACAACAATAAGCCTATCACAAGTCAAGGAATATCTGTATCTTGTTGTTTTTATGTAGAAATTCAATTACTTTTGTATCCTACTTCTTTACTAAATTCATTGATTAATTTTAACAGTTTTGTGTTTTTGTGTGTGTATGGAGGTTTCATGATTTTATATAATATCATGTCATCTGCTAACAGATAGTTTTTCTTCTTCCTTTTGCATTTGGATACATTTTATTTCTTTTTTTCCCCCCTGATTCATCTGGCTAGGACTTCTTGTGTCATGTTGAATAGTAAGGGGGAAAGTAGCCTCCTGTGTCTTATTCCTCATCTTAGAGAAAAACTTTCAGCCTTTTATCATTGAGTATGAGGTTAGTTGTGAGCTTGGTATATATATGACCTTTACTATATCGAGGTTCATTTCCTCTGTATGTTGAGCGTTTTTGTTTTTTCATGAAAAGAATTCTCTATTTTGCAAGTGTGTTTTTTGCATCTATTGAGATGATTATACTTTTTTTCTCTGTTTTATTCTATTAATATGGTATATTACACTGATTGATTTGTACATGTTGAACCATCCTTGCACGACTGAGTCACATTTTCATTTCACTCATTGTATAATTCATCTCCAGAATTTCTGTTTGATTCTTTTTTTATGATTTATTTTTGTTTAACTTCTCATTTCGTCCAGACATTGTTTTCCTAATTTAACTGAATTGTCTTTGTTTTGTTATACTTCATCAAGCTTCCTTTAAACTACTATTTTGAATTATTTATCAAGCAAATCACAGATCTCCATGCCTTTGGAGTCAGTTACAGAATGACTTCATGTTTCCTCAATTTTTCATGTTTCTTGAATTTTTGTGTAGCTGTCTTTGCCTTTGCAGTTATTGTCACCTTCATAATTTACTAATTGCTTTTAAGAGAGACGTACCTTTTGTCAGTCTTGCTACAAATTCTGAGGCTTTCTTAGATATTCTATGGATAAGCCTGTTCCAAGCTCCTTGCTTCCCTTGGAGGGGGAATATTTTAATTTGTGTGCCTTTTTTCAGTCCTACAGCCCATGAAGTCAGGTGCTGACAACCTTCCTTTTGCTTTTGCCTCTGGTCTCTCCCTGGCCTGCAGGTTAGGCCAGCTTTCTGCAAGTATCTATTGGTCATCTGCCAAAGCTCAGTCTCTCCACCTTCAGAGCCATGCACAGAGTCAAGCACAGGGTGGCATGTTTGTGAGTGAGACATGTGGAATGCTGCAGATGCCCTTGGGCCAGTTGGGAGAACTCTTGGCAAGGTGTCCCCAGCAGCTCATCATTGGGCTTCTTGATGGAGTCTGCAACATAATTAATAGGATCCATATTCCTTTAATTTTCTCCAGAATCTTATCTGCCTCTCCACCAGCCTTTACCTGTTCATGCAGCTTACATGAGCTTCTATTCCGATGTCCCCCATGGCTGGAGAAACTGGGAACTCATATCTTTCCCCTGCAAAAGATATCTCAGGCCAAGAAGATCTCTCTTGACTATGAGATGTGACATCTTGCAGGAAGGTTGTTGTAGGTAAGGTCAAAATCTTCCTCTCCCTCTGTCCAATATGAGTATCCTCCAAGCTCACTTTTTTTTTTTTTTTTTTTTTTTTTGCTCTAATGTTGTGTTGGAATTCATCTGTTGGAAACCTAGACTTTCACAACAGCTCTCTCATCCATGGGTAATTGTCTAAAGGGCCTCCTGGACCATGGGGAAGAGGGGATGGAGCCAGTTTACAGACCACTGCAGGGTCCCAAGCTGTGGTGAGGTCTATGTGTCTTTTACCTGACATGTGACTGGGCAGGACTCCTCCTGGGCCCCTTGATGTAATATGCTGAATTCTACAGCTCCCACAGAGGCACCTTTGTCCATGGATGGATGCCAAATTATTGTTGTTGAGCAGGGTACAATGAGCTACGTCTTCTTTAGCTATGTTGCTGACATCACTCCTCAGAATCATTTTTATTAAGAATGTTGAGGGAAAGAGAGCTAAGAGGCACAAGTCACAGAGAGGAAATGCAAAGGGAATGAGGGCATGGTCATTGTCTGAGATCGGACTTGTCTAAAGGGCCTTGAGGAGCAAAGCTATAAATGCAAGAAAAAAGAAACTTTTTTTATAGGGCTTTATTTTATGGGACAAAAGCAAGGTGAGAAGAGGCAAGGTGACAAAATGTGATGCAGCTTAGGAAAATGTCTCTCATATTACTGTGTACAATGTATTAAGGTTCCTTAGACTCGCTGAGGTTCCAGAGAAACTGGTGCCAATTATGCATCATTTTGTGGCTTTTGGATATTGCAATATTGTACCTTTACCGCAAATGTCATCCTTATATCGGTGGGGCTTGAAAGCAAGGAAAGAACCAAGGGGTCCTCAGTTGGCTTCTAGGGCCACCAGCATCAGCCAGGAAGGCCAGAACCTAATGTTCTAACCAAGAACTCCCTGCGTTCCCCAAGAATTCCAGGAAATAATTTGAAGATTTTGTGTGAAGGTAAGAGATGAATGTATTCCATGAACAAGTTAGGGAGATAATCCATGAAAAGTAGATTGTACTAATAAGTTATCAATACACTGATGCCCTGGTGTGACATTTTCATGACAGTTCAAAAGATGAATGATCCTTAAAATGAATACAATGCAAATTTAAGATTCCAAGCTAATTCTTCAAAAGGATTTTAATTACTTTTTATTCATTCATAATTCTAATCTTAGATTTGCTTCCAAATATATCTTAAGAATATATCCAAGTGTGGTGAACCTGGTCCAGTGATAAAAATTAGTCTATGCTTTTCTTATTATATGGAGAAAGAAATGGCAACCCACTCCTGTATTCTTGTCTAGAAAATCCGAATGAAGGAGGAACCTGGTGGGCTACAGTGCATGGGGTCACAAAAAGTTGGACATGACTGAGCAACTACACTTTCACTTTCATTTTTGTTATTATGATAAATTAAGCTTAGTATTGATTTAAAAAGGTACTTATATCTCTGTAAATATGAAATCTGCTTATTGTCTCAAGACATTTGATATGCTATACTTTTAAGTTTTCAAGAGTATTGGGGAAATTTATAATTATAATATTCTTAGAGAAAATTTATGTGAATATATATGGATATGTGTATATATGTACATATATATAACTTTTTACATGACTAAGACTTCTAACTGTTAATATGCTAATTTAATCTTTATATATATGTATATATACATAATTTTTTTACATGGAGAAGACTTCTGTTTATATGCTAAGTGCCTTGCATACTTACATGTATTAGTTTCTATAATTGCTTTGTTTTGTATTTTGCTAAAATTAAAACATTTTTTCTTCTTTCACACATTTTATACATATAAATATATATATATATACACACATACATATATATATAGTCTCCTTCTTTCTGCATTATGTAATTCAAGTTGCCCACACATTATCTTTTCTAGGAACTCCTAACACCAAGAATTTAACCTATCAGTGTAAGTTAATCATCTTCTGCTTCCAACAGTCACCAGTTCTAATTTTAAAAGCTTTGTCTTCATCCCAGTCCCCCAGGGTAAAAATCTTATAATCATTTTCACTTTCCCTTTCTGTTTTCCTCACTAGATCTAATCCATCACTAAGCTTTGACACTTTTTCTTGCTTGGTCTATTATATTTCTTGAGCCTCCTTTTCCAGCTTAACAGTCAACACTTTATCCTAAGCATTCATGGTGTCTCATCTGCATGATGGTGCTAGAGACCTAATTCCTTCATTGCCCTCAGGGTTACTCCAGTATGCTCAATTCCCTTATATCCTCTGGAATAACTTTCCTTCAATGCTTCAAACAGACAAACAAACAAACAAGCAAACTTTTTTTCCCATAAAGTAATTTTCTTTCCTTCTATTATTTTAAAACTAGCTATTTCATCTTTCTGAGTTCTACTGTCAGTTGCTTTTCCTAACTTATCATCCTCTCTCTTTAGATTTTCTGCTCTTGTCAGGTTAAACATGCATTCCTTCTCTGTGCTTGCCCATTTTAACTCCCAGCCATCAGGTCAAATTTCTCCTTTCCCACAGCTTTTCTGTATCTTAAACCCCAAATTCCTCAAGTATTTAATAACAACATGATTAAGTACAATATGATATGTTCATGTAATAAAAGACCATGAAGTCCCTGAGAATATTTTTACACATAGTTTTAAATTCATAGACTGAGTGATAAATATTTTAAAGTGGGAAAAAATGGACTAAAAATCATTTTAAGAGTGTTTTAACTAAGGTTTCCTGGGACCCCAGACTTTGAGATAGACATTTGCTAACACAGTCCTGTGAACATGGTCATTTGGATCAATAAATTTAGGGGACTCAGGGAAGCAGGATTGAACTGAGGAAGTTGTTGAACTATAATATGGTTGAAACAACGGATTCAAGCAATTTCATAAGAAGCTCTTCATTTGAGGATGGTTGTGAGAGAGCCACTCAGCTGAAGGCTAACAGCTCCAACACTCCCAGCAGCTGGGAAGTGAATGCCTTGGGCTGAAGAGACACCTGGGAGGCATGGCATAGCCTCCACTTAGAGATGGAGATAATACCTTTAAAAAATAACAGAATCATAGAACAAGAGCCACAAAGAAACACAGGAACATGTTTGTTATCTCCAGCTGGTGGTTTAGCCGCTAAGTTGTATCCAACTCTCGTGACCCTACGGACTGCAGTCTGCCAGTCTCCTCTGTCCATGGAATTTCCCAGGCAAGAATACTGAAATAGGTTGCCACTTCCTTCTCTCAGGGATATTCCTGACCCAGGGATCAAACCCAGGTGTCCTACATTGCAGTGGATTCTTTACTGACTGAGCCACTAGGAAAGCCCTTATTTCCAGTTAGTAGGATTATAACTGACTTTTATGTAGTCTTATTTAAATTTTCTGATATTTTCTACTTGTGCTTAGTCGCTCAGTAATGTCTGACTCTTTGCGACTCCATGGACTGTAGCCTGCCAGGCTCCACTGTCCTTGGAATTCTTCAGGCAAGAATACTGGAGTGGGTTGCCATTTCCTACTCCAGGGGATTTTCTGATAGAAGACAGATTTTTTACCACTAGGAAGCCAAAAGTAATATATGTTACTTAAAAAAAATCTCACCTTTGATACTTTTTCCTCAATTTTAATTTTTATTAAGCAAAATGATTTCTCTGTGCTGCTTAAGCATTTTCTTCTGGTCAAATTTTCACTTTTTTGTTTATTACTACAACTTCTAAGATGTTCTATGTCTCTCTCAGGTAGATAATAACTTCTTAGGAATAGGTGTCATGTCTAAATGCATTTTTTTTGTTTCTCTTTTTTATTATGATTATATATATGGTGGTGGTGGTTTAGTCTCTAAGTCATATCTGACTCTTGTGACCATATGGACTGTAGCCTCACCAGGGTCCTCTGTCCATGGGATTCTCCAGGCAAGAATACCAGTGTGGGTTGTCATTTCCCTCTCCAGATTTTATCTACACACACACACACACACACACACACACACAACATACTTAAAACTGCTAATACAGGGTTTTGTGTAGAGTAGACGAGTATGTCCTTAAACAACTGGAAGAGAGGAAATTCAAAGCTAGATTAGGGCTAATTTTAACAAACAGCCACAAGTTACAAGCAGATCCTGCCTTAGAAGCAGCATTCTGCTTACAGTTGAGGTTTTTAGCCATTATCTACATAACCCCTACAAAACCCTATCACTCTGTGGTGCAAAGTAATAGCTGAATTAAATTTGTAAGTCTAAAACTAAGAGTAACTTTGGTTATTCTTGAGATTAGTGTGTTAAGGTTCAGTTCAGTTCAGTCGCTCAGTTGTGTCCAACTCTTTGTGACCCCTTGAACCACAGCACGCCAGGCATCCCTGTCCATCACCAACTCCCAGAGTTCACTCAAACTTATGTCCACCACGTCAGTGATGCCATCCAACCATCTTATCCTCTGCCGTCCCCTCCTTCTCCTGCCCTCAATCTTTCCCAGCATCTGGGTCCTTTCATAGAAAATTGATCTCTTGTATTGGAACTTCAGCTTGGCTTACTTATTGTATGTTTGCCTCAAACATAGAATGATAAACCCCATATGGTAGTGTAAACAAATCTTTTAAAAGGTAAAGGTGGTGTAAAAATTATTTTAAAAGGTTGAAATGAGTGCAGGTATTTTACAAGCTCCATGGGGCATAGATTTTTCAGTCAGTTTTAGAATAGCTGTTATTCATCAAGTAATAGTTTGTATAAGGAATTATTATAAGAACACTTTTAAAATAAGCAAGATATTTGAAACTCTAATAACCTTTTTTCTAACTTGAAATTAAAGGGAAAAAAGACAGAAATATATATATATATTTTACTATCTGTCTAACCCAAGAGAACTTGAGTCAGAAAAAACTAGATATAGCTGATAGGATCATTTAAGATATTTCTTAGAAATAGCTTCAAGCCCCAAGGTTGTACTGAGCTTGAAGTTAATTAGTCCAAATAAATAAAATCTGCCCTCCTAACAGAGGACAGTTACAAACCCATGCTAATCACTGAAGATTCACTAAAACTCAGTATTTTCTTGTTATGCAATTCAGGAGAAACACGATTTCAAAATACAAGTAAAATTTCTAAGAATATGTTCACAGCCTTAGTCAATTAGTTTTATAGGCTTCAAAAAAATTTAGAGCAGTAAAAAAAGCTAATTTGATCGACAATTTTATTTAAATATTGGCTTAAATTTAGGATTTTATGTTTAGTAATATTCTAATACATTATATAATTTACTATCAGTTGCTTATTTAAGTTATATGCAGAGTACGTCATGAGAAACACTGGGCTGGAGGAAGCACAAGCTGGAATCAAGATTGCCGGGAGAAATATCAATAACCTCAGATATGCAGATGACACCACCCTTATGGCAGAAAGTGAAGAAGAACTAAAGAGCCTCTTGATGAAAGTGAAAGAGAAGAGTGAAAATGTTGGCTTAAAGCTCAACATTCAGAAAACTAAGATCATGACATCTGGTCCCATCATTTTATGGCGAATACATGGGGAAACAGTGGAAAAAATGGCTGACTTTATTTTTCTGGGCTCCAAAATCACTGCAGATAGTGATTGCAACCATGAAATTAAAAGACGCTTAGTCCTTGGAAGGAAAGTTATGACCAACTTGGACAGCATATTGAAAAGCAGAGACATTACTTTGCCTAAAAAGGTCCTATGTCTAGTCAAGGCTATGGTTTTTCCAGTGGTCATGTAGGGATGTGAGAGTTGGACTGTGAAGAAAGCTGAGCACTGAAGAATTGATACTTTTGAACTATGGTGTTGGAGAAGACTCTTGAGAGTCCTTTGGATTGCAAGGAGATCCAACCAGTCTATCCTAAAGGAGATCAGTCCTGGATGTTCATTGGAAGGACTGATGTTGAAGCTGAAACTCCAATACTTTGGCCACCTGATGCGAAGAGCTGACTCATTTCAAAAAACCCAGATGCTGGGAAAGATTGAGGGCACGAGGAGAAGGGGACAACAGAGGATGAGATGGTTGGATGGCATCACTGACTTGATGAACATGGGTTTGGGTAGACTCTGGGAGTTGGTGACGGACAGGCATGCCTGGCGTGCTGTGATTCATGGGGTTGCAAAGAGTTGGATACAACTGAGCGACTGAGCTCAACTGAACTGAACAGTTCTAATAATGTTTAAAGTGTATTTTAAAATGAAAAAATAGATTTCCTTATGGCTTTCTTTATCTTGCTTAATACAAATCATCTAGTTTATCTTACATTAAATTTCAGATACTTGTTTAAAAGTGTATCTTATTACCCACTTCCTTACCCTAGTCTTCAGGTTAAATCACTTTTTTTCACTACTTGTATTACTATTCTATACATATGTTTTCTCTATTAGCACAGGACTTATCATCCTATAAAACTTGATGTGATCTTAGATTCTGCTTCCTCATTCATTTGACAAAGCCTATAATTCTATATTTTCCTTGGCCTTAGTGCTCACTCTTGAATGTTGCTTCTTTTCATTTTCTTTTTCCATTGCCTTAGTCTAGGTCTTCATCATGCCATAAGCTTTCAAATTCCTTCCTTATATCACTCTGAAGTCTGTTCTTAGTTTCACCACTAGTTGACCATACTCTCCATAAACTTTATTTAAATCTTTTGTTGCTTTCTTATTGCCTAGAGAATAAAGCTTAAATTATCTCAGAAAGAGAAACGTAAGACTCCACTACCTGTTTTTCCTTTTTTTCCAGACTTGCCTTCCATTACTTTTCCTCAGGCATTCTCTAACCTTCTTTGATCAAAAAGGTAGATGTGGGAAGGAGGCTCATGGGATATGTAGAAAGATAAAGGCCCTGATAATCAGCCAGAAAATAAAGAACCTTCTGGCTGCATTTGTGATGTCAGATGTTGGAGCATATCACCTTCCCTTCTCCAATTAACCTATATTCCCGATGTTCTAAACTTCTTATAATTTTTCATACTATTAGCAATATTTGAACTTTTTATCTTAAGAATCTTAGTTCAAGTGCAGTTTTCTACCATTTTTTAATTGATTGATATTTACTGAGCCTTTGAGTTCCACCTAAAATGCCACCTCTTCAGAGAAATTTCTTCAGTACTTTTAGGAAGTGCTTTGTTGTTGTTTTTATTTTCATAGCTGTGAACTCATATTTATGTGAATTACATTTGTAGCACTTATAAAGCTATATTAATATCTGTCCTTTGGCTGGATAGTGAGTTGATCTCCATATCTATAATGTCTAGCTCAAGGATAGGAGCTCAATAAAATTTTGCTAACTGACTGAACAAATACAACAATGTTCCAAAACTTGGGAACACTATGGGGGATATGCATAGCAGAGTCCATCTGAAACAATGAGAAAATGTCTTCTCTTACAACTATGTCAATTTCAGGGCATCAGAGAAATAGCTTAAGCAAAAGATAATATCCTGATTAGAACTGTAACCATGGTAATAAAAATAAAGAGAGAAAATGAATAGTATTGTTGAGATAGAATCAAATATCCAGGTGACGTTTGATAAGAGAGATAATAGGAGAAAAGGGTAATGATAACCTTATTTTGGAGATAGTTTTTAAGTATATAAATATTTTAGATTTTGTATTTATCATTTGCAACTATGTATTATTTTATACCTAGTGAACAAAGCACTGAATATATTTTCAACAATTTATGTTAGTTAAAAACAATTGTGATAATATTCAGTATTTATAAGAGAATTATTTCAGTGTGAGCAAGTAAATCTAAGATGAAAAACCAAAAGTAGTCACTTTATGTAAAAAACAAATTTTCAAAATCAACAGTGGCAAGAAATGAAAAGGTGACTAAATATTAGAGGATCTAGGTCCTAGTTTCAGATCGAACTTCCGTCACCATGACTTTGGGAAATTGAGTCAAGTTTTCCAGTTTCATTTACCAGCTTAGTAAAACATGAGCTTCTATGATTTTTTTATAACTCCAGAAGATTATTTAAATTTGACTGTTTAACCATCATCCTTCAAATTAAGAAATACATTGATTTTCATATGGGACAAGGTTTAAAGAAAACATCTGACTGTCAGTGGGGTGTTTTTTATAAGTATAACAATTTTTGTAGTTTACTATTCAAAGAAATTTATTTTCTCTCAGATAAGAAAAGTCAAATATCTCCCACTTAGTTTCTCTTTGGTTACATTCTTATAGTTTGTCTGAATCGAATACTATGTGATTGATTTTTAAACGAATCTAATAAGTCTATCTGAATCTTCCCTCTACTTTAGACTTTCTAACTAGTCTTAAGCTGCTGCTAAGAAATAAACAAATCATCTAAAACCCTATGCTTGAAAATTTCTGTTAAATACACATAGATATGATTTTAAAACTACTCAAATTTGTAAATATGAATTAAGTTACTAAACATTCAATCATCTATTCATTCAAAATATTTTGTGTCCTGATAGTAAAGAGTACTGTAAGTATCTCAATGTACAAGACAGATATTTTAGTCAGACTAGGCAAACTGTTATAGCAATGGCCCTAAAATTTCAGTTCCTTAATGCATCAGAAGCTATTTTTCACCCATATTGCAGTTCAAGTGAGTTTTTGGATTTAGCACTCCATATGGTGATGCAGAGATCATGGCTCCTGCATGCTGTTGGTTTTTCAATGTCTGTCACTAGATTGTTTACAATGGTCTGGGTGATGAAAAGAGATCCTTGAGGGTCTCAGGATGGTTTAAAGGCCAGGTATGAAAGCATTCTGGAAGATTTCTGTCCACATTCCATCAGCTGAAACTAGCCAGATGACCACATCTAGCTGCCAGGGAGGCAGGAAATACAGTCTGTGTGTCCAAGAGGAAAAGAAATTAAGACTTATGGTCATTTATTATTACCTATGCCAAACAAAATATTCTCCTTCTCATGGAGCTGGTACACTATTGGGAGAACCAGCAATAATCAGTTAAACAAGTAAATGAAAAAGCTAATTTCAGATAGTGACAAGTGTTCCAAAGAGAATTAAAGCTAAATGATATGATAAAAAGCATGGAGGTGGAGAAAGTTAATGTGGATTGGGTGGTCAAGGAAATTTTCACAGGGTGAAAATATTCCAGAGATTAGATCTGATAGACAGAGTGCCTGAAGAACAATGGACGGAGGTTTGTGACAGTGTATAGGAGGCAAGGATCAAGAGCATCCCCAAGAAAAAGAAATGCAAAAAGGCAAAAAGGCTGTCTGAGGAGGCCTTACAAATAACTGTGAAAAGAAGTGAAGAGAAAGGCAAAGGAGAAAAGGAAAGATATAAGCATCTGAATGCAGAGTTCCAAAGAAATAAGAGATATAAGAAAGACTTCCTCAGTGATCAATGCAAAGAAATAGAGGAAAAAAACAGAATGGGAAAGACTAGAGATCTTGTCAAGAAAATTAGATACCAAGGGGATATTTCATGCAAAAATGGGCTCAATAAAGGACAGAAATGGTATGGACCTAACAGAAGCAGAAGATGTTAAGAAGAGGTGGCAAGAATACACAGAAGAACTGTGCAGAAAAGATCTTCACGATCCAGATAATCACGATGGTGTGATCACTCACCTAGAGCCAGACATCCTGGAATGCAAAGCCAAGTGGGCCTTAGGAAGCATTACTACAAATAAAGCTGGTGGAAGTGATGGAATTCCAGTTGAGCTATTTCAAATCCCAAAAGATGATGCTGTGAAAGTGCTGCACTCAATATGCCAGCAAGTTTGGAAAACTCAGCAGTGCCCACAGGACTGGAAAAGGTCAGTTTTCATTCCAATCCCATAGAAAGGCAATGCCAAAGGATGTTCAAACTACTGCATAATTGCACTCATCTCACAGGCTAGCAAAGTAATGCTCAAAATTCTTCAAGCCAGGCTTCAACAGTACGTGGACTGTGAACTTCCAGATGTTCAATCTGGTTTTAGAAAAGGCAGAGGAACCAGAGATCAAATGGCCAATATCCAATGGATCATCAAAAAAGCAAGAGAGTTCCAGAAAAACATCTACTTCTGCTTTATTGACTATGCCAAAGCCTTTGACCTTGTGGATCACAACAAATTGTGGAAAATTTTTAAAGAGATGGGAATACCAGACCACCTGACTTGCCACTTGAAAAATCTGTAGGCAGGTCAGAAAGCAACAGCTAGAACTGGACATGGAAAAACAGACTGGTTCCAAATAGGAAAAGGAGTATGTCCAGGCTGTATATTGTCACCCTACTTATTTAACTTATATGCAGAGTACATCATGAGAAGCACTGAGCTGGAAGAAGCACAAGCTGGAATCAAGATTGCCAGGAGAAATATCAATAACCTCAGATATGCAGTTAACACAACCCTTATGGCAGAAAGTGAAGAAGAACTAAAGAGCCTCTGATGAAAGTGAAAGAGGAGAGTGAAAAAGTTGGCTTACAGCTCAATATTCAGAAAACCAAGATCATGGCATCTGGTCCCATCACTTCATGGTAAATAGATGGGGAAACAGTGGAAACAGTGACAGACTTTATTTCTTTGGGTTCCAAAATCACTGCAGATGGTTATTCCAGCCATGAAATTAAAAGACGCTTGATCCTTGGAGAAAAGTTATGACCACCCTAGACAGCATGTTAAAAAGCAGAGACATTATTTTGCCAACAAAGGTCCATCTAGTCAAAGCTATGGTTTTTCCATTAGTCATGTTTGGATGTGAGAGTTGGACTATAAAGAATGCTGAGTGCCAAAGAATTGATGCTTTTGAACTGTGGTGTTGGAGAAGACTCTTGAGAGTCTCTTGGACAGCAAGGAGATCCAACCAGTCCATCCGAAAGGAAATCAGTCCTGAATATTCACTGGAAGGACTGATGCTGAAGCTGAAACTCCAATACTTTTGTCATCTGATGCGAACAACTGACTCATTTGAAAAGACACTGATGCTGGGAAAGATCGAAGGCAGGAGGAAAAGGGGATGACAGAGGATGAGATGGCTGGATGGCATCACTGACTTGATGAACATGGGTTTGAGTAAGCCCTGGGAGTTGGTGATGGACAGGGTGGACTGTTGTGCTGCAGTCCATGGGGTCTCAAAGAGTCAGACATGACTGAGTGACTGGACTGAGCTGAACTGAGCCAAAGTCTAAATTATAAAAAGAAAAAAAAAAGGAGAGATTACTATGATAAATGTAGATCTGGATTGCTCCAGGGAAAGCGCGTAGCAAGTACTGTGTGCTAAGTTGAAACTAGCTTTTGTTTTTAAACAACACGAATAAGACTTGTAGGATTGTAGTAGAGTGATATGGGATGCAAAATGGTAAGAGCTGGTTCATTAAAGTCTTTTAGGTGACAGTGAGGAGTTTGCATTTTGTATGAAATGCAGTGGGTGACCACGAAGTGTTCATGAGAGAAGTGACAATCAGATTCACATTGAGGAGATCACTCTCTTCATTATGTGATAAATGGGTTCAGAGGGGCATGAAAGGAAATGGGAGGCCAATTAGTGAACTATTGCAACAGTCAAGTAAGAAATGCTGCTGTGGACTAAGTTGGTAATACTAACACGTAACCCAGCAATTCTGCTACTGGGCATACAGCCAGGGAAAACCATGATTCAAAAAGACACATGTACCCCAGTGTTCACTGACGCACTATTTATAATAGGCAGAATATGAGAACAACCTAAATATACAATAACAGATGAAAGGATAAAGAAAATGTGAGATATATATATACACACATATATACAATGGGATATTATTCAGCCATACAAAAGAACAAAATTTGGTCATTTGTAGAGAGTGGGTGGGCCTAGAGATGGTCATACAGAGAGATGTATGTCAGAAATAGAAAAACAAATATCATATATTAATATATATGTGGAATCTGAAAAAGTTGGTATAAACAATCTTATTTACAAAGCAGAAGTAGAGATACAGACATAGAGAACAAACATAAGAACACCATGGGAGAAGCGGGGGTGTGATGAGTTGGGAGACTGGGATTGAGATATGTATACACTATTGATACCATGTATAAAATAGATAACTAATGAGAACCCACTGCATAGCACAAGGAACTCTACTCAGTGCTGTGTGGTGACCTAAATGGGAAGGAAATCCAAAAAAGAGGAGATATATATATACATATACCATTTGCTGATTCACCTTGCTATACAATAAAAACTAACACAACATTGTAAAGCATCTACACTGCAATTAAAAGAAGCATTTAGCCTAAACTATTGAATACATTTTTAAAAATAGAGAGAGGAAGTTTGGAATAGTATTTAAAAGTGAAGATAACAGATGATAGACTTACTTTGACTTGCACATGGAGGTAGGTAAAGGGTAAAGAAGAATCAAAAATAATTTATGCTTTGGTCTTGATCAACAGAATGGATAATAGTGGCATGTGGTGAGATGTGAAAGACTGAGAGAGAAACAGGTTTCTGGGAGGGATTGCTAAATCAAGATTCATATTTTTACCATAAAACTTTGAGACACCCAGTAGATAGCCAAGGAGAAATGGCAGGTAGGTACTTGAGTATATGAGTGTAACAGCATGCTCTGTGCTGCCTTTTTGTTGCCCAGATAGATGACTAAATGTCCAAAGCTGAAGTAATAGATCCTAGGCATATTGCATGTTTACTGAGAGCCACTGAAGCACTACTAGGCATACCTCCCACCTCAGGAGTTTTTGGAGTAGGGAAGAAACATCTATAAAATTGGATATGAGGGGTTCCCTCGTGGTCCAGTGGCTAAGAATCTGCCTTGCCACGCAGGGAACACGGGTTTGACCCCTGGTCTGGGAAGATCCCACCTGCTGTGTAGCAACTAAACCTGTCTGCAGCAGCTACTGAGCCCAGCTGCCGCAACCTCTGAATCCCAGATGCCCTGGAGCCCATGGTCTACAACAAGGGGAACCACCGGAACGAGAAGCCTGCGGACCACAGTGAAGAATGTACTCGGGTCGCCGGAACAAGAGAAAGCAGGTGTGTGGCAACGAAGGCTCAGTCCAGCCAAAAAAAACTAACTAACTAACTTAATTAATTAATTAAAAACCAGATGTGAGATTGAATTTTAAACTGAGTTTGACTAAATTAGTTTAATAGCAGAAAGTGACTTGAAAGGTATGTTTACTGTCATGGGTATTATTATGGGAATTTTAACCTATCATATTGAAGGCAATAATTGGAAAAAAAAACTGTTACATGATTATATCCTCACTACACTGTTCATGGGCTTCCTGGATAGCTCAGGTGGTAAAGAGTTCACCTGAAATGCATGAGACCCTGGTTTGATTCCTGGGTTGGGAAGATTCCCATGAGAAGGAATAGGTTACCCATGCCAGTATTCTTGGGCTTCCCTGGTGGATCAGATGGTAAAGACTTTGTCTGCGTTGCGGGAAACCTGGGTTTGGTCCCTGGGTTGGGAAGATACCCTGGAGAAGGGAATGGCAACCCACACCAGTATTCATGCCTGGAGAATCTCTAGGACAGAGGAGCCTGGCGGGCTACAGTCCATGGGGTCACAAAGAGTCAGACATGACTAAACATGTATGTTCACATTTCTGTCAGAGCATTTATAAAAATGCCTGGAGTGTTACTTGTAAAGAAGTCTGGTCTAGATTGTTCAAAGTCATGTGGCATGGAATGGTATTACCTAGTCAGAGATTCAATATAGAGAGAATAAAAGGCCTACAACGGAATCTACCAAAGCGTAGAGTTCAAACAGGGAAGAACAGCCATCAGAGGAGCTATAAAACAGCCGTTTGATTACAGAAAGAAAACAAGGGGAGGTGATTGTCTTAAAATTCTAGAGAATGTTTTGAAAATGAGGGACTGGCCAATTATGTTGAAAGTTACTAAAGATGGGAGCAACAGAAAAGTAACTACTACATTTTTCAGCATACAATTCTTGTAAGACCTTAGTGACCTAAGTTTCATTGAAAGAATGCACATTGACACTTTATTGGACAGGTTGAGGAAAGAAAATGGCATAAAGCTTGGAAAGAGGAAATCGGACATTTTGAAACATTTTGTGTGAATGAGAGTCAAAATATGGGATATGAACCAAAAGTACAGTCTTAAGGATTCAAGATACTAGAGTATGTTTGCATGTTAACGGATAAAATGTAGAAGAAAAATTATTAACTTGATATAAATTTTTATTCCATGTGCCTCTTTGTCTGGGAGTATATATTCACATGTATATGGTAACAGAAATTATGCATTATGAGTGAGCCATTGCAAAGTTCGGGAGCATTTTGAAAGTTTGAACAGAAAAATTGGTATGAAATGGTCATTTTTATGCAAGCAAATATTAATATATTCAGTAAAGGTGATAAGATAGTCACATTTGATTTCATGTTCATTTGAGATTTATGGTCATGGATTAAGGCTACTCAGCATTTGAAGATTTTTTTCCCTCTACCTAGTCAGCAGTCCTATTATAGGCATAGAGTAGGTGAATACTTGGGTTTAGCTTTTTATTTATTTATTTTTATTTGTGGGGGGAGCTATCTTTTAAATAGGGTTGTGGTCTTGTCGGGAAATTATAAGAAGGGAGAGAAATGCAGGAAAATTGAGGTCAGTTGCAAAAGAGTGATTACAAAGATGGAGGAAAAAAATGATCTTATTCGAGTCAATGGTATTCTTTCTTAAATCTCCATTTCAAAAAACTAGAATAAATTTATACAGAAACCACTGTATTTAATATTACAGTTGTTTTTATATTATTCAATCAAATGTTTCTATATTATCACATAACCTCTGTTGTTCAGTTAATCTCCAAATTATTTTGAGGAACAATTTAAAAACAAGGAAATAAAAATACTTGATAGTTGATATTCATATATTGCTACTTGGGAGGTAGGAATATTTAACTGCAAGAAAGAAAATCTAAGCAACTTCTTCTTTCCCCAGAAATGATTAAAATAGTTTCTCTTGTAAAATTCCTTTGGCTAATTTGACTGTTTTGAGTCTTAAAAATATGGTGAGCAAAGAATGTATTCATAATCCTTTTGGCAGCTTGGCTGCTATTCTAGTTCCTAGCTTTGTAACACTGTACCATTTAAGGCTGGCCACAATAAAACAGTCAACAAAAATTAGCTGAACATCAGGTATTAATTCTGAACTTGGATATTTTCATGGTACTTTCTAATTAGTTGTTATATGTTTTTAAAATTATAAGCTGTTTATATTAATAAACATTTAAAAATATGAGGATGGGAGGAGTACTTTCTGTGTAGCAGATATTTTATTACCTGATTTAATCACCAAAATAATTCTAGAAGGCAAATATCGTTATTCCCATTTTAGACAATGGGAGACCAAGATTAAGAAAGTTTATATCATTTGCTCAAAGGCAGAAATTTAGTGAGTGACTGAACCTGGATTTGGGCACAGATCTGTCAGTCTACCAAATCCGTGTGCTTTTTGGGTCAGAAACTTGCCTCCAGGTTTCTAACTGAATGTCTATATCAGTTTGATTTGTGCAACCACGTAATATTTAAACTAATGGATGTAATGAAAAAAGGCACATAAACACATAATCTAGCTGTTCAATAATGTTTAAAGCAGACACAAAGCAATTCAAGTTTCTTCCTACACAATATAAGCTTTCAAGATTAGTGGTATGTGGGTTTACTATTCACTAGCATTTGAAATGATTTTTGATCATATAAATTGGTCTTAATTTTACATTTATATATATATAGTCCAATATTAAATCAAAGTCTATATGCTGCTGACTATGCAAACCAAGGCTATGCTGTCTCTATTTTTGCAGCTCACTCAAATGAAACCAGATAATTCCATCTGTTTAATTCCCTTTGACCCAGTTCACAGTCACCTCTAAATGGATTCCAGAAATACCAGTTCTGCAGCTTGCAGAGTTTTCTTAAAGCAAGCCTAATGGATCAAAGTGTGTCATTCTATCTAGCACCAATTTATTCATCATGCAATAAATTCACATCTTGTGTTAGGCTTAACACAGTGCTTGGGAAAGGTAAAGCCAAAAATGTCTTGACCTCAAAGACATAAATATATTGATATCATATTGATATGGGCATATATATAAAATATATGAAGTATATATGGATACAGATTTAGATATGCAGGCATATAAGTACTAGCTTACATATACAAACATAAATACCTCTGTTGTTGTTGTTGTTGTTAATGTTTTATTGATAATAAGCTCTTGATATGAATTATCTCATTAAATTCTCCTTTTAGTCATTAATTGTTGGATAACAAGTTATGCCCCAAACTAGCAGCTTAAAACTATAAACACTGTCTTACAGTTTCTGTTGGTCAGGAGTCTAGGTGCAGCCTAACAGGGCCCTCTGGCTCCAGGTGTCTCATAAGGTTACACTCAAGTTGGCATTGGATCAACACGGCCATAATTTCAAGGCTCGCCAGGGGTTGAAGAACACACTTGTAGACTCACTTGGTTATTGGCAGGCCTCAGAGAATCTGCTCCCAAGTCCACTCAAATGGGCCTTCCCACAGAGCTGATTTGTGACATGGCAACTGATTTTCTCCAAGGTGAACAAAGAAGAACCAGAGAGAGTACCCAAGATGGAAACCACAGTCATCTGTTACTTAATCTTAGAGGTGACATCATTGCTTCTGCTATATTTTATACATTAGAAGCAAGTCAAGAATTTCAGCCCATAACTAAGGGCTGGCATTAACAAAAAGATATGAAAACCATAATGCCAAGGATCACTAGAGTCCATCTTAGAGACTGTCTTGCAGGCATGCTAAGTCGCTTCAGTCATGTCCGACTCTCAGAGACCCAATGGACTGTAGCCTGCCAGACTCCTCTGTCCACGGGATTCCCCAGGCAAGCATACTGGAGTGGGTTGCCATGCCCTCTTCCAGGGATCTTCCTGACCCAGGGATCAAACTGGCATCTCCCACAGTTCCTGCACTGCTGGCGGATTCTTTATCGTTGAACCACCGGGGAAATCCAGAGACTGTCTATTGCAATATTAAGAAAATAAATAAAACAGCCTTAGAGGCAAGTGCTATTTTATACAGGTAAGACAATTGAGACAAGGTTGTTTAAATACCTTCCTCAGTTTTATATAGCTGAAAAAATGATAAGGCTAGGATTCAAACAGTATTATTGCAAAGTATAAAAAGATTCCTATAAGTTAAAATTCAAACAGAGAAAAAAACACTTTATGCTAGGAAAGAAACAAAATATAACCACAAAACAGAAATGCAAGTATGAAATTATATATAATATTAATAATGCAGAGAAATCAATTGAAAAGTTGGTAGGAAATCTAGTCGGAAAAATTGGTTGATGTTAGTAAGCTTTTAACATATGGTGAAGGAGTTTAGATTTATTGACAAGTGAAAAGTTATAATTTATTTTAAATTTTATTTGTGGTTAGAATAGTTAGTCATCAATATTTTTAAAACCAGGAAATCACATATTCAAAGATTGGCTTTATGAAGATCTGTCTGGAAGTCTGTAGGAGAGCCTGGTATTTTATGAAACAAAAGATAAACAGTCTGTTTCAATAGGTGTAAATGCTGCCATGAGGGTCTGACCAAGGGCTAAGACAATGGAAAGAACAAGCAATGTCTATCTATAAGTAAGATTTCCTGACTTAAAACAGTTAAGTAACATAAATTATTCCAAGGTTTTGAGAGAAGAATATTGCAAAAGAGGAAGTGCAATGAAAACTTTGAAGGGCACGATTATCTAGTTTTTTCACTTTTGTTCTCTGAAGACTAAAATAGGTCATCATAAAGGCCCTTTAAATAAATAAATAACAGACACTGCAATGTATTGGACAAAGATTCATTAAGATAGCTCAAGCAAAAAAATAAATAAATATAAGGGAAGGTTAAGATTATGTTTCATGCTAGTAAAATACAGCCAGATTTCACAAGAACTAGAGAACATTAAGACCAAGGACTACTGTGCTCACTTGGATGTGAATGTTTGCTAAAACAATCTCTCTCTCTCTGTCTTTCTCTCTCTCCCTCTGGCTTTCTTTTTATCTCTGTCTCTTCATTTCTTTCCACCTTTGGATATGTAAAAATAAACACATTCTCTGCCTGTATTGGCAGGCTGTGCAGACACTTCCCTATAGTTTCAACTTGCATTAAGCTTTGTCTTGAATTGATGAAGACTTTGACTTAGATTTTATGGAATAGAAGGTCCACTCTCAAATGCTGATAAGCTCTTCCTGTGTTAGTTCAAACATAGGAGTGGTGGGAGAAGGAGAGGATTTTGAGATTCCTCTCTGGCTTAGGCTTGAGCCTAATTAGCATTGGCCATGGGTAGATGGGTAGAAAATTAGGAGACTTATTTATCTCAAAGTTGGCTGGAAGAGAAAAACAGCATGAGTGAAGACAGAAATTTTAAAATGCTATCGTTTTTTGCCATGCAATACACATGATTTTTAACCCTGACAATGGCCTACAGTGAGTTCTAAATATCAGAAAAGGAAACTGAGGCTTTGGAGGAATTAGCTCATCAGTCGTTTTAAGCAAGATTTCAAATCCACTACTTTCTGACCCAATAACTATTATCTTGTTCTTTCTACTTCTCATTGCAACACACTGCTAAGAAAAATAAATCAAAATTTAAAATCAAAATTGCTATTTGTTTAATCATGAGTCATGCCGGCCACGCTATAATAGGCTGAATATTAGTAACTGTAGACAACTAATATACCTGACTCTTATCACAACTCAGACCCCTGTATTAACTTCACCCCATGCCTGACATTTAATGAGGCTCTAGGATGGGTGAAGTCTGTCTTAACACTTTTCTTGTTATCAAACACTCTAAATGTTTAATGGTTTATTTTTAGCCTTTGCCAACAGAGTTGTTCTTCAAAATGCCATAAGCCTTACAGTGAAGATCATAGTGATCAAACATCAGCTGCAGAATTTTGGCAGAAAAGTGAACAAAATTGTAGAGTTATGTAATATCAGATCACTTATAGACTGAGATGGTTAGTCACTTGGTTTCTTTTGTTTTAGGAAGTTGGTAACTTGTTCCTTTATAAAGAAAAGTGTTTGTTAAAAGAATATGATTATAAGCAGAAAACATAAAGTGAATGCAATGAGGCAAATAGGAAGGGAAGAGAGTCTGGGAATAAAATCATTGCTGAGGAAATAGGCAAAGACATACAACTCTTCTTTAAGTGACAAGAGGGGAAAGAGACGATTGAATGAGAAAAATGTCACTAGGCACTGCTTTCTAAATAAGGCAGTAGGCGGTGTGCTTCGCTAGGAATAAGGGATTAGAAGTAATTTATATCTAAGGAATGTAGAGAAGGTTTGGACTATAATTTGTCCCTGGGATTCTCTAGAATAGATTTGAAATAAAATTATATTTACAAGAATACTCCAACAATTTTAATTTATACATTAATAATATTATGTAAGAGCAATCTAGAGCAGGAAATAATTCTCAATTATCTTTGTAGGATTCATAGATTTGACCATAGTTCAATTCAGATAGTAGATGCTTAATTAAATTTTGAAGAATGAATTAGTGAAAAAAATGAACAGTCCATATGATCTGTATTTCATTGAACATATTCTAGTGTCATATTTGGAAAATATAAATATTATGAATCTATTTAAGGAATTACCTGAGAGTGTTTAATTTGCATGTTAGCTATCATATAAAATATTTGTGATAGCAATTTATATAATCAAAATTGTTTAAGTTTTGTTTGTGATATACTAAAGGGCTAAGAAAAATGAGTGCTCTGGGAAGTATTATTGTTGAGAAAATTTCACAAATTCATTTTCATAAAAGGGAGAAATTATTGATAAACACATCTAAATTTGCAGATTGGTTATTTTCAGAGGTTATTTGGGGTCATAATTGTAAATCTCATTACCGTGCTTGAAGGAGGTCTCTTTCATTATTATGGTGCTGAGGTCCATATCCCTGAAGCTAATTGCAAGGTGGAGCGGCAGAGTTCTAATTGTTTGCCATCAAAATAGCTGTGTAAGCTTGATTAACAGTGTTCAGCAACATTCATAATAGTCCAAGCCTGGCCCTGCATAAAATAGAAACTGGGAAAAAATCAATAAGATTTAATAAGATCAGGAACAATCACTTACAATAGTACATCAATCACACAAAGTAATAGGTGCAGGATTTGATAGGGTCCTGAACTGCCTGAGAGATTCATAACCAGTACTCGTTAATGATTTGTTCATTTGCATTTTATCAATCCAGCTACAGCTGACAAGCAGAAGGAGCAGGAAAGAAATATGTTGACTTAAACTCATCAGTTTTGCAATTAAAAAAATAACACATAATAGCAAATTTCTTATCACATGGAAATCTGATGTTATTACCAATATGTGTGCAATTGTTGGGTTCTCAGACTGCTCTGGCAGTTAGACTTGCAGAATGGCTGGCATGACAGTCTCTGTGGTCACTAGGAAGCCTCAAAGCTTAGAAAGAATCTACATGTTAATATAAATTTCCTCTCCACCTCTCATAGACCTTGATTGCATAATAACATTTAATGCAAAATGTGCATATTTTCTTGTTTTTGTCTCTTTGAAATAAATGAAGCTCCTGGCTTTGCCTTAGGCAAACCTTCTATCAAATGCTAAAACAATTATAATGAGAAGGCTTTCTGGTGATTATTGCTTATCATTATATCCTATTTCAGTGGATGTTATGACTATATAAAGTAATTATGCTGTATTTACCATATATATTAAAACACATTTTGGGAAGAAAGGTAAGTGACTAAGATAAAGTTGTGTAAACAAATTTTTGATTCCCAATAAATGATATTATTTAATGTGAAAAAAATTCCCCTATAAATGTCAGAAGCATAATGAAAAGTCTGAGCTATTTCCAAGAAATTCATGCAGAATTCTGCTTAGAAAATTTCATAGGGACTTTCTACAAAGAAAATTCTGTGAGTGGTGGGATGCAGGGCACATTGTCAGAAACCAGCAGTGGTACTATCCAAAATGTGAATTAATTAATCTCTGTCCAAAACTATGGTAAATTATGTTCTCCTTCAGAGAAAGACATTATGATTCAGCTCCTTGTGGATGATGTTTAAATAGCTGATTTCTGTGTAGGATCATTTAATTCTATCAAAGTACAGGTAAAATCCCATTATAATAGACTCCATGGGGCCTCTAAATTGTTTTGTTGTGGTTGAATTTGGTTAAAATGAATAAATACATTTATCACATTCCCAGTATGTAGTACATACTGGAGAGACAGACTTGATACAATGTCTCTTTTCTATTGAATTAACACATGAAAAGCAGTGCTTTGAATTGAAAGGGGGTGGGAACTAAGCAAAGTATACTGCTCACATACTTTTTAGGCCTTCTCTAAATCCTGGATGACTTTCAAAGCAATTTTGACATTAAAATAAGTTATTTTCTTTTCTTCTCATTTTAAAGATGGGATTCATTAGGCTGACCAGGATTTTGATGTCTAGAAGAAGGAAGAAAATAAAAATTATTATTTGTCATCCTGACAAAAATAACTATAAAGAAGCAAATTTTATGCAGCTTAATTTGCTCTCCCTACAAATCAAACCACACAGAATCAAGTTCTTTGATTATACAGGTTGACTCTTTTAAGGTCATTTTACAGAGAGTATTAGTAGATTTACCAAGACTCAATTCATAGGATGCCAATTTACTTAAAAGCAAATTGATAAATGTCCAATTTAGTAAAAGACCAAATCACACTAATTTTTGGCACTCAGCAATATGTTTTTGGTGAATTGTTGTTCAGTCCCTAAGTCATGTCTGACTCTTTGCAACCCCATGGACTATAGCACACCAGGCTTCCCTGCCCTTCATTATCTCCAGGAGTTTGCTCAAATTCATGTCCGTTGACTCAGTGGTGCTATCCAAACATCTCATCCTCTGCTGCTCTCTTCTCCTTTCACTTTCAATCTTTCCCAGCATCAGAATCTTTTCCAGTGAGTCTGTTCTTCCTATCAGGTGGCCAGAGTATTGGAGCTTCGGCTTCAGCATCAGTCCTTCCAATGAATATTCAAGGTTTGTTTCCTTTAGAACTGACTGGTTTGACCTCCATGCTGTCCAAGGAACTCTGAAGAGTCTTCTCCAGTACCAACAATGCAAAAGCATCAATTCTTTGGCACTAAGCCTTCTTTATGGTCCTTCTTTATGGAAAGACTATAGCTTTGACTATATGGACCTTTGTCGGCAAAGTGACGCCTCTGCTTTTTAATATAGTATCTAGGTTTGTCATAGCTTTCCTTCCAAGGAGCAAGTGTTTTTTTTTAATTTCATGGATGCAGTCACCATCTGCAGTGATTTTGGAGCCCAAGGAAAGAAAGTTTGTCACTGCTTCCATTTTCCCCCTTCTATTTGCCAGGAAGAGATGGGACTGGATGCCATGAATTTACTATTTTGAATGTTGAATTTTAAACCAGTTTTTTCACCCTCCTCATTCACCCTCATCAAGAAGCTCTTTAGTTCCTCTTCACTTTCTGCCATTAGAGTGGTATCATGTGCATATTTGTAGTTGTTGATATTTTTCCTAGCAACCTTGGCTCAGTTTGTAATTCATCCACCCCGGCATTTTGCATCATGTACTCTGGACACAAGTTAAATAAACAGGGTGACAATATGCAGCCTTGGCATACTCCTTTCCAAATTTTGAACCAGTTAGTTATTCCATGAAAGGTTCTAACTATTGTTTCTTGACCCACATATAGGTTTCTCAGGAGACAGGTAAGGTAATCTGGTAGCCCTATCTCTTTAAGATTTTTCCACAGTTTGTTGTGATCCACAGTCAAAAGCTTTCACATAGTCAATGAAACATAAGTAGATGTTTTTCTGGAACTCCCTTGCTTTCTCTATGATCCAATGAACGTTGGCAGTGTGATCTCTGGTTCCTCTGCCTTTTCTAAACCCATCTTGTAAAGCTGAAAGTCCTTGGTCCACATACTGCTGAAGCCTAGCTTAAAGGATTTTGAGCATAATAACCTTACTAGCATGGGAAATGAGTGAAATTGTATGGTAGTTTGAACATTCTTTGGCACTGCCCTTCTTTGGGATTGGAAATGAAATTTAGGGAATTGGTTGACTTCAAATTTATAGTTATCAGTTATATGGGACTCAACATTATCAGTCCTGCTGGAATATGGAAGGAGTTTAAATTATTCTGAATATTCTTACCTTTCATTTTCTGAAAAATAATTCTTGGCACAGACATTCTAAAAGCCCTTGGAGACAAAATACTAATAAAGTATACATTCCAAATGTTCACATTGTAATAGAAACAACATATATAATATAAATGTTCTTCCATAATATTAATAATCTACATTCTGAGTTCAGAGGTAGGCTTGATTAATTGTGGGTAGGAATCATTTCAAAACGATGGTACTCTTGATGGTGAAAACTAAGCTATTAATACTTACATTGAAACAATAGGACTATAACAATGGCTGCTTCAAGCAAGCCAGAATACATCTCCACTTTACCTGTAAGAGAAGAGGGTGAAATATGGATTATTGAGGAAGATTATGAAGGAACTGTGCCATTTGAATTGAGATGCTAGAAATAAGTAGAATTTCCCCATTCCGGGTGAAATAATCCATTTCAAAGACAAATGAGCATGAGCAATGGTACAGCAAGGAAGTGCCTGTGTATCCAGTGAATGGTGGAAAACACAGCAAAATGGAGCTCCATTATTATGAGAAACCTTACAGATAGATTTTTTTCTGTAGGACTGTTTGTGTTGTTTAGTCACTAAGTCATGTCCGACTCTTTTTGACCCCATGGACTGTTGCATGCCAGGCTCCTCTATCCTCCACTCTCTCCTGGAGTTTGCTCAAGTTCATGACCATTGAGTCAGTGATGTTCTCTAACTATCCCATCTTCTGCTGTCCCCTTCTCCTTTTGCCTTCAGTCTTTCCCAGCATCAGAGTCTTTTCCAAGGAGTTGGTTCTTCATATCAGGTGGCCAAGGTATTAGAGCTTCAGTTTCGGCATCAGTCCTTCCAATGAATATTCAAGGTTGATTTTCTTTAGGATTGACTGGTTTGATCTCCGTGCTGTCCAAACAACTCTCTCAATTGACTTCTCAATTCAAAAGAGTCAATTCTTCATCACTCAGCCTTCTCTGTGGTCCAATTCTCACATCTGTACATGACCACTGGAAAAACCACAACTTTGACTCTACAGACCCTTGTTGGCAAAGTGAAATCTCTGCTTTTTAATATACTATCTAGGTTTGTCATAACTTTTCTTCCAAGAGACAAATGTCTTTTAATTTCATAGATGCATTCACTGTTCCAGTGATTTTGGATCCCATGAAAGTAAATAGAGGGATTGTTTGAAAGCATTTGAGAAGGAATTAGCAAAAGCAATATAAAACATATAGTATTGTTTAAGTGGTTAATATTTCATTCTGTAGAAACAAAGATACCTAGATTTTCATGGCAGCTCCTGCACATGGGCAACTGTTTGACTTTCTTTCACTTCTATAAATGTTATTTCCTTAAACACATATGATGCACAAAATCACCTACCATAGTAGCACACAGTAAGCACTCAGTGCTCATTAGTTGTTGCTATGAATAGAATAATAAGTGTTGTGGTATAATAGAACATATTTCAGATCCTATGTATTCATATATTAATATGATAGAATTAATTTGCCTGAAGCTTAAAATTGATATTTAATGAGAATATATACTTTTACAACTCTTTAAATGATAATGTAGTCTTCAAACAATATGGTTTGTATAAGATCTCTATTTCATAAAGACAAAACATGCATGCTAGTAACAGCCTAGAGAACAGGTGAGGCAGGAGACAGAGTGACACTGAAGGCAAGAAAGTTATAGAAGAAACTTGTTGTATACAGTTACTTTGGTGGCCTCAGTGAACCTAGAACCTTTGGGAATTAACATTTTCTGTGTTTTTCCTCTCCTGTTGATTCCAAATTTGACCTTGCAACTAGACGCAATTAGCTTTGACCACTGGGGCATTAGAAACATAATGCAAGTGGAAGCTTTGTAAGAACTTGGGACCTTGGTGCTTGTCTTCTTGGATTACTTTTTTTGGACCACAGTTACCAAGCCTTGAGGAAGACATGGAAAAGCCATATGGAGAAAGAGAGAGAGAGATGTCCAGCCTGGCTCCAGTTATTCTAACTATCCCAGCTATGATACCAGGTGTGTGAGAGAAGTTCTCATGAGCATCCAGTCCTAGGAGATACAGTAGGGAACACTGGCGAGCTGTTCCAATCAAACCTACTCAATATTAAAGAATCATGAACAAATAAATACTTCTTGTTTTGAGTCATTAAAATTAAGGTGATTTCTTCATACCATGTTCATGGATTGGAAGAATCAATATTGTCAAGATGGCTATTCTACCCAAAGCAATCTATAGATTCAGTGCAATCCCTATCAAGCTACCAACGGTATTTTTCACAGAACTAGACCAAAGAATTTCACAATTTGTATGGAAATACAAAAAACCTCGAATAGCCAAAGTAATCTTGAGAAAGAAGAATGGAACTGGAGGAATCAACCTGCCTGACTTCAGACTCTACTACAAAGCCACAGTCATCAAGACAGTATGGTACTGGCACAAAGACAGACATATAGATCAATGGAACAGAATAGAAAGCCCAGAGATAAATCCACGAACCTATGGACACCTTATCTTTGACAAAGGAGGCAAGGATATACAATGGAAAAAAGACAACCTCTTTAACAAGTGGTGCTGGGAAAACTGGTCAACCACTTGTAAAAGAATGAAACTAGAACACTTTCTAACACCATACACCAAAATAAACTCAAAATGGATTAAAGATCTAAATGTAAGACCAGAAACTATAAAACTCCTAGAGGAGAACATAGGCAAAACACTCTCCGACATAAATCACAGCAAGATCCTCTATGACCCACCTCCCAGAATATTGGAAATAAAAGCAAAACTACACAAATGGGACCTAATGAAACTTAAAACCTTTTGCACTACAAAGGAAACTATAAGTAAGGTGAAAAGACAGCCCTCAGATTGGGAGAAAATAATAGCAAATGAAGAAACAGACAAAGGATTAATCTCAAAAATATACAAGCAACTCCTGCAGCTCAATTCCAGAAAAATAAATGACCCAATCAAAAAATGGGCCAAAGAACTAAACAGACATTTCTCCAAAGAAGACATACAGATGGCTAACAAACACATGAAAAGATGCTCAACATCACTCATTATCAGAGAAATGCAAATCAAAACCACAATGAGGTACCATTACACGCCAGTCAGGATGGCTGCTATCCAAAAGTCTACAAGCAATAAATGCTGGAGAGGGTGTGGAGAAAAGGGAACCCTCTTACACTGTTGGTGGGAATGCAAACTAATACAGCCGCTATGGAAAACGGTGTGGAGATTTCTTAAAAAAACTGGAAATAGAACTGCCATATGACCCAGCAATCCCACTTCTGGGCATACACACTGAGGAAACCAGATCTGAAAGAGACACGTGCACCCCAATGTTCATTGCAGCACTGTTTATAATAGCCAGGACATGGAAGCAACCTAGATGCCCATCAGCAGATGAATGGATAAGGAAGCTGTGGTACATATACACCATAGAATATTACTCAGCCATTAAAAAGAATTCATTTGAACCAGTCCTAATGAGATGGATGAAGCTGGAGCCCCTTATACAGAGTGAAGTAAGCCAGAAAGATAAAGAACATTACAGCATACTAACACATATATATGGAATTTAGAAAGATGGTAATGATAACCCTATATGCAAAACAGAAAAAGAGACACAGAAATACAGAACAGACTTTTGAACTCTGTGGGAGAATGTGAGGGTGGGATATTTCAAAAGAACAGCATGTATACTATCTGTGGTGAAACAGATCACCAGCCCAGGTGGGATGCATGAGACAAGTGCTCCAGCCTGGTGCACGGGGAAGACCCAGAGGAATCGGGTGGAGAGGGAGGTGGGAGCGGGGATCGGGATGGGGAATACGTGTAAATCCATGGCTGATTCATATCAATGTATGACAAAACCCACTGAAATGTTGTGAAGTAATTAGCCTCCAACTAATAAAAAAAAAATTAAGGTGGTTTCTTATACAGCAACAGAAAACTGCAACAGAAATTGGTACCCAGAAGTTGGGTATTATCATAACAAAATAGTAAACTACATGGCACATGCTTTGGGACCAGGAGTCAGGTGAAGGCTGAGAGCATAAAGAAAATTGCTATCGGAGGCTGAAGAAAAAGGACTCAAATTTGTTCTACAAAATGATTGGTGGGAATGTCAGCTGAAGTAACATGAAAAAAAGTACTTAGTAACTTTGATAAGATTTCTAGGTAAAAAATTGGAAATGCCAACTAAATATATTTAGTTTCCTATCACAAAATGTGAGAAAACTTAGATGAACTAAAGGAATAACTGTTCAGTATTTAAGCAAAATTAGAGGAAATATAAAGGAGTTACTACTTGCTGTGCTAAATTTTTTTTTTTCCCTATCCTTAGGGTTGTCTGGGCTTCCCTGGTGGCTCAGATGGTAAAGAATCCACCTGCAGTGCTGGAGACCTGGGTTCAGTCCCTAGGTTGGGAAGATCCTCAGGAGAAGAGAATGGCTACTCACTCCAGTATTCTGGGCTGGAGAATTTTATGGACTGTATAGTCCATAGAGTCGCAAAGAGTTGGACACAGCTGAGTGACTTTCACTTTCAGGGTTTTCTGGCAGAAAACTCTGAAAATTATTGAATAGAAATAGAAACTATTTCAGATAAAGATCATATTCTGGATGCTACTAGTAACACACAAACTCATAGTAAACATTAAGCCTAGGGTGAAAGTGAAGGATATTTTTTGAAACCTCAGAAAGAGTGAAAGCTGTGTCTCAGAAAGCTAGGAGAAGAGGCTTCTTAAAATCTTAAAAGTGCTGTACACAGCTCGCTAAATCACAAAGTTTCGGGAGAATTGTATTGGGTGAAACAATACCAGCTTGGATTCAAAGTGCTGACAACTAAAAAAGAAAAAAGCTCATTGTATGACAAAGAAGAAAGTGGAGAAGGTTACTCAGTTGCAGGTATGAACATTTTTCATGGAAAGGAAGAAAGCTTTGAGTAGATAAGAGCTGAGATGACTGAGCCGAAGCCATGTAGATCCACTTCATGGAGTGAAATTGGGCCCTAAGCAAAGAGCCTGTGAGTTAATAAACAGGGGTTGTTTTAAGCCTCTAAGTTTTGTGCTAATTTTTTATGACAGCAATAAAAATCTCATTTGCTCTGTTCTCCAGATTCTGTTATTTGCTACTGGCTTATTTTGGACACCATTTATGCATCACTTCAGAACCTGTTGGACTTATCTGTCTTTTATTTCATCCATTAACATAGTGGCCAGTTCTGCAAAGACTCTGATAAACAGAATTATCTTGACATTCTGCAGATGCCATGCCGTCATATTGGTTCACAGTATTGATAATATCATTTCAATTGAACCTGGTGAGCAAGGATCAGTAAAGAAGCTATCTGCCCTAGTAAAACTGTAAGGCCTGTGTGAGAGTCTTAAGGAAAAAACAGAAGTGAATATTTTAGGAGTTTGGAGATAGCCATCTGTTCTGGGACATCTATTTCCTTTTTGTTTTTTTTTTAATTTTTCAATTTCTTTATCCATTCATAACTACCACAAGGAGTTTCAGTGCTTGATGGAATTCTGTGAATTTTGAAGGCAATTTGATATGGTCCTTCGATACAAAAATGTGCCAGTTTCAAATAGAACCTAGGTTTAAAATGAAGTCTTTCTTAAGCCTTCCTTAAGTCACAGGGACTTATGGTCAAGTCAATCCAATGGCGTTAGTAGTATAATTGTTGTATAAGGATGCTATGTGGCAAGGCTCAGTTGTTGAGCTCATGTATAGACTGGCTTCCAGAGCAAATATATAATCTTCCATAGTTAAGAATAATATTCTAAAAATATCTCCAGTAGCTCTGGCCAATGCAGTTTTTCCACTAATGATTCCATATTACCTTTTACAAAGATGGTATTTGGCCAACATCTGAACTGACTCTGGAATGAACTGATGTTTTACCACCCCTCAGTCACAAACATTAGGCTCCATCTAGTAGGTGGGTAGCCAGATATAGTAGAGGGCAGGAGCCATCTGAATGATGTCAGGGTGTTCACTTCTTTCATACCATTTCTGATGCTCTATCTCACCTGATTCTTTCCCGTCACCTCTATGGAAACCAGCTCAGCACAGCTTTATGCAATGTCCTACTTGATATCACTTTAAGCCCATGATGCACACCTTTAGCTTCCTTTCTTAAGAATTCTTTGTTGGATTCTCTAGGGTCAGTTTAGAGAGAATTCATTCTGTTCCATATGCATGTGCAACTTGAAAGTACAAAAGAGTTAATACATGTGCAGCAACCCATAAAACAGTAAAAGATGGCAGCTAGTAGAAAATGCTTTTCTTATTCTCATCAAAAGAATATCCTGAAAGGCATTTCACATAGTTTGTCAAAGCCCCGCTTATTGACACACAACCAATAATCACGAAAGGCTGTCTTGAAAGCTCTTTTATTTTCAAACAAAATTAATGGAAATAACTTTTTAAAAAACATATTGACAGTAAGTTGCTGACATGACATTTTATTACCCCCAAATAGTTAAGTGGAGAATTTCTGCAAAACATTCTCTTACATAACCACAATATAATCATCAACACTGAGAAATAAATATTGACACAATGGGTTTCCCTGGTGGCTCAGATGGTAAAGAATCTGCCTGCAATCCAGAAGACTGGGTTTGATCCCTGGGTTGAGAAGATCCCCTGGAGAAGGGAATGGCTACCCACTCTAGTATCCTTGCATGGAGAATCTCATGGACAGAGGAGCCTGGTGGTCTATAGTTCATGGGGTCGCAAAGAGTCAACCGCAACCAAGAAGCTAACACTTTCACTGTATCAGTATAAGGACTCATTCTTTTTTGCCAATTATTTAAAAAATTTATTTTTAGAATAAGCAGATATAGTCCAATATTTGATTTTAGTTGCTATGTCTTTTCATTCTTCTTTAATCTGGAATAGTTAGTCTTTCCCTGACTTTAATAACTTTGATATGTTTAAATATTATACACCAATTATTTTGCATAATGCCTCTCAATTTGGGTCTGTCTAATATTTCCTCATGAGTAAATTAATGTTATGCACTTTGAAAAGAACATCATAGAGGTGATACTGTGTTCCTTTTATTGCATTTCATTAAGTAGTATATGATTTTTGTTACATTGTTACATTAATTTTAATTATTTGATTAAGGTGATATCTACTTAGTTTCTCCATTTACCTCTTTGTAATTAATAAGTATTTTGTGGAATGTTTTTGAAACTACGTAAACATTCCATTCTTAAAAAATACTTTAACCCAACAGTCTTAGCATCTATTGATGTTCACTGTGATAGCTGCCAAATAATTATTTTCTAATTCTAATTCCGTAATTCCTACTAAATGTATTAGCATCCTATTGTAAGTAAAAACTACCCTCTTTCCCTCTCTCTCTCCATATGCGTATGTGTGTATGTATGCACCAATATGACTTTATGGATCCCTACTTTTTAATGGGTTTAAGTCCATTAATATTATCCCATGTTTTGTAAGTGGAAACCCTTTCAAGCCGATATGTGTCTTTTTAGCATGTGTCATCATTATTTTAGTACTTTAAAAATTTTTGTCACAAGATGTTCCAGGCTCATTTTGTACTTTCTCTGACCAAGCTCTTGTCCCCTAAGAATTGCTACTTCCAAGAATTTTCATCAGTCATCATGTGCTAGTATCTGGGCTTGAATGTTCTATTGTTCCAGAGAAGAAAGTCACACTTTTCCCACTGCAGAGACTATTAGTTGTTCAAAATTCACTTTACTAAGTTTATGTTCTTCAAATTTAAAAATTTGCATGTAATAAAATTCACACAGTTGGATCAACAGTTCTGTCAGTTTAGATAAATGCATATACTCATAACCAACACCACAGTTAAGATACAAGTATATATAGTTCCATCACTCTCCCTGTATGCTAATCCTTGTATTTAAGCCCTCCTTTCTCTCTTAACTCCAATTATCTTTTCTCCATTCTTATAATTTTGCCATTTCTAAAATGTAATATAAAAGGAGAGTAGAATTTTAGCTTTCTACTAACTGCACCTACCAATGCATCTGTGTTTCATTCACATTGTTGCAAGTTTCAAGAGTCAATTCTTTTCATTCCTGAGTAATCCCTGATGTGAATGAACCAGAATTTGATTTTCCCTTCCTCATTTGAGAGAGGTTTAGGTTGTTTTCAGTTCTGTGCTATTACAAATAAAGCTGCTACATACATGCACAGGCAGGTTATTGTGTGAATATCAAGCTGTTTTACATAGTGATGGTAGTATTTTGCATTTTACCAGCAGAATCTGACAGTTCAAGATGCTCCCCATTCTTGTCAGCAGCTGGAATTGTCAGTTTTAATTTTAATTTTGTAGCCATCCTCTCAAGTAACTCATTTTGGATTTAACTTGCATTTTCAATGACTAATAATATTGAGCATAAAGTACCTAATCCCCACATAGTAACTTGATTGGGTCCTGAAACTTCAGCCATCCTATGATGATTACGTAGAGTTCTGTAACACTTTGATGGTTCTGATCCCGCCTGTTTCCAAATCCCAAGAAGAGCATCATGCATCTTGTTAAAAATCATTGGCCCCTAACCCAAAAAAGAAAGGAGTAAATCTTCAGTGAAGGGATAAGTATTCTTGGAGGTAGCATAAAAGAACTGCGAAAATTAAACTAGCATGACTTTTATGCATTCATTCAGTCAAAAGAGTGGATCATCTGTTCAAATTGAAGTGTGAAAGAATGTTTTAGAACAGAGATTTTGCTTTATTGTGGAAACTCTAATCAATTCTTTAACTTTCTTTTTCATTTCTTTTTTCTTTTTTTAAAGCAGATGAAAGTATGAAGGTAACATCAGACAGAGTTATTTTACAAGAATTTAATTTCATCAATGCAATGACATGAACCAAGTTTGTCTCAAGCCCATCCATAACGGTAAAAGTAAGTCAGTTTCAGTTGACAATTTTCAAGTGGACATCTACCAGTTTTAAACATCTTTGAATGGCTTTGGCATTGGCACTGAAGCTGCTGGCTGGCTAGCTTGTGTGTGAGGAGGGTATCATACATAGTTTTCTTGAATGGTGGGATATATATTGGGTGGCAGAGATTCTGATGGGCAAGAATAATCCCAGCAGCCCTCATGACTTTCTGTTGAAGCAGTGAAGTTGTGACAAAAGGTGTTTGTTTCCGCAGGAGCATTCAAGGTCTGAAAGACTTTATTCTTAGATTAAAACTCTGTATCTGAAAAAGTGGTAAGGAGTATACACTAACATTAAAGTATTATCAGACTTTTTGATAATGAAAATCTAAAGGATGGGGAGAATTGACAATTTCCAAATAGTTCTTATTTGGGTCCAGCTGCGCTAAGAGTGTCTGTGTAGGTTCTGACTTTTCAAGTTAATTTTACTAGTAGCGAATATCTTTTCATGTTAGTGCCTGGCTTCTTTTGCAGTTACCTTTACCAAGCTCATCAGTGCTAATAGCCATAGTAGTTTAGTTTGTATAGCAAAACAATTTTTGAAAACCTGTTCATATCTTCTACTTGGTCTCTCCTTAAAAAAAAAAAAATTACCTACCACAACTGACAGTTAACCACATACAGTTTTGTTTTCTTAGAGGGATAATATAGTTAATATTTTCTTCTTGTTGTTTTAAGTACTACTATATCTTATTCTAAAATAGTGAGCCAATTCCAGAAAAAAATAAGCAAAACCAGAAATTTAGTAAGATTTTTGTATCAAACTGCCATAGGTCAGAAAAACTTGAAACACACCAGAGGAAGATCACATTCTGAAGAAGTAGAAAAATAAATTTGGTGGCATGGAATTCTTTTCCCACATCAAGAATCATGTAAAATTAGGGCTCTGGCCAGTGATTCCTTCTTCTCTCCAAATGTAATGCAAATTGCATAAAATGCAAATAAGCAACTATGTATTGATTGACTAAAATATATCCTTTAATTCCTCTCAAGTGTTTTTTCCTTGTTATGCTAAGGCTTATAGGTAAATTCACATAAGGTTAATGATACAAAATTGCTTCTCAGGATGTGAACCTTAATGAAAAAGAAGGATGCCAGATAGGAATGTGACATGTCCTAATTTAATAAGTACATCTTAATTATGAATTATAAATTCAACACAATGTTTATTTGCTCACAATTTCAAGCTCTTTCCCTGTCATACTTCCAATCTAAGTCAATTCTCACACACATTTAAAAAATTATTTATAGAGTATTGTCATTATTTAGTCATGTGTAGTATTCCAGAAAGATTCAATGTCTAGAAAGTTGCATAAATCAATTCAGGCATGGCTCTTTTTGGAAGTTTGTAACGTGTTACCTTTATAAATAATTTACATAATTTATAAATGATATACCTCTTCTTTCTTATTTCAACATTAGCATGATCAGGATCGATTTAAGTGCTATACTTGTAAGTAGTGCTCTTCACCTATACGTGCTTATCATAAGACAAATAATTTCTTAATAGCAGTCCTAGACTAAGTTTGTCAAAAATTTCTTCCAGAGAGCAAAAATATAAATGCAATATCGAGTGCATCATTTTAAAATGTTTTCTATAATGCAGTCAAATAAGCAATAGCAAAGTGATGCTGTGGCCTGATAAATTTAATATGGGATGCTGACCCTTAGTGGTGGAGACTAGCTCTTCTGAGGTATTATGCAATTACACTGATGGATGGTTAATTGAGTCACCGTGGCAGATCATATGTTTACTCATGCCCTGTATGTCATTGGTCAGGTTATGGCTTCACATCTCTGGCCTATAAACATATTTTGTTTTGGAAAATATTTGTTTTAAATGTAAACTTTTGGTTTAAAATGCTTATAGTAAAATAAATTATTAGCTTCATAATCAGAAATTTGCACACATATGCTTTTATCACTAAGATGATGTAGACTAAGCTCTTACATGGCTTGAAACTACCAATAGCTGTGAAAGACTTTGTGTAAATTACCTCATGGTCTCAGGTAGGTGTTCTCCTTGCACTTTCATAAATATATATATTTATAATATATATCTGATATAAGATTGGAAAAACTTTGAAAAAACTTTTGGCCAACTCAAATATATATATATTTAGATAGCAATCAGTTTTCTGGTGTACTGAGAAAGAATGCTAAAGAAAATCTATCCAGGACTGACCATTTCCAATATTGTATGGTTAATCAAGATCACCTTTGGTTTCCTCAATTTTCCAGTGTTTGATCAATATGAGTTCATTATGTCCCAGAATATAAGAAAATTCTCCTTTAGGTAATGTTCTCTGATACCTGTTTCAATCCATAGGAACATTTTTTAGCTTCTCTGAATATCAGGAGGTCAGGAACCATCCTATTTGTGGTCAGATTACATAACTGAAGTATATTGTCTCCTGCAACTTTTAGGAAAGTTTGTAAGCAGAGAGGAATGACTGCAAGCTTAGGGGTCAGTTGGAAACTTCCCTCTGCTACCAACCAGTTCTGGGCTTTCAGTATGTCAAACAACTGTAATTGGTTTTCTACCCGCTCAATGGAAATAATATCCATGTCATAAAATGTTGTGAGGGTTAATTAAAATTCTATGTTGTATCAATATCATCTCTTTATTTATATAACAGTAAACATGTTAGTAATTTTTCTTATTTCTTGAACATCTTGCATAAGTTCTTGGGTAGTAATATCAACAATAACAATAATAATAGCAACAACTGCCATTTATTAAGCACTTGGCTTTAGGGAATAATTAGGCTATATACTTTGTCTCAGTTTTCTTCACAACAGTTTGAAGACATACTATTACTATATCCATCTTACTGGTTAAAAAAAAAATTGGAGATCAAGGGTGTCTTAGCTTGTTCAAAATCACAAAGCTGATAAGTGACAGAACCAAATAAAATTCACGTAGTGTGATTCCTAAAAGGAAACACTGATACAGGTAACATCCTAATTTAATGATGAAAAAATTGACTTTCATATTCAATCTCTTTTTTATGTATCTGTATTTTTATAGCTTGCGTAAATGTCTGCTGTTAGTGGTAAAGAAAAAAATGACAGGAAACTGAGGTGAATTAGATTTTTGACTAAAGTGCTTATGTAAACTACTTGAGTTACCTCTCAATGTCATTGAATTTTGGATCATGATTATGATCTATTATTGGCAATTTTGAAAAGGAGAAAAGGGCTACAATTACATTGTACCACTGACATTATGCTCTATGAAAACTAGTAATTCCCTAGATCTGTACACTTACCTTCTGTCTTGGAAAAAAATTACAATTTAGTTTAAAAATAAATTTCTTAGTACTTAATTACATGCAGTCTATCTTGAGTCATATATATATATATATATATATATATATATATATATATGAATGATCACTGTTTCATTAAATAACCAAATGTTTTTGTATCACAAGGTAGAAACATTCTAAAATGAGCCCCCACAATATCCACATTAAGGTAAGTACATACTACATAATCCCTCGGACCATGAATATAGAGGGTTTTACTCCCAAAATTAGATTAATTACTATACGACAGTAGACTTTAACCAAGGGAGACTATTCAGGGTGAACCTCACCTAACCAGTGGAGCCCTTTAAAACTAAGAATAAGAGGGATTCCACATGAGAAAGATTCTCCATTGCTGGTGTTGAAGGTAGAGAGGGGACATTAGACAAGGAATGGAGGTAACTTCTCTGACCAGAGTGAACCCCCAAGTAATGGCCCCTAAGGAAGCCTATAGTTTAGTGAGGAGCTGAATTTTTACAATCAGTTCAGTTCAGTCACTCAGTCATGTCCAACTCTTTGCGACCACAGCACGCCAGGCCTCCCTGTCCATCACCAACTCCCAGAGTTCATCCAAACTCATGCCCATTGAGTCAGTGATGCCATCCAACCATCTCATCCTCTGTCGTCCCCTTCTCCTCCTGCCCCCAATCCCTCCTAGCATCAGGGTCTTTTCCAATGAGTCAGCTCTGCATCAGGTGGCCAAAGTATTGGAATTTGAGCATCAATATCAGTCTTTCCAATGAACACCCAGGACTGATCTCCTTTAGGATGGACTGGTTGGATCTCCTTGCAGTTCAAGGGACTCTCAAGAGTCTTCTCCAACACCACAGTTCAAAAGCATCAACTCTTCAGCACTCAGCTTTCTCTGGAGTCCAACTCTCACATCCATACATGACCACTGGAAAAACCATAGCCTTGACTAGATGGACCTTTGTTGAAAAATTAATGTATCTGCTTTTTAATATGCTGTCCAGGTTGGTGATAACTTTCCTTCCAAGGAGTAAGTGTCTTTTAATTTCATGGCTGCAGTGACCATCTGCAGTGATTTTGGACCCCCAAAAATAAAGTCAGCCACTGTTTCCATTGTTTCCCTATCTACTTGCCATGAAGTGATGGGACCAGACTCCATGATCTTAGTTTTCTGAATGTTGAACTTTAAGCCAACTTTTCCACTCTCCTCTTTCACTTTCATTAAGAGGTGTTTTAGTTCCTCTTCACTTTCTGCCATAAGGGTGGTGTCATCTGCATATCTAAGATTATTGATATTTCTCCTAGCAATCTTGATCCCAGCTTGAGCTTCCTCCAGGCCAGCATTTCTCATGATATACTCTGCATATAAGTTAAATAAGTAGGGTGACAATATACAGCCTTGACATACTCCTTTTCCTATTTGGAACCAGTCTGTTTTTCCATGTCCAGTTCTAGCTGTTGCTTTCTGACCTGCCTACAGATTTTTCAAGTGGCAAGTCAGGTGGTCTGGTATTCCCATCTCTTTAAAAATTTTCCACAATTTGTTGTGATCCACAAGGTCAAAAGCTTTGGCACAGTCAATAAATCAGAAGTAGATGTTTTTTCTGGAACTCTCTTGCTTCTTCAATGATCCAGTGGATGTTGACAATTTGATCTCTGGTTCCTCTGCCTTTTCTAAAACCAGCTTGAACATCTGGAAGTTCATGGTTCATGTACTGTTGAAGACTGGCTTGGAGAATTTTGAGCATTACTTTACTAGCGTGTGAGATGAGTGCAATTGTGCGGTAGTTCGAGCATTCTTTGGCATTGCCTTTCTGTGGGATTGGAATGCAAACTGACCTTTTCCAGTCCTGTGGCCACTGCTGAGTTTTCCAAACTTGCTGGCATATTGAGTGTAGCACTTTCACAGCATCATCTTTTGGGATTTGAAATAGCTCAACTGGAATTCCATCACCTCCATTAGCTTTGTTCGTAGTGATGCCCACTTGGCTTTGCATTCCAGGATGTCTGGCTCTAGGTGAATGATCACACCATTGTGATTGTCTGGGTAGTGAAGATCTTTTTTGTAAAGTTCTTCTCTGTATTCTTGCCACCTCTTCTTAACATCTGCTTCTGTTAGGTCCATACCATTTCTGTCCTTTATTGAGCCCATCTTCGCATGAAATGTTCCCTTGGTATCTCTAATTTTCTTGAAGAGATCTCTAGTCTTTCCCATTCTATTGTTTTCCTCTATTTCTTTGCACTGATTACTGAGGAAGGCTTTCTTATCTCTCCTTGCTATTCTTTGGAACTCTGCATTCAGATGCTTGTATCTTTCCTTTTCTCCTTTGCTCTTCACTTCTCTTCTCTTCACAGCTATTAGTAAGGCCTCCTCAGACAGCCATTTTGCCTTTTTGCATTTCTTCTCCTTGGGGATGGTCTTGATCCCTGTCTCCTGTACAACGTCACGAACCTCCATCCGTGGTTCATCAGGCACTCTATCAGATCTAGTCTCTTAAATCTATTTCTCACTTCCACTATATAGTCATAAAAGATTTGATTTAGGTCATACCTGAATTTTCCAATAGCTTGAATAAATTTGGAAGTGATCCTTTCTGAGAGAATCCTGAGGAGAATTCAGTTTGCCTGACACCTTGGTTTCAGACTTAGAATAAGCAAATTTTGACCAGGACCAGAAATTTTGAGCCTGTCATGGTGTGCCTGAGTAGTGTGTTAGTTGCTCAGTTGTGTCTGACTCTTTGTGACCCCATGAACTATAGCCTGCCATGTTCCTCTGTTTATAGATTTCTCCGGGCAAGAATACTGGAGTGGGTTGCCATTCCTTTCTCCAGGATATCTTTCCCACCCAGGGATTGAACCCAGGTCTCCTGCATTGCAGGTGGATTCTTTACCATCTGAGCCACCAGGGAAGTCATGTTGTGCCTAGACTTACTATCAACACATCAGTGTTGTTTTAGACACTAAATTTGAGATAATTTGTCACACAGCAGTAGAAATATATGCCATTATATGCTAATATATGCCATTATAATAGCTTATTTATAAACAAAAAAGTTGCTTTTAGGAGCTAATGAAATATAAAGGAAGTAATACTCAAGGCTTCTACTAGCACACAAGTGCTACACGTCTTTATAATATAACCATGATTGGAAAATGTGGTAACTATTTCAGTAAAATACTTACTAGAAATGTGATGGTTATTTTTAATGAACAATTTGGTTTTGAGCATCAGAATAAACACTTCTGCTTCTTCATCAAAATGACATAAAATGCCTTCTATATGTGCTTGTGCTGCTTCAGATAATTTTCTCTGAACTGACAATTTTTAAAACTACATTTCCCAAATGTTTTAAGGTAAATACTATTATTTGCTTTTTTACATCACTGTGGTAGAGCATGTATCTAAGTAATACTGCTTTATCTATGACATGTCTTTGATGATTTTCCTGTTTGACAAGTTTAAGCTCTTTAGTTAGCATCAACACTGATACAAAAGGAGACTTGAACACCATGTACCATTGAAGCAAAACAACATACTGTCATTGTATTGTTAGAAAAATAAAGCTTTTTAATGGACAAAAATAGCTAGTGGAGTGGTATCTTTGCTTCAATCATTGATTTTCTCACAAAATATCCAGAATTAACTTAAATATGCTTTTTCCAATGACTTTAACCTATAATGAAAAATAGGGTTCATCTCTGTGGTATAATTTTTAGGGTGACATTGAGAAGGATTATGATAATATACATATAATAAAATTGTCGACAATGATTGAGTCCTATAATTGTGAACTAAATTCAAGGAGGCTGCCTTCATGATGATAACTAACAGCGTCTTCATTTTGATTAGCTTACCTTTTCAAGTATTCTGCTAGGAAACTCTATCACACAAATAGAAGCAAGAACTTTATTATCATCACTATAGCAACTGCAGGGAAATTTATTTCAAAACAGTTGGCTACCTGAAAATTTTTTCAGGACAGAAAGAAGAGCAGATGATCCATAATATTTTAATTCATCTTTAAATATTGTTCTGTGGTCTAAACTAAAGCACTTTTACAAGAACAAGATAGTCCAGTTACTTTGTAATTTTTTTTTATTTAAGCAATAAGAGCACATGTATCTGTGTAAGTGCATGAATTAGTTTCAATTTTCTTTATGAATTAGTGTTTAGCATCTCTTTTGCATAGATTACAAAACTCTTTTGCTAAGAATAGTTTTATATGAATCATTCAAAATCTGAGTATGTCACTACACAATATTTTTCCTGTGAACTATTACAAATACATGTAAATAATAACAGTATAACAAATATTAATATACAAGAGCAATTTGAAAATAAAGTAAAACTATTGTTTTTGCCTTGTATAAGAATGATTGTACTTTTAAAGCTGGTTTATCTAACATCTTCTCCTCTCTTAAATTTCTGTGCAAGAAAATGCTTTCGTTCCTCCTATCGTATCTTTTCATTTCTCTAAATTTTATCATGAACATGCATGGTTCAAAGTTGCTGACAATCTGCATTTAAAATAAGATAATCACAGAATAGGGCTGCCTAGGCAATTTTTAACCTTTATATCTTTGCTGGAGCCAGAGTTCTGAGAACTTCTTTTATAATGGCCTTTTAAAAATGCCTTTCTGAACTGATAGGACTTACTTTTTAAGTACTCTTCTTGTACTTTAACTGAAAAAGACATGACAAGATTTCAAGATTCCCTGAAACACATTCTTATGCATGAATTATGCACATTCATAGGATGGCATGGCTGCATTTAGGCTTTCTCTATAAAGCCTCCTACTGATAGTCTGAGGGAACAAGACCCCTACAAAATGTAGGGGAATTGGTTGTTTTACAAGACAAATTATGATATGCATCCATTCTCAAAGCTTTCAAAATCTTTGTGTGAATTCTTTTATTAGAATTCAATCTTAAAAGTGTGTAAAATTAAACATGAAAGAACAATAAAAGGATAAGGAAATACTTATAATAAACCATTAAAATGATGCATGGATTATTTTTTAAGGCGCTTATTGGTGTTTAAAATCAAAAGTTGGTTTTCCATGTTCATTATTGTCTTTTATTATAGAATCAATTGAATGAAACATCTGGAATATATATATACATATATATGCACCTGGAATATACATACACATGTTATGTATGTACATATGATATTATAGATATAAGTTTAATATTAACTTTAACTATTTAAAATTGATGATTATATACTTGGTAAGAATAAATTTTTAAAGCCTTATTAAGTCAGTTAATTACATAACTAACTATAAAACTTCATTGTTACTTCCTGCAGCCTTTAATCACAAGATCAGTTTTCAATAGAATTCTCATATGTATGTTATTTATAATTTCTACCAGTATTCTTTGAAACTAAATATTAAGAAGTGAATCAGTGACCCCCAGAAATATTGAGCAATATTTCTGAACTCTGAATACCTTTTTTATTTAAGGGATTTTTACCCTGCAAGTTAGTAAGAATATGGGATACTAGCTGTTTGATACTTATATCATTTATATTATTCCGTGAAAGCATTTTCCTATGAGGGTAATGAAATGTAATGTGCATTTGGACAATACCTCAACTTTTGAATATGTGAACATATTAACATAGCTATTATTTCAGAATGTAGCAGTTTCTTTATTAAAAATATATATCTTATTTTAAATTAATTAAGCATAAATTGTTTTGTTTAAAAGTTTACAAAGTTTTGGAGGCTGCCAGTAGATGGCATTCTGGTTTCTGTAAGAGATGTTTATTAGGGACGGACTCTTCTCTTTGGAAAAAGGAAAATGAATCTATGACAATAAGATTCTGATTGAAAAGACTATCAGACCTTCTTGAGAAACTGCAACCATTCTAAAAACAGTTATGTCTCAAGCCATGTTTCTTTATTAACTTAGTTTACCAGGCCTGACCAATTTCTTACCTCTCAAAGTTGTGATATGAATAAAATTAATATAATTTTATTGAATAAAAGTTTAATGTTAAGATATAATATTATGATGATTCTAAATAAACTAGTGAAATAGAGTTTTGGCTTCTTTCAAAGCATTGTAATCAATAATCAGCTTATGCCAAGAACTATTTCATTGCCTGCTGGCTGAAACTCATACATATTGGCATTATTTAGTCATGAATAACCATGAGATTTAATTTTACTTATGTAAAAAAAACACAAAAAAGTATTAATCTCAAATTAACTTCTTCCAAATGATAAACATAATCTAATAAAGTCTCCTGCATATAGTAGATGTTGTTAAATGAATGAATGAGAACATGCACCTATAATTCACTCAGTCTATTTAGGGGTTTATTTGTAACATTACATAAATTGAAAGTCCTCAGGAAACTCTTTATAAGAACATCATTGTCCAACAGAGAATATGCTGCTCTTTCCCAGGAAACCTTTCCTTAATTCTTATATTACTTGATAGATAATTAAATTTATGCTATTTGGGCATTTCCTCTCTAAAACATCATTCTCAGTAGTTATATGATTTATTTTAGTGTGGGGATAGTTTAGAAAGTAAAACCCCAAGATCACTGAAAATCCCTGGCAATTATTGATATCTAACATATTTTAAAATACTCAATAAATCAAATGTATTTAAAGCTATTGAGATAACCTTTTCACATACCACAACAAAAGAATAACAGATCATTTCCTAAACTAATGAAAAGTGCAAACAAGATCAGGGTCAATGTTCATTCAAAATAGCAATCAATTTCCAAATACTATTTTCTTCATTGCTTTAGATTTACATGCAAATGGTTAACATAATAATTGTAAAAGTCATCTTTTTATTAAAGCAATCATTTGTGGAAACATGCAATAAAGTATTTTGATGGTTTATATATGCTGAGCAATTGAAAATAAACTAAAGAATTATTTTTAAAAATTTAGACTTTTGTTAATTATGAAAAATTTTCCTCTGTTTGTCTAATAGAAAATGATATGATATAGTAACACTATATAAAAGTACAAATGATAAGCCGTATTGGAAGAAAGAACCAATTAATCTGTTAATACCTTAGAATTTCTGGTGCTATCTACAGAATTTCCAAAGCTATTGATTTTTCTGAGTCACTATTATATTGTTCCACTACAGAAAGTTGAGAAGCACGGACATTTCTAGCTGTCTGTACAATTCAAAATGGCAGTTGCCTTGCTATTGTAAGCAAGATCTATTTAGAACATGATTATTCACATAGAGTCAGCAAGTTTATCCATTCTTGATGGCCTTGCTTAAAAGCCATCTCCTTCAAAAATTCTTTCTTGATATTCTAAATCAGAAGTTACATTTCTCAGGTTTCAATTCTTACCGTATTTTTATATAGTTCTTGTTCTTAAAATTTTTACATTATGTCTATATATGTATTTTATGCAATAGTGTCTTGGCAAAATGTTCTTTATTTTGTTCCCCACAATGGCTACACTATTGTCTTTTATGTACCAGTTTCTCAAAATTATTTTCAAACTTACAATAAGAACTACTGTAATAATACAATAAGTATTTTTGAATTAAGTATGAAATCAATAAATATGAATAAGTTGAATAAAATAATGCATAAATAAGTGATTATGATAGCTTTCAAGGGAACAACAAAGATTGAAGTTATTCCCTGGGGAATGACACATTATAAATGATAAATTCAGGTTAATGTTTTGTTTTTGAAAGTTCATTAGTGTTATTTTCCCAGTAGGTTTTATTTCATTCTAGATCAGAGTCTCAACTGTGAATGCCCATTTAGAATCGCTGTGAGCTTTAAAAATCAATACTGGTTCCTGTGATCCAACCATGGAATTTCTGATTTAATTCATTTCACTTTTGCCTCTTCCATCAAGATTATTTAAGGGTTCCCCCTAAATGATTAAAATATTTAGTCAGAAGAGAGAGCTACAAGTAGAAAAGTATAAAATCAAGTCCTATGGATTTTTCCTCTAAATAGAGAACTATTTGAGGAAGATTTTTCAGTGTAATTATGTACCTGAGACAATTTTACTATGAACATTTATGTAATTTGCTATTTTAAAAAAAAATATTCACACATTCTGCAAGACATGTTTGAACTGTGCATAATCTCTGGAGGAAATACTGCCATTTCAGGCAGATATTTTCTCATGGAGGGGGATTCATATGGGGTTTAGTGAACAGAGGACTTAATTTAAATTCCAGTTCTATATGAGATCAAGCTTGTAACCTTGAACAAGAACACATTTTCCCTTTCAACAAGAGAAGGTTATCATCCCTTTCTCATAGGATTGTTATGAGGTTTATGTTACAGGAAATTGTTGAGTGATTAGTTTGAAAGCAACCCCCATGGTGGTTCAAATGGTAAAGAATCTGCCTGTAATGCAGGAGACCTGGGTTCAATCCCTGCGTCTGGAAGACCCCCTGGAAAAAGAAATAACCTACTCCAGTATTCTTGCCTAGAGAATTGCATGGACAGAGGAGCCTGGTGGGCTACACTCCATGGGGTTGCAGAGTCAGACATGACTGACAGACTAACCCTTAGTATGCAAGCAGGCCTTTGATAGGTTCTATTATAATTAGGCACATCAGATTGTTAGGACTGTCATCATTACTGTCTTGTGTTCTTGTACCTGGGTCCGGCTATTCTCTTAATTATTTTGGTTCTTATTCAAATTTTATGTCTCATTTTCAAAGATTCTTCCTTGAAAATGTCTTGAATTATTCCTCAGTATAAATTAGAATCATCCAATCTTATTTTCTCTCATCATATCTCTTTTACAATGCTTGTTTTAGATTACTTGCTAAAGATGTTTTAGTTCTCTGCCCTTGACTGCATTTTGCTTACTTGTGGTTCAGTCGCTAAGTAGTGTCCAGTTCTTTGTGGCCCCATGGACTATACTATGCTGGGCTCCTCTGTCCTCCACTGTCTCCCAGAGTTTGCTCAAATTTGTGTCCATTGAGTCAGTGAGAGCAGAAAGTAAAAGCCAGGTGGACTTGAAAACTCCTTGGGAATACATGTAAATCCATGGCTGATTCATATCAATGTATGACAAAACCCACTGGAAAAAAAAATAATAATAATAATAAAAAAAAAAAGAAAAAAAAAAAAAGAAAACTCCTTGAATTTTCAATGCATTTCTCAAGTTTTTAATACATAAGACAAAAGAAAAAAAAAGAAGAAGAAAAGTGGGCAATAAAAGAAACTGATAATTCATGGATATTTATTCTTTTAAGCCTATGAAAAGATAGATGTTCATCCTCACTTATAGTTGAAGAAATGCAAATTGAAACTAATTCAGATACCATATCTCACTTGTACTGAGATATCTCAGTGATATTGACTTCTATTAGGGAGGCTATGGGGGACAGATAGTTCTCTCATTTATTGTCATTGGGAGAGCAAACTTGTGTATCCCTTTTAGAGGATGAAATTGAAAACATCTAACAAAACTATTGAGCCCTTACCTTTTGGCAAAGTAATTCCACTTCCAGTAGTTTATCCTGAAGATGTATCTCCAAAAGTGTGAAATGTACACACCAAGTTTATTGACTGTATTGTTTATAGTTTTAAATATTGAAAACAAACAAAATGCTCATATAAAATAATGCAATTGGTTAAATTGTGTGAATATTATTAAGCTGAAAAAAATGACAGATTTTATGAACATACATAGAGTGTTTTCTTGGATATATTGTTAAAAGAAAGAAGGAAAGTGCAAAATATTATCTAAAACAAACTAGCTTTTTATAAAAGATCATGAGGAAGCTGATTCCTGTCGAATAGTAAGCATACTATGAAGTCTCTATGATTAAAACATATGGCACTGGAACATGGCTAGATAAACGTATCAGCAAAATAGAATAAAATCTTCAGAAATAGAACAACTACACATGGAAATTTAGTAAATGATAAAATGATCGTCTCAAGATAGTATTTTTAATAAATTGTTCTAGGACATAGATTCTGTTTATTTATATGAAAAGAAACAGGAAAAACAGAGAACATGATTGAGATCGTTTCTCTATGGGAAAAGGTAGGAATAAGTTAGAAAAGACAGAGGGATGGGAATAAAAAAGAGTGATGGAGGAAATGACACATTTCTGGGTAAACATTTCTATGTAGTTCAGACTTTTGGAACCATGTCATTGTTTTACATAGTTGAAAAGTATATACATAGAATCAACCAATATTGAAGGATGTGAAATGAAAAAACCCACCAATATCAAATATAAACTGAAACAGGTTTAATGGTGTTTCAAGTAAATGTTTCTCACCTATGCTACAAGGGTGAGAAGAGTTGTTAAGTAACTTTGGAACATAACACTTCGACTAAATAATGGAAGACTAAAGACTTGTGGGTCAGCTAGTAAAGAATCTTCCTGCAATGTGGGAGACCTGGGTTTGATCCCTGGGTTGGGAAGATCCCCTGGAGAAGGGAAAGGCTACCTACTCCAGTATTCTGGCCTGGAGAATTCCATGGATTGTATAGTCCATAGGGTGGCAAAGAGTCGGACACGACTGAGTGACTTTCACTTGAAAGACAAATAGAATTATAAATAGTTATTGTTCTAGCTAACAAGTGTTTCATAGTAGTATGGCTTAGCAATTCTGAAACTACTTTTTTTGAATTCGACAACTGAGCAAATTAGTGAACGTATTTGAATAGAAATAAGCAGATTTCTCTCTTTTGGAAAAGAAAGCTAGCAATAAGAAAAGAGAGAGGATGAGAATGAACCCTTTGTTGTTGGAGGCATCAGTATGAACTCATGACTTTGAATAAACATATATATATATATATATATGTACAGAAATAAACATTAAAACATATCTTAATCCTTTAATTTTGAGTACAAATGATAGTTTTTGTATCCATATGCACACTTACAATATTTGTGATAATGTTAGGGGAAGCACACTGATTGAAACCACCCACCCTGGCCAGGCACCATAGTAACCATTTGTATGAGTTGTTTTATGACAGGAGAGCCTGAGAAGGCATACGGAACTAGTAACCACCAGCAGCCAGAAGAGTTCGGGAAAGGTCAAGAGGAGACACCGCCTGTCCGTCCACTTCCCAGAATCCCTCTCACTAGCATCCATCTTGGCTGAGCGATGCGTGCGCCACCAGGAAAGACTCTGAATTAGAATGATTGGCCAAAGACCACCCGGAAACTAATCCCATCACCATAAAACCCAAGCCAAGACTGCAAGCCACGCGGCAGAGCAGTTCTCCTGGGTTCCCTCACCCTCCTGCTCTCCACCCGGGTGCCCTTCCCAATAAAATCTCTTGCTTTGTCAGCACATGTGTCTCCTCGGACAATTCATTTCCGAGTGTTAGACAAGAGCCCAGTTTCGGGCCCTGGAAGGGGTCCCCCTTCCTGCAACAATGTTCTCCTAGAACCGAGACTCTCATCAAGCAGAAAAGTGAACTGGTATTGAAGAGATGGGTAATTATTACCCTTGTTCAAAACTAGACCTACGGAGTTAAGAGTATTACATGAAAGCCAAAGTTTCTTAGATGTGTTCTCTAGCATCCATACTTTGTTACCCCCACCATGATACATGCAATTGCAACACAATTTTCATCTTGAACTTGTTAGTAATGTAAAATCATGAGTCCCACCCCCAGATTTCCTAAATCAGCAAACAGGTCAGGTGCACATTAAAAATTACAAGGCATTGATTGCCTGAGTAGCAATGAAGACAAAAGTCCTTAGTGATGGTCCTTTGCAAGCTTAAACATTATTTATCATCTTTTACCCATTAGGCAGAAGTAATGGTGTGGAATCCTTTATGTTTAGCCATAGGTAGACAATCTGAAAGCAACCTGAATTAATTACATTATAGCAAATCAATAGCATTTTAATAGCATCCATAGCAATTTTCTAAAGTCTTAACACTATTAATAAACAAAAACTGACTTTTCTTCTTAAAAATCAGCAAATACACTAACCACTGTCTTTTTATTTACATTGTGTATGGGTGCTAAGTCGCTTCAGTGGTGTCTGACTTTTTGCGATCCTATGGACTATAGCCCACTAGGCTCCTCTGTCCATGGGATTTTCCAAGCAAAAGCACTGAAGTGAGTTGCCATTCCCTTCTTCAGGGGATGTTCCCGACCCAGGGACTGAAGCTGTGGCTCCTGCCTACATATCCTGAATTGGGAGGTGGGTCCTTTACTCCTAGCACCACCTGGGAAGCTGTTTATCTACAATACCGAGCTAAACCATGAATCCAAGCTTTAACTATGGTAAAATGTTTTGAAAAAATATATTCCACTAAAAATGTTGTCTTTTTTTTGAAAAATAGATCTCTCCTTTCATATTAACGTCATCTTTGTTTTTGGCTTTGCAAAGACAAAATAAATATATTTGGACAAATTATACAAGCCAATTTAGGGATTTTGAAGGAAGATAGAGAGCCTCTGATGTCTCTTGACACTGGTGGTAAAGATTAGGTTAGAGAGTAGCTGTTGACTCTAAACTAGAGCACCATTCTTATTATACCTGTGAAGATATGGTCATAGTGTTTAATTTCTGCCTCAAAAGGTGGTGTGGGTATCTTGGGAAGATACCAAGGTGTCAGGAACAACAGGAATAGATTGAGGGGGGACATTTTAGAACACGAGCTATTTATCAACCAAAGACATTTTATAAATACTTAAACTGTGAGTGAGGATCAGGCCACTTCTGTTTATTATGAAGTTTGTATGAGGGAAGTGCATATATAAAAAATAGTTTATAGAGGAGGATTAAAAAATTTGGTTATTAGTATTAATAAAAAGTCATAATGGAAAGTGGAAGGAAAAAGTAAGAAATTTCGTATTTAGTAGAAAATTCCAGAGTAAATAAGAAAAGACAAAGCCCCTATACATTATAGAGTGTTTTTAACTAAGCGAAAACAAATCAATGGTAATGTTTAAATATAAAGATTATCAAGAACTGTAATGGATTTAAGATTTTGTCCTACATGAAAGCTAAGAAGTTAAAATGCCACAGTTTCAGGGAGGCTGACAGAAGACGTGAGATCACTGGGTCAGAGAAAAAAAGACATGATTACTCATGGTCCAGCAAGCAACACGATCACCAGCATATTTGTGTCAGTTTCTCTTGCTCCAAATCACACTAGGCAATGTTAATGGACCCAGATTAAAGTCTGTATGCACAGAAAGTTGCATTTACAAATGAATCCTGAATTTAGGCAAAACAAAAGTGCTTGCCTGCATTTTCCTTAGGAAGTAGACACTATCTCTGTCTTCAAAATCTATTTCATTACACAATTATCTTTTTCAAGATAGTCCGGAATAAAGGGAAATCAGTTCTTCGTTCATAAAATGTGGGGAAACAGATCATGAAGAATTCACTTCTACTAACACAGTATTGTAAACTCACCATACTCTGACATAAAATAAAAATTAAATTAAAAAAATTGACTTCCAGCAAAAATTGGAAATTTTCCTTAACTTATATTTGTCTGGACTTTGTCAGATGTATTAAAAGGAGATAATGTTACTACAGTGATTCAAGAGTGGTGTGAAAAGTATATTTTAAAAATAGAGTCTTTAATATACAAACATTTTACATTTGCAGAAAGATCATATGAGAGATTTGCAATATTCTTTGTACTTCTTTGCCTGTATTATTACCATTAAACATTATTATGATACATTTGTTACAATTAATGAACCAATATTGATGCATTATTATAACAAAAGCCCTCAACTCGGATTTCCTTTGTTTTTTACCTACTTCCCTTATCTATTCTAAGATCCCATTAAGGACATCACATTGCATTAGTCATTATTTCTCCTTAGGCAGCTCTTGCCTGTGGTAGCTTCTCAGACTTTCCTTGTTTTTGATGACTTTGACAGTTTTGAGGAGTATAGGTAATATATTTTTTTGGATAGTCTCCCATTAGGATTTGTCTGAAATTTTCTTCATACTCAAATTAAGGTTCTGTGTTTCCAGAAGGAAACCACAAAGGTAAAGTGCCATTTATTTCTATCACTTCAATGCACTTACTGTTATCATATCAAGGTACCTACTATTAACTTGATATCACTAAGGATACTGATCTTGATTACCTGGCTGAGGTATTGTTTGTCAGGCTTCTGCTTTGTAGTTATTATCTTTTCTCCCTTTTCAAAGTGCTCTCTTTGGAAGGAAACCACTGTGCCTGGCAGACACGTACAGAGAGGGAATTATGTCCCATCTTCTTTAAGCTGAGTATGTACATAATTTATTTGGAATGCTGCAAGTGAATTTTGCTCATTCTCCCTCATTTATTTGTTTATTCAATCATTTGTTTATATATGTGTAGGTTCAGATATATGTATTTTATACTTAGGGTTATAATCCAATATTATTTCATTAATTTTGTTAAAACTGCTTCAGGTTCGGCCTTTGAGGGCTCTTCTGTTGACTCCTGTATCCCTTTGACATATTCCTATTAGTGTGTTCGTGTGTGTGTGTGTGTGTGTGTGTGTGTGTGTATTATTTCTTTGTTTTCTGACACTACAAATGCTCCAGGCTCATCTTGCATATTTCCTGCCCCATTTATAAATTCTCTGAAGAGCCTTGGTTCCTTTCACTGGAGAATCATATTGGGTTGGCCAAAAAGTTTGTTCTGGTTTTCCATAACATCTCATGAAAAACCCAAATGAACATTTTGGTCAATAAATAATAGAAAACAATATTTGGACACTAGGTGTGCTCATTACTGGGTGCACTATTATTATCTAGACTTGTTTCTTCTGACCAGTCTCAGCTGACAATGCAAAGAAATATATGTTAACTACTCTGTTACTGCTATATATGAATATCAGAAGTGAAAAATAAGTGAGTTTATGTTAATGATGGGAGTCAGATTATTCACTGCTGGATCAATGTTACATATAAGCAAATGTTGGAGATTAGAATGATCCATGTTTAATGGATTATTAAATATTAATATAATATATATAATTAGTCACTCGGTCATGTCCGACTCTTTGCAACCCCATGGACTGTAGCCTGCCAGACTCCTCTGTCCATGGGGACTCTCCAGGCAAGAATGTTGGAGTGGGTTGCCATGCCCTCCTCCAGGGGATAGTCCCAATTCAGGGGTCAAACCCAGGTCTCCCACATGGCAGACATATTCTTTACCATCTGAGCCATCAGGGAAGCACTTATATAATTGTAATTATATATAGATATAATTTATAGATGAAATATATATAATTATAATTACTCATGTATACTTATACATCAATAAGTATGTCTGTCTGTAACCATCTGTATCTATATTAAGCTATACATGAGCACATACTGATGGGTATAATTCTAATCTGTTAAACATAGATCATTCTAATCTCCAACATTTGCTTATATGTAACGTCGATCCAACAGTGAATAATTTGACTCCCATCATTAACATAAGCTCACTTACTGCCCACTTCTGATAATCATATATAGCAGTAACAGAGTAGTTAACATATACTCTTGTGGGAAACAGCTTCATCAACTAATAGTATAGTCTTTAGTACTCTTCTTTTGTCTTTAATCTTATTGTTTCTTCTGATTTACAAATTAACTTTGGCCAGACCTTTCTTCTGAATTCACTTTGGTGAGGTTTTTCACATATTTATTTGGTTTGTCACATTCTCATTCATTCTTGGGAGCTCCCAACAGCCTAAATGACTTTAACAAACTTGCACACTTTGAGGTTCACTTTTTGTGCTGGAAGGTTCTAAGGTTTTTGACAAAAGTATAATGTCATGTATATGTCATTACTGTGAAAAAGATTAATTTCACCACCCTAAAGCATCATTTGTGTTTCACTTTGTCCATCCTTTGTCTTTCCCCTAATGTCCCAGCAACCACTGATCTTTTTTACCATCTCTATACGTGAACCTTCACAGAATATCATACAATATGTAGACTTTGTACACTGGCTTCTTCCACTTAGCAGTGTATACTTAATATTCAGCCATGTCTTTTTGTGGCTTGATACATTATTTCTTTTTACCGCTAATAAATTGCCAAACTATCTTCCAACTTGGATGTGCCATTTTTAACTTCCACTAGAAATGAATGAGAGATCCTGTGGTTATAAATTATTGATATCAATTATTTTTATTTTTAGTGTACATACATGAACAGAGAACTTCCAGATGTTCAAGCTGGATTTAGAAAAGGCAGAAGAACCAGAGATCAAATTGCCAACATTTATTGGATCATAGAAAAAGCAAGAGAGTTAAAGAAAAACATCTACTTCTGCTTCATTGACTATGCTAAAAACTTTGATTGTGGATCACAAAAAACTGTGGAAAATTTTTCAAGAGATGGAAATACCAGACCACCTTATCTGCTTCCTGAGAAACCTGTATGCAGGTCAGGAAGCAACAGTTAGAACCAGACATGGAACAGTGGACTGGTTCCTGCTTATTTAACTTGTATGCAGAGTGCATCATGTGAAATGATGGGCTGGATGAAGCACAAGCTATGTTCAAGATTGTTGGGAGAATAACCTTTTGTTCTCTTTTAATAACCTCTTTTAATAATCTCAGATATGCAGATGATACCACCCTTATGGCAGAAAGTGAAGAAGAACTAAACAGCCTCTTGATGAAGGTGAAAAAGGAGAGTGAAAAACCTGGCTTAAAACTCAACATTCAAAACACAAAGATAGTGGCATCCAGTCCCATCACTTGATGGCAAGTAGATGGGGAAACAATGGAAACAGTGAGAGACATTATTTTCTTGGGCTACAAAACCACTGCAGATGGTGACTTCAGCCATGAAATTAAAAAACGCTTGCTTATTGGAAGAAAAGCTATGACCAACCTAGACAGCATATTAAAAAGCAGAAACATTACTTTGCCAACAAACATCCATCTAGTCAAAGCTGTGGTTTTTCCAGTAGTCATGTATGGATGTGAGAGTTGGATTATAAAGAAAACTGAGCACCGAAGAATTGATGCTTTTGAACTGTGGTGCTGGAGAAGACTCTTGAGAGTCCCTTGGACTGCAAGGAGATCCAACCAGTCCATCCTAAAGGAAATCAGTCCTGACTATTCTTTGGAAGGACTGATGCTGAAGCTGAAACTCTAATATTTGGCCACCTGATACAAAGAGCTGACTAATATGAAAAGACCCTGATGCTGGGAGAGTTTGAAGGTGGGAGGAGAAGGGGATGACAGAGGATGAGATGGTTGGATGGGATCACTGACTCGATGGACATGAGTTTGAGTAAACTCTGGGAGTTGGTGATGGACAGGGAAGCCTGGTGTGCTGCAGTCCATGGGGTCACAAAGAGTCAAACATTACTGAGCTGAACTGAACTGAAGCTATCTTTCAATTGTATGTCTAGTTTAATTTCATTATGAACTGAGAACATATTTTTCATAATTCTCTGCTTTTTAATTTGTTTAGGTATATTTTATGATGCAGAATATAGTCTATCTTGGTGAATTCTTCACATGAGCTTAACAAGCAAGGGCATTCTTCTGTTCTAGATTGGAGTATTATAAAATAGCTCTTCCTTTATTTATGTAGATCTGAGTTTTTGACCAATATTGTTTTATTTCTGCTTGAAAAACTTCTTTCAATATTTTTGCAAGAATACTATGGTGGTGTTTACTTTTTTTCAATTTTTGGTTGTTAGAGAATACCTATTTTTCTTTCACTTCTTAGAGTAATTTTTCTGGATGTAATTTTTTTCTTCTATTTTTTTTCTTTTAATAATTTAAATAGTTTATTTTTCCTTGTATGGTTATTGGCAAGCAATTTACTGAAATTCCTATCCTTCTTCCTGTATAGAAAATGTGTTTTTCTTTCCATCTAGCTTCTTTCAAGATGTTCCCTTTGTCTTTGGTTTTCTGCAGTTTGAATATGACGTATCTTGTGTAATATTTTTGGTATTTATTCTGCTAATTATCTCTAAGCTTCCTGTATTTGTGTCTGGGTGTCTGACAGTTATTTTTGGAAAGTTTGCTTTCATTACTACATCAAATAATTCTTTTGTTCCATTCCGATTTCGTCCGGTAACACGTATGTTACAGTTTTGAGATAGTTCTTTTGTTCTTGAATATTCTATTCTGTTCATTCCTTTCTCTCTCTCTCTCTTTACATTTCAGTTTCAGATACTTTCATTGTTTCATTTTCAAGTTCACTGACTTTTATTGTGCAGTCTACAGATGAGCCCATCAAAGGCATCCCTCATGTTTGTTACAATGTTTTGATTTTAAGCAGATCTTTTTCTTAGCATTTCTACCTCTCTGCTTTGAATATCAGTCTGTCTACTTTTCCCTTTAGACACTTAAATATACTAATCATAGTCATTTTAAGCTGAGTTCTGTCATCTGTGTCATGTCTAGGTCTGGTTATGGTACTATTTTGTCTTCTTAAATTTTTTTCTTACATTTTTCATGCTTTGAATTTTTTCTTGGAAGATGAACATTTTGTATTGGGTATTAGAAACTGGCTTACATAGGCTGTTAGTGTGAGGATCTATTTCAGTCTGGTTAGATGTTGGGCTGTGTTTAGTATTAGCAGTTGCTGTAGGTGTCAAAGTCTTCAATTCATCTAGCGATTTTTTTTTTTTGTCTTCACCTCTTGTCTTCTCAAGTACTCCTCTTCAAAGAGTGCATTTTGAAATTCTTTCAGATGTTATCCACTGGTATCATATTTGCACTGTTTTGTGGTGGTTATTTGTGAAAGGTGGGAAGTTTTGAACAGTATTCTGATTAAATCATAATTGAATGATCTTTTTGTCTCTGAGCTGTGACTCCAAAAGTGTTTCTTTATTGTTATAGACTTGATATCTCCCATAGATTAGACAAGAAATGAGAGAGGGCTGGAGTTGAAGGAATGCTATTCCTCCAGGTGGGATAAGTCCCTGGCAAAGTCTTCTATTCTAGGTTTAGGTATTTATTACTGATAATGTGTAGGGCATATTTGCAATGATTACTGTTCACCTCTTGCTGCCAGAGCCACAGAGATTTATGTTGAATCTTCAGATTGATCCCCTTGTTCTTGAATAGTATAGTTCTTCAGTGGTAACCCCTGTGAGGTATGGGACTCCCTAAAATTGCAGATCCAAGGAGTTTATTGCTCTCACTGTAGTCTATACTCAATTTCTAGCAGTTCATCAAAATTATCATTACCATTGCTGCAGCAATTTATGTTTCCAGCAGTAGCTTTTGCTCTAGGTAAACATATCTGAATTTGCCTATTTCTAGATAGGGTGGTGTTTTACCCTGAAACCTTAGTTCTCTGACAGCTGCTAAAAAGGTTGTATTTTTAGTTAGCTCAGTTTTTTCTTGCTGTAAGGATAGAATGAAATTTCCTGAGTTCTTTACATGCCAGAGTTAAAGCTGGAAATCAAGCATTTTATTTTTCTAGCATAAATACAAGTGAAACATTGGGCCACAGTTTGCAAATTGTGATAGTATATGATGTATTGATGACTAGGAGAAGTGAGAAAGTGAGGGTCATCATCATATTGATGATCGTCATGATCATTTTCAAAACTTGGCCAAAGAAAGAACAATATTATGACTTTTCTCTAAATTTTCATGGCATTATGAGAAGGGAAAAAATAACCTAGAATAGCTCTAGGTTTGTGTCATCTCTTTTTCAATAAACTTTCACCTTCCATAAGGAAAGACTACTGAAAAGAAATGTCAATCAAGAACTGCATAAAAGCAATTCCTCTAGCCAAAGAAACATTATAAAATAAAAAGCATTTTTATATTTTTTATGAATAGTAAAAATTATTCTTTTTCTTAAATGAACACTTCTGTAAAGAGTAAAAGTGAGAAAGTCTCAGTGCACCTTCAAGAGATAGTAAGAGCTTGGCATGCTGGTTTTAATCAATGAGTTGGGTTAAGGTTTTCCAGTCCAGTCAGATACATTTTTCCCAAAACCTGGCTCTCATTTTTGATCTGCTCACCATGCATTCTTTATTTTTTATCATCTGAATCTTTGTGATTAACAATTTCACCATTACTACTATCTCTAATCACCTTTTGTCAATTCTTCTCAACCATTCCCCAGCTTTCTCTAATGTTTATGTATTAATTTAAAGACTGTCTTACTTTCTTCTTCAACATTTAAAGGAATAGCAACTCAGTATGTTGCATGGCATTCTTTATAAAGAAAGGTGGAAGACACTAATATACAATAGTTCTTTGGAGCCTCAGCCATCTCCTATCTCCCATTATTGAATATCCAATGAAAAAAGCTAGATCAAAATTGAACAATGCATAAAAAGAATTATACATTATGACGAATGGGGATTGTTTCAAGTATTCAAGGCTCATTCAACATTTGACAATCAACATAATCCAACACATCAACAAGCTAAAGAAAAAAAAATCACATGATTATATCAATTGATGTAGACAAAACATTCCACAATCCAATATACATTCTTAATAAAAATTCTCAGCAAACTTGGAATAATAGGAACTTCTATAACTTAATAAAGATTGTCTTAAAAAAAAAGCCCTATAGCTAATAATATACTAAATGTAGACTATTTCTTTAATGGTAGTGGGACACCTTCCCCTAATTTGGGAACAGGCATTGATGTACAATTTTGCCACTCCTATTCAACATAATACTGGAAGTTTTATTTGGTGGATTAAGAAAAGAAGAGAGAGAAAAGTAAATAACAAATAAAAATATATTTATTCACAGGTGAAACAATTATCTATTAAACATTTTCCTAGAAGAAAGCATAGGAAAACATATAAGTAACCTTAGTTTTGGTAATGAAACTGCAAAGTACAACACCCAAAGGATGATCCATGAAAGAAAAAAAATGATGTTGAATTTTATTAAAATTAAATCTTCTGCTTTCTGAAAGACACTGTTAATAGAAACAAAGGCAGACCATAGATGGGAAAAAAAAGTATTTGCAAATCACATATGTGACAGATGACTTCAAGATATACAAAGAACATTTAAAGCTTAGTAAGCAAACCCATTTACAAACTGGGCAAAAATAACCTGGACAGACACTTTAACAAAGAAGATATGCAAATGGAAAATAAACACATACAAATATACACAACTTGAGTTTTCTGTAGAGAACTGGAAATTAAACAAGTTACCACTGTGCACTTATTAGAATGGCATGTTGTTTAGTCGCTAAGTCGTGTCCAACTCTTTGCAACCCCGTGGACTGTAGCCCACCAGGTTCCTCTGCCCATGGGATGTCCCAGGCAAGAATACTGGAGTGGGTTGCTATTTCCTTCTCCAGGAGATCTTCTCCACCCAGAGATCAAACCCTCATCTCCTGCTTTGGCAGGAATGGCTAAGGCCACCCCTTCCCCCACTGAAAAAAAAATCTGACAGTATCAGTTGCTGGTGAAGTTGCAAAACAATAGGTAGGAGATTGTTGCAAATAGTACAGTCATGCAAATGCAAAATAGTACAGTCATTTTGGAAGACTTTGACAGTTTCTTATAAAGCTAAATATAATCTCAACATAGGATATAGCAATCACACTACCCACTGATCTGAAAATTTATGATGAATTTTCATAACTAATCAACATTATGCATGCAAACATTCAAAAGTTCAAGAATCAAGAGGCAATTATTTTTCCTGTTCTTAGTAATGAGAGGTATAAGACATTTTTGTACATCTACAGTATTTAAACTTTCATAAGCATTCTTACCAAAGCAGGAAATTAGAAGCTGTTATACAAAAATTTATCCAGATAAAATTTTAGGAATAAGATCAAAATACCATATCTTATGTCCCTGAATATGTCAGTTATTATATTCCTCTTCCTGGTTTGAAGATATTTGCTATCTTATTTTATATTTTGGTATATTTATTGAAAAAAATCCTTCTATAGATTAATTTTCACTGTTCTAACCAGTGCTGTTCAAGGCTCAACTGTTTTACAACAGTATCTTTCCAACTCTCTTTCATTCTTTATTCTTATTCCTTTCCATTACATTTATGATTTTTGCATTCTTCAATATTTGGGTAGACTCTAGTTTCTGTCTAGTGTCATTTTTCCTTCAACCTGAAGTACTTCCTTTAACATTTCTTATAGTTTACACCTACTGGCAACAGGTTTTGTCATGTTATTCATAGTTCTTGATTTCATTATCTTTTTTCATAAACATAGAATACTAAATTGCTAGATTTTCTTTCAACTCTTTATGCTTCATTGTTTTTTTTTTTGTTTGTTTGTTTTTTTCTTCTGCAGTTTCTAGAAAGAACTCTGTGAACTTCTGATCTAATTTCTAGCGCAGGTGACTTCTTTTTCTGCATGTTTTAAATACGCTGTTTCACTTGCTTTCAACAAGTAGTTTTCATTGCGTTTATTCACTTTAGGTTACTTGAACACCTTGGATCTGTGTATTTATAGTTATGAAAATTTTATCACTCTTAATCTGTTTCTGGAACTCTAGTTGCACATATATTAGACTACTCTTTCTCTTGATGCTACATCTTAATAGTTTTTATTGCTTTGTTTTCAAGTTCACTTATTTTTTTCATGTTTCATTTGCTATTGATGCAAATATGAAATTTTTACTTCCAGAATATTTTATTTCCAGATATTTTTATCTCTAGGATTTCATTTGATTATATATTACATCTCTTTCTTCATTATATTCATGTTTGTCTTTAAATCTTGGAACATATTTGTAATATTTATAACAGCTGTTTTATAGTTTCCATCTCCTAATCCTATCATCTGTTATTTTCCTATTTGTTTCTATTGACTGCTTATTCTGGATATGTTTTACATTTTTCTGCTTCATCATATTTACTAAATTTTCAATGGACAGTGGATATTAAAAGTTTTAAAATATTGAGTACTGGATTATGTGATATTTCTTTAAAGAACATATTTTAATTTAATAGGCAGTTAAATCCCTTGCATAACAATGTGAGTTCAGGCTTATTTTGAATTTTTATAAGGTGAGTCTAAATAGCCTATAGTCTACAGCTAGCATCACATGTGACCCCAGGTACTGTCTGGGAGGTGGGGTCACTCTTAAGACTGCAAATATTAACTTCAGGTAAAGGGTCTTCAAGGGTAATGTGTGAGCCCAGGTGCAGTGTGTGAAGTGGGGTTCACCCGGAGACTGTGGACATATGATTCCAGGTGCAACACATCAGAACATGATCATGCTTGAGACTATGGATGTTTGAAAACAATCCAGGGACTGGCAGGAGGCCTTACACTGGACACTGTGGACAAGTGACCGCAGAACAGGGTATGAAATGTGGGGTCAACAGGAGACTGAGAAAGTGTGATCCCAATTATGGGTCTGGAAAGGGGGTCAGCCTGGAGACTGTGGACCTGTGACCACAGGTCCAGTGTCTGGGAAGTGATATCACACAGGAGACTGTGGACTTGTGACCCTAGGTACAGGCTTTTGAGGGTGGGGAAACTCTGGATTGTCTGGTCATGTGACTCCACAATAATTTCTCTCCACCTTGGTTAACGGAAAAAGTGGAATTGCTCTCAGATGTCTCTAAGCTCTGAAATTGTTAAGCTTATAGATTTCTACTGATTGTTCTTCCTCTGAAGTTGGTCTTTGCCAGTCTCCTGGAATTTCGCTTTATGGATGACAGATGGGGTTCTGACAAAAATACAATGCAGCTCTTTGTCTTCCTCCCTACTGTCTGTCACTTTGCCCTATAAATTCTAGAAACCTCTGTCTCCCCAAATACTAAGCTTTGTTTCCTTAACTCAGTGAAACTTCAAATCCTGTTTTGTTCCACCCTCCCTGCTCCTGCTTAAGAAGTTGCCTCCAGTCAGAAAATGAGCATTGAGGTAAGGTTTACTTCAGTTCTTTCCATCTTAGTTAGCCAAGGCAGAGCAAATAATCTCCCCCACCCCCCCAAAAAAGAAAAGCATTCTTCATGAGTGAAAGAAGATATTTTTACCAAAATCTATAAGATGTTTTTCTCTTTTTGATAGGTACTAAAAAGTAGATTTTCTAAAGAAAGTTTTCCTAATTTTTTCAGAAGTTTAATTGTTTAGAATTAACAAGAAATTTTCTTTATAGACCAGATGATATCAATTTTGAATCATGTTCTTAACAGTCTGAAAACTCAATTCTGTAATTTAAATCACAATTTCATTAGCAATACCAACAATATGTTTCTTTTAAAGGCTTTAGAAAGTTTTCATAGATTATATCATTTACCACATTTTGCAGGTGAAAACTTTGTGATATGTAAGGTTAAAACAAATTATTTCTGTTATAAGTGCAGATACAAATAGTCAAGGAATAGATTTCAAATCTCTTAAGAAAGCTCCTAATTCATTTCACCTGGCCTTCCAGTAGTATTTATGTTCTGTGAGGGGTCAAAATTTTCCATGAATGATCCCCATTTTCATTTCATAGACAAAGGTTTACTTCCTCTGTGCTGCTACATTTTTATTTTCATCAGGCTCCAGAAAATTAGTTTGACTTGTTGCTTTTACTTATTCTGCAAGGGCTTGCCTAGTGGCTCAGACTGTAAAAATCTGCCTATAATGCAGAAGACCTGGGTTTGATCCCCGGATCAGGAAGACCCCTTGTGACTCAGCTGGTAAAGAATCTGCCTGCAATGCAGGAGACATGGGTTTGATCCCTGGGTTGGGAAGACCCCCTGGAGAAGGGGAAGGCTACCCACTCCAGTATTCTGGCCTGGAGAATTCCATGGACTGCATAATCCATGGGGTTGCATAGAGTCTGACAGGACTTAGCAAGTTTCACTTTCACTTTTCACTGTCCCTTTCAGGAAGATCCCTCAAAGAAGAGAATGGCTACCCACTCCAGTATTCTTGCCTGGATAATTCCATGGACAGAGGAGCCTTTCGGGCTATAGTCCATGGGGCCACAAAGAGTCATGTATGCCTTACATTTTCACTTTCACTCTGCAAATCTCTGAGTGCCGTATGACTATCTCCAAAAAGAAAACGTTCAAAGGGCCACAGTTCCCCCACTTCTCTCTTCCTGAAAGAAGTCACTCATTCATGTCTAACTCTTTGCAACTCCATGGACTGTAGCCTGCCAGTCTCCTCCATCCATGGGATTTTCCAGGCAAGAATACTGGAATGGGTTGCCATTTCCTTCTCCAGAGGATCTTCCTGACCCAGGGATCAAACCAGGGTCCCCCGCACTGCTGACAGACTCTACTCTCTGAGCCACCAGGGAAGGCAAACACAAATATTCTTGTTGCTTTGCTATTAAGAAACTATATAGGACCTTTACTTTCAGTGAAGTAGTTATAAAGCTTAATAATTTTATGGACTAATAAAAGAAGGTCATGTTTCCTTTCTTCTTGATTCCCTATATCATGGAAGCAGAGTTTGAAATGATTAAAGGTATGTTTTTATTTTTAAAAAGTGGTGTTCCCCTATGAGAAGAAGCTGCTTTATGACTTCTGTTTATAGTTCATTGTCCATGTCTAACTGTAAGACAATGTGCAGCTGTAAGCAAGCCTCACAAACTATTATTCCTTTCCAACTTCCATTATAGGGTTCATCTTTCTAAACTGCTAGTCAATAAAATCTACAGTAAATGATTTTCTTATCTTCTAGTTGAATAGTTTCTGCCTATCTTCTTCAAGTTTTAAAAACCTGATGTGGAATGTGGTACAATAGTGCTCTTTAAACTTACCATTTTAAACTCAGTTGAAGTTAACAAATTTAGAAAGAAGAGGATTATTTCTAAATTTGTTCAACATGAAGAACTGTAAAAGGAACTGATGATCTATCATTTTAATTTTATTCCTAATATACTCTGTTTCAGAGCCCAACTTCAAAACTATACCATCTCAGACTTGAATCTGGCTTGTGTATTTTAGTCAACTGATTAAACTTCACAAATTATCTTTTTTTTGCTTTAAAATGTAGATAAGATTCATCTATATCATAGCACTGTGAGAATTGAAAAAAAATCAATATGTATTCATGCTTGGTTCAGTGCCTAGAACAAATTAAATCTTAATACATGATAGCTATTGTTACTTTTAGGATTAATGATTACTCAGCAACTCAGATTGTGGCATAATGTTAGTTTAAGTTACTTTATTAATTTGTATTAATCATCAAAGTGAAGTTAAACAAAATTATATTAACTCAAAAAACTCTGTCATTGCACTTACATAGACTAAGTTGCATTTGTTTAACACAACATGAAGTGAATATTTTTTAATATCCAATCAATCACATGGTAAATGACATCATTAGAATAATATATAAATCATTGGGTACAAAAATGCATACAAAGTTTGGGCCATACGTATAACCTCTTAATCTGACTCAGGTTGTGTAGACTTGATTCCATAAACTTGCTGAGAATTTGGTTATCATAAATGGAAGGCAGAACTTAGAATCAGGCCACATAAGTAGCCTGATATAAAATCATATTATCAACCCATAATTCAAAAATTCAGAGATAGGTGTCATAACGTTCAGAAAGGAGCTTGCAACTTCCACAGCTCAATGTTTCATGTTTTTATGTTGTGTATTGGTTTTCTAGGAAGACCATAACAAAGCACTACAGACTGAGTGGCTTAAACAGAAATTTGTATTTTCACAATCCTTGAGGCTAGATGTCCAAGATCAAAGTCTTGGCAGAGTTGGTTTCTGCTGAGGCCTCTTTCTGTGGCTTATAGATGGTCATTTCCTCCCTCTGTCTTCCTATGGTCTTCTCTACGTACCTTTCTTCATCCTAATCTCTTCTTATTAAAAGGACATCAGTCACATTGGATTAGTGCTCAACCTAATGATCTCATTTTATTACCTCTTTCAACATCCTATGGCCAAATACAATCATATTCTGAGATATTAGGCCCTGGGACTTCAACTTATGCATTTTGTTCAGTTCAGTTCAGTAGTTCAGTCGTGTCCGACTCTTTGTGACCCCATGAACTGCAGCACACCAGGCCTCCCTGTCCATCACCAACTCCCGGAGTTTACTCAAACTCATGTCCATTGAGTCAGTGATGCCCTCCAACCATCTCATCCTCTGTTGCCCCCTTCTCCTCCCACCTTCAGTATTTCCCAGCATCACAATTCAGCCAATAACATGTGGGTATTATATTGTGAAATAGTGGATATAAAAGAGCATTATTAACTTTGCTTATTCAGAACTTTGATCCATAAAGTAATTTTAGGTTATATTCTGATTCTAATGGGTATCTTATTGTAAAAAAAAAAAAAAAGAAATAAGGCAATGGTGCTATAATAATTGATAGATCTTCTTTTAAAGTATCTAATAGTTTATTTTAAAAATCATATGCAGAGTTTAATTTTTATATTAATGCTTTGAGAATATCCATTCTTTCTGCATGATCACAAAATGGATTGCAAAACCAAAATTATGGCTTAGGTAGTTTTTGTTGTCTAGTCACTAAGTTGTGTCGGACTCCGGGACCCCATGGAATATAGCACAGCAGGCTCCTCTGTCCTCCACTATCTCCCAGAGTTTGCTGGTGTTCATTCTACTGAGTTGGTGATGCTATCCAACCATCTCATCCTCTGCCTCCCTCTTCTCCTTTTGCCTTCAGTCTTTCCCAGCATCAAGGTCTTTTCCATGTTAGAAACATCTATTTGAAATTTATGCAAAACGAAGAACATTTTAATGGGACTTCCCAGGTGGCGCTAGTGGTAATGAACCTGCCTGCCAATGCAGAAGACTTAAGAGTTGCAGGTTATATCCTTGGATTGGGAAGATCCCCTGGACAAAGCCATGGCGACTCACTCCAGTATTCTTGCCTAGAGAATCCCATAGACAGAGAAGCCTGGCAGTCTGTAGTCCTTAGGGTCACACAAAATAGGACACGACTGAAGTGACTCAGCAAGCCATTTTAATACCTTGTCAATGTATTTGTAGAACTTAATAGAATCTATTCTCTTGGAGATTAAAGGTTAATTTTTAAAACGAAATCCCTAATCATAAATTCTCTGCTGTTATACATTTTGCTAACCATTTTTACTTTTTTCCTTGTGTCTCTGAAAATGTGTTACTGGTAAATTCCTATTTATCATAATTATTATCATCTGAGACCTACTGGAATTATTTTTTAGCAAATGCTGGTATTTATAATTATTGATTGTGTGCAACTTTGTGTCTACATAAGAGGAAATCATTGAAAACACAGTATTTATTTTTCCTGTCTAATGTGCCATAGTGCGCCAACAATTACAGTGCTGAAAAAAAAAGAGTAATGTTTGATGGGGCACATGGAACCATTCCCCAGAGGCTCACACAGAATGGCATGTGATAACTTCCAGGAAAGCATTTGAATAGTAGTGAGATTTACTTTAATGTCTGCACAGTTGTAATACAAATTAGGTCAAAATAACAAAATATATAGATATATTCTAGAGTCATTGTATTTATTTTCCCTAGTATATGTTTTTCCAGAAAGTCACTTCCCTCTAGTATATGTTTATAGTGCATAATTATGTATATATGTATATTTATTGTGTAAGTATGCTTGGCTTTACAAGTTTTCGCATTAGCTGGTTATGTAACACAGCATGCGATTTTGTCCTTTGTTAAACATTTCCAGTGGTTTATGTTGTTTTCAACAGATGAATTAGAAAATCTCAGAAAATTGGTTACTGAAAATGAAATGGGAATGGTAGAATCATTCTGAATCCTGCCTTTTGGTGTTTACCTCAAAGCATGCTTCTTTGTGCTTGCTTGATTTACATTTAGCAATATCTACGTGCAAATAGCAATCATACACCAAAGTAAACGGGACTATACGCTACTGCTTCCTCCAGTTTCTTCAATTGCAGTTGCAATCCCATAGATTTCCATCTTGACAGGTAGCATAATTAGAAAATTCTCTTTGTCTTATTAAATGTGACTCTTCTCAATAGAATTCACTTCATTGCTAGCAAAGAACAGAAAATATACTTCAAATCTGAAATAGGAAATCAAGGGGGACTGTTTTATTTTTATCTGTCTTTGTGCCAGCAACATTATTATCAAAGGATATTGTAATGCTGAAAATGTACTTTGGGGATTTAAATCACGCATTAGCCTGGGAAGCAAAAAGTGCTGTAGGGCCCGTGCAATATATTTTCTCATTAATCTGATTGAAAGATTATCCTTCCTATAGCTATGAAAATTCTAATACTCATATATCCATATTCTATGCTAGTAAAATTCAGCTTTGTGCAAAGTCATTGTCTCTTGCGTCGAGGGTCCAAGACTTTCCTTCTCTCAGCATAAGCCCATCTGTATTAAAATAAATTCAAAGCAGGCCGCCATTTCATGCACACATTTTGATTATTTCGTAAGCTGCTGTGGAAAATGGAAGTATCAGCAAGCTATGCAGTTTCCTGGTAATGTAATGCGGTCATTACCTCAGTGGTCATGTGAGAAAGTTTAGCTGTACCGTCTTTAACAAATGTTCAGTGAGTCAAAACAGTGCATTTAAATGAAATGCAGATATGAATGAGGCATTATTGCAATCACAACTCCAGCTTCAAAATTATCTTATGTGACTATACACGCTTTCTCTGTAACCTGACATTTGTAACAACTATCTGCGCCTTTACTCTCCCCACCTCTTTGCTCACCCCACCTCTTTTCTCTACTTCCTCCCCCAGATTCAGAATGAAGGAAGGTATTATGCTCAGATGCTGTGTGCAGTAATTGAAGACACTCCTGATGATTCCATGCAATCAGAGTGACACGTTATTTGTGACGAAAATTAAGTCAAGAAACAAAGCAGATTTATAGGTTGCTTTGCCACGGTCAGTGCCTTTACAAAGATTAGCAAATGTAGATGATAAAACTCATCCAAAAATAAAAAAAGAGAGAGATAGACAGAAAACAAAACCAACAATCACTTATATGCTTTTCCACATAAGAGACTCACTGAAAATTTTGTATAACCTTAGTTGTAACTCCCAGCACTTTGCAATTTTAAGTTTTAATGAAACTACGGAAAATGTCTTAAACTGAGTGATTTCTATTCAGAGCACTTGGAGTGCTGATAGCATGAACAGTATAGATGGCTCCAGCCATAACTGTCACACAGATAATATTCTTTTATGCCTCAAGACACTAAGATGGTGCTGTAGATAACCAAAAGAAATAAGCTGCCACCATCACTAATCTGCAGCTTTGAAACAGTATGGCTTTTGCATGGTTAAGAGAAGGTAAAATCACCTACCAGTGTAATAGAGAAGACATGTTGAAAGTGAACAGGACCTGGAAGAATTAAGGCTTTCATATTTATTTGTAATCCATACGCAACATGGATCAAATCGTCCATATCCGATTTTATGTGTTTATGTATGACAATTGGAAATGCAAAATGAGCTGGGGCCTTTCCATTCCCCAAGGACATTTCTGCTAATGTAGTGAAATGAAAATCTAAGGAGCATTTGGCTTTAGTGTTCTCTTCAGAGGTTAACTTTGGAAATCTTAAGTGTATTCTTATGGCTGGATTTGTAATGTATGTAGCAGATTAGAATGTATTATGATATTCAGATGCACCACCCGAACAGTATAAAAAAAAATTGCTGTCTGTATTTTTCTCACCCAGCAAATATTGCTTGAGGGCTTTTTACATGGATAAAATTGAATTTTACATTCTCATTGCATAATGTGACTTATCAACTACTTTCTGTATGTGTGAGCCTGGGGTTTGGTGAACACAAATCATAGCCAAAGTTTGATGAACATCTTCCATAAAGCTAGGATACTGGATCCATAAAAAAGAACATAATTAGTTTTATGTCTGGAGCTACATTTTGGGGTGAAATACATCATTTCATATCACAATGGAATACATCTTTACTGGCAAGGAAAAATACTATTCCTTGCTACTTGTTCGTAAGAAAAAACAAATATAAGATCAAAATAAAATTTGAAATCCCAAAGGTATTTATTCTTATTTAATTTCAACAGTTGTTTTTTATATTCAGTTTAGAAATCTCAAATCAGAAAACCTTTCATTTGAGAATACATGTTGACATTCAAGACTCTAGGAAACAGAGAAAACATAATGATAAACCAAATATCATGAGAATTGGACCCTACAATAAAACCATTTTCTCATTATTTGTTCTAAGAATGTGATAGCTTTCCAGGGAAAAGAAAATTTCTACTTGAAAATGTAGAGCAACATACACAATTTTTTTAATCGAACAAAAGAACCATCAATACTAATCTGCTAATTTGTGCCCCAAAATGCAATCATATTGTTGGGCCAAAAACACAATGCATTCAGGAAGCTATTAAACGCACAGCAGTATTTGAAATCGAACCACAGTGACTTGTTGTTATGGCATGCTGACATTATTGGTTCTTGTATATAGTTACATAATGATCTCTGAAGCCAGCTTTAAAAACTGTTCTATAAAACCAGTTAACAGATGTCAAAATCTGACAAAGAGTCAACTTTCTAAGACACTTACTTTACAGCTACATTTAAGAACCTTTTGTCTATGTTAAAAAATAAAAATACCAAACCAAAATGTTACAGTATTTTCTCTCACCAAAAGAACTCTATGTGACAGCAGACTCTATTGCCTTTTATTTCAAATGTATTGTGGATGTCATCATCCAGTGGTCATTCACCCAAAAAATATGCAGCACTGAAATCATGTTGATGTGAAGAAGAAAAAATTATTATGATTTATTTTTGTCCACATTACTAATATAGCATATATTTTTTACTCTGTATAAAAATTAATTATCTTGCTATATCTAAATTTTGTGTCATTTCAAATATACAAAAGACAATATAATCAGAAATCATTTCATCCATAACATTATCATACTACTATGGTCATATCTTAAAACATAATAAGATTTGCTGTGAATGACACTTTCTAATATGAAAAAGTACAACAGTGATGACATTATAGGATCCAGTAGTTTTGTGGGCAAATATTTCAGATCATTATTTTATAACCCAAAGTAAATAGTTTGTCCTCAAAAAAAATTATACAGTGAAAATATACGTGAAATAAGTCAACATGCTCTCCCCGTTTCTAGTTTCTATATAAAACAACTCAAAAATTAGTATACACAAAAAAAGGAAAACCATTTTCAATGCTTTTGCATATTTCTCAAATAAAGAAGATGCCATCTAGAAAGCAGAATTGCTACAGTAAAACTGCTTTCTGTTCTGTGAAAGCCCTTGCTTTTGTAATTGTAAATGAAGCTGTTTCATCTGGTTTATATGCTGCTGTTCCCACTCTTGCAGCTCAGGGCAATACAAATGATTAGTTACCTGATTCCAGATTCATACAGGCTCAACTATGAGAACTAGACTCTGGCATTTAAATGACTGAACTGATGTGAGAACATAAACCATTCCAGACCATTTATACAAATGAAACTGGCCAAGCATTTTATCAAATCTCCTACTACAGGAAAAAACTCTGTATCACCTCTATGCAATTTTTTTTACTCACAAAGTATTGGGGTGTGCTTTATGTTAATTTTTATTTTAAAAAACTTTTCTCATAAATACCACACCCAAAATGATATTTCAGGTCAAAGTTGCAAATGGTCAAAGCCTCATGTTTCACTCAGTTACATTTCAGTGAAGAGGTCTCTATAAAAAATGTTTCCTTCAAAAGAAAGCATCTTTTCCTGCAAATTAAGTTTCTGAGGCGTTTCCTTGGAATACAAAAGTGTGGATTTCAACCGAGCTCAAAAGATAAAATTTACATATAAAAATCAATCATTCTATTTTGGGTTGAACATCAAAATTACCTACTTAAGCTTTCATATTGGTAATTTCATATTCCTAAAGAGTTTGAAATGTCAGTGAATACTCTCCAAATATTCATTTCTACTTTTCACCAGAAGTTCTAGAATGTCAGTTTGAAAAATTGCATGAACTGTATGAAGTTTTAAAAAAATTTCAACACATAATTTAAACAGCCTCCTAAATTAGCACAATGGAAATTTAGACTTTAATACCATGGTTTATGAGCTTGAGCTTCTGCTTCTCTGAAGTTAATGGAATAGTAACTGGCAATAATATATGTGAAAAAGATTAGAAAGAAATAACACTGAATTTTGCAAGCCACCCAGGCAGAGCAGCCCCTTTACTTACAATAATAATAAACTCTATATACAACGTGTATGACAATGGAGGGCAAAACAAAACTGAGACCCATTTTTCTGAAGGATTATAAGAAGAATTAAGAACCAGGCACAGTTTTATGAAATGAGATGAAAACTCATTTCCATTTTTTTTTTAAACTTAATTTGTTTTAGAGAAGTTTTAGGTTCCCAACAAAATTTTTAGGGAAGGTACAGAGAATTCCCATATACCCCAAAGATAATGGGAGTAGGGAATGACTTTTTGCCTATGCAATAGTAGCTTGGAATGGAAAAGCACTGGTAAGAGACTATCCAGAGGGAAAAATATGTGGATAGACAGAAATATGTCTGTTTCCCAAACAAACAATGCTGATAAGGGAATCTCATACAGAACAAACAGCATATGCAATGTCATGGGGAATATATAAGCAGTTTGATATTAAGAATACACAAAGAATAGGGAGGAAGATATGTAATGAAACTGGGAGATGAATGAAGATCAGGTTTTTAGATCATAGTAAGGATCTTTGGTTTTATTATTTAGGCCACTTGGGACAAGGGATTATCAAGAAAGATCTTTAGTATGATTTGAGAGTTTTTATATTATTTTCGGGTAATGAATCCATATGGAGGGATTGTGTGTATTGAAAAGAGGGTACCTGTGGGTATTAGAGTAAGGGAACAGAAAGCTATTCCTTTAAGCACTTGCCTGCACCCTATTTGCAGTCAAGACATTTCTCTGTTCTTCCATAGCACCACCTATTAACCACTATCACAGAAATTATTGTATTTTGGGTAACCATGTACTCATCTATGCCATAATTCACCATCCTTCCCAGCCTCCAAGTCACCCACTAGATAGACTCATTAAATGTAAGCTTGATTTTCTTCCTCCCCATATCATTCAAACCATAGTGTGGTACATAGTTGGTCTCAATAACTATGTAAATAAATCCATAAGAATTTATTGAAAATTAAAAATTCACTGTGTACATTAGGCTTGTGTCATTTCTAGCTATTTCTACAACTTGAAATCAGCTACATCTTTATTACTATTTTAGATACCTATAAACTTATGAACTGTGGAAAATTCCTAAAGAGAGGGGAATACCAGACCACTTTACCTGCCTCCTGCAAAACCAGTATACAGATCAAGAAGCAGCAGTTAAAACTGGACATGGAACAACAGACCAGTTCAAAGTTGGGGAAGGAGTACAATAAGGCTGTATATTGTCACACTGCTTATTTAACTTATATGTGGAGTATATCATGCAAATTGCTGGGCTGGATTAAGCATAAGCTGGAATCAAGATGGCAGGGAAAAATATCAACAACCTCAGATATGCAGATAACATACCCTTATGGCAGAAAGCAAAGAGGAATTAAAGAAACTCTTGATGAAGGTGAAAGAGGAGAGTGGAAAAGCTGGCTTAAAACTCAACATTCAAAAAACTAAGATCATGGCATCCCATCCCATCATTTGATGGCAAATACATGGGGAAACAATGGAAACATTGACAGACTTTATTTTCTTGGGCTCCAAAATCACTGTGGATGGTGACTGCAGTCAAGAAATTAAAAGACACTTGCTCCTTGGAAGAAAAGCTATGACAAACCAAGACAGCATATTAGAAACCAAAGGCATTACTTTGCTGACAAAGGTCCATACAGTCAAACCTATTGTTTTTCCAAAGGTCATGTACAGATGTGAGAGCTAAACAATAAAATAGTCTGAGCACCAAAGAGTTGATGCCTTTAAACTGTGGTGTTGGAGAAGACTCTTGATAGTCCCTTGGACTGCAAGGAGCTCAAACCAGTCAATCTTAAAGGAAATCAACCATGAATATTCATTGGAAAGACTGATGCTGAAGCTGAAGCTCCAAGCCTATGGCCACCTGATGTAAAGAGCTGACTCATTGGAAAAGACCTTGATGTTGGGAAAGATTGAAGGTAGGAGAAGGAGACGACAGAGGACAAGATGGTTGGATGGCATCAGTGACTCAGTGGACATGAGCTTGAGCAAACTCTGTGAAACAGTGGAGGACAGGGAAACCTGGTGTGCGGCAGTCCATGGGATCACTAAGAGTCAGACACGACTGAGCAACTGAACAACAACCATAAAACTTGTAAAAATTGCATAAGAATGGAATTTTTATGTTTAGTTCTCAAGTTATATCCCATTCATATATACAAGTTTACAATCTTTATCTTTCATGTAATGAATATTCAAAAGTTAACTTATAAAAGAGGAAGGCAACTAAAGTTGATTGAGTACTCTCTGATTCTCAAACCACTGTTATTTGGGCATTATTATTAATACTAGGGATTATAACCCAGAAGTCTAGGAAAATGTGGATCACCCTTCCTTTCAGTGGAACTGTATTGGAAGTATGAAATAATTTTTTTTTTCCCAAAATAAGAAAGTGACAATAAAGAAATGACTTTAGTAAGTCACAAGTTTCTTAGAATGTAAGCAAAGTTATAAAAGCCAACCTATTGTTTATGGGCATAGGCTTAAACTCAACATGGAACTTCAAACTTTACCTAAAAGTAAACCTTGGATCCACACACTTAGGTGAGTTTGCAAGGAGAGAAGAGAACAGATCCCAGGAGAGTCCCTGGGTCCCTTTAAATACCAATTAAAAGCGATCAGCAGGAGAGAAAAGTTCCTTTGGGGCTCAGTTCTAACTAGTGAATTCCACTATTGCATTTGCAATTGAAGCGGTGCATCCAGGGGTCTGAAGCAGAAACACGTAAAGGGGAGTGTGGGAGTTTTTCTTTTAACTCAGTATCTGTACCAAGAGATAACTTCAACTCATCAGTGCTCGACAGTCTAGCCAAAAAAGCCAGAAGAGCATTTCTGTACAGAATAGATACTGCTATTATTTTATGGATGGATAGGGTGAAGTTTAGAGAAGTTATATGGCTTACCAAAGGTACAGAGGTAGAGAGGCTGCAATTTTTACCACATTTGCCAGGCTTTAAATCTATGTTCTCGCTGAAACCTTATGGGAAATCCTTAGTTGATGCCATGTAGTACACAAATCCATCCAGCTAAACTCTGTCTAAACACTTAACTCCTTAGAATTGTCAGCTAATAAAATGGCTGCTGTCTAAACCATTAAACCATTAAGTTTTGGGAAAGACTGATATGCAGCAACAGAGAGGTGAATTACAAGCATTTTCTGAGAGTATCTTTATCACTGTATACTTGAATGAAATGTTCATGTCCTTACTGTTTAAGAGGTGAGAGAGAACTGGATCCCACTTAGCTTAATGTTGAAATCTATTCTAGACCCACAGTTGATCTGAGATCACTAGTAGTGGTCTGGAGAGCTTCCCAGATAGTCAAAGCTTTAGATAAACAAAGCATTGAGACTTTTTTAAAGGACTAAATCAAGATCATATTGCATACCTTTGCCAGAGAAGTAACGCTTGACAAACATTGATAAATATTCTATTGACCCAACTTTCAACAAATATATAAACTAACAATCCTGTATCATTCAACTGAAAAAAAAAAAAGAAAAAAATTCAGTGTTTCCAAGTTAGGGCCCTGTCAAAAGCAAAGCAAATCATATTCCTTTACATTATGATTCTCAAAATATAAACAAAGATAATTTGTTTTTTTCACAAGCTGCCTACTCACCTCACTTCTTTCTCCCAGGTACGTTTAAACAATTTCTCTGAACTCAAACATTTAGCTGCTATGTGAAATTGGCTCTTTTCAAAATGCTTTTACATGAATGATAATTGTAGCAAATACAAGTGTAGTTTGCCTGGGTGTTTATTATTGTCATCAGCAGGTCCTTGTGAAACAGAAGATTTTCAGCCTAATTATTGAGGGAGATTGTATGGAGCAGACCTTTCACACCTATAAAGTGATTGAAATAAAGATCTGAATGTTTTGAGTAATCAAATATTTACATGTTAGCTTGGTCAGTGGAAGTCTTATTTGTGATTGTGATTTATGCCGAAAGTTAACATTATTAAAAGGAAGCAAGACCAGGCTGGTTAATAATTCATTAGCATTCTTACACCTTCCTTTAAAATAAGCTGTTACCTGCATTATGGGAAAGCAGATAGTAGACAATAATTTATCACTTTTTAGTGATAAGAAATGGTTCTATATTTTAAATCCTTGTTTTAATTATCTAACCTGATATTTTGATAACCAATATTATAACATCAGGAGGCTCAGAAGATACTGTGGGAGAGATATTTTGACATATTTAGTCTACTTTCTTGATTTCATAGTGAGATTGTAATGAGGAATTCCCATTTACTCTTGAGCTCAGCATTTAGATAATTGAATAATAAACCACAATCAATGAGAACCTTTAAAGATTGTCACTCTTATGTTAAGATTGAACTTAAAAAAATAGCTTCATAGCTTGCAAACATTTTTGGCTCAACCCCATTTGGTATTCAGAATGTAAATGAGATTTGTTATCAGGCAGGAAGCCTGAAACTGATTTAACCTAGATATTAATCTTCATATTAAGGACATATTTACATTTCTTGCATAGCACAGTAGGTTAGTACTAAAAAAGATCTGCATTTAATTTTTTAAAAAATGGCTTAACCCAATGGATATACAGTGCATATTTCTCATTTTAACTGTTCTGTTTATTTCATAGATTCTTTTATTTTCCCATGGTCATGTTAAGGCCTGCTAGATTGAAAATATGCTGCAAATAGAAGCCAAACCACAGTAAAATGACTCTGTCTAACCCTAAGAGTTCCAGTCATTTCCTTTTATATTTTATAATAAGATATGACAACTCAATTTAAAGAAAATACACAATAGTTGCTGACTACAGTGAAAAGTTTATATTAAAATAATGTGTTGCTGTGGGGAGGTGGATAATTGAGCATACAGTAGGTAATTTCTGGCAGGGCTCCTGAAATAAGCAAAAGTAATATCTGTTAACAGAGGATAAATGCAGATAATGTTACTCTAGTCAGTAATTAGGATTTTACAGATCCCTGTTTAAATGCTGATGCAAGAGAAAATGAAGAAGACTGCATTTAGTCATTAAAGTTGAGCTGATCCAAACTCTCTCAGTAAGACCTGACCTTTGATTGGGCCCCATTCCTACTAATGTGTGAGACCATCAGTTTTCTTCTGCATTTAAGGAAGAATAAGCAAACTTGAGAAGACTAAACAAAATCTAACTGAAACTGTTAATTTCAAGAAGTGACAGGGTGGGGGTGATGGGAGAGGGGTGGGATTTGAAGCCATAAAGTTTCCCCAGCTTTCAAACAGAACCTTTGGCTATTTTGTCTCCTTCAACCGTCTTATTTAATTCCAGGAAATAGACTTTTAACTCTTTCACATCATGAAGGAAGAGGTAAGAGGTGTGTGTGTGCACTCAGTCAGTTAGTCATGGCTGATTCTTTGTGACCCCAAGGACTGTAGCCTGGTAAGCACCTCTGTTCATGAGATTTTCCCTGGTAAGATACTGGAGTGGTTTGCCATTTCATCCTCCAAGGGATCTTCCTGACCCAGGGATCGAACCTGTATCTCCTTTGTCTCTTGCATCTTTACCACTGTGCCACCTGGAAGCCCCTAGAGATGCAGTGACTACATATCAACTTTTTAAAGGCAAAATTAGTTCTTAGAAAATTAAAACTGAGTACCCTCTTCTTTCCTTCAAGAGAATTTGTAAAGTCAGTATACATACACACAGTCTTCTAAAGCAGTTGTGTTCACCAAAACAATAGAAACTTGAATGATGAAGTTAGTGTTAAGAATAGGGGAACAAGTATATTTCCTTATAAAGAACTATAAAGTGACAATACCTGCACACTGAATACTGTCTTACAAACAAAAATCTAAAAGCCAAACTTATTACCAAAATTAGAAGCCAAATAACTCCTCCCTTCTTTCCATTTAGTTGCCAGAAGGAATTGAGAGGTGCTAGCAATGGCCAGCCGTCATCCATTACTGCTTTGGTGTAAGGATAATAATAGGACTCTAAGATGATTAATACGGATCACCATACTCCCTTGCAAAAGAAAAGAATTGGGGACTCTGGGGTTATCATCATGTATTGTGCTTTTGAATAATTTCTCCCACAATGCTTTCTTGCTCCTTGGCCCAGTGAGGAGGTTTTTGCAAGCATAAGCAGGATGGATTAAAGCAGGGACAGAATAGACTTAAGGAAGCAATTAGTAAGGTATTTCAGAATGTACTGGGGTGAAAGTCTCCATTATCATTTATCAGTGTTCTTTCGTTGGGACCTAGAGACAAGACTCTAATCAAGCATTATTGTAAATGATAGACACTTGAATCCATAGAATCATAATCTTCTTCATAGGCTTGGGATTGCCTCATTCTGTTCCCACTAAATCCCTTTGATCCACTTGATCAAGTGTCCTGTCAACTCTTGCTCTGTTACCTTAGGTCATCTGGGATAAGTATTGACTGCTTGTGTCCATTACTGGCCTATGCCTACCTCTGGTGACTATCCTCAGAGTTTTTTCCATAAGGTTAATTACTATAGCTCTGCTTTTTTACTTGAACAGAGGGAGCTCCTTGACCCCTACACTAAGTTAAATCTCTCTGTTATACAGTTCCATAAGACCTTATATTACACTCATTTGTTCTTTTTTTTTTCCATTAACTTATTTACTAAACAAATACATGTGAAGTCCTTGTTCTGTTCTAGGTACAACACTGAACACAAGAAACACAAAAGTTCCAGGTGCTTAGAGCTTACATACTATAATTACATTTTATTTAATGCCTTCGAATCTCCAGCTTTCTAGCTGAAAGCAAGAACCATAACTGTGTTCTTCATCACTGTTTCTGCAGCACTTTGCAGATAACCTGGAATATGGAAAAGGTACAATGAATATTTATTGAAGTATTAAATAAATAATAAATACTGTGATTTTATAGAAACACAGATGTTTTATCTTTTCATAAGTGAATTTCAGCTGTATAAAGTTACCAGTAAAAATTATCAGTGAAATGTGATCGAATGGAACTACTAGACTAAAACACACTAGTACACGGACACCAGCAGTATAACTGCAGTGCTGCTTACAAATAAACTATTTTTAAAAACACTATTTGGATTAGTTTTATACTTTGTCTCTTCAACAGACATCAAGACATTGATTAAGCACTTTCTAATACTTAGCTTAAGTATACATAGCACAATAAAATGCACCATTTGTACTTATTAAAGTGACACCAAAAACCCCATCCTAGATTTCAAGCAGCAAAATATGTAACTCAAGATTACATGCATGCTCAGTCACTTTAGTCGTGTCCAACTCTTTGAAACCCTATGGACTGTAGCCTGCCAGGCTCCTCTGTCCATGGGATTCTCCAGGCAAGAATATGGGAGTGGGTTGCCAGCCCTCCTCCAGGAGATCATTCCCACCCAGGGATCCAACCAATGTCTCCTGCCTTTTATGCATCGCAGGTAGATTCTTTACAACTGAGCCACCAGGGAAGCCCATAAGATTAAGGCACAAGCAATTTTTTACCTTATACTAAACACACACACACACACACACACACACACACACACACACACACACACACAATCTTTACAAAATGCTTTGAATTGAATGTTAAGTTGAAGCATTTTTAACAATATGATGTTTAAAAGTGTCTCCCCGCAGAGACAATGGGCTTCCCTTGTGGCTAAGCTGATAAAGAATCCCCCTGTAAGATGGGAGACCTGGGTTCAATCCCTGAGTTGGGAAGATCCCCTGGAGAAGGGAAAGGCTGCCCACTCCAGTATTCTGGCCTGGATCCATGGGGTTGCAAAGAGTCAAACATGACTGATAGACCTTCACTGAAAATGTCTAAGTCCTTTTGATCATATTAATGAGAACAGGGAGTTCCCAACATTAAAAAGCTAAAGTCCTATGCCTGCCTGAATACCAGATTTACCTTCAGTTATCTTCTTTTTTGTTTCCAAGATGACATGCAGGCAATATGAGAAAAAATAGGCAGAGACATAAATTAGGTCTCTTCACTCACCATTTCAACACATGGAAATGGGTAAATTGCACATAAAAAGAATACCATCAAACTATCCATGCATCAAATATTACTTTTTTTAAATTTTTGAAGTATCAAAGATAAGCCCATAAAAGAGTTTTAAAAGTAAAAGGAGATTATTGGCTCATTTAACAAAAAATCTAGTAATATCTGGTATTGTTCAGTTGTTAAGTTTTGTCTGACTATTTGCAACTCCATGAACTGCAGCATGCCAGGCTGCCCTGTCTTTCACTATTTCCTGGAGTTTGCTCAGATTCACGTCCGTTGAGTCAGTGATGCTATCCAACCATATCATTCTCTGCTGCTCCTTTCTCCTTTTGTCCTCAATCTTTCCCACCATCAGCGTCTTTTCCAATCAGGCTCTTTGCATAAGGTGGTCAAAGTATTGGAGCTTCAGTTTCAGCATCAGTCCTTCCAATAAATATTCAGGGTTTATTTCCTTTAAGATGGACTGGTTTAATCTCCTATTAGTTATCACTTAATAGAGGGTACAAATGGTATCACGTAAAGTCCATTTTGAATCTTGAAGTTCTCAGTGTTGGCTTCATTATCAGGCATTGCACATTATAGGAATAAAACATCTGTATTCTAAGACTCATAGTTCCATGATAACAGGAGTCTGGAAACAATGATCAGGAGGGATAATTTTGGGGAGAGGGAATAGGAATTTTTTTAAAGTAAGCCAGACTTCAACAGTACGTGAACCGTGAACTTCTAGATGTCAAGCTAGATTTAGAAAAGGCAGAGGAACCAGAGATCAAACTGCCAACATCTGTTGGATCATTGAAGGAGAGCTTCAGAAAAACATCTACTTCTGCCTTATTGACTACACCAAAGCCTTTGACTGTGTGGATCACAACAAACTGTGGAAAGTTCTTCAAGGGATGGGAATACTAGACCATCTTACCTGCCTCCTGAGAAATCTGTATGCAGGTCAAGAAGCAACAGTTCGGACTGGACATGAAACAACAGACTGATTCCAAATCGGGATAAGAGTACATCAATGCTATATATTGTCACCCTGCTTATTTAACTTATATGCAGAGAACATCATGTGAAATGCTGGGCTGGACAAAGCACAAGCTAGAATTAAGATTGCTGGGAGAAATATCAATAACCTCAGATATGCAGATGACACCACCCTAATGGCAGAAAATGAAGAGGAACTAAAAAGCCTCTTGATGAAAGTGAAAGAGGAGAAGGAAAAAGTTGGCTTAAAGCTTAACATTCAGAAAACTAAGATCATGGCATCTGGTCCCATCACTTCATGGCAAAATGTTGGGGAAACAATGGAAACAGTGAGAGACTTCATTTTTGGGAGCTCCAAAATCACTGCAGATGGTGACTGCAGCCATGAAATTAAAAGACGCTTACTCCTTAGAAGAAAAGCTATGACCAACCTAGACAGGATATTAAAAAACAGAGACATTACTTTGCCAACAAAGGTCCATCTAGTCAAAGATATGGGTTCTCCAGTAGTCATGTATAGATATGAGAGTTGGTCTATAAAGAAAGCTGAGCACCAAAGAATTAGTGATTTTGAACTATGGTGTTGGAGAAGACTCTTTCCCTTGGACTGCAAGAAGATCAAATCAGTCAGTCTTAAAGGAAATCAGTCCTGAATATTGGAAGGACTGATGCTGAAGCTGAAGCTCCAATATTTTGGCCACCTGATGTGAAAAGGTGGAAAAGACCCTGATGCTGGGAGATTGAAGGCAGGAAGAGAAAGGGGCAACAGAGAATGAGATGGTTGGATGCATCACCAATTTGCTGGATATGAGTTTGAGCAAGCTCCAAAGGTTGGTGATGGACAGGGAAGCATGGCTTGCTGCAGTCCATGGGGTTGCAAAGTTGGACATGACTGAGCAACTGAACTGAACTGAACTAATAGAGTCCAACAGTGTCCACATTCGTCACATGAATATGTTTCCAACTTGCTGCAATAAAAATTTCACTATAATAGAAGCCCCGTGAAGCCAAGATCTCATAAATGCTCATCACACAGAACAGTACAGAGCTTTTTCTCAGATAGTACTGCCCCTTTATAGGGTATCTGGAGATTGTAGAGGTGTTTTGGCTCACACAATGACTGAGTTATGATATGGCATTAGGTTTTCAGGATCTGAGATTTTTGCACCATCCTGAACTTCTTTGATAAACCTTTACAATTATAATTTCTACCTGAAAGGCCGATAGTGCTCCCTGAGACACAGAGCAACAGAAAAATGCTTATAGTGGCCAAGACCAGATAGTGATGGACCCACCTGGTGAAATGAATAAATAAGGCAACCAACATATTTCAGAGTGTATTGACATTGGTGAAAAAACATTTCTTAGCAATGAAACCGATAAATTCTGAGCTTAAACTGAACATTTTTTGGTACATCGTGGATTTTTAAAAGCAACCTTTGGAATAAAAATGTCTAGTGAGCCCATCTGGGCAATCCACCTAACTCTTCCTTCTATTTTTTTTCCTGAACACCACTGTCAATTTTTGTAGAGAATGGACCAGTTCAGGGTAGAGGTTTGTTCCCGAAACAATCAGCCTTTCATTCCTGGTCCTAAGGTTTAACCTTCTCCTATACCCTCAGTCAGGGTTCCCTTGTAGCTCAGGCAGTAAAGAACCCACCTGCAATGCAGGAGACCCAGTTTCAATCTCTGGGTTGGGAAGATCCCCTGGAGGAAGAAACGGCTACCCATTCTAGTATTCTTACCTGGGAAAGCCTACGGACACAGGAGTCTGGTGGGTTACAGTCCATAGGGTTGCAAAGAGTCAGACATGCTGAGCAACTAGCGTGCACACACACACACACACACACACACACACACCCTCAATCATTCTTCAGGGACCTTAAATTATACCTTTGATCTTTTCTTCCCAAAAAGTTGGGCCTGTGTCTCTTAAGTCTCCTGCATTGGTAGGCAGGATCTTTACCACTAGAGCCACTGGGGAAGACCCACTTGTCACCCTAAGAAATGATAAAATAGAAACTGTATAAGCAGAAGCTAAAAATTCTATGGACGGAGGAGCCTGGTGGGCTGCAGTCCATGGGGTCCCGAAGAGTCGGACACGACTGAATGACTTCACTTTCACTTTTCACTTTCATGCACTGGAGAAGGAAATGGCAACCCCCTCCAGTGTTCTTGCCTGGAGAATCCCAGGGATGGGGGAGCCTGGTGGGCTGCCGTCTATGGGGTCACACAGTGTCGGACACCACTGATGTGACTTAGCAGCATTAGCAGCAGCAGTAATGCTTAGATATCATAGCAGGCACAGGTTAATGCATCTTCTATGATCCTCTTGATTCCATGTCTTCCATCCCCTCAGTTGTTGGTCCCTGTTCAACGATCACCACGGCATATCCTCCCAGAGGGACCACCACACTTCTACAGTCACAGCCTACTGACTCAGCCCAGGGAATGTTTAGCGCCAGCACCCTGGGCTCTTCAGAAGGTCTGAGGTCTTTCCCCTTTGGCCTCAGGGCCAAGCCAACTGCAAGCCCTGACAGGTTTCCCCATCACTTCCAGGTTGGATACAGGCATAGTTTTCCAAACAGCTACCACAGGGACTGGAAAATACAGCTCTGAAATGTGCGGCCGTCAATTCTCCGATAGGCAAGTTTTTCATTAAATGGAAAACAGAAGATGGGAGGATAAATTTCCTCTCCTTTCTCTCTTCCACAGAGTTCTCTGAGCAATATTTGATTCACACAGTGCACCCAAAGAAGTCATGAGTGTCTAGGCAGATGCGTGCATCAATGCTGGCTGTATCTTTGTGGTTTGGCATAAGGCAGAGGGCAGCACAACATGTTACCTTACATTACTTTACATTCCTCTCTGTCTTGCTCCCTTTTCCTCTCAGTCTCAGGGCTCTGGGATTTTACCTTCCAAAGAAAGCAGCAGCATTTAACTCTTGCTCCAGGTTCTTTTCTCTTGGGAACTAAAACTAGGATGGATATATCTGTGGGCAATCTAGGCACAACATCAACGACAAGGTGGGTTCAGAATTCTTCCAAATCTTTGAGACTGTGTGACCTTCTCCTGGAAAATAAATAAATAAATAACACTGTTAAAAACTCTCACAGTGCCACATATATAGTAACCACTCAGTCAAAATTAATTATGTGAGTCATACAATCAGAGTTGAATAGAACAAAAGGGCATAATAAAGTTAACCAGTTTCATAAATGAGGAAGCAATGAAGTGTTCAGTATAAAGGCCAGCAGTAACAGAGATTTCATTATATGAATAGAGAGAGAGGATCAGATATAAGAGTTACTATTTTAAAAATATCAAACAAACAGAAAATCCAGCTGTGGTATTAATACCACATTTAACTCCTTCTAGAATTTCTTTGGTTTATCACTTTTACTTTTTGCTTTTCGTTCTCTTGCTGCCAACGAGAAACATTGTCTAAATTCCAACCCTAACTTTTATATCACTGTTTTCTACCTCTTCCTATCCTTTTAACACTCTTTCAGTGAGTCTTAACCACTCATGTGACATCATGTTGTATTATTCGTGTGGAACTTTCCTGATGGCTCAGCAGTAAAGAAACTGCCTGCAACGCAGAAGACGAAGGAGACATGTGTTCGATCCCTGGGCCAGGAAGATACCCTGGAGTAGGAACTGGCAACCTGCTCCAGTAGTTGTGCCTGAAAAATCCCATGGACAGAGAAGCCTGGTGGGCTAGAGTTCAAATGGTTGCAAAAGAGTCGGACACAACTGAATGACTAGGCACACAGAACTCTCACCATATAATCTGTGACTGTGTGTAAGTTCAGCCACTCAGTCATGTCCAACTCTTTGCAACCCCAAGGATTTTAGCCCATCAGGCTCCTCTGTCCATTGGATATTCAGGCAGGAATACAGGAGTACATTGTCAGCTCCTACGCCAAAGGATCTTCCCGACCCAGGGATTGAACCCACATCTCTTGCATCTCCTGTATTATCAGGCAAATTCTTTACCACTGTGCCACCTGGGAAGCCCCCATAATGTGTGACTATGCTCTCTCAATTACTTTTGTATATTTTCTTTAACTTTTAAAATCTTCTACCTAGAATATTCCACTGACTCTTACCATTTTATGCATCAAAAACTAAACTCATAAGTGCCACTAAACAGATCTTTTTATTACCTCTTTTATGACAGTGTTATTTTCTCTCTAAATATCTTTCTAAAAATCCCCATGTCAATTGAGGAAAGGTACTTACTTGATTGCAAGATTGCTGGGAGAAATAACAATAACCTCAGATATTCAGATGACACCACCCTATGTCAGAAAGTGAAGAGGAACTAAAAGGACTCTTGATGAAAGTAAGAGAAGAGTGAAAATGTTGGCTTAAAACTCAACATTCAGAAAACTAAGATCATGGCATCCGGTCCCATCACCTCACGGCAAATAGATGGGGAAACACTGGAAATAGTGAGAGACTTTCTTTTCTTGGGCTCCAAAATCACTGCAGATGGTAACTGCAGCCGTGAAGTTAAAAGATACTTGTTCATTGGAAGAAATGCTGCTATGACAAACCTAGACAGCATATGAAAAAGCAGACATTACTTTGCCGGCAAAGTTGATATAGTCAAAGCTGTGGTTTTTCCAGTAGTCATGTATGGATGTGAGAGTTGGACCATAAAGAAAGCTGAGTGCTGAAGAATTGATGCTTTTGAACTGTGGTGTTGGAGAAGACTCTTGAGAGTCCCTTGGACTGCAAGGAGATCCAACCAGTCCATCCTAAAGAAAATCAAACCTGAATATTCATTGGAAGGGCCGGTGCTGAAGCTGAAGCTCCAATACTTTGACCATCTGATGCAAATAGCTGACTTATTAGAAAAGACCCTGATTCTGGGAAATATTGAAGGCAAGAGGAGAAGGGAATGACAGAGGATGAGATAGTTGGATGGCATTACCGATTCGATGGATATGAGTTTGAGTAAACTCCGGGAGTTGGTAATGCACAGGGAAGCATGGTGTTCTGCTGTCCATGGAGTTGCAAAGAGTCGGACATGACTGAACAACTGAATTGAATTGAATTGAATTGAGTTACTGGATACTGACTTATCCATTGTGGAATTTTTGCCAACTGTACACTGGAATGCTTACTACCCATTGCAGAACAGATTTCCCCAGCTCCTGGATGCTTTTTCTTGCCATCTGGGTGCCAGTCAACTGATCCTGGACTTTTAGTTGCTGACAGGATGTCAGATGTCCTAACCAAACCCTTTGGATCTTTTACAAAGTTAATTTCACTCACTAAATTGTCTAAAATGCTACACACTTCAACTAAATTCACAGCTTGAAGAGCAAAGATTTGTTTACTCAAATTACCACTGAAAGTATATCGATAAACTTAAGGGAGAGGATGCAGAAAAAGATAGAAATATTTCCAACATTTCTGAAAACTTAGAAAAGTGAAAATGAGATGAAGTGCAGGGAAAGGATATAGGTGCCAATATGCTGATGCGATGGAGAAGGAAGTGGCAACCCACTCCAATATTCTTGCCTGGAAAATTTCATGGATAGAGGAGCCTGGCAGGCTATAGTCCATGGGGTCTCAAGAGTTGGACACAACTTAGCAAATAAACCACCACCACCACCATGCTGACGTGAGAGCAAAAGCCTAAAAGCATGGATTTTTCTTCACCATTACTATTTGTCTTTCCATAAGTCATTACAATACATGCCTATCAATCCCTTTTCAATAACAGATTGCAATTAATCAGATACTCCTGTTCCCTTTGTTCCCCAAAATCAACATTACCTGACTCTGAAAGAATTTCCAGTAAAGAAAAAGTTAGCTCAAAATATCTTAGTTTATTAAAAGAAATACAACAAATAGTCTTAAAAAAACTCAGTCAGTATGCAATATCAAAACAACTACCACAGCAGTCATTCAGAATTCAGTCTCTGGGTACTGGATTCCATACTTAGTTGCATAATATTAAGGAACAATAAAGTTCCCCGTGACTCAGTTTCCTCATAACAGCAGTTACCTAATTTTTTGTTGATTAAATGAGAGAAATCACTTACACTGTTTAAAAGAACAACTTGAATAATTGCACCATGAATGTGAGCTCTTAATTATGAAGGCCTTATTCTGTATCAAAATGACTCTGGGCAGACTAAAGGACCATAACTTATGCATTTTAGTGTAATTCATGTTGTATAGCAATAAAAAAACCCACAAAATATTTGTTGAAGAAGTGAACGGACATTTTCAAATACTAATGACTGATGATTCTGAGAAGAAGATTTTGAAGTTTTCCACTTGGATCACCGCTCTAGGTGGTGATGAGAGATTAAATAAGAGGGCGAGAGTTGTCTTGTTTGTGTTGCTAGTACGATGGTTCATTCGGGAGGTTTTTTTTAATTATTGGGAAACATCGAAACCAATGAGTATACATGAGCATATGATGAGTAATTTTATTTAAACATTTTATATTTATTAAACATTGGCAATCAAACCAGGCATTATGTTAGACCCTTGTGAGACAAAGATGAAGCAGATAAAATCCTTGCCTTCATAAAACTTCCAGTCTTTGTGTTATATGCATCAGGTACACGAAAGCACCTAAGCCTGAGACAATGGATTTTGTGTCATAAATGAGTAGTTAAAGGAAAATGTATAATGTACAGCATGTTTCTGAAGGATGGCTCATCACCCATTGCAAGTTGCAAAGTTCTGATTTTTTTTTAAACAACATTAACAAATTCACAAATGTGGCATGTTAGAATGTCCAAAGATTAAAAAGCTTAGGTTTCATTTTTACATTATCTTTCTTAAAGCAGAAAGTCAGACTTTCCACAAGGGTCATCTAGGTTCATAATTTCTCAGAGAAGCTGACTGCCTGAATATCGAACAATTCAGGCAGATTTTAAACTCCTTTCCCAGTATCTTCTTTCCTCTGAGGACTTTGGCTGGTCACTATGTCAGTCAAGCACGACCACTGTTTCAAACCGCTTTCCTCCTTTATTGAGAGGTCAACCACAGAGCCCTTGGCAGGTGAAGGCAGAGCTCACCTTTGCTTTCTTCCTCGGCTGTGTCACGCACTGTGCAAGTGGAATCCCCAGTTAGAGAGATCCCCGAGGCCAAGGAGTTCTATTAAACTGCAGCAAGAATTGGTCAGCTATTTGCTCCTGGGAAAAATCCTGCTGCTGTGACTAATAAGTATTTCAAAAGAAATAAATGAGCATGTCATTCATCCTATGATTACAGGATGAGCTGCAAGGGAATTGCTGGCCAGCAGGCCCTTTATGTAAGCCCAAGTTACTGAGTTCTTTCCCTCAAATAGTGCAGATTGTCCCATGACTGGATTAAATACTTTTCCATCCACTACCATGGCAAATCTTCTGAAGGATCACAGTAAACAGTGAGGCAAAGGGAATGTTTGCCACCTTATCGGAGAAGGAAAGGTGGGATTTGTGCCACTTAAGTCAACAGGGATATTAGCTAAAATGTTTTATAGTCTAATTATATAAAACAAAATTATAATTAAAACATCCAAGAACAGCACACATAATGACCATTATTACTAAAATAGTAACTATATACTGGAGGATACATGGTGCTACATTCTTTATAAAATTTTCTATGCAATCATTGTTTACCACTGTAATTAAGATCACCACCAGACCTTCACCTCATTACCATTATTAAAAAAAAAAAAAGAAACAGAAAAAAATGTACATTCATAATATTAATGCTTTGTCTTCACCTGTATCTTTGACTTTGAATCACCAATCTTTTCTTTAAAGTCAAGGATATTTTTGAACCATATATAGAGTCTTCACGGGAAATAATTTCATTCTTTAGTCACCTTCCTTAGCATATTTTTTATACATCTCTTATAGAATACATTTACCTTGGACTCTAGATATTTATGAACTTATCTTTCTCTACTGGATGAAAATGAAATGACTTTAAGATTAAGTCTATGTTTATTTCATCACAATTTAAATGCCCTCATTATGTTAAGTGTGTGGATCACACCCTTAACTGTGTGGATCACACATCTCACTGTGCGGATTACAAGAAACTGTGGAAAATTCTTTTTCTTTTTTTTACTTGTTAAAGTCTTTATTTATTATTATTATTTTTTAATTAGTTGGAGGCTAATTACTTCACATCATTTCAGTGGGTTTACCTGCTTCCTGAGAAATGTATGCAGGTCAAGAAGCAACAGCTAGAACTGGACATGGAACAACAGACCGGTTTCACATCGGGGAAGGAGAACATCAAGGCTGTATATTGTCACCTTGATTATTTAACTTACATGCAGAGTACATTATATGAAATGCCAGGCTGGTTGAAGCCCAAGCTGAAATCAAGATTGCAGGGAGAAATATCGATAACCTCAGATATGCAGATGACACCACCCTTATGGCAGAGAGTGAAGAACTAAAGAGCCTTTTGATGAAAGTGAAAGAGGAGAGTGAAAATGTTGGCTTAAAACTCAACGTTCAGAAAACTAAGATCATGGCATCCAGTCCCATCACTTCATGGCAAATAGTTGGGGAAACAATGAGAGACTTTATCTTTGGGGGCTCCAAAATCACTGCAGATGGTGACTGCAGCCATGAAATTAAAAGATGCTTGCTCCTTGGAATAAAAGCTATGACCAACCTAGACAGCATAATAAAAGCAGAGACATTACTTTGCCAACAAAGGTCCATCTAGTCAAAGATATGGGTTTTCCAGTAGTCATGTATGGATGTGAGAGTTGGACCATAAAGAAAGCTGAGTACCAAAGAATTGATGCTTTTGAACTGTGGTGTCAGAGAATACTCTTGAGAGTCCCTTGGACTGCAAGGAGATCCAACGGTTTCATCCTAATGGAAATCAGTCTTGAATATTCATTGGAAAGACTGATGATGAAGCTGAAACCCCAATACTTTGGCCACCTGATGCAAGGAACTGACTTATTTGAAAATTTGCTTATTTGACTTATTTTCCTGATACTGGAAAAGATTGAAGGTGGGAGGAGAAGGGGATGATAGAGGACAAGATGGTTGGATGGCATCACTGAATCGATGGACATGAGTTTGAGTAAACTCTGGGAGTTGGTGATGGACAGGGAAACATGGGGTGATGCAGTTCATGGGGTCAGAAAGAGTCAGATACAACTGAGTGACTGAACTGAACTGATTATGTTATGTATTCAATAAATATATTTCAGTAAATAAAAAAGCAAAAGTTCAAGGATGGACTGTGAATCATTTTTACTCTATTTGTCAAATATGTTTTAAAATAAGCATAGCTTTTTAAAAAAGCTCTTTTTCATATCTATAGTCTTATTTTTTTCTACTTGTGAACCATCAACTTTTTCTTAATGGAGCCAAAGTACTAAACATCATATCAGATAGAACATGCTGAAGCAGGTACAAGTAGCAGACAGTTCTCTTAGTATTTTTTTTTTTTATATCTGCCTCCTATTTGTTCACAGAGCCTTATTTCAGTGCTCCTATCATTAGTTCATTGTGTTGTACTCCAATCCTCAAAACCTATAATATAATTATTCCACTCTTTGTTTGTACTGATGATTCCTTGGTAGCCACTTGTTTACCTTTCAACTCTCAACTCTTTTAGTTGTGACATAACCATAGTTCTAGACAAGAGATGTGCCTTCAGAAAGCTTTCCTCATGGTGTGGTGTGGGGGAGAGAACGCAATGGGTGGGGGTTGAAACTTGATACGCCATCCCATGCCAATAGAAAAGAACTGAATATATATGTATATATGGGTTGGCCAAAAAGTTGATTTGAGTTTTCTGTACCAGCTTCTGCAAAAAGCCTGAATGAGCTTAATGGCCAAGATGATGTAAGCTTATACATATAAAACCTTTTTGAATTATGTTATTTCTGCCAGATGTAAGATAATAATTTGTAAAATATCTATACCCTGGCTACTTTAAAAAATAAAATTAAAATAGAAAATTATCACATACAAAAAAGCAATTTTCTTTTTATTGTCTGCATCTATGCTAATTCAGTTACTCAAACTGCTCCTTAAGATTTGTTTTGACTCTCAAGGTAAAAAAGGGAAATATGATGTATTTTCATGTAATTATTTTAATTAAAGAAAACCTATATTCCTAGTTAGATAAACTTTTGTTCTATTTCTAAAGTCTATTATAATTCTGGATCTTAATGTGAGGGACATTGGTAAACAACATATTTGGTAGAGCTTTTATAGAAGATGTAAAACAATTTCTTCATTAAGATTTTTATGAATGTAGAAGTCAATGATATTATGTCAATGCCTAACTGAATGAAGACAATCTGTAATGAACTAATATAGACATTTCCAGGGCTTGAATTCATATAGCTATACATGAAACATCTGTAAGAAGAAATGATTACTATGTCTCTTAGGTCATCTATTACTGAAAAGTTATGTCAACTGAATATTACTTATCCAGAAAAACATTATTTGTATATGAGGGTGAAATGAAAACATTTTTTCAGATAAATAAAAGCTGAGTTAAGTTTACTGTGCTGTAAGATATGTTAAAAAAATTCTTCAGACTACAAGGAAATATCAACAAACTGAAGTCAGTGAGAAAGACTAAAAAGTACCCCCAAACAGTAGATGGTAAATTCAAAAGACTTTCTTTTTCTTGTCTAGCTCTTTGAAAATTACTTGGATATTTTAATAAAATGATAACATTGCATTGTGAAACTTGATAATTGTACATATTTATAAATAAAGTGACAAAGTATGAAAACAATACTTTGTATTTTTCAAGTTTTAACATTTACAATAAAGGGTAAATAGTAACTCTAATTAGATTGTAACATGTTAAGATTTCATATTGCAGTCTCTAGAGTAATGACTGAAAAATAAATCAAAGAGCTGATAAGACAATAGTGAAGATAAGATTAAATACAAAAAAAATACTACATTGATACAAAAAGAGAGCAGAAGAGTTAAAAAGGAATTGAATGATGGGACAAGTGATAAATAAATAGCAAGATGGTAGATCTAAGCAAAATCACATTAATAACTACAGTAAATAGATATGGAGTAAATACTGCTATTGAAAAAGAGAGTCAGACTGTGTGTAAAAGGAAGGCATAACCATATTTGGTCTACTTCTAAAGATATAGGTTGAATAGAAAACGAAAGTAAAAGGCATATATGTAAATATTAAGCATAAAAAAGATGTTCTAGCTTTTTTATTTTTTAGCTTATTTTTTATTGAAGGATAATTGCTTTATAGAATTTTGTTGTTTTCTGTCAAACCTCAACATGAATCAGCCATAGGTACACATATATCCCCTCCCTTTTGAACCTCCCTCCCATCTCCCTCCCCATCCCACCCATCTAGGTTGATACACAGAGCCCCTGTTTGAGCTTCCTAAGCCATACAGCAAATTCCCATTGGCTATCTATTTTACACATGGTAATGTAAGTTTCCATGTTACTCTTGACATACATCTCACCCTCTCCTCCCCTCTCCCCATGTCCATAAATCTATTCTCTAGGTCTATTTCTCCATTGCTGCTCTGTAAATAAATTTTTCAGTACCATTTTTCTAGATTTCCTATATTTGCGTTAGAATATAATATTTATCTTTCTCTTTCTGACTCACTTCACCTTGTATAATAGGTTCTAGGTCCATCCACCTCATCAGAACTGACTCAAATGTATTTCTTTTTATGGCTAAATAATATTCCATTGTGTATATGTACCACAGATTCTTTATCCATTCATCTGTCAATGGACATCTAGGCTGCTTCCATGTTCTAGCTATTATAAATAGTGCTGAAATGAAAAATGGGATACATGCGTCTATTTCAATTTTGATTTCCTCAGGGTATATGCCTAGGAGTGGGATTGCTGGGTCGTACTGCAGCTTTATTACTAGTTTTCTAGCTATTTTAATATTAGGTAAATTAGATGTCAGAACAAAGGATATTAACCAGAGAAAAAGAGTGACTACTGATCAGATAAATGGATAATTTATTAGGAAGATAGAAAATTGTAAATGCCAAAACATATGACGCAAAAACTGGCATAACTAAAGGTAAAATTAGACAAATCAAATAATCATCGCTGAAAGTTTTAACACCCACTATCATAATTGATAGGGCTCCCCTGATAGCTCAATAGTAAAGAATCTGCAATGTAGGAGACTAAGGAGACGCATGTTGGATCTCTGGTTTGGGAAGATTCCCTGGCGGAGGAAATGGCAACCCACATCAGTATTCTTGGAAAATCCCATGGACAGAGGAGCCTGGCGGGGCTACATTCCAAAGTGTTGCAAAGAGTCAGACATGACTGAGCATACACACAGGAAGAAACATAATTGATAGAACAAGGAGATTAAAATCAGTAAAGATAAAGATTTTGAACAAAATGATAAACCAAGTTAACGTAATTAAGATTTATGTGATGTGTGTCAAGCAGCCGTGTCCAACTCTTTGCGACCCTAAGGACTGTTGCCTGCCAGGCTTCTCTGTCCGTGGGATTCTGCAGGTAGTAATACTGGAGCTGGTTGCCCTTTCCTTTTCCAGGAGATCTTCCCAACCCAGGGATTAAACCCACGTCTCTCATGTCTCCAGGTGGGTTCACGTCTACTGGCTGGTGGGTTCTTTACCACCAGTGCCACCTAGGGAGCCAAGATTTATGTGATATTACCCCCCAAATCTATAATGTGCACAGTATTTTTAAGTGCACATGGGATATTTGTTAACACAAACGTTATCCTAGGGCAAAAATAAATCCAACAAATTTTGAAAAAATTTGAAATTTGCAGAATATATTCTGTGACTGTAATGAAATTAAATTAGAAATCCATAGCAATAAGATACTAAGAAATGTCCAAATACTTAGAAACTAAGCAGCACACTTCTAAATAACATATAGTTCACAAAGAAAACTCAAAAATATTTCAACTGAATATTAGTTAAAAAAAAAAAAAAGGAAACGTTCACATGCATATAAAGTAGATCAAAGTCATTAATTTTATGACTTTAAATGCTGTATTGTAAGGAGACCTGAAATCAATAACATAAACACAATGGAAATTTTAAAAAGAAAAAAAAAATAAAAACAGATACAAGTGAATACATATTCTTTGATTTTGTTTACATTAAGTTTAAAACTATAGCAAAAGTTGAAATTATCTTTGCTTATAGGGTTGAGAAGGAGGTAAAAGGGCATGAAGGTATTTCTAGGAATAAGGAAAATGCTCTAGTATCTTTGTTATTTGAGTATTTCTAGTATCTTTATTATTTGTGAATTAACTCTTTAAAGTCTTAATTTTACACACACACAAAAAATGCAAGTAGCCAAGATGAAAACAAACTGTGAACTTCAAAAGAAATTTAATTATAAAATTCTTCCAATTGACGCACAGTATTTTCACCTAAGTTCAAGAAGCTGCATCTATAATCAAGTGGTCTCAGTTGGCCTTTAATTTAAAGCTTCCAGTCTTCAGCTAATTTCAGTCATTGGTGGTGAAGAAGGAAGAACATTTTTCTTACAGTTATTGATGCAACTAAGGTCTAAATCTCAAAAAGTATTTTCCTAGTAATTTTTCCTAATTGTTAGCTAACCATGAAATAGTTTCATTTTGGCACCCTTTTGTTAATTGATTTTAACTAGTTCAGTGTCATCACAGGCTCACCACTGGCTCAAATAATGTCATAACTGATCTGCGGGATATGGTTATGTAGTTTTGCCTGTTTGAACACTGGAGAATGTCAGCTGAAAACAACTGTTTGATTTTTGACCCACATGATGCTAAACAGTTCTTAGCACAATAATTTAAAGAGCAATTTTCATTGTTTACTGGAACCCATTCAGAATTTAATAATATTATAATATAAACTAAACATTGATGCTTATATTCCTACTGTTTAGGGCATGTACATACACGTATTTTTAAAAGCATAATAAACATTTTGATCTGGGAGATAAACGTTAAGGTGACTGACTTTGGAACATAAATTTATTCTGTCAAAATATTTTAATTAACAAAAATTCTTATTATTTTAATCATTTTTATGCATTAATATCTGTTATATATTTTTTTCTTCCTGGCATGAGTTAACTACAACATTTACATATTGAATAAATAAACGAAGTCTTGAAGTTTTGTTGTTCAATGAAACAACACCAGTAAAAATAACAAAAGGAATATTGCCTGAATGGCAATAGCTTTTTGGTTGAACTGTTTCTGCAGTAATCATGTAAAATAAAGTATAAAACAAAATAAAGTTCAAATAAAGACAAGGACTTAGATAGCCTTTCTCCTTCTGTAGTTAAGATCACAACATTTTTAGTAATATATTCTTTCCTTCTCACACAGTAGCAATAACTACCTCTGGATATTTGAAAATGTACATTATGTGTTTACACATTAGAATGTTTTTCATTTTCCAAGTAAAGTAGTCATCTTGGGCTTGACCTTGCAGCCTTTACTCTAAAAGCCTCCCCCAGACTCCCCCCTTGCCGTCCCCCACCCCTCTGAAGCCCTTAATGACTTTAATAAGAGCGATGGAATCAAGCCCTGCAAGGTGTGTTGGCAACATTGTGCTGACCTCAAGAAGAGGTTAGTTATGAAGCTGAATGAGGTGTGTGTGTGTGAAGTCAACAGCCTGAGAGAAGGTCCTCTCCACATCAAAAGATGTGTTTATTTTATTTTTATTTGGAGGATAATTACTTTACAATATTGTGATGGTTTCTGTCATACATCAACATGAATCAGCCATAAAAAAGAAAAAAAAAACTAGTATTTAAAAATTTTAAAGTTGCCTTTTAAGACTATTTTGACCCATAAAACAAACATTCAAACATGTGTAGCCAATGTAAGCACATACTGAATACCTAGTAAGCAAGTTTTTTTGACTATGCCAAAGTCTTTGACTGTGTGGATCATAATAAACTGTGGAAAATTATGAAACAATGGGAATACCAGACCACCTGACCCACCTCTTGAGAAACCTATATACAAGTCAGGAAGAAACAGTTAGAACAGGACATGGAACAACAGACAGGTTCCAAATAGGAAAAGAAGTACATTAAGGCTGTATATTCTCATCCTGCTTAATTAACTTATATACAGAGTCCATCATGAGAAATGCTAGGCTGGAAGAAGCACAAGCTGGCATCAAGATCGCTGGGAGAAATACCGATAACCTCAGATACACAGATGACCCTTATGGCAGAAAGTGAAGAAGAACTAAAGAGCCTCTTGATGAAAGTGAAAGAGGAGAGTGAAAAAGTTGGCTTAAAGCTCAACATTCAGAAAACTAAGATCATGGCATCCAGTCCCATTGCTTCATGGCAAATAGATTGGGAAACAGTGGAAACAGTGTCAGACTTTATTTTTCTGGGCTCCAAAATCACTGCAGATGGTGATTTGCAGCCATGAAATTAAAAGACGCTTACTTCTTGGAAGGAAAGTTATGACCAACCTAGACAGCATATTAAAAAACAGACATTACTTTGCCAACAAAGGTCCGTCTTCAAGGCTGTGGTTTTTCCAGTGGTCATGTATGGATGTGAGAGTTGGACTGTAAAGAAAGCTGAGTGCCGAAAAATTGATGCTTTTGAACTGTGGTGTTGGAGAAGACTCTTGAGAGTCCCTTGGACTGCAAGGAGATCCAACCAGTCCATCCTAAAGGAGATCAGTCCTGGGTGTTCATGATGCTGAAGCTGAAACTCCAATACTTTGGCCACCTGATGTGAAGAGCTGACTCATATGAAAAGACCCTGATGCTGTGAAAGATTGAGGGCAGGAGGAGAAGGGGACGACAGAGGATGAGCTGCTTGGATGGTATCACCGACTCAATGGACATGAGTTTGGATAGGCTCTGGGAGATGCTGACGGACAGGGAGGCCTGGCGTGCTGCAGTTCATGGGGTCGCAAAGATTCAGACGTGACGGAGCGACTGAACTGAACAGAACTGAGTAAGCAAGCAAGCTATAATATTTAAATTTCAATTCAGTCCAAAGCATTTAAACAGTAATGAATTTGAATTATTAGAAGAAAGATAATCTATATATTTAAAATCAAATAAGACATATAAGTAGCAGGCACTTCAAATCCAACCTTTATGTTATTTTTAAATGGTCAAAAATTGATCATATTTAGATACATTTTCTCTTTGGCCAAAAGCTTTTGCAAAAACTGACCTCATTTATTTATTTATACCACATCTTTTTTTTTTTTTTTTTTTAAGTTTCTTTCAGGAACTGTTCTAACTGTGTAAGTACAGTAAGAAATAAAACATACAAGGCCCTTGTCCTCACGGGATTTTTCCTCTCCTAGGAGAGATAGGCCGACAAACAGAAATATTAATGCAAATTTGGGGAATGAAGGCCTTTTTCTGAAGGTGGTATTTATGGATAGTTATGAATGAAGAGCAGAATAAAGCAAAGAAAGGTAGAGAATTTTAGGGAGAAAAGACAAAAAGTGCAGATATCTTGAAATGAAGCTGATATATTAGGGCAGTATGATTAAACCAGAGTGGTTGGAGAGGAGTGAATTAAGAGAAGGTGGTAGGAGATGTGAGCAGTGACCAATCATAAATGGGCTTAGAATTTATGGAGAGGAATATAGAGTTAATTTTAAATAAGAAGGAAGGTGATTGGAGGATATTCAGCAGAGGAGTGAAATGTCTTGATTGTTCTGGCTATTGAGTGAAGAAAGGACTCTAAGAAGCAAGAATAAAAGGAGAAATGGCAACTAAAAGTTCTGTCAATGAAGAGAATTAAAAATGATTCTAGCTGATTTAAACAGGAAAGAATGTGGTACAGGAAAGTAGGAGCCTCCAAAATTCTTTTAAATGATCGGAGGAATGAGCTAGAATATGGCTTCTGCTATGTCAGAAAGAACCAGAAAGCCAGAAGTGAGATGTCATTGGCCATCATCTGTGATGTTACAACTATTTTTCAGCACCCAGGAAACTGGAGAATGAACTCTAGAGAGAAGCCACAGAAAAAATTCAATTTCCATATCTTTGCTAGTGAGCAAGGAAAAATAAAATCTAAGATTGAAGAAAACAGTCTCTACCTTACTTCTGCCTTTCAAATTTTGAGCAAGTATATATAATTTTAAAAACAAATTCACACTTGAGAAACCTAGCAAAGGGGTCCATTTTCATTGGAAAATTAGCTTTCAGTCTCAGTCCTCTGGGGACAGGAAAGTACTCTGGAATAAGAGTAGGCTAAAGATGGAGTAAGCCTTGAATGTTACACTAGTTTAGGAGAGAATATTATACTAATATGGGATATAAAGAAAACAGTGAAGTCAGATTTGACTCCCAATTTTTGGTCTCATCATCTGGATGAACAGAGGTCATTTCCTGAGGTGTGGATAATGAAAAGAAGAACGAAATTTAAGAGTTCTATCTTTGTCACTGAAGTTTGAAACTTGAATGATTAGATATGAGATAGTTAAATAACTCTGGAGATAAGAAAGAAACATATTTTGATGTTCCCTGGTGTCTCAGAGGGTCAAGAATCTGCCTGCAATGCAGGAGACCCAGGTTCAATCTCTGTGTCTGGAAGATTCCCTGGAGAAAGAAATGGCAACTCACTCTAGTAGTCTTGCCTGGAAAAATCCCACAGACAGAGGAGCCTGTTGGGCTACAGTCCAAGGGGTCTCAAAGAGTCAAACAAGACTGAGTGACAAACATATGCATATGAATGGTTAACATATGCATATGAATGGCACTTAATATTATGCTAGGGTGAAGTTATCTTGAAAGTAAATGTAAGAAAAGAGAAGAAAACTGCAGGCAAAGCCCTGTAGCACTCCATTGTTGAGAGAGCAGCAAAAGAACTAGATTAAGTAATGAAAACTGAGTAGGTACTGTCAGTGGAGAAAGGCAAACCCAAGAGAATGCAACATCCAAGTCAAGTGAAGAAAGTGTTTTAAGAAGGAAGGTGTGGTCCACCATATAAAATGCTAATGAGTCAAGGAATGTGTGGGGCCTTCCCTGGTAGCTCAGTTGATAAAGAATCCACCTGCAATGTGGGAGACCCCGGTTCTATTCCTGGGTTGGGAAGATCCCCTGGAGAAGGGCTAGGCTACCCACTCCAGTGTTCTTGGGCTTCCCTTGTGGCTCAGCTGGTAAAGAATCCGCCTGCAATGCGGGAGACCTGGGTTTGATCCCTGGGTTGGGAAGATCCCCTGGAGAAGGGAAAGGCTACCCACTCCAGTATTCTGGCCTGGAGAATTCCATGGAGAGTCCATGCAGTTGGAAAGAGTTGGCCATGACTGAGAAACTTTCACTTTAAAGGAATGTGAGAACTGAGAAGCAAAGGGACCTCCATTCTAGCCATGGATTTACCTAGTGGGAAAGAGAATGGTTGTTAACTCTGATTCAGTTGGAATACAGGAGTTTTATCCAAGCTAGACTGAATTTTAATTAAAGAGTGTGATTTAAAAAAAAAGGTTTTAAATCATTAAAGGGTAGAAAAAGGGGATTGACAGAACAGAGATGAAAAATGGTGATTGGAAAAAAGAAATGCCAAGAATATCACTGAACTCCTTCAGTTCAAGCTCAGTTCAGTCGCTCAGTCGTGTCTGACTCTTTGCAACCCTGTGAATTGCAGCACACCAGGCCTCCCTGTCCATCACCAACTCCTGGAGTCTACCCAAATCCATGCCCATCGAGTCGTGATGGCATCCAGCCATCTCATCCTCTGTCGTCCCCTTCTCTTCCTGCCCCCAATCCCTTCCAGCATCAGGGTCTTTCCCAATGAGTCAACTCTTCACATGAGCTGGCCAAAGTACTGGAGTTTCAGCTTCAGCATCAGTCCTTCCAATGAACACCCAGGCCTGATCTCCTTTAGGATGGACTGGTTGGATCTCCTTGCAGTCCAAGGGACTCTCAAGAGTCTTCTCCAACACCATAGTTCAAAAGCATCAATTTTTCAGTGCTCAGCTTTCTTCACAGTCCAACTCTCACATACATACATGACCACTGGAAAAACCATAGCCTTGATCAGACGGACTTTTGTTGGCAAAGTAATGTCTCTGCTTTTTAATACGTTATCTAGGTTGGTCATAACTTTCCTTCCAAGGAGTAAGTGTCTTTTAATTTCATGGCTGCAGTCCCCATCTGCAGTGATTTTAGAGCCCCCCCAAAAAATAAAGTCTGACACTGTTTCCACTGTCTCCCCATCTATTTCCCATGAGGTGATGGGACCAGATGCCATGGTCTTACTCCTTAGTTGATATCAATAAATCTGTTTCAAGAGAATTGGAATTTATGATAATAAAGTATTGCATGTATTCTTTGAAGATTGTGATTATGTTCATTCAGCCATTCATTAAATATTTATTATAAACTTATTAAGTACCAGGCTTTGGGGAACCTAAAAATTACATAAAAAGATTACTAGGCAGAAATCATTGGTGTTTTTTTTTTTCCAGTTTTATTGAGATATAATTGACATACAGCACTGTTTAAGTTGTACACCACAATGATTTGACTTAGATACAGCATGAAATGATTATCACAAGATTAGTGAACAGCCATCATCTCATGTGTGTGTGTGTGTGTGTGTGTGTGTGTGTGTGTGTTAGTGACTTAGTTGTGTCTGACTCTTTGCAACTCCATGGACAATAGCCCACCAGGCCCCTCTTTCCATGGAATTCTCCAGGCAAGAATCCTGGAGTAGGTTGCCATTCCCTTCTCCAGCCATTATCTCATAGATACAAGATTAAATAAATAGAAAAAAATATTTTTCCTTGTGATGAAGACTCTTAGGATTTACCCTCTTAACAACTTCCATATGTAGCATACAACAGCATTAATTATATTTACCATGTTGCACATTACAACTTAAGTACTTATCGTATAACTGGAAGTTATATTTTTTCCATCCAACTCACTCACTGCCTATGGTAACCACAAATCTGATCTCGTTGTATGAGTTGTTTTGATATATGATTAACCTATAACTCTAGGTTAGTTCATGTTATGCAACATAGTTATTTTATATTTCTAAACATTTCAAAATGATCATCAGGATAAGTATAATTACAGTATGTCACCATACAAAGACGTTGCATAGTTATTGACTATTTTCCCTACACTGTGCATTTCATACCCATGACTCATTCATTTTGCAATTTAATGTTTATACCTCTTAATCTCTCTTACCTATTTCTTTCCCTCCCTCACCCCCTTGTCCCCTCTGACATCCATTCAATTGTTCTCTGTGTCTGTAAGACTTTTTGTTGTTTTATCTGTCCATTTGCTTTGTTTTTTAGGTTTGAAATATAAGCAAAATCATATGTAATTTGCCTTTATCTGACATATTTTACTTAGTATAATATCCTCTAGATCCATCCATGTTGCCACAAGTAGAAAGATTTCATTCTTTTTTATGGTTGAGTAATATTCCATTGTGTATGTGTACCATATCTTCTTTATCTATTCACCTGCTGATGGACACTTAGGTTGCTTCCATATCTTAGCTACTGTAAATATGGTGCAATGAACATAGAGGTGCATAACTATTTTCTAATTAGGTTTTTAGTGTGATATAGTCCCATTTGTTTACTTTTCTTTTGTTTCCTTTGCCTGAGGAGACAAATCCAAAAAAATAATATTACTCAGACCAATGTTAAAGAAACCACTGCCTGTTTTCTTCTAAAAGTTTTATGGTTTCCAGTCTTATGTTTATCTTTAATCTATATTTAACTTATTTTTGTGCATATGAGAGAGTAGTCTGGTTTGATTCTCTTGCATATAACTGTTCAGTTTTCCCAAAACCATTTATTGAAGAGGCTATCTGCCCCTCTGTATATTCTTACCTCCTTTGCCAGAGAGTAATTGCAAATGTAAGTGTGGGTTCATTTCTGAGTTTTCTACTTTGTTCCGCTGATCCATGTGTTTGTTTTTGTGCCAGCATCATATATTTTTATTTCTGTAGCTCTGTAGTACCTTTTGAAGTCAGGAAATGTGGAATGTACAGCTTTGCTCTTTCTCAAGATTGTTACAGGCATTTAGCACATTCTGTGTTCTCATACAAATTTTAGAATTCTTTGTTCTAGTTTGATGAAAAATGCCATTTAGGAGACTAAAAACTATCTGTGAGAGTTAATACATTAAAGAGTATTTTTGATTGCTGCTGCTTCTCTTCTTCAATCAGATAATTCATGGCCAGTGTGATTATCAAGTGATTTTGCTTTTCATGCATTAGGCAGCACCAATAATTGGAGGCTAGACAAATGAACCTCAAATATCTACTATAACACTAGGATTTGTATGATCTCAAGGAAATAATACTAATAAATTCAGATAATATATTAGAATAATAAGTTGCTGCTTTAGAAAAGTACATGGATTCTCAGTAATACAGTTTGTGGATTCTCCAGTGGCTCAGATGGTGAAGAATCTGCCTGCAATGCAGGAGACCCAGGTTTACTCCCTGGATCAGGAAGATCCCTTGGAGAAGGGAATGACTACCCACTCCAGTATTATTGCCTGGGAAATTCCATGGACAGAGGAGCCTGGTAGGCTATACAGTCCACGGGGTCACAGAGGGTCAGACACGACTGAGTGACTAACACTTTCATTTTCACTTTTTTTCAGAGCTGAGAGAAAATATTGAAGGGAGAAGTTGAAGGGACAGTTTTTATTCTGATGACAGCATTAGAGTTTTTTTTTTTCTATTTGCACTAAAAATTATGTTTTTTATTTTACCTCTCAAAATCCAGGGAACTGAGACTGAACCAAAAGAACTGACATAATGCTTGATACAGTCACAACAAGCTACATGGGTGACTGCACAATCACATGTACTTGAATGTACACCATCAGTTGTAGAGTTACCAAAAATAATAATAGTTTCATAACACAGCATACTTGATAGAACAGAAAACTACACATTTAACTTGCACATTTCATGGTATTTATTATTTTCTAGTTACTTTGATGGAAAAGTATAAGAATTAACTTTTATGTGTTTTAAATGTCTTTTTGCCATTCACAAAACCAGAAATATTTATAGTTTCAGATAATTTTTAAATTAAATTTAGGTTTTTTCAAATCTGTGGTTCTCAAATACTTTTTATATGTGTTTGTCTGCTTATGTATTCAGCAAGTAATAATGGAGTACCTATTATGTGTCAGATATCACACTAGGTGCTATGGATAAGATGGTAGACAGGTACAGTCCTATCCCAAATTAAACGGTTTGTTGTTCAGTTGCTCAGTTGTGTCCAACTCTTTGTAACCCCACTGACTGCAGTACACCATGCTTCCCCGTCCTTTACCATCTCCTAGAGCTCGCTCAGACTTCCCTGGTGGCTCAGACGGTTAAGCATCTGCCTACAATGTGGGAGACCCGGGTTGGATCCCTGGGTTGGGAAGATCCCCTGGAGAAGGAAATGGCAACTCACTCCAGTACTCTTGCCTGGAAAGTCCTATGGATGGAGGAGCCTGGTAGGCTACTGTCCACAGGGTTGCAAAGAGTCGGACATGACTGATCGATTTCACTTTCACTTTCAGAGCTTGCTCCAACTCACGTCCATTGAGTTGGTGATGCCGTCTATCCATCTCATCCTCGGTCGTTCCCTTCTCCTCCTGCCTTCAATCTTTCCCAGCATCAGGGGCTTTTCCAATAAGTCAGTTGTCTGCATCAGGTGGCCAAAATATTGGAGCTTCAGCTTCAGCATCTGTCCTTTCAATGAATATTCAGGACTGATTTCCTTTAGGATGGACTGGTTGGATCTTCTTGCAGCCCAAGGGACTCTCAAGAGTCTTCTCCAACACCACAGTTCAAAAGCATCAATTCTTCAGTGCTCAACTTTCTTTATGGTCCAACTCTCACATCTATACATAACTACTGGAAAAACCATAGCTTTGACTATATGAATCTTTGTTGGCAAAGTAACATCTCTGCTTTTTCATATGCTGTCTTTGTCATAGCTTTTCTTCCAAGGAGCAAGCATCTCTTAATTTCATGGGTGCAGTCACCATCTGCAGTGATTTTGGAGCCCAGGAAAATAATGTCTGTCATTGTTTCCATTGTTTCCCCTTCTATTTGCCATGGGGTGATGGGACCAGATACCATGATCTTAGATTTCTGAATGTTGACTTTTAAACCAACTTTTTCACTCCCTTCTTTCACCTTCATCAAGAGGCTTTTATTTCTCTTCACCTCTGCCAAAAGGGTAGTGTCATCTGCATATCTGAGGTTATTGATATTTCTCCTGTATATCTTGATTAATTAAATTAAATTAAATAAGAGTAATATATATTAAAATCTATATTTCATGTGGCATTGGAATTTTTGAGATATAGAATTTTTCTATGATTACCTAGTATTTGGAGAAGGAAATGGCAACCCACTCCAGTATTCTTGCCTGGAGAATTCCTTGGACAGAGGACCCTGGTGTGCCACAGTCCATAGGGTCTCAAAGAGTCAGACACAACTGAAATGACTTAGCATGCACCCATGCACCTAATATTTTGTTTAATAAAAGTCAATGATTGTAAAGTTAGGTGAGGAAAAGAAGACATATGAGTTGATGAGAGATAATAAAAAGTGGTAGGGTAAATCACTTGTAGAACCAAAACACATCAAAGAATGATATGAGTATAATACTAAAAGAGAATTAGCTGAAAAGTAATAGGTTGTGCTCAGAGAATGGAAACTTTAAAAGTCAGATTCTCTTGGTGACAGAAGAGAAGATTCTTTACCAGAGTCATATAGGAATGGGTTCTCTCTTTTCTGATATTTGAGGGTCAAGACCTTTTATTTGCTTATGTCATCTGATGTATACTAGGGCTCCCACAATCCATCAGGCCTGTTTTTACTCATCTGTAGTAATAAACAAGGTTCAAATTCTTTTTCTCAGGATAGCCTCAGATACCATTAAATCCCATTAAATGAGAGGATATAAATGAATATTTCCATAGAAATGTTGCCTTTATTTATTTCTTTAAGCCCGACTCTTGTATAGCCAAGAAAACCCGTAACTGTTAGACTCTAATCCACACTGATATAAGTGGCAATGTGCCTACCATGTAATATGTGTTCAGTAAATATTTATTGACTTTTGGCTGTTGACTAACTGATGATGTAATCACATGAAACCAGAAACAGCATAAATCCTTACACTTTTATGAGTGGAACTAATCTTTTCCTTCAGGAGAACCAGGAAGGGATAGAAGAAGAAGAAGAATGTGCTGTTAGTGACATTCCATTTTCAAAGCTGGAATGGGGTGTGGGGGTCAGTGGGTCAAGGTTAAACCTCTGCAGCTAGCTGCCTGTCTTTTGTTGGGACCACAGGAAGTTGCAGAGAATATGAAAGATGTAGCAATCTCTTTTCAAGGTGATTTCAAAACATTTTGAGGATAGCACCAAGATCTAAAATGTGTGTGTGTTCTGTTGCTCAGTCATTTCTGACACTTCATGACCCCATTGACTGTAGCCAGCCAGGCTCCACTGTCCATGGGATTTTCCAGTCAAGAATACAGGAGTGGGTTGCCATTTCCTCCTCCAAGGGATCTTCCCAACCCAGGGATTGAACCTGAGTCTCCTGCATCTCCTGCATTGGCAGGCAGATTCTTTATCACTGAGCCTCCTGGGAATTAATTAAGGTATTTGAAGAACTGTCACCAAAACATCTAATCATTTTAATATCTTTTTGTACTTCACTATTTCTTTTTGCTCTTCTTCAAAATTATCCAAATTAATGGGAATACTCAGTTCATTAGCTGGTGGTACAATTTTCTTTAGTCTGGTGATATAAGAGATGGTAGCAAGGAAACTATATTTTTAAGAATAGAAAAGGAAAAAAAAAACTTTTGTATTTATAGGTGGGGCTAATGCAAATTTTCTGAAGTAAATGGGGTTTTTATTACCTTAATGCTTTGTGTAATTTAAATATATCTATATAGTCACTTAGCAGACATGAATATTAAGCACGTATTGTTCTTCAGTGGTAGAAGGGAAATTCAGTATTAGCTCTATTGTTCAGCATGGGATTTTTTTCCCACCAAAACTGTACAGTAAGGTTTAAGGAACAATATGAGCAGCTCTCATTCACATGCTGCTACTTGGAATTCTACACTAAGGAAGTAAGTAAAAATGAATCAATTAAATCTAGACATTCTGAAGTGCATTCACTAAGTTTCTATTTAAAACCAGATTTCAAATGTTTGGAATCTAAGAATAACACTGAGAAAGCAAATTCAATAATATTATTATAAACTTTATGAAAATACAAAACGTGTGTTAACCTAAAATAAAACCCACATTCCTCAACTAACTAGGAGTAATTCTGTGGGAGCACAGACCCAGAGTTTTTTCTTTAAAAAATTCATATATTTCTAATATTCTAGAAGTATGGGTAACTAATTCAAAAGTATATTATTATAAAGATCTTTACATGATACATATTATAAGCTCTCTTAGAATGTAAAAAGAAATGAACAATTACAGGAAATTCAGTAGCATATGAAGAAAAATAACATTTTATAGAAAGGTCTGAAATATTTTATGCTTTGCTCGGCTTCTGATCCTTCACATAGAAATGAGGCCATTAGACCTAATTGTCACCAAGAGACATAGAAGAAGCCAAGAGTGGTGATTGCAGTAAATCTAGACATGGGATTCAAGGAAGCTATATGCCATCTTTTGTTAGTTGTATAGATTCCAAACTAATCTCTTCTGCCTTTTCAAAAAGCTATTTATGTACCTATCATTCTCCCTGATCAGACGGAACACTCCTTTAGACAACGGATGTTTTGATCATCCTTTTACATCCACCTCTGAACCTAGCACTATGTCTAGTTCTGAGTAGGTGTTCAATAAATGTTAGAGGGATTGGATTTAATCAATATTGTCAAATAAAAAGTAAAAATCTAAAGTACTACTGAATGCAAAGACAGCCCAATCATTAACTAAGTCTCAAGTGATCTCCAACTAAATGGAAGAGAGTAATTCATAATTGAGACTGAAGTAAAAAATTAAGCTGGAAACAATCATGGATTATTATTAGCAAAATGATTGGAAAATTAAAAACAGAAATTTTTGGACAAATTTACTCACAAATTGGAGGCTAATGAAAATGGTTAGTGGTGAAATGAAGGATGAGGGGACAATCTGAACCTGAAATATTTGGAGAACAGTGCTAGCTTTAGATCATTAATTGCTGTTGTATGGAAAGGGGATAAGGCAACCAAAAACCTAGGAAAGACAACATATTTCTTTCTTTGTATTAAAGGATATTACCCATCAGAAAGGTAAAAATATTACAGTAAACAAATAGTAAATGTAATTAAATTTTGTACAAAGACAAGATGTCATATCTAAGGATGCACAGATGACAGAATAATTTTCAAACATTCAGTGATTTAAGATTCTAACTTTTCCTCTCCCACTTAACATTTTAAATGCATCTTTAAAAGATCAGCTAGGAAAGACTACAATGAACTTTAAAGTTAAAACAATTTCTCATTGTTTTGAACTCTCCTGTTTTTCTCTAAACTCTAGGCATATGCTACTAGCTCAGAACATTGGACTGTTTCTATATTGCTCAGAGTTGAAAAATTTAAATTTATTTACAAATATTTAAATAGTGTTTTGTTATACTCTAAACATTCTATATGTTTTAGGAAATTCTCTTATTTAGTTCTCACAATGTTATAATAGAGATATAATTAATAGTGTTTCTCTTTACCGAAGAGGGACCCTGAAGTGTTTAGAAGATCAGTAACTTGGCCACAGCCATGCATTAGTGAGTGGTGGCTCCAGGCTCCCTTGCTCAGCTCCCTGATTTCTGCTCTCTCCCTTGTACACTCATCGTTTAGCGTCATCCATGTCACTCAGTTGAAGGCAGAAAAAATAAAACAAAAGACTGCAGAAAATTGTCATAATGCTATACAAGATATTATCTGTAAAAGTCAAGCACTGTGCTGTATCCAAAGCAGTTGCTAAATAAATAGTTATTCCTCATTGGTCATTAGTTTTATTGCTTCTTTTTTCTAAAATCTGCCTTCAGTTCCTCCTTTCTATTTTCTCTGCCTTTTTTTTATTCTGAAGCCATAATACCTGATTGAAGAGTCTGAGCTTCAGGGCCTTTCTTAATTACCTATTAATGCTGTAACAAACCAGCACAAACTTGGTGACACAAGTTTAATAAACACAAATCTATTTTGTGTTCAAAAATCAAGATATAACCCTAAAATCAAGGTTTTCATAGAGCTATATTCCTTTTGGAGATATTGGAAGACAATCTGTTTACATACCTTTTCCAATTTCTAGAGACCACCTGCATTCCTTGGATCATAGCCCCTTCATCTTCAACTCACATCATTCCAACTATTTCTATCATTATATCTCACTTTCCTGATTCCAGTATTACTATCTGTCTCTTTTTCCTATAAATACTTTGTGACTACATTGATTCCACCTAGATAATCCAAGATGACTTCCCTATGTCAAGGTCTTTGACTTAGTCATATGCTCCAAGTCCTTTTTAGCATGTAAAGTATCATATTTACTGGTTCAGGGGATCAGGAAGTGGATATTTCTGGAGGCCATTACTCTGTTTACCACAGGGCAGACTGCCTCAGTTTCAATCCTGGTTCTGCTGTTTATTTGCTGTTTTTTCCTAAGGCAAATTACTTAAACTTCCCAAGCCCAAATCTTCTTATGTGTGAAATGATGCTCAAAATAGGAACTTGTAGGATTGTTGTGAGGATAAGATTAGGTTGTACTGTGTATATAGAGGACCATAACAACTGTCATGGAGTAAGTACTCAATAAATATCAACTATTATCATTTGTGTTAATCTCATGTGATAGAAGCAAACACATGTTAATGAATCACAGAAATAAGTGCATAAATTTAAAATGCTCACATATTAACTTACAGTTAAAAGTTGTACAGTTGTACAGTTAGAAGTACAACCTTGGGATTAACAATATTCTTATTTAGATAAACCAAAAAAGAAGCCATGTTACAATCAGAAGTTGATTGGATGGATGTAAAATCGAAAAAGCAGAGATAAGCAAGACAAGTCCACTTGCCATAGTTTCTTTCAGTTAAATCTTTACTATTCAAAATGTGCTATCATAACCTGGCAGTTTTTTAATATGCAGAATTTCAAGTCTCATTCTAGACCTTCAAACAAGAGTCTGAATTTTTCTCTGATTTTCAAATGATTTGTATGTACATTAAAGTTTGATCACACTAACTATGATAGCGCCTCAGAGCCTAAAAGTGCTTTGCCCAGCTAGGCCCACTTGTCTCTAGTGGTGTCCTCTGTCTCTGCTTTCATAATAGGAATTCACCACAACCACTATCCATTGAAACATTCTGTCTTTACAGATGTCAGTACTTTCTGAAGGACATGCTGGTATACTCTTTCCCTTTGAAGTGACTTGGCACAATCTGTGCTGATTATTATGTGTGTGATTTAAGTTTAACTCTCAGTGCACATTCTTAAGTTCTTCCACTGTGAACTGGCAAAGAGAGGAGAAATCTTACCTTCTGAAAGCCAAGGAATAACGATTATAAACACACCTCCAGAAATCAAGCACCCACTGCATTTCTTAATAGCGCTAATAAATTCTGTTACTAGGCTAATATTTCAAAACTTAGGTCTACAAGAAAACTCAGATAATAAAATTAATTAATTACATTAATCCACCATAGCTAAAATTAAAAGACACTCCTTGGATGAAAAGCTATGACAAACCTAGACAGTGTATTGAAAAGCAAAGACATCACTTGGCCTACAAAGGTCTGTATAGCCAAAGTTATGGTTTTTCCAGTACTCACGCATGGATGTGAGAGTTGGACAGTAAAGAAGGCTGACCACCGAAGAACTGATGTTTTCAAAATGTTGCACTGGAGAAGACTCTTGAGAGTCCCTTGGACTATAAGAAGATCAAACCATCCAATCCTAAAGGAAATCAGTTCTGAATATTCATTGGAAGGACTGATGCTGAAGCTGAAGCTCCAATACTTCAGCCCCCTGATGAGAAGAGCAGACTCATTGGAAAAGACACTGATGCTGGGAAATATTGAAGACAAGAGGAGAAGGGGACAAGAGAGGATGAAATGGATGGATGGCATTACCAATTCAATGGACACGAGTTTGAGCAAACTCTGGGAGACAGTGAAGGACAGGGAAGCCTGGCGTGCTGCAGTCCATGGGTGCAAAGAGTCGGACACGACTGAGTGACTGAACAACAATACATCATAACTAAATATTACATTTTCAATGGGAAGTAAAGGAAAAGAACAGTATGGAAAACATTTTCTCATACTGAACAATATTACTGAAGTATGCTTTTGAAATGAGAGCAAATATCAAAGTATAAATTAAATTTGTCTAATGAAATGTGCCCATTGACACCAAAAGGTAAGTACGGTGCAATTTATGTTTGTCTTCAAACTAGATTGAGTCACAGGAGTCCACAGTCACAAAGTGGATTGAGTGTTTGTATCCTTAGAGATACAAAGACACTGACAATAATTTAGTGAATTACATTTGAATATTACTTCAATATATACTTACTGAACACCTGTTGTGGTATATGGCTCTGTGCTGCTCACACTTTTGTCATCTAAAAGAAACTTCCCTTCCCTAAAAGGAACTTCACCAGACAAACCTGTTGATAAGTAAGTTTATTCTTATGTTATAAGTGAGGACACTACTCTGACAGAGATTTCCTTGCCTCAGAGAAGAAAGAAGGCAAAGTTAGGATATTTATGAGATTTTGGAGTCAGTTTATGGAGGCTCTTTCAATGTGGGGGTGATGGGGGAAGGGGTGACTAGCACCAAAAAATAATTATGATGTAATAGTGTGTATTGGTGGACACTGCAAAGGAGGGTCTTGAGGTGAGGGTGTACAAAGAGAAGAGACTAGAAGACTAAATAGTTGTATAATGCTATGTATTGAAAAGTCTTGATGGCTTGATGTTCATTTAAATGATTTTTCCTGGAAGCTTCTAAATGAACAATAAAGTTACTTTCAACTTATCTTCCCGGTCAAGAGTTTCCTGGAACAGTAAACGTATGTTGGTTGATGAAGACAATGGAATAGTAAAGTGATATTGGTGAAGACAGCCTAATGGTGGAGTAGAGTTATGTTAATGTAGAGAATAAGCTGTGTGCTGTAGGTGGTTTCAGCTTTCATTTGAGTGACTCAAGTTAAATAGGATATAATCACTATTCTAAAAGAATATATAATAGAATTTGAAAGTTTTTTTGAGTACTAAAACAGATTTGTTCTGATTATAGAATGTTTAATTATTGATAAAAATAGAGAAAAATATAAACAAGAAAATGAAAATCACCAAATCCCACCAACATAACAGAGCATTTGACATTTAACATGTTTATGTATTGTGTTCATTTGCATTTAGTTTATATGTATAGTGGCAGCTCAGATGGTAAAGAATTTGCCTGCAATGCAGGAGCCCTGGGTTTGATCCCTGAGATGGAAGTTCCCCTGGAGAAGGAAATAGCAACCTACTCCAGCACTCTTGCCAGGAGAATCCCAGAACAGAGGAATCTGATGGGTGAAAGTCCATAGGATTGTAAAGAGTTGGACATGACTGAGCAGCTGATACACACATAATAAAATATATGTATTTTGTAACCAAAAGTTGAATTCCCGTCATCAATAAGCTTCATAGCCAGCTTTATTTTTCACTTAATTAAAAAGTCCATGAACTTTTCTAATGTTATTAAATGTTCTTTGAAAACTTGAATTTTTAATGTCTATGTGTGTTTGTATATATTTTAACCTAATTAAGTTAGTGTCTCATTCTGAAGCATCTTTGCTTGCTCAGGGGCAATGAAAATACTTATTTGATATAACTATTTCAAAACATTTGGGTCAGAACTTCTTAGCAGCATCTGTCAATAAGGGCAGAGAAGAATACATGTAAACTTTCATTCATTTGTTGAGCTTAGATCAAAACTGCTAAAATGTAGTCATAAAATTCCTTTAAAGCCTCATCTTTACCCTTTAAAATAATTTTATGATGTTTTCTATAATATGTCAATGTTGTTTTTTTAAATACTAAATAATTTTCTCCCAAAGCTTTGAGTAGAGTTGATTCTCTAAGGAGTTGCAAGAGCTTTTATTATTCCTACTATAGAAGCTACATTCTCAAGGGTATTTATAGCCCAGTTTGCAAATCATGATGGCCATAATACAATTCATACAGTATTAAAATAATTATTCATAAGATTGTCCTGGATTCTGATGAAAAACAAGTCAGTGAGGAATGGAACCAACTTTAAATTTATGCTTTATTACTGCATTTCTAACAGGAGATTTGGGAAGTGGGGAAAGGGAAACAACATTTGAATTAGTTGAGTCCAGTTAGATTTAGCACCATTAGCAAGAAAGGTGAATATTTGACAAGTCCAGCTGAACTGCACTGAAAGGAAGTAGGAAGACGGTCCATATCAAAAAAATTTTTTTTTTAAAATAAATAAAAGGATAAAGAGAAAGAAGCAACAAGCATTACAGCAGGAAACAGAGATCATAGTAGAAATGCACCTTTTGTTGTCACCATCACTCCGTATTAGCAAAATGCAATATTGTAGAAATCTCCTACTCTAAAAAGAAAGCACTAATTTTTAAAAGAGAAGTTTTTGTTACCTTTGGAAGCTTTAAGGTCCCAGACTGGTAAATATTTCAAGAGACCAGTGAAGAAACTTTAGAGTGGAATTTTGCAGATAGTAAATATGATGAAGGTGAGAATAGCGACACGTCCCTTTTCCTAAAAGAATTACAGACATAAAGAGGTCAGGAACAGGAGAAAATTAAGTACAAAGAGTAATACAAAACTTAGATGACTTTAAGATCCTGATGAAACTAGAGAAATGTATCAGACAGAAACAGAAGGATGAAATTGCCAAAGTCATAAATTTTATTTTTTTAACAATACTGATTGGAGCTGTTCTCACTGGAGTCAGATTCCACACTTAATTCAGGACTTGAGCAGGTAGGAATACAAGAGTTCAGGAAGAGCTCCACAGCTGATTTACTACTGGTTTGCCAAGTTTGTACCCTTAAAGTCCATCAGTTTTATACTCCCCCTCCTCCATCCTCTGCTAAACATTGTTTCACTCTATGTTTTTTATAAGTTTGACTTTTTTATGTCTCATGTAAGTGACATCTTGTGTTTGTGTGAGTGTGTGCATGTGTGTATGAGTCACTCAGTTATGTCTAACTCTGCAACCCCATGGACTTGAGCCCAACAGGCTCCTCTTTCCACGGAATTCTCCAGGTAAGAATACTGGAGGGGGTTGCCATTTCCTCATCTCATGGGGATCTCCTCAACCCAGGGATTGAACCTGGGTCTCCTGCATTACAGGCAGATTCTTAGATTACCACCTGAGCTACCTGGGAAGCAAATGACATCATACAGTACACTTGTTTTACTTGGTCTGACTTGTCTCAGCAGAATGTGCTCACGGTCCATCCATTTGTTGAAAATGGCAGAATTTCTTTCCTGCCTTTCCAGCTTCTCTGATGGCTGAGTAATACTCCACTGTGTATATATACCACATCCTTTCTTATCCGTTCATCTATTAATGGACCCTTTGGTTGTTTCTATGTCTTGGCTATTGCAAATAGTGCTGCAATGATCATGGGAGTGAGTGCATAAAAAGGTATAGCGACACATGAACAGACTCCTAACACATTATGAATGGAAATCAAAGGATATTAAAATAGGAGAAAGAGAGACAGTTTGTAGAGTTCTCAGTAATTTTGTTTTGTTTTTGATAATTATTTTTATTTTTAAAAAAAATGTTTAATTGAAGGATAATTGCTTTACAGTGTTGTGCTTGCTTCTGCCTTACAATGACGCAAAGAAAAATTTGGAACACTTCAGGAGTTTCCATGTCACCCTTGCACAGGGGCCATACTAATCTTCTCTGCATCATTCCAATTTTAGTATATATGCTGCTGAAGCAACCACATTTTATTTTTTTGACATGAGACGATTAGAATATAGGAAAGAAATCAATTGCACTGTAGTGGATTCCTCTTGAAGGAATAGAATCCTTTTGGAATAGGAACCAATGGCTACATCTCATCTCAAAGGGATCTCTCTCCCAACTGTATTTAAATTCAGTAATAAGCGCTTGAAAACTGTATGGATTAACCAGAATCTTGAACAAACAGAAACTACCTTTCAACCTTCAGATGTTATTCCTACTTTCTTTACTTTTTCCTCTAGGCTAAAACTTTGCATAATCAAAGAAAACTATTGCCTCTTCTGCTGTGGGCTTAAATTAGGAAGCCAAGAGCAGATAATATATTGATTCCTAGGGAGTGGTTTATCTTATCTAAGATAATTCAATTATCATTAAACTGTAGGTCCTTAAAGAGATAATTGAACATTGGTCAAAAAAAAAAAAAAAAAGACAAAAAAGAGAGAGAGGAGAAATAGGAAGTTAGGGAAAGGTACTCCTATACACAATTCAAATATTTCCAAGAAAGTTAGTATAATTTTTTTGCCTCTCATTAAAATAAGTAGCTTTCCTCAGATGTATTATACTGTAGTCTAAGTAAAAAACAGATTTTCAAAAATAGTTTTAAGAAGAGAAATAGTAAAATAAAACTCAATGTAAATAATTTAAAGCAGCTTATTTATTATGTGATAATAATGATAACACCTCACCATATAGTAGAGAAATTAATAAATATAAATACTCAAGGGCACAACAAATATAAAAAGAAGTATGATGATTATTTATTCTGTGGAAAGAGAGATTTACAAAGAACAGGTATAATGCCAGAAATACAGAATAAGTTATTGCTTCTTGAGCATTGTCAGCTACACACTGGCCCTTGCCGTGGGTGCTCGCGATCTACCTCTTCAAGGATTAAATCATGTCCTGCTGCAGCTGCTATCTCCATCACCCCCTGAAGGAGTTCAGGGTGAAGAGCAGAAATGATGCACTTTGTGGTCCTAGAAAATTGATAGGGCAGGTTTTAGATAGTTAGATATTCTTAGGAACTGATTTTATGATTCTTGTCTCTCCTCATATCTAGAAAAACACCAAAATCCTTCATGGTGACCACTGTTTCTTGTGATTAGCAGAATCTTCAAGAAACTAGCACAACTTAATACAGAGTTGCTTAATAAATTTTGGTACTTCAATGCTTTGTCACTTTATGCAGTTTTCATTGTGCTGACATGGAGAGATTTCCAAAATGTAGTGTTATCTAAAAAAGCCAGAAGTAGAAAAATATCTGTACCGATTTATATGTATAAACTATTTAGTATACACCCATGAAGATGTATTGAACTGTCAAATGTCTAGAGAAGTGATCTTAACAATGCTGACTGTGGCTAGTTCTAGGGAGAGTAGTAGGGTCTTTTTTTTCTTCTTTTTTTGTGCTCAGTCATGTCTGACTCTTTGTGACCTCCTGGACTGTAGCCCGCCAGGCTCCTCTGTCCATGGGACTTTCTGGGCAAGAAGGCTAGAATGGGTTGCCATTTCCTACTCCAGGGGATCTTCCTGACCCAGGGATTTAACCTTTGTCTCTTGCATCTCCTGCATTGATAGGTGGATTCTCTACCACTGAGCCACTTGGGGACAGTATCAGGGTAGGGGTGTTTGAATATGGATGCCTTAACTTTTATCCTGAGGGCTTCCCAAATGGCTGAGTGGGTAAAGAATATGCCTCCAATGTAGGAGACATAGGAGAAATGAGTTAAATCCCTAAGTAAAGAAGATCTCCTGGAGAAGGGCATGGCAACCCACTTCAGTATTCCTGCCTGGATTATCCCATGGACAGAGGAGCCTGATGGTCTACAGTCCATAGGGTCACAAAGAGTCAGACACAGCTGAGTGACAATGCATGCATGCATTTTTACTTTATACATGTCTGCATTGGTTGATTTTTTCCAATGACCATATATTATTTTCATAATAAAATAAAACTTGAACTTGTTTAGAAATTAAGCTCAGTGTAAGTGCTAAGTATAACAGAAAGCACACTTTCTAATAATGATGTTGAATTTAAAAAGGGCAGAGGAGTTTCTGAATGTCTTCAAATGGTCAAAACAATGTCTCAAATTTCAGGAAAAAAAAGCTTTCTAATTTGAGCAAAGAAAATTGATATAATTTTCCAAACAATTCTGGCAAAGGGAAAGGTTAATCTGAATTATCTAGATGATAAATCTATTTTTCCACTTCCTGGGACAGTGAGCAGTAGGATATGTTGAAGTATAAATGTTTTTTTTAACATAGTCATAAAGGTTCTGCATCTTATATTCCATCCTTAATAGCAACTCTTTCTGCCTCAGTAATGAGTTATCTCCAGGTCATGCAATCACAGGGCCTTTGGAATACCATTTCTGGTGTTATCACATCTCTCAAGAAGCTTTCTTTCTGTAAAGTCAAAATAGACAAAATGCAATCAATCTATTAATTAGTCAATGTTACCAAATGGAAACTATAATAAAGGAGCCAAATAAGAATTACAATTCCAGGAATCTTTTTGGATAAAGCAGATGGCTTTCTTCATTATGAAAAAAGGCGTGTAACAGTTAATCTTATTTCTCTAATGGAAGTTAGGTATTATCTACTTGGCATGTCTGTTTTCTTTAACTTTAAACAGTTACCAAAAATGTAACAACATATTAACATTTTTTTCTTGATGCATTATGAGTTTCAGTAATTTGATGCAACTAATTGTAAATTTAAAATATTCAGATTTATAAATGTATTTTAAATATGGGGACAGTTCTTTTGTTGTAAATACAAAGCCACCTTTTAAACACTTTTCACAAAGCGTACTTGTCAAAACAATTTATCTAGTCACAAATTCAACAGAAGTTTATCAAGTGAAATCTATTGGTTAATCTGGTTCAGATAAAAGGGAAACCAATGGAAAACCAGGAAATCATACCTCTAAAGTGATGTGGAAGACACCCTGAAGATTCAGACATTGTTATCATGGAACTTCCCATGCTCTCAGCCCAAATCTATTATAACCTTCTAGTTATTTTTGTATTTTGATGAACTTGTAACTACTGGTAAAAAGGAGACTAGATTAGCATTTATGTCTCTAGAGCAGCTACTACTAATTTCAGAATGAGAGGTCAACGTGCTAATGTATTAATCTGATAACTGTGTGAATGTGAAGAAGACCCTCCATGTCACATTTTAATAACATCTAACAATTAGGGCACACTTATTACATTTCTGAAGCTTTTTAAGTATCTCATTTCATGTTTCTTATAGAAAATCATTTTCACTAATATTTTTACTTGGCGCATCTAAGTGAAAAGACTTGGAGGGGACCACTCACTGCAAAACCCAGTGTTATTCAGCTTTAAATCAGTTCAGAATATCTCCACCCAGGAGCAAGGCAAAGCCAGGCAGAACATTAAGATCTGCTCCTCAGATCATGGAATTTACAGCTTAGGATAGTAGACCCACAAATCTGAGCTGTTGACTCTGTGCCTCTCCCAAAATATACTATGGAAAGATCTCCCCTTCTTTCATCTCGACCTCTATCATTTACCTCTAGATCTCTATTGATCAATACTAATGTAAATTCCTTTCTCATTTAAGATTTTGAAAAATAAGACTAACAATATTAACATAATTTGTTCTGTGTAATTCCAAGTTATATTGGATTCAATATGAACTTCCACACCATAATCTACCAAGTATTAGTATCATCATATCATCAATGAACACACACCATCTTTAAAATAAACAAGTGAACAGGAGCACCTTAACCCTGCATGATGCTGGCAAAAAATAAACCAATGCTGCATGTTCTTCTCTATCAGTTATATTAATATATCTACGGTATATTTTAGAAATCACTGCCTGTTTTGAGATTTTATTTTAAAATTATTCAAGGTTTATGGCACTTTTGACAATCTCAAACCTTTTCTAAACACATGATGTTTTAGAAGGTTATTTATGGAGGCAGTTCATGCTCACAACTTGGGACTTCACTATAAATTCAGTAAATATTACTTACGGATATACTGTCAAATGAGCAGTATGATTAATGGGAGAAGCCTGGGGATAGCCTATTCTACTTATAATGAAGATGAGAAATTTATACTTTCTAAGTTATGGCATAAAGGCACATCAAATCCAAATAAGTGCATTGGAGTATTTAAGAACCATATTCAAATGGTCTTCTTTTTAGATTTCGTTAAATAAAAATTTCATGACAGTAGAAAGAGCTGGATGAATTCAAAGATAAAGACCATTATTTGCCCTCCTCTGACAGTGTCTCACCAAGCTATTTAGAAAGCCTGGTGAGTGTGTTATCCAAACACTTTGTAGTCCCAGCTCAGCGGGCATCCACCCCCTCTGTGCCAGGTTGCCCTGCCTCTCCTGTGGTTATACTGTTTTTCGACTGTCATTTTTATTGAAAAATAAAAGCTAAATTGGAGTTTCAGAATACCTTCCATTTAACTCCTTTAATAAAATGGGAAAGATAAAAGCAACCTAGTCACAAGAGAAGTGTTTTTGAAAGCTATGCCTTGGATATCAGAGATGCAGAAATAAAAGGCTGCTTCAAAAATAGAGCCCACTGGCTTAGCTCTGGCCCTCTGCAGCTCTTCTCCTGTACTAAACCTGCTTTTAGCTTTAATTTTTTATTCAAAAGTTAAATGGGAGACATGAAATAGTTTGGATCAAATACCACAACAAATGAAAAATGTGCAGCAGATGATTCTTTTAAATGCATTATTCTTATGTCCTGGGCCAGACGACTTTGTCAGACACTTCTGTTTACATCTGTTGGAAAAGGGAATAATTCTTATATATATTTACTCATAGAAATCTTCTTTTCACTAATCCTATTGAAAGATTAGCATTTCTAAATGTTTGCCCCACTTAATATACTCATCAACATAATAAAAATTCTGAGACATACTACGCTAAAACAAGAGTGTATTTAATTTTGTATTTGCTTAACTTATTTGCCCATGGAATCTTTTAAAACTTTACATTTATTAATGTCCCAGGGTGCTGGTTTGGAGGTATTGTGCTGATCCTGTTATACCACTAAAATAGTTTTAAAATCTTTTCAAGAGAAAGCATCCACTTAGCTGTGTAATTATAGCTCTACGAAGAGTATTTATGTTGATCATTGAATTAATACCTAACAGATCAATAACTCTTTGGCTAATAGTAGTATCTAAATGCAAATTGGCTGAAAGATATTAGTATTCAAGACAGCATAACTCAAAGATATCTAAATTTGGTGTTAAATATGTTCCAACATTGACAAATATAACTCGGAACATGGAAGAGGATGTAGTAGAATTTGGCAAAGGAAACATTTATACAGTTCTTTAATTTTGAACAAAAATTTGATTTTTTTATTAAGTTGATAATCTAGATCTATACTGTTTAATAACCTCAGTGTTCTGCTCTATTGTTTCTGTAATATTGAGCTAATAATTTAATGATGGTGACTCAAAAATATTCTGAGTTGTATTTTATTGTCTTAATAAAAGAAAGATGCAATTTGAGATTGTAATATTCTCTCTGGCTCTTCTACATCTTCAAATATATGTGTATATATTAATATATAAATTAAACATATATATATATATATATATATATATATACTTAAAGGACCCCCATTTCAGACAATTGATAGTATTCTAACCAATTAAAGACAAATGGGGAAATGGAAGATATAATTATATTGAATATGTCTCTCAGGATAAGAGACAGGACTGATGAAAGATGGTTTGTGAAGGAACAGCTACTTTGCCATGGCTGCTCGATGCTGAGGAGTGTGCTAAAAGCACTCTAGTGGCCTTCAATTAGAGCTGTCTCATTATTGTGAGCATATTATTTTAAATTTGCTTTTTATATTTAATTAAATAACACCTACCCTACAAAGTACCTCTTATTGTCCATGCCAGCATTTTGTATGACTACCTTCAAAATAAGTTTCATAGAATAGGCAAAGAATAAACAGAAAGCAATTACTTTTGCTTGATGGACAAAAAAATGAAAGAATAAGAAATTCAGCAGCCTGTCTTTTGATCCTATGAAACGATTTCATTAAAAAAGCATCATTATGCTTAATAATTACATAATTTTCCCTAGGATCCAATGAAAAGCAAAGAAGAATGTTTCAGCAATGCTCATATGTAAATAGCTTTACCATTGTCTTATGGTTTTCAATAAGGCATAACTGATATAACTCAAACTGTGATCTTTACCAAATCATGTTGCCCATTGTGGTATTCACTTACTTTCTTCTTTTAATTTTCTTTGGCACACACCCTGGTCAGAGATAAAGGGATAACTTTGAAGGCATTGAATGCCATATTGTTTTTCAAGTATTCAAAGAAAAGTTTCCTTTGTGCCATTACATTGCTCTTGAATATGTGAAGTAGAAAAGTATGTCATCATAGAAACTCTAATTTAGTCACTTAATTTGACACCAATTTTCAAATGTGAGACAATGTCTTTATTTTTATTTTTTAAATACATTTTAGTCTAGAGATCATAGCACATACTTTCTTCAAGATTTGTTAAAATAAAATTAATTCATTATGTAGTACAAAACTTTATTGTTTAATTTGTCTTCATTTGGTTAAGATGGTATATTTCTAGAATCACTGACTTTTTTTACTATCCGTAAACTAAAGGAGCCTAAATACAATGGTTGTTTTTCTGCCTAAACAAGTTTGTACTGCGTGTGCAAATGCATTTTACTAATTGAATAGACAAGTACATATGTGGTGAAAATGTGTGTTGATGTTGCTGTTAGTTGCTCAGCCATGTCTGACTCTTTTGTGACCCCTTGGACTATAGCCCACCAGGCTTCTCTGTCCATGGGATTTCCTAGGCAAGAATACTGGAGTGAGTTGCCATTTCTTTCTCCAGAAGATCTTCCCTACCCAAGAACTGAATCCGAGTCTCCTACTTGATAGGCAGATTCTTTTCCACTGAGCCATCAGGGAAAGTGTGTATACAATGTTGTACTTTGAAAACATTTTACCTCTGAAAAGGCAAGAGAAAAACATGTGTGAGTTAATTTTAAGTTGATGATGCAGTTAGTAATATTTGTCTTCTATCACTAGATATATTTGATGAGACGCACCCTTCAGCAGGGAACACAATTATACATTATAGTAAGATAGTATTTAATTTTGGCACACGTCCATATTAAATGACACTAGGCATGATTGGTGACTTGCTTTGGGTTTATTTTGCTTTTGTTTTTCTAGGTTCTTGAGATAGTTTAGATTATAAGCTTTTCTAATATATGAATTTAGTGATATAAATGTCACTCTCAGTACTGCTGTAGCTGTGCCAAACAAATGTTGGCATATTGTATTTTCATTCAGTTCAGTGTATTTTTAAAAATTTTGTTCCCTTTTTGATGCAGTGTATTGGTTAGTTTCTCAGTGATTGGATATTTTCCTATTATACTTTTACCATTGATTTCTAGTTTGGTTCATTTGTAGCCAGAGAACACATTATCAGTCAGTTCAGTTCAGTCTCTCAGTCAGGTCCGACTCTTTGAGACCCCATGGACTGTAGCACACCAGGCTACCCTGTCCATCACCAACTCCCGGAGCTTGTTCAAACTCAGGTCTATTGAGTCGGTGATGTCACCCAACCATGTCATCCTCTGTCATCCCCTTTTCCTCCTGCCTTCAATCTTTCCCAGTGTCAGGGTCTTTTCCAATGTCAGTTCTTTGCATCATGTGGCCAAAGTATTGGGGCTTCAGCTTCAGCATCAGTCCTTCCAATGAATATTCAGGATTGAATTCCTTTAAGATTGACTTGTTTAGTCTCCTTGCAGTCCAAGGGACTCTCAAGAGTCTTTTCCAACACCATAGCTCAAAAGCATCAATTCATGTAAATCCATGGCTGATTCATGTCAATGTATGACAAAAACCACTACAATATTGTAAAGTAATTAGCCTCCAACTAATAAAAATAAATGAAAAAAAAATTAAAAGTATAGAAAGAAAAAAAAAAGCATCAGTTCTTCAGTGCTCAGCTTTCTTTATGGTCCAACTCACACATCCATACATGACTACTGGAAAAACCATATATTTGACTATATGGACCTTTGTTGGCAAAGTAATGTCTCTGCTTTTTAATATGCTGACTAGGTTTGTCATAGCTTTTTTTCCAAGGAGCAAGTGTCTTTTAACTTCATGATGGCAGTCACCATCTGCAGTGAATCTGTAGCCCGAGAAAATAATATCCGTCATTGTTTCCATTCTTTCCCTATCTATTTGCAATGAAGTGATGGGACCGATTACCTTGATCTTAGTTTTTTGAATGCTGAGTTTTTAACACATTCTATATGAAATCAATTATTAAACCTCAAATTAAATTTCTGATGCTTGTTCTGTGGCCAGTGTATGGATTATTTTGGTATATGCTCCATGGGCACCACTGAGTTTTTCTCTTGCTGATTTTCTATCTAGTTCTTCTATCAACTGTTGAGAGAAGGTCTCTGAAATCTTTACCTATAGTTGTGAATTTGTCTACATCTCTTTTTAGTTCTATTAGTTTTTACTTCATATATTTTGCAGCTCTGTTCCTGGTGCATACACATTTTTGATTACTATTCTTCATAGCTGATCTCTAGTAATTTTAATTTAGTCAATTCTGGGTTTTTCTATTAATATTTATATGATATAACTTTTGCCATCCTTCCAGTTTAACCTGTTTCCATTGTTATATTTAAATTAGTTTCTTGTAGACTTTATATAGTTGCATCATGTTTTAAAATGAATTCTGCCAGTCTCTGTTTTTCTTAATTGATGCATTTAGATCATTTGTTTGATTTAATTATTATTAATATATTAATGCTTAAGTCTATAATTTTTGTATTTTTTATTATTTTTCTATATTTTACTTTCTCTCCTTTTTTTAAATGTTCTTTTTATGGGATATTTCAACTTTTCTTTAGAATTTCAATTTGATTTATGTATGGGATTTTTGAGTGTATCTTTTTGTGTTTTTTTTCAATGGTTTCTCAAAATATTATATATACATAACACAGTTTACTGGTGATATCATTTTACCAGTTCATGTGAAGTGTGGAATCCTTACTTCACTTTACATCTCTTTATCCTCCTTCATTTATAATATAATTGTCAAATATTTCCTCTACATATATTTATGGCCATGTCAAGTGGTATTATAACTTTTGTTCCACCCATCAAGCATTATTTGGAAAACTAACGTGGAGAGAGAAAGTTTATTATATAATTCCATATTTTTGCCTACTCTATTCCTTCTTCCATTATGATGTTCCCAAATTTCTTTCTTTATCATTCTTTCCTGTTTATAGAACTTCCTTCAGTCCTTCTTTTGGTGTAGGTCTGCTGGCAAAAATTCTTTTAGCTTTCCTTTGTCTGGATAGTCCCTGCATTTCTGAAGTATACTGTCACTGGACTTAAGATAACTAGCTGACAGTTTTCTTACAACACTCGAAAAATATTGTGCCACTTCCTTTAAACTTTCATAGTTTCTAACAAGAAAACTGCTGTCAAACTGTTCTGCTTCTTTAGATAAGGTATCATTTCTCCCTTGATGTTTTCAAATGTTGTCTTTGGATTTAGTTTTCAGAAGTTTGAATATAGTGTGTCTTATTTTGGATTTGGGGGATTTATCCCATTTAGCTCAACTTCTTGAATCTGTAAATGTATTAATATGTCTTTTGCCAAATTTGGGAACTTATTTCAGCCATTATTTTCCAATTACTTTTTCATTTCCCCACTTCCCCCTCTTCTATCTGGACTCTAACGACACAAATGTTAACTCTATCATCAATGTCTCAGAGGTCTCTGAAACTGTGTTCATTTTTTAAGTGTATTTTCTTTGTTTCTCACATTGGATAATTCTATTGTTCTTTGACTTCTCAGATTCTTCCTCTGTCCCCTTCTGCTTTTGAGCACATTTGTTTGAGTGTTTATTTCAATTATTGTGTTTATCAGTTTTAAAATATCCATTTGTAGACATTTCCTATTTTTCAGATTAGTTTTAAACACCTTTGTAATTGTCTACTGAAGGAATTTTATGATGACTGCTTTTAACTCTTTATATAATTCTAACATCTCTGTCATTTTGGTGTTGGCATCTATTGAGTGCCTTTTTTTCTTTTTCCCAGTTAGCTTGAGATCTTCTTAGTTCTTGTCTGACAGTTTCATATTGAAGCCTGAGCACTTAGGCATTATGTAATGGGATTCTGGATCTTATTTAAATCAGTTTTGGATGGCTTCCTTTGACGCTTCTCTAACAAGGGAAGAAGAAGACAAAAGCTCCCTCCTGCCAGGTGGCAGTAAATGTAGTACAGCTTTCCCCAGGGCCTCCTTTGAGACTCAAGGAAATGGGTCATTATTGTAGAGTAGGGGTGGGAGTTCATGTCCCTCACTGGGCCTCCACTGGCCCCTCTTTGAATGGAAGAAGTAGGAGCACCTTGTTGGTATTCCTCACTTGGCCTTCATTAACATCATTCCAGCAGCCCTGCAGAAATGGTGATGTGGCTTCATTAACACTAAACAATGCAACATTTCTGGCATTACACTAGTCCTCCTCTGCTATTACTCCACTGTGGAGAGAGAAGTACCTTGTTACTGATGTGTAACCTTGGAATTCCAGGATCCCCTCAGTGCAGTATTTACACCAAAGTGTTAGAGGGCTCATTACCAACTGTCAGGGATGATCCACAGCCCGATACCTGATCTTGTCTCACATCACACTAGCAGATGGATTGAGGCATCTCATTTTCTTCTGGTAAGTGTGGAAGTCTGGGATCGTCAATCAGCCTTTGCTGCCATGACTGGGGGTGGGTCATTTGTTCTGTGGTCTTTTGGTTGGCATATAGTGGTTACTGCCTAAACATTTTTTTTGTTTTACTGGATTGTGTGCTCAGTCGCTTAGTCATGTCCAGCTCTTTGTGATCCCATGAACTGTAGCTGCCAGGCTCCTCTGTCTGTGGGCTTTTTCAGGCAAGCATACTGGAATGGGTTACCATTTCCTCCTCCAGGGGCTCTTCCTGACCCAAGGATCAAACCAACATCTCCTGTAATTGGCAGGCAGATTCTTTACCACTGAGTTACTTGGGAAGACCCTTACTGGGCTACCATTTTGCTAAGATTTGGCAGTGAGAATAGCCTTTCAATGGACCCTTTATGGTTTGTATTTGCTGGTATTTCCAGGTCACCACCTTCTTTAGCTCCAAGTTTGGTTATATGAAACAAAAAGAATATCTGGTAAACTCACCACTGTGTCATTGTTTGGGTCCCAATGTCACTAGCTGGTCTGCCTTCATCTTTCCACCTTCCAGTCTTTCTATGTTTCTTTTTTAAATATGTAATATCTAGAGCTTTGAATTGTACTTAATAGAAAGAAGAGGGAAAAAAGTATATCTATTCCATAATTCCAGAACTAGCTACCACTTGATTTATTTTTCTGGAGCTGTGAATATATATTATGTTTCTTTTTCTGAGAAAATTTAACTCATTATTGCAAAAGGACATTACTCATTATTCCATTCTGGCTTTAACATAACATATTATTTGAGGAAAAAATATTCTGATTTCTAAAAAAAGTTTGGAAATACTTAAATCCAACTTTTTTCAACTGGATTTTTACAAAGTATTAAGCTCTACTGGGTATTACTTGAGTGATTATTTTCTCAGCTATCTCCGGAATGAGAAATAGCTAGTAACACTTTAAAATAGATGGGCTTTCCTGGTGTCTCAGAGGGGAAGTATCTGCTTGCAATACAGGAGACCCAGGTTTGATTCCTGGGTCAGGAAGATCCCCTGGAGAAAGGAAGGGCTACCCATTCCAATATCTTTCCCTGGAGAATTCCATGGACAGAGGAGCCTGGCAGGTTACAGTCCATGAGGTTGCAAAAAGTCAAACATGACTGAGTGACTAACATTTTCACTTTCTAAAATAGATACATAGAAATTCATTCATTACACACAATAAAAATCCTAGCATATTGGGCCTTAATTCCATTTTAAAACCAAAGTGAAAAGTGCTGTGACTATAACACATTGTCAAGAGTTTTGCCAGGATATATTACAGAGAACTAAAAGCTTAAAACAGTAGCTGCTGCTGTTTCAAATATGAAAATATAATTATGCCAATCAACTTGAAAAATAAATTTATTTATATTCTGAGGAAGCAGAAGCAGCTTTTGAGCATCTAATAAGATGATGCTCTTACTAATTACAAAGGGAAACCAGCTGTATTAACAATGCTAAGTATTTACTTAAAACTTAAATAAATACCAAGATTGAGTATATTATCAAGTTTGTGAATGTCTTCCTAACTTCACGAAAAAAGTATTGACCAGTGCATGTAGAATGTATTAAAAGAATAAAAATATATTATCTGACAAAGCTTGAAAGCCTTAATAATCAAACTTAAAGAGTACTCATTTTTCTCCCTGTTCACAGATGAGAAAGATACAACTTTTCATCTTTCATCTAGATTTCATTTTTTTATTTTATTTTTATTTTTTTCATTTATTTTTATTAGTTGGAGGCTAACTACTTGACAATATTATAGTGGTTTTTGCCATACATTGACATGAATCAGCCATGGATTTACATGTGTTCTCCATCCCGATCCCCCCTCCCGCCTCCCTCCCCATCCCATCCCTCTGGGTCTTCCCAGTGCACCAACCCTGAGCACTTGTCTCATGCATCCAACCTGGGCTGGTGATCTGTTTCACCCTTGATAGTATACTTGTTTCTATGCTATTCTTTCAGAACATCCCACCCTCGCCTTCTCCCACAGAGACCTAAAGTCTGTTCTGTACATCTGTGTCTCTTTTTCTGTTTTGCATATAGGGTTAGCGTTACCATCTTTTTAAATTCCATATATATGCGTTAGTATACTGTATTGGTGTTTATCTTTCTGGCTTACTTCACTCTGTATAATGGGCTCAAGTTTCATCCATCTCATTAGAACTGATTCAAATGAATTCTTTTTAATTTTTAATTTTCATCTAGATTTTAATTAACCCATAAGAGCCACTCTATAACTATGCCACTCAAGTTCATCCTCACTGGAAACAAGATGATGGTATGAGAGTTAGTTCCATATCTACTGTAACTCAGAAGACAGGAAATGTACCCCCTTCAGTATTCTCCTGGGAAGTCTAATGACACAATGAAGGTAACTAGAAGGACATGTGGATCATAGTGAAATGGATCACTCAGAATAGACTTACCCAGGCTGAAACCCTAGCTTTTCTTCAGTTCTTATTATCAAAAAACATATGGATGAACATAGAGATGGAAAGAAGCAAACATATTAAGTGCAGTAAAAATGTCTGCTTCAATGAACTTGTCAACATTGCCTGAATGATGAAGTACAGATACAGATATTTACCCAGAGGGTTCCCTAGCTCCATTAAATGTTCTGAGGACTGGCCAGACTCTGGATTTCTATATTGACAGCAATATATTAAGAACATTTTCTACAAATCAACAGTAGCATAGATTCTCAGTTAGTTAAGGGATACAAAAATGAAAACATCATAGTAACAGAATATTTGACATATCAAATAAGCTTAATTTCATTGTCAAAGAGCTATATTCTGTTGGAAGGCAAAAATGATTTTATTTGTTTGTTTGTTTCAGAAATGATCTTTTTTTTTTTTTTTTTAATCTTCAAGAACCAGTTAAGACAAAGGCTATGCATGTGAGTGTGTGTGAGTCACTTAGTAGGTTCGACTCTTTGCAGCCCCATGCGCTACAGCCCACCAGGCTCCTCTGTCCATAGAATTCTCCAGGCAAGAATACTAGAATGGATTTGCCTTTCCTTTCTCCAGGGAATCTTCCTTACCCAAAGTTCTAAACTGGTCCCCTGCATTACAGGCAGATTCTTTACCATCTGAGCCACTAGGGAAGCACAAGGAAAGGCAATAGGAAGTCATAAAAAAGACGTCATTGTTTTCATTGTAACCAGATTGATATAGAAGTACATAAGAATTCTTTTCACTGAAATAAAATATGACAATGTTTATGTATAAAATCTGGATTATCACAGACCGGTTGACACTGAATATTCTTCCTTATGTCTTGGACACATCTCAAAGACATGCATTTAAATACTAAAACAAAAACAAAATCTGATTCTTTGAGAGTCCTGATAACAGAAGAGACTTGGTGATTTTATGTCTACTAGAACACCGCAGAAAACAGAAACCCAATAAGTAATTTACTTGCAATATATTAATAAATGAGTGTGGGATAGATAGTTTAGAATCCAAAGCATACTACTTCTCTTTCCTTGGATCCTCTTAGTGTCTCCATACAATATCATGTCTCTTCATGATAATATTGAATGGAGTGTGCTGTGCAAAATGCAGAGGTTTCAGTTGTGATAAAGCTGTGAACCAGAAGCTGTTCCTCTTCTACCAGTTTATTGAGGCCTTAAACTGCATCAAAACTGTGGTTTTTTTCCAGTGGTCATGTATGGATGTGAGAGTTGGACTATAAAGAAAGCTGAGTGCTGAAGAATTGATGCTTTTGAACTGTGGTGTTGGAGAAGACTCTTGAGAGTCCCTTGGACTGTAAAGAGATCCAACGAGTCCATCCTAAAGGAGATCAGTCCTGAATGTTCATTGGAAGGACTGATGCTGAAGCTGAAACTCCAATACTTTGGCCACCTGATGCAAAGAACTGACTCATTTGAAAAGACCCTGATGTTGGAAAAGATTGAAGGTGGGAGGAGAAGGGAATGACAGAGGATGAGATGGTTGGACAGCATTACCGACTCGATGAACATAAGTTTGAGTGAACTCCAGGAGTTGGTGATGGACAGGGAGGCCTGGCGTGCTACAATCCATGGGGTCACAAAGAATCAGACACGACTGCGTGACTGAACTAAACTGCATCAGAACTCAGATCCGAGCCTATGTCAACTGTCCAGTTTCATAAAGATCTCTAGAAACACTCTTTCAATCAACACTCTGGGTTGGCAGAGAGTTTTGAACACTTTGAAATAGAATTTATATTACTTACTTCAGTTCTGTTCTAATCTGTTAAGTAACTATATTTAAAATTAATTTTCTATTGTTTGGATTTTATGATTTAACAGTATAGGTAAAATTACAGAAAAAATAGAGATTCATGTTATTTGTAGAGATATTGGTCTTCACTAATCTCTTTTACCCCCAAGTGGTAGTAAAAAAGTTAAAACAGACTTAGTTCTCCACTTCAATTACTGATGAAATACTTCAATTGTTTGGGAGTTATCTCTTTGAGAGACACCTCTATTTGTGTCATGACAAGATTATAGTCATCTGTAATTCTGCTTGGAATTTAAGTAAAGGTTGACAGCAAACCTATAAAATATATCAAGCAATAGTACAATTATACACAATCAACACATATATTGACACAGTCAATGGTATGAAATAAATTTTAATATCTGTATGAAATTGAGTTGGACCCCTCCAAAAGATGGTAGGGAGAGAAACTATAGGAAATAAATTCTTGACATAATTTTTTACACAATTATTATTCTATTGTTTAGAGAAAAAGTAAAACAAAACAAAACAAAATCCACAAGCCTAATGATGCAGCTGTTATGTCTAATGAATCATTGACATTTATAGAGATATTTATCTTGCTAGTTAAACTGGTCTAAGAATTAAACACATATTAAAAACATATAAACTATAATCTATGATAGACCACACTGGGCAAACAAAAATCCATCACAAACTTATGAAGATCCTACATTCAGAGTGAGAAATTTTCCTTTTTGGAATCTACTAAAGGAAAATAGAGTTAGAAAATAAAATTAAGTAATTGTGTGGTGTTTAGGCTATGGGGAAGAAATAAATAAAAAGCTAATTGGACAGAAGAGCAGCAAGAAATCAAGGAAACCAGATTTCCTCCTTGCTTGGGGTGTTTTGCTTCAATAAATTAGAAAGGTGTAAATTACACTCCAAACTGAAATTCAATCTACCCCATAAACAGAAAACTGCAAGTATGTATCTACCTTTGCATTTTTATTCATAACACTTTTAGGTATATGACAAAGGGCCTACCATCTGATGTCAGAACTCTCAAAAAAATCACTTCTATAGCACATACCTTTCAAAATGAGTGTGACAGAAGTGAAATATTGACCGTATCTGTTTTAAAATTGCTGTTTAAAAGTAGATTTTTAAAAAGTGAGTCTGTCCAAAGACTTGAAAAAATTAAGAGCGCAGCTAGAGTTGATTATATAGACTAATTGCTAAAGAGTAGGTAACTAGTAGATTAGACAGAAGTGCAAAGAACTGAGAAATACTGGAACATAGTTATATCAGTAGTGATATTATTCTCCAAGACAAAATTCCTCTAGATTTTTATTATAATTCCAAAATTTCCCCCCAAATCTGATACTGTCCCCACGCTTAAAACCAAAAGCTTGGTCTAAGTGACTGAGATCAGTTTTAGCTTAAATATTCTCTGATTAAACATGTATATGAAGTGAAGCTTAAAAAAGAAACAGTAGTACTGACTTAAAGTCTATGGTGAATTTGGAGGATGAGCTTGTTTATCTTCATTTAAGAAGTTATCAAATGTCATTTTAATTCTAAGTTTATCTCTTGATGAGTTGTGGTAAAAAAACAAAAACATCTCATGAAAATATGCTTGAAAGATGGTGGAAGAGTAGGACGGGGAGACCACTTTCTCTCCTACAAATTCATCAAAAGAATAACTGAACGCAGAGCAAACTTCGCAAAACAACTTCTGATCGCTAGTTGAGGTCATCAGGCGCCCAGAAAAGCAGCCCATTGTCTTCGAAAGGAGGTAGGACAAAATATAAAAGATAAAAAGTGAGACAAAAGAGCTAAGGACGGAGATCCGTCCCGGGAGCTCTTAGGCGGCATTGCTTGGGGTAGGGTCCGGGCCTGAGTGCCCTGAGGACAATCGGAGGGAGCTTCTGTGAGTTGCCAACTTGAACTGTGGGAGACCAAAAGAGAGAGAGTAAATTAACCGGCCCAAACACACTGCCGGCCATTCGCAGAACAAAGAGACCGAGAAAATCCAGAGAAGAGCTCGCAGGCTGCGGACCGGCCCAGCCCCGCCAGAGGCAGGAGGCAGTGGGGAGGGGAAGGTCGCGGCGAGACACAGGGCGCAGGCACCCGACCGGCGCGGGCGGGGACTGGGGCTGGGGACGCGGAGGGCAGAAGGCGCGCGCACCCGACTGGCGCCAGCGGAAACTGAGACTGGGTCCGCGGAAGGGCGTGGGCGCGCCACACCTGGGGAGAGTGCGCCCACCAAGCCCCTGGCTGCCTGGACCGCTCTGACGGGGAAGGCACAGAGAGCAGGCGCAGCTTTTCGTTCCGTGCTTTCGTGGAACACCCAAGGGCTGGAACCTCTCACAGCGAGGGGCGCGCTCCATATAGAACAGCCGGGAGCCTGAGCAGCGCAGACGGAGAGAGCAGCGTCAGCGCCTCCCGGGAGCGCCAGCCCCGCCCCGCGGCGCAAGCCCCTCCCCGCAGCGCCAGCCCCTCCCCGCGGAGCGACGGAACTAGCTACCTGAATAAGAGTCCACCTCCGCCCGCCTGTGTCAGGGCGGAAATGAGGATCTGAAGAGACCGGCAAACAGAAGCCAAATAAACAAAGGGAACCGCTCCAGAAGGGACTGGTGCAACAGATTAAAATCCCTCTAGAAAACACGGACTACACCGGAAGGGGCCTGTAGATATCGAGAAGCGTAAGCTGGAACGAGGAGCTATCTGAAACTGAGCCGAACCCACACTGACCGCAACAGCTCCAGAGAAACTCCTAGATATAATTTTACTTTTTTCTTTTTTTTTATTTTTTCTCTTTTATTTTCCTTTAAAATCCCCTATTACTCCCCCATTACTCCTTAACTTTCATTTCCATAGATTTTTACGATTTTTTTAATTAGGGGAAAAAAAATTTTTTTTCTTTTTTTTTTTCTTTTTCTTTCTTTCTTTTTCTTTTTTCTTCTTTTTTTTCTTTCCTTTTTCTCTTCTATTTTCTATTTTTCTTTTTCTCTTATTTCTTTTAAAGTCCTCTAGTACTCCTCTACTACTCCTTAATTTTCATTTTCAATACACTATAACCTTACAAAAAAAAAAAAAAAGAAGAGAAGCCCTATTTTTAAACCGAAGATTATTCTCTCCCAATCTTGACTCTCTGCTTTCTACCTCAGAACACCTCTATTTCCTCCTTTCCCCTTCTCTTCCCAATCCAATTCTGTGAATCTTTGTAGGTGACTGGGCTACGGAGAACACTCTGGGAACAGACAGCTGCGTACATCTGTCTCTCTCCTCTTGAGTCCCCTTTTTTCTCCTCCTGCTCATCTCTATCTCCCTCCTCTCTCTCCTCTTCTTCATGTAACTCTGTGAACCTCTCTGGGTGTCCCTAACGGGAGAGAATCTTTTAGCCATTAACCTAGAAGTTTTCTTATCAGGGCTGTATAGTTGGAGAAGTCCTGAGACTACAGGAATAATAAAACTGAAATCCAGAGGCAGGAGACTTAAGCCCAAAACCTGAAAACACCAGAAAACTCCTGACTACATGGAACTTTAAGTAATAAGTGACTGTCCAAAAGCCTTCATACCTACACTGAAACCAACCACCACCCAAGAGCCAATAAGTTTTAGAGCAAGACATACCACGCAAATTCTCCAGCAACGCAGGAACATAGCCCTGAACATCAACATACAGGCTGCCCAAGGTCACACCTAACACATAGACCCATCTCAAAACTCATTACTGGGCACTCCATTGCTCTCCAAAGAGAAGAAATCAAGTTCCACGCACCAGAACACTGACGCAAGCTTCCCTAACCAGGAAACCTTGACAAGCCAATTGTCTAACCCCACCCACTGGGTTAATCCTCCACAATAAAAAGGAACCACAGACCTCCAGAGTACAGAAAGCCCACTCCAGATACAGCAATCTAAACAAGATGAAAAGGCAAAGAAATACCCAACAGGTAAAGGAACATGAAAAATGCCCACCAAGTCAAACAAAAGAGGAGGAGATAGGGAATCTACCTGAAAAAGAATTTAGAATAATGATAATAAAAATGATCCAAAACCTTGAAAACAAAATGGAGTTACAGATAAATAGCCTGGAAACAAAGATTGAAAAGATTCAAGAAATGTTTAATAAAAACCTAGAAGAAATAAAAAAGAGTCAATTAAAAATGAATAATGCAATGAATGAGATCAAAAACACTTTGGAGGGAACCAAGAGTAGAATAACGGAGGCAGAAGATAGGATAAGTGAGGTAGAAGATAAAATGGTGGAAATAAATGAAGCAGAGAGGAAAAAAGAAAAAAGGATCAAAAGAAATGAGGACAACCTCAGGGACCTCTGGGACACTGTGAAACGCCCCAACATTCGAATCATAGGAGTTCCAGAAGAAGAAGACAAAAAGAAAGGCCATGAGAAGATACTCGAGGAGATAATAGCTGAAAACTTCCCTAAAATGGGGAAGGAAATAGCCACCCAAGTCCAAGAAACCCAGAGAGTCCCAAACAGGATAAACCCAAGGCGAAACACCCCAAGACACATATTAATCAAATTAACAAAGATCAAACACAAAGAACAAATATTAAAAGCAGCAAGGGAAAAACAACAAATAACACACAAAGGGATTCCCATAAGGATAACAGCTGATCTATCAATAGAAACCCTCCAGGCCAGAAGGGAATGGCAGGACGTACTGAAAGTAATGAAAGAGAATAACCTACAACCTAGATTACTGTATCCAGCAAGGATCTCATTCAGATATGAAGGAGAATTCAAAAGCTTTACAGATAAGCAAAAGCTGAGAGAATTCAGCACCACCAAACCAGCTCTTCAACAAATGCTAAAGGATCTTCTCTAGACAGGAAATGCAGAAAGTTTGTATAAACGTGAACCCAAAACAACAAAGTAAATGGCAACGGGACCACACCTATCAATAATTACCCTAAATGTAAATGGGTTGAATGCCCCAACCAAAAGACGAAGATTGGCTGAATGAATACAAAAACAAGACCCCTATATATGCTGTCTACAAGAGACCCACCTCAAAACAAGAGACACATACAGACTAAAAGTGAAGGGCTGGAAAAAAATATTTCATGCAAACGGAGACCAAAAGGAAGCAGGAGTCGCAATACTCATATCAGATAAAATAGACTTTCAAATAAAGGATGTGAAAAGAGACAAAGAAGGGCACTACATAATGATCAAAGGATCAATCAAAGAAGAAGATACAACAATTATAAATATATATGCACCCAACATAGGAGCACCGCAATATGTGCGGCAAACACTAACGAGTATGAAAGAGGAAATTAATAGTAACACAATAATAGTGGGAGACTTGAATACCCCACTCACAACTATGGATAGATCAACTAAACAGAAAATTAACAAGGAAACACAAACCTTAAATGACACAATGGACCAGATAGACCTAATTGATATCTATAGGACATTTCACCCCAAAACAATCAACTTCACCTTTTTCTCAAGTGCACACGGAACCTTCTCCAGAATAGATCACATCCTGGGCCATAAATCTGGTCTGGGAAAATTCAAAAAAATTTAAATCATTCCAGTCATCTTTTCTGACCACAGTGCAGTAAGATTAGATCTCAATTACAGGAAAAAAATTGTTAAAACTTCAAACATATGGAGGCTAAATAACACGCTTCTGAATAACCAACAAATCATAGAAGAAATCAAAAAAGAAATCAAAATATGTATAGAAATGAATGAAAATGAAAACACAACAACCCAAAACCTATGGGACACTGTAAAAGCAGTGCTAAGGGGAAGGTTCATAGCATTACAGGCTTACATCAAGAAACAAGAAAAAAACCAAATAAATAACCTAAATCTACACCTAAAGCAATTAGAGAAGGAAGAAATGAAGAACCCCAGGGTTAGCAGAAGGAAAGAAATCTTAAAAATCAGGGCAGAAATAAATGCAAAAGAAACTAAAGAGACCATAGCAAAAATCAACAAAGCTAAAAGCTGGTTTTTTGAAAAAATAAACAAAATTGACAAACCATTAGCAAGACTCATTAAGAAACAAAGAGAGAAGAACCAAATTAACAAAATTAGAAATGAAAATGGAGAGATCACAACAGACAACACTGAAATACAAAGGATCATAAGAGACTACTACCAGCAGCTCTATGCCAATAAAATGGACAACTTGGATGAAATGGACAAGTTCTTAGAAAAGTATAACTTTCCAAAACTGAACCAGGAAGAAATAGAAGATCTTAACAGACCCATCACAAGCAAGGTAATCGAAACTGTAATCAAAAATCTTCCAGCAAACAAAAGCCCAGGACCAGATGGCTTCACAGCTGAATTCTACCAAAAATTTAGAGAAGAGCTAACACCTATCTTACTCAAACTCTTCCAGAAAATTGCAGATGAAGGTAAGCTTCCAAACTCATTCTATGAGGCCACCATCACCCTAATTCCAAAACCAGACAAAGATGCCACAAAAAAAGAAAACTACAGGCCAATATCACTGATGAACATAGATGCAAAAATCCTTAACAAAATTCTAGCAAACAGAATCCAACAACATATTAAAAAAATCATACACCATGACCAAGTGGGCTTTATCCCAGGAATGCAAGGATTCTTTAATATCCGCAAATCAATCAATGTAATACACCACATTAACAAATTGAAAGATAAAAACCGTATGATTATCTCAATAGATGCAGAGAAAGCCTTTGACAAAACTCAACACTCATTTATGATTAAAACTCTCCAAAAAGCAGGAATAGAAGGAACATACCTCAACATAATAAAAGCTATATATGACAAACCCACAGCAAGCATCACCCTCAATGGTGAAAAATTGAAAGCATTTCCCCTGAAATCAGGAACAAGACAAGGGTGCCCACTCTCACCACTACTATTCAACATAGTGTTGGAAGTTCTGGCCACAGCAATCAGAGCAGAAAAAGAAGTAAAAGGAATCCAGATAGGAAAAGAAGAAGTGAAACTCTCACTGTTTGCAGATGACATGATCCTCTACATAGAAAACCCTAAAGACTCTACCAGAAAATTACTAGAGCTAATCAATGAATATAGTAAAGTTGCAGGATATAAAATTAACACACAGAAATCCCTTGCATTCCTATATACTAACAATGAAAAAACAGAAAGAGAAATTAAGGAAACAATACCATTCACCATTGCAACAAAAAGAATAAAATACTTAGGAGTATATCTACCTAAAGAAACAAAAGACCTATACATAGAAAACTATAAAACACTGATGAAAGAAATCTAAGAGGACACAAACAGATGGAGAAACATACCGTGTTCATGGATTGGAAGAATCAACATTGTCAAAATGGCTATTCTACCCAAAGCAGTCTATAGATTCAATGCAATCCCTATCAAGCTACCAACGGTATTTTTCACAGAACTAGACCAAAGAATTTCACAATTTGTATGGAAATACAAAAAACCTCGAATAGCCAAAGTAATCTTGAGAAAGAAGAATGGAACTGGAGGAATCAACCTGCCTGACTTCAGACTCTACTACAAAGCCACAGTCATCAAGACAGTATGGTACTGGCACAAAGACAGAAATATAGATCAATGGAACAGAATAGAAAGCCCAGAGATAAATCCACGAACCTATGGACACCTTATCTTTGACAAAGGAGGCAAGGATATACAATGGAAAAAAGACAACCTCTTTAACAAGTGGTGCTGGGAAAACTGGTCAACCACTTGTAAAAGAATGAAACTAGAACACTTTCAACACCATACACAAAAATAAACTCAAAATGGATTAAAGATCTAAATGCAAGACCAGAAACTATAAAACTCCTAGAGGAGAATATAGGCAAAACACTCTCCGACATATATCACAGCAAGATCCTCTATGACCCACCTCCCAGAATATTGGAGATAAAAGCAAAACTAAACAAATGGGACCTAATGAAACTTAAAAGCTTTTGCACTACAAAGGAAACTATAAGTAAGGTGAAAAGACAGCCCTCAGATTGGGAGAAAATAATAGCAAATGAAGAAACAGACAAAAGATTAATCTCAAAAATATACAAGCAACTCCTGCAGCTCAATTCCAGAAAAATAAATGACCCAATCAAAAAATGGGCCAAAGAACTAAACAGACATTTCTCCAAAGAAGACATACAGATGGCTAACAAACACATGAAAAGATGCTCAACATCACTCATTATTAGAGAAATGCAAATCAAAACCACAATGAGGTACCATTACACGCCAGTCAGGATGGCTGCTATCCAAAAGTCTACAAGCAATAAATGCTGGAGAGGGTGTGGAGAAAAGGGAACCCTATTACACTGTTGGTGGGAATGCAAATTAGTACAGCCGTTATGGAAAACAGTGTGGAGATTTCTTAAAAAACTGGAAATAGAACTGCCATATGACCCAGCAATCCCACTTCTGGGCATACACACTGAGGAAACCAGATCTGAAAGAGACATGTGCACCCCAATGTTCATCGCAGCACTGTTTATAATAGCCAGGACATGGAAGCAACCTAGATGCCCATCAGCAGATGAATGGATAAGGAAGCTGTGGTACATATACACCATGGAATATTACTCAGCCATTAAAAAGAATTCATTTGAACCAGTCCTAATGAGATGGATGAAACTGGAGCCCTTTATACAGAGTGAAGTAAGCCAGAAAGATAAAGAACATTACAGCATACTAACACATATATATGGAATTTAGAAAGATGGTAACGATAACCCTATATGCAAAACAGAAAAAGAGACACAGAAATACAGAACAGACTTTTGAACTCTATGGGAGAATATGAGGGTGGGATATTTCAAAAGAACAGCATGTATATTATCTATGGTGAAACAGATCACCAGCCCTGGTGGGATGCATGAGACAAGTTCTCTAGCCTGGTGCACTGGGAGGACCCTGGGGAATCGGGTGGAGAGGGAGGTGGGAGCGGGGATCGGGATGGGGAATACGTGTAAATCCATGGCTGATTCATATCAATGTATGACAAAACCCACTGAAATGTTGTGAAGTGATTGGCCTCCAACTAATAAAAAATAAATAAATAAATAAAAAACAGAAAAAATAAAAAAATTAAAAAAAAAAAAGAAAATATGCTTGAAATCACTATCAATTTCTATTATTATGCAAATTGAAAGAAGATATGCTTTTACATCAATTGACTGAAAAATACTGGAAAGATGGCTAATGCCAAGTGTTGGTGGAGGTGTGGGGAGTAAGACACACTCAGGTGTTGCTGACGAGAGCATAGACCAGTACAATTAGCCTGGAGAGCACATTGGATTAATCATTATCATTCCTAGGGAGAGGAGAGCAGCTCTACCCAGAATATTTATATTCCAGAGAAAAGTGATGCAAACCCAGATCATGTGCAGGATATTCATGAAAATGTCATCTGCAGTGGCAGAAACTAGAAAGAATCTCTGTGTCTCTCAGGAGGAGAGTAAGCTAAATGTCATCGAGACGCACTGGTGAGTAAGGCAACTCAAGCTACCTGCAACATAGATCTTAAAAAATAAACTGTGGTTTGAAAAAAGTAAGAAAAGTCACATCAGATGAAATGATTTAGACAAATTAAAAATATACGCAAAAAAAGCAACGGGAAATCTTGTTAGAACACAAACACAAAACATACACATTAAACATAATAAAGTGGTTTTCTCCATAAATGGAGGATAAGGGGGTTGAGGTGTGGTGATAAAATAGAATAAATAAACATCAGCAATAAGAAACAGACTAGTAAATAACAAATAAAATGGTGCAATACTAATATTATGCCATGATCTGAGAAATGAATGAATGAATCCTCCACATCTGAGGATAGCGCAAATGCCACACTTACACAATGGTGGTGGGAGCATAATCTGTTATATTCACTGAAAGACTGTTTGGCAATTTCTTATAAAAGTCAAACATACATTTACCATGCATACTAGCAATTCCACTCCTATATACTTAACCACGAGAGCAAAAATATATGTCTACAAAAAAGTGTACATAAATTTTCAGAGTATTTTTATTTCATAAAATCCCTAAAAGCATTACAAATATTCAACATGTGAATAGATAAATAAGTGTGTATTTATATACAGTAATGGGATACTAGTCAGTCATCTAGTCCTTTGATGCACATAACAAGTTGTTGTTGTTGTTGTTGTTCAGTCACTAAGTCATGTCCAGCTCTTTGCGACCCCGTGGACTGCAGCATGCCAGACTTATTTGTCCTTCACTATCTCCCAGAGTTTGCTCAAACTCACGTCCATTGAGTCAATGATGTCATTCAACCGTCTTATTCTCTGTTGCCCTCTTTCCCTCCTGCCTTCAATCTTTCCCAGCTTAAGGATCTTTTCCATAATAAACATAATATAATAAATATAAATTAAAAATCAGTAAACTTAACTTGCTGGGCTCCTCTGTCCATGGAATTCTCTAAACAAGAATACTGGAGTGGGTTGCCATTTCCTTCTCCAGCAGATCTTCCTGACCCAGGGGTTGAACCCAATTCTCCTGCATTGTGGCAGATTCTTTACTGTCTGAGCCACCAGGGAAACCCAATAAACATAACAACTTGGAACATTTCAAATTATGCCAAATGAATGAAGTCAGATACAGAAGAGAATCTATAGTATTACTTTTACATGAAATTCTAGAATAGGTAAAACTAATCTTCTCTGAAAGAAAATGGATTATTCCTAGGTTTGGGGTATCTTATTCCATTCTGGCTTCTATAATAAAAAATACCATAGCTGGCAGCTATGAATAATAGAAGTTTTGCTCTCACAGATCTGGATGCTGAGAAGTCCTACATCAAGGCACCAGAGGTCTCTGGTGCAAGCCCTCTTCCTGATTCAAAAACAGCCATGTTTTCACTGTGTCTTCATGTAGTGGAAGAGGTGAGAGAGGTCCTTTGGGATTTCTTTTCTGAGGGCACTAAACTCAGCTGGTAAAGAACCCGCCTGCATGCAGGAGACCCCAGTTCAATTCCTGGGTTGGGAAGATCCCCTGAAGAAGGAATAGGCTACCCACTCCAGTATCTTTGGGCTTCCCATGTGGCTCAGCTGGTAAAGAATCTGTCTGCAATGCAGGAGACCTGGGCTTGATCCCTGGGTTGGGAAGATCTGCTGGAGAAAGGAAGAGCTACCCACTCCAGTATTCTGGCCTAGATAATTCCATGGATTGTATAGTTTATGGAGTCGCAAAGAGTCTGACCCGACTGAGCGACTTTCGTGTTCTTTCTTTCACTTTCAATCCTCTTTATGAGGGCTCCATTTTCATAACCTAATCACCTCCATAAACTCTACTCCCTACCACCACTTCATTAAGGATTAGATTTCAACATAAGAATTTTGGGAGTATACATTCAGTCAATCATGAGGTAGGGAGTTGATGGGGAAGGAGGATGAGGGAATTTGAGGAGTATTAGAAATGCTTTGTATCTTTATTTGAGGGGTGTTTTATATATATATCTGTCAAATTCATCAAACTGCACACTTAGTTTTTGGAAACTAGGTATCAATAGAATTGATTCTCAAAATTGCAAAAATTTTGTGATATAGCAACAATAATTACAACACTCTGAGAACATCAGGGACAATTCTGAAGAAGTTGAACAGAGGCTATAAAATGTCAGACAAACTTACTTTCTGAGAATTTAAGTGAAATACATTTGAACTCTTCTTTTTCAAGAATTTTATTTTATTATTTTGTTTTATTATTATTATTATTATTACTACTACTATGTTTGGCTGCACTGGGTCTTTATTGCTATGTGCGGGCTTTCTCTAGTTGCAATGTGTGGGCTTCTCATTGAAGTTGGTGTCTCTTGTTGTGGTGCACAGACTCTAAGCTCACAGGCTTCAGTAGCTGTGACTCATGGGCTGTAGAGTGTGGCCTCAATAGTTGTGGCACTTAGGCTCAATTGCCCCACAGCATGTGGGATCTTCCTGCACCAGGGATTGAACCCATGTCCCTTGCACTGGAAAGCAAACCACTGGAAAGCGGTCCAGTCTGAACCACTGGACCACCAGGGAGATCCTTGAAATCTAATTTTAAAGAGTTCAATTAAAAGGGGAAAATGGAGCCATGATATGTACTATGTGCTATCTAGTGAATTATTTTCACATTTTCCTTCACAAATCTTTTCCCCAGTTTACAAAGGAAACATTCAAGACTCAGAGATGTTAAGAAAATTGACCAAGAACTCCATTTTGTAAAGTGACAGAACTAGCAATAAAGCTAAGTCTAATTCCACAAATTGATTCATTTTGATTTGGAATTTTTTATGAATATTCTCTATAATATGAAGTAATGCTCTGGGTTCCCAGGATTTCTGTGAGACACTTGGGCAGTTGTCAGTTTTAGAAGTATTTAACAAGGATTTTTTATATTTTTCTTTAGACTCCCCCCCCCCACACTAATTAGATCAGAATTTCTGAATTGTCCAAAATTTCAACATTAAACCTTACTAATTTGGATCAAAGAGATAATAGTTGGGATAAATGAGTGAAAAGTCCAAATTATAAGATATTCTTGAAGAAATATAGCTTCATCACTTCTAGGCAGAGACTGTAACTTGAACTCTCCTAATCAAGGCCACCTAATAGAAGTTCTGTAGTTGAACAGATTAGAATGATTTCTAATTAACATGCCAAAGCACTCTCCAAAATCCTGTTGATTGAACCTTGTATTGTGAATTCTTTTCATGTGAAACACACCAAAGTATTTTATTTAGTTTCTTACCCCTAAATTAAATTAAAAAAAAAAAAAAAAAATATATATATATATATATATATCATACCTGATTCAGGAATCCATTTTTGGAGAATAAAAAAAATAAAATAAAAAATAAATCAGCCTCTCCTAGAAATGCTTAACAAATGTCATATCAGGAAAAGCAAAAAGAGAGAGGCTTAGCTGCAGCAAAAATTGTGGGGTTTTTTTGTTTTTCTGTTTTTAAATCAAAGGTAGTGATTAAAATGTCTAAAATCCAGAGAGATGCCAAAAGGCAAGTATGAAAGCTAGCCCCTTGGAGTTGAAAGAGACTTCATATGTATGACAGGTTCCAAGGATTCTTCTTGCAAGAGAAAATATTTGCAGTAGGGGACAGAGGAAAGTCTTTTTTATATTAATTTCTTGAGCTGCTTGTCGCCAGAACCATCCCCTCTGCTGTTCCCTGTCACTTTTGGAGGTCTTTGAGCCAAGCCCAAGCTGCACGCCTGTCCCAACAGTGGTGTTTTCTCTTCAAAGAACCATTGCTACAGTCTCTCAGTTCTGTGCAGGAACTGAAAAGCCTTTGAAATCGGTGCAGCCTCACTGCACAGCTAGTAATAAGCATTAGAGAAAAACACGCAGCTCATTTGTTTAAAAGTTCATTCGCTCCAGTGTGATTTAGACAGATGTGGGGTGGGTTGTGCTCAGCTCAACTTAGCCCCGTGGCAAAGTAGAGCTAGGTCTCCTTTCAGAGAGTGCCTCGGTCCCTGCCCATTGCTGAGCTTCTGCAACAATGGGGCTTTGAAAGAGAAAAAGGAAAAAAAAAAAAAAAAAGGAAAAAAAAGAAAAGAAAGAGAAAAAGAGAAAGAGATGACACCAGGGGGAGAAGCTGACAGCTGAGTCCAAATTCAAACAGCCCTTCTAGTGTCCAGGACAGAGGCACACATCTGAAGGTGGGCTGAGGTCTGGGTTCAGAACAGCCCAAAGAATTAATTTAAAAGAATTTCCCCGCCCATTCCCTGTAAAAGAAGCAGCAGCAGCTCTGGTAAAATACTTCCCAGATCACGGGGCACTTAGCCATGTAGATGCTGCTGTATTCGCAGAGACTTTCTGGGAAAGAAATCTGAGGAACAGTGGCTTCTGGGATTATTTTCTATCAGACACAAATAACAAATAAAAACCATTGATGTTTTTCATCGAATAGGAGATCTGAGCAATAAACACACATTACTAGCGACAGTTTATTTCCTCCAGAAACAACGCTCTTTGCTAAGAGGCATGTATTCATTAGTCATGATGCATGCAAAGTAACAGTCATTTTGAGATGTGGAACATTCATTGCAATCAAGATATGTTTTTGCTAACCTATGCAGACATACTGATAGCCTTGAGGTACGATGTTAATTCCACAGGCAAATGGATCTATTGTTATGATCTCGCTGAAAGCTTAGAAATTGCTTTTATATTTAAAACCTTATTTTGAGAGCTGTCAGGCTACAAAAAATACAAATCCAGTTGTTAAAGAGTGCCAGAGATTTTTCAAGTAAGTCTTGAAAATGATAAAGTACAAATGACGAAATATAATATCTATAATATGTGTTTGATGTATTTAAAAAGCATGTTTCTTGATCATCTCTTTAGACCACACTAAATTTGTGTGCACGATTACAACTATTATACAGTTTAGCCACTTGTAAGTTAAAATAAAGCTTCAAAGAAACGGGAATGCTAATTAGAAATGGAGTTATCGGAAGACAGTAATTGAATTAGAACTGAAATTGCGATATCCCTGTAATTAGGCAGTTGTGTGAGAATTTGAGTTTGGCGAAGTCCATGAAAACTTAGTCTTCCACTGAATTGCTTTATAATGGATAGAATTTGACAACATCTTGAAGACTGAATTATATTCTTTGCAGCCAAAGATGGAAAAGCTCTATACAGTCAGCAAAAACAAGACCGGGAGCTGACTATGGCTCAGATCATGAACTCCTTATTGCCAAATTCAGACTTAAATTGAAGAAAGTGGGGGAAACCACAAGATCATTCAGGTATGACCTAAATCAAATCCCTTACGATTATACAGTGGAAATGACAAATAGATTCAAGGGATTAGATGTGATAGAGTGCCTGAAGAAGTGCGGACAGACGTTTGTGACATCGTACAGGAGGCAGTGATCAAGACCATCCCCAGGAAAAGAAATGCAAAAAGGCAAAATGGTTGTCTGAGGAGGCCTTGCAAATAGCTGAGAAAAGAAGAGAAGCTAAAGGAAAGGAGAAAAAGGAGAGATATACCCATTTGAATGCACAGTTCCAAGGAAGAGCAAGGAGAGATAAGAAAGACTTCCTCAGTGATCAGTGCAAAGAAACAGAGGAAAACAATAGAATGGGAAAGACTAGAGATCTCTTCAAGAAAAGAAGATATTAAGAAGAGGTGGCAAGAATACACAGAAGAATTATACAAAAAAGATCTTTATAACCCAGATTACCATGATGGTGTGATCACTCACCTAGAGCCAGACATCCTGTAATGCGAAGTCAAGTGTGCCTTAGGAAGCATCACTACGAACAAAGCTAGTGGAGGTGATGGAATTCCTGTTGAGCTATTTCAAATCCTAAAAGATGATGCTGTGAAGGTGCTACATTCAATACGCCAGCAAATTTGGAAAACTCAGCAGGGGCCACAGGACTGGAAAAGGTCAGCTTTCATTCTAATCCCAATGAAAGAAAATGTCAAAGAATGTTTAAACTACTGCACAGTTGCACTCATCTCACATGCTAGCAAAGTAATGCTCAAAATTCTTCAGGTCAGGCTTCAACAGTACATGAACCATGAACTTCCAGATGTTCAAGCTGGATTTAGGTAAGGCAGAGGAACCAGAGATCAAATTGCCAACACCCGTTGGATCATCGAAAAAGCAAGAGGATTCCAGAAAAACATCTACTTCTGCTTTATTGACTATGCCAAAACCTTTGTGTGAATCACAACGAACTGTGGAAAATTCTGAAAGAGATGGGAATACCAGACCCCCTGACCTGCCTCCTGAGAAATCTGTATGCAGGTCAAGAAGCAGCAGTTAGAACTGGACATCGAACAACAGATTGGTTCCACATAGGGAAAGGAATACATCAAGGCTGTATATTGTCACTTTTCGTATTTAATGTATATGCAGAGTACATCATGAGAAATGTCAGGCTAGATGAAGCACAAGCTGACATCAGGATTGTTGGGAGAAATAGCAATTACCTCAGATATGCAAATGACATCACCCTTATGGCAGAAAGCAAAGAAAAACTAAAGAACCTCTTGATGAAAGTGAAAGAGGAAAGTGAAAAAATTTGCTTTAAACTCAACATTCAGAAAGCTAAGATCATGGCATCTGGTCCCCTTATTTCATGGCAAATAGATGGGGAAACAGTGGAAACAGTGGCTGACTTTATTTCTTTGGGCTCCAAAATCACTGCAGCTGGTGACTTTAGCCATGAAATTAAAAGATGCTTGCTCCTTGAAAGGAATGCTATGACCAACCTAGATAGCATATTAAAAAGCAGAGACATTACTTTGCTAACAAAGGTCCATCTAGTCAAAGATATGGTTTTTCCAGTAGTCATGTCCAGATGTGAGAATTGGATTATAAAGAAAGCTGAGCACTGAAGAATTGATGCTTTTGAACTGTGCTGTTGGAGAAGACTCTTGAGAGTCCCTTGGTCAGCAAGGAAATCAAACCAGTCAATCTTGAAGGAAATTAGTCCTAAATATTCATTGGAAGGTTTGATGCTGAGGCTGAAGCTCCAATACTTTGGCTACCTGATGTGAAGAGCCGACTCATTTGAAAAGACCCTGATGCTGGAAAAGACTGAAGGCAGGAGGAGAAGTGGACAACAGAGGATGAGATGGTTGGATGGTATCACCAACTCTATGGACATGAGTTTGAGCAAGCTCCGAGAGTTAGTGATGGGCAAGGAAGATTGTTGTGCTGCAGTCCATGGGGTCACAAAATGTTGGACACATCTGAGGGAGTGAACTAAAATGACTGAAGATCGAATGAAACAGACTTCTAGTTTGTGGGATGAGAAGGCTGTGAGTATAGTGTAGAAGAGCTGATCTGGAGCTGTATAAACTTGGTTTGAATCCTGTCCTATGTACCTACTATCTTAAAAACTGTTGAGCAATAAGCAACCAGATGCATAATGGATTATTCAGAAAGTCAACTGTGAGAGAGTCTCACATTCAGGATATTTACAAAGGAGTGCCCCAGAACCAACACTTGTGGAGAAGAGGGGAAGAAAGCCAGAGTGTACAGAAGAGATTCCTGTCTAATTGATGAATATGTGGAGCTCTGGAGCTCAAAGGGTTCTTCAGGGATGGTCAGGTCTTGATACTCTCACATCTGTTTTTCCTATTGGATGGTATCTAAGAATCAATGTTTTCAAACTGTGATACTCGAGAAAACTCTTGAGTGTCCCTTGGACAGCAAGGAGATGAAGCCCATCATCCTAAAGGAAATCAACCCTGAATATTCACTGAAAGGACTGATGCTGAAGCTGAAGCTACAATACTTTGGCCATCTGATGCAAAGAGCCAACTCATTGGGAACGACCTTGATTCTGGGAAAGATTGAGGGCAGGAGGAGAAGGGGACGACAGAAGATGAGAAGGTTGGATAGCATCACTGACATGATGCCATCAGTGGACATGAACCAGGGCAAACTCTAGGAGATGGTGAAGGACAGGGAAGCCTGGGGTGCTGCAGTCAATGGGATCGCAGATTTAGACACAACTTGGCAACTGAACAACACCAATATGTTGGTTTGGTTGGGCATAACTTTCTTTCCAAGGAGTAAGCATCTTTTAATTTCATGGCTACAATCACCATCTGTAGTGATTTTGGAGCCCAGAAAAATAATTCAGCCACCGTTTCCCCATCTATTTCCCATGAAGTGATGGGACCAGGTGCCATGATCTTAGTTTTCTGAGTGTTGAGTTTTAAGCCAATTTTTTCGCTGTCCTCTTTCACTTTCATCAAGAGGCTCTTCAGTTCTACTTCACTTTCTGCCATAAGAGTGGTGTCATCTGCATATCTGAAGTTATTGATATTTCTCCTAGTAATTTTGATTCCAGCTTGTGCTTCATCTAGCCCATCATTTCTCATGATGTACTCTGCATATAAATTAAATAATCAGGGTGACAATTTACAGCCTTGTCATACTCTGTTCCCTATTTGGAAACAGTCTGTTGTTCTATGTCCAGTTCTAACTGTTGCTTCCTGACCTGTGTACAGATTTCTCAAGAGACAGGTCAGGTGGTCTGGTATTCCCATCTCTTTCAGAGTTTTCTACAGTTTATTGTTATCTACACAGTCAAAGGGTTTGTCATAGTTAATAAAGCAGAAGTAGATGTTTTTTCTGGAATTCTCTTGCTTTTTCGATGATCCAGCAGATGTTGGCAATTTGATCTCTCATTCCTCTGCCTTTTCTAAATCCAGCTTGAACATCTGGAAGTTCAGGGTTCACCTACTGTTGAAGCCTGGCTTGGAGAATTTTGAGCATTACTTTACTAGCGTGTGAGAAGAGTGCTATTGTTCGGTAGTTTGAGCATTCTTTGGCATTGCCTTTCATTGGGATTGGAATGATAACTGACCTTTTCCAGTCCTTGGCCACTGCTGCGTTTTTCAAATTTGCTGACATGTTGAGTGTAGCACCTTCACAGCAATATCTTTTAAGACTTGAGATAGCTCAACCGGAATTCCATCACCTCCACTAGTTTTGTTCATAGTGATGCTTCCTAAGGCCCACTTGACTTCACATTCCAGGATGTCTGGCTCTAGGTGAGTGATTATACCATCATGATTATCTGGGTTGTGAAGATCTTTTTTGTACAGTTCTTCTGTGTATTCTTGCCACCTCTCCTTCCCTCTTTGCACATTTTTTGCAAAGAACATTTTTGAAATTTTCCCTTAGTATCTCTAATTTTCTTGACGAGATCTCTAGTCTTTCCCATTTTATTGTTTTCCTCTATTTCTTTGCACTGATCACTGTGGAAGCCTTTCTTATTTCTCTTTGCTATTCTTTGGAACTCTGCATTCAAATGGGTATGTTTCCTTTTCTCCTTTGTTTTTCACTTTTCTTTTCACAGCTCTTTGTAAGACCTTCTCAGACAGCCATTTTGCTTTTTGCATTTCTTTTTCTTTGGGATGGTCTTGATTCCTGTCTTAATAAACAAAGCTTATTAATATGGAAATGTCTATAGAAAAATTATTAACAATGTATTTCTCTGATATGTCAACAGCACAGTGTGATAAATTTGTGGGAGTCTGAAATCCTTATGTCTCACTTCAGAGTTTGAGCAATTATCAGTTAGTTAAAAATATAAACTCACAAAACAGAAATATGTCACAAGAAGGATTCTGTTTTTGCAGATTCAGTGCAAAAACTAGACATTTGTCTAATACATATATTTCTTACAATTTTAATGAATTGAAATAAATATTGATTGCTCAGTGAAAAGTGAGATCTTGCACATTGCATTTTAGTCACCAATGATTAATTTTAGTTTATTAATTTCAGTGAAAAGTAAAATTATCACTGAAATATATATATATATATATGATAGTACATTGTAGTTATGTTTGTCACAAGATTTATTATGTAGAATAAATTGTTGACAATTATAAGATTCTCCTGCTACGTTATAGCTCCACTTGAAAATAGGTATTTTAAGTATTACATAATGCATAAAAAATTGATCATTTTTAAGGTAATTAAAGATGTTCAAATATATATATCAAATATATATATCAGTTAGTATTTTCAGTTGCTTTGTATGAAGTCTGCATTACTGTATGTTGGCTAAACTAAACAATTTTTTGCTTGAGGCAGAATAAAACAAAACTTTTTTCAGCTATGACATTTAAATCAAGTCTACATCATAATGATCAAATCAATTACTGTAATGAAGATGAACTTGTCTGGAATGTCAGAGTTTAATAATAAAGAACATTTTAGGTTGGGAGGAGATGATTTAACTTCAGTATGAGGGAGCAGAAGGAAACATCTTAATGAGGATAAAATGATGCTGAAAAAGCACACATTGAAAATAAAGGTGCACAGAAAGAGCTGTAATCATGAGAGTGTGATGAGGTAGACAGTAATTTGTATCTATAAACTAACAGCTTCTCTTTGCCAGACCCTGCCCCATATAAGACATGTGCAGTTGATGGATGGTAGAATTTTAGCATTAGAATTATAGATGCAGGAATTTTAAAATGGAAAGGATCCCATCATCTCTGAAAGGAAGATAGACAAGAGACTGAGACAGCTTAGAGATGTTTCTAAGATAACAAGTTACATAGTAGATTTGGGACCAAATTTCTAATCTCTTTGCATCTATTTTTATACTTATTTTCTTCACCATTTTTGTTCTATTATTTTGGATATTTCTAAAAATTAAATGCAACATTTTCCTACATTTTCTTATGTAGGATGTATTTGAAGAAGCTTTCTTGGAGCATGCTCATGTTAACTTATTCAGATTTTATTCAGTCAACCATATTAATTACTATGGGATTCAAAAAATAGTGAGAGGGCTTTTGTGTTACAAAATATTTGAGAGTATTACAAAATAATACACAAAAGAGTATCTGTAAGGACAAAGGTTTAGAGTGACTGACAGGCCAATGAAATTGTTCTGAAGTAAAAGCTTTATTATTATTCCAGTATGGTAATGCCAACAGATCAGCAGATAATTGATGCTGAAAAAATAGTGTGTGCCTTACGGTTCCTAAAAGAAAGGAGCAGGCCATGCCTTGCAGGACAATGTGGGGAAGGACCAAGGCCAGGTAGGAGAAGAAGGAGAGGAGAAAAATTCTATCAAGAGCCGTTATTGCAGTTTCATAGGAAAGAAGCGGGTAAGCAGGCTGGTTTGAATAATGCCCCCAGGCTGCAGAGTGCAGTTTTTTCTAGCTGTCTGGGGTCTGTCCTTGGGATGGTTACGGTAGGAAAAGAATGGTCCAAAGTTCAAGAGCCTGGTAGATGAGGTAGGTGAGTGGTAGACTCTGGATTGATTTTTTTGCCAAGAGAGGCATGTGTGCATGCTAAGTCGCTTCAGTCACATCCAACTCTTTGAGACCCTACGGACTGTAACTCACCAGGCTCTTCTGGCCATGAATTTCCCCAGGCAAGAATACTGGAGTGAGGGACAAAATACTTGTGTATTTCCCATAGGATTAAGAGAACAATTAAAATAGGCATAAACAGGTCTTTGAAAATGTGGCATTTACATTTTCATGTAAATTTTTATTTGCATGTAATATTCTAGCTACCAGTAAAAAAAAAAAACACAATAGTCAGATCCATATCTTACCCACAAGTAAATTATAGAGGGATTTTTTTCCCCCTAATAAATCCTAAACCACATTTATCAATGTAGTAGAATAATTTTAAAATATTGAACTGAAGAATAAATATATATGTTTTATTTTGGGTGTATGTTACCTTTATTAAAATCCACCTACTTTTCCATTATAATTTCTGCATTTTTGTTCATTCTTAGGAAGTCTAATGCCATTTTTAGATATTAATATTTGCTTTCTGAATAACCAGTATAAAATTTCAACTAAAATAAAGGGACTATCACTTCAAACAAAAAGATGGCTAACGTCTAAGATTTTCTGTCCCTGTAAAATAAATATTTTACTGCTATGACAAATGACTGTGGATAACTAGTATTCAGTTGCTAATGCTTCCTATATATGTTATTTAGGCATTACTAATATAGATAATTGATATTTTGAAATTGTTTACTTTATATCTGCTGCCGTTTTATTTTTTATCACACACACACATGCACAAACAGATCCCAACAGACAGCTCCAAGCTCTCAAATAAACTGTCTAAGACTGACCCACAGTAAGTGATATACTTGGTTTCTTCTAAATAGTCTTATGGACTCTGTTAAAGATCATGTCGTTGGATACTCTTTCTCTAGATCAGAATCGATTTCCACCAAAGAAGATCATGTTTGGCCTACATGAAATGGAAAATGAGTGTGAATTTTCCATGTGGTAGCAAAATGCTTATTCATGAAAATATTCCATAAGGTCAATCTGGATGACAATTTGATGTCTCCAAAATCTAGACAAGTGTTTTGAAATTTTTCTGTGGGAATGTGTTCTTATCAACTATGATTGATTTCCAGTTACCCCAGGATTAAGGTACATCTTGCCCTGTTCACTCCATTAATCCTGTATCACTTTGTCTTTCCCTGGCCAACTATATGATCTAGACTGTACTGCCTGCTATGCATGCTAAGTCGCTTCAGTTGTGTCCAACTCTGTGACACCATGGAATGTAGCCCGCCAGGCTCCTCTGTCCATGGGATTCTCCAGGTAAGAATACTAGAGTGGGTTGCCATGCCCTCCTCCAGGGGATCTTCCTGACCGAGGGATAGAACCTGCATCTCCTATGTCTCCTGCATTGGCAGGCAGGTTCTTTACTAGTTCTTTACCACCTGGGAAACCCCTGGACTGTATTAGTCTAGCCTAAATCCAAGGTGTAAGAAACACTTGTATAGGTTCAATTCTCAGAGATTTTCACATAACCATATTCTCTCAAAGTGTCCAGCTGTGAATAAAATGCTTGTATCACTGAGACTCAGACAGTAAAGAATCTGCCTGCAATGCAGGAGACTCAGTTTGATCTCTGTGTGGGGAAGATCTCCTGGAGAAGGGAATGGCTACCAACTCCAGTATTCTTGCCTGGAGAATTCCATGGACATCCGAGCCTGGCAGGCTATAGTCCATGGGGTTGCAAAGAGTTAGACACAACTGACAACTAACACACACACACACACACACACACCATTGAATTTGTTCCTGGGATGTTAAAGAACTTTTTGCAACCCAAACCAGAATAATAATATCTGAATGCATCTATATGGGTTCTGTTATAGAAAAAGTCTTAGCCATTTGATATAGTTCATTACTTCAACACAATGAACAGCTTTTCTATAGGAATCTCTTCCCACATTCCTGGCTCATTTTCCTGGGCATTTTAAGATGTCAGATTTGGTTCCATGGAAGTACCCCAAAGTAGTCCTATGATTCATCCTTCAAGAAAACCCCTATTACAACTGTTGGCAAAAATACATCCCCATTAGTCTGTGCATTTCATTAATAAAATTTCTTTTAGAATTTAATATTTGTACCAACTGTACTCATTTCAGATAAAAGGAAAGAACTAAAAGATCTTAACATTTATTTCTTGGGCAATAAACATAATAGATTTTTCTTCAGAATATTGTTCCTGAATTTTGGTAGTAAATTTCCATAGTCTACCTTGTAATTGAAAATCTTCTTGGAGGATTTCACTTTGGAAACTCTAGAAAGTTCTGAAACATCATTAATTAAGAAATTGGCTTTAAAGTAATCTTTTATATTTTTTTATGCCTTTTCTAGTCTACATGATGATTCCATTAATTCACAAATGGTATTAAACAGCTGTTTCATAAAATTCAATATCTTAATAGCAACCCAAGGCAGATTATACCCTAAATAGAATCAGTTCAAGGTATTATATTAGAGGCAACCCCTGTTCTTCAGAATGAAATAACTGAGGAAGTTCTTGGCTGCCTGACAAGACTCCATATGCTACTAAATATGCAAAGCTAGATTGGGAGATTTTGTGTCTTGCATCTGTAGGCAGTGGCAATTCAGGAATATTTAGCACTAATGAAGAACATCAAATCAGTTTAAGTTAATTGGCATTTATCCTTCCTTATTCATGGAGTCCTTCTATCATGCCTCATTCAACATTAAATCTATGTATGTACTATTAGGATTAAAAGTTGGGCTCAAATTCCTATCCTTGGGAAAATTGGTGGCTAAACACCAGCTTTCCACTTTTGTCAACATCATCAGTGTGCTTACTTTACTGTGGCACCAACCTTTCCTATTTAAAATGATATTTCCTTATTTTAAGCATAACATTTGTATGTGATCATATTTAATTCATAAAACAAAATATTATTATCTCAAAGTACCAACCAATGGAATTGAAAACGTGGTCGTTAAATGTTCTACTCTTCTTCCTAAATGAACATTCTAAATATTATGAATGTAAAGTAGTATTTTAAAAACAAGCCCATATAATTAAGTTGTTTTACTTGGTTGCTGCAGTCCATGGGGTCGCAAAGAGTCAGACACGACTGGGCGACTGAACAACAACAATGACTTGCATCTTATTTTATGGATTTAGGTATTCTTACGGTAAAAAGTATATTTAGCATTTTCTAAAAAGGGGGAATCTTTTCCATTTGAGTAATGTGAGTTAAAACAAAAAATACTGGTGTACTTAATTTTTTAAAAAAATTTCCAAACTCCTTTTTTAATGCCTATTTGAATAAATATTTAAATATGTTTGTGAAGATATTCCATTCTTTGTGTGGGCTTGGCTGCTCAGTTGTGTCCAGCTCTTTGTGACCCTGTGGACTGCAGTCCGCCAGACTCCTCTGTCCCTGGGATTCTCTAAGCAAGAATACTAGAGTGGGTAACCATTCCCTTCCCCGGGGCATCTTCCCAACCCAGGAATCGAACAGTGTCTCCTGCATTGCAGGTGGATTCTTTATGGTCTGAACCACCAGGGAAGTCTGCTTTTTGTTCTTTAGATTCTACATAATGTTCTCTTCTCCAGATCTCCTTGTATTTTTCTCTCTTTTTTTTTTTTTTTTTAATTTTTTTATTAGTTGGAGGCTGATTACTTCACAACATTTCAGTGGGTTTTGTCATACATTGACATGAATCAGCCATGGATTTACACGTCTTCCCCATCCCAATCCCCGCTCCCACCTCCCTCTCCACCCGATTCCTCTCGAAACATCCCACCCTCGCCTTCTCCCACAGAGTTCAAAAGTCTGTTCTGTGTTTCTGTGTCTCTTTTTCTGTTTTACATATAGGGTTATCGTTACCATCTTTCTAAATTCCATATATATGTGTTAGTATGCTGTAATGTTCTTTATCTTTCTGGCTTACTTCACTCTGTATAAGGGGCTCCAGCTTCATCCATCTCATTAGGACTGGTTCAAATGAATTCTTTTTAATGGCTGAGTAATATTCCATGGTGTATATGTACCACAGCTTCCTTATCCATTCATCTGCTGATGGGCATCTAGGTTGCTTCCATGTCCTGGCTATTATAAACAGTGCTGCAATGAACATTGGGGTGCACATGTCTCTTTCAGATCTGGTTTCCTCAGTGTGTATGCCCAGAAGTGGGATTGCTGGGTCATATGGCAGTTCTATTTCCAGTTTTTTAAGAAATCTCCACACTGTTTTCCATAGCGGCTATACTAATCTGCATTCCCACCAACAGTGTAAGAGGGTTCCCTTTTCTCCACACCCTCTCCAGCATTTATTGCTTGTAGACTTTTGGATAGCAGCCATCCTGACTGGCGTGTAATGGTACCTCATTGCGGTTTTGATTTGCATTTCTCTAATAATGAGTGATGTTGAGCATCTTTTCATGTGTTTGTTAGCCATCTGTATGTCTTCTTTGGAGAAATGTCTGTTTAGTTCTTTGGCCCATTTTTTGATTGGGTCATTTATTTTTCTGGAATTGAGCTTCAGGAGTTGCTTGTATATTTTTGAGATTAATCCTTTGTTTGTTTCTTCATTTGCTATTATTTTCTCCCAATCTGAGGGCTGTCTTTTCACCTTGCTTATAGTTTCCTTTGTAGTGCAAAAGCTTTTAAGTTTCATTAGGTCCCATTTGTTTAGTTTTGCTTTTATTTCCAATATTCTGGGAGGTGGGTCATAGAGGATCTTGCTGTGGTTTATGTCGGAGAGTGTTTTGCCTATGTTCTCCTCTAGGAGTTTTATAGTCTCTGGTCTTACATTTAGATCTTTAATCCATTTTGAGTTTATTTTTGTGTATGGTGTTAGAAAGTGTTCTAGTTTCATTCTTTTACAAGTGGTTGACCAGTTTTCCCAGCACCACTTGTTAAAGAGGTTGTCTTTTTTCCATTGTATATCCTTGCCTCCTTTGTCGAAGATAAGGTGTCCATAGGTTCGTGGATTTATCTCTGGGCTTTCTATTCTGTTCCATTGATCTGTATTTCTGTCTTTGTGCCAGTACCATACTGTCTTGATGACTGTGGCTTTGTAGTAGAGTCTGAAGTCTGGCAGGTTGATTCCTCCAGTTCCATTCTTCTTTCTCAAGATTACTCCAAAACAATCAACTTCACCTTTTTCTCAAGTGCACACGGAACCTTCTCCAGAATAGATCACATCCTGGGCCATAAATCTAGTCTTGGAAAATTCAAAAAAATTGAAATCATTCCAGTCATCTTTTCTGACCACAGTGCAGTAAGATTAGATCTCAATTACAGGAAAAAAATTGTTAAAAACTCAAACACATGGAGGCTAAATAACACGCTTCTGAATAACCAACAAATCATAGAAGAAATCAAAAAAGAAATCAAAATATGTATAGAAACGAATGAAAATGAAAACACAACAACCCAAAACCTATGGGACACTGTAAAAGCAGTGCTAAGGGGAAGGTTCATAGCATTACAGGCTTACATCAAGAAACAAGAAAAAAGCCAAATAAATAACCTAACTCTACACCTAAAGCAATTAGAGAAGGAAGAAATGAAGAACCCCAGGGTTAGCAGAAGGAAAGAAATCTTAAAAATTAAGGCAGAAATAAATGCAATAGAAACTAAAGAGACCATAGCAAAAATCAACAAAGCTAAAAGCTGGTTTTTTGAAAAAATAAACAGAATTGACAAACCATTAACAAGACTCATTAAGAAACAAAGAGAGAAGAACCAAATTAGCAAAATTAGAAATGAAAATGGAGAGATCACAACAGACAACACTGTATTTTTGTACGTATAAGAAAATCAAATCCCTAGAAGCTCGTTAAATGTAGAGCTGTAATTAGTGGATGGCTTGATTCTTTATTTACTTAATTTATTCATTCCTTAAATATTGCAAAGCACCTACTATTCACTATACAATGTAACAAATAATCTTCCTTTCAACACATAGTCAAATCAAAGTGTTAGCTTTTTAGAACACTTCGTAATATATTTTCAGTTGTATTCTTTGTTGGGGGAGTCCTTTCTCAACTCATTCATTTAGTAGATGTGCGTCAGTGAATGTGTGAATTAACCTACTGAGCTTTGGTTTTCTTATGTGAGGATTTATGGATTAATAAATATGAAAGTGCTATTAAGTTTTAAAACTAAACATGAAAACAGTATTATTATTTTTGTTATTACTATTATTATTAGATTATTATACCCAATCAAAGGTTTCTCAGTTACTATTGTTATCACTATTAATGTCACCATGATATACCCAATCAAAGGTTCTATGTATAAAAAAAAGAAAATGTCTGGTAAATGTTAAGAGGAGAGAGAAAGAATGGCAGGAGAGTACAGAAAATTTACTGTGGTAGTGATCAGTGTCTCTAAGACGTGGTGCTAATGGTTTATTCTTTGCTGTTAATTTCTACAATAAAAACATTAATGGAGTGACATGCACATTATTTGAAAGGAAAAAGTATAATTCATATTTTATAATTTAAGTATCTTATTTTATATTCTTCATATTTCATGCTCAATAACCTTTTTGACAACAACAGTAATTTTCCCCCCCTCTGGGATTTACATTATATCAGAATATTACACAGTACTATGGACAATATTGTACGTAGTTTGAAGGAGTTGGAATACCAATACTGAATTCAGACCTACTCATCTCCAATTGTTAAGAAGGCCAAAGTGATATACTGGAAACCTACAAGATGGCCATGATTGTGGGTATAAGGAAAAGCTTGTCTTTTTTTTTTTTTTTATTAATACACCTTTTAGTTTGCTGATCCATTAATATTTTCAGTACTTCCTTCTTTTTATCTAAAAAAAGATCTACTTATTCTCAACCAGAAGATGTCATTCAAACCCCTTTTATCATTGAGTTGGGTAGGTTGAAATGATCTGTTGTAACCCACTTTAAAATATGTGTTATTGTCTAGGCCAGAGAATTTTCCCCTCATTATCACCTCGTAAAACAACTATGAGAGGAGACTAGACTTCTTACCCTAATGCAGTTGTAATGAAGTGAAAGTTTTCTGGTTTGCTTTGGATTCTTCCTCATAGAATTTTGCAACCCAAGCCAGAACATACCTTGGCTCATGTATTAGTGCATTTTTTTTCCCTTACCCAGAAATTAGAGGTTAGAGACTAGAGAGCTTTAAATGAAAGCAAGGAATTTTTAAACAATTTGTGGTTAGTCATTTACTGCGAAAATTAATGAAAATCACTGTTAGGTTTCTAGAAATTATCTTTATACTGAGAGCTTTTAACAGTTTTAATATAAACATTTTAGAAGGTACTAATGGAAGCTCTATTACCATCATTACCAATAGATTATCAAAATCAGAGAAATTGTATCCTTAAATATATTAATATAGGTTGGTGATACTTTAGGAGACTACTGAAAAGAGACATTGAATATTTGTGTTGTAAAATCTACATCTATCTTATTCTAAATTATACTTATTGAAAATCGTTACTGGTTTAAACCTCACTAGAGAATTCTAATTAGCAATAATGAAATTTTCATTGGTCTTATCTTAGAGTCATATCCACACCTTGTGTTCCAAAAACTCTTATGAGTTAATCATAATCTCTATTGACTGTTAACAAAGAATACAAAACAATTCCTAAGAAGAGTCATGCTCCTCTACTTCAGGCACTGGGCAATTTCTGTAGTGCAGATTTTATAAACAAGCTCCTTCACTATTCATGGAAAAATTCTGCTTCCTTAATAACTACCACATTATGAGCTGCTGAAGTCTTTCTTTAAAAACCACACAACCGCACACTAATGTAGCATATAAACTATGATTTTTAGAGTTATTTCACAGAACAACTTGTACAAAAGTGAATACACACACTTTTTTAATTTGTGAAATTTACAGAAAGGTTTGGCTGTACAAAATTAGGAAACAGCTTATTGTTTACTTTATCATTTTCATATCAATATTTGGGAAACAAATGGGAAAAGCAAAATAGAACAGTAGCCAAAAAAGGCGGGATATTTTAGCTTTACATGTTCTTGCTTTCTTTGGGAAAAATGCTGTAAGTGAATTTTCTTTTTGTCTCCCTGAGTAAATGCTGTTTTGTCTTGGAAGATCTTTATAAGCTCTAAAAGAAGCTACATTGTCAATCTTCCTAACTTAAGTTTAAAAATAAACACGTATTGTGTTTCAGTGTTGAATATAATGGTGATTGAATTAAGGCAATTTTAAACTTTTGCAAAAACTTCCAAAGACTATATATATTTGAATACTGTCTTTCTAAGAAAAGAATTATTGCCTAAGTGTCAAATTCAATATATTTCTAAATAAGTGGCAGATTTAATATTTGATCAGAATATTCTACCTAATTTGGAAGGAAGAAAAGTGAGAATAGCAAATACTTCTAGCCACTAGCATTATAAAACTTTAAAAAGGAAAAGCAACAGTTGATAAAAATTGATATGATTGTTCATACAACCAACCAGAAAGTGTTTGTTGCATAACATTTGTGAGTGCTAGAGAATCTAAGTGTTTGGGAAAATGAAGCTGTCCAAGATTAAGGACCTGGGCGTGCATTCAAATTACAATCATATTTGAAGGGCCAGTGGTGGCAGCTTACTGGAGAGCTAAAAATTATAAAATACATTATTCAGTATGTAAAATAATTATTTTTAATAAATATGATTGAATATTGGTAATTTCTTTTTGTTCAATCTTATGTATACACTTGAGGACTAAAATTCTTATAAAGGACCTCTTTATTGGGTAAATGAAAAATCAGAGGGAGACTGGTGCATTTAAAAAAGAGAAAGGTACAGAGCAGTGCTGATTTATGAACCACATTTTTGTGGGATATATCCACTTTAGTGTAGCGGTGGGAGTGAATCATTACAAAAAAAATCTTGAGCTAATTCCTACAATTCTTTTTATATTTTCATGAGGTGATTAATTGATTTCATGATTACTCTGAACCAATCACTTATTCTTTCATTTACTCAACAAAAGTTTGCTGAGGTTCCAGTGAGTATTAGTAACAGTGGAAAGCACTAGAGATATATTAATGTTTCATCATACTCTGGTTAGTAAATCAAACAAGAAATGAAAATAATGGTATAGTATGTAAACACTATAAGGCATATATTAAATTCTCTCTCTCTCCCTTGGGGCTTCCCAGCTGGTGCAATGATAAAGAATCCACCTGCCAATGCAGGAGATACAAGAGATGCAAGTTTTATCCCTGGGTGGGAAAGATGCCATGGAGTAGGATAGGAAATGGCAACCCATCCCAGTATTCACACACACAAACACACATACCCTCCTTTGATTTCTCATGAGCTTAAAACCCTTCCCCTTGTAATAAAAGCAAATTGATGTATCTTACTCATGATTTTGATAAAATTTTGTACCATAAATCTCTCTTTGTCTAAATCTGCTTACCTATTGGTTTGTACTAGTCTTTCATTTTGGAGTAAAGAAGAAAAGAAAGGAAGGGAGGAAATAAAAGAGGGAGAGAAAGAAAGAAAAGAAATAGTGCTAATAAATATATGTTATTAAGCTCTAAGAATCTATTTGTTTTCTGCTGTGGAAAAAACAAAAAACAAAGAACTATGATCTTGAATGATAACCATATATAGTAGAAAAAATACAAAAGTTAGAGTTGTAGGGCCTGAATCACAGTTGTGAAATGTTGCAAATCATTTATCCTTTGTAGGGTAGTTACCAGGATGAGATGAGGTCACACCTTGTACTGTGGCCTAGCACGTGGTAGATTTTCCGTAAATGCTTGAATCTGATTCCATGATGCCTAGATTAAGGTAATTGTAGGAGGCCTAAATTGAGACTTAGTGCTGTTAGAATTACTATTTGTGGCCTTATCCACTTACCTACACATGATCTACATCTCTAAATAGAGAAATAGGTAAATACCTTGCTAAATCGGTTTCCAGTCATCAAAAGAATTGACAGTACTCCTAAATCTCCAATAAAATGATTCATTTCATCTCGGCTTTAGAACACACACTCAAGACCTCTGACAAATGACTATCTGTAGCCCTAGTGAATGCCTTCCCTCACTAGGAGATCAGCCCAAACTGACTTGCTACCTCTTAGCCTCAGTCATCATTTCAAATTTCCTGGATGAAGAACCCAATTACTTAGTTAGAAGACTGATTTTCTGATTGATTGATAAAGAAACAAAACAATGTCTAACATAAAATAATTCATAATAAAAGTATATGCTAGCAACTAGTAGAGAAGTCACTGTTGTACTATTATTATTATGCCTATAATTACTGGTTTACTGTTGCCTGGGTCTAAGACTAAGTACCTTATTAAGCACTCTGTCCTTTATAATCTAAGATGTAATACTTCCAGTCAAAGAAAAAAGTACAACTTCATCAATATATACAAATATATATGACATATATTTTAATATATAATATATATTAAATATATATATCTATATAATTTTACATAAAATATATTTACAAATAAAAATATATAAGATATGAAAATATATTAAAATATATATAGAAAACCACCAAATCCCATGGGAACAGAAGAGTAACTAATTCTTCAGTGTTGATAAATAAGAATATTTGGATGCCAGGTGCCATTTAGAGGCATCTAGAAAAATGATGCCCAGAGTGATTTGGGAAGTCACTGCCCCGTAATCTGCTAGAGCATAGAGCCTTGCATTAGAAGAAATCACCCACTTTTCTGTCAGAAACTACTGGGATCTCCTACCATACTTCCCATCCCAGTTTTACATGTTCACTGCTGGAAATGCAAGCCTTCTCTTTGCCCTTTTTCTTGAAATCTAGTCTGAATGTCAACCTCCTCAGCTTCCTACAAACATCTTCTGTTCTCAATTAACTTTTCCCTATTTTCAGCTTCAACTTTGCCACCTCCATGATTTAACTGAAGCAAGATGTTTCTTAAGTCACTGCTCCCCTGACCTCCTTTTTCAGTGGGAGCAACTTGTTCACTACAACTCAGTAGTTAAATTTCAGAAGATGCCCCAGTCCCTAGGCCTTCTTCAAGGCTCTGGATGTGTCATATGAAACCTCCTTTGAGGCCCATGATCTCAAATGAAGCACCCTCTCTCCCTCCTTATTGCTGCTCTCTGTCAGTCATTGAAAACTCTAAATCTTGGCTCAAAATCTTTCATTATAGAGCCCTAAATTTTTCAACTTCCCTTCCAGTTTTCAGGCCACCTGTTTGGTTCTATCAGCTTTCTGTAAGAAGGATGGAATAATGACAGATGAAAAATTAGCATAAATAACCACATGGCATACGTGAGTCCTAAGTGCCAGAGGGGAGTTCCCTGTAAAGACATAAAGCTTAACTCAAATAATCAAAATTTGATTCTGTGTCATGATGAAATGTGGAATGTCAAAAAACTCTCAGTGTTAGATTAATGTACAAATAGTTCCACCTTTCCCCATGACTCCTTAAAATAACGGCCTTTGATTCTCCCTTATGTTACCTTTGCTTATATATTCATTAAACAACAGCAATGGCATTCATTATCCTCTTGCTATTTCACAACTGGTGAGCCATTTTCTTGGTGATATGGGAACATGTCTGCACAGCATGTCAGTAACTTTCACCCACTCACTGTGCCAGGTAAGGCCATTTAAAGCCAGCTGTGGGAAAGCCAACAGATATATAACAAAGAGTTGTTCTTGCTTTTACGTATTATTTACTAAGAAAAAAATGTTGGCATTTAATTTTTTAAAAATGAAGTCAACAGCTCATGCTAAAACTCTGCTTCTTAATCACAACTTCTTTCCTCCCTATTTTGCAAATTTTTCTGTCATGAAAATCTTTTATGTCTGTGCAGAATCCATTGACTCCATTACGCTCTCTCCATTTCTCAATGTGCTTCATTCTTTATTTTTTTTTCCTTTTCTTTAACTCAAATTGAAATAAACTTTTTAAAATAATTATTTCCTTGCAAATACCCTCAGTTTTCCACCCCATCTTCCTCCATTGCATATACCAATAAAAATTCTTATTCTGGATGAAAACTAGGCAATGTTTTATTTGATTTCTCTCATGGATAAGCCACTTCCTGTCTACTTGATCAAATAGAAACTGGGGTTGGGAGGCTTTCATTTGAAAGATTGAGAATTTCTGCTATTGCACCTGCTTCCTGTTTTTCTTATTCCATCTAAATGGATTAGTGTCCCTCCTGTTGAAGTTGCAAGTTCTGCTCCCTCAAGTAGTAATATGTCATCCGAAGGTGGTTTCTTTTTTGTTGTTTGTTGTTCCAGTCTGGCTTTAGCACCTGCTCTTACTTTGTATGCTATCTCTCCTCATTTTCTTTCAAGCACTTCTGAGGGCAACTTTGGGGAGAGTTCAGAGTACTTTGATTTTTGGCAGGATTAATGTAAATCTCATTTACATTCACGGCATTCTTTCCATTTTCTTTTACTTATGGGACAATGTTGGAAGCTGTATAAGCATTCCCCCAGCACCTTTACATTTTATCTTGTTTTTCAAGGAATTTCTGATACATTCCTAAGTTAGCTTTTTAGCATTCAGGTTTTACTATAAACAAAATTTTGTCAAAAATGTGTTATAAACATACATTTTTGTAATTTCCATTACCCACAAATGTTTGAAAAATTGAATGCTGATTTGAAACAATTTTCTTAAATATTCATTTCCCTTGAATGTGCTTTATTATGGTTTTGAAGCTATTGACTCTATTCATTAACACAGGTTAGCATTCCTTATCCTTGCCTCACATGATTCCATACTCCATTTGTTTTTCTGCCAGACTTTGAAGTTTTCAGCTAATGTTGGGTGGACTTGATGCAAATTAAAAAAAAAAAAAAAAAAAAAAGTCCTGACTCTGGAGTTGTAAGTATTTCTGGGGGAAAAAAAAAAAAACCACAAAGCATTTAAAATGGTTACAGTCTAAAGTCATGCTAACCAATCTTATTTGGATTCTAAAAGCTACTCTGTATTCTTTTACTCACATTTTGCACATCAGCTGTTCCAGTCATCTTGCCTCAACATATACAATTGGGGCCATGTATACGTGGGCTCCTCATCCATGGATTCAACCAACCTTGGATCAAAAATATTCAGAAAAAAAAAATGAACCAAAAGTTTTCAGAAAGTTCCAAAAAACAAAACTTATTTTACTGTGAAGGCAATATTTACCTAGCAGTTACATTGTGTTAGATATTACAGGGCTTCCCAGGTGGCGCAGTGGTACAGACTCTGCCTTGCAATGCAAGAGACAGAAGATCCCCTGGGGTAGGAACTGACAACCCACCCCAGTATTCTTGCCTGGAATTTCACGGACAGAGGAGCCTGACAGGCTATAGGCCATGGGGTCGCAGAGAGTCGGACATGACTGAGCACAACAGCAAGCACAAAATATTACAAGTACTCTAGAAATGATTTAAAGTATAGGAGAGGATTGTGTAGGTTATATGTAAATATTACACATTGTATCAACGTATAAGAGGCTTGAATATCTTTGAATTTCAGTATCTTCAGGGTGTCATAGAACCAATCCCCTATTGAGAGATACTGAAGGACTACATACTGTGTCACATATCTATGAACAGTTACTTTCAACTCCTAATGAACTGAAAATCTGGATGAGAATTAACCTCGTCTTCCTCTATTATGTAAATTCTCCTTGTATATAGCCACCATTAGTTTTGCTCTTTTTCTTCCAATATCAAAGTAAAAACAAAACAAATAAACAACAACAAAAAACACTTCTTTTCAAGACAAGTCCTTATATTTGTGTTAATGATACCAGGATATTCTCTAGAGTCCTTCAACAATTACCTCCTTTGTGTGTCGTATATATTTATTCTACCCAAATTTTTCCCATCAGTCTTCAAGAATTTCAGCTTTTCCTTATGCTAACACTTCCTATACCATGATTCCACCTCAATCTAGCCCCTATTGTCTAACTTTCTGAATTTCTGTCAGCATAAATTAACAAGGTTGAAACTTTTCCTTTCAATTACTCCTCTCACTTGCCTTCTACAAATCTGAAATCTCTGTACTGTCTTTCTAACTCGGATCTTTTTCTTTAAGTTGCCCTCTCATTTTTGCCTCCACTATATTCTCCCTCCTTACACATTTTAGTTTGGCAAATTCAAACAGTTCCCATTATTTCAACTTTCACTTTTGTGCCAAAGACTATTAAAATTCTATCTCTAGATGTGGCTCACTTCCTAATTCTCTGACTGGTGTTTTGACAACATTATGAAATGTTTCTTATGGGAGATCTGGAGAACTTTCAAGCTCTACATGTCTTTCCTTCAAATCTGTTCCTCTTCCCTGTTTCCAATTCTCAGACAAGACGACAACCATTCTTTCTTTATTCATGCAATTAATTCCTTGAAACCATTGTTCTGTTTTCACACTATCTTTGCATCTATCCCTCAGTTTTTCAGTAGTATGTGTTAGGTCCTTATTATCACTTGCAAATAGTGTTATGTCTATTCTTCAACTAAAACCTTAAATGACATACTAAAAACAAGACCAAAACAGGATAGAAGTTAAAAAAAATAATTTAAGCAAAATGTCATTATTTCAACTGGGAATCTCACTTCATTCCTAAACTTCAAATTATTAACACTCTCATTATTTCAGAGAAATAAATTAGGTTGAAAGCAACCTAATTATGACTCTTAATGTATTTTCCTGTATAAAACACAGGTCAGCTACTTAAATACAATCATAATGACATCATTTTTTAAATGGCAGACAACACAAAGCAGCCTAATAAACATCTTCTTGTTTCTTTCCCAAGGAAAATCTCTTTCTAAAACAATTTTCTTTATATAAGTTGACAAAAATGGGTGTTTTAGCTCCTACTTTCTTCTTATTTCTTTCTCTTTCCCTTCATCCGGAGTTAAAAAGAAAGCTTATATTTTTAGTAAGTTGCACTTCTAGTGAGAGAAGAAAGATTGAATTTTGTGAGTAGACACATGGGTTGTTTTCCTGAGACAGCAGGACGGACAAGGAGAAGTCACAAACCCCTCTACACCAACTTTCACATCTGTGTCCCATTGCAATTCTGCGGCTGAGTGCACCTCAAAATGTAGAACTTTCAGAGGAGGAGAAATTGCTGTAGTTCATCTGCTCAAGAAGGCTAAGAATTCTGAACCTGAGAGGTAAAAGTAGAAGTAGAATAAGAGGCAGTGAGAGTGAAATAATCATTTCACACTGAAAAGATGTCACGCACATGTCCCCGCATAAGTACAAATGGAAGAGCCAATATAAGTGAAGAGCCACAGCAATGATACTGAGAGCTGAATTCCCCCCGAGATATCACATGATATATGAACTTAGGAGTGTGAACTGCAGTAATGATTCAGAAAGTAAGTTTTTTTGTTTGATCTATACTGGGGGAAAAGAGCTAGATACTAGAATGTCATTAATGGAAAAACTCTATTACTAATAAGTCTTTCTTCAGAACTCTTTTTACCAAGAATTCAAGCATCCAATAAAAGCATCCAATGACTAGGTTTTTCCCCAAAAAATGATAGTTAAATGGTCATCTTCTTTTAAAAAATAATTTTTTATACTTCTTAAAACCTGGTAGTGGTACAGTCTGCCAGACTTCCACTGCTGGTAGGGGATGTCACAGAGGGCAAACTAAGCAATGTCTGCATCTCAGAACATTGGTCTAGCTGCTTTTCTTTCCCCCACAGAAAATGGAAAATGCTTTAATAACTTATTTATTCTTATATGTCACCCACAGTGTCTGGCACACTGTCTTAGATAACAAATGTGCTCATACAAAATTATTTCACCTAATTATTTGATGTTTTCGAAATTCTAAAGATGAATTTATTCATAGTAATCACTGCAGAAATGAAATTCAAAATGAAAATTCTTGAAATGTTGCAAAATATCTTCAAAATCTCACTTTCTGTGACATTGTATATTTCTATGTTCCTGTGTGTAGTGTTGAAACTTTCGATAGGAATGCTTGGGGGTGGGTTAGTAAATTTTATATGGCATTTTGTTGCTGCAGTGTCTGAAGACAGATAAATACACTGCCTTACTTTTATATACCCAACAAGTTCTTTAAATTGTCAGTTTTGTTGTTCAGTCACTAAGTCGTGTCTAACTCTTTGTGATCCCATGGACTGCAGCATGGCAGGCTTCCCTGCCCTTCACTATCTCCTGGAGTTTGCTCAAACTTATGTCCGTTGAGTCAGTTATGCCTACCAACCATCTCATCCTCTGTTACCCCCTTTTCCTCCTCCCTCAGTCTCTCTCAGCATCAGGGTCTTTTTCAATGAGTTGGTTTTTTTGCATCAGGTGGCCCAAGTATTGGAACTTCAGCTTCACCATTGGTCCTTCCAATGTATATTCAGGGTTGATTTCCTTTAATACTGACTAATTTGATCTCCTTGCAGTCTAAGGGACTCAGCCGAAGACAAATACAAATAAATAGAACTCAACATTATTTAGTTTTTAAAATATAACTATTTATGAGAAGACTATATAAATATACACTGAATAAATATAAATGATTTATAGAGGCCTTATGTTTAAAAGGACTAAAATTAACTTTTTTATTCTATGTAAGGGCTTTCCAGGTGGCGCTAGTGGTTAAGACCCACTAGCCAATGCAAGAGATTAAGAGATGTGGGTTTGATCCCTGGGTCAGGAAGCTCCTTTGGAGGAGGGCATAGCAACCCACTCCAGTATTCTTGCCTGGAGAATCCCGTGGACAGAGGAGCCTGGCAGGCTACTGTCCATAGGTAAAAAAGAGTCAGAACAACTGAAGTGACAGCGCAGCATGGCACACATTCACACATTCTGTGTAAATCCAGTAACTTTCAAAACCTCTGAACTTTTCAGTTTTCCAAATGTGGCTCTGAATGTGTCATTTCAATTACCACATATTTCTTGTTGATATTATTATTTTGACTTCATTTGCTACTAGGTTTATTCAATTATTTATTCAGCACATATTTACTGTTTCTCTTTTTCATATAGGCCACATTATGTGTGCATGCATTTTTGCTAAGTCTTTTCAGTTGTGTCCAAAATTTTGTGACCCTGTAGACTGTAGCCGCCAGTTTCCTCTGTCCAGTGGGATTCTCCAGGCAAGAATACTGGGGTGGATTGCCATGCCCTCCCCCAAGGGATCTTCTGACCCAGGGATTGAACCCGAGTCTGACATTTCCTGCATTGGCAGGCAGGTTCTTTTCCACTAGCGCTCCTTGGGAAACCCATGATGTGTATGTTACTAAATTTACAAATTTGGAAAGATACATTTTCTGCCCTTAGATATTACAGTTCTGGTTGGAGTCAGACATGCAGATAACTATAATGTGTTCACTGCTCTACTGGAGGATGGCAGGACGCAATGAACCAGCAGATGCCTGTGTCAGGCTGCTTAAGGCTGGGGATGTATCATGGAGAAGCCCACACCAGAACTGAGATACACAGTGAGTAGGATTTTAACAAACTTATTCAAGGCAAGCTATCACAAGGAAGAGTTATCCAGATGAAGTTCTACATAAGGGCTCCTAGCCAAGGAAGGGGGAAAATTAGGCTGAAATATGGCTGTCTATTCACTGAAAAGGCCATCTTCCCTGCAGCACAACCAGCTGAATCCAATAGAGGTCCTCTTGCTAATTCATTTGTTCAGAGCAAATGCCTTCTTCTAATCCATCTGCCTAGAGCAGACATTTTAAAATCATGTGTACCAAAGCAACCTCTGTGCTACTGGAAACCATAGTCAACTCTTTGAAAGAACATGGAAGGGCATGGAGACAGTAGAGACTGGTAGTTTGGTGAATGAGAAATAGTGAGGGACAGAAGGACAATAAATGATATGAAATGCAGCAGCAAAGAAGTAAAGGAATGCTGGAATTTAAAAATATCCATTCAGGACAGGAATAGAGACACAGATGTAGAGAATGGAATTGTGGACATAGTGAAGGAAGGGGAGGATGTGATGAACTGACAGAATAGCATTGAAACATAACATTACCATGTGCAAAATAGATAGCTAAGTGGGAAGTTGCTGTATGGCACAAGGAGCTCAGTCCAGTGCTCGGGGATGACCTAGAGAGGTAGGATGGGGAGTAGAGTGGGGAGGAGGCACATGAGGGAAGGGGTATATGTGTACTTACAACTGATCCGCATTATTGTACAATAGAAACCAACACAGCATTGTAAAGCATTATCCTCCAATTAAAGATACATTTAAAAATGGAAAAGCACAAAAATAAAAATATTCATTGAATTCGGCAAAGGGTTGTGATTGATGGACGTAACTAGTATGGCGGGTTCAGTGGAGTGGTGAGGGGTAAAGCTGCTTGCAGCATGTAGTGAAGTGGTCATAGTGAGGAATTAAGAGACAGTAAATACAGAGAGAAAGAGAGAGAATGAGAAAGAGAGAGAGCGCGCTTCAGGGGAAAAGCTCAGTGAACACTTATGTTAAGATACACTTGTGTGACAATCACTCAGTTCAAGACATAGAACATTTCCAGCTCCTCAGAAGGTTCTGTTGTGTTTCCATTCAGTCATAGCCTCCCACTTCAAGAAGACAACCACTATACTAATCTCTATCGCCATGGATTATATTTGCTTGTTTTTCAGCCTCATACAAATGGTATCATGCAAAACATACTATTTTGTATCTAGCTTCTTTCTCTCAAACATTGAGTGCAAAATTCACCCCTGTTGTTGCATGTAACTATAATTTGCTGTTTAGCATTTCATTATATTCAATTGTATGGATATACTCGAAAATGTATAACCACTTTTTTAGTCCTATTGTTGAAAAGTTCTTCATTGTGACTACCAGTTTTCAGTTATTACAACCTTTGCTGCTATTAACACTCTTGTGCATATATTTTGGGAGTGTGTGCCTACTTCTCTTGAGTGTATGACTAAAAAGTGAAAGTGGAGTCATGTCCGACTCTTTCCAACCCCATGAACTATAGCCTACCAGGCTTCTCTGTCCATGGGGTTTTCCAAGCAAGAGTAGTGGAGTGGGTTGCCATTTCCTTCTCTAGGGGATCTTCCCGACCCAGGGATTGAACCTGGGTTTCCCGCATTTTGGGCAGATGCTTTACCCTCTGAGCCACCAGGGAAGTCTTATGTCTAAAAAGGAAATTGTTAAATCGTCCTGCAGACATACATTTGGCATTAATAAAAAAGCATAAAGTTTTCTAAAGTTGTACTAATTTACATACCATCAACAAAACAGTTGCTCTGTATCTTTGCAGCACCTACTGTTGTCCATCTTTTTCATTTTAACCAGACTGACAGTTATATATTCTAATTCACTGTAATTTTAAGTTGCATCTTTCTGAAACCTAATTATTTTGGCATTCTTTTGTGAAATACACATTCAAATCTTTTGACCATTTTTTTACTTGGTTTTCTGTCTTTTTATTGGTTTGTTCAAGTTCTATCTGTGTTCTGAGTATCCTTTTCAACATGTGTAATACAAATATATTTTTCCATAGCATGACTTGTCTATCTCTTAATGGTGTTTTTAAGAGGAGAAATTTTAATTTTACTTTTAACAAAGTTCAAATTATTAATGCTCTTATGTAATATTTATTATATTTTGCCCAGTTCAAGATTATGGAGATAGTTGCCATTTTTTTCTAGAAGCTTCATTGTTTTGCTTTCTACATAGAAGTCTACAATCCATCTGTGATTGATTTTTGTTCATAATATCATGTATGGATTAAGTATTTTTCCCATATAGAGATCCCAAGGAACCAACACCATTTATAGAAAATAAGTCCTTCATGGCTGTTTTGCAGATGGCAATATGTGAATATATCTGTTTCGCATTGTAAATGTTGATTTCTTTGTCTTTTTGTCTATTCTTGCATCAGTACAATACTATCTTAACTGCTGTAACTATAGTTTATAGTAATTCTTTAAACCAGGTATCATAGTCTTCCTTTACTGATGACTTTTCAATATCGTATTAGCTATGCTTGGTCCTTTGCTTTTCTGTATAAATAATAGAACAATTTGTTGGTCTGCACATATAATTTCTGTGGGTGGTTGTATAGATTCTTTAACATAGTTGAGATAGAACTGACATGTTAAAAGCAGTAAATTCTCCTACTTGTGAACATTGAATCATTCACCCAATTTATATTTTATATAATTACTATATAATTTTATGAAATTACTGGATCCTTTTACATCTTTTTGTTTTATATATATTTCATATTTTTGTTCTATCATTTCTCTTTTATTACTTTCTTTGATTATTAAAATATTTTAATCCCATTATCATCATTTATCAGTTTGATACACATTCGCTTACTATATCAAACCAGATAAATATGTTTTGCATATTTAAAAAGAATAAGTAATCTGCCACTGTTGGATATAGTGTTTGATATAGGATAATTAGTTCAAATTGATTATTTGTGTCTCTCAAGTCATCTTTAATCTTACTATCTTATTTTCTGCTCTTCGTTCTCAATTACTGAGACAAGTGAATTTAACTGTCTAAATAGGATTGTCAATTTGTCTAATTCTATTTTTGTTTTTATAAATTTCTGTTCTATGAATTTTGTGACTGTGGTAGATATATGTAAATTTAGAATTACTCTTTCCATTGAATTTACCTTTCTCAAAATCAAGTGCTTATCATTGTATCTTGTAATATTTTTGCCTTAAAGCCCACTTTTTTCTACAGTTAAGACAGCTGTCCTAGCTTTTTTCTGTTAGGGTTTTCATGCTTAATATTCTTCTTAAATCTTTATTTGCCCTCATATTTAACATATGTTTCTTATCAACAACATATATTTGGATTTTGCTTTTTTTTCAGTCTGACAGTCTTTTGCATTTAGCTGTATTATTGACATTTATTCAATTTACATTTCACATAAGTACTAACAGTAATTTAAAAATCTTCTTTTTTCTTATTTTCCTTTCCTCCTATTGTTATTTTGTCCTTTATCATTTCTCCTTTATTTATTACTTTAAGATTATTCCAGTATATTTTATTTTATTTTTCTCTTTTTCTAGTTTCTTGTTGAAATTTTATTAAATATTATCTTAGTAGTTACTAGGTGAGTTACAACATGCATGGTGTGTATCATGTGAATGCTTTATTCCTTTTTATTGCCAAATAATGTTTCATTTCTGCAGTTCCCTCCTCAGCAGGATTTTTCTTCTCCAGTACTAGCTACTTTGGCAGCCCCTAACTAATATTTTTCTCCTCAGCACAGAGAATCTGCCTCCCTTCAGAGGAATTTTATTTTTCTATAACAAAAAGTGGTGAATTACCCCTGGTAAAAAGCAGATGTTAGTGAAAAACTGACTTCTGTGTGCCCTCTTCCTTTCAAAATTATGGTTCCTCAAATCCTCCTTGCATTAGTACTATAATGTTTCTAAATAGTGTATGTATTTTGTTTGACTCTTGTGGTGTGTCTAGTGGAAAATTAGTTGATATGAATAACACTATTAAGGCTTAAACTGGAAATTAATCTCTTTCTATAAGTTTGATTAAAAAAACAGAGTTGTATAAAGATAGCTAGAGAGGAGAGTGAGTTGGAATGTGTGTGAAGGTGGACGATATGTCAGCATGCTTGTGTACTAAAAGATTCAGTGGACAATGAAAGGTCGAGGACTCAGGAATCAAGAGCTCATGGGAATAAATTAGCATTGCATTAGAGGAGAAGCTTTGTATAGGAAGAATTCCTGAGATTGGTGCCAATGCTAATAGGTGTACAAATGGAAGGGAAGAAAATTGAGGTAGTTCATGTAACCTCCATTTTCTATGTGAAATAAAAATAAAAGTCATTGTTTTGAGTAGGAGAGGAGTGGGAAACCAAAGAAGTCTCAGAATAATAATGAAGCTTTAGAATACATGCTGGGATGATTACAGAGGAAGCTGGCCAGAGATATTTAGCAGGATTTCTGGGCTGTTTTGAAAGGCAAGCCAAACATCAGGCAGATTTTATCTTTTACTGCTGCATCTCAAATTTAAGAGGCACCTCTGGGGCCAAAGAGCTTTTACCTTTGTTGTCTCATATTGAACCTAGGTTATGGTCATATGGGAATCTATTGTGAGAACTTTATGCACTGGAACCTATCAGTTCTATTTCTTGAGAGTTATTTACTGGAAATTCTGTGAGTTAGATTCAGGATGTAGCTAGAAGATACAGAGAACAATGGCCATGTTAGTGTCCCCTTTGGGCTATGTAACTTCACAGTATTGATTCCTCATAAAGGAACATGTTGGATGTAGTCTCAGTATATCATCCTTTGACTTCCCTGATGGCTCAGATGGTAAAGAATCTGCCTGCAATGCAGGAGACCTGGATTTGATCACTGGATTGGGAAGTTTCCCTGGAGAAGTGCATGTCCACCCACTCTGCATTCCTGCCTGGAGAGTCCTATGGACAGAGGAGCCTGGTGGGCTACAGTCCATGGGGTCACAAAGAGTCAGACACGACAGAAGCAACTTAGCACACACCTATCATCATTAAAGGAAGGATGTTACACAGTGACACAGTCATCCATTAGAGGACCACTTTCCTCAGACCTTCCCATCACAGTACACCCACAAGAGCCCAGCCAGTCTTTATTGATCTAACTCCTTTAAGTTTATTATGTCAGAAGTAGAAGATTAAATCTGATCATTAAAGCATTTTTCTAATTATCATGAGCTCAGTGACTTTATCCTGCTTATCAAGATAATGTTTAGAAATAATAGAAATCAAAGTATCATGCTGGCAATGTCTTACTGACCAATACAATACTATATTTTGTTCACCAAGAATAGCGGTAAACTAATACTAACTCACTATGATTCTTTCTTTACACATGAGGATTTAGTCACAGACATTGTTGCGTAACAAATACAAAATATCTCAAAATCCAGTGAATTAAAGGAGCAATCATCTAATATTGTTCACATGTCTGTGGGCCAGCTGGGGTCAATTGCTCTGGGATATGTCCATCTAGGACCTGGATTCAATCCCTGGGTTGGGAAGATATCCTGGAGAAGTACATGGCCACCCACTCCATATTCCTGCCTGGAGAATCCCATGGACAGAGGAGCCTGGTGGGCTATAGTCCATGGGGTTCCAAAGAGTCGTCCATGACTGAGTGACTAGGCATAACATAGCACATGTCCATCTAGACAACTTTACTCAGCATCCTTTTATAATCAGCAGGCTACCCAAGGTATATTCTTCTGGCAACGACAACAGTGCAAGTCAGGAAGCAGAGAGAGACATGTGTGAACTTGACTCAGGCATGAAACTAGCAAACTATCACTTGTGCCTATTTATCGTTGGCCAAAACAAGTCACATCTCCAAGCTCAAAGTCAAGGAGCAGAAAGGTATGCTTATCTATGATGAGGCAAAATATTCTGAATCAAAGAGTGAAAAATGAGGTAATAATGAAAACTACCACACATATTGGTGTTCTTTCCCTACCTTCCCTGCCAATTTCTCGTACACATCCCTGGGAGGGAGCTTCTAGAAAGTTATTCATCCTATTTGTGTATGGATAAACTAAGTTGTTTTTTTTGGGGGGTGGGGGTGGTGTTTTTTAAATGGACAATCTGAAGCAAAAGGGTGTCTCTAATATAGACTCACATTACTTTATGAATCACATTACTTTTAACTAAATCTACATGATTTTGTATCTGTGAGTAAAGTAAAAACAATAGAGAAGAGAATGAACTGTGTAATTAGAAAGATATGGAGTACAGACCAAGCTTCACCACTTTCCAGCTGACAACTTTACAGGTTAACCTTTGTAAGTCTTCCTCCTTGTGAAAGGAGAGTGTTTCTCTTATTAATTAGAGAATATTTATCTAATTAATACCATTAGGTCTTACCTCTATATATGAGGTTGTTGAAACAAATGCAGTAACACACACATGTCAGGCACAGAATCAATGATCATGAACGAGAGCTCTTACAATATCCTTTGAAGTTGTCACTCAATGTGGAGATACTGGAGTAGTGGATAAACAAATTACTCTTGCAATGAGAGTGAGAATATCGTCAAAGAGGTAATGATATTTGAGACAATTGTTGAAGGATTTTGTTAGCCAAGGAAATAATTGGAGATAATCAAGGGATTAATCATTGCTAGATTAAAGGAATGAGAATGAATAAACTTCTGAGGATATTTTACATGTCCTAAATTCCTGCTCATGAAGTATGATATGCATAAGCTTATCACTCTATTCAGTGCCCATGTGACATGGCAAGTGGAGTCTTTAGCTGCGACATGGCATGTGGGCTCTTACTTGAGCCATTGAAGATCTAGTTCCCTGACAAAGGATCAAACCCTGGCCCTCTGCATTGGGAACACAGAGTCTTAACCACTCACTCTCAGGGGATTGAAATCATGGTCTACATAGTATGCTTGAGTATGACAGGGGCATGATACTTGGGTCCTTGGTAACTATCAAAGCTAATAAAATGTTCAGTCACTAGAAAATGAAATGCAGCTGTAAATAGCAAACATTAAATTAAACTACAAAGTAAATTTCCTCAAATGCTATTGTACTATGGGTTTATAGAAAATTATATGTACTATATAGATAGGCACACATTTTTTTGCTAAAGAAGCAGTGATTTAAGTTCTAAACCATGAAAATGTTAAGTTACAATAAAAGGCCACTTTCAACTTTGCCATTTAGAGGCTCACTTATTGTTCATAACTCTTATAATTGAAGCCTTATTATATTATCCTGCTGCACAGCGTGATTTCCTGTTATTTGTCTAATGTTTTTTAAAGAACAGTAATTTAATAACTATAGTGATATTCATCCTCGGCTCCCAACAAATGTGCTATTTCATGAAGACTGTTTATAAAACAGAGTCATGGTCGATGTATATTCCAGGCTTGTGGGCTTGCCTTTAGGTGACTGAAAACATCACAAAGCAGAAAAAAAAAATAATAATAATAATAATCCCAAGACTCTGTGATGTTACTTTAAAAAAGAAAGGAACTTCAAATTTTAGGGCATTACAGTTTTATTTCTCTTGAAAGCACTTTCAGTTTATATTTGCTCTTAAGAAAATTGATTTTATTCCTTTCTCATAGAAAAGTCTGAACTGTGTATTTCAGTTCCAGGGAAACATTGTTAAGTTTTATTGTCTACACAACACAAATATCCTAGCACTATATTGCTCAACCAAAAACAAACACAAACTCTGAAACTCTAAATAACATACGCATTGTTTTGTTTCATACTATTAAAAATATAGATCAATTAAAATTTTTGTAGAAAATGTTGAGATATTTATCCATTTCATATCTTTCAGTGGATTTGATGCATTTAAATAACCTTTTAACTTAGTGGGGAATGTATGAGAAGAGATATAAATTAATAGTTTTATATAAACCTTACCTTTACTTATATATACAACCTGAATATGAAGCCTAAGTGATAGCTAGCAGAAGTACATGTCAGAACGCTACAATGACACAATAGTTACATATTTTTCAAGTGTCCTTTTTAATCCTAGGGAGCAAAATTTCATATTTAGGGTGTGTTTTTTTCAATCACTTAATATCTTGAATAATCTAGACACTTTGTATAACCGAGGACTGTTAGTTCCCAAGACCTCCATCTGTTAGCTCTTATACTTTGCATTATGTAATTATGCAAGCAAATAATTTGTTGACAAAACTGAACAGAACGATTTGGTTAGTAGTCAAAATATGATAAAAGATATCAGAGGGAAGAGGTTGTTACCTCTTGTTGAGATAGCAAGAATGGATCTTCCTGAGAATTAAAGTTAACATGATTTATCTTACAGTTTTTGTGTATAAAAAGCACATTCTTATTTTAGACAAAAAAAAAGAAACCCTAGATTTTTCTAAATACATTAAATAAGTCCTTTAAAATCATGCTGTCATTTTAGATCTTGAAAAAAGGATGAGAAATTTTATTCAAATGAATTGTTTATCCAAAAGCCAAAGGTAAAAACTCACATTTTTAAAACACCAAAATTTCTTCTTCAATGATTGGAATTCAGATATTTCTTTATCATAGCTTATTTTAAGATTATTTTACAATTCTAGTTGAGTGAATCTTACTTTGAATGAGTTTCAGAAAAGAATTCATGATATTTAGCTGAACTAAGGTAGATATTTTAAAGTTCACATTTTGAGTCTTAATATCATTCAGGAACCATTTCATTTTGCAGAGTCTAATGTGGTGGCTACAACTTCAGATCTTTTTTTTTTTTAATTAGAGTATAATTGTTTTACAATGCTGTGTTAGTTTCTACCGTGTGACAGAGTGAATCAGCTGTATGTACACATCTATCCTCTCTTTTTTGGATTTCCTTCCCATTTAGGTCCCCACAGAGCCCTGAGTAGAGTGCCCTGTGCTATAGAGTTGGTTCTCATTAGTTATCTGTTTTATGAAAGTGAAAGTGAAAGTCGCTCAGTACTGTCTGACTCTTTGAGACCCTATGGACTGTATATACAACAGTTTATGGAATTCTCCAGGCCAGAATACTGGAGTGGGTAACTGTTCCCTTCTCCAGGGGATCTTCACAACCCAGGGATCGAACCCAGGTCTCCCGCATTGCAGGCAGAGGCTTTACTGTCTAAACCGCCAGGGAAGCCCAAAAGATGATATGCTGAGACTAAATCCAACATGTTCCTTTATGAGGAATCAATACCGTGACGTTACATGGCCCAAATGGGACTCTTTACCAGCTGAGCCACCAGGGAAGTCTTATCTATTTCATACAAAGTATCAAATCTTTTAAGATATATTTTCTTGTTTTACTTTGGGTGGTTGAAGTCTCTAATTTGTTTCATTTTGTTTTTGTAAAATCTATATGCAAACTCTTTAAAGTTACTTTATTCTATCACATGAAAGCATATAAGCAGGTAGCAGGACGTACTGGTTCAGGTCATTACTGAAGAACAGGAAGCAACATTCCGATGCTTGCCACTGCTCTCTCCCTTCCTGAGGAACGCTTGTTCCAGTATTACCTTTGAAGTGAGGAGCATTAGCTGGAGTTGTGGTTTCTGTGGACTTCACTTGCTGGTAGTGACCAATAGCAGAACAAAAATCAATCTCTGTCAGGCTTGTAATTGAGCACTTCCCTAATTTATGAGACAGCTTTCCCATTAACAACAAAATCTTGAGAATTAAATAAAAACAGACCTTCACAAGTGCTGCAGCCTAGGTGAATGAGGGATAAACATTGATAAATGCGCATGCCTTGTGCAAGCCTGACTTTGAAAAATTCTGTGTCAGAGTTTCAGGTCACATTTTGACAACAATTAGGAACACTGAAATAAATAGTTGGCAGTTCTTCTTTGTTATGACAGGGAGTGTAAAGCCATCTTTACCACGGAAAAGCCTATTTTATGAATATGAATTGTATTACTGCGGTGCTCAACCATCTTGCTGTGACTGGGAATCTATGGGCACTTCTATTATAAACCAGAGTAAAGTCCTTTTGAAGATTTGAAAAGTTTGGTTAAGCTGTTTTTACTTGATTATTTGTAAAATTCCTGTGCCACTGCAATTCCATGCTTTATACAGAACACACGAGATAGCTTTAAAAAAGTTAAATGCCTAGTATTTTTAGTATGAAAAAGTTAACTATAATGCTTTGTGAAATGTTCTGGCCAAATCTAAATGACTCAAGAGTGCTGGCTAAATGCTGTCTTTAAAGCTTACTGCAATTTTATCTAACTTATAAACTTCCAGGATTGACCTTTTGGTAGTATAATCATGAGTTAATTTCTTAATTTTAAAATTATATGCAATGATATTTGAAATTGATCTAGTGAATAGAGTCTGCAACAAGAAAGAATGACATATTATAGGTTAGAAGGCTTCTCAGGTGTCACGAGTGGTAAAGAACCCATCTGCAATTGCAGGAGATGTAAGAGACTTGAGTTTGATCTCTGGGTTGGGAAGATCCCTTGGAAAAGGCAATGGCGACCCGCTCCAGTATTCTTGCCTGGAAAATCCTATGGACAAAGGAGTCAGGCAGGCTACAGCCCATAGGTTGCAGAGTCAGACACCACTGGAGTGACGTAGGACTCACAACTGTCAGCCGTATCATCAGAAATCTGAACAAGTTCTAATTGAACTTGAACTTGATTTTTTGAGCTAAGTTTCCCAATCCATTTAAAAACAGAAAAGTAAACCTATATCCCATATAGTCATTAAATCTGTCTTACCCGGAATTTCTCTGAAGAAAACTAATGAAGCAAGAAACATAAACAAAATAAAAATAAAAAGCAGCTTCTTAAAATACACTTAAAAATAAAATAATTGAAAATTTTAGAAACTGAAATGTAATATACATAAACTTTAAAATTATAACCAATAATAAGTATTTACATATATATTTATAAATATATATATATACACACACACCCAAACATACATAACATGTTGCAATAATTTAGATCACCTGGATTACTGTAACAATTGTACACACCTTACATTCAGTCATATGGGTGTTCCAGGTTGGTGAAATTGCAAGCTTAGGGAGAATGGTTCTTCTACACAGGACCTTTCTATTCAAGGACATTTCTATGGTTCTAGCACCTAATAGAGCCACGCTATCTATCCTAAAGAAGAACAAAAGAGCATGAAAACATATCAACATCTCATCCCTTCCTTCTACCTTCTATTGACTTGATAAAAGTCACAAAGCCACAGCTAAGCACAAAACTAGGAAGAGGGAAACAGATTTGTTCCAGTATATGTGCACAATAACCAAAAATTTCAGTTTAAATTTATACTTTACTTACTCTGAAGTAAACTACTTAGTAACTTCCTCCTATAGAAGGGGGCTTCCCTTGTAACTTGGTGGGTAAAGAATCTGCCTGCAATGCAGGAGACCCAGGTTCAATTCCTGGGTCAGGAAGATCCCTTGGAGAAGGAAATGGCAACCCACTCCAGTATTCTTGCCTGGAGAATCCCCTGAACAGAAGAGCCTGGTGGGCTACAGTCCACAGGGTTATGAGTTGGATACGACTTAGTGGCTAAACCACCACCATCCCATAGTTGGAATGCAGCTAAGCCAAGAGATACTAAGAGCATCTAAAATAGATATCATAAAGAACACATATCAGAGGATATGTTTTAAGACCCCCAGTGGATGCCTGAAACCACAAATAGTACTGAATACTATCTATCTGTATATATATATATATATATATATATATATATATATATATATATATATATATATATATCTCACATTATTTTCTATTCATAACATAACTAAGAAAATGCTTAATAGAAAAATTAAGCACTGAAGGAGATTAATAACTAATGACAAAATAGAACAATTATAACAATATGCTATAATAAAAGTTGTATGGTCTTTGTATCTCAAAATATCTTATTATACACATGAAAATGCCTTTTTCTGTCTTAATGAGGCACTCATCGTCCAGGATGTTTGTAACTTTTGCAGTTTGGATGGTAGAGCAAAACTTGCACACATTTCTTTTTCTTTCTTCACAATTTCATGACTAGATGATTTGTTCTCACTGAAGATTTTTTGCAACCTCAGCATACAGTTCTCTCCCTTCCCATCTAGGTCAAGAACTTTCACCTTTTCACTTAAGAGCAGCACTTGTTGACTTCTCTTTGGCATATCTGCATTTCCAGCATCATTACTCTTGCCTTTTGAGGGCCAATTTTAAGTAAAATCAGGATAACAAAAACATGCAGTGCAATATCTCCTCAGTGGATCTGATAACCTAGAAGGCTGAGTAACTAACGGGGAGGGATATGCTGAGAAAAGGAATGATTCATATCCAAGATGAGAAAGAGCCAGAGGACATGAGTTTTCATCTCACCACTCAGAAAAAAGCTACAATTTAAAACTTATGAATTTATCTGGAGATTTTCCCTTTTAATATTTTTGGATTTTAGTTGACTGTGGGTACCTGAAGCTGGGGAAAGTAAAACTGCAGATAAAGGGAACATTAATGTAACATCCCTTTTAAAGCCTTTCTTGACTCTCTTTCCAGAATTGTCACCATCTCCTCTGGGCTTTAAATCTCTCAACATTTTTACTTACCTCCACTATGACATTTATAACACTTTTCACTTTTCTAAGCTGTAAGCTTTGTACACAAGGGATTTTTTAATCTTTCCCCATTTTATGCTTAACACATATAAAAATAGGTGTAATAGATGAAATAAACCCTATTTCAGTAACATTAAGTGAAATCTTGTATTATAGTAGGGGGAAGTATAATAACTGATGATGTATAACCAATTTAGAAATGAATGTTCAGATTATAACTTCATTTTCTTAGGGAAATAAATTTTACATTATCAGAAAGGTTTATTTATCTACATATATATTGTAGATGGTAAAATGATGTATATATTTTATATATAAATTACAAATCATGTGTAATATGATACTATCAAGTTCTTATGCTGTTGGGTATAAAATATAAAAATAATTCCAGTACCAAAGTGGCTGTTATATGAATTTCATTTTACCATGGCCTAATTTGAGTTTGCATGGTATAAATATAGACAAGGAAAATTCAAAGATCATGAATTAACCATACCACAAATTTAACTTTGAATCTTTCACATCATCTTCCAGTACTTCTAAGAATGGTCAGAGAAAATAGATACAATCTAGCAGGGAAGTTTTGGTATTTTCTAGAGTCCAGACTGAGTTCAAAGATCTGAGGATACAATTCCTCAGTAAAATGTTAATTTATGAGACATTACTGCTTAATGTTTCAAATGCACATTCATAAATTGAATAGGTCATCCATGGCCAGATCACCTGACTCCCAATTCACCGTGATACTTTATAGACAAGACAAATTCATACTTTTAAATCTATGAAAATACAAACCAATCTTCTATCAGTCAATTGTTGAAAATCTTCTGTGTATCTTAGATTGTGCAAAATGAGCAAAATTGTCCTACACAATGTCTCTTTCTTTACATACTATGCTATCATATTTAGAAAGAGAAGTCTATTTGAATATTTCAGTAAAAGATCATCTTGACGGTATCTTTCTATTCAAGAAACATTGTTTCTGTCAAATCTCTATCTAGTTAGTGGATCAACATATTTACTTTATCTTTGGAGTCAAAGAATCGTCGTACCTTTTGTAGATGGAAATGTAATCATAGGTGCTATTCATAAAATATTTAAGTTATAAAAACCACCTCTCTTGATACCACAACTGAACTCTGTGTCAAATTAGTTGCTATGTCAGAGATCTCAAAGAGTAGAAAATAACATTTGTTTTCTTGAAAATGTCAAAAGTGTGGCAAGGATAGAGACTTCAGTTATTTTAACTTTTAAGGGCAGGGATATGTGAATCTTGGATGATACAAAGCCACTGTGTTTTTTTTCCCCTTTGAATAAATTAAAACTGCTAAGATATAAATTCCTGAAAAATGGGCTTTATAATAGAAATAGAAACTGACCCTTAACTATAGTGGCACTACCGGATGCCGTTATAATAAGCTCCCCTAGATGCCATGGTGTAAATGTATTAGCTGTACTAAGAGACCCACTCCTGCTATAATTATGTTAGGAACCAATAAGACAGCTCAGAAATCAATATGCTAAGACAGATAGAGTAAAAGACCATGGCCAGCCCACTGGGAATAGATTAGTCTGGCAGGTCCCTAGCTGAGCCATGAAGAAGGGGATATCTTTGCTGTTGTAGAAAGCCATTAATTGTAAATTTTCCTGAACAAGGAACTTGAAGGGAAAACTTAGACTGCGTTGTTCATACCACTCAATGAAAACTGCAACTCTTATTGATCAAGAGTTAAGCTTTTTTATTCTTATTTCAAAATCCAACAGTGCAAAAATCTGAATGTTCAGAGGGATTTTTCAAGCTTTTCCCATGGTGCATCTGAAAGTCTTCTTTCGTTATCAATTAGTTTTAATATGTTTAAAACTTCTAGATGAGATTAATAAAATCACATTTAAACAGTGGCCCTCCACACTGACAAGTTTCCTGGTATGACATCAGTTGTTTAATCAATTAATACTCACATGTCATATAATATGATAAGAGAAGAGATACATTCTTTGCATTATTTTCTTTGAACTCACCTGACTATTAAATATTACTGAGTGTAATACTAATGAGTAAGAAAAGATGCTGCAGCTTATTTTAAGTATATCTAATTGAGTTTTCTTAATATTGTTAGCCTAATTTGAGTAAGTTGTTTACTAGAGTGAAGCAGTACAATCCAGTAATTTTGCTAAGAAAGAAAAAGAAAGAAAAAAGAAGGAAGAAACAAAGAAAGGAAGGAAGGAAGAAGGAAGAAAGAAATGAGAAGAAAACAAAAGGCCGACCTTTTGTGGTTACAGTTTGGCACATCTGCTCGTGTCCAATCAAGCTTTCAAACAGAGTAGTAAACAAAAGCAGCGATCAAGCAAGGACAAAGTCAGAGACATAAGTGGTTTGAATGAGTGTGCAATTTCTGCCCATATGACCATCCTGACACAATTGCTCTAATTTTCTTTCCAGAAATGACTGATAAAAGATTTAGGTAATTGCTATGGAGACAGACTTCCTTCCATCACTAGGTATCTTGAATAATACAGCCTCAGGGTCATAAGATGGAGTGTCAGTTTCTGCAGAGTCCTAAATTAATACTTGTCCCTGCTTTAGCTACACTTCCTGTACATCTAATGAAGTGAATGTAATTTATTTTGACAATGTATTGAAAATCACTTGATCAAATGACTATTCTGTAATGAACACAAAAAGCAATATAGGCTCGGGGACTATAAACTACAAAATAACATAAATACACATCAATTTTTCAAATTAGTTTTCCTCCTGAAAACTATGTATGTAGTATGGATAAATATGAAACAACATAATTTCCAAAAGGACAATAATTCATGCAAATGTAAATTTAAAAAGTGTGTGTGTGTGGTTTTTTTTGCTCTGATGCCTGAGATTGACCTATCTTCATTCAGCACATGACCTTGTCCTCTCTAATCAAACTTAATTTATCTGCCTGATCTCTGCATTTCTAACTATTAAATAGCACACAGAAAGAAGAGCAGAGAGCCATGAGCAAGCTAGTATTCAGGAGGAAATTCTGAAAATATTGTAGATTTTTCTTTCAGACAAAGTTCTGAACTCTGAATGTCACAACATTTTTTCAATAATTAATGAAATCAGCTGTGTGCACGTGAAAACTTCCTGTACTGACATCATAAATGATCTGCAGGTTACATAATTTGTCCAAAGAGGTATACATGCAAGACGACTGTACAGGATAATCTTTTTCAACATGAAAAACTTGCTTAGGTCTTGTAGTGAGATTTTTTATTTTCTCCACTGGTGAAACACAATCCCTGAGATTTGAAAATACTCAACACTTGAATTACACATATATTCGATTGTACCAGAAACAATGGCATGATTTTCTTCCTTCAGAAAGCCAGCAGGACATCTTGGAAGCTGATAGAGGCAGTATAATTGAAATATTTAGTTTGTGCTGAAAAGAATTACACTTGGTGCCATCTTGGCAAGCGGGCCAAAGCAAGGCACGTGTCTGTATGGTGGCACTGTTAAAGGACAATGTAGTGTTTAAATACAGCCAGGCAGAAGCCAGTGGATAATGCTCAGTAATGGGTTAATCAATACTTATTATGGTTTTATTGGTTCACTAAAGAGAGAACAGAATCTAGTGAGCACAGAGTCGAAAAAAATCACTGCATCTGATCTAGATAACATCTACTCTCCCTAAGGGATTTCCCTATTCAAGAATCCAATTTACCATGCCTGATTGACAAGGATTGGATCCTAGGGAATCACATAACTCTTTTTAGGACCCAATAAAATCCTAATGGATTTGTCTGACTGGCCAGGAGACTTCTAGTTTTACTAAACTGAAGTGGTTTGTTGCAATTAGCCTTTATTCCACTTGCAGTTGAGAAACTAGGCTATTAGGAGTCATCCTTGCTCTGTAAACGCTGGAGTCATGCTGGGATGTGCCTGCTGGAAGGAAGTATGGGGCTGTATGAAAAGAAAGTCCTTACGATAAATTATAAACATTTGAAAGCTTCTGAAAAATGGTAATCAAAACAGGATTCAAATTAAAAAACGGGGAAAGCACAACTAAATTGCATGCTTAAAAACCATTTATTGGTCAGTTAGCCTTTACAATTTATTTTTCATTCAGGTAACAGTAACAGAAAGAAACCTCTGTTTGAAAGCAGCTTTGAACTATGTAACACTTGCTATCTGAGCTTCCCCTTTAAAACTTGAAGTTTGAAAAAAAAAATATCATTCACCCACAACAAAAATCTTGTAGATAGTTGTCTCTGGTCCAGTTCTTTTCTTCCTAGAAGATAATGCTTTTACAAAGCAGTTAACTTGTTCGAGCATACTGGGATGTGATCATGGCACACCATCTTGGCAGCTCTTAAGTCAGAAAACAGTGGAGGTGTGATGATGGTTTGAAGTCAGGGTTGAATCATAGCTGAAAAAGAACATTTAAATAATACAAGTTGCATTTTGAAGCAAATATCCCTTTAATGTAAGAATCATTGGTGCATCCCTCTAGAATCGTGTCTGCTCTTCCAATAAGGCACAAATGACACTTCAAAAATGTTTAAACTGAATGGATTTCACAATCAGAAATATGTTTACTTATGAAGTATCTTTGAGTAGACCTCATGATTTCCTCTTTTTTCGTAGACTTGGAAAGAACTTAGTGATGTACAGAGCGCTCACATAAATCCCCATTACCAGCATCCCAGATTAAAGTTTCCAAAATCTCTAGCTAAAGTGCTGTGCTAATTGAATGCAAAAATTCATTTCCAATAAGACTATCTATGATAACAGATGTTTAAATATATGAAATGGAGACATAAACTTCCTATGTTAAATGATTCTCATGAAATTATTTAAATATAGGTATAGGATATTGTCACATTTAACTATCTATAACTTTTTCAATCATGACATTCTAGCTCAGTGATTGTTAAGAAGACAAAAAGTACTGTGTATGACAATTACAGAGAAAAAACTGGAAAAAAGGCAAAAATAGAGAGAGGTAAGCAAGTAGAAGAATAAGGAGGCAATTGAAAAGAAGGATATTGATAAAAATTGTAGCATGATTACTTCTTTAAGTGAAATTATAAGTAACTCTATTTTGTTTGGCTTTAGTTTGAAATGAAAACACTTTTGCTGTGCAATTAGAAAAACACAAATTTTATTAAAAGTTAAAAATGTTACATGGTGAAGTACGATAATGCAGGAATTATATTTATAAACATGATAATTCTAAGGAAACTCCAGATAACCTCAGAAGTGTTATAGAGTGATGGTACAGATGAGTGAAGTTCATCTTTCTGCATTTACCAGGCTAGATTTACATAGGGCTTAAGGTTATTTTGCAAGTATGTTGTTTGAGTTTGTAGGGTAAGTTCCATATAATTCTGACACTCTAATAGTGTAATATCTTATCTAGAACTGATATATTTACTTCACCTTAGCACCCATTAGAGAAGGCAATGGCAGCCCACTCTGGTAAATTCCATGGATGGAGGAGCCTGGTAGGATGCAGTCTATGGGGTCGCTAAGAGCCGGGCACGACTGAGTGACTTCACTTTCACTTTTCACTTTCATGCATTGGAGAAGGAAATGGCAACCCACTCCAGTGTTCTTGCCTGGAGAATCCCAGGGACGGGGGGACCTGGTGGGCTGCCGTCTACGGGGTCACACAGAGTCGGACACGACTGAAGCGACTTAGCAGCACACATTGAGGTGCTTCCCAGGTGGCGCTAGTGGTAAAGAACATGCCTGCCAGTGCAGGAGACGTAAGAGACCTGGGTACAGTCCCTGGGTTGGGAAGACCTCCTGGAAGAGGGCATGGCAACCCACTCCGGTCTTCTTACCTGGAGAATTCCATGGACAAAGGAGCCTGATGGGCTACAGTCCATAGTGTCCCAGAGTCGGACCTGTCTGAAGCGATTTACCTTGCACACACAGTACATATTGAATTGTTTTGTTTCCAAGGACAAAGGAATACATTTAAAGATGTCATTAGAAGTTACTGGGTTTATTTTAATTAGCATATAGATGAAATATTATTGAAATATTATCATAATAGAGAATTACTTGGTAGATAATTAAAAGATCCTTCATATGATTTTTTACATTTGTTTATAATTACAACTCTTTTTGTTGCTCTAGGACTTTAAATGATTTTTTTGCTTTTAGTTAAGAATTTAGTAAGAATTTTCTCATCTTTGGTAATATTGCTTATTCATGTATGATTTGCCAATTAATATTTACTTTTTTATTTGCTGCTAATTTTATTTCATTTATAGCACAACTAACAGTATCTCACCCACGTATTATATAATTTTCACTTTTAATATAAACTTTTAATTTTAGAAGGCTAAAGATTTTTATTCAAAATCAATATATCTGGTTAGAAATTAAATAAAAAGTAAAAGAAAATGAAAAGGCTTCCTGTTTAAAATTATTATCTCACTCATTTGTTTACCTTATCTCATAAAACTCAACTCAGGCTAGATCATAAAAGGTGATCAGTCTTCTGTCCAACTCTCTTCTTAGGATGATTGCCCATAGAAACTATCCCCTCTATTGTGAGGAGGCCTGAGTCAAATGGAGAGGCCGTATGTAGGTGTTCTAGTCACCATCCCTAGCTAAGGTCTCAGCTGACAACCAGCATCTACTGGCAGATATATGAATGCACAGGTCTTCAAGAGAGAACAATCCCTAACCTTTGCCCCAGTCGATGTCAAATGAAACAGACATGAGCTATTTTTAAGCCTTCACCTAATGGGAAAATCATGATCAAAACTAACATTACTTTTCTTTTAAGTCATCAGATTTTGGAATAGATTTCTGATAGTAATAGAAAACCACAATCAATTTTGTTAATTAGAAGTAGGGTGCTATCACAGCAAAATAAAAAACATGCTTCTTGGGGGCTGGGTAATGGGTGGAAGCTGGAAGGACTTTGAAGAAGGTGTCAAGGAAATATTAAAAAGTCTTGAGGAAGTTATTAACACATCTTTGATGGCACTCAAGGATGTTAGTGATGACTTAAAGATTAAGAGGAAGACATTGGAAGCTGGAAGAAAGGAGACCCTTGTTACATAGTGACAGAGAGTGTAACCACACTTAGCCTTTGACAATGTGGAAGACAGAAGAGGTACTTAATGAACCAAATGATCTAGAGATTACTGGGCAGACTACTGAAATTTCCACCCAATTCCTTCTCACAGATGATTTTGACAAAATTGAAACTGTGAACCTCAGACTGGGACTTGGACCTACGTGCCAGGACTCAAACCTGGCCGAAGCCCTAATTAGGACTTGAACTCAAAATCTTTTAATTAGAGCCACTCACCTGGAGTTTGGACTTACTCAGGATCAGGTCCTTTGTGTCTCAGCACAGAAGGAATTCAGCAAGAGGCAAAATGATAAGCAAGAATTAGATTATTAACATAGGATGCTATTGAGAGATGCAAGCGGGTTGACAAGGGAGCCCTGCCCTCCAGGATTAAGTTGGCTACAATTTTATAGTCAAAGGAAAGTGGAGGAGTGGGAAAAGACTGCCTTCTTCAAATAGCCATCAGGCTTACATCACCAGCTCCCCTTTCATACTGGGCAGGAGATTGTGTGACCTTATGAAGTCAGTCTAGGATCACGATAGCTCCTACTCAAGTCAGTGAAAGAGTGGTGACAATCTTCTTCCACCTAATGGCCTGAGGCATATCTTGTGCTTTTATTTATGACTTTATAGTTAAGCAAGCATGCTTCATTCTATGATGTTCTGATTGCTTTCTTAAGCAATTATTAACTTACAATGGTCTCCCAAAGTTTCCTAGTTTTCCCTGTCTACCTATAGTCCCCTACTGGAGAAGGAAATGGCAACCCACTCCAGTATTCTTGCCTGGAGAATCCCATGGATGGAGGAGCCTGGTGGGCTACAGTCCACGGGGTAGCAAAGAGTCAGATACGACTGAGCGACCTCACGGGGACTTAAACAGGCATCAGTATAACTATCCTATAAAAATGAGAGAGAAAAGAAATGAGTTTTAAAAGTATTGTTTAGTTTTCAAGTGAATTTAAAGGAGATATAAATGGCCAGGTCTTGTGAAATTTAAAAAAAAAAAAAAAAAGCTTTTCATATTACTGGCCTCTTCAAGGTTCTCAAATGAGAATGGACTTCAGAGCAGGTATCAAATCCAAGGTGGGAATATGGCATCATTTTTAAAATCTCTGAAGATTTAAGGATTGCCTTAGAAATTCACTCAGTCATATCAAGTCCTCTAAGAACCTTAAGAGTACAGCTCACAGCTCTTCTCCATTAAACAACAAGGCTAAAATTCTTAAGAGAGCTGCATGTCAGTAGTCTTATAAGAAGACAAAAATGGAGAAGGACTTACCTAAATAGACTGTTGACCATGACTTTGGTTAGATGAACAGGAATAAGAATCATTTTAAAAGCTACTGAATTTTATGTAAATTTTGTGGTTGCAAACAGTCATGTCTTGGGCTAACATGGACAGTGACAGTACAGATGAAAATTAAAAAAAATGAAAAGTGACCTTTAGATTTCTGAATCACTATAAGATAAAGCGGCCTGATAAAATTACTCAGGGGCAAACAATCATTCCTTATGGAAAAGAGAGGATGACTCAGAAGGTAAAACCAAGAGCCTAAAGGTCAGAACAACAACCTAGGAGAGTCATTCCTAGGCAGTAGTACTAAGCCCTAATAAATGAACTAGAATATGGACCTGTATAGATTTCAGAATTTCATGGAACAGTAAAGATAGTGTGCCTTCTACTCCCCACTTTCTTGGTGACATACAGCACAAATTGCCAGCCATGTGAAGGAATACATCTTGGAAGTGGGTCCTCAGCCCCAGCTGAGCCACTTCAGATGATATATATCAGAAATTAGCCAATGGATACCAAAATCCACAGACATTCAAATCCTGATATAATATGGTGTCATATTTGCATATAACCTACACAATCCTCCAGTAGACTTTACACCATCTCAGTGTTACTCATAATGCATAAGATAACGTAAGTTCTATGTAAATAGTTATAAATACAATGTAAATGCTATGTAAATAGTTGCTGGCATCAAGCATATTTAAGTTTTGCTTTTGGGAATTTTCTGGAATTTTTTTACAGAATATTTTCTATCTACAGTTGGTTGAGTCCACAAATGCAAAACACAACAATAGGAAGGGCTGACTGTATACTCTTTATCATGCACATATGCTCATGCCCTGTCACTCAGTCATGCCCAACTTTTCGATACTCCATGGACTGCAGCCCACCGGTCTCCCTCTGTCCATGCGATTTCCCAGGCAAGAATCTGGAGCGAGTGGCCATTTCCTCCTCCAGGGGATCTTCTTGACCCAAGGATAGAACCCACATCCCCTACGTCTCCTGCATTAGCCGGCGGATTCTTTTACCACTGAGCCACCTGGGAAGCCCTGTATACTCTCTTTGGAGAAATGTAAATAATTTTGGTGAAAAATTTTTTTTTCCATAATTGATTAGGTAAGGGAGGGGTGAATTAGCACAGGTAGAAAACCAGGTACATTTTGGTGGTACATACTTATCTGAATGTCTTCCTTTAAAGGAAACTAATTCAAATAATAACATATTAGACATAGTAAATTAATTTGTCATTTTACCACATCAAAGATATATTTCTTTTTCTTCGGCATCTTGTTAGTCCAATGAGGTATGGATTTTTCAAAACCATCCTATCTCTTTCATAGTATTTTCCTTACACATTATAGTACTCTGCTATTAAAAAAAAAAAAGAAATTGATGAGGGATAAAGTGAGGATGGTGATTAGTATTAGAGAGGGAGTAGAATTCCCTCAGACTAAATTCTCTTGCCTGCTTACCATGCTTTTGATTGCTCAGAAAATGACGCTAAACATGGCATCCCTATCAATGTTGCAGAAAGATAGCTCATTTTTGAGCTTTATTTTTAGTTAGCTAAAGCACAGCTGCCTGAAATACATCTAATTACAGCAATAATTAAAGTTCTTACCTTACCTGTGTAGTCGAGGACACAGACCTTGTAATGGGAACAAATCTAGATATAAAGGCTTGCTGTCAATTAACCCTGATAGTTTGAAAATATAATGAAGGAGAATGAGGATTGAGTTACCAGCTCTGCACAACAATAAATATAGTAATTCAGCACCTCTCTCTTTTCCTGGATCCTACCCAAGAATTTGGGAGAAGAAAGACAAGAAGATTATCTGGGTAATTCGATCTTATGACTATCGGTGGATAATGGTCTCATCCATCAACTTTTTGCTACCGCTTACCTCTAACAAAAGATGGGACTGCTACAAATATGAGCCCTTCCATCTGGGAACAACACAACTGTTCAGTTTCTTGTCACAGATTCTGTCAATAGAATGCAGGCCAAAAAAGGAGAAAAGGTATGTGACTATTGTGGGCAGAGTTTTATGCTCAGTCTTGTCCCAGCACAATGGTTTTTCCTCCTGAGTCTAACTTTCACAGGCTGAAAATATTTTGAGCATGTCTTTTGTGTGTGTGTGTGTGTTTTTTTTAAATCATTGTTTTTCTCTTCTGATAAGGAAATAACTATATTAAGTTGTGTGAGAGCTAAATTATGCTCTGGGAATTGTTCCTAGGGAAAAAAAAAAAAGAAAAAGAAAAAGCAGTCTTAGAAAACTTTTCATCCTTAGAACATATCCTGAGAGGATTGTGTATTGATCTAAAAAACACAGATATGATATGTATTTTTTGGAATGTTATTACTTCTGTAGCTTCTCAAGCTTTCTGTTTGATCTGAAGGTAATCTGCATACCTGTCTTCTCTTCTAGTTTGTAAAGTCATTGAGACTATAATATAGACAAATTCCAGAGCCTTTATGAAGAGCAAAATGCATAGCTCAATCTGTGTCTTGATCTGAACTGAACTTGAACTTTCCATTAATTATGTTAAACTCTCATTCCATTAATTATAATGAATGCCAAACATTCCATTGGGAACAACCATTTCCACTTCGTGTGTTGTTCTTTTTCTCATTTTCTCACTTTTATCATACAAGGGAAAATGCATAACAGTTAGTTTTATGTTATCAGCTTGGCCAGAGAACCCAGTTTTCTAATCAAACACTAAACTAGGTGTTGCTCTCAAGGCATTTTATAAATATGGTTGAAATTTGCAATCAACTGACTTTCAGTTCAGTTCAATTCTGTTGCTCAGTCATGTCTGACTCTTTGTGATGCTATGGACTGCAGCTCACCAGGCTTCGCTGTCCATCACCAACTATGGAGCTTACTAAATAAACTCATGTCCATCAAATTGGTGATGCCATCCAACCATCCCATCCTCTGCCGTCCCCTTCTCCTCCCGCCTTCAATCTTTCCCAGCATCAGGGTCTTTTCCAATGAGTCGCTAAAGGAAATTGTCCTTGATAACTTGGGTGGGTCTTCATCCAAGCATTTGAAGAACTTAAGGGCAAAAAACAGGATTCCCAGAGAAGAAATTCTACTTCAAAACTGCAGTGTTAAATCCTGCCTTAGTTTACAAACTTCTAGCATGTTCTAAGCACATGGATGAAGCACAAGCTGGAATCAAGATTGCCAGGAGAAATATCAATAACCTAAGATACACAGATGACTCCACCCTTATGGCAGAAAGTGAAGAAGAACTAAAGGGCCTCTTGATGAAAGTGAAAGAGGAGAGTGAAAAAGTTGGCTTAAAACTCAACATTCAGAAAACTAAGATCATGGCATCTGGTGCCATTACTTCATGGCAAATTGATGGGGAAATCATGGAAATAGTGACATACTTCATTTTGGGGGCTCCAAAATCACTGCAAATGGTGATTGCAGCCATGAAATTAAAGGACGCTTGCTCCTTGGAAGAAAAGCTATGACCAACCTAGACAGTATATTTAAAAAGCAGAGACATTATTTTGCCAACAAAGGCCTGTCTAGGCAAAGCTATGGTTTTTTCCAGTAGTCAGGTATGGATGTGAAAGTTGGACCATAAAGAAGGCTGAGCGCCTAAGAATTGCTCCTTTTGAACTCTGATGTTGGAGAAGACTCTTGAGAGTCCCTTGGATTGCAAGGACATCCAGCCAGTCCATCCTAAAGGAAATCAGACCTTTAGGAAATAATTGAAAGGACTGATGCTGAATCTGAAACTCCAAAACTTTGGCCACCTGATGTGAAGAACTGACTCATTTGAAAAGACCCTGATGCTGGGAAAGATTAAAGGCAGGAGGAAAAGGGGATGACAGAGGATGAGATGGTTGGATGGCATCACTGACTCAATGGACATGAGTTTGAGTAAGCTCCAGGAGTTGGTGATGGACAGGGAGGCCTAGAATGCTGCAATCCATGAGGTCACAAAGAGTTGGACATGATTGAACGACTAAACTGAAGCATGTTCTAAAGATTTCAGTTTGCCAGCCTCCCTTGTCTCAAGAGCCAATTTCGTAAAATAAATCTGTGTGTGTGTGTGTGTCTGTGTGTGTGTGTTATGTGTTTTTCTGGACAATTCTGACAGATCTATATCCTTGATGGATACCTATATTTAAGACACATGGAACTTTATCATTTCAGGTAATATCATGGGAGTTTCTGTCTCCATGTTTGCCTTTTCTTGTAGTCACATCTCTGTGATCACTAATAGAAATGCAAGCATGTACTTACAAAAAAAAAAAAAGATCTACTTAAGTATTTTAAAAGAGCAGTATGAAAACCCCACAAATTATACATTTGTTGCAACTTAACCCAGAAGTTGCTGAGTTTGAAAGAGTATGAAGGATGTTTATTTTGTATCTTAAGAGAACTTTTTTCCCCACCAAATTAATATGAGCAAATAAATGGAACAAACTCATAAAGCATTTGTAAATCTCAGTATTTACACAGATCTTCCAGTTGTAATTTTCAACTTATATGAAATAATCTTAGGACTCCAAATAACATATCAATATATCATCTAATTTGAAAAGAGAAGTTCTATTTCATCTCTAATGCCAGCTTAATGGATTGAGAGAAAAAGCGGTGGATCACTGTATTGAAAAGAATTCTGAAGCTTAATCCAGCATTAGTTGGAAATGATTAATATATCTGATGTAGACGTGGGTAGGAAGATTGGATAATAGTACCTGATTAAGGTATTTGTCAGCACTTATCAAATCTGTCCTACTCCAGTCATCAAAATAATTTAATACTTTTCCTAAATTATCTAAAAATGTTGTATTCTTATCCAAATTGAAACATCCAAAATAACCAAATACTGTAACTTATTTGGAAAGTCATTTCTAGTATTTTGTTAGTCTTCTACATTGAAAAATAGGAAGAAATGTATTTTGTAAATTCTAAAGCCACAAAATTAGGCCTTTTATTATTAACATAGCTTTAAATACCTTTACTATGATTAAAACATAGTTTTGGGTAAGACTATTCACATTACTGTAATTTTTGGTATTGAAATTCATTAAGCTAAATTCATTACACAAAAATAGTAATATGTAAAATAATTTTAGAAATATACATATTTTAAGACTATATAAAATACATATGTAAACTTGGAGAGTGTGTATATGTTTATATTTGGTAGATCAAAATTATTTGAAGACAACGTAGCTGAACTGGTGATTGTAAAGAGATGGAGCTTGAACTTTCCCAGTGGTCCAGTGGTTAAGTCTCCGTGCTCCCAATGGGTTCATCAATGAATTAAGATCCTACATGCCACATAGTGTGGCCAAAAAGTTTTCAAACAGTAAAGAGAGCTTCACAAGTAACACCTTTGATGACACTGTGGAATAGTACATCTTCAGTAGGTTATAAAATGTAATGTTCTTATTCTTATTTTAATTTATGTTCTTAATTAAATTTAATTAAAATTTATTTAATTTTGTTTTCATAAAAGATAAATAAGAAGTAAAATAGGGGAGGAACATACGTTTTCCTAAAACTTCTCCTTTTGTCCAGTGAATTCTACAGTATACAAGTCTGCTGGTTTCCTGTTACCCAATAACTTATGTTCAGACCTTACTGATAACCTTCTGGATTCCAGTAGCATGTCCAACTTGACTTCATCCTGGTTCATGATGATATTCTCCTTCATTTTCAAGCAGGATTGCCCCTGTTTGTTTCCTGATTTTTTTTGTTATTGTTGCTGCTTTACCTTTCTTCTACATATAAAGCCTACATATATTCTACATACATTCTCTCCTCTCCTGCTACCCGTATCTCTCCATATCGTCTGTATTCTTCAAGACCAGCCCTAAACTTTACTTAAACACAGAGCATAGTCAGTAAATAATTGTTGATTGCTTGCATATTTGAAAGAAGAAAACTATAAAACAAAATGATCCCAGGCTATAAAATAAAGCCAAGTAACTGATGGATGACAAGGTGTATATGGAATGTGAGTCAATTATAAAATATGACATAAAACCTTTCACAAATATTAGGTATATTTATCCTCCTTATTGTTAAACTCTCATATCTCATAGTAAAGCCAATAATGGTCTAATAATTTAAAAAAATAAGGAAAGTTGCAGTTTTATAATGAAAGTAGCAATAGAGAATGTTTGCATGCTAAGTCACTAGCAATTTGAAGATGTAAACTATAGACACATATTCTTAATTGCATAGAGAGACCTGGGAGAGTTGTTAAAATAAAATATATAATAGGTGTAGATATTTTTAATAGAAAAGGTATAAAAAATAAAAGAACTAGTCATTTTAAGGAGGAACATCTGACACAGAGGTTTATAAAGCTCAGTGGATACTTGGGTTTTTTCCCTATCGTTTTCTGATTCTTTGCTGAAGTTTTCACTGCTCTTCCGTGCTTCTCCAGAGTTTGGTGAGCATTTTTATGATCATTGTTTTGAACTCTTTGTTAGGCAAACTTTGTCTCTCCAAGTCATTAGCATGTCCTCCCTCACCCTAAGGTTTAATCGTTTTAAAAAAATTTTATTGCAATATGGCTGATTTACAATGTTGTGTTAGTTTCAGGTATAGAGCAAAGTGAATCAGTTACATATATACATGTATTCACTCTGTTCTAAGATTCTTTTCCCATATTGGTCATTATGGAGTATTCAGTAGAGTTCCCTATGCTATACCACAAGTTCTTATTAGTTATCCTTTTTTATATAATACTGTGTATATGTCAGTCTCAATTCCCCAATTTATCCCTCCTCCACCCCCCTATCTCCTGGAAACCATAAGCTTGTTTTCTACATCCATGACTCTGCTTCTGTTTTCTAAGTAAGTTCATTTGTACCCTCTCGTTCTTTTGTTTGGAAAAAAAAAATCTTCTGTCTTCTCATTTTGTTTGAATTTCTACACTTGTTTTTAAAATTAGGTGATGAAACAGTTACCTCTTCTTGTCTTAAAGGTATGTTCTTGTGTAGGCATGTCCATACCCTAATTGCCTGTGCCCCGTGGCTTTGATAGGGAGATAGAGCTGAACTATATACAACTTTTCCTGTGCATACATGCCAAGGACCACTGCCTCGGCAGTAAGGATGGAGCCAGAAGTGATGCAGGCTGGGGCTTCTCCAGGGGCACTACAGCAGACCACAGCTTCGGAGGGAGGACTGGAGCTGAAGCCTGGTGTGAGCTGGGGCTTCTCCGAGGGTGTGCTGGAGAGCATCACTTTGGCTGGGGAGGCTGGAGCCCAATCACTTTATCTTTTCAAGCATTGCTTCTGCCCAATTTGCTTCCTTCCCTGCCTTTGTACAACTCCTAGTCCATGTTTGAAAGCCTTTTCAGTGTATCCCCCCTCTGTCTCTCTCTCATGCTTTTGAAAATGAATTTTTCATCCTTTTTTTTTAAGTGCTTCTTCCAGATTTTTTTTCTGTCCTGTGTTCTATGCAATTCTCTCTGTATCTGTGTCAAATCTAATGTTAAACACACTCATAAATTTCAATTTCGTTTACTGAACTTTTTACTTCTCTGTCAAAATTCTCATTTTCTTGGAAACCCTTAAGCATAGCCATTACAATTCTGTATCTCATAACTCCATTTCTGGACTAACTGAGACCCACTCCAGTATTCTTCCCCGGGAAATCCCTTGGACAGAGGGGCCTGGTGGGTCAGACACAACTTAGTGACTAAACAACAATAACAAACAATAGCAACATAATTCTATTTTAATTGTTTTTCTATGTTCTAAAATATCTTATTTTAGATATTTAATATCTTATTAACAAGGTGTAATCTTATCTACACCTTATTACTTTGACAAAGTGCCAGACGTTATGGTATTTAGGAATAACTAGAAGTCTAGAACGACTATATCTTCCTTCAGAGAGGATATACTTCTGCTTTTGCAGATGGCTAGAGACATTCCCTTGTGACTCAGCTTGTAAGAATCTGCCTGCAATGCAGAGGACCTGGGTTTGATCCCTGTGTTAGGAAGATCCCCTGGAGAAGGGAAAGGCTATCCATTCCAGTATTCTGGCCTGGAGAATTCCATGGACTGTATATATATAATCCATGGGGTCTCAAAGAGTCAGACACGACTGAGCAACTTTCAGTTCACTTCACTTCAGAGACATTTGCAATTTCAGGTCACATAATCCACCTCCGAGGAGATGAGTTGAAGCTGTGCTTCAGTCCCTACAATGACTAAATAATTTCTGATTTGTTCTTTCTTCTAACAAGCAGACTTCTAGGATCTATCATAAAGCCTAAGAGCCCTTGATTCCAGTATTCACCCTCAAGCCCTGTAAGGCTTTTAAAAGTTGATTTAGTGTCTCAAAACTTCAGCCACCTCTATAATTGTTCAGCCACTCAGTCATGTCTGACTCTGCAACCCCATGGACTGCAGCATACCATGCTTCCTGTCCTTCATATCTCCCAAAGTTTACTCAGACTCATGTCCATTCAGTCGAAGATGCCATCTAAACATCTCATCATCTGTTGCCCTCTTCTCCTTTGGCTTCAGTCTTTCCCAGCATCAGGGTCTTTTCCAGTGAGTCAGCTCTTCACATCAAGTGGCCAAAATATTGGGGCTTCAGGTTTATCGTCAGTCCTTCCAATGTTTATTCTCTCTTATCTCACCTCTACAATAGTCGACAAAATCCTCTAAGTAAAAAAATCCATAAATGAGAGCAATGTAAAATTCTGGCCTCACCATTGAAGGTTCCCTTCCTCTCTAAATCTCCTAAGTCTTGACCCCATAATTCCTTATTAGCTTTTTAACTTTCCAGTGTCTCTTAGAATCATTTTTCTAGCTTTTCTTTTCAGTGTGAGAGTTATTTCCTTAGTTTTTCTTGCTGAAAGTGGCACCTCTCAAAGGACATTTTTAAGCAGGCAAATCATCAAATAAATAGAACAATAAATGATAATTCAAGTGCAATAAAATATAAGCTAAAAATATGAGTCTAACTGATTGCAAACCCACCACTCATAAAGTATGTAATAATTTTTAGCTGTTCAGTAAATCACTACTGTTGTTTAATGAGAGTTTTCCTAGAAAAAAAGTTAAAATGGACAAATAAGCTTCTCCTAATATAATTTAAGCTGTAGTTTGTTAAAGGGTCAATTAAAAAAAAAGTGCTAGTGTGCATGTCTAGCTGCTGAGTTGCATCCAACTCTTTTGCGATTCCAGGGACTGGAGCCTGCTAGGCTCCTCTGTCCTTGGGAATTTCCAGGCAAGAATACTGGAGGGGGAAGGTGCCACTTCCTTCTCCAGGAGATCTTCCTAACCCAGGGATCTAACTTGCGTTTCCTGCATTGACGGGCAAATTCTTTACCACTGAGTCACCTGGAAAGGTGAAAAAAAAAAAAATACTGAAAGAAAAATGTTTGATTCTTTGAAGATTTTATCCATGAAGATTTTATAGAATTGTTTTTGCTCAGTGGCTAAGTTGTGTCTGACTCTTTGCAACCCCATGGACTGTAGCACATCAAGCTCCTCTGTCCTCCACTATCTCCAGGAGTTTGCCCAGATTCATGACCATTGAGTTAGCGATGCCATCTAACCATTTCATCCTCTGCAGCCCCCTTCTCCTTTTGCTTGCAATCTTTCCCAGTATCAGAGTCTTTTACAATAGAGTACCCAATTTCAAATTTTCTTTTGAGATAAGCCACCAAGATGTTAAATAAACTAATGGTGAACATATAATCATTATAAGACAAACTGAGAGAATAATCAAAGGGATAACTGAAATTGAAATTAATCTCTCTAAGAGCCTTGAAAGACCTCAAGGATAAAATTATTGAAATGGCTAAAATAAGTTATATGCTAAAATAAAATAAATGGCCATTCTTTTAAAGTATTAACTGACTAACTTCCTGTAGATAAGAGTTTTAAAAGATGACCTCTAGACCAAATCATTCCAGCTTCAAAGATGGCAAATTTTCTGGGGTTATAGTAAATAGTATTCTTCCCAGGTGGTGCTAATGTTAAAGACTCCACCTGCCAGTGCAGGAGATACAAGAGACATGGGTTCATTGCTGGGTTGGGAAGATTCCCTGGAGTAGGAAATGGCAATCTACTCCATTATTCTTGCCTGGATACTTTCATCGACAGAGGAGGCTGGCGGGCTGCAGTCTGGAGCTTTGCAAAGAGCTGGACATGCATACACACACACACACACACACACACACACACACACACTTGAATGCACACACACATGCATATATTATGTAATAGGGTCTTTCATTTAAAAAAGAAAAGGAAAAAACCAAGTCAACCTATTGGCACATTACAGGGTTAATATCAGAGAAAATCAATACTTGCTAGAATTACTTAAGGAAGAGAGTGTGTATATAAGGAAAGACTCATTTATCTTGGCTCCCTAAGAATTAAAAATATAACCCTTGTTACAATTTTCTCTATGATGTGATCTTTATAAACAAATATAAAGATGAATTGAATAGCAAGTGTGTATGGGTATTTTCCTAACCGTATATCAGAGCATTTCTTATAGCACACTATCTTGGTGCCATGAAGAACTTGTCAACAAACAAGTATATATCTAGTAGTTCAGGTATGTTTATATCTAATAGTTCAATGAAAATATATGAGTTTTGACTTACATTCAATAGGTACTTTCCTTTTTGGACTCTCAAAAGTAGATGCTCATGTTTTTGGTATCAGCTTAGGATGCAAGCTGGAAAAAGCATCACTCTTATCCGTTTAACAAAGTAATGATGGAGACTGTAAATTGAGATTTTCTTAATCTCATCAGAGAACAAAAGGTACAAGTGAAATAACTAACCCCAAATATAAGGAAACATGTATGCATCTAAGGAGAGGCATGATGAGCACTCTTGTTTACCAGTGGCCCCATACAAGTAAGAATTCATTCATTTAATTTTTTAAAAATAAATTACTAAATGGGCTAGCATAAGAAAATAAAAGTCCTTAAAACTGCAGACATAAGAGAAATTCCACCCCACTCCACAGTAACAAGTAATAGCAGACTCCTTCTGATAGAAGGCCAGAAGCATGGAGAAATCCTCTTTGAGGTATGTGCACAAAGGGAAGACTTAGATCTAAGAGTGAAGTAAACATTGAGAAAAATCCTTTGACAAACCAGCCTCCTCTCTAAACACAAATAATGTAGAGTAATTTAAAGCCTGTGATGCACTAAGGGTAACTATAGCAACAGCAAAAACCACATCTAGCTGGAGTAGCTGTTTCAATTTCAGACAGACTTCAAAACAAGGAATATTGCCAGAGATAAAAGAAGAACATTATATAACAGCAAAAGGTCAATTTTCCAAGATGATACAACAATACTAAATGTATATGCAACCAATAAAAGAGCTTCAAAATATAACATGTGAAATCTGATAGAACTGAAAATAGAAATAGAACTCTACAGTTGTAGTCAGAAACTTTAACATTCTTTTCTCAGTAACTTGTAGTACAAGTGGCCAGAAAATCAATAGATATAGACAACCTGAACAACCTCATCAACCAATTTGACCTAACACTCTACCCAACACCAGAACACATGTTTATTTCAAGTGTACATGAAACAGTACAAAGTCAAATAATATTCTGGGAGTAAATTAAACCTTAACAAAGTTATAAGAATTGAAACTATACAGAGTTCCATTATTTGACTTGAGTGCTCGTTTTGCAAGGTGACTTTTTGATTTGTGCACAATAAACCTTTAATAATTGCTACAAAAAATAAAATAAAATTGAAACGGGAAAACAGTAGAGAAAATTCATGAAGCCAAAATCTGGTTTGTTATAAAGGTCAAATACACTTGATAAATTTCTAGCCAGACTGACAAAGGTGAAAACAAGAAAATCACATATCATATTATATGGAATGAAGGAGGAGACATTAGTATAGACCCTATGGACATTGAAGGGGTAATCAAAGAATACTATGAACAATACTATGCCCATGAATTTAGCAACTTAGATGGAAAGCACTGATGGCTTGAAATACACAAATTTTGCTATCTCTACTGAAGAAAATAAATTGATAATTGCAAATTTTCTAGCAGCCAGATAAAATTTCACATAGGATGACTTCACCTATCAAGTAAAACAAAGCATGAAAAAGAAGTAAAAGGCACTTGGAATTAAAAAGATGAAATGTAACTATCTCTATCATCAGACAACTTAATTGTCTATATAGAAAATCCCCAAAAGATCCATTAAAAGCTCCCAGTATTAATAAGGAAGTTTAATAAGATCACAGCATACAAGGTCAATATTCAAAAGAACATACTTATTTTTCCTCAAGATAGGTATTTATGTATTTCCCTAATTAATACAGAATTAGGAAAGGAAATTATTAATATGGAAAGGAAATTTAGTTGCCCTTCAACATTTTGCATTTCTCTCTTAAATTTCCAAGTAAATACCATCATGAGCTTTTATTCTCACATTTAATCCATTAACAAATCCACAGTTTCACCTTCAAAAGAGTCTATCTTTTTTCTCATATTTCACAGTCAACCACTCACTCTAAGTCACACAGTTTTCAAGTATGTTTTATAGTTTATCAGAGAATATTAACAAAGAATATATCTCTCTATTAGAGAATATTCCCAGGTGGCGCTAGTGATAAAGAACCCACCTGGCAATACAGGAGATGCAGATTTGATCCCAGGGCTGGGAATATTCCATGGAGAAAGGCATGGTAACCACTCCAGTATTCTTGCCTGAAGAATCCCATGGACAGAGGAGCCTGGTGGGCCACAGTCCATGGGCTGACAAAGAGTCGGATTCAGTTGAAATGACTTACCATAGCACACACTCACAAACACAAAGAGAATATTAAGAGACACTTTCAGGGGTCTGCAATGTCAAATGATTTTATTAATATTGCTACAATGTTCACATTTCACTGATGTAGTAAAACAATGGTGAGTTAAAGTCAAAACCTGATTCCTAATTCATAATAATTTTTGTAACAAGAGGTGATGACATTAACGAATATCATACAAAAAATTGAATCAACACTTGAGGGATGTGCAAAACTAAGTAGCTATTATTTCCAAATGACCAATGTATAATTGCATAATATAATGCATGGATAAGATCCATTCAAAGTGCAAGAGAGACTAGTGGATTTTAGTGAAATAGAGCAAGAAAATCTCACTGGTGTAGTTCAGATTCCACACTGCAACTAAACTTCAAGGAACTGCAACTTGGTTTTCCAAAAATACTATAAATAATACCAATCTTTTCAGCAGTTTTCTTTTGGAAAACATAGATTTTTAAAGTAAAAATATCTTATCTGTGGTAGTACATTATGGGCTTATTATTGTGGTTCCTGAAATTAATAAGTAGCTATTTATAAAATTCAAAGTTCTAATTTATCATATGGCAAATATATGTATAATCCACTTACTCAAAATTTTTAAGATGCTCCATTTTTAAGAGTACTAAGAGCTTCTAAATCCAACAAATTTGAAGGCTGATCTCATAGTGAAATCTATCACCTTATGTATTTGTGAACATTGTGTAATCATAATCTAATTCCAATGGATAAAATACTTAAAAACATATTTTGTTGTTGCTTAGTTGCTAAGTTGTATCCAACTTTTTTGCAACCCTATGGACTGTAGCCCACCAGGCTCCTCCATCCATGAGATTTCCCAGGCAAGAATACTGGAGTGGGTTTCCATTTCTTTCTCCAGGGGCTCTTACCAATCCAGGGATCGAAACTGCATCTCCTGCATTGGCAAGAAGACTCCTTACCCCTAAGCCATCAGGGTAGCCAAAAAAAAAGAAAAATGTATATACTGGTTCCAAAATGTTTAAGCAATCTTTGGGCTGGCTTTAATTCCTGAATTTAGGGAGAAAAGATAATCATATCAAAAAATGTCCTTTTAAAGAAAAGTTGTGATACTTATTGCTGATCCTTGATTTAGTAGGGATTAATTTCACAAATTTTATAAAATGTGATTAAAATCATTGTCCCCTTTTAAAGCAGAGTCTCCAATCCCCCATGCCATGGACCAGTACAGGTCTGTGGGCTGTTAGCAACCAGGTCACACAGCAGAAGGTGAGCGGCAGGCAACCGGTCACCTGTATTTACAGCTCCCCTTCATCACTCCTGTTACCTCCTGAGCTCTGCCTTCTGTCAGACCCGTGGTGGGATTATAGGAGTGCAAGCACTACTGCACTTGAATCATCCCCAAACTATCTCCCTCCCTCTCCTGGTCCATGGAAAAATTTTCTTCCATGAAATTGATCGCTGGTGCCAAAAATGTTGGGGAACAGTGCTTTAAGGGATAGGATAAGACAGAAAGGATTAAAACAGATACACACTCACACACCAGTTTACCCTCTTCTCTTGAACCATCCTTTCCTGTATGATCTTATTCATAAAATATCTAAAAGTTCACACATTTGTAATACAGATCATTAGTTTTTTCCTAGTAATATGAGTTGTAATTCTATTTCAGTACCTTTATTAAACTGAAGAGCCTGTCTTGGACCATTCCAGACTCAACTGAATTCTATTCTGTTCTTTGACTATTCTTAAGACCGTAGGATCTGGCTTCTGCATATCTTTCCAGCCCTTCTCTCTATGCTTTCCATTATTTATTACATATTGGCTTCTCTTTCTATTTCCTGATGAACTGATTCTTTTAATCACATAGGACAAACTATTTATTACCAGAGAAATTTTGACCTTTCTATTTCTGCTGCATGGTACAACATCCCCCAGCGCTGCAGACTGCCTTCTTCTTCTCATTTTTCATTTCTAAAGTAATATATTATCTCTTAAAAGACACTATCCTTGACAATTCTGTCTATAATAGTGAAAACCTTCTCCCCTAATCCCCGCGGTATCTATGGCATCACTCTACTTTTTTTTTCCTTCTATTTTGAAATGTTCTGGTTTGTTTGCTCCCTGACTTATTATCTTGTTCCTATACCACAATGCATATTCTCATGAAGAAAGAGATTTGAAAACCTTCCTTGTTAAACATATCTCACTAAACAATCACGGAATAACTTAACTGGTAAATTAAGATTAAATTTGAAAGCAGTATATTTAAATTATGAAAGCATATTTTCCTTTAATTAGAGTTATACAACTCACTTAAGCCTCCAGGTTTTCAACAAAAAACATAATTAAAATAATTTTTCCAAATTGTTGTGACCCTTTAATTAGATAATTGCATATTTTAAAGCATTTTACCAGGAAAAGCTATCAATATTACTAGAATTAGATGAGTTATGACACCAAATAATCTTATGTTATTATTCTGAGTATGCACAACCTGAGGAATATACATAAGGCTAATAATAAAAATTCACAATAAATTAGAAAGTCATGACTTTTCCATGAGCATAAAAATAATATGTGACTATAGAAAGGACTCACTAAAACAAAAGGGATTATTTTATTTTATTTTTAAAAATATTTTAGCTGTGAGTTATGTGGGATCTTAGTTCTCTGACCAAAGATTGAACCCTTGTCTCTTGCAATGGAGGGGCTGATTCTTAATCACTGCACTGCCAGGGAAGTCCCAAAAGGAGCTATTTTAAACAGTGGCTTTCCCGTAATCACTGGTACACACCTTTCATCATTTTGCCTTTTAAAAGGCAACTATTCTATATTCCAACCTTCTTTTTGAAACTAAAATATACATTTTTTACTTACTCTATGGCTCACAACCAACAATAATATAATAATTGCTATATATGCAAAGAAAACAAGTCTTGAGAAATATTAAGAGGTCCATTATCCACTACAAGCATACTTGCAATTCTTTTAAGTTTTCAATTGAAAGAAAAAGACAGTCTCAAAAAAGCATTATTTGTTGGCTTAACATTCGTTCTGAAATGAGAAAGCAAAGTGAATCAGGTTAAAATGATTAATTTAGTTTCTCACCAAGAAATTCCCAGTACTACATTCCTTTCCTATTCAGGAAAGCAATTTGAAATTCTTATTTCAATGCTTTAAAGAGAAGGGAGGAAGACTTGCAAGATTACCCAAATTGAAAGAGAGCTTAGCAATCATTCAGTGAGATGGTTCCTACCTGGGATTCCATGGCCTCTAAAAGATCTCTAACTTATCTTTGAAATACTTTAAAGTAACAGATGTCTGAAGAGAAACAGACATTTACCCACAGTAAGCCAAGCAGGGCATTGATTCTTTCCATTTGGTTATAAATGTATCAATTGAGCCTATATGTCATGTGGCACTTATATTTAAAATATGAAAGTACATAAATTATGTTTTCATAATGTGCTACGCCTTAAGATATGGTGGCTAAAGAATTTTTCAAAACATCAAATTTGTATTAAGGGCATTTTAACAAATAGTTCTAGGAAATCAGTTGGAGACAAATTATCTAATTCCATTCTCTCCTTCTGCAAATAAAGTATTGAAAACCCCAAGTGCAAATAAGTGGCCCAGGGTTATTCAGTTTCTGATTTCTATGTATATAAATGCAAATGTTGTTATGTGAAACTGGTGCATATTTGTGTCCATTAAAGTGAAGCATCACTCATATTGCTATGCTTGACTTGAGAAAGATGCAGATCAAATCACATTTCTTTCTAGCCATCCTAAGCTAGAAAACCCAAATGGCTACTTTATTATATGGGAGAGGATATCATTTTGGAAGACAAAAATCAGAGTAAATAGTTGACAAAAATGAAGACGAGTTAGTGATATTCATGAGGTCAGTGTTTGAAATCAAAACACACAATTGAAAATGTTAAAGCTTAATCTTTATAGAAAAAGTCACATTATTTAATAGATTTAATTAATATTTTATCTTAAATTCATTTTGATCTTTATATCGATGAATCAGTCTAAAATATTTTTAATCTGTCACTTTAAATTACCTTGAACAGTGTCCCTTTATCAGAAAAATAAGTGAAACATTACAATAAGTGAAAATAAACATTTAAAAAAATAGTTTAAAAAGGGGCAGAGCTGAAGCTTGGGAATCAAATGCGTCTGAATTTGAATCTAAATTCTGCCATCAACTACTAATAGCTCTTGTTCAAATTGCTAGCCTCAATTTCCTCATTTGTGAAATGGGGATCAATAGCACCTAATTAATGGGGGTATCCAGAGAATTGCTTTATAAGCTTTTTACCCAACTAATGGCAAGCATTATGAGAATATTAAAACAGCCTCAGTTACCTGCCCTTTTAAAATATTTATTGAATTAATAAGATAAAGAATGAAAATAAATGCTTAATAAACAAGTAAATTGAGTGCCTTGAATAAAGTGGTGGCTTTAATTGCAACTACAATTTATAAGAAAAATTGCTAAACATTATTATTGCCCACTACGACATTGTTTATCTATGCTATCCACAATGAAATTGAATAGATTAAAAGAAAACAATCATTAGAAACTTTCCTCATAAAGTATTTAATTATGGTTCTAGTAGTTATTAAATCTAATCAGAAACTCTTCCTATCTCCATCACTTTTAAGACACATATTCAGTGATGTACTGGTTAAAAGTTTTTAGGGGGATATTCTTAATATTTAGAAGAATGAAATTAATTTCAAAATATAATATCTCATTTCAAAATCTGAAGCCTTCTTTTATTTATTGGGTAAAAATAGGTAATATGCATTTCCCTGACTTTTTTGGTATCCTTAAATATATAATCAGGTAGTCATATCAACTTTTATGTAAATGTAGATTGATTGATAACAATGGGAACAGACACATTATCTCAACTCTTGAAGTTGGGATATCTTACTAATTCATAATATTGTAATCAGTTTGAAAATAAGTAATATTTGAGCCCCCTACTTGCATACTAAGCATGAAGGTTCAAATACAAAGATTATCAAACATGATTTCCTAAACCATTACTTTCTGATGCCTATTGGTGTCTCAAGCTCTTTTCCTCTAATTTTGAGTCCTTTTAAAATTCTGGACTCTTAAATTAGATATGGTCTAGTTGATCTTTGTAGGTGTTAATATGTGCTTTCCAGAAATGAATAAAATATTCTAGATAAGATTTAACTACAGTAGCTTTAAAAAAACAAACAAACAAAAAAAACTATATTACTACTTCCCTTGTTCTTGATGAAGGGCTTTCAAAGTTCTAGCTCAAGAGTCACATCAGTAAGATGGCAAACCAGAAACTACAGACCATCCTTCCTCCACAGAGACATACAATTAACAACAATATATTAACTAAGATACTTTTGTGATAACTCTAGACATTAGCATTTAGGCCATTATAAAATCAAGAAAGTATTCCAGTAAAGAGAGAGAGAAAGATTCACAGCATTTGTCATGCCCATCTACATCCCTCCCCCTACAATGTATAGGGCAGAGCACCATGAGGAAACCCCCTATATGAGGTAAAGTTAATCAAAAACTGTTATAAAAGATGAAGAAAGTCATATTATAATGAAAAAGGGACAATTCAATAAGAAGATATAACACTGAGTATTTACATACCCAAGTTCAGAACCCCTAAATAAATGAAGTAAACTTTAACAGATCTGAAGGGAGAATAGACAACATAGTAAAATGGGCATTTCAATACTTCACTTTCAATAATGGAGAGAACAACAAGCCAGAAGATCAATAGTAAAAGAGGACTTAAACAATATTACATACCAACTGGATCCAACAGGCATATAGAACTTTTCATACAAAAACAGAAAAATATATATTCTTTGCAGAGGCACATGGAACATACTCATGATAGACCACCTGGTGGGGCATAAAATTAATGTAAAAATTTTTAAAGATTGAAATCTTACAAAGTATCTTTTCTAATCACAATGTAATGAAACTAAAATCAATAGCAAAAGAAAAACTAAAAAATTCACATACATATGGAAACTAAAATCTACACTCTTAAATAAGTAATGAGTCAAAGAAGAAATCACAAGGGACTGAAAAAAATACCTTGAAACAAATGAAAAGGAAAATACAACATACCTAAACATGAGATACAGGAAAAGCAGTTCTAAGAAGGAATTTTATAACTATAAGGAATGTATTTTTGTAAATATATATATTAAATCAATAACATAGCCATACATCTTAAGAAATTAGAAAAGAAGAACAGAACAAATCAAAAGCAGCAGAAACAAGGAAATAATAAAGATAAGTGAAGGGATTAATAAAACAGGGAATAGATAATAAAATCAATAGAAGAAAAAACAATCAAAATAAGAATTTTGTTATTTTGAAAATGTCAACAAAATTGGCAAGCTCTTGGTTGGATTAACTAAGAAAAAGAGAAAAATTGAACTAGCTAAAATCCGAAATGTAAGGTCATTACAAATAAGGCCAGAGAAACAAAAAGATTGTAAGAGAACATTGTGAACAACTGTATGCAAACAGATTAAATAACCTAGAAGAAATTTAAAAACCTATAGAACACACACCCTACCAAAACTGTATCATAAATACATAGAAAAATTGATCATATTCCAATAATGAGTAAGGAGATTGAATTAATAGCAAAAGCCTCCCAACAAAAACATCCAAAACTAGATGGCTTCACTGAAGAATTTCACCAGACACTTAAAGAAAAATTAACAACTATCTTCCTGATACTCTTACAAAAAACTTGAGAGGAGAGAATACTTTTGGTCACATTCTGTAAACTCAACATTATCCTAATACCAAAGCCAAAGACACTACAAGAAAACAGCTGCCTAATAGTACTGATGAATATTAATGTTAAAATAGTCAATAAAATACTAGCAAGCTGACTTCAATAGCACATTAAAATGATTATGCACCATGACCACATGGAATTTAATCCTGGAATGTGAAACAGAGCAGCATGCAAAAATCCATCAGAGTAGTACAAAAACAAGATGTAGGACAAAAAACACAAAGTCAATAGATGGAGAGAAAGCATTTGATAAGATAAATACCCTTTCATGATAAAAACACTCAACAAACTTAGAAGAAAATTACTTTCATTTATGAAAAGCCAACAGGTAACATAATACTCAATGGTAAAAAAACTGAAAGTTTTTCCTCTGAGATTAGGAACAAGGCATAAATAACTGTTCCGACCATTTCTATTCAACATATCAGAAGGTCTAGCCAAAGCAATTAAGCAAGAAAAAGAAATAAAAGGCATTCAAATTGAAGATGTGAAATAATCTCTATTCATAGATGACATGATCTTATACGCAGGAAACCTTAATGATTCCACAAAAAATGTTAGGACTAATGAATATATTTGGAAAATCTGGAGGATACAAAACTAACATATACATACAGAGGGAAACATTTACATTTCTAGACATTTTAAATAAATAATACAAAAAGAAAATAAAGAAAACAATTCCTTTTATGATAGTGTCAAAATGAACACAGTTTTTAGGAATAAATCTGACCAGGGAAGTGAAAGACTTGTACACTGAAAACTACACAGCATTGTTGAAAGAACTAAAGGGCATGAATAAATATAAACAATCTTATGTTAATGAATTGGAAGATTTAATATTATCAAGGTGTCCATACTACCCAAATCAATCTAGAAATTCAATTAAATCTCTATCAATATCACTACAGTGTTGTTGTTGTTTTTTATCAGAAATAGAAAATTTCATCCTAAAATTCACATGGAATCTTGAGAAAGTCTAAATTGCTCAAAAGATTTTTAAAAAGAACAGAGTTGAAGGACCTGAACTTTCTGATTTCAAGCCATATTACAAAGCTACTGTTGCTATTGTTATGATTAATTTTATGTGTGAATCTGACTGGGCCACATGATGAACAGAAGTTTGACCAAACATTATTTTGGATGTATTTGTGAGTTTTTCTGTATGAAATTTACAATTGAATCTGTATTGATTAAAGCAGATTGCCTGCACAAATGTGGATGGTGAGCCTCATTCCATCAGTTGATAAGGACAAAAAGGCTGAATAATAGGGATCTCTTCCTGCCTGACAGTTTGAGCTATGATCTTAGTCTTTCCTGTACTTCACATGCAGACTGAAATATTGGGTCTTCTGGGATCTCAAGCTTCCTGGATTATGTACATATATTGTGTTATAATATATATACATAGATGCTTTTTGGTTCTATCTCTCTGGAGAACCCTAACAGTTTTTGTAATCAAAATAACATGGTAGTTGCATAAAACAGACAAACAGACCAATGAAATACAATAGAAAGTCCAGAAATAAATTCCTGCAGATATTGTTAAGTGATCTTCAACAAGAGTGCCAAGATTACTAATGCATAGAGGATAGACACTTCAGTAATGGTTTTGGGGAAACTGTGTCTCCAAATGCAAAGAATTAAGTTGAATTATTATCTTATGACTAACACATTCACATTATCTTATGCTACATACAGAAAAATAATCCAAACTAAATTAAAGACTTACTTAAATGTATGATCTAAAACTGTGAGACTACTAGACAAATACAAAGGGTGAAATCTTCATTGCATTGAACTTAGCAATGATTTCCAAGAAATCACAAAAAACAAAAACAAAAGAAAAAAAAATACATATATTGGGCATCAAACCAAAAAGTTTCTGCACAATAAAAACACAGTCAGCAGAGTGGAAAGGTAAACTATGGTATGAGAGAAAGCTTTGCAAATCTTATATGTGATAAGAGGATAATATCCAGAATGTAGAAAGAACTCCTACAATTCAACAAGAAAAAAATCAAGTAACCTGACTGCACAATTAAACATTGGTCAAAGGTTTGAAAAGAAGCTCAACATCACAAATCATCAGAGAAATTGTAAATGGTACAACTGCTATAGAAAGGTTTTCATTTTTAAAAACAATTAAAAATTGAGTCACAATATTCTGGGTATATATCAAAATAATTGAAATAGTGTTTCAGAAAGACACTTCTATGCCTCTACACATGGTAGTACTATTCATAGCCAAGGGTAGAAGCAACCCAAATCTGCATCAGGAGAGAAATGGATAAACAAAATGTGACATATATACAATGACATATTTTTCATTCTAAAAAAGAAAGGAAATCTTATCACGTGCTACAACATGGATGAACCTTTAAGATTATGCTGTGTGAAATAAGCCAGTCACAGGACAACAAATACTGCAATATTCCATTTATATGAAATGTTTAAAGGAGTCAAATTCGTAGAAACATAAAGTAGAAAAGTGGGTACCAGGGGCTGGGAGTAAGACAAAAAGTTATTTAACAGGCACAAAGTTTCAGATTGCAAGATGAAATATTTTTGGAAATCTGTTTCATAACAATGTGAATACACTTAACCCTACTACACTAGACAAAAATGGTTAAGATGGTACCTTTTATGTTTTATGTTTCTTACCAGAATAAACAACATATAGATAAAACTTTATCTCTGCAAAGCCTGAAAGCCCATGGTGTTTAAAAATAACTCAGATTCGGTAGAAATTTTTTTCCCAATCATATTCTGAACCTTGAAATGAGTACTTTGGGAATTTCTCATTGATTCTGTACACAGTTGTGTATGTGGATTTGGTTGCTAAGTTGCGTCCAACTCTTTTGCAACCCTGTGGACTATAGCATACCAGGCTCCTCCATCCATGGGATTTCCCAGGCAAGAATACTGGAGTGGGTTGTCATTTCCTTCCCCAGGGGATCTTCCCAACCCAGGGCTCGAACCCATATCTCCTGCATTGGCAGGAGAATTCCATACAACTGAACCACCAGGGTAGCCTCCGTACACTTATCTCCAACTTGATTTCCGTGGTTACAGTCTCAATCTGGTTCTTATTCTCAACTGTCTCAAGAATGTTTCAAACCAAAATATCTTCCCTATGACCAACTTCCTGTAGTCTTTGATCTTAAACTGTATTGACCACCTTAAACATTTTCCATTGGTGCATCAGTTATGTCATCCCTAAGTCTGCAAATCTTAAGTTTTTTCCAAGACCATAAAGAGATTCTATGTCTTCCTTTGCTGTAACTGTCTACCTGTGGAGCAGCTATTTTTTGATCTTATGAAGGCCACATATTCTTAGTTTATCTCTAACCCACTTCCCTACTTGAAAGTATATAAAGTCCTCACTGCTTGGACCCATGACATGAAATTTGAAACACCTACCATTGCAGTCACCTAACATTTCTTCCTTATCACTGGAAAAAAAAAATGAAGATAGTTTTATATCTATTCAAGATGATGTTACTTTAGTAATTAATGTTCATTTATTGGGTCATTTAAATAGTAATGAGTCTGCCTACCACCACTATTATCCAGTTCATGTAATTCCATCTTGTATAAAAGAAAAATAAAAACATTTTGTTAATATAGATGACTTATTTCTATATCAGTACTCTAGAACACCAACCAAGTCATTATGTCAAAAATAGGGAATGGAGACAGTTTACCATATCTTATTCTTGGTGAACACATGCCGACTGCTGCTAATCATGACCTTTTTCAGTACTCAAAGACTATTCATCCATTTAGTATTCCCTTCAAATATTTTACTGAGCATAAATGTCAAGATCCCTGGCCTATAGTTTTAAGACACTGCCTAACCTTTTCAGAAACTTGGGACATTTGCTTTTCTTTATTCTCATGGCAGTTCCCCTATTTTCAATAACTCCTCAAAGATTACTGGCATTGATCTTATCTTTGGAATTACTCAGCACCCTAAATTAGATACCTCCTGAGCCAGAAAAGTGAAGTCTTTGGAGATTTGTTACACTTTTTCTTTTCCTATCTCTTCAACTATTCTGAATTTTATTTCTCATCACCATTGTAGTTTCATCCTTCCAACATGAAGATTATTCTCCTTGACACACAAAATGGAAACAAAATTGAAGTTAAGAAGGTAATCTTTCCCTCTTTTGCTGTCTATTATTGTAGCATTTGGCTCAAGGATAAGAATTTCCACAGTCTTGTTTACTATATAACTAAAAGGCTTTGTTTGCTTTAAGGGTTTGAAAATTATAATATGCTTTCAGAATCAGTCTTCCAATTTCTGTTCTGTGGTGTATTTTTATTTTTAATCTGTGCTCATTAAAAGACCCATAGAAAGCACTTTGGTTTTCATGGACAGCTCCCCATGTTCATTTTCACCAACATCATTCTTTATTTTATAGTTAAAGAACCATTTTGAGAGTTTTTTGTGGAACTGTTTCCCAAATTCACTTATTCACTTATAATAGGTGAATAAGTGAGAATATAACTTGGAACAGCCCATATAACCATATACGATGTGACCTCTCTCTTAAAGTCACATCATTATCATCTCATAAAACAGATTCTCTATATTCATTCATTTATATCCATCTTAACAATCCTTATTATTTTTTTCCTTTATCTCCTGAGATAGAATTTGTCAGCAAGGGGAAAAATTAGCATTTTCTTTTAGTACCCTGTAGATATTTAAAATTCCCCATGGTAAAGAATCTGCCTGCCAATAGAGGGGACATGGGTTGGTCCCCAAGTTGGGACGATCCCATGGAGAAGGAACCCACTCCAGTATTCTTGCCTGGAAAATCCAATGGACAGAAAAGCCTGCCAGATAACAGTCCACGGGGTTCCAAATAGTTGGACACTACAGAGCACACATACTCACACACACACACACACACACACACACACACACACACACACACACACACACGCTAAATAATTTGAAAACAGGGATGAATAAGTTATATCCCTTCTTTAATGGAAGATACTATTCAGAACTTTTTTTAAAGTTAAACTTTGGTTTTCCCTGTTAACACATAGTGAATGGGTGTCATGCTGCCACTCTTCTCTCTAATGTCTGTGGCAGACAGCACTGACAGTCAGGACAATCTTCACTCTGACCCTGAATACAGGCAAGAATCTTCAGCACATTACTTTAGGCACCCAATGTTAATTGCTCAGAGTTGAAACTCAATTTTAAATATGTGCTCTTCTAACTCTTTCACATTTATAGCCTCTCAAAATATATCATTTCTACATTTTAAAGTAAAGGCATTGATCTGCTGGTTGCGTAAAGTTTACAATAATAGTTTAGTATAAATTGGCTTAAAGCTTAACATTCAGAAAACTAAGATCATGGCATCTGGTCCCATCACTTCATGGGAAATAGATGGGGAAACAGTGGAAACAGTGTCAGACTTTACTTTTTGGGCTCTAAAATCACTGCAGATGGTTATTGCAGCCATGAAATTTAAAGATGCTTACTCATTGGAAGGAAAGTTATTACCAACCTAGACAGCATATTTAAAAGCAGAGACATTACTTTGCCAACAAAGGTCCGTCTAGTCAAGGCTATTGTTTTTCCAGTGGTCATGTATGGATGTGAGAGTTGGATGGTGAAGAAAGCTGAGCACCGAAAAGTTGATGCTTTTGAACTGTGGTGTTGGAGAAGACTCTTGAGAGTCCCTTGGACTGCAAGGACATCCAACCAGTCCATCCTAAAGGAGATCAGTCCTGGGTGTTCATTGGAAGGACTGATATTGAAGCTGAAGCTCCAATACTTTGGCCACCTCATGTGAAGAGTTGACTCATTGGAAAAGACCCTGATGCTGGAAGGGATTGGGGGCAGGAGGAGAATGGGACAACAGAGGATGAGATGGCTGGATGGCATCAACAACTTAATGGACATGAGTTTGAGTAAACTCTGGGAGTTAGTGATGGACAGGGAGGCTTGGTATGCTGCGATTCATGGGGTCACAAAGAGTCGGACACAACTGAGCAACTGAACTGAAATGAACTGATAGTTTACAATAATCATTTAAGTATTTTTCTATAGCAATACTGTTTTCCTACAACATTTGAGATTTAGCGGAATGCTTTCTAAAAACATGGTCATTTTTGTGGCACAAACAAACCTATTTGTGAAAGATCATTGTTGAAATATAGACAAGAACAATATAAAAAAATTTAGAGGCAGCATTTTATTTATAACTAAGGATTCTCATTTCTCTGGGCTTCCCAGTTGATGCTAGTGTAAAGAATCCACTGCCAATGCAGCAGACACAAGAGATTCGGATTTGATCCCTGGATAGGGAAGATCCCCCAGAATAGGAAATGGCAACCTGCTCCAGTATTTTTGCCTGGAAAATTCAATGGACAGAGGAACATGGTGGGCTACAGTCCACGGGGTCACAAAGGGTCAGACACCTCTGAGCACACAGTATAGTCTCATTTCTAGTCATGTTTCACACATAAATTTTTACAAATGTATATTGATATGTTTCCTGATTTTGAACCAAATCACAAAATATAAAGCATCACATCAAAGCCTAAATGCAAACTTAAAACAATAATGCAAAGTACCTAATATATTTTTAATACAATGGAAGATATTAACCAGTTATTTTAAAGAATACACTGACAGAACTTATTAAGAAATTGAATGTAGAATGTTCGAGATCAGGGACAAAGTCTTGGCTGCATTATTTGGGATTGAGAAATACAGACTGAATGGAACATAATCAAATAAGATGGGTAATTCTAGGGGAGCACCTAAATGTTAAGAAGTCAAAAGCGAATCTGATATCACTGCTAGATGGTGCATTTGTTGTGTAGTAAAAGAATGTGTATTCTAGTTAATATACTTGATTAGTCAGAATACTAATACTGACTAATGTTGTGCACAATGCACAACCAAAAGGAGGTGATGAATGAGAAGGGGCAAGCCAAGAGGGATCGTTAAGATGACTCCTTTGGGGTTGGCCTGCTCCCGTGTCTTGGGAATATCTGTTTAATAAAAAATATGTCTTCTTGAGCTATAACAGAACTGTACCTTGTCTGTTGTTTTAAACCCTTTAATCCGTTGTTCCAAATTTTTGTTGTGATGAGACAAGAACCTAGGGAGATAAATAAATCAACCTGACATATCCATTATGACATTCTACTTAGTATCAGTTATAAACACCATTGATTAAAGCAATGCACATCATGTATTCATTTTTAAAATCCAGAACCACGGAGAACTCCCTTTATTCATTCCTTTTTCAGCTAAGGGCAATGAAAACTAAAGTAAGAATAATCACACTTGGTATAAAAATTAGCCATAGTGCTAGTAAGAATTCTTTTTAATTTTAAATTTATGTATCTTTTAATTGAAGGATAATTGCTTTACAGTATTGTGTTGGTTTCTGCCATACATCAACATGAATCAGCCATAGGTATACATATACGCCCTCCCTCTTGAACTTCCCTCCCATTTCCTCCCCAAGGAATAATTGGCATAAATAAAGGCAAGTATAACTTTATTGTCATTCACAAAATAAATGACTTACCAATTTCCTCATATTAATGTCCTTCAGAAATGCCACATTCATCATATTTATGTTTAAAGAAAAATGTACATAAGCCTAGACTTTTTGAGTTTTTAATTTTAGATTCATGCATCATCATTTTTCATTAATTATTATTTGAGAACAATTTACACAATGAATTTTTATATTCCATTCTGGTTCATCAGACTAAAAAAACAGGCTAATTTATTTCCAGTTAGTAAATGATCAAGAACAGTATTGTATGTGTATTTGAATTAACTATGACTTACTGATTATTGTCAAGTCTATGTTTTTATACTCTGTGAGAAGAGAATGTAATTAAGATGGAGAGAATTCAAGGAAGGATAGAACTGATTTTTTAAAAATAAACAATGCAAATGCACACACAGCCACGTCCACATACGTAGTCAAAAATATAAGAGGCAACAAAAGTTGAGACTTATTTAATTAAAAGATGTCTATTAGATAGACATTTTTCTTTATTTTTCCTAGGACACACTTGGGTCTGTGTAATCATAATAAATAAGAATCTATGCCATTCATAAACACTGATTGCCTCACATTCCACTTTACTGTTTTTTCCTGAAAAAGTCTGTGGTAAATTAAGAAGATATCAATTTTCATCCAGAAACAAGGAAAACTCAAGTTTCTTAATTAAGCACCCTGCCCCAGCACTTGATATTTGTTATTTTTGACAGCCTTTGATTTAGAATTAATTAGATCAGACTACATCAAAGTTAATAAATAAGCCAACCTAAATGTAAGCTACTCAAAATCACATTCGAATTCTTTTTATTGTCTCTTTAGAAAGTAATGGTGAAAACCAAAATAAAGTATATTTTTTTAAGAGAGAAAATTAACCTTTGAAGGAGCACCGTTCTTCTTACCTGGTCCTTAGTCATAGATTTTTAAATGTCCTCACTTATTTGTGTATTTTCTGTCAAAATGTCATCATTACAGTATTTCTGATAAAATTTATTTTATTCTATAAAAATTTATTTTATTCTATAAGGGGAATTTAAAATATAGACATAAAATTAAAGGGCCTTATAGTTTACTACATAGCCCAGAACTGCATCTGAAAGATATAGAGGGAAAGACCTCTGATTTTTCCAGACAACACTGCCTGTCAGACTGTTAGGTAGTTTGAACTGCATAGCATACGGCTTTAATTTGTGAGTATACCAAAAATTACAATAGCTCATTTTTTACCAATTACCTAGTAAATCTAAGATACATCAATCACTCTTTGTTATACATAAATGCTATTTTTCTGGAGGATAATGATGAGTAGATGGTAAATACATTGCCCTTTTGAGTTGCAGATATTGGTTACTAATGATCTAGAGATGAAAGGCTTTGGAACCCAATTATCATTTCTTTTCCTATCCAAATCTTTTATACATAACTTTTTAAATAATAAAACATATTATAGAATCATTAAGTGAATATAAAATGAACAAGATACCTTTCCCAAACTGCATATATATTTTATGAGATCATTCATTGGTTTTTGAGTCAATTTATTATACAGTCTTTGGACATTCTTAAACTCACAGCCTGAAAAGAGGAAATGACCTAAACACTAAAAATGAAATATGAAAATAGTACACTTTTAAAGGGTCTGAAGAAGATTTTACATCTTCCTTTGGCTCAATGCGACCAGAATCTCTGATATTCTAAACAAGTGATACTATGTGATGAGAGTAGCCGCAGGAATACCATCTGAAACATCTTCAAGGACGTCTGCTCAAAGGAAGTGTTTTAATGCTGTTGATGGTCTCCCCACTCTTTAAAACTCGATCTCTGTTGCTATTACAATTTTTAAAGCACATGAAAAATTTACAGTCAAAAATTTTTCAAAACAAAACGTGCTCAGTATTACTGTTAATGGCTTCTCCTTTCCCTTAGTTTATAGAATATTATTTTATTGGTTAAAATAGAGCATTGATTCCACGTGTTAAGCTCTCAGATTTATCTCTTTAGATAAAGGTTACTCTAAACATAGCCAACTATTTCTGGATTCTCAAATTATAAAAATGAATAGTGTCATCTGCACATTATACTAAATAAAGAGATATTTCAAATGATAGTTTTATATCCATAATATGTTCTTATAAGATGCATGCTCTGATTTAAAAAAAAAAAAAGATTCCTTGAGCAGAGGGATGATTAGTCTTGGTGGCAGAGTATTTTAACAGAAATCACTGAAGTATCAGCATATGCCTCATGCTATAAGAGACAATAAATTTAATGGCTCTTTCAGTCTTTCAGTTTTTATTATTATTGTTATTATTTTGTAGTCAAGTTTAGATGAAAAGAATTTGTATACAGATATTATTTTTTACTTTTGTGTTTCAAAAATAGGCCATACATGGGTACATTTAACCAGTTACTGAACTTTTTTAATGACTTTCCATTTAGGGGTAAAATAGTATTACCACTTAATACCAGATTACAAAGAAAAGACTTTTTCTGAAAGAATTTTGGCTTTATGAGAACAGCAGGGTCTGGGAATTACATGAACGGGGTTCATTCTCCCTTTCAGGACTGAGTGGATGAGAACAAGACGTTTCATGTATGAAAGAAATGTTTCCCTCTGCTCATCTCCAACTCAAAATGACCTGGAATAGAGAGAAGTATGGTTTGTCTCAAAGAAGATACATAGTTTTAAATGTATTTCTGTTATACTTGTTGGATGAATAGGCATGTATTCAAATTTTCTGCATTTTTGGATAAACATTTTATTGTGGAAATTTTCAAACATATAAAATTAAAGCTTTGAATGACAAAATAACCTCCACACACATACCTATCCCTCACCTACCACACAGCTTCAATAATTACGAACATCAGCCCCAAAAGATTTTATCTATAACCCCCACACGTCCTCTCTCTAATTATGTTGAATAAAACTCCAGGCCACATATTTTTGATCCATAAATATATCAATGAGTATTTCTTAAATGGAAGGGCTGTTTGAATCATATTTCAAATCATTCTATACCCCAAATCAATTCCCTGATGTCGTGAAATATCCATCAGTTTGCATAATTGTCCTATAATAGTTTAAAGAGTTCGTGTGAAACCATATCCAAATTAACTTTGCATGTTGTAATGAAGCAATATGTTTCATAAGACTCACTTAATTTATAGGATCCTTTGCATATTTTGATTTTTTTTCCCATCCCCTTACAATTTATACATTTAAGAAACTGGGAATCTGGCCTATAGTTTCCTGTAGTCTGAACTTTGCTAATCACCTCCTTCAGGTATTATTTAACATGCTTCTGCCTCCCTTGTATGTTTTGTAAACTGGTGATTAGAAAAGATAGAAAGATAATAATAAACTTCATAAAGTCTAAGTTTCTGGCAAAAATAATTCATAAGTGACATGATATGATTCCAGTAAAAATGAGATACTATCTGTCCATCTCCCTTATTGATGATCATCACCTAGATTCATTTATCAAATAGATGTTGAAAAACTATTGATTTTAGAAGTTCTATCAATATTTATATATTAGTTAGCTACAATACTTGATCAAGAAAACCTCTGTCTCAGGAAGCTTCCCTGGTGATTCAGTGATGAAGACTTTGCCTTCCAGTGCAAGAGATGTAGATTCCACCCCTGATCAGGTAGCTAAGATCTCACATGCCTTGTGGCCAAAAAACCAAACATAGAACAGAAGCAATATTGTAACAAATTCAATAAAGACTTTAAAAATGGTCCGATTTAAAAAAATCTTATAAAGGAAAGAAAATCTCTGTCTAAACTACTAGTTATGCTGAAGTAAGTGCCTGTTAAGCTACTTCAGTTGTGCCCAACTCTTTGCTAACCCATGGACTGTAGCCCACCAGGCTCCTCTGTCCATGAGATTCTCCAGGCAAGAATATTGGAGTGGCTGCCATGCCCTCCTCCAAGGGATTTTCCCAACCCAGGGATCCAATACATGTTTCTTATATCTGTCTCCTGCATCGGCAGGCAGGTTCTTTACCACTAGCGCCACCTGTGCCGAAGTACAGTGTTCTTTAAACAAAAAAGTCAAAATAAAACACTTTTTTTGCCACCTCTATTTGCCATTTTTAAATTTAATATGTTGGCCCTCTGGCATCCTACAAAGGTCAATTGAATATACATTTATTGTCCAAACCAGTACATTTTTTAAATAAAAAGACACTATTTAATAATTATGCTGGAAAAGCAGAATAAGCCAGGCTGCCTGCCTTTGATAAACCAGGATGAACAGTCACATTGTTCAAAGTTAACGAATGAGTTTTTAGTGTTTGATTTCTTTTTGCCTTTTACATTATATTATAATCATGTGTATTCAAAAATATTTAACATTCATTAAATGTATAAATTCTCCAGTGTAGTTTGAGGCAGAGTTCTCTGGCCATGAGCCTAGAAGTCCTTATAATCTTATTGTCTTTCTAATCTAACACAGGTTTCAGGATCATCTTGTATATTTCATGCCCCAAACTTTGAATCAGCCCCTTTTCCAGAGAGCCCCGGTTCTTTACTTTGAAAATGTCATTTAGACACCAAAACCTGGGTATTAGAAGGTTTATTATTACTGGTTTAGTTACTGTTTCTAGCCTTTTTCTGGACAGAGTTAGAAAATAGTTTTCATAACATAAAATAGACTATAAAATCTTACTTCCATATTTTATTCATTAAAGATAATAGAGGTTTTACTTAATCTTGCTAAACTTATTTTTATAATGTTTCTCCTGAATAAAAATCCACTTTTCCATGACACCAGCATAGTTAGTCATTTATTTTAACCTGCAATACACTTACAATAATTTCTGAATTGCAATAGTAATACTACCTCTAATTACTGAGAGAGTTCAAATTTTTGCTTTTGTGTTTTATTTGTAGCTATTTTCCCCTGGAGTATATAGACTATGGAAACTAACCAAATTACTGGGTTTTAAACTATCTTGAAATAATTCTCCTTGGTAGTTAATGGCTATGTCATCAATTTGACATAGTATTAGGTTTGTTTACTTCCCTTTAGATTTTTATGAATGAATTTTTAGAGAGTATCTTTTTAACTTATTTATTTTAATTGAAGGCTAATTACTTTACAATATTGTGGTGGTTTTAGCCATACATTGACATGAGTAGGCCACAGGTGTACTATACATGATTTCAAAGTCAAATCTGCAAAACAGACATATGCAGAGAGGTTTAGTTTCTATTGCTTACACCCACACACATTTTATTTCCCACTTACATGGATAATTATTTCATGAATACTGTAGTTACCCTTTCCCCTTTGTAAAATTTTAACATAAGCAAATGTGTCTTTTATATCTGTATCCACTGAAATTTCTTGGAAAAACAGTGGCATGCAACTATTTGCATTTTTCTTCTCCTTGTTTTTGTTTTTTGTTTGTTTTAAACATTATACCCTGAAATAACTTGTTCATATAGAGCTATTTCTTTAACTAGTTAGTATTCCATTGTGTGACAGTAGTTTTAAATACCACTGTCAACTCTGAATAGACAGTAAACTATTTTCAGTGTTTAGTTCTTTTAAATCAAACTGCAATGATAGTGTTCTACATATGCTTTCATAAATTTGTCAGTGTAAGAAGATATTCATAAAAGTGAGAGCACCGTTTCAAAGAATTAATGTATAAGGATTTACCTTATACAGTATCACTAGATATTACCTAAATAACTCTACATTGAAGCTGTTTAATTCTTCATGGCCACAATAAGAATGTTAATTTTTACCATAAACTCACCAACTTTTTCTATTGTCAAATTTGTAAATGTCAGGGAGATAATAAATTAGTGAACTTCTAATTTGTATTTTGTCATTATGAGTGAATTGAACATTTATTAATATAGTTTGGGGACATTCATTATTTGTAATATTCAAGCATTTCCATACAGATATGTTAAAAGTTATCAATTTTTCTTTATTGTTTACAAGTTTTAAAAATAGTTGTGAAATAGTTCCCCATACTCATGGTATATAGAAATACACTGATGCATTCTCCTAAAAGCTTCATGTTCTCATATTTTACATGGATATTTATGATAAATTTGGTATTTTTCTCATGTCTTATTACAAATGATTACAACCTTTCTTTTTTTTTTTTTTATTGTGACTACCCATTTATGTTGCATTCACTGATTTTAGAAACCACATTTTAATACACTACTGAGAATATTTCTGAATTTTATTTTTTCCACATTGATTTTTCAGGCTAGATATATGCCACTATTATACAGATTAATTTGATGTGGTAAATAATATTTTATCATACCAAATAGAGCTCCCTGATTCAATCCACATCAGGATTTTCTTGGTTGTCCTTTTTCTTACCTGTTCTTGCAAATAAGCTTGATTTAAAAGGAAAATGTTGAGGGAGAACATGATGGCGGATGAATTGGTGGATGTGGAGTACATCTCTCTCCATGGATACATCAGGAATACACCTTCAGACACAGAAGTGCATGCAGAACACCAGCTGAGTGTTCTGAACACCAGACCAGACAGGAGTACCTGACCAGCAGAAAAGAATATATAGAACCAGGCAAAACTCAGTAGGATAAAGGAACTAGTGAAAAACAGGTGTGTTAGTAGGACTGGACCTGCCCTCAGCCGGTGGGGGAACTGAAGCAGGGGTCCGACCACATTGGGGCAATTGTCTGAGTCAGAGGAGAAACATTTAAGGCTGAGAGTGAAACAGCTGATCTGTGGCAGCCTAAACGGAATGAGAATCAGACAGTCCTTGCTGTTGTGAAACATACCTGGACAGGGACGCAGGTCCCCAGGAAGGCGCAACTGCTGGGAGCTGGAGTTTAGGGATTATGGAGCATGCCGAGGGCGAGGGGTGCTGTTGACTGTGGAGAGACAGATCAAGGGGACATGAGGGAGGGGACTGTGGTGGGAAATGCCTGTGGAGGAAAACCGACAGCCACGGAAGCAAGGCGAAACTGCTGAGTCACGCATAGAGGGTGGAGCCATCACCATAGTCTCCCTCTCCCCCCACAGCCAGCATCGACAGCTGAACAATAGAGAGACTGGCCCATCAAATGCCTGATGCACTGAACTACAGAGTAGGACCCCAACCAGGGGGCCCCTCTATGTGCCTGATGTGCAGAACAACAGAGAAGGATCCCAGGTAAGGGAGCCCTCTAAGTGCCCGAACAGATGGAGCTATGGAGAAAGACTGACCAAAGAGGCTTTGATCGCCAGCTACCAGAGGCTCAAAAAAAGACTCTGATAGGGACATAACTCCGGGGCAGAGACAGCCACTGTCCCTACACACTTGGTGCCACCAGGGTCCCTGCAAACCAAGCAGCTGAGCCACCTTCATCCTCAACTCTCACAGGGGCAGAGCTGCCACAGGCAAAAAAAAAAAAAAAAAAAAAAAAAAAATCTAACCCTGTCTAAGCAGGCAGGGTTGCTTCCGTCTTGTCCAACTCTTTGCGATCCTATAGACAGTGGCCTGCTAGGCTTCTCTGTCAGAGGGGTTCTCCAGGCAAGAATACTGCAGCGTACTGGCCAATATTGATTGCCATCCCCTTCTAGAGCACTAGATTTCCTGCTGCCCTAGCCGCCAACTCCCCTGAGTACCTGGTGCTGCCAGAACCCCTGCGACCCAAGCAGCTGCACCATCTCCACACTGGCCCTCACAGGGCAAACCCAAGTCCTCCAGGGCAGCCTCAGGAGCAAACCCCAGTGGATAACCCACATGCAGAGGTGGAAATAAAACCACAATTGAGAATCAGGGGTACTGTGGCTAAGGAAAAAGATCCAATACCTTCCCATGAGCTATACAAGTTGCAGATTAAATCACACGATCAACTAGGCTGACTCTGTGTCTATGGAATATATAAAAGGACATTGAGAGCTCCCGCAAAAGAAAATGCACCAGTTCTGATAGCTGTGGACATTGAAGGCAAGAACACACAGGAGTGGGACCAGATTAGACTCTGAGCTGCCCCCACGGCAGGTCCAGAGATCAGCACAGTGCTGGAGGGCATCCTAGGGAGGGGAGGTGGACTGTGACTCCCGGTGACGGAAAGGACTCTGACAGCCGTGACTCAAGAAAAACATTTTTTATTCTTATGTTTTGACTTGTTCTGTAGATTGTTTTCCTTTCCACCACCCCACCTCTTTCCCCACTCTGTTGCAGTTGTAGATTTTATTGGCACTATGAAATCCAGTTAAGCTTTTGAGCTGTTTTTTTCCCCCTCAGTCACATATTTTATTGTTATAAACCTCTGCCTCTATGTTGGGCTTTTGCTATTCTGTAAAGCTTTCCTTTCTTTTTTTCCCTCCTTTTTTATTTTTAATTTTTAAAGCCTATTATTTTTTTTTTACGTTTATTCCTTTGTTTGCTTTTCCTACTGCTCTTTCCCCCTTGCAGTTAACCTTTAATGTATATAAATCTTCTTTATCTACCTCCATTTAACTTTGCATATCTATTCTTTCTTTCTTTTCTTTCTTCAACATATTTGTTAGTTTTCTCTTCATTGCTTTATTCCCCAGTTGGCACCTTGCTTTAGTTTTGTTTTCCAGTTTGGGCTTTTAGTTTTGTTCTTAACTGGTAGATATAATTTTTGGTTTCCTTTGTTCACTGGGTTAATCTATTGTACTTTATTTTTGTTGGACTGTGTTGATTTTGCTTATGCATGCATGTGTATATATGTATATTCAGTCACACTTTTTATTGTTGTTATAAACCTCTGCCTCTGTGTTGGGTTTTTGCAGTTCTGTGGTTTTCCTTTTTTTTTTTTTTTTTTTTCCTTCTCTTTTTTTCTTTTTTCTTTTCTATTTTTTATAATTTTAATATTTAAACTTTTAAACCTATCATATTTTTATACATTTATCCCTTTGTTTGTCTTTCCTACTGTTCTTTTCCTCTTGTAGTTAATCTTTAATGTATATAAATCTTCTCTATCTACTTTTATTTAGCTTTGCATATTTATTCTTTCTTTCTTTTCTTTATTTCCTCTCAAAATATTTGTTAGTTTTATTTTCATTGTTTTATTCCCCACTTGGCACCTTGTTTTAATTTTGTTTTCCAGTTTGTGGTTTAGTTAGTTTTATTCTTAACTGGTAAATATAATTTTTGACTTCCTTTGTTTGCTGGGTCAATCTAATAATACCTTATTTTAGTTGGAATGTTTTCAATTTGCTTATGTGTGTATATGTGTATGTGTATATTTCATTATTTTAATTGCTATTTGCCTGATTTTGTAACTCCCATTTGTCTGGGGTTCACCTTTGGTTTCTCATTTTTTGGGTGTTTGTTTTAATCTCACTTAATGCCATTACAAACCACTTGTGGAATCTTCATTCCTGACCAGAGATCAAGCCCTGAGCCTTTGGAGTGGGAGCACTGACTCCAAGACCCTAGACTACCAGAGAACTAACCCTAGGGAGTATCGAATAGTGAGAACTCACACAAAGGAAACCACTCAAATACAAGACCTGGCATCACCCAACCACCGGTAGCACCCTGTGCAAGATGCTTCATCTATACAACGAACAAAACAAAAACACAAACACAATCATCAGCACACAGGATTACCAACTCATTCAGCCTTGCCCATCAAAGGAAAAACAAACAAACAAAAATTCCACACAAATCTCACCTTGTATGAAGCTAACACAAACCACTGGACCAACCTTAGAGGGGCAGAAACCAAAAGGAGGAAAGAATCCAACCTTGAAGCCTGGGAAAAGGAAAGCTCAAACACAATAAGCTAATAATAATAATAATAATGAAAAGGCAGAGAAATACTACACAGATGAAGGAACAAATTAGAGACACAGAAATCCAAATATATGAAAAGAAAATAGGCAAACTACCTGAAAAAAAAATCAGAATAATGATAGTAAAGATGATCAAAAACCTTGAAAACAAAATGGAAGAAATGCAAGAATCAAGTAACAAAGACCTAGAAGAATTAAAGAATAAACATACAGAGACAAACAACACAATTACTAAAATTGAAGATACTCTGGAAGGAATCAATAGCAGAATATCTGAAGCAAAAGAACAAATCAGTGAGTTGGAAAATAAAATGGAAATAACTTCTGAAGAGCAGAATAAAGTAAAAGAATGAAAAGAATTAAGGATAGTCTAAGAGACCTCTGGGACAATATCAAATTCACCAACATTCAAATTATAGGGGTCCCAGAAGAAGAAGAAGAGAAAAACAGAGGGTATGAGAAAATTTTTGAAGAGATTATAGTTGAAAATTTCCCCAACATGGAAAAGGAAATAGTCAATCAAGTCCAAGAAGCACAAAGAGCTCCATGCAGGAGGATAAACCCAAGGAGAAACATGCCAAGGCACATACCAATCGAACTAACAAAGACTAAACACGAAGAAAGAACATTAAAAGCAGCAAAGGAGAAGCAACAAGTAACATACAAGGGGCAACCCATACACTTAACAGCTGATCTTTCAGCAAAAACTCTGCAGGTCAAAAGGGAAAGGCAGAATATATTTAAATTACTGAAAGGGAAAAATCTACAACCAAGATTACTGTACCTGGCAAGGATCTCATTCAAAATTGATGGAGAAATAAAAAGCTTTTCAGACAAGCAACAGTTTAAGAGAATTCAGTACCACCAAACCAGCTTTACAACACATGTTAAATGGACTTAGTCAAGAAATAGAAGAGAAGAAAAAAGATCTACAAAATCAACCCCAAACAATTAAGAAAATGGCAATAGGAACATATATATCAATAATTATTTTAAATATAAATGAGTTAAATGCTCCAGCCAAAAGAAACAGACTGGCTGAATGGATACAAAAACAAGACCCACATATATGCTGTCTGCAAGAAACCCACTTCAGACCTCAAGACACATATAGACTGAAAGTGAAAGGATGGAAAAATATATTCCATGCAAATGGGAAGCAAAAGAAAGCTGGAATAGCAATCCTCATATCAGACAAAATAGACCTTAAAATAAAGAAGATTACAAGAGATAAGGAAGGACACTACATAGTGATTAAGGGATCAATGTAAGAGGAAGACATAACAATTATAAATATCTATGCACCCAACATAGGAGCACCTCAATACATAAGACAAACATAAAAAACTGACAGACATAAAAGGAGAAATTGACAGTAACACAATAATAGTAGGAGATTTTAACACCCCATTCACACCAATGGACAGATCATCAACACAGAAAATTAATAAGGAAACACAAGTCTTAAATGATACATTAGATGAGATGGATCTCACTGATATCTTCAGGATATTCCATCCAAATGCAAAAGTACACACCTTCTTCTCAAGTACACATGGAACATTCTCCAGGATAGACCGCATCTTGGGTCACAAATCAAACCTCAGTAAATTTAAGAAAATTGAAATTGTATTAAGTATCTTCTCTGACCACAACACTATGAGACTAGATATCAATTACAAGAAAAAAACTGTAAGAAACACAAACACATAGAGATTAAACAATGTGTTCCTAAATAACCAACAGGTTACTGAAGATATCAAAAGGGAAATAAAAAAATTCCCAGAAACAAATGACAATGAAAACATAACTCAAAGCCTATGCGATGCAGCAAAAGCAGTTCTAAGAGGAAAGTTTATAGCAATATAATCCTACCTCAAGTAATAAGAAAAACATTGAATAGAAAACTTAATTTACCTAAATTAAACCTAAATTTAATTTAAATTTAGTTTTTGAGGAATAAAAACCAAATTTACACCTAAAACAACTGGAAAAATAACAAAAAAAGAAATACCCAAAACTAGTAGAAGGAAAGAAGTCATAAGGGTCTGAGCAGAAATAAATGAAAAAGAAATGAAAAGAAAATGAAATGAAAGAAAAGAAATGAAAAGAAGCAGTAGTAAAGATTAATAAAACTAAAAGCTGATTCTTTGAGAAGATTAACAAAATTGACAAACCTTTAGCCAGACTCATCAAGAAAAAAAGAGAAAAGTTGTGGCACATATGTGCAATGGAACATTAGTCATAAAAAGGAACATCTTTGAGTCAGTTCTCATAAGGTGGATGAACCTAGAACCTATTATACAGTGTGAAGTAAGTCAGAAGGAGAAAGATGAATATCATATTCTAACACGTATATACAGAATCTAGAAAAATGGTACTGAAGAATTTACTTACAGGGCAGCAATGGAGAAATAGACATAGAGAATAGACTTGTGAACATGCTTTTCCCTTTCAGTAATTTAAATATGTTCTGCCATTCCCTTCTGGCCTGCAGAGTTTCTGCTGAAAGATCAGCTGTTAAGCGTATGGGGTGTCCCTTGTATGTTACTTGTTGCTTCTCTGGGGAGGAGAGGCTGAGATTTATGGAAAGAGGAACATGTAAACTTACATTACCACATGTAAAACAGATAGCCAATGGGAATTTGCTGTATGGCTAAGGAAACACAAACAGGGGCTCTGTATTAACCTAGAGGAGTGGGATGGGGAGAGAGCTGGGAGGGAAGTTCAAAAGTGAGGGGATATATGTACACCTATGGCTGATTCATGTTGAGGTTTGACAGAAAGCAACAAAATTCTGTAAAGCAATTATCCTTCAATAAGAAAATAAATAAATTTTTAAAACGTTTCTTTAGTTTTTGAGGAATAAAAAAGCATGATTGTTTTATTGTGCATTTATTTGTCCTTGTTATTGTTCAGTCACTAAGTCACATTCGAATCTTTGTGACTCCAAGGACTGCAGCACACTTGCCTGTCCTTCACTGTCTCCTAGAGTTTACCCAAATTTATGTCCATAGAATTGGTGATGCTATCTAATCATCTCATCCTCTGCCACCTTCTTCTCCTTTTGCCTTCAACCTTTCCCAGCATCAGAGTCCTTTCCATTAAGTTGGTTCTTCACATCAGGTGACCAAAGCATTGGAGCTTCAGCTTCAGCATTAGTCCTTCAAATGAATATTCAGAGTTTTGTATTTATTAGGATTGTGCAAAATTTATAAAGGTTACAAAACTAATTGATGATTGATAGAAAAATGTACTATTCAAAAACGTTAATTCTTTATGCTTTCTCAAATATATATTTGCATGTGTCAGAAGTATTTCGAGTTTCACTTATATAGGGTTTGCACATTTCATGTGAAATTCATTCTTTATGTATTCATCTATCTCTATCTATTCAGTAACATAAAAGATGTCTCTTCCATTATGGATTTTTACACTTTTTTAGTAATATACATGAAGAGTATTGATTTCCTATACTGAATTTATAAGCTGCAACTTAATCTAATTATCTTAGTTGTTGCAATAGTTTTCCCCATGGATTCCTTAGTACTTTTCCACTGTATTATCCTATCATGTGAAAATAGATAAAGTGTTTCCTCTTTCCAACTCTTATGCCCCAAATTCATTCCTATTTTCTAACTGCACTAATTAATATTTACAGCACTTATCCCAAATTGCTGACCTCTTTGTCTTATTCTTCACTGTAGCAGAAAAATCTCTTGAGTTTCCACATTAAGTAAGATGCTGGTTTTAAGTCTAGTTGTTACTTGCATGATTAATCATGTCCAACTCTTCACAACCTCATAGACGGTAGCCCTCCAGGCTTCCCTGTCCATGAGATTTCCCAGGCAAGAATACTGGACTGGGTTACCATTTCCTTCTCCAGGAGATCTTACTGACCCAAGGATCAGACCTGTGTTTCTTTTGTCTCATGCCTTGCTGGTGGATCTTCACCTGCAGAGCCATCTGGAAAGTCTAAGGTATGTATTATTGTACTGAGAGTTTTTAAACATAAAAGGGTATTAAATTTTGTCAAATATATTTTTGCAATTTTAGAGATGATCATACAGTATTGTATCTTGTTCTCCTAATGTAACAAACAATACAGATAGGTTTGCTAACATGAAACTATATGTGCATCTCTGAAATAAATGCCATTTTAACATCAAATATAATCTTTTAAATGGATTTTGTTTCTGATTGGCATTTTATTTGAGACATTTATATTGATAATCATAGGTAGAATTGGTCTATAATTTTCTTTTTTGGAAATTTGGTCTTTGACAGATCAAAGTTGGTATATAATATAAGTAAATTGATGTGCAATTTAAAATAAATGTGGAAATTGTATTACTTGCACAGTATAAAATAAAATACAATTGTGATTGGTGTTGGTGGTTTTTAGTTGCTAAGTCATGTCTTGGGGCCACATGGACTGCAGCCTGCCAGGCTTCTCTGTCCATGGGATTTCCCAGGCAAGAATACTGGAATGGGTAGCCATGCCCTTCTCTAAGGGATCTTCCCAACCCAGGGATTGAACCTGTGTCTCCTGCCTTGTAGGAAGATTCCTGACAGCTGAGCCACCAGGGAAGCCCCACAATTGTGATAACTGACGTTTAAAATTTTGTTACAATTCTCCCATTAATAAATACAGGCCTAGTGCTTTTTTTGTGGTTTATTTTCTATTTTTCGTCTATGTTGATTTAGACCTTTTGTCTATTTTGAAGTAACTTTTGGTAATTTTCCTTTCTTTCGTAGTTTGTGAAGTAGTCGTCTTATTCTATTGAGGATGCTGTTATAAATGTGCCAAAGACTGGGTGGCTTATAAAGAGTGAAAGTCGCTCCATTGTGTCCAACTCTTTGGGGCCCCATGGACTATACAGTCCAATGAATTCTCCAGTCTAGAATACTGGAGTGTGTAGCCTTTCACATTCCCCGCCAGGGGATCTTCCTAACCCAGAGATCGAACCCAGGTCCCCCCTCATTGCAGGCAGATTATTTACCAGCTGAGCTACAAGGGAAGCCCAGGCGTATAAACAACAAAAATTTATTTCTCACAGTGTGGGAATATGGAAGTCCAAAATCAGGGTGCCAGCAGAGATTCTGGTAAAGGCTGGTGAGTTCTACCAGAATTCTCACAGTGTGACAGGGACCTAGGGAAATGAGTGTGGTAGAAGAGCCAAGGGTGCTCTCTTGGGCCTCTTTATAAGGCATTCATCTCATTCGTGTCCTAATCCCCTCTAGAAGGCCTCACTTCCTAATACCTTTACTCTGGGCATTAGGATTTCAGCATATAAATTTTAGGAGAGACATAAACACTGACTATTCATGGATTTTATATTTTAACTTTTAATCATCTTAATGAGCTATAATTTGCAGAAAATAAAATACACCATTCTAAAGGCACAGTTTGATACATTTTGACAAACATTCTCCCCCTCCTTCTCTCTGTCTCTCTTTATTTTTCCACATGTTTCAAAAAGTGCCCTTGTTCTTTATGAGAACTGCTGAGTCTACATATACTTTCTTCACTTTTGCCCGAATACTTCTCTTTCTTTTGCCTTTAATGTCCCTGTCCTCAATTTGGATTGTAGTCTATGCAGGTTTCCCTCAATACAAGTTCTCAATTAAAATAATGTCAAGGTGATGAAATGTGGTAATGTTGCATAAGACTGTAATGCCTGTCTTACGGTATATTCTCTCCCTTGCTGCCCCATATTCTCATATACCATTTTCCCTGTTGTTAATGTTTTGTCACATGATATAGTCTATCACAGGTGATAAGCCAACATTCATCCATTGCAACTGAACTCCATACTTTATTCAGGTTTATTACAATTTTTTCTAAAGTCCTTTTTTTTTGACCTAGGATATTATCCAAGATACCACATACCATTTAGTCATCATGACTCAGCCGCCTCTCATCTGAGAAAATTTCTCATATTTTCCTTGATTTATGACCTCAAGAATATTGAATAATATTTGTAAATTATTTTGTAGAATGTTCTCCCACTGGGGCTTGTCAATGTTCTTCTAGTGAGTACACTGAGGTGATAGGTTTTGAGAGGAAAACTATAGAAGTGAATTGACATTCTTATTACATCATAGTAAGGGTACTTGCTGTCAATCTGACTCATCACCCTTATGACTTTACTCCTTTGGTCAAGGAATCGTTTGTCAGTTTTCTCCATTGTAAAATGAGCATTTTTCCCCTTTCCATTCTCGCATCTCTGAAAACAATTCATGAAACACTAAGTCGCTCACACGAAAGGGATAGGAAGTTCCTCCTCCCTTAAAGAAGAAATATCTACATAAATTATTCGGAATTTTCTAAGGAGATTTGCCCTCTTATCTTCATTTAAAAATTTTATTCAATTATTTAATTATTTCTGTATTGACTCAAAAGCCTTTACTTTATATTTTGGGTCATAACTCAGTATCACATTCTTCGTTTATTTATTTTAAAGCCTTTATTGAATTTGTTACAGTATTGTTTCTGTTTTATGTTTTTTGTTTTGGCCACAGGCATGTGGGATCTTAGCTCCTCGAACAGGGGCTGAACCCACATTCTCTATAATGGAAGGCAGTCTTAACCACTGGACAGCCAGGGAAGTACCCATATTATTTATGTTTTTTTTTTGCTTAAAATGTCTCAATTTTAGCCACTGGAAGCTCTTTCAGATTGTCTTCTGTGTCCCTCTGACATACTCCAAGCCTTTTGTGTTTTATTGCAGGTTTCCTTATTTTAAGGAGCCAAAAGATGCCATTGGTTTATTTGTATACTCCATGGCCCCTTCCAAGACAGCTATTTCTACAAGAACTCCAGTTCCTTTTATAGGCAAATGGTATTAGAAACTAAGATCTGGACACTGGGATTGCTCATTGCTGTTGGAGAGTCCTTGCTTTTATGTCCCTTTCAGTGGACAGAACTAGGAAATATATGTACATATCCTCACTCATGTATATATATGCATATTTATTGTTATAGCTCTATTGGCATTAATCTAAACATAGGTTCGTACTCACATCTTTGACTCAAACGCAGTATAACACAGTTCATTCCGGTTTCTCCTTCTTGCCTATCTGTATCTCCTCCTCTAACAGTGAGAAGCTTGCCTTTCACCATCTACTATCTTCTGACTTGTTTTTGCAGCTCTAGTATACGCATCCAGCAGTTTCAGAATTGTTAACATATACCCACACGAGAAACAACTTTACCAACCATAGTGCAGATATTATGTGCAGTTTCTTCTGTCTTTAATCTTATAGTTTCCAGTCAAAGCACCATTTCCCAAAGTTATTCGAGTCATGTTTGTTTACCTACTCCCCTTCAGGAATGTGTACCATGTTAAGACACTAAGTCTGTGATAGCTTGTTACACAGTGATTAAAAAAAAAAAAAAATAGTGCATCTTTTTAAAAAAAATATTTATTTATTTTCTTTTGGTTGCAGTGGGTCTTCATTGCTGTGCATGTGCTTTCTCTAGTTGCAGTGAAAGGGGGCTACTCTCTAGTTGTGGTGTATGGCGTTCTCAGAGCCGTGGCTTCTCTTGTTGCAGAGCATGGGCTCTAGGGCAAGCAGGCTTCAGTAGTTGCAGCTCATGGGCTCTAGACTGCAAGCTGATTAGTTGTGGTGCATGGACTTAGTTGCTTGACAGCATGTGGGATCTTCCTGGACCAGGGATTGAACCTGTATCCCCTGCATTGGCAGGCAAATTCTTAACCACTGGACCATCACGGAAGTCTAGAAAACTAATGCATTTTTATCCTGAGAAGTTTTCATCGCCTGTTTTTGATGTCTCGGGGTCTCCAGACCACTTCATAATTATTCCACTTTCCTGTAGTTTCCTTGTCCTCACCACACACTGAGGCTTGTGAAACCCACCTCTTTAACCCCTGCTGTAACTAGCCCAGACCTCTCAGGGAAACTTTTGTTGAATGTGTGGTCTGCCACTCTTCATGGTCTATCCCCTTGCATTAGTATTAATATGGGGGTTCAAAGAGATACTTTCCCATCTACATTTTCTGTTAGAGCTTTGTAGGTTTTGATTTTTCTATCTATTTTCCTGTTTCTATGAGTTCTTGGGGTTGGGGGAGGTTCCAAAACTACACTACCACCTCTGCCATTTTCCCACACTTTTTGTATTTTTTATCGGAATTGTTTATTTTTCACTGTTGTCCGTAACAGGGGTTTTGTCACCATCAAAAAGATGGCAAGAAATAACTGAGGTCCCAGAAAATGCCAAGGTACATAGTTAGTTAAATAAACAGGGACTCTAGTTTAGTACTCTTACTATATTCAGCACACTCTGCTCCCTCTCTTTTATCATCCTGAAGTTTCCTTCTCTTCTGGTGAAGAGTAGGATTGTTGCCCTCAAGATATATCCTATTGTTTTAGGAAAATAAGCATTCCAGGAGTAGAATTTCAAATGCAAAGACAGATTAAATATGGCCGCTCTTTGCTTTTCATTATTCTGCTTATATGATATTTTGATCATTGATTGCTACAGTGCTTTCACAATGTTTAGAACAGTCTTTTGAAAACTTTAATGTTTATGGATCATTTGAGATCTTTTTAGCATTCCAGTCCACTAAGATGGAATTGGTACCTGAGAATCTGCATTTTTAACAAGCCCCAGGTAATACCAGTGGATTTCACTTTGAGTAGCAATGGGCTTCTGGTACCTAATTTTAAAGAAAAGTTTGATGGAGAGAGACAGAGGCAGAGATTTCATAGTTTTCATACAATATAAAAGAATTTATACACTAAACATATTAAGAATCTTTAACATACAAGATAGAATTCAAAACTCCTTAGGATACAGTCTAATATCCTTTGAAATTTTTCTTTTTGATTTTCTGTCAGAGTCCTATCAGTATATTGCAACCTAGTCATGTCAGAACTTATAGTAAGGTCTAAAATGATATGTTTCCTAACACCTACCACTTAAAATTACAGTCAGTAATTATCACAAATCGCTTTCCTGATACTTCCATTTATTCTTCAGCTAACATTTACTTAATACTTTATTATATATTACATGGCACACTAAGATTGTATTGTATATTACATGTTATAATAAGACTAGGTCTTAAAATATGCAATAGACTTTATCTATGACATTACTGTAATTATTTCTTAAAAGATAATTTACCCTAGTAAATTATGTTTCCTTGCATGAGAATTTACCAAGTGTCGATTGGTAAAGAAATAGAGAGGAAGAAAAGAAGGAAAGAAGGAGGTAAGGAGGATAGAAGGAAGGAAAGAAGGACAGAAGAAAAAGGAAAGGAGAAAGAAGAAAGAAAACATGAAAATAAAAGAAGGAAAGAGAAAAGAAAGAGAAAGAGAAGGTTTAAAGGAAGACGGAAGGTGATGAGGGTGGCAGGTATGAAAGGACTGGATAAAAAAGTCTGAGGAATAATGTAATTAGGACTAACACAACTTGTTTTGAATGAATTTATTATATGTTATTTAAAAATATTGTGATATATATTATTAAAAAAATTTTTGGAAGTGATGATCCATAGATTCAGAAGTCTGTATAAAAATCTTATTGGGAAGTATCATGGCACTGAGTGTTTTCTTCTGTCATATACACAAGAGAACTTTAAAAATAAAAATTAGCATTGGTCTTTCTCCAAATTTATGATTTGGAAGGACACTCTCCAATAGAATGGACAGTCAAGAAAACATGTTCATCGCAGTTAAGTGGGATTGTCAATATTTTGTTGATACAGAAGTTCTGATCTAACAGAACTATTGGTATATCTAACAGACCTATTGATACAAAAGTATTGATCTAACAATCAATAATGATTTTATTGGTACAAACAATTTGGTTACTAGAGATCAGATGTCACTAAAGATGTCTGGTCACTAGGTTTATAGGAGTGTCGGATAGGGTTTATAAATATTGCCTTATACCTTGTAGCACCAGGGTTTCCCTGGTGGCTCAGTGGTAGAGAATCCACCTGCAATGAAGGAGCCTCTGGAGACATGGCTCGGCTCCTTGGGTCAGGGAGATTCCCTGGAGGAGGGCATGGCAGCCCACTTCAGTATTCTTGCATGGGCAATCCCATGGACAGAGGAGCTTGGCGGGCATGGGGTTGCAAAGAGCTGGACATGACTGAGCAACTGAGCACGCACTCGCCTTGTAACAAGTTACTTACATGAAGCAGTGATATCGAGGCAGTTGCTGCTAGACATATGCCTTTATTGCTAGGATCCTCATGCAGATAGAAGGAATGGAGGCAAACCTTAAGAAAATGACAGAAGACTTTGCAATTTGATCCACCAGTGGAAGAGGCCCCTTTGCTGCGGGAATCCCTGTAGTGGGTATTCCATGCTGCTGCTGCTTAAATCGCTTCAGTCGTGTCTGACTCTGTGCGACCCCAAGGAAGGCAGCCCACCAGGCTCCCCCATCCCTGGAATTCTCCAGGCAAGAATACTGGAGTGGGTTGCCATTTCCTTCTCCAGTGCATGAAAGTGAAGAGTGAAAGTGAAGTCGCTCAGTCGTGTCTGACGCTTCGCGACCCCATGGACTGTAGCCTACCAGGCTTCTCTGTCCATGGAATTTTCCAGGCAAGAGTACTGGAGTGGGTCACCAGTGCCTTCTCCGCGGTATTGCATGGACACACTTAAAAATCAGTAATTAGGACATCATGCTCAACCATGTGAGGAAGTGTGAAAGGCAGGCTAATAAATAAGAGCAAATAATACCTTCAATAATTTACCAATGGTTGACAAAATAATTCACACAATAAACATCTGAAGTTTCCAGTAAAGAATATGCCTGCAATGCAGGAGACACAGGTGTGATCTCTGGGTCAGAAAGAGCCCCTGGAGAAGGAAATGGCAACCCACTTCAGTATTCTTGCCTGAAAAATCCCATGGACAGAGAAACCCAGTGGGCTATAGTCCATGGCGTCTCAAAGAGTCAGATGGACATGACTGAGTGACTAAGCATGTACTTAGGTTGGAGGTTGTGGAGAATGTTCCTTGCCCACCACTGCTGAATTTCCTTCTGCTCTTTATACCAACGCCTGGCCTCATCAGATGTATGTTATCCCCTGTGAACTGAAAAGAACCTGCAAAGATATCTTGCCATTATTAATCACTGCCTCTATTGTCAAAAGCTATTTGCAGATATTTTATCTCATTCTATCTAAAAATTATTCTGATGTATTTATGGTTTGCTCTTCTTTTGTACTACAATTTGGCACATGAAAATGGTGCTCTGCAAATCAGGGAGCAGTGAAAGTAATAATTTGTCCACACAAATTAGACTCTGATGTACTACTATCCTCTAATGTCTCTCATATTCGCCTTTGTATCTCCCACCACTGTGGATTTTTTTTTCAGATGTGCAAAGAAAATTGCAGCTATTTAAAATAACCTAGAGAGGAAGAACGATAGGCAACATCCTAACTACCTTAGCCCTTTACATTTCAGCAGCCCTGTTGCCAAGGAAACCACTTGGGACTTTAGGGAAATTTGTGGATATTTAAAATGGATTGTGCCTGTATATAGATAGACATTTGCACAATTCATATTGCAGAATAAAAAAGCTTCCAGTCCTGCAATATTAAGCCTGGAACTTCAAGGACTGAAGATGGGAAACAGAATGCAAAAGCTTATTCACTTATATGCCAAAGAATATGCCGTATATACTTTTTCAGATTAGTGTTAAGACTAGGCTGTTTTAAAAAATGTAGAACCTAGCTGGAAAAATAAAGAGTGCAATATAAACCTTGCATTTTCATTTGTATTTGTGATTTGCAGTTATAACGCCACAGCATCATTTTGACAATTAATTCTCAAGATATATTTCAGTTTCTAAAATCTTAAAAGGAAAGTCAATGCATTCATTCATTGCTGGGGCTCTGATCTAAGCTGACTGAATTCTACATAAATGTGAACATGAATCCCTACCCACAATACTATGAATAAAGAGCAGACATCAGAAGAGAATAGAGACAGGCTGACATATCAAAATCCTTGAGCTAGTTTTTCAGTTTCTGTATGCTTGCGTCTGTCCTATTTTTTATTCGTTTACAAATTTCTGCTGAAGATGTGATATTCCTGGTGAGAAGTGATATTCCTGTAGAAAGCAGGTGTACAAATTAAAACTTTCAAGTGCCATTTGCACATCTATCTCTGGCTCCTTCTTGACATATCACTGATTTTTACATACACTCTATACACAACTGTCATGTGGAGTTTCTGCTTTACCCTGCATGCATAAGGAATACCCCAAGCCCAGTCAGTTCATCCCAATGGAGTCTAGAACATCTATACAAGAGGTCTGCAAAGGAGAAAGCTTTGCCCAGACAATGCATGTGTTTTGTTTTAACAAAGATTTAGCTGATGGATGGTGACATGGAGCTCCTATCTTTCACAGTTTTGGAGTGTAAGTAGCTAACATTTGTAAAGTCAGAAGTGTGGGACGAGATACAACAGCTCAAATATATACGGTTTCTCTACCGCCTGATAATTTAATGTTTTGGAGGAATTACAATTTCCATCACAATCATTCCTAGACATGTGCTTTCAATGAAAAATAAGTGATTATATAAGCATCACTTTTATATACAAGCTGAAGATTAGTGATGAGTCCAGGTGGATAACTTTCTCGTGCCAAACTCCTTCTAAAATCATTAAAATGGTACAAAAATTGGGAGCACCATGCTTCAGTACCAGACGTTAATGAAAAGTACCATTTACCTACAAATCACACAGAGGAATTTCAGTTAGGTATTTTCTACATAGAGTTCTACAAACAAACAAACAAAAAGAATGTAATGAGGAGAGCAGAAAGACAAGGGACAAGTATTTGGATTCTGCAGAAGCCACGTCCAAGGTCAGGAGCGGTGGCTGCGCTTCGCTGAACCGGCCGTGAGGACATACCCCATGTCCAAGGTCAGATAAATCTCAGTAAGACGGTAGGCACTGGAACAGCTGTGAGGAGATACCCCATGTCCAAGGGCAAAGGAGAAACCCCAGCAGTAGAATAGGAGGAGCACATTAAAGTTTAGAATCAAACCCTATTCTTGCCAGAGGTGCTAAGAAGATTCAAACAAACCTTGTGTGCACCAGGCCCCAGGGACCCCACAGAGACTGAGACAGAACTGTGTTTGAGCATCTCCCGTGGAGGTACGGGTCAGCAGTGGACTGCCGCAGGGACAGGGGCTCTGGCTGCAGCAGACTTGGGTATGGCATAAGCCCTCTTGGAGGAGGTAGCCATTAACCCCACCATAGAGCTGCCAGAACTTATACATGACTAGGAAATAGACTCTTGGAAGGCACAAATAGAACCTTGTTCACCAGGACCCAGAAGAAAGGAACACTGACCCCACAGGAGACTGACCCAGACTTGCCTGGGAGTGTCCAGGAGTCTCTGGCGGAGGTGTGGGTTGGTGGTGGCCTGCTGCAAGGTTGGGACACTGAGTGTAGCAGTGCATGCATGGGATTTTTGAAGGAGGTCGCCATTGTCTTCATTACCTCCACCATAGTTTGGCCCAAGGTAAATAGCAGGGAGGGAAAACAGCTCCACCCATCAACAGAAAATTGAATTAAAGATTTACTGAGCATGGTCCCGCCCATCAGAACAAGACCGTTTCCCCCTCAGTCAGTCTCTCCCATCAGGAAGCTTCCATAAACCTCTTATCCTTCTTCATCAGAGGGCAGGCAGACTGAAAACCACAACCCCAGAAAACTAACCAATCTAATCACATGGACCACAACCTTGTCTAACTCAATTAAACTATGAGCCATGCTGTGTAGGGCCAGCTAAATGGATGGGTCATGATGGAGAGTTCTGACAAAATGTGGTCCACTGGAGAAGAGAATAGCAAGACACTTCAGTATTCTTGCCTTGAGAACCCCATGAACAGTATAAAAAGGCAAAAAGATAGGACACTGAAAGATGAACTCTCCAGGTCGGTAGGTGCCCAATATGCTACTGGAGATCAGCGAAGAAATAACGCCAGAAAGAATGAAGAGATGGAGCCAAAGCAAAAGCAACAACCAGTTGTGGATGTGACTGGATATGGAAGCAAGGTCTAATGCTGTTAAGAGCAATACTGCATAGGAACTTGGAATGTTAGGTCCATGAATCAAGGCAAATTGGAAGTGGTCAAAGAGGAGATGGCAAGAGTGAACGTCGACATTCTAGGAATCAGCAAACTAAAATGGACTGGAATAGGTGAATTTAACTCAGATGACCATTATATCTACTACTATGGGCAAGAATCCCTTAGAAGAAATGGAGTAGCCATCATAGTCAACAAAAGAGTCTGAAATGCAGTACTTCGATGCAATCTCAAAAATGATAGAATGGTCTCTGTTCATTTCCAAGGCAAGCCATTCAATATAATGGTAATCCAAGTATATGTCCTGACCAGTAATGTTGAAGAAGCTGAGGTTGAATGGTTCTATGAAGACCTACAAGATCTTTTAGAACTAATACCCCCCAAAAGATGTCCTTATCATTATAGGGGACAGGAATGCAAAAGTAGGAAATCAATAAACACCTGGAGTAACAAGCAAATTTGGCCTTGGAGTACAGAATGAAGCAGGGCAAAGGCTAATAGAGTTTTACTAAGAGAACACACTTTCATAACAAACACCCTCTTCCAACAACACAAGATAAGACTCTACACATGGACATCAGATGGTCAACACCAAAATCTGATTGATTATATTCTTTGCAGCCAAAGATGGAGAAGCTCTATACAGTCAGCAAAAACAAGACAAGGAGCTGATTGTGGCTCAGATCATGAACTCCTTATTGCCAAATTCAGACTTAAATTGAAGAAAGTAGGGAAGTTACGTCAAACCACAGGTATGACCTAAATCAAATCCCTTATGATTATACAATAGAAGTGAGAAAATGATTTAAGGGACTAGATCTGATGGACAGATTGCCTGATGAACTATGGACAGAGGTTCATGACATTGTACAGGAGACAGGCATCAAGACCATCCCCAAGAAAAAGAAATGCAAAAAAGCAAAATGGCTGTCTGAAGAGGCCTTACAAATAGCTGTGAAAAGAAGAGAAGCTAAAAGCAAAGGAGGAAAGGAAAGATATTTCCATCTGAATGCAGAGTTTCAAAAAATAGCAACGAGAGATAAGAAAGCCTTCCTCAGCGATCAATGCAAAGAAATAGAGGAAAACAATGGAATAGCAAAGTCTAGAGATCTCTTCAAAAATTAGAGATATCAAAGGAACATTTCATCTAAAGGTGGGCTCAATAAAGGACAGAAATGGTATGGACCTAAAAGAAGCAGAAGATATTAAGAAGAGGTGTCAAGAATACACAGAAGAACTGTACAAAAAAGGTCTTCACGACCCAGATAATCACGATGGTGTGATCACTCACCTAGAGACAGACATCCTGGAATGTGAAGTCAAGTAGGCCTTAGGAAGCATCACTATGAACAACGCTAATGGAGGTAATCCTGAAAGATGATGCTTTGAAAGTGCTGCACTCAATATGCCAGCAAATTTTGAAAACTCAACAGTAGCCACAAGACTGGAAAAGGTCAGTTTTCATTCCAATCCCCAGGAAAGGCAATGCCAAAGAATGCTCAAACTACCACACAATTGCACTCATCTCACACATTAGCAAAGTAATGCTCAAAATTCTCCAAGTCGGGCTTCAAACAATACGTGAACCATGAAATTCCAGATGTTCAAGCTGGTTTTAGAAAATGCAGAGGAACCAGAGATCAAATTGCCAACATCTGCTGGATCATTGAAAGCAAGAGAGTTCCAGAAAAACATCTACTTCTGCTTTATTGACTATGCCAAAGCCTTTGACTGTTGGATCACAATAAACTGTGGAAAATTCTTCAAGAGATGGGAATACCAGACCACCTGACCTGCCTCATGAGAAATCTGTATGCAGGTCAGGAAGCAACAGTTAGAACTGGACATGGAACAGCAGAGTGGTTCCAAATAGGAAAAGGAATATGTCAAGACTGTGTATTGTCACTCTGCTTATTTAACTTATATGCAGAGTACATCATGAGAAACGCTAGGCTGGAGGAAGCACAAGCTGGAGTCAAGATTGCCAGGAGAATCATCAATAACCTCAGATATCCAGATGACACCACCTTTATGGCAGAAAGTGTAGAACTAAACAGTCCCTTGATGAAAGTAAAAGAGGAGAGTGAAAAAGTTGGCTTAAAGCTCAACAATTCAGAAAACTAAGATCATGGCATCCAGTCCCATCACTTCATGACAAATAGATGGGGAAACAGTGGAAACAGTGAGAAATTTTAATTTTTTGGGCTCCAAAGTCACTGCAGATGGTGACTGCAGCCATGAAATTAAAAGATTCTTATTCCTTGGAAGGAAAGTTATGACCAACCTAGACAGCATAATAAAAAGCAGAGACATTACTTTGCCAACAAAGGTCCGTCTAGTCAAGGCTATGGTTTTTCCAGTGGTCATGTATGGATGTGAGAGTAGGATTATAAAGAAAGCTGAGCACCAAAGAGTTGGTGCTTTTAAGCTGTGGTATTGGACAAGACTCTTGAGAGGCTCTTGGACAGGAAGGAGATCCAACCAGTCCATCCTAAAGGAAATCAGTCCTGAATATTCATTGGAATGACTGATGCTGAAGCTGAAACTCCAATACTTTTGGCCAGCTGATGTAAAGAACTGACTCACTGAAAAAGACCCTGATGCTGGGAAAGATTGAAGGTGGGAGGAGAAAGGGTCAACAGATGATGAGATGGTTAGATGGCATTACTGACTCAAAGGACATGAATTTGTGTAAACTCTGGTGATGGACTGGGAGGACTGGAGTTCTGCAGTCCATAGGGTCTCAAAGAGTCAGACACGATTTAGAAACTAAACTGAACTGAAGCTAACCAATGGGGCACAGAGGTAGAGTCAAGGCTGACCCAGGGTAAATTCAGGGAGTATTTGCCTTTGAATCTTTTCCTCTAGTAAGGAAAAGGAGCTTTAGAAAATAATTCCATAGGCATGCCTAGGGCACCTCCAAAAAATTAATGAGCTTTAGCAGCTGTTTTCCCCCCAACTAACATAACTGGGTTTTTCTCTGCCTGATTTGTTAACAATACAGTGGGCAATGACACCACATAGAGAAAAGAAGTTAGTATACCCACACAATTTGGGGGAAATGTTGATTATTGATAATATCTCATCATTTAAGGTTGGTTGGAAAAAAATTCAAAAAAATCATAAAAGATACTGTATAACAAGATTATGCATAATAAGGTGAGAGGAGCACAGTACCTCAAAAATCAGATGGAAAAACTTACTTTAAAAATAAATGCTATAGAATAAAGAAGGAGATTTTAGAAAGTCTCTGCTTTGTCTTGGCATAAAAAGTAAAAGAAATGAAAACCATGAAACAAGAGATGAAAGATGAGAGGATAAGACAATAGACTGAGATATGAAAAGGAATGAGCTCGGAGCCAGACAGAAGGGCAAAAGGAGCTGAATGAGATAAGGAGAAAATGAAAGGAAACAGAAGATACAATAACTAATTTTAAAACTGCTTTGAAAGCAGTAAAGAATCCATACTGTAAAAATTGAATCCATGGTGTGAAAGCTGAAATTTTGAACTTCTTAAAGATTCTATTATTCAGCAACAATAAATTACATCGAGATTAAGTTTTAATCATTATAAATAAAAGATTGATAGAGAGAAAAATGAATGAAGACTATAGCAGAATGTGATATATTTTTTAAAAATCTATAAAATAAGTTTAAAAATAATCATCCCATTAAAAACAATAGAAAAGCCTGATATAGTTGAGAAGCTCTTAAATATAATGAAGAAAAAAATGAAAGTACACAAAATAAGCTAAATATGAGCAAGAAGAAATTGCTCATTTAAGACCATAAGAAAGAATGTCTAAGCAAATGTTTTTGAAAAGCTTACTGAAATACATAATGTTCTAGGAAAATATAAATTAATAAAAATTAATAAAAGCAATTTAAACAGTATATGATTTTAAAAAAAACAATTATCACAAAAGACACTGAATAACCAATGTTTCAGATTCCCTATAAAGATTTTGCAGATTCATTTGGTATTATGGTTTCTTTGAAATTTATAGGAAACAAATAATTATCTCCTAGAAATAGTTCCAGGGCATAGAAAATGAAGAAAGTCACATTAATTTGTTTCTAGAAGATAACAAAAACCTTTAGCAAAAACTGAAAGAGAAACTTAAGATAGAACTCATTTAAAAATATTAATGAAATACTAGCAAAACAAATCCAGAATGTTACTAGTCAAGTAATAACAGCATATCCACCTGGGGTCAATTCCAGTAAGATTATAAAAATTCAGTATTAGAAAATCCATAAATATGGAGTTATATATGAGAAACAAAGTACAAAAATTTTGTAATCATCACAGGAGTTGTTACCATCTGAGCCACCCTCAGGGAAACCCTGAAAAGACATTGGAAAATATTTAAAAGTCATTCCTGAAATAAAGTTATTTCAGGTAACAGAAAAATAAGATTTTTTAATACAAAAATTATATAAAGCCCTAAAAAGTGTAGTAGTATCAATAGTAGTATCAATATCTTGAAATTATCTCCAGATTCAACTGAATCCCAACAGTTGTGTGTCTGTGTGTTGCAGAAACTGATAAGCTGATTCTAAGTATAAAAAAGAATAAAGCTAAGCCAATATGGAAGAACAAAGTTTGTGAGTTTTACACTAATGGATATCCAAGGCTGTATAAAGAAAAGAAAGTGAAAGAGTTAGTCGCTCAGTCATGTACAGCTTTTTGCAACGTTATGGACTGTAGCCCTGCCAGGCTCCACTGTCCGTGGAATTCTTTAGACTAGAATGCTGAAGTGGATAGCCATTCCCTTTGCCGGGGGATCTTCCCAACCCAGGGACTGAATCAGGGTCTCCCAACATTGCAAGCAGATTCTTTACTGTCTGAGCCACCAGGGAAGACCAAGATTATATAAACTTGCAGTAAAAAAGACAATACAGTATTTGCAATAACATAGACAAATAAATAAAAATAACTGAATATGGAGTCCAGAAGTCAGGAGGAGAAGAGTGGTGAACTCAAAAAGTAGTTAGGAGCCAAATCTTCTGGGATATTGTGGGCATTTCAAGGCTTTGCCTTCACTCTGAATGAGATAGGAAGCCTGAGGAGTACTTTGAATATAGTGACAAAATCTTATTCGTATTTTAAAATTATCACTCTCTGTGTAACTGTAAGAAAAAGACAAGTTTTAGACTCTATTTGGCATATTTTAATACCTTGAAATTGTGACTCCTTTGAAATAACCGGGAGTACATTGGGTGTTTTTAAGTTAAAATAATAATTTAGAATATTCACATTCTTAATATCTTATAAAGTAAATTTGAAAATACTTTTTCCCCTTTGGGTAAGAGAAGAGTGACATGATTATTTAATGGCTGTATCTCTGAAGATGGTTGGTTGGTTTAATTGCTAAGTCATGTGTGACTCTTGCAAACCCAAGGACTGTAGCCTGCCAGGCTCCTCTGCCCTAGGCATTCTCCAGGCAAGAATACTGGAATGGGTTGCCATTTCCTTCTCCAAAGGATCTTCTTGACCCAGGAATAGAACCAGGGTCTTCTGCATTGTAGGCAGATTCTTTACCAACTGAGCTATGAGGAAAGTCCAACCTCTGAAGATACATAACACTAAAACAAGGAAAATTTTAGTAACTAAAACTAGAAAAATATGTTTATTTAAAATGTGGCTCAGGAATCTTCCTGCAGTTCAGGAGACCTGGGTTCGATCTCTGGGTTGGGAAGATCTCCTGGAGAAGGGAAAGGCTACCCACTCCAGTATTCTGCCTGGAGAATCCCATGGACTCTATAGTCCATGGGATCGCAAAGAGATGAACATGACTGAGCAACTTTCACTTTCAAAATGAATTTTGTCATGTGTTTAATTTAAATGTAAGTAATTTAACAATAGCTTTGTTTATATTTCAAAAGTTTAATGAAAAACCTCAAAAACACAGCAAAACTATCAAACAAATGGAATTAAGACATTACATGTTTCATATTTTCTAGAGTTTTGGGGGAACCTCTTGTATTTAATTAGCCACCTTAATTTTGTTTCACTTTATTTTATTTTAAGTTGATTTCTATGAGTCCCTTATAGTTCAGGATATACTTTGATTATCTAAGGATACTGAATAAAGCTAAAGAGTATCTTTGTGGCCTGTTTAATCTAGGCCAAGCTGGGAAAACTACAAAAGTGAAGTATCAGTTTGGCAATTCCTGTTTTTTTGAGGTACATAGAAATCTACCTGTTTAAGCACTAAGCCTTCGAAGAATGAGACAACTAAAGCCTGATATTACCATGTGTGCCTATCAGTTTCCACAAGGGTTTGTATGGCAATCATTAACTCATGGACATTTTGCAAATGGATAGTTTTAGTTTTTATTTATTAATAAATTTATTCATAACTTAGTAATTCCTTATATGCTAAGACCCAGGACAAACGCATCATCTTCTTAGAAGTCACATTCTCGTGGGATAATAAAGTTGTTGTTCAATTGCTAAGTCATCTCCTACTCTTTGCAACCCTACAGACTGTAGCCTGCCAGGCTCCTCTGTCCTCCACTATCTACAGGAGTTTGTTCAGATTCATGTCCATTGAGTTGGTTATGCTATCTAACCATCTCATCCTCTGTCACACCATTCTCCTTTTGCCTTTGGTCTTTCCCAGCACCAGGGTCTTTTCCAAGTAGTCATTTCTTTGCATCAGGTGGCCAAAGTATTGGAGTTTCAGTTTCAAAAACAATTCTTCCAGTGAATATTTAGAGTTGGTTTCCTTTATAATTGAATGATTTGCTCTCTTTGCAGTCCATGGGACTCTCAAGATTCTTCTCAGCACCACAATTTTAAAGTATTAGGTTTTCAGAGTTCAGTCTTCTTTATGGTCCAACTCCCATCCTTAAATGACTACTGGAAAAAACATAGCTTTGATTAGACAAACCTTTGTTGGCAAAGTCATGTCTCTGCTTTTTAAATATGATATCTAGGTTTGTCATAGCTTTCCTTCCAAGGAGCAAGTGTCTTTTAATTTCATGGCTGCAGTCACCATCCACAGTAATTTTGGAGCCCAAGAAAAGAAAATCTGTCACTACTTCCACTTTTTCCCCTTCTATTTGCCATGAAGTGATGGGACTGAATGCCATGATCTTAGTTTTTTGATTGTTGAGTTTCAAGCCAATTTTTTCACTCTCCTCTTTCACCCTCATCAAAAGACTTTTTGGTTTCTCGTCACTTTCTGACATTAGAGTGGTATCATCTGCATACCTGGGTTGTTGGCATTTCTCCCAGCGATCTTGATTCCAGCTTGTGATTCATCCAGCTCATGCATTCTGCATATAAGTTAAATAAACAGGGTGACAATATTCAGCCTTGTTATGTGCCTTTCCCAATTTGGAACCAGTCCATAGTTCAAGTGGGCCTTAGAAAGCATTTGTTACTAAGAAGAAAGCTAGTGGAAGTGATGGAATTCCAGATGAGCTATTTCGAATCTTAAAAGATGAAGCTGTTAAAGTGCTGTACTCAATATGCCAGCAAATTTGGAAAACTCAGCAGTGTCCACAGGACTGGAAAAGGTCAGTTTTCATTCCGATCCCAATAAGGGAAAGAATGTTCAAATTACTGCACAATTGTACTCATTTCTCATGCTAACAAGGTAATGCTCAAAATCCTTCAAGCTAGGCTTCAACAGTATTTGTACTGAGAAGTCCCAGATGTACAAACTGGATTTGGAAAAGGCAGAGGAAACAGAGATCAAATTGATAGATAATGTGAATGAGTAACCCAGTAGATTTTCTAAAATAAGCTTTCTGGCACAGAGAAGAGGAGTTGGAATTGTTTCTTAATCAGGGATGAGCTTGACATGTTCTGGAATAGTGAAAAGCTTGATGACTTTAGGAACTTGTTACATTTGAAGAACAATGAAAGCTTTTCATATATGTTGTATATATATATGGTTATAAGATATATATATATCTTATTGTTTCTATCTCTCTGAAGAACTTTGACTAATATGGTACTTTTATATTAAGCCAAAAGTTCAAGACAAAAAGATATCCATAGTGTAATGATTCTACAAACCTCTAAATACAATAAAAATGCATATCAAAGTAGCCAGAAAAAAAAAAAAACTACAGATGAATAGTAATTAGTGTGATATCTGATTTCTCCAAGGCAACAAGTAAATTGAAAATAAATAAAATTTCTAAATAAGTAAATAAGAAATGTAAATCAATAAAGTTTCTTGAAAGTCCTAAAGAAAATAGCAGTAAACACAAGACTGCATATTTCAAAACTACATTCTGAGAAAAAAAAGCCATTATCAGAGAAAAAAATCCTGAATGAGTTTATTATCAAGACTTTCACTCAAGGAGAGTCTGAAGAATATACTTTAGAAAAATAGAGAAGGGAGGATGGCAAAAATTGTCATAAAGAGAAAATTGCAACATATTAGAAGAAATGGTGACAAAGTATAAACTTGTTAACAAGCACAAATATAGCTGACTTAACAGTAACAATGATGCCTAATATGCAAGCTTAAAAATTTAAAAAAGAATAATTTTTGATAGCCTCAGCAAATGAGTCAGAAGAAGATTGTTAATAGCAAAACTATTTTTCAGAATGAGAGTAAAGATATTGATGAGACTACAGGAAGATCCCATGGAAGAGGAAATGGCCATCCACTCCAGTTGCCTACTGGGGACTACAGTTGACCCTTGAACAACATAGGATTACAGGCGAGTACATTGCACATGGTCTAAAATCCACCTGCAGTATAATCTGCCCCCAAATCCTCCATATCAGCAGTTCCACACTTGCGACTTCAATAAACTGCAGATTCTGTAGTAATTTATGACATATAAATCACAGAACACAGGACTTTTAGGGCACTGATAAAACTCTGTAGCATGTCATAGCTATAGATACATGTTATTATACCTTTGTCCAAACCAATGGAATATAAAACACCTAGAGAGAACTCTTATTTAAACTATGGACTTTATGTGACTGCTGTGCCAATGTAGGTGCATCAGTTGTAACAAACGCCCCACTTGGATGAAGAATACTGTGCATGTGGGGAGTGGGGACAGGGACAGGGGATCAATGAACAAATCTTTGTACCTTCCCCTCAGTTTTACTGTGAACCCAGAAACTGCTCTAAATATAAAGTTTAAATAAAAACCAAATCAACTCCCCTAAAAAAACCTAGGAAATTAACATTGCTACAATACTGCTAACTCAACCATAACAACAACAAAATTCTGCACTTATATAGAACAGTAAGAACAGGCTTCCTGCATGGTTCAACAGTATAGAACTTGCCTGCAACTCAGGAGACACCAGTTTGATCCCTGGATCAGGAAGATCTTCTGGGAGAGGAAATGGTAACCCACTCCAGTAGTCCTGCCTGGAGAATCCCATGGACAGAGGAGCCTGGCGAGCTACAGTCCATAGAGTCACAGAGTCAGATATGACTGAGCACACATGCATGTATAATACAACAAGAACTACAAATAAATGCTACAAATATGTAGTATTGACTATTGAAAAGGATCCACACGTAGGCAGGTCCAGGCAGATCAAAACTATGTTGTTCATAAATCAAATGTATAGTGATTTATATGTGTATACAAACGTTTCTAAGAAAAGAGACTACAGCATGTACATTCCTAAACACAGGGAAAAGAAAGGGAGAAAGAGAGAGCACAAAATAAAGAGATGGAAATCTAGACATAATAGTAATTACAATCAACGAAAAAGGATACAATATTTCATTTGAAAGATCAAAAAATAAACAAAAGCCAGTGATGCACTGTGTACAAGAAACATGTCTTCAAAATAAGTATTCAGAAGAAATAAAAATATGAAAATTAAAATATGATGGGGTCACAAAGAATCGGACACAACTGAGAGACTGAACTGAATTGAACAGTTAAGAAAATGAACAACACAGTAATTTGAATGAGAAGATTAATATAATGGATAATTAAATTATGATAAAGCAGCAACTGTAAAGATATAGTGAGAACTCTAAAGGGTAGCCAAGGGCAGAAGAAGAATATGCGAGGAAGAGCTGGTTTGAAAGATGCACCCCAAGGCTGGATATCAGACCTCACTGAAGGTGTGCATGCAGCCCATGGACTGTGCAGGATTTCTGGAGCCAGAACTAGATTGCCATGGTGCAGAGTTCCCAGAATGCCTATTTCACTTAATGCAAACACTAGTGGAGCAGAAGGAGTCAGTTGCAGGAGATGCAGTTATGACTGTGTTGATAGGTAAATAGTGTCCTTGCACCCATGGAACTTACAGTTTGATGTTTGGCCCTCTTATAAGAGTAACAGTGTAACACAGAGACATAATATTCTCCCCTTTAGTGAAGATAATATTTCAATTATCCCATAACTTTTCTCTTATTTAGTTTAAACATTACAACTTTTACTTTCCACTCAATCAACTATCTCTCTTTAAACACCTCTGCTTCTCTCCTTTGAATCATCTCTAGGATCGTTCATGTATCTTCAGAGCACTGGATGTGACAGAACACTCAATTAAAAGAAGATTGACATTCTTATCATGCCCATTCTTGAATGACTCATCCTTTAATGTATTTAGAAGTATGTTAACTTCTGTCCAAGCAGTCTACATTTGTTCTGGAGTTTGTGCTTTTTAATCCTACTCTATCCTATACATGTAATTTTAATTGGAGAATTCTTGTTTTCTCCGCTAATCGAAATTCTAAGTAGAACAGCTCCAAAGACGCTTAATGTGGGGGACAGGCTTAAACTAGCATATATGCTAGCCCAGGGTGATTGTCAGCTGTTGCCTGTTGCTTGCCTTCAAGCTATGCATATGAAACTAAGAATGGGAAATATTCAAAAGGTAGACTGGCTAATCAGAATGTCACATGGAAAAGAATTGAAAACCTTCCTAAAATCAAATTCTATTACTTCTTTTATGTCCCTTTGTCTACATAAACTGTCTGTGAGATTACAGCACATCTTTCAGAATTATATGTTCTGTCTCAGACTCTTCTGTGATCACTACATTGTGTGCTAATCATTCTGTTATTTTCAGTCATCACACTGAAACTGCCCTCAATATAACTTAGAGAACCAATTTTTCCTTCCTTTTAAAAGAATGGAAACAACATTCTATTTCCTAATTCTTTCATGAACTAGTGAAACAATGGGCTTTTATCATTTCCCAAGTTTCAAATTATTTTTAGGGGAAACTGCTAATAAAAGCAGTTTGGAGCTTCTCTGGGGGCGCAGTGGTAAAAATTCCGCCTGCCAATGCAGGAGACTCAGGAGACTCGGATTTGATCCCTGGGTCAGGAAGATCCTCTTGAGTAGGAAATGACAACCCACTCAAGTATTCTTCTCTGGGAAATCCCATGAACAGAGGACCCCAGTGAGCTACAGTCCATAGCGTCAAAAACAGACACTAACGGAAGTGACATAGCACACACTTGACATTGCATATAAGTATTATCATACTATTTTAAAGTGAGGAAATTGAAGTTCATAAGTTCAAGAAACTTGTAAGTGATGGAGCTACAGAGTCACATGCTTTCTGTCTTCCAGATTTCCATTTTCATATTACTGTTACTAATTTTTCCTCACACCTGTTTACCACTTTCACTTAAAATATTGGAAGAATGTGTAAAATGTTTGTCACAGCTTCTGAATTAATTGTACATAGACAGCACCTATATTATTTTTATTCTTAAACTTAAAACACTTAAAATATTCTTCAGAATTAATTTAATATTTTTGTTATAGAGAGGTATATTTCATCCACCTTCAAGAAATATCTGTCAATAGGGATGCAGATGTTGAGAATGGACTTGTGGATACAGGATGGGGAAGGAGAGGGTGGGATGAATTGGGAGAGGGGTGTTGACATATACACAGTATCATGTGTAAAACAGATAGCTAGTGGGAAACTTCTGTATCATACAGGGAGATCAGCTTGCTTCTCTGTGTTGACCTAGAAGGGTGGTATGGATGGGAAGGTGGAATGCTAAAGAGGGAGAGGATATATGTATACATATAGCTGATTCACATTACTATAGAGCAGAAACTAACACAACATTTTAAAGCCTTTATAGTCAAATTTAAAAAATAGATAAAATTTTAAAAAGAGACATTCATTAAACAGTTATTCAGCATTTTTGCAGAAATATCTTGCATGCGTGCCTGTGTGAATGCTGTGACTTCAGCCGTGTTTGACTCTTTGCGACCCTATGGACTGTAGCCCACCAGGGTCCTCTGTCCCTGGGATTCTCCAGGGAAGTTCTGCAGTGGGTTGTCATACCCTTCTCCAGGGGGTCTTCCTGACCCAAGGATTGAAATGCATCTCTTACGTCTCCTGAATTGGCAGGTGGGTTCTTTACTGTAAATGCCACCTGGGAAGCCCAGAAATAAGTAAGTGTAATACAAGGGAAGGCTCTAACTTGCCTCTAGTATTTCCTATTTAAGTGACTCTGGTTAAGTCACCTGCATTTTCTCTGAGCCTCAGTTTCCTCCTCTGTCAATCAGAGGAAGTGGGCTTAACAATCAGAGATCCATTTCAGCTCTAGGGTTCTCTATTGTTTCCTCCTTCCTTCATTTAGACCAGTGAGTTGTTTTCATTACAGCCATAAAATGTGGTTTAGTTGGGCTTGATCTAACCCAGCAAAACCACTGGATTTGTATGTCTGTGTTGATACAGCCAGGTGGAGGTCAAGGACACCAGTAACCGCCAGCAATACAGGACCTTTATGCTGATCTTCGCCTTTCACACAGCGTGTGGGCCAGTGGAAAAGTGTATTCTGTATTTGATCAGTCTGAGCACAGCTATGTTTGGGCCTCTCATTGCTCTACTTAAGATTCTCTTAAGTTTTTGTCAAAAACAGTGACCTGTTCTATTTCATATATGAAAGCTTCACATTAAAAGAATATGAGGTAGCAAATATCTTTACTGAAGCTCTGTTGGCAGCTGAAATCACTGACAACTTCCTGGCTGTGATTCATAATCTATATCGATGCCTTTGAGACAGCAGGCTATTGATTTTTCCCTGTCTATAATCCAAGACCATATACAGAGCTTGTTAGACATCTGTGGGAATATAAACTGAGTTTTGATACAAGTTAGGAAGGTTCTCTTAGTGGGGCACTTAAATTTTTGTCTTAAAGAAAATCCTTACACAACTATAATCTTGGTGGACTTTTTAAAAATAAACGATTCAATGTGTTAGCTTGCAGGCTTTGGGATAGAGGACACAGTGAGATTTGAACATTTATTTTCTTTTTTTTTTGCCCAGAGTTTAAATAAAATAATTTTCTCCAGTGGTTAAGACACCAGCTATTAAATAATGATTGGGCTTTTTCTCTTCTTTATACCTAAAAATACCTTTTATTTGATGAAACTAATTAAGATGAATTTCAAGTGCATTAGGGAGATAAATGTAGGGCATGGACCTAAATAAAACTGCTAAAACAGTCATACAGGATGAACTATAAAGACACTTCTGAAAAAAATGAATAGGGCTTATACATATCAAAAACTATGTGTCTATTTCCCTGAAAAATACGTAATTATTTCTAATTCATTGCATATGTGTCTTACCAAAAAAAGCAAATGAATTTCTTTTTTTAAGTAGACATCTCAGAGAGAACAAAGGAAAGTATTAGGTTTTTCCATAAGGTATTTTCTTAAGTAGCAGAGTAAATAATGCTTATCTAATCCTATCACTTTAAAAAGAGAAGCCATATTACAAAGTAAAGTATATACACATAGAAATTGAAAGAAAGAGAAGGTATTCAATGTATACAACTAATACTTATCCAAAGTTTATAATTTCTAGACAAAATTCACCTGAAATGAGATGAAAATTCACCTTGCACTTTTTATATAGTACTCATTCTATTTTTTGTCAAATGTTTTATTTTAATAAAAATAACACCTGATATTTACAGATGATACATTATGTGCTAAAAGCACTTTTAAACATTTGACATGGGCAACTCACTGACCCTCACAAAAATCCTGAGGGAGGGATAATGATACTATTATATTAATAAATATTGTACCATTAATATGCTATAACAATAAAACTATTATTATCTCCATTTCTCATGCAGACACTGGAGGTACAGAGATGTTAAATAGCCCTAGATCAGACAGCCAGTAAAAGTTGAAGTCAAGAGTCAAACCCAAGCAGCAGAAATCAGGAAATTACACTCAAACTGCTTGTCTATCTTCTCTTGGAATATTTTGAGTTACTTTAGGGCAAAAATTATTAATTCATTTTTGTATCATCTGCAGTACCTAACATATTGCCTTGTACATACATTATCTATAAATAATTACAGAATAAATTGAATCATAGATAAAACATGTAAGGAAAATAAAATTAATTTAGATAAAAATTAATCCATATGAGGACCCTGCACTTAGAATAAAACACAGCACTAAGAATAATGTTTTTCACTATTTTTTTAACTAATGCTCTATTTCAGTCAAGCCTTCCCTCTTAATTTGTCTGGTTTCTGCAAATCCCCTAGATTATATTAATAATACATTTTTTGAAGTTGAAATAATAGGAAAAATGGGAATTGTATCCCAAATATTTTTTAAGTGTTACTTTATCTTATACCCTGGCCTCAAGTCACTTATTTAGCTTCTCCACACATACACCCTCATATGTACACTTTAGTTTTACAAATATATTTATAAATCTTTTACAACTATAAAAGATTTATAAATTATCTGTTGAGAATAATAGCACACAAAATATCTTAATGCCTAAAATCCATTTTGTATTTAAAAAAATTGTGAGTGCCATAAAGTAAAAAGCTAGCAGACAGTCGAAATTCATCAAAAGACTGAACAGAACAATCAGGCCTTCATCTAAAAAGATAATTCTCTTAATGCAAGAAAAGAGTGAACTAGGGGAAATAATAACAACAGCAGCAACAATTGCACAGCAGCAGAAAGAAAATGAGTGCTTCTAATTAAAAGCCAATCTCTGAAAATCATTCACCACCGGGCCCAGGAAAAATAATTTTAGAAAACTATTTTAAACTCTCTGCAGGACTTAGGAAAGCTCAATGGAATAGATGTGCAAAGCCGTAATAAAAGGATGAATTAAAATGAAAAGACCAGTTGATGTCATGAGGAGAAATAAATGTGATTTAAAATATATATATATATGAATGAAGAGAAAAAATATAGAAGCAGAATTAAAATCTTAATTTGAGGCAATGAAGACAGAAATAGACATATAAAAATAATGATAAAATATATTTTGTAATCTAGTTGAAATAAATTTGAAAAACCTACCTAAATTAAACATATTAAAATATATGAAATTCCCAAAGTGACAAAAATAAAAAGGAAGCCACAAATACGTTACAATAAAAAGATTGAAGTAAAGAAATAAAAATCCTAGGGTACCATGAATTTTTAGGTAAGTGTTACAAATTGTTAAGAAATAAACAATCCCTATTTTATGTAACTACAAAAAAGGCATAAAAATCATAAAAAAAAATATTAGCTAACTTAACCCTCTAGTGTTGATGGGAGAAAAGGCATGATAAAACAGTAGTTATCCCAGAATTAGAACCAGTTGAACATCAGAAAGCTATTATTGGGATTCATCATTATAATGAACTAAGAACAAAATTTATATCAATAAATACTATAATTACTATATTAAAATACTAAGTATGTATAACTCAAAAATCTATACTTTTAAAAATTATAGTTTTGTAAACTTTAAAACCTAGTTATGATTTAAAATAGCATAGCATATGAAGACTGCAAAAAATGAGAGAGAATTTCCTCAAGGTCATTCCACCAAAATTTGCAGCAAATACATTTAATGAGGAAATTTTAGTCACATTCTATTTAAGATGAGGGTAAAGGCAATGGTGAAAATGATGACTATTCTTTCATTATAGCATTGGAGATTCTGTCTACAGCAACAAGGAGAGAGAGAGGTTAAATAAGTGGAATCGAAGTGAGAACCACGAGTTCTTTTCAGTTCGTACCAAGTTTGTGAAGGAGAATGGGCTGCTTATTCTCTGAATGCTGGAGAACTATTAAGGAAAATATGGAACTAAGGAAACAGCAACTATAAATCTCTGAGGTCGTAGATGGCTCCTCTGAACTGATAGAATTGGGAGAGAGGGTTTACAGTTGTTGGATGTGGCCATGAAGTCTGTAAAATGCACAACTCCAGAAGTTATTTGCATAAGCTAGCTTTAAGTACCCTAGAGGCACCAGGGGAATGGCTGCAACTTGGAGCAGAGGCAAGAGGCTGGATGACAATGCTTTGGTATTATCAGTTAGAGAGAAATTGTCTGATTATTTTCTCTTTTATTTCACCCACCTTTGGCTTATGCCAACAATTGACTTCTCCATTCCTACAGCAATACTTGATAATGGTGTATACCCCTTGTGCAGCTATGGGGGGAAAAACAATTTACCAGGGTGAGAAGTTGGGCAAAACAAGATTTTTGGCCAACTTCTTAGGCATTCATTCCTTTACCCCTCACTTCCAGGAAGTCAAGGTGGATAAAACGTGATTGTTCTTCCCAGTGTTATTCTCTTCAGGTGACAAGAATATTAACTGGAATTCTGTCATGTGTAGGCATTGCCACACTGCAGGTCAACTCTTTCCTTCTGGACTCACCAGAGACTATGATATGGCCTTCTAACTTCCTTCAAACACTTTCAAGGACAGAGAAGCCTACAGCCTGCAAAGAATCTACCCCCACAAGCCAAGTATTGAGACACAACAAACCAAGCAAAATGTAGGACTGAAAGCAGAATCACTGCAATAGATGGACCAAGGATATAAAAGAAATTAAAAATTTACTAAAATAGATATAAAAAATTAACAAAATCTTTTATTTAATTAAATAAACATAAACAAAAATTTTACTTTTAAGATTTAAAAATAAATAAACCAATAGGTATGAAATTAGGTATAAAATATTAGGCAGTTGATAATGATCGGTCCAAACTGTTCTTATTTGCAGAGGATATGACTGTCTACTTAGAAAATCCAAGAGAATAAAGGAACTAATAAAACAAATAAGAGATTTCATCAAAGTTGTCAGGTACAAATTCAGCCTACAAAAATTAACTATCTAGAAATTATAACAGATAACAAGATTTTTTAGAAACAAACCTAACCACAAATTCACATGTCCTTGATGATGAATATGTTAAGATTATTAAAGGACATTAAAGAAAAACTAAATAAATGAAAAGAGACATGATGTTCATGGTTGGCAAAACATAACATAATATAGACATCAATTCACCCTAATTAGTCTATAAATTAAATTAAATGACAATAAATACCCTAACTTGGTTTTACTTCACAAGCTGATTCTAAAATTTATGTGTAGAATAAACTTCATCAATAGAAGAGATGAGCCAATAACTAAATTAAAGGAATATAGTTTGCTTATTGGATATTAAAATACATTGAAAAGTTAAAACAATAAAAGATGAGGAAGCTATTTGTGTTGGAAGAAATAAATATATCATTAAAAGAGAAACTGATATTGCATGATAAATTCAGCAGAAACATACAAATTACTTAGTAGATGGTATGGGGAAAACTGGCTCACTAAAGAAAAATAAAGATGATCTATACTTAGATAAAGTTAAATATTTCAAGTGAATCCATGACTTCTATATGGTAGATAAATGGAGGCCCCTTTGACCATGGAATAAGAAAAGATTTCTTAATCAAGACTCAAAAATCACAAATCAGTTGGGTAAATGTATTGTTACTTCTTCTCAAAATGCATGGCTTTAGTTTCAGAACTTGGATCATAGCTAACTTTAAAGAACAACCCAAAGTAAACAAATATCTTTTTGTGATGCCTAAAACTTACAGACAGGTATGCTCAGTCTCTGTAGGGTGACTGCTCTTTTCCCCTGGGTACTGGTGTGCACAAAGTTTTGTTTATGCCCTCTAAGTCTCTGGAAGGTATGAGGTTTGTCTTTAATGTGATTGTGCCCCTCCTATTATCTTGTTGCAGAAGGAAACGGCAACCCACTCCAGTATTCTTGCCTAGAAAATCCCATGGACGGAAGAGTTTGTGGCAGGCTACTGTCCATGAGGTGCAAAGAGTTGGGCATGACTGAACGACTTCCTTTTCCTTTCCTTTATTATCTTGTTAAAGATTCTTTTGTTCTTGGATGTGGGGTATCTTTTTTTGGTGGGTTCCAACATCCTCATGTCAATGGTTGTTCAGCAGCTAGTTGTGATTTTGTTGTTCTCACAGGAGGAGATGAATGCATATTCTTCTACTCCAACATCTCGGAGTCTATTCTCTAAAGCATTGATACCAGGCTTGGCATATGGAGATGGCTGATTTGATTGAAGCTAAGAATGCATGGCTGCATTGAGAAGCAGATAGATTTTAAAAGAGAGAGAGAGAGAAGTAGTAAGAATACACAGAAGAACTGTAAAAGAAAGGTCTTAATGGTCTGGATAACCACGATGGTATAGTCACTCACCTAGAGCTAGACATCCTAGAGTGTGAAGTCAAGTGGGCCTTAGGAAGCCTCACTATGAACAAAGCTAGTGGAGGTCATGGAATTGTAGATGAACCATTTAAAATCCTAAAAGATGATGCTTATAAAGTGCTGCACTCAGTATGCCAGCAAACTTGGAAAACTCAGCGGTGGTCACAGGACTGGAAAAGGTCAGTTTTCATTCCAATCCCAAAGAAAGGCAATGCCAAAGAGTGCTCAAACTACCACCCAATTGTGCTCATTTCACATGCTAACAAGGTAATGGTCCAAATTCATCAAGCTAGTCTTCAACAGTACGTGAACTGAGGACTTCCAGATGTACAAACTGGATTTACAAAAGGCAGAGGAACCAGAGATCAAATTGCAAACATCTGTTGGATCATGGAAAAAGCAAGAGAATTCCAGAAAAAAAAAATCTACTTCTGCTTCACTGACTATGCTAAAACTTCTGACTGTGTGGATCACAATAAGCTGTGGAAAATTTTTAAAGAGATGGGAATACCAGACCACCTACCTGAGAAACCTGTATGCAGGTCAAGAAACAATAGTTAGAACCAGACATGGAACAATGGACTGGTTCAAAATTGGGAAAGGAGTATGTCAGGCTATATATTGTCACCCTGCTTATTTAAATTCTACACAGAGTATATCATGTGAGATGCAGGGCTAGATGAATCACAAGCTGAAATCAAGTTTTCTGGGAGAAATATCAATAACCTCAGATGACACCACCCTGACAGCAGAAAGCGAAGAGGAACTAAAGAACCTCTTAATGAAGGTAAAAGAGGATAGTGAAAAAGCTGGCTTAAAACTCAACATTCAAAAAACTAAGATCATGGCATCCAGTCCCATCACTTCATGGCAAATAGATGGGGAAAAATGGAAACAATGACACAGACTTTATTTTCTTGGGCTCCAAAATGACTGCAGAGGGTGACTGCAGCCATAAAATTAAAAGACACTTGCTCCTTGGAATGAAAGCTATGGCAAACCTAGACAGCATATTAAAAAGCAGAGACATGAAAAAGCGGAGCTATGGTTTTTCCAGTGTGGATGTGAAAGTTGGACCATAAAGAAGGCTGAGCGCCTAAGATTTGATTTGAACTGTGGTGCTGGAGAAGACTCTTGAGAGTCCTTTGGACTGCAGGGAGATCAAACCAGTCAATCCTAAAGGAAATCAACCCTGAGTATCTGGAAGGACTGATGCTGAAGCTGAAGTTCCAACACTTTGGCCACCTGATGCGAAGAGCTGACTCATTGGAAAAGACCCTGATGCTGGGAAAAATTGAAGGCAACAGGAAAAGGCAGTGGCAGAAGATGAGATGGTTATCACTGATTCAATGGAAATGAATCTGAGCAAACACTGAGAGATACTGGAGGATAGGGGAGCCTGATGTGCTACAAACCATTGGGTCAGAGTAGGACATGACTTAGTGACTGGACAACAACAAATATTAATGCAACTTTATTCAGATTACTGATATTAGATTAATCTCAAAGACATGTTTTTTTGGTGTTGAGTAATTCTGTCCTCAAAGAAACCTTTCCTTTTGAAATAATTTAAAGTACTATTCAGAGGGATTGAATGTTCTAGAATGAACTGTAGTCACCTGTAGGTAATGTCATCTTTACATAATGGGGAGAGAAGAACCTTTGTGTCTTGGATGCAGTTCTGGGAGAGAAGGAGGCTGAAGGATACAGTAGGTTTCAAATAGAACACGATAGGAACCATTACTTACTTTCAGCTAGTAAAATATTTTAAAACCATTTTTTTTTTCTTGTATGAAGAGTTCAAGATAAGCCAGTGAAGATATATTTATTTTCATCCTCAAACCTGATGGAAAGAGATCCCTTGACTAAAATCCCAGTGTTTTCCTCTTTTTTAGAGAAAACATTTATTGGGATCACATGAAAAGTTTGCATGAAATCATACACATTTTTCTGCTCATCAGGGGATTTAGTCTCAATTTCTTCACAGTCTTTTTCAATGCAGTTGCTGACTAATAAATCTGTATCTAGGCTTGCTGGTCAGAGATTTTAGTTTTTCTCTATTATTCAAAAATTTCTAGAACACCATGTATTGTGAAAACAATTACATTTAGTCACTGATATAATTAATTTGTGCAAGCTGAGAACTTCAATTATAAGAAAGCTCCATATGAAAAATATGACAATGTGGCAGGGGAACAGGAAGAAAGAATAAAATTTAAAAATACTCCTCTGTTGAAAGTTAATTCCCCATTTAAATTATTTAAGAATCTGAAAAATGTTTAAAGTACCAGTTCTTAGAAAAGATGTTGGCTTACCTAGAGATGTAAAAATAAAGTGAAATTAATTCTCACTCTATATTTAAAATAATTAATATTAGTTGTCTCTCTTAACTTGGAACTATACTTATTAATATGTGAATAACCAGACATTTTTCACAAAGTTAACAGAGAATCAGTATCCGATGAACTCTGGATTCTTTTATCTTCAAGTGGAATTACTGGGATCTTTAGCCATTTTATAGGATGAATAACAAGAACCAATTCTGGAATATTACCCTAAGATCATATATTTCTTTAATGGTCACTATGAAACAGTACCATTCACATCCAAGTCATAAATGTGGGCTGTTTCTGAATTTGTCTGCTTCACTGGGCACCAATGAGCAGAGCAGAGGGATTCAGCAAAGTTTCTATTCTTCAGAGATTAAAAAGATATGCTTTGTTCTTTCTCCTCCAGTTAAACCAAAACATTCTCTTTCTTTTTTCTTTTTTTTTTAATTATTACTTTTTAATGCACTTGAGAATTTTTTTTTTTTTCAAAACTGAGATTCACTAAATGGCAGTGTTTCTCTATCCACTTTCTGTCATGTATATATGATATCTAACACCTAATCTCTTTATAGATAGATGAATAGATAGATCTTAAAGAAATGTTTTATATATAAATATATATATATATATATATATATTCACACACATGAAAGTGAACGTTTCTCAGTTGTGTCCAACTCTTTGTAACTGTAGCCTGCTAGGCTCCTTGGTCCATGGAGTTGTATAGGCCAGAATACTGGAGTGGGTTGCCATTTCCTTCTCCAGGGGCTCTTCATGACCCAGGGATCAAACCCTAATCTCCCACATTGCAGGTGGTAGATTCTTTACTATTGAGCTACCAGGTAGATATATACTAAGTATAGACATATATGTACAGAGAGAGTGAAAAACAGACAGAAAGACGGAAAAAGAGAAACAAAGAATCAAAGAACACTGGTTCTTTCTCTTTTGTGGTCTTGATCTGCTTTAGGTATCTGTGAATGCATTACTACTGCTTATTGGCAACTTAAGTTTGGGTGCTACTCCATAAACTGCTATCTCATTCAATTAAAAATCAATCTAATGAATTATTGATCCTTTGCTGCTTATCTAGGGCTATGCTGCTTGCCTGTTAAAGAAGTCACAGAAAGATTACATGTGGTACATATGACATAATTTCCCACATCAAGAGGCTGTGATCATGAGGTTGTAAGTCTTATGTGCAAACACTATAACGAATAGCGCATTATGGAGTAATGAGTAAAATGATGAGAGCTAAATGAACCTCCTTCTATTCTCATTTTCACTGATTCCTCTTTTCATTTATCTCTCTTGGATGCTGCTGATCTTCTATTTTTCTCTTTCCTCATTTCTCTTTTACTTTGCGTACAATGAAATTCCATTAGTGACTTCAAAGGACTTTGTACTAAAAGTATCATGTGCACCCTACTGCCTCCAGTAGTTAAAACTAAAAAGGCTCAGACTTCCCTGGTGGTCCAGTTAAGAATCTGCCTGCCAAGGCAGGGGACATGGGTTTGATCTCTGGTCTGTGAAGATTCCACAAGCTTTGGAGCAACTAAGCATGTTCCCCACAACTACTAAGCTTGAGTGTTACAACTACTGAAGCCCATGTCCTAGAGCCTGTGCTCTGCAACTAGAGAAAGCCTGAACGCATCAATGAAGGCCAGCACAGCAAAAATAAAAATAAATAAATGAATAAACAAATAAAAATTTAAAAAACTCTAGAAAGACTCACATTAATTAACACCCCTGGTGTTATCCCAAGGCTCTTCCCTACATCTTAGTCTGTATCCTCTACTGTTTTCCTGATATTCAACCCCCATCATCATTTTCCTGGTTTCACTTTTGTTCTGTTCAATGTGGCAGTTTGTGCACTCTTAACTTGGTGACAATTGTATAATCATGGCATTACTGTAGAATAAACACTACAGAATTTGTCCCACAATAAAATTATTTGTATATTTCTGCCTTCAATATTGGGATATCATTACATAGATTACCTTGTATTGTTTTAACTATCTCATATATTTAGAACTATACTTTATATGTTTATTGATGTAAGAATTGGGAATTTTACAGTCCTATGTTAATGCATATTTGCTTTTTTGATACCAACAAGAATGGTGCAGTGTAAAAGACACTGTAATGGGAACCAGGAGAAAGGGAGTCAATTTACCTCTTGCATTTCCGTTTCCTCTCATATGAACCAGGATCTAGACTGACTGATGATGAGGTCTTCTTGCTTTTATCTTCAGCGATCTCATGTGTGTTGTGCCTTCCCTAGGGAGGCTTCTACACAGGACAGAATACTTCCAGACTGAGTTAATCTGACATTTCAATATTGTTTTCTCTGCCTTGGAATAGAAGTCTCTGCATTCTCTCTTTATGGAAATACAGTTAATTGGACCCTGCCCCTCCCCAATTGTGGTATAAATAGAGTTAATAGCACATGAGATCATTTAAGCAGATTTTTTTATTTTAATTTTTTTCTATCTTAAAATTTTACTTATACACCATATATATGAAAACCTATCACAGCAAACACTTGATTTCATACAAGTTAACATTTAGATTGAAGCTAAATTTACTTAAGGTTGCAAAGTGAGTAAATGCAAGAAAAATTGTTGAATAAATATGTTACCGAGTTCAAGTTCATACTGCTTGACTCAGGGCAGGCCAATAAATTGAGGGATGACTTGTTGAGGCAAGAAATAGTGACTTTTAGGACATTTCATCCCAAAACAATCAACTTCACCTTTTTCTCAAGTGCACACGGAACCTTCTCCAGAATAGACCACATCCTGGGCCATAAATCTGGTCTTGGAAAATTCAAAAAAATTGAAATCATCCCAGTCATCTTTTCTGACCACAGTGCAGTAAGATTAGATCTCAATTACAGGAAAAAAATTGTTAAAACTTCAAACATATGGAGGCTAAATAACACGCTTCTGAATAACCAACAAATCATAGAAGAAATCAAAAAAGAAATCAAAATATGTATAGAAATGAATGAAAATGAAAACACAACAACCCAAAACCTATGGGACACTGTAAAAGCAGTGCTAAGGGGAAGGTTCATAGCATTACAGGCTTACATCAAGAAACAAGAAAAAAACCAAATAAATAACCTAAATCTACACCTAAAGCAATTAGAGAAGGAAGAAATGAAGAACTCCAGGGTTAGCAGAAGGAAAGAAATCTTAAAAATCAGGGCAGAAATAAATGCAAAAGAAACTAAAGAGACCATAGCAAAAAATCAACAAAGCTAAAAGCTGGTTTTTTGAAAAAATAAACAAAATTGACAAACCATTAGCAAGACTCATTAAGAAACAAAGAGAGAAGAACCAAATTAACAAAATTAGAAATGAAAATGGAGAGATCACAACAGACAACACTGAAATACAAAGGATCATAAGAGACTACTACCAGCAGCTCTATGCCAATAAAATGGACAACTTGGATGAAATGGACAAGTTCTTAGAAAAGTATAACTTTCCAAAACTGAACCAGGAAGAAATAGAAGATCTTAACAGACCCATCACAAGCAAGGAAATCGAAACTGTAATCAAAAATCTTCCAGCAAACAAAAGCCCAGGACCAGATGGCTTCACAGCTGAATTCTACCAAAAATTTAGAGAAGAGCTAACACCTATCTTACTCAAACTCTTCCAGAAAATTGCAGATGAAGGTAAACTTCCAAACTCATTCTATGAGGCCACCATCACCCTAATTCCAAAACCAGACAAAGATGCCACCAAAAAAGAAAACTACAGGCCAATATCACTGATGAACATAGATGCAAAAATCCTTAACAAAATTCTAGCAAACAGAATCCAACAACATATTAAAAAAATCATACACCATGACCAAGTGGGCTTTATCCCAGGAATGCAAGGATTTTTCAATATCCACAAATCAATCAATGTAATACACCACATTAACAAATTGAAAGATAAAAACCATATGATTATCTCAATAGATGCAGAGAAAGCCTTTGACAAAACTCAACACTCATTTATGATTAAAACTCTCCAAAAAGCAGGAATAGAAGGAACATACCTCAACATAATAAAAGCTATATATGACAAACCCACAGCAAGCATCACCCTCAATGGTGAAAAATTGAAAGCATTTCCCCTGAAATCAGGAACAAGACAAGGGTGCCCACTCTCACCACTACTATTCAACATAGTGTTGGAAGTTTTGGCCACAGCAATCAGAGCAGAAAAAGAAGTAAAAGGAATCCAGATAGGAAAAGAAGAAGTGAAACTCTCACTGTTTGCAGATGACATGATCCTCTACATAGAAAACCCTAAAGACTCTACCAGAAAATTACTAGAGCTAATCAATGAATATAGTAAAGTTGCAGGATATAAAATTAACACACAGAAATCCCTTGCATTCCTATATACTAACAATGAAAAAACAGGAAGAGAAATTAAGGAAACAATACCATTCATCATTGCAACAAAAAGAATAAAATACTTAGGAGTATATCTACCTAAAGAAACAAAAGACCTATACATAGAAAACTATAAAACACTGATGAAAGAAATCAAAGAGGACACAAACAGATGGAGAAACATACTGTGTTCATGGATTGGAAGAATCAACATTGTCAAAATGGCTATTCTACCCAAAGCAGTCTATAGATTCAATGCAATCCCTATCAAGCTACCAACGGTATTTTTCACAGAACTAGACCAAAGAATTTCACAATTTGTATGGAAATACAAAAAACCTCGAATAGCCAAAGTAATCTTGAGAAAGAAGAATGGAACTGGAGGAATCAACCTGCCTGACTTCAGACTCTACTACAAAGCCACAGTCATCAAGACAGTATGGTACTGGCACAAAGACAGAAATATAGATCAGTGGAACAGAATAGAAAGCCCAGAGATCAATCCACGAACCTATGGACACCTTATCTTTGACAAAGGAGGCAAGGATATACAATGGAAAAAAGACAACCTCTTTAACAAGTGGTGCTGGGAAAACTGGTCAACCACTTGTAAAAGAATGAAACTAGAACACTTTCTAACACCATACACAAAAATAAACTCAAAATGGATTAAAGATCTAAATGTAAGACCAGAAACTATAAAACTTCGAGAGGAGAACATAGGCAAAACACTCTCCGACATAAATCACAGCAAGATCCTCTATGACCCACCTCCCAGAATATTGGAAATAAAAGCAAAACTAAACAAATGGGACCTAATGAAACTTAAAAGCTTTTGCACTACAAAGGAAACTATAAGTAAGGTGAAAAGACAACCCTCAGATTGGGAGAAAATAATAGCAAATGAAGAAACAGACAAAAGATTAATCTCAAAAATATACAAGCAACTCCTGCAGCTCAATTCCAGAAAAATAAATGACCCAATCAAAAAATGGGCCAAAGAACTAAACAGACATTTCTCCAAAGAAGACATACAGATGGCTAACAAACACATGAAAAGATGCTCAACATCACTCATTATTAGAGAAATGCAAATCAAAACCACAATGAGGTACCATTACACGCCAGTCAGGATGGCTGCTATCCAAAAGTCTACAAGCAATAAATGCTGGAGAGGGTGTGGAGAAAAGGGAACCCTATTACACTGTTGGTGGGAATGCAAACTAGTACAGCTGCTATGGAAAACAGTGTGGAGATTTCTTAAAAAACTGGAAATAGAACTGCCATATGACCCAGCAATCCCACTTCTGGGTATACACACTGAGGAAACCAGATCTGAAAGAGACACGTGCACCCCAATGTTCATCGCAGCACTGTTTATAATAGCCAGGACATGGAAGCAACCTAGATGCCCATCAGCAGATGAATGGATAAGGAAGCTGTGGTACATATACACCATGGAATATTACTCAGTCATTAAAAAGAATTCATTTGAACCAGTCCTAATGAGATGGATGAAGCTGGAGCCCATTATACAGAGTGAAGTAAGCCAGAAAGATAAAGAACATTACAGCATACTAACACATATATATGGAATTTAGAAAAATGGTAACGATAACCCTATATGCAAAACAGAAAAAGAGACACAGAAATACAGAACAGACTTTTGAACTCTGTGGGAGAATGTGAGGGTGGGATATTTCAAAAGAACAGCATGTATACTATCTATGGTGAAACAGATCACCAGCCCAGGTGGGATGCATGAGACAAGTGCTCAGGCCTGGTGCACGGGGAAGACCCAGAGGAATCGGGTGGAGAGGGAGGTGGGAGCGGGGATCGGGATGGGGAATACGTGTAAATCCATGGCTGATTCATATCAATGTATGAAAAAACCCACTGAAATGTTGTGAAGTAATTAGCCTCCAACTAATAAAAAAAAAAAAAAAAAGAAGAAAGAAATAGTGACTTTACTTGGAAAGCCAGCAGACAGAGGAGATGGTGGACTAGTGTCCCGAATTGTCTTGTCCAGGTTTGAGTGCTAATTTCTTTTGTAGAACAAAATGAAGAAAAGTGAGGAGGTAAAATTAAAAGGTGGTAAGTTCCTGGTCCAGGCCAGACTCCAGAAAAGTGTTAATTTCTTTTTTCCTATAGCCGTTCACAAGTGGGTCTGACCAGAATGTTTCCTGTGAGCTAAGCAAAGGTATTTTAGCTTAATGTTTAAGCATGGGAGGCAGGGTTGCTAGAAATGGGCCATCGTGTATACTTTAAGCTATAGGCAACATCTCTTTACTGATTATCTTGTAGCAAAAGGCATAGAACACAAATGTTAAAGTAAAAGAAACCGATGCAATGCAGAGTAGAATTAGTTCTTTCCTATGACAAATTCACTTTATATACTCAATCTCAGTGATAGTTGTATATGGCAAAAGCTGAACACATTTTACAAAAATCTGCAGACTTGGAAACTTGGCTACATTAGTCCTAAAAGGCCCAAGCAGATCATAGCCGGTTGGCTTTTTGTAATTTTGTACTTCCTTCCATAGGTATCCCAAGGTGGCTTAGTGGCAAAGTACCTACTTGCCGAGCAGGAGACCTGGGTTTGATCCCTGGGTCAGAGAGATTCCCTGGAGAAGGAAATAGCAACTGACTCTGGTATTCTTGCCTGGGAAATCCCATGACAGAGAAGCCTGGAGGGCTACAGCCCATGGGGTCGCAAGAGAGTCGGATACAACTTAGTGACTAAACAACAGCAACTTTCTCTTACATCCCTCTAATGCCACTTTCCAAAGTCTTGGAGACCATCTTTGCTCTTTAATGTTCACCAATCTTTCACCAAGACACAGAAGAGTGTGTTGATGATGTTTGTTTTGCCTGTTTGTATGTTTGAATTTATCATTATTAATATTCCTGCTAGCTTTGCTTCTTTGGAGAATATAACATTCATATTCCCTTCAACATTAATGGGTTTTCTACCCTACTGAATTTTACTGTGACTTTGCCCTATCTCTAAAAATTGATCTGACAACATAGGCAACACCACCACACAGGAACTGACAGTCAGTGACAGTTATTGGGAGGAAGTAGGGGCAATGGAATGTAACACTAAATAAAAATCTTTCTCAGAAACGCATCTGCAAGCCTACAAAAGCCTTCATTGTTTTAGGAAACATTGCTTCATTAATAGACTGGAGGTTTGAAGTTGAATTCAGCAATATTTTGAAAAATTCAAGTTCTCTTCATTAAATTATTTGTATCTGAGTTTTAAGAGATTTTTTTTTAAGGGCCATTTCACCACAACTTTGGTAGATATGGTAACTGAAATTCATTATCTTCTCAGCTCTATTCCCAGACCTAACTTTAATCAAAGGGAGTTTTATACTGAAGACATACAATTTCTATTTAATTAGATGGTCTAGGGCATATAGATGAGCTAATATTTCTAGAGGCATCTATAAGGCTCTTTACAAAGGCCATTGTGTTTTACAGTGTCACAGAAAAAAGGGAAGTTAAATCATGATTTTTACTAGGTCTTTAGAAAAAAAAAAAAGCAATTGTCTTGCATTGTAAACAGGATTATTCAACCCCTTCTGCCTTAAGCAAAAAGTATAAGGGAAGCTTTTAATCAGGTTATTACCTAAAGGTTCAGAATATTCTCAGTTTTTGGAATATGGAAATCCAATGCATTATACAGGTAAGTTTAAAAATAATGTGTAGATGCTTAAGGGGTATTATAAAGCAAAAGGATCAATCTGATTTCAACGGTGGCTAAAGACAGTTGAGCAATTTGGTTGAGTTTCTCAATTTTTACACTTGTGGGTTATCTATTTATGATTCTCTGTTTAAGGTAATCTTACTAGTAAAAGATATAGAAGATACTAAATCAATATTAAATGGAGTTTGATAAATGAGGCTCTCTGTATTCCTCAAACAGTTTCCTGGACTTCCTTAAAATGCCCTACCGTTACTGTCATATGGGGGATGCTCACAAAACCAGTAATAAACATGGATGTTTCCTGTGAATGTTACTTGTTATCTGTCTTGATTTTTTTTTCTGTCTTGATATTTTAATCCAACTGTTACTCTGATCATAATCATTTTGGAATTCTCTCTGACTTCAAAAGTTATGAGAATAAATCCAAAACAATGTTTATGAATGGGAGATCAATTGAATCTCTTCAGTTTTCATTAAATTGGCCCTCAAGCATATTTCTTTTCCTTTCTTTATGTCTGACCTAAGATGTAATTTTGTTTTGATGGGAGAGCAAATGCAACATTTTTGGTACTATAATAGCCTCTGTTGTATTGTTATGCTCAGCATTGTCTTAATTTTACTAGAGATAAACTCAATCTTTTAGCCCAACAGTCTTGCTAACTTTAATCTTAAAAAAAAGTGGAATCTTTATTATGAAAAGAAAATTGGCTTTTTTTTCCTTATTTAATACTAGCATAAAGTATGGAGGAAAACTCAACATGTTGTATTAGCCAATAAATCAAGTCCAATTTTTGTGCACTTAGTATGTATCAATAGCCATACTACAAGAAACATACAATATTTTCAGCTGTTAGCAAGCCACTTTTTGGTTTCAGATATAGCAGTAAAGTATAGTAAGATAAATTTTTAATATTCTAAAGCAATTTAATACTGAAAATTAGATCACCTGGACAAAAGTGACCAAAGCTTTGAAATTAAGAATATGACAAGAACAGGTGGAGGCAACTTACACAGGGAGAAGAAATATACAAGAAAAGTAAAGAAAGAGGAATAGAGGTTTTCCCATAGTAAAGGTAGTAGAGCTGAGTTAGGGAGTGTCTCAAATGCTAAACTGACAACCACATCACTAAAAATGAATGTAAATTCCTTAGCACATGCCGGAAAAACTGCAGAACCACTATGAGGTAGTTATTACTGGAATTTGAATTTGCTTCCACTTGATGGTGCTATTTTATTACCCAAGATTTGCTAGCTAAAATTAATTGATTACATTTAGAAATATTCCAAAGTAAATTGTCTTATTTCACAAATAAAATAAATATTAACACTAACATATTGGCAAATCATCAGAATACTTAAAACTATAAAAATAGCGAAAGAGATACCAATTAAGTGTGAAAGGATGAGATATAAAATATAGAACTAGTTACATCTGTTACACCTATATTTATTTGTTCCTAAAACAGACCTATAATATCTTCCATATTTTTCTATAAAATTTCCCTTCCTATCATTTTTTCCCTTTGTGTTTCTTCTAGAAAAGCAAAGTTCATACCATTGATTTGGCTGCCTTCAGTTTCATCCAACTCGTCATCTTAAATGGCAAATCATCTTTATTTTATTTTTCTTTAAATTTTTACTTTTGTTTGACTTGTATTCAAATATGCATATTCATATCCGAAAATTTGGATAATGCAAAGGAGTAAAAAGGACCAGAAAAGTCAAAACTGGTTCATTGATTCACTTTTCAAATATTTACCCAACACTTTCCTCAGCACTGGCAACTCGACAGCCATTCAAATGCCCTAGCTAACCTCAAGTCACCAGCAGTCTAGCTGAGGAGGCAAACACACAAGCTGGTATTTCAAAGTGGAGTAATATGGACACCACAGGAGCGCAGAGACCTGTGCAAGCTGGGTATAGGGAAGGTTTTCAACAAGAGGCAACATACAAACTGAATCTAGCAGTTTTATCTCTTTTTCTCTTCTTTCCTTTGTTGGTTTATAGGAAGGAGGGAGTCAAGTAGGTGTTTTGATTGAAAGTCAGGTGAGAGGAAAGTGACCAGAGTAACAGTCGGATTAAAATATCAAGACAGATAACAAGTAACATTCACAGGAAACATCCATGTTTATTACTGGTTTTGTGAGCATCCCCCATATGACAGTAACGGTAGGGCATTTTAAGGAAGTCCAGGAAACTGTCTGAGGAATGCAGAGAGCCTCATTTATCAAACTCCATTTAATATTGATTTAGTATCTTCTATATCTTTTACTAGTAAGATTAAATCAATCAAAACTTTTAAAATATTGGGGCTTTCTTGGTAGCTCAGCTGGTAAAGAATCTACCTGCAGTTCAGGAGACCCTGGTTAATTCCCAGATCGGGAAGATCCACTGGAGATGGGTTAGGCTATGCACTCCAGTATTCTTGGGCTTCCCTGATGGCTCAGCTGGCAAAGAATCCACCTGCAATGAGAGAGACCTAAGTCTGATTCCTAGGTTTGGAAGATCCTCTGGAGAAGGAAAAAGCTACCCACTCCACTATTGTGGCCTGGAAAATTCTTTGGAGAATTCTACACAGTCCACGGGGTCACAAAAAGTTGGACATGACTGAGCGACTTTCAGTTAAAAATATTGTGAACAGACTAACTTGAGTAACTACTTGTTTTTGTTCCTAAAAATTCTGGGACTGATGGTAAGAGGCTGAGTAGAAATCTGGGTTTTAAGGAAGGAGTTCAATCAAAGTGTAGAGAAACATACATTCTATGAAATTCTGTGTCAATTTCCAACCATCCACACAGTAAAACTGTAGTTGTCAACACAGCTCTCTGTAAGTTTTGAGACTGGTTAATAATATTCTAATGTATGGGAAGTACACACTACAAAACATGTTTGTTATTAATTCGCTGCATTTGAAAAAGTAGAGTATTAGTGCCTTCAGGGGACAAGTTAAAATCTATCTTAAGACTATTATGTTTCCTCTTGGCACTAAACTTGTTTACGTGATATCAAATTGAACTGTACTTTTTTATTCTTGCTCAAGTGTCTAGGAATAATCTGTAATTTCATACAAAACCAGGTCAATCAGTTCTGATCCATCCATTTCCAACTGATTGATTTTTCCTTAGTAGTTTTATTATGATAACAGGTGTATCTTATATCAAATGTGAATATTTGGTCCAACAAATGCACTTCAATTTCCAAAATTAGGAAAGACTACAAAAAGAAATTTCAAATATCTTTATCATTAAAGAAAATTTAAATTGATTTCAACTATAATGTCAAAAGATAAAACCCAAAACACAAAAACCTGAATTTAAACATGGAGTTTTATATATTAGAATAGAAATAATTTTTTTTTCATTTTATCTTTTCATATCCTTGGATTGTAATTTTACCATATTACCACAGAATCTTTGCCTTTGGGTTTCTACCTGCTTTCCACAACTGGAGCCAACTTATCAGTCTTATTTTTTAGCCTGGAATAAGCAGACTGTGGAAAACAACGGGGATATTTTGAATAATCACTGTGGCACATTGGAAGAATTGTTTGGGTAAATTGGCACAGCATTCACCAGTTCTGTTTATATTATTTGCCCGCTGATTTCGTTACTGTATTTCTTTTTGTTTAATATACAGAAACAAGCTCAGGCACCTGCAGAGAACCTCAGAATCAAGCAGGCCTCCAACTACAGAGAAGCAATTTGTTTGCATTTTCTTAATTCAAATAAAAATTTATTTTCTCCGGTTTTTCAAGGTATAAGGCACAGCATGCTCAATTTCTACAAAATTTCATCGAAATAGTGTTGCAGTGACAGTGTTGGTTTTTCAAGTAAGATTGCTCTGAGAAGAAGAAAAAAAAGCAGCATTCTTTTCCTTGAAAACATATGCATCTCCCAGGCCACCCAGGTGGGTCTGACTTTAGTTTCCTGAGGAACAGCAGCATAACCTAGTGGAAAGACCCTGGACAAGAGCCCAAAGATTCAAGTTCTCAAGTCTAATCTTGAGACTGCTAATCACTCATTCAGGCTGTCTCTCTAGTACAGGGTGAACCAACGAACTGGTGTAATCAACTCACTGAGAGAAAATAGAAGTTGCTTTTTGTCTTTAAGAAGTGTATATGTCAGACGGAACTTAAAAACAAACAAATATGATCTGGTTAACATAGTCAAGTGAAATTATAAGTTTAAGCATATTCTAAACATTTGCTTTTCACCTCAGAAAAATATTATTCACCTCTATCTGAGAAACTTAAAACTGTGGATAAATGGCGAATATAGATTTAAATGAATTCTATTTGTTATAATAACTCATGTTATATATATAACTTCTTTCATATTTTATTTTCTAACTATTTTCACTGTGTATGAATATGTATGTGTGTGTAATATATATAGTCATAAGTGCACATTAAGTCACACAGTACATTTTCTCAAATTTAAACCTTCAAACTTTATTAGGTTAATAGTTAGGGATATCTTTTAAATCTGTCACTTAACACACATTATAATTCTTAGTAAATAATTTAATTTTATGTGATCTAGAAATTTAGTTATATAAGTTATTGCAAAATATTTATCTGCATTGGGTAGTACAGATAAAAAAAGCAACACAAGTGAGGGAGAAAAAAGAAAGAAATATATATGTATATTCTAAAGCTCTTTTTTAAACAAGGAAATAGATTTAGAACATTTATTTTTAATTGTATGTCATTAGAATTATTTTATAAGTGCAAGACAAAAGTATAAGGACATTGGAGACTGAAAATGAAATTGGGTTGCAGTTCCAAATCTCAAATCCTATCTATATATATTGAGAAAAATAAACAGCAACATTAGCAATCATGAGTATTCTATATTTAATCTATGAATCCAATTGAGATATATTGGCTATCTCATTTCTGGATGAAGAATTTAGGAATAAAACATGTCACAGTATCAGCTAACAAATACAGCATGAATAGAAAAAGTACCTTTCAAATTACAGCAATCACCCTTGCCATTTTTATCCCTTTTGGATGGATCTTTAGTCCGTGGTTCTTAATTTCACTGGGATTAATTTGCCAGCATTCTGAAGACACTTATCTTATTTTCTGGAATTCAGAAAGAGATCAGCCTCCACACAATCTATTTCACTTATCTTTCAGAACAGCAGCACATGATGAAAAGAGATTCATGTTGAATGAATATATTTGTCATTGTCCGTGGTGCCTAGATTATATGAATATGACCTAGATGATTTCTTTTCCTTAACACAATGGGACATACTTATGCATAAATAAATCCTATGCAATATAAGAACTATCCTTCTTACTAATTGCCATTTTTAGTCATAATTGATATCCTCACCTAGATCATAAGTTATTTGCTTTATAAGAAGAACATCTTAATTATGAAAGAAAAAGTTGAGCTTCATACAAACATTTTTTAAGTAAGCCGTTCAAGTATCCATTTGAATTCATTTATTTTTGAACCCAGATTATAATTACAAACTGCCTTGCTCATTCAGTCTTTTTAGTTATGAAAATTAGTGTTATTGTGTGTGTGTGTATATATATATATATATATATAATTTATATGGTAGAGAACTAAAGGTAAGATAAATATTTCTAAATATTTATGTACTTCTTCTCACATAAATGAACCTGGTTTCATTGGGTTTTCTTCATTTTCTAGATAAAAAGGAAGAGAGCAAGTCAAAAACAAGCAGACTCAATAAAATATAAATCAGGGCTAAACTTGGGAAATCTTGATAGATGCAACTTCTCAGGAGTGACAATACAGGGAACACATTTCACTTTTAAACTTTTTTCCATTAGTTTTTTGACAGAAGTACACTAGTTCAGCTTTAATGAGATTCTAGTGTAAAAACTTCAGGGCTAAATAAAAGAAACAAATCAAAAGGACCGAATGATTGCCATTTAATGTGAGAGAATGAAAGTGCAAACAATCATTGTCTGACATCTAGCTGTGCTAGTCACGGCAGAATGACAGGTAGAACAATTCAAAGTTACTGATCTAAAGACGGAATAACAGCTTATATGTTTGAAGTGCTTAGAAGATGAAGAAATAAAACAGACTCTGAGATAAGACATGGTTAAACCTTTTAAATTCCATGCCCTATTGTCAGTATCATTTGAATGGTTTTGCACACATTTTTTTTCTGAAATCATGTGATTGAAGGAATTAATTTTAGAGCTTATTTTATGGTTTTATGCTCTAGGCTTCAGACAATTTTTAAACTAAATATAATATCACATATAATATGCTTGAATAATCAAAAATATATTTTTCTGGTTTTCTAGTCTGTGCTGCAGGAATTCACTTTTGGGGTTATACTCATAAGTAAACTTAATGCAGCTTTGATTTAAAAGCAGTCTGACTATTTCCACACTTAAAAATAGTATTAATTTCATCTTTTACTTATTTTTATTTTAGAAAATAAAGAAAATCACCAGTTCTTTCTTGCAATAAGCCTTTTTATCAGTGAAATAACCCATTCTAGTTACTGCTGGAAACAATAATCTGTAATTGCTGCTTTCAGTCCTAATTTGGCCTGTCCTTACTTTTTCATCTCAATCTAATCTAAACCTATTTGAGCAAATAAAATGATATTTACCTCATCCTCTGTTACAAGCTTTCAAGATTACAGGCTTCAGGAAAAATCAATACAAAATACCATCTTAGCAGCAGGTTTGTGCTCAGTAAGAATGCTAACTTTTTTCCCCAGTATTTCTGACTCTCAGCTATCCTGGAGTGAAAGCAGAACTCATACCATTAAAAAGAGAAAAAAGATTAAAAAAAAAAAAAAAAGGAAGAAAGAAAAACAAAACCACTTCAGTGATACACTTGGTGCTGGGTTAGTGGCAACTTTCAGTTTACAAGCCAAAGTGGAGTGTGTGGTCAAGCTCCCAACCTTTAACTTCTGTTTCTGCATGACACATCTTACAGAGTTCACAAAAAGGAGGTTCTTGACCTTGCAGAAGGTTTTTTCAGACTCAAATACCATCTTCATTTATTATTTATTTGCTTCAAGCAGTTGGGACTTGGGGTATCATCATACCTGACTGGTTGATTTAAGGAAGTGGCCACCTCTCTGTGGGGGAATCTCATGAGAATAAAATCCTATTACTTTCCAAAAAGATTACTTCATTTACTTCCCAGAATAAGCTTTTGATGAAAACATTAGAATGTTGAGTTTGTAAACAACCAGGAATTCTCAGAAGTATTGCCCTTTTTTTGATGTTTCAAATGGAAGCTTACTTTGGGTTTGTTTTTTTTTTTTGGAGGGGGCGGAGTGTGGTACAAGGGAGGTATGTGGTTTTTTTTTTTTTTAAACTTAGGACTTAGTGAACACAAATAGGTTAGTTCTTGTAAGAAGACCTTGCTGGAATATTGAATTGTGGCACATGGATGTTCTTTAGTGGTCTAAAAAGTAGGACTTTTTCCTCCTTTTCAAACTTCTGAAAGAAATTTGCTCTTGCCTCTATTAATTTCTCTTGATTTTTGAGTAGACTGTGTTTTGAAGAACTATGGAGAAAGTTTAGTTTGTCTCTATAGGGCCTTAAGAGGCATGATTAGAATACTTTAAAAAAGAAAAAACTGTAGACAAAAATTGTTGAAAAAATAACATCATCCTTTTCCTCCATCCCTTATTCCAATAAGACAAGTGGATAAATATGTCTGGCAAATATTTTTCCCTAGGTATTATAACAGAGTGATAAACACTATAGAATTCTCAACAAATTTTTGAATAAGGAATATGTGCCATTTCTTCCATGCTTAATTGGTATTACTTTTAAGAATATCATATTGGATACAATTAAATAAACTACTACTTTAAAGGCTAGTAGTGAGAATACTATTCATTTTCATAATATAGACAAATTCCATTGTAACAAATACCATTATGGAACTGTTCCTGATTCAACAGTATTTGATATTAGAAGACACATTTTTCAAGATGTTTTTATTGAGAATTACTACTCTTTTTATAAAAATGATTTTAAAACTTCAAATGATATAATTATATAGTGTTATTAGATTTTATGACTCCTTAATTGATATTTATTGTTATAAAATTGACTAAATGCCATTTTCTGGTGACATATTATTTTATGTTAAGAAAAACATGTTTTCAGTGATAATCTCAGGTTAAAAATGTTTCAGCCTTAATTTGTTGCATAGTTAGTTTCAGGAATATTCAGTTCAGCAAAATAATGCAGTAAAGCAAAATAATCTTGATTATCCACTGGTTCTTGCTGTAATGTAATTTTACATGTGCATTTATTATCTAATTTCTAGGCAAATACATTAAAGCATTTTCAAAATTCTCCAATATGAATTTCTGTATCATCACTGAATAATCATATCTGAAAATATTCATAATGTACAATCATATACAAAATGTTGGTTAAACATACAATATATCCATATTGAAAATTCTGAAACTAAAATATGGAAATTTTAAAAATTACTTAAAGAGAGAGAAAATATTATGGGTTTATAATTATTGTCAACCATTATATTCTCATTATTAGAATCCAATGGTAAGCAGAATAGAAAATATAAACATACATACACATTTTTTTATTTTATTCTGTGTATACACAGTGTAATCTCTTTTTGAAATGCAGAGTCAATATAAATCTAAACACAGAATAGTAATTTCTGTGATTCTTTCTGAAGTCTTGATCTCATTTGACAAATTTCATCCCTGCATTATCTGAAGCAATCAATAAAATGGTTAAATCACAGGAACTTTTGGTAAAAATGCTGCAAGTAATACATACGAATTTTTCGCATACCATAGTTTAACTATAAAGTCAACCATTACTTTGAAGGCCATCATTTCTAAATTTAGTTTTAAGGAAAAAACTCATTTGAAAGACGTTTTAGTACTTCTGCATTTACTCTGTGCCATGATTTTGCTGTTGTTACAGAACTTACTCATCAAATGTGGAAAGCAGACAACAACATAATAAAACCTGATTTTTTATTTCTTTTTTTTTTTGGTAAAAGGAATGATCATTTCCTTTTCTTTTATGTGTTTTGATGGTAAAGCACATAAATAGTATGTATGGACATATGTGTGTATATGCACATATATTGTAGGCACTTATGGATGCAGACACACGGTACATGATCAAAATTCAGTGGGATGTGTCCCACGTTTAGCCATTGCAGTGTGTACATAATCACCATATGATGATCATGTGAGTGTTACACGTTATTTAATAGATGACACTGAAAGGTAGCTAGTGGCTGTTCACATAACATTATCTATTTGGGATAATTGTAAACTAAAGCTTAGAATTTCTATTGCGTGGGATATTAAACTCCTAATATCTGTTAGAATTTAATTTTTGTCCACAACAATATTTTTAAGAACTGACTCCATTTCAGAATATTTATTTCCTTAGGAAAAGAAAATATTCTTTTTAAGAGTTTTCTTTTCTTGAGTTAATCCCAATGGTGGTGCAGTTAGTAAAGAATCTGCCTGCAATGCAGGAGACCCAGGTTGGATCTCTGGGTTGGGAAGATCCCCTAGAGGAGGGCATGGCAACCCACTCCTCTTGCCTGGAGAAGCACCATGGACAGAAGACCCTGGCGGGCTACAGTCCATGGGGGTACAAAGAGTCGGACATGACTAAGTGACTAAGCACACACATATACAACAGCTTTAAGGCTATTTTTAAGCATAATTATCATAGCTTTGTGTACTAACTAAATTATTAATTCCTCAATTTCCATTCCATATTTACACTTCCTTGATTGTCTCAAACATTTTTTTCTTAAAAATGGTTGATTTAAATAAGTACTCAACTCCTACTTGCAGCTTTCAGCCGATTTAATTTTTTACCAGTTTTATTGAGAAATAATTGACATACAGCACTTACTTTTAAGGTGCACTAGCTGATATATTTCTAAAGTATATTTTATTCTTTAGGTCTTCTATTTTTTTTCCATTTTTCCCTTTTTTGGTCTTATTTTGGTAAAATAGAGTCACTTGACTTGTGGAATATTCAACTGTTTCTTTGTGGCATTGTTTAACTTGCTCTTTTATTCTCAGCATTTGAATGGACTAGATTAAGATGCAATTATTTTAAGAAAGAACAATTTATAGGTTGTGTTACATTCTTTCTGTTGCATCACAACATGAAGTGTATAGGGTTAGTTCATTTCATTTTGTGTCAGTGAACTATTAAACACAAGAATGTTACCAAACATTTTTTTATGAAGAAAGAAGTCATGAAATCTCAGTGGTACACAATGAGAAGCATTTCTTCTCATGGGTCTGTGAGTCACCTGTGCTTCAGCTAATCTATACATCAGGAGAGTGGTTATATATCAAACTCTGATGTCTGTGAAAGCTCAGCTTGAAATGATTCTCATCTAACTTGGAATATCAGGCTTAATTCTTCTCAATAGAATGGAAAAGACAAAGGATGAGGTGGGGAAATCCATTAAATTTCTTGAAGCCTACATTTGGAACTGGCATAGTGTTTCCACAAATATGCCATTGATCAGAGCAAGTCATATTACCAAGTCAAGTGAAACTTGACAATAAAAGTGAAAACAAAGAGGGTTAAAGAATTGAGACCATTCATTCAATCTAACAAATACAGTATAATATGTATTTATTAACATTTTACATCAGTTCAGTTCAGTTCAGTCACTCAGTCGTGTCCGACTCTTTGCAACCCCATGAACCACAGCACTCCAGGCCTCCCTGTCCATCATCAACTCCTGGAGTTTACTCAAACTCATGTCCATCAAGTCGGGATGCCATCCAGCCATCTCATCCTCTGTCGTCCCCTTCTCCTCCTGCCTCCAATCCCTCCCAGCATCAGGGTCTTTTCAAATGAATCAGTTCTTCACATCAGGTGGCCAAAGTATTGGAGTTTCAGCTTCAACATCAGTCCTTCCAATGAACACCCAGGACTGATCTCCTTTAGGAGGGACTGGTTGGATCTCCTTGCAGTCCCAGGGACTCTCAAGAGTCTTCTCCAACACCATAGTTCAAAAGCATCAATTTTTCGGCGCTCAGCTTTCTTCACAGTCCAACTCTCACATCCATACATGACCAATGGAAAAACCATAGCCTTGACTAGACAGACCTTTGTTGGCAAAGTAATGTCTGCTTTTTAATATACTGTCTAAGTTGGCCATAACTTTCCTTCCAAGGAGTAAGTGTCTTTTAATTCCATGACTGCAATCACCATCTGCAGTGATTTTGGAGCCCCAGAAAAGAAAGTCTGACACTGTTTCCACCGTTTCCCCATCTATTTCCCATGAAGTGATGCCATGATCTTAGTTTTCTGAATGTTCAGCTTTAAGCGAACTTTTTCACTCTCTTCTTTCACTTTCATCAAGAGGCCTTTTAGTTCCTCTTCACTTTCTGCCATAAGGGTGCTGTCATCTGTATATCTGAGGTTATTGATATTTCTCCTGGCAAACTTGATTCCAGCTTGTGATTCCTCCAGCCAGTGTTTCTCATGATGTATTCTACATATAAGTTAAATAAGCAGGGTGACAATACAGAGCCTTGACGTACTCCTTTTCCTGTTTGGAACCAGTCTGTGTTCCATGTCCAGTTCTAACTGTTGCTTCCTGACCTGCATATAGATTTCTCAAGAGGCAGGTCGGGTGGTCTGGTATTCTCATCTCTTGAAGAATTTTCCACAGTTTATTGTGATCCATACAGTCAAAGACTTTGGCATAGCCAATAAAGCAGAAATAGATGTTTTTCTGAAACTCTTTTGCTTTTTCGATGATCCAGCAGATGTTGGCAATTTGATCTTTGGTTCCTCTGCCTTTTCTAAAATGAGCTTGAACATCTGGAAGTTCATGGTTCATATATTGCTGAAGCCTGGCTTGGAGAATTTTGAGTATTACTTTACTAGCATGTGAGATGAGTGCAATTGTGTGGTAGTTTGAGCATTCTTTGGGATTGCCTTTCTTTGGGATTGGAATGAAAACTGACCTTTTCCAGTCCTGTGGCCACTGCTGAGTTTTCCAAATTTGCTGGCATATTGAGTGCAGCACTTTCACAGCATCATCTTTCAGGATTTGAAATAGCTCAACTGGAATCCCATCACCTCCACTAGCTTTGTTCATAGTTAACTTCCCTGGTGGCTCAAATGGTAAAGCATCTGCCTACAATGTGGGAGACCTGGGTTCAATCCCTGGGTTGGGAAGATCTCTTGAGAAGTTCCCTTCTCCAGTGGGGAATGACAACCCACTCCTGTATTCTTGCCCCCCCCCCCCACAAAAGGGGCTCAAAGAAATATTTTACATATCAATATGATAATGTAGGTATGCACTAAATGCATAGTAGTTTATATTTAAAAGGAGTATTTTAATTCCAACTGGGGCTTCTCTGATAGCTCAGTTGGTAAAGAATCCACCTGCAGTGCAGCAGACACTGGTTCCATTCCTGGGTGGGGAAGATCTTCTGGAGAAAGGATAGGCTACCCACTTCAGTATTCTTGGGCTTCCCTTTCAGCTGGTAAAGAATCTGCCTGCAATGCAGGAGACCTGGGTTCAATCTGTGGGTTGGGAAGACACCCTGGAGAAAGCAAAGGCTATCCACTCCAGTATTCTAGCCTGGAGAATTCCATGGGCCATGGGATTGCAAAAAGTTGGACAGGACTGAGCCAGTTTCACTTTCACTTAATTCTAATAGAGTACTCAATGATTTTGTACATGTCCTGTAGAAAATTTCAGGGAAGAGTTTAAGTAGAATTTCAGGTTTGGGTGCTGATAGTGGAACTCGAGCTTCTCCCTTGAGTCTTGGGGAGATGTATTATTCTTGTCTAGTTTACAAGACTAGGGTAATGTATATATCACAGAGACTTCATTTATTTCTAGTGATGCTAATTACTGCGATTTGTACTAGAACTAGAAAAAGCATAAAACAGAGGCGAGTTGTCCAATGATAATGAAGAGGTGTCTTCAAGTTGTCTGCTGATTCGTCTTAGTGTTAATAGATCTGCTACTGGTACTCAGAATAGACACTACCTAGGGGGCAGGAGACTGAGCTTCCCCGATACCTCAGACAGTAGAGAATCTGCTGCAGTGCAAGAGACCCAGGTTTGATCCCTGGATGAGGAAGATCACCTAATGAAGGAAATGACAACCGACTCCAGTATTCTGTGCAAAGAGTCAAACATGGCTGAGCGACTAACACCCTTAACACTTAACAAGGGACAGAAGACATGAGATCAATCCCTGGGTCAGGAAGATCCCTTGAAGAAGGAACTGGCAACCCACTTCAGTATTCTCCTGGAGAAATCCATGGACAGAGGAGCCTGGTGGGCTACAGTCCACAGGGTCACAAAAAAGTCAGACACGAATGAGCAACTAAAAGACAACAAGGGGTTGGAAGGTTATGCTTCACTGTTTGGTTGTGTGGAGAATTGGGGTAAAAGCTAAAGTTAAAATTGAAAGGACTAGGGCTAATAGTCCTCCTAATTTGTTGGGGATTGATCATATGATTGCATATGCATACAGGAAATATCACCCTGGTTCAATATATGGTGACGTGTTTGAGGGAATTTGCTGGGATATTGCTACTGGTATCTTCCAATGTATCAGGTAAGAATAAAACTGTTATTAGTGTTATAACTATGAATAAAACACCTAAGATATCTTTCCAGGTGGTACAGTGGTAAAGAATCCATCTACCAATGCAGGAGGCATGGGTTCGAGCCCTGGGTCAGGAAGACACCTTGGAACAGGAAACAGCAACCCACTCTGATATTTTTGCCTGGAAAATTTCATAAGCAGAGGAGCCTGGCAGGCTATAGTCTAGGCGGTTGCAAAGAGTCGGACACAGCTGAACACAGCACAGGTTGTCAAGATATTTTTAACTGTATAGCTGGGGTGAAATGGAATTTTGTTTATATCATATGAGATTCCTGAGGGGTTGTTATATCCTATTTCATGAAGGAATAGTAAGTAGACAGCTGATAGTGTTGCAATAATGAGGGAAAGGATGAAATGGAAGGCACATAATCATGTTAAGAGTTCAGTGATGCTAAAGATGAATCATCAGGTTCACGTAGTGTTAGGCTTCTTTCTCTAATAAAAATTTCTCCATAAGCTTTTTTCTCCCATAAATTTATCATTGATGAATGGTTATTATCTAGACACATTTTTTTTAATTCTTCAGAGATTGTTAAAATGCTTAATTTCTGTTTTATCATTCCTACTTTCCTTCTGCATTCAGCAATTAGAATTATTTTTTAAAATTTCCCTCATTGTTGGAAATTGAATGTTTGTGCCACACCAAAACCCATATGTTGAATCCCTAACCACCAATGTGCTGGTATTTGGATATGGGGCCTTTGGCGGGAGGGGGTACCTTGGGTTAGAGAAAGTCATGAGGGTGGGGTGCCATGATGATATTAGTGTCCTTAAAAGGGGAGAGCAGAGAGCTTACTTTCCTTTTCACCAAGGAAAGGACACGTGAAGTCATAGCATGGAGGCCACCATCTGTAAGCTGGGAAGACTGTTCTCACCAGGAACCAAATTATCCAGCACTTTGATCTTGGTATTCCTAGCCTCTAGACTGTGATAGATAAATTTCTGTTGTTTTATTCACACAGTCTGTGAGATTAGCAGGCTACTAATATGCATCAACTATTTCATTACCCAGTGTTCATTGGAAGGACTGATGCTGAAACTGAAACTCCAGTACTTTGGCCACCTCATGCGAAGAGTTGACTCATTGGAAAAGACCCTAATGCTGGGAGGGATTGAGGGCAGGAGGAGAAGGGGATGACAGAGAATGAGATGGCTGGATGGCATCACCGACTCAATGAGCATGAGTTTGAGTAAACTCCGGGAGTTGGTGATGAACAGGGAGGCCTGGCGTGCTGCGATTCATGGAGTCGCAAAAAGTCGGACATGACTGAGAGACTGAACTGAACTGAACTGAAACTATATTGACACCAGGGCTTCCCTGGTAGCTCAGCTCGTGAAGAATCTGCCTGCAATGCAGAAAACCCCATTTCAATTCCTGGGTCAGGAAGATTCCCTGGAGAAGGGATAGGCTAACCACTTCAGTACTCATGGGCTTCCCTGGTGGTTCAGATGGTAAAGAATCCGCCTGCAATGTGGGAGGCTTGTGTTCAATCCCAGAGTTGGGAAGATCCCATAAAAGAAGGCCTGGCAACCCACTCCAGTATTGTTGCCTGGAGAATCCACATGGACAGAGGAGCCTGGCGGGCTACAGTCCATGGGGTCGCAAAGAGACAGACACAACTGAACCACTAAGAACACACACCACAGAAAACTATACTGCATACAAGAAAAGCAAAATAAATTCCTGATTATTCCTTTGTATTTACCCATTTTCAGAATAACTAGCTGATGTTCTAGTAACACTCAAAATGAGCAATGTTATTTTTTAATCTAGTGTTTTTAAGTTTTCATTTTTTAATGTATATTTGGTGTGTTTTGATTTATTGAACTCATTAAAAAAAAAAAAAAAAAAAAAAACCTCTTACTGTTGCAGGTTAGGCTATATAAACTCACTAAACTACCCCATTTCTTTTGCCATGAACTTGTCAGAATTTGGTACTTCTCTCTTTTGAAAAAGTGAGATATCTCCATCTCAACTTGTAAATTTCCTAACTTATATCTGGAACTAGCCATTTTTCAGGGTTTCTGGATTCCTTTCATTGGGAAATAGTGTTTCAAGACCACAATCTGAGTTTTAAATCTAGGCAATACCTTTCTAAGAGAATAAGAAAATACAAGTTATTACCAATTACAAAATTAAGATTAGAAAGATTTTATTTCTTAGATTTGTAGCAAATAACATTTTTTACTGAAATATTTAGATGATGCTACTACTATCATTAATACAACATGAAATTATGTTTATCTTTTTGGTGATTTAATAAGACTTTCTTGCTGGTATTTGTGTTCGTGTGTACAACTAGTGGTAAGACTAAGACTACCAACCTGGATTATAGTTGCTATCTATGGCCATGTTGATCCATGCAATAACCAAATTCATTACATAAATATCACTAAATCCTAAAAAAATTGAGTTGGAAATCACCTAAGAGAACATGCAGTTTAATAAACAAATTAAAATATGCAGGGAAGAGAAATAAGAGGTATGTGCAGAGCAGGAACAGAGAACATATGAATCAAAATTCAACGAAGACTGGGGATAGAGGAAGAATTGATTACACAGCATCCTGAGGGAACTTTCAAGTGATAAAAATGTTCTAAATGTTGATTGAGGTGATGGCTACATGGGTGTGTGCTTTTATGACCTCACCAGGTACATTTAAAATGAACTAGTATTATGGTATGACAATTATATCTCAATAAAATTGATTTCAAAAATTCCTAAGGAGAAATCAAAATTCTTATGCCAAACATTGCCTTCTTAGACATGGTATCTCCAAACAGGGATCTTCAAGCAATTCTGCTGAAAACTAGGTCCCTCACTCTGCAGATGAAGTAAGTGGAAATAGGGGAAATTCAGGGAACATTGTCATAAAAGCAGAAGCTAATCAAGACTAAGATGAGTCTCCTGACTCCAGTTCAGTGCTTTGCCTACAATGAAAGCAAATTGAGCTCACACTGGTTTCCATGTTTGTAACTAGAGTTGTTTTTCAGCATTATAGTAATAAAATTGTTCAGAAACTGTTGTGAAGAGCAAGAAACCAATCTGGAACTATTGTCAAAGTTAACTGTTTTTTAAATCTATTTTTTATAGGAATCCATGGTTAATATATTTTTTAAACAGATCTTCATTTCTAGGTTGTTATAGAGTAAAAAGTTCCAAGTATCAAGTATCTTTCATGCATTTGGAAACATTATGCTGGCTTTGTCAGGAGGGGAAATACTTTCAAGAGCTATTAGAATGTTTTGGCTAAAGTAAATGGATTTAGAGAAGATTGTTAAATGGAGAGGAGATGAGGTGATAAATTAAATGTGAATGAGAGTATTGTGACTCAGTCTGAGAGAAGCACAAAATAATAAATGTTTAAACAGAACATCACTGTGCTTGATATAAATATAAATTTGATTTTAAAATAAGGATAATGACAAGTTGAAGAAAATATGCATTCCATGACAATAGAACCAATAACATAGTGGAATCATCTACATTTGTTCAGCTGCTATTCATAATTAACATTATTAAACTATTAAATTTGCCAAAGCTGTTCCATAATTGTTAATTTGTAATAATATCAACAAAAGTATATTATCCCCAGAAAATTTCTCAGGACAATCCTAAGTATATGCACGTTGTTGTTTAGTCGCTAAGCCATGTCCCACTTTTTGAGACCTGTTTTTAAGTTCTTTACACGCTGAGGGTCAGGTGCCCCTAGTTCACCCTGACCCACACCAGGTGGCACCCTGGCACCCTTGGGAGCATCAACTAACCAGTTGCTTTGATAGGTTGGTGGAATTGGGATGTTATCAGCTACCCCCTTAACAAACTGAACATTTTTTCGCCAAACTATAACCATGGAAATAGTTAATGACTTCAAGCTGTCTTGAATCATCTCTTCAAACTACTTTACAATTTTTTATTGTGGTTCATACTAAAATTACTCTTATCCTGGTACTTAGCTTTGATTAGGGATAAAATCTGGCTACATTTTTAGGGATGAAGTAGTATCCACTTAGTTCAAGTGTCTCAAACAGACTGGGACTTTTGCCAAACTTGTTCCACAGTAGTTAATTTGTAATAATATCAACAAAATACATTATCCACAGAAAATTTCTCAGGACAGTCCTAAGTATATGCATGTTGTTGTTTAGTCGCTAAGTCGTGTCCCACGTTTTGTGATGCCCAAGAGCTGTTGCCCGCCAGGCTCTTCTGTCCATGGGATTTCCCAAGTGAGAATACTGGAGCAGGTTGCCATTTCCTTCTCCAGAGCATCTTCCCAGTCCAGCGACTGAACCCGAGTCTCCTGCATTAGCATGCAGATTCTTTACCACGGAGCCATCAGGGAAGCCCCAAGTATCTGCATACGCAAATCTAAAAGAAGTACTTATTTTTAACACAGTCTTTAAAATATTTCTGAAATTATCTCAGTAAATATTCCTGATATTTATTGTCTGTTAATATATCTATTTGTTTTATTACATTGAGCTTCAGTCTTTCTAGATATCATTATTCCAAATTCTGTTGAAAATTAAAAAAAAAAAAAAAAAAACAACCTACCTTAATAGCCTATTGCATCAAGACAACTGCATTTTTCACCTGATTGAATAGCAGTTTAAATTTTACCATTTTTTTCCTCATTAAAGGCTTATGTTAAAAGAGTCTTATCTCTGGCACCTCTCCAAATCTTTTACAAATTCAATTATGTAACTCAAAGTATGGGGACTTCTGTTGCCCCTTAGAACTTGTGATATTTGTTTTCACCTTTCAGAGAAAGTGGATCAGAGATCAGCCTGGTAACTTGTACTTTATACAGTCTTTTATATTATAACCAAGACTCACTTTTTAAATATTAAAAGAATAATGCAATTAATACAGTATGATTAAAATCAGCAAAATTTATCAAAGCTAAAGGTGTTTTGCGCTCTTTGAAAAACATTCTCCTTGGTAATAAGAGATTCTATCTCTCAAAAACAAACATAGGCAATGACAGAAAATACCATAGGTCCCACAGTGCCTCTGGTCAGTGGGTTATCAGAGCAAACCATTTTCATGAGAAAATTATTTAAAATAAAGAAGGTTAAATGTTTGGGGAATTTTATGCATACTAGCCCAAAGAGTATTCCAAGTACACATTTCAAGTGGAAAAAAATTGAATTGAAAACTTGTTACTTAGTAAATTAGTCAAATCAAATTTCTGCTTTGGTATGTGGGGATTGGGCTTCCAGGTGGCTCAGCGGTAAAGAATCTGCCTGCCAATGAAGGAGACCTAAGAGATGCTGGTTCAGTCCCTGGGACAGGAAGATACTCTGGAGAAGGAAATGGCAAGCCACTCTAGTATTCTTGCCAGGAGAATCCCATGGATAGGGGAACCTGGCAGGCTACAGTCCATGGGGTTGCAAAGAGTCAGACATGACAGAGAGACTGAGTGAGCACACACAATGCAGGGATTACTGCACCAGTATTTCATCTACGGTTATGGCTGTATTGTAGTCTAAAAGAAATGAATAGTTTGGCTTCGATCTTAATTCTTGGAATTGTAGGACAGGACTTTAGGGCGGATATATTTATATGTCTCTATACATTGTCTGTAAATTTACTGCATCCTTAAGTTATGACTTTAAATGACTTTCTTGCTACCTTATTTAGCAGTAATCACTTTTTTTAGTTTTCTTCCATGTAAAGTATCTAGTGAATTTAGAATTCTACTTTGAATTTGCTTTTGGCTTTCTTTTTTATTTTCCATAAAGAGGTTTCTGAAAGTGACTCTTTATAGTACTATATAGCTAAAGCTCATTAAAACAAAAGGATGGAAAAAGAATCACTAAAATCTTCCTGAGAAATTTCATAAGAATGACAGACATGAAAAAAACTAAAGGTAACAGATGTTTCAATGGAAGCAATAGAAGCCCAGATGTTTGGCATACTCACATAGTGGTAATTGGGCAAGTGAGGGTCATAGTTTCCTTTTTCTAATAATCATTATGCTCCCCTTATTTAAAATAATAATTTTAAATAAGCCATGCTGGTGAGAGAAAGAAAAACAACAACCCAACGACAAGCTTTCTTACTCTTTCTCATAGTTTTGACAATTGAATTCCAGAATAAACAGACATTTATACAATATTGGTCTAAGTGAAAAAACTTTACTATTTCTGCAGTTATCATTTTAGATTTATATGAAGACTAGGCTATCACAATTAATTGTTCTGTAAAACTTATTCATTTCTATATGCCTAGGTTGGAGAAAACAAGTTTTAGAATTACTTAAAAATATTTAAGTAATATTTCTTACTTATAACTAACAATTAAATAACTTATTAAAAAACTAAAGTTATTATTAATGTTTCTCTGGAGTGAAATAATAAAAGCCTTAGTCAATGAGTAAAGTAATCTATGTAAATAAGTTATTTTATAAGGCAAAATTTCTGGCTGCTGTCTTGTATGTTCAGCTGATATAAAAGAAACAGGATTCTATAAACAGCTTCAAGTACTTAGACTATTTCACTTTAAGTTCTCTAGAAAATTTTTACTTACACAATTTTGTTATTATCCACTACTGAATTAGGCTAAAAATGCACAGCATTTAAATTTTCCATCCTACTCTGTCCAGAAAGTCATTTTTTAACAAAATAATTTTCAAGAGATTATTGAATACATTTCATATGTAATTCTTGATTTTTAAATGACTATTCTTGATGTTTAAAAAAGAAAGAACCATTCATTATAATATTGTGTGAACCAAAAAATTACACTTATTTAAATAGAGCCAATATCAGGTTCTGAAATATAATTTTATTTTCTTTATGGGGTGAAAAATAAAGTTTTTCCTTTTATAGAATATGTATCCCAGGATAATTTCAAAGTATTTTCACTTAGAAAAGCTAGCTGCTATTACATATGAATTTTCAAAGCTTGCCAAAGCTTTGGAAAGAATGATGAAAATTACTATTGCACGACCTTCAGATTTTCTTTGTTTCATAAAGGGCTAAGATAGCATTTTTGTCATTTTTCTTTCAACTCTGGTCTTTCATCATAAATATCAAAGCATGCAATTATGCTTTCTTGTATCCTACAACATTCTGCCTATTTTTCTATGCATGGTGAGGGTGTTTTCTCTCTTTTTCACGACTTTTATTTTGTTTATGAAACTCTGAAAACAATTTCGGAATTTGTTGAGTAAAATAAATAGAACATTAGATGGATAAAATATTATTAAAACAATAATAATATTTTTTCAAAGGCTACATTAGAGGCTGAGAGGTTGTTTTATGAGGCTGAGTGTCATATGCACCAAATTCATACTAAAATGATTTGACCTACAGGGAGAATTTTATGACTAATGTTTATTATGAAGAATAAGTTTGTCTAACCCCATGCAGTCTTGAATTTTCCTACCTTTGCTTTACTTCTCATATTGAATTTGTCTTCTATATGAGTCTTATTCCATCTCAATATATATTCCAGATAATTATCTGGATCTATGGTTCCCAAAGGTTTATTTATTATACTTATCTTAAATTAGAACTATCCTAAATAGGTCAATGTGGTAAATTGGCAATAACTATTTACTTCTAATAGCATACAAGATAGATTAAGGCAAGAGGCACAATAATAGTTTTGCATGCAGTGTGTCCTCTAGCCAAGCATTGATAAAATCCTGAAAAGTTACAAGTCAGGTAGGTATACATATTGGGATTTATTTCTATATGTGCTTCCATTAATATTCAAATTACATTTATTAGAAAGGTAAGTTCCACTTTATATTATGGAAATCAGACTAAGCATCTGGTTATTCACCTAAAGGAAGAATAATTGATAATTGGATGCTGGAGCCAGACAGATCTGAGTTGAAATCCCTGTTTCTTTTCATATAAATGTACATCTTTTGCCAAGTTATTTAACCTATAAAATGGACACAATAATAGTGATTAACTATAAAGACATTGGAAGAATTAAATGAGAATATGCAAGTGAAGATTGGGCTCAAGACCAGGCAAGTAATGAGTTCAACTTATTATTACCATCAGCTATTATGACTTTGTTGATTTTGTCACTTTGTCATATTTAGTTTGTGCATATGAGAAAATTTTATATATAATTATGTGTAAAGGGTGCATTTAATAAAGCAGAATGATCATCCCTACTTTACTGGGTAAGAAAGCTGGCTTTAGAAAGCTGCACTGAGAAGAGAGAACAGGTGGCTCCTTTGATCTAAGGTAGAGAGATCCTACAAACAAGGATGAAGAAGACAAGTGCAGAGAAATCAAGCCAAATGAACCACAAAAACGAAATAGTTAGAGATTACAAAAAGCAATGAGAAAGCATGCTGAGCTTGGTAAAAAGTGAACAACATTCAAACATGAAATAAAGGAAACATCAGAGTCATGTTGGAGTTTGAGAATAGCTAGAAGAAAAATGTCAGATTTTCTTCCAGTGGCTATGAGCAATTTGTTATTGCTGATTTAGAGCATTTAAAATGACATTTTATAATGCATAAGATGTCCAAAGACAAAATTTGCATGGGAACAAAACTAGGTTTGAAATCTGGGCTTGCGTTCAAGTTTACCCTCCGCTTTACCAACAAAGTCTGTTTCTACAAATTAATATCCTCTCTGATCTTGTTTCATTGTAAAAACTGATGATGTCCAAGGATGTGGTGAGGACAGCCAGGGTCAAGAAAAAGCACTAGAGGGATAGTATATAAAGAGGATCAATAGCAGTATTTGCAAGAGTAAAGAGCCCAAGACACCAAACATGTCCATCATTGGAGGAACATTGAAATAGAGAATTTGTTGTGTCACTGTTTAATCTCAGAGATCTGTCCAACTCTTGTGACCCCATGGACTGTAGCCTGCCAGACTCTCCTGTCCATAAGATTTCCTAGGCTAGAATACTGAAGTGGGTTGCCATTTCCTTCTCCAGGGGATCTTCTTGATACAGGGATCGAACTCATGTCTCTTGCATTGACAGACAGATTCTTTACTACTGGACCATCTAGGAAGCCCAGAGAATTTGATATCCATGCTATTAAATATTATGTGGCCGTTGAAATCAGCTCGTCATAGCTATAGTTCCCAAAGTGAAATGTTTACGTTGAAAGAAAAGAGCAAGATACAGGAGATCATGTATACAAAGTCCCCATCTTTATGAATAAAAAGTTCTAGAAGGGTACATAGCAAAATCTTTACAATATCTAAGCCTGGGGTTGAAAAATGAAGAAAAAGTGGGAGATACGAAAAAAATTTGCACTTTTCTTCTTACCTAACATACTTCTATATTTTCTATTTTCTAACAAAAAGAATTAAGTTTCTGCTAACTTAATAACTAAGTTAGCTAACAGTTAGTTAGATAACTAACAGTTTATCTACATCTTCATTGACATTATCTATCTATAGCTATATGTTAGTTGTTTAGTCATGTCTGACTCTTTGCAACCCCATGGATTGAAGCCCACCAGACTCCTCTGTCCATGGGATTTCCCAGGCAAGAATACTAGAGTAAGTTGCCATTCCCTTCTCCAGGGGATCTTCCCAACCCAGGGATCAAACCAAAGTCTCCTGCATTGCGTGCATGCATGCGTGTTATGTTTCCTCTTGACCCTATGGACTGTAGCCCACCACACTCCTTTGTCCATGGGATTCTCCAAGCAAGAATACTGGAGTGAGTTGCCATGTTCTCCTCCAGGGGGTCTTCCCAACCCATGGATTGAACCTGCGTGTCTTATGTCTCCTGCATTTGCTCTTGAGTTCCTTAACACTAGAACCACTTGGTAAGACCCTCCTGCATTATAGACAGATTCTTTACCATCTGAGCCACCGTGGAAACCTTGCTCTATCATTATCTATAGGATAGCAAGCTTTGAAAAAGCTGGCATTTAATTTAAGTGTCAGAACTAAAAAAGCTGCTAAATGTTACTAAATCAATTAACAATTAAATATAATATATGACCAATTATATGGCCAAAGATGAATATGATTAGTAATGCTCAGCACTGAATAATATAAATCTATTTAGAGGTCAATCTGCCAATATGCATCAAATTTTAAAAAGACCATACCAGTTTATTTCACTTATAGAACTTTATTCCATGGAAATGAATCATACCGTGTGCTCTACGAATAATTACTGGATGAAGCATTTTTTCTAATTTGGAGAAAATCTACATTTTCTTCTGTAGAAGATTTTGTATACATTATGTATATTCAGTACAACTGAATACTTCATAGAAATTAAAAATAATATGATAATTCTCTATGCCTTAATAAAGAAACATGCCCATGATAATTTTGATATGAAAATGTCTGACTACAAATGAAATTTATGGTATAAGAACTTGTTGATATGCTTTTTGGAGGCAAAGATTTACAGAAAGGGCCAAACTTTAATAATGATTATCTCTTTTACATGAGATTCTGGGAATGACAGGAGAGGAGAGGGAGTAGTTTTGAAATAAAGTGTGTATCATTTTATAATTTCAAAATAATAAAATAAGTAAACTTTGGAGGAACAAAAAACAAAGTAATACATTTTCTTCATGGAAACGTATAGAATAGGGAAATTAATCATCTGAGATTAATGTGTTTGTGTCTAACTAGAGAGTAGATGGCAATGTAACAGTTGGAAGGAGAAACAACAGGCCAAGATCCCAGAGAATGCAAAAGCCAATCTTAAAACAGTGGAATAAGACTAGGGTTTAGTGATGAAAAGATACACTATATGGATATATCTTATACACTTATACACATATTTACACACACTTATATATGTAAAGACACAGATATATGAGTTTAATTTAATTTTAAAGTCAGGGGCCAGTCTTCAAGAGGAACGGCAGTTGGATCATAATGCCATCAAACAAAAGGAAAAACTAGGTTCCAGGTAAGTGGGGTATTTCTCCACTAGAGGGGAGTGGGAAATGCCCACAGAAAAGGTCATTGGTGAAGAACATGGCATCTAATTGTCAACAACAGAGACTCTTATGGTTGCCAGTGATGGGGGTGTGGGGTGGGACTAGCGTTAAGGATGTTAAAGCGACTTGAGTACCATGGGTGTTTGCCACACTCAGGAAAGTAAAGTCTTGGCTTTCTAGGGCTGCATTCATAGGATGGAAGACTTGGGGTTTGCATGTGATGGAGAGCTAGAAATACGACTTTGCTCATAAATCAGGATCCTTGGAGAACCATACTTTATTTTGAGTTAGCTAGAGAAAAAAAAAAATCTATTTTCTGACCAAGGATGACAATAGGAAAATACAGTTATTTTGGCTTGTGCTCTGGATTGGGGGAAAAAGAAAAAAGAAAAAAAAAAGAACCTTGCTCCTCTCTGCCTCCAGTCCTCCCTACAGGTCGCCTTGAGAATTTATAACCACAGGTCTAGCAATGCCTAAATGGACTAGGAGACTTCAAACTGCAAAATTAACTTGTAGTGGATTCTTGCTTTCCCTTAACCTAGAAAGAGCCATGTATTCTCTGAAGGAGAATCCCTTCAACCCCAACCTCACAGAATTCCACAGATTTAGATCTGTCAAATATCAGCTCAGACACCTAATTAGAAGACACCAAGAAATAGTCACCATGATCAAGAGAAAGCAAGACAAAGAGCAAAATTAGATGCCAACTAGAATGATAGATCCTAGACTCTTCCTATAGAATTTAAGATAAGCATGCTTAAAATGTTTATAAAATTAAAAATAGAATTACAAATGAGTTATTATGGAAGACTTCTAAAAAGGGAAATAATTATAAAAAATACCAAGTAGAATTTCTAACAATCAACAAAGTACATTTTTGCATATTGTTCATTGGACACAATAGATAAGTTAAGCAGTCCATCAGACACACCTAAAGAAAGAATTATGAATTAGAGAATAGATGTGCCTACTTTGGATGACTCCATTTTATACCCATTTTAGTTTGGTTCTTCATCTGAATCAATCTATTGTGGGGAGGCATCCAACAGGAAGCTTCAGAGTATACACCTACCCTTGAAGAGCATGCAAAACAGATTGAATTCTGTGATTCAGAATTCACTACATGCTTTTTTTCCTCATAATATATTAGAAAAATTGACAAGGTAGAGGGAACTCAGATGTATATCTCTAAACACTGTGCACTATTTTTATTATTTTTAAAAGCAGATATACCAGTGGCTAATATTTTTAACTTGTAGCCAAAGTTATTCAAACATGATATTTTGAATTTTTTGTTTTTTGAATTTTGAATTTTTTGAAAATTTTTTGAAATTTTGAATTTCATACAGTAGTTCTATTTATTGAATTCCTAATTGTTATCAAATTTATTCTGACAGAAATGCAGTACTTTCATGAATGTGAACACTGATGTGACAAGAATGTCTGAAAACAAATATTTTCCTCACAGAATAAATGTTTTTCTGTAATCTCTGATAAACAAAGGAAAAAGAGTACTAGAAAAGATGATGTCATTGACCCTTCTTTAAGAGCAGGGTTCTTAGATTCCAGCAGCACTTTATTTTTTGACATAAGAAACAATGTTTCCAAAATGCTTATTTACCTAGAGTTCTAGTCTACTGAAACAAGACATCATTAGATGATTCATTTAAAATGCTTCATTGTGATATTACTCAGCCATAAGAAGGAGCAAATTTAGGTCAGTGGTAGTGAGGTGGATGAACCTAGAGCCTGTAATACAGAGTGAAATAAATCAGAAAGAGAAAAACAAATACTGCATATTAACATATATATATGGTATCTCAAAAAAGTGGTACTGATGAATCTATCTGCAGGGAAGGAATGAACATGCAGGCATAGAGAATGGACTTGTGGACACAGCAGAGGATGAAGAGGATGGAATGAATTAAGACACTAATATTGACATATATACAATATCATGTGTAAAATAGCTAGCTGGTGGGAAACTGTTGTATAACACAGGGAGCCAACCTGGCATTCTGTGAAGACCTAGAGGGCTGGGATGGGAGGCAGGAGGGAGGCATATATATAATATCCCCTCCCTCTTGTGTGTATATATATATACACATGTATATACAGACATACACACACACACACACACACACACACACACACACATGTACATATATATACATATATATGTATGTATATATAGTTATGACTAACAATGTTGTACAGCGGAAATCAATATAGCATTGTAAAGCAATTATCCTCCAATTAAAAATAAATTTTAAAAGTTGGAAAGAAATGCTCCGTTGTGTATAGAAAATATAATAGTTCACTGTATTGTAGATAAAAGAGAAAGCTAAAACACTCTGGGTAAATTTTTAACAGACTTACTTTGTTTTAAACATAGAATAGTAACTCACATAGAAAATAATCACAAAATATAATGTAAAAGCATGATTATAAATACATGAAGAATCACAAGGTTCTTTATCAGAAATCAGACTGACATCCAAAGTAATTCTTCAAAAGAACTTGTAAAAATTTTAAAATAGGGGTAGAGCTTTTAATTGATAATAAAATTTATTACCATTTAAGCTTTTGTAAATGAAAATGTTTTCTTAATTTCTTTTTCTGATGATTTGTTGTTAGTTTTAGAAATATAGCTGATTTTTATAAATTGATTTTTGTGCCCTGGAACTTTACTGAATTCATTTGTTAGTTCTAACAGTATTTTGATGGAGTCTAATGGTTTTCTACACATGACATCATGTCACTGCAAACAGAATATTTTACTTCTTCCCATCCAATTCTAATGTCGTTTTTTCTTTATGACTGTACAGACTCTAGCCAAGAGACTGTATGGCTCCTCTGTCCATGGGACTCTCCAGGCAAAGATACTGGAGCGGGTTGCCATTTTCTCCTCTAGGGGATCTTCCAGACCCAGGGATCAAACCCGCATTCTCTTATGTCTCTTGCTAGTGGATTCTTTACCACTAGTGTTACCTGGGAAGCCCAAAGAATGGACATACTTGTCTTATACTTGATCTTAGCATAACTTAGCTATAGGTTTGTCACATATGACCTTTATTAAATTGAGGTACCTTCCTTCTTAAAGGATGTTGTTTATATTTTTTATCAGAAAAGTGTGTTGAATTTCATAACATGTTTTTTCCCACTTCTATTGAGCTGATTGGGCTTCCCAGGTGGTGCTGTGGTCAAGAATCCACCTGCAAATACAGGAGACGTAAGAGAGGCAGGTTCAATCTCTGCGTCGGAATGATTACCTGGTGGAGGGCATGGCAACCCACTCCAGCATTCTTGCCTGGAAAGTACCATGGACAGAGGAGTCTGGAGTGATGCAGTTTATAGGGTTGCAAAGAGCTGGACACAACTTAGGGGATGAATGATGATGATTGAGTTGATCATATGATTTTATCCTTCATTTTATTAATGTGGCATATCCTATTTACTTTTTTGCCTGTGGTGAACCATCCTTGAACCCCTGAAATAAATCCATCATGACCCTTTTAATATACTATTGAATTTGGTTTGCTAATATTTTATTTAGGATTCAAACCTTATGCTATAAGTAGTTCAGTTTATGATACAGTAAGTCCCCTCCACATGAATGAGTTCTGTTCTAAGAGTACATTCATAAGTCCAATTTGTTCCTAAGTCCAAAAAAATTAACCTAAGTACCCAACTAACACAATCAGCTATAGGGTACCACACTATAATAGGTTATAGTACTTTTCACACAAATAATACATACAAAATAAACACCAAAAATAAAGAAAATATTTTAAATCTTATTGCATAGCACCCCGTACTACTTCCTTGTAGTACAGTACAAGAGCTGGCATACAAGTGTATATTCCCATTTTGAAAGTTTCCAACTTGAAGATTTTTATGCAGGGGATTTATTGTATGTCAATTATATTTCGATAAAGTCAGTTAAGAATAAAAATAGGATCTTTCTTACTACTTTCAGGTTTTTTCTCAATGTAAGATAGTCAAAATTGGACTTCCTTGGTGATCCAGTGGTTAAGAATCACCTGCACACACAGAGGACGTGGGTTTGATCCCTGGGCTGGGAAGATTCCACATGCCAGAATCAACTAAGCCTGTGTGTCATAACTATTGAGCTCACACTTTAGTGCCCTTAAGCTGCAACTACTGAAGCCCGCATGCCCTAGAACCTGACTCCACAACAAGAGAAAGCATTGTAATGAGAAGCCTGCACACTGCATCTAGAGAGGACCCACTACTCACCACAACTAGAGCAAGCCCCCATGCAGAATCCAAGATCCAGCACAGCCCAAAATAAATAAATGAACAAAAATTTAAAAATAAAATAGTCAAAATGATAATGCCTGCTTCACAGTTGTGCCACTATGGTTAGAGAAAAGAATGGGTGAAATGTGTCTGGTGCTTGTTGTGCCAGAAATAAATACCTGCTTTATTTCTAAAGTATTTTGAAATCTTTTATTACTTTGGTTTTTCTGCTTATAGGAATAGCATTCATTACCCCAATATTTAAAATTGTATTATAGTTTTATAAATTCTTAGGTCTTAGATCTCTTTCTCTACAGTTGATTTCAAAAATGTATTTTCTATTCTTGCTTGCTGAGTTTGTCTTCACTGTCACAAAAAAAGATAACTTTGACATTTCTGCTCATGAATGTTTTCACTGAGATTGTGTTAAACTTCAAATTATTTTGAAGAAAAAATATTGTCATTATAACTCTTCTGGCATTAAAATTGTAATTACTTTGAGCTGGAAAAAAATGTTTAGCTTTAATTAAATCCTAGGACAATTATTTGTTGATATGATGCCAAACAGCTGGTTTAACTTAATTTTTAACATTTAAATCTGGTACTGGAAATTACTATACTTGTTGGGATTTAATATACTGATGAAAATACATGCACTAGAATTACCTGTTTTGAATTTAAAATTATTTCCACTGTTGTTCACCGTTTTATCCATCCTGCCATTTTAGCCTGCTTTGGAAACATTCTATGGGAAAATGACAAGCATCTTTGTATTTAGTTATCAGAAAACAATTTTTTCCCCTAGATTCTTACCAAAGTCAGACAATAGACCAAGCATAAATCATGGAAAATTTCTCTTCAAAAACAATATATTCTGCTACTCTTGTTCATAGTCCATAACTAAGAGTCAACAAATCAAAAGTTCTTAATAAAGCTAACCTATATCTCACTAAAAATTACAGTAAAAATGGGATTTTAAATGTGTTCCTGTAACAAAATGATTAGAATACGTGGACTCAGCTTATTATGGAACCTGCTGTGGCTCTGACTGAAGTCAAGAGGCTGATAGATGAGCTTTGCCTATTTGGGTCTTAAGGGCCTTGAAGTCACTTAGATGGATGACTGCTTAACCAGAACAACATAACATTTTTGTACAAGACAAGAAATCTAGCTTGGCGCCAATAGACTGTGATGCTTGCTAAACTCAATATTCAGATCATGACTATTTAATTTATCTGTCAATGACTTGCTCCTGATTTGCATTCCACCTGTTTGGCTTCTCTATGCAGACAGTACAGCATAGCAGTTTTGTATTCAAGGTGATGGAGAAGGAGTGTTCTGAGCATTTAAGAAACATTATTTTTTTTCTCATCCTATTTATATTTCATTGAGACATTTATATTTTAATTGATGTGGCTAGAAATTAGATATGGTGATATATGAAATGAAATCCATAAAGATTCCAATAACTTGGCAGTTTGGAGATGATTTGAATTAAGATATTGGATTCTAATTTTAAGGCAGCACATCAAACAAAAGAGAGTAAGAAAAAGAAATTATTGCAAAATAGATCTAATATAAGAGAAAAATAAATTTTAAATTTTTTGTATAATAGAATCACATTTGTAACTAAACAGAATGTAAGGACATATTCTTATAAGGTTTTTGGAATAATGTGCTCCTTTTAAGTTATAGAGCTGTGTTAAATCATGCACTTATTTATATCAAATAATGTTTGGCAATGGCCTGGATATATAAGGCCTGTTTGGTTTTAATGGTTTATGTTTAAGATAAATTATCATTAACTTGTTTTCTACTGATACCATAGATATGTTTATACCTTTGTAAAAACTTATAACTAACATACAAAATGGTAGTTAGGATAATAAATTCTGATAGATGCAATCTATTAGTTTACTCAGGCTACCAAAACAAAGTACCATAGACTGGCTGCCTTGAACAATAGAAACTTATTTCTCACATTTCTGCAGACTGAGAAGTTCAAGATCAAGTTGTGGAAAGTTAGGTTTTATTCTGAGGCATCTTCCTTGGCTCATAAACTGCCACCAAGTCTTTGTATGATGAAATGACCTCTTCTGTACACACACAGAGAGACCTCTCTACTATCTCCTCTTATAAGAACGCCAATCCATCAGAATGGGGCCCCACTCACATTACCTCATTTAACCCTAGTTACCTTTCAAAAGCCCCATCTCCTAATACATCACACTGCAGATTAGGGTTTCAAAGTATTAATTTGGAGGGACAAAAACATTCAGTCTATCACATGTAAGAAGAGATTCATTGACTAAAACATTCCAATACACAAGTTTTTAGTAAGCAGTGTGCCATTTGTATCAATCATTTGTTATAGGTTTCTGTTAGGAATATGAAGATGGATTTCATATAATTCTAGCTTTGTTGACAGTCTAGTAGAGTAGGCAAATCTGTGGACTGATTTTCAAGTGAGTTGAACTAAATTCTATAGCAGGAACCCAAACTAAAAGTTTCCACTGCACAGAAGAGGGAAAGACCAGATTTTCCTGAAACAGTCAGGAAAGGTTTACTAGTCATGATATCTCCAGTGCTTGCTCCTAAAGAATGAGTGGAAAGGATATAGAACCTGTCCCTAAGACGATAGACCTAGGCAGTTGAGATTAAATACAGTTTAAAAACACAAAAAGCATTACATATTCATTCAATTTTTAATATGCCTCACTATTTTTACAGTTCTACAAACCAATCAATGTGCATACTAGTGACATACATACTAGTGTATAGTTATGGGTACAACTATATGGCAGATTGTAGTAGCTTTTGAAAAAGCATTTTATTATTATTTGTGCTTTTATTCTCTTCTCAGTACATATTTGATGAGATATTTAAATTTTTCTTGCTGAAATGTTAATATATTAATTATTGATAATTAGATAAGGCTGTATGAAGGCTATGTCATATACAACTATGTTTTTACCCTACACATATTGCACATGAGTGGCCTTGACAAATACTATTGATAAGACATTAAGCTGAAACCATGAGCCTATTGCTATAAATATGAAACTGTAAATTTAGTGCTATCTTGGTTTAAGAGAGCAATCTGTTTTTAAAATCCCACTTATCTCCTCAGTTAATATATCTGTTACCAATGAAAATTTAGGGAAAATGAGTCATGCCTCTTGACTAATCACGCCTGTGCGTTTGAACTTTCCCCTCTTTGCAAAATAAATACATCATCATTGCAGAACTATTTTTAGAAAATAAAGCCAAGCAAAAAGAGGAAAACTTATATTCCATTAATTCTACTCAGAGTTGTCACTAAGTATTCTCCCAGTCACTTTCTGTGAACGTATATATGTTTAACATGTATAGTCTTTTTTTTTCTAACACAAATTTTACTACCAGATTTTCTAACAGTTTTATTAACAGATCTTAATATACATGAGCACATTTTCCTGTCAATATTCTTCGACGTAGGCACTCATTCCCCCGTATCCATATGCCTTAATTTATTTCATAAATTGCATGAGTTGGACATTTATTTCTATTTTTATCTATTATAAAAATACTGTAATAAACATTTCTATAATTAAATCTTTCACAGATTATTGTTTAACTTTTAAAAATTTCTATAAGTGAAATTGCTGGACATTTCACTATCACATTTGCACATTCACTAAACTCATTTTAGCTCATTCATTAAATCTTTCACAGATTATTGTTTAACTTTCCAAAATTTCTATAAGGGAAATTGCTGGACATTTCACTATCACATTTGCACATTCACTAAGCTCATTTTAGAAACTTTAATACAGCTCACAGTTAGCCTTTAAAAAGATTGTGTTCATGCACACTATAAACACAGCATATGAGTGCTTATATCTCTGAACCTTCACTGTGTTATTGCATGTGTATTCCAGGTGATGCTTATCTGTTGAAAGAACTAGATGCCAGTCTTAAAGCAAATCCGATAAGTCAAGTATTTATTGAACTCAGTTTATTTTGGTTTGCTCTCCTTGAATCTGTCCCTTTTCCAACACCAAATCATACAGTCAGTTCATAAAATTAAGGGAGCACATCAAATTTATTAGCAATTTAAGAAAACAGAGATAAGTGATATGATTGTGAAAAGATATTTGCAAAAGTATAAGTTTTAAGCATGAATTCTTATGAACCATGGCAAATAACTTGCCATTTTATCATTAAATACTATTTTTTTCTTAATCAAAAGAGTTGCCCTTCTGCTGCTGCATAGTCACTCAGTCGTGTTCAACTCTTGGTGACCGCATCGACTGTAGCCTGCCAGGCTCTTCTGTCCATGGAATTTTTCAGGCAGGAATACTGGAGTGGTCTGCCATTTCCTTCTCCAGGGGATCTTCCCCAACCCAGGAATCAAACTCAAGTCTCCTGCATTGCAGGCAGATTTTTTACTGGCTGAGTCAACAGGGGAGATTGCACTTCTATTATAATCTTAATCCTGGCAGAACAAATTTATCTTGCATGGCTGGAAGATAAACAACAACTGTGATTCACATCCAGTATTCCACCTTTGAAAAAAACAAAGCATTTGGCGGTCTTATCATTAAACCCTATTCTGAGTCTTCCCTTTCATACCATGAGTTCAAGTTACTATGCCAGTAGAAATTAATAAACAAATCATGATAGTGGTAAATTGAAAAATCTCCAGCAGCCTTCTATATAAAAGTCTGAACTTAACCACCTGCTAATTTAACCAGTCTTTAAATTTAAAAACCTCTGGAGAAATGTCTTGTATCCTATAGAAAGGATAACAGTATCTGCAGTATTTGAATCTTTGTGATGATTCTTCTATGATTGGTTTAATATGATTTGAGGTGGTCAATTAAATAAGCCCTTCTATTGTTCTGGCTGAATAATGATTTGATTTTCTAAGCCTACTAATCCATTATTTTAATTATCATTAAATTCATAAAAAAAGAGAAAACCTAAATAGGCTTTCAAAGATCTTAAAAACCCTGAAATAAATACCACAAACACAATTATCAGAAGGAAAGACAATAATAGCTCTCATTTGGGTAATAAAGTAGAACTGCTTTCATTGAAAATAATTAGAGCAATAAACCCACACTTTAGATCTATTTGGAAGTGTTTGAATGCCAGTTAGATTACTGCTGCATTTAGGAAGATACTTGGGAATATATTTGATAAGAAAGACATTTATTGATTTATTCAATCCATTCTACAGAGTTCATGTAGAAGCAGGAATCTAGGGTGAATTAGAAAGCACCAAAAAGTTCTCACAGACAAAAGGAAAAAAACAAAAGCAAAAACAAAAATGAAATGTCCATCTGAATTTTGAGAAAGGTATTAAGAAGAAATTTCTTAATCTGAAAAAATTACTCCAATGTTGGAGAAATATGAGGCACCACACTAGAGTGATGGAACATTTTCTTTACATATTAAAACTATATTTACTATAGCTATTTATTATCCATGGGAAAACATCAGGATGTGGAGATTTTGTGGAAAGAGCAAATGCAACAATAAAGCAGTTATAAGCAAATAATAACAATGTTTGATTTAGGTCATACCTGAATGGTCTAGTGGTTTTCCCTACTTTCTTCAACTTAAGTCTGAATTTGGCAATAAGTAGTTCATGATCTGAGCCACAGTAGTCTCCCCGTCTAGTTTTTGCTGACTGTGTAGAGCTTCTCCATCTTTGGCTGCAAAGAATATACTCAAGCTGATTTCAGTATTGACCATCTGGTGATATCCATGTGTAGAGTCTTATCTTGTGTTGTTGGAAGAGGGTGTTTTCTATGACCAGTGCATTCTCTTGGCAAAACTATTAGCCTTTGCCCTGCTTCATTCTGTGCTCCAAGGCCAAATTTGCCTGTTTCTCCAGGTGTTTCTTGACTTCCTATTTTTGAATTGCAGTCCCTTATAATGAAAAAGACATCTTTTTTGGGGTGTCAGTTCTAAAAGGTCTTGTAGGTCTTCATAGAACCATAAACTTCAGATTCTTCAGCATTACTGGTAGGGGCATAGACTTGGATTACCATGATATTGAATGGTTTGCCTTGGAAATGAACAGAGATCATCCTATTGTTTCTGAGATTGCATCCAAGTACTGTATTTCAGGATCTTTTGTTGACTATGAGGGCTACTCCATTTCTTCTAAGGGATTCTTGCCCACAGTAGTAGATATAATGGTCATCTGAGTTAAATTCACCCATTCCAGTCCGTTTTAGTTTGCTGATTCCTAGAATGTCAATGTTCACTCTTGCCATCTCCTGTTTGACCACTTCCAATTTGCCTTGATTCATGGACATAACATTCCAGGTTCCTATGCAGTATTGCTCTTTAGCATTGGACATTGCTTCTATCACCTGTCACATCCACAACTGGGTGCTGTTTTTGCTATGGCTCCATCCTTTCTGTCTTTCTGGAGTTATTTCTTCACTGATCTCCAGTAGCATATTGGGCACCTACTGACTTGGGGAGTTCATCTTTCAGTGTCCTAACTTTTTGCCTTTTTATGCTGTTCATGGGATTCTCAAGGCAAGAATACTGAAGAGGTTTGCCATTCCCTTCTCCAGTGAACCAGTTTGTCAGAACTCTCTACCATGACCTGTCTGTCTTAGGTGTTCCTACACAACAAGGCTCATAGTTTCAATAAGATAGACAAGGCTGTGGTCCATGTGATCAGATTGGTTAGTTTTCTCATGGTGGCTTTCTGTGATTGTGGTTTCTGTTGGATTATTGAAGAAGCAAGAGAGTTCCAGAAAAACATCTATTTCTGCTTTATTGACTATGCCAAAGCCTTTGACAGTGTAGATCACCACAAACTGTGGAAAATTCTTAAAGGGATGGGAATACCAGACCACCTGACCTGCCTCGTGAGAAATCTGTATGCAGGTCAGGAAGCAACACTTAGAACTGGACATGGAACAACACACTGGTTCCAAATAGGGAAAGGCTATATATTGTGACCCTGCTTATTTAACTTGTATGCAAAATACATCATGAGAAATGCTGGACAGGGTGAAGCACAGCTGGAATCAAGATTTCAGGGAGAAATATCAATAACTTGAGATATGCAGATGACACCACCCTTATGGCAGAAAATGAAGAAAAACTAAAGAGCCTCTTGATGAAAGTGAAAGAGGAGAGTGAAAAAATTGGCTTAAAACTTAGAATTCAGAAAACTAAGATCATGGCATCTGGTTCCATCACTTCATGCAAATAGATGGGTAAGCAGTGGAAACAGTGAAAGACTTTATTTTGGGGAGCTCCAAAATCACTGCAGATGGTGACTGCAGCCATGAAGTTAAAAGACACTTACTCCTTGAAAGAAAAGTTATGACCAACCTAGACAGCATATTAAAAAGCAGAGACATTACTTTGCCAACAAAGGTCCGTCTAGTCAAGGCTATCATTTTTCCAGTCGTCATGTATGGATGTGAGAGTTGGACTATAAAGAAAGCTGAACATTGAAGAATTGCTCCTTTTGAAGTGTGATATTGGAGAAGACTCTTGAGAGTCCCTTGGACTGCAAGGAGATCTAACCAGTCCATCCTAAAGGATATCAGTCCTGAATATTCATTGGAAGGACTCATGCTGAAACTGAAACTCCAATACTTTGACCACCTGATGTGAAGAACTGACTCATTTGAAAAGACCCTGATCCTGGGAAAGATTGAAGGTGGGAGGAGAAAGGGACAACAGAGGGTGAGATGGTTGGATGGCATCACCAACTCAATGGACATCAGTTTGAGCAAACTCCGGGAGTTGGTAATGGACAGGGAGGTCTGGCGTGCTGCAGTCCATGTGGATGCAAAGAGTTGGACACGACTGAGTGACTGAACTGATGTAACTGAATAACAACATTAGTACTTTCTAATGTGTTGCCAACATTCATCTCCATTTTATCAATTATTGGCTCACATCAATCCCTTATTTAATTTATTCTCATTTTTCTATTTTAAAGATACTATGATGAACATTACTTCAGCTAAACCTCTATGCTTTCAATTATTTCTTTTATTTTTGCAAATCTCTTAGAATGGTTGGGATGATATTATTGCATAAATTAAGGCATAAATTAGACAGATAAGCTTATAAGAAGAAACAAACCTCAGGTTTGCTTTGAGAATGTCATAGAGTCAAGAGATTGCCATAGAAAGGGTCCCTATTATTAGAACCACCTGAAACAGACTGTTGCATAATCACGTGAAAAAAACAATGATGGGTCAGTTTCTCCACCAAACAGATACTGAGCTGAAGACCCACTTGCAGGAGGTTTGTTAGGCAGTGCTCTCAACAATATCACTGAGTGAGGACAAGAGGCTCCAGTGAGGAGAGAAGGTGGATTTCCACGCAATTGCACAAAGGCTTAGCTTATCTCACAGGAAGCCCTGGAGTTGGTACTACCCTTCAGAGTTGTCCCGGATTGAAATAAGAAAGCTGATCCTTTGTAGTCCTGCACTGACCTGTTATGGGAACAGAGCATAAACTACCTAAGGTCACTCCTTTCAGCCTGAGGGCAACAGCCAGAACTGCACCCAGCTGAGCACCTCTGTCCTTAAGAAGTATTGGATGGTGTCTCCACAAACTTCATAAGCACCAGCCCTCAACCATCTTTCAGCCAATAAACCTCCAGAGTCTGGTATTTAATGTTCAAGCATGATTTTTGGGTGGGATACATTTTTCATCCAATACTTCTAAATGATAAATGCTTATTATATTCCTCTCTTCCAACAATCTTTTTTTGTCTCATTGACCAACTTCTGCCTTCTGAGCTCTACGTTGTTGAGTGTTCCAATATCTGAAGAGCCTCTGTTTCTAAATTCAGATTTCTTCAATGAAAAGTGTTAAATAAAGTATTCTCAAGTATTATTATTACCCAAGGATTTCACTCTTCATTCTTTCTTTTAAAAATTAATTCACTTATTTTAATTGGAGGCTAATTACAATACTGTGGTGATTTTGGCCATACATTGACATGGGTACACATGTGTCCCCATCCTGAACCCCCTTTCCATCTCCCTCCCCATCCCATCCCTTGGTTGTCCCAGTGCACCGGCTTTGAGTGCCCTGCTTCACGTATCGAACTTGGACTAGTGATCTATTTCACATATGATAATATACATGTTTCAATGCTATTCTCTCAAATCATCCCACCCTCACCTTCTCCCACAGAGCTCAAAAGTCTCTTCTTTATATCTGTGTCTCTTTTGCTGTCTCACATATAGGGTCGTCATTACCATCTTTCTAAATTCCATATATATGTGTTACTATACTGTATTGCTGTTTTTCTTTCGGACTTAATTCACTTTGTATAATAAGCTCCAGTTTCATCCACCTCATTAGAACTGATTCAAATCTGTTCTTTTTAATAACTGAGTAATGTTCAAAAGGTCCATCTGGTCAAGGCTATGGATTTTCCAGGGGTCATGTATGGATGTGAGAGTTGGACTGTGAAGAAAGCTGAGCACTGAAAAATTGATGCTTTTGAACTGTGGTGTTGGAGAAGATTCTTGAGAGTCCCTTGGACTGCAAGGAGATCCAACCAGTCCATCCTAAAGGAGATCAGTCCTGGGTGTTCATTGGACAGACTGATGCTGAAGCTGAAACTCCAGTACTTTGGCCATCTCATGCAAAGGGTTGACTTATTGGAAAAGACCGTGATGCTGGGAGGGTTTGGGGGCAGGAGAAGAAGGGGACGACAGAGGATGAGATGGTTGGATGGCATCACTGACTCGATGAACATGGGTTTGAGTAGACTCTGTGAGTTGGTGATGGACAGGGAGGCCTGGTGTGCTGTGATTCATGGGGTTGCAAAGAGTCGGACACGACTGAGTGACTGAACTGAACTGAACTGAACTGAATGTTCTGTTGTATATATGTACCACAGCTTTCTTATCCATTCATCTGCTGATGGACATCTAGGTTGGTTCCATGTCCTAGCTATTATAAACCGTGATGTGATGAACATTGGGGTATACGTGTCTCTTTCAATTTTGGTCTCCTCAGTGTGCATGCCCAGCAGTGTGATTTCTGGGTTGTATGGCAGTTCTATTTCCAGTTTTTTAAGGAATCTCCACACTGTTCTCCATAGTGGCTGTACTAGTTTGCATTCCCACGAACAGTGTAAGAGGTTTCTCTATTCTCCACACCCTCTCCAGCATTTATTGTTTGTAGGCTTTTTGATAGCATTTATTGTTTGTAGACTTTTTGATAGCAACCTTTCTGACTGGCATGAAATGGTACCTCATTGTGGTTTTAATTTTCATTTCTCTGATAATGAGTGATGTTGAACATTTTTTTATGTGTTAGCCATCTGGATGTCTTCTTTGGAGAAATGTTTGTTTAGTTCTTTGGTTCATTTTTTGATTGGATCATTTATTTTTCTGGCATTGAACTGCATGAGCTGCTTGTATTTTTTGAGATTAATTCTTTGTCATTTGCTTTGTTTGCTATTATTTTCTCCCATTCTGAAGGTTGTCTTTTCACCTTGCTTATAGTTTCCTTTATTGTGCAAAAGCTTTTAAGTTTAATTTGATCCTTTTTTTTTTTTTTTTTTTTTAATTTTTGCTTCTATTTCCATTACTCCGGGAGGTGGGTCATAGAGGATCTTGCTGTGATTTACATCGGAGTGTTTTGCCTATGTTTTCCTCTAGGAGTTTTATAGTTTCTGGTCTTGCATTTAGATCTTTAATCCATTTTGAATTTATTTTTGTGTATAGTGTTAGAAAGTGTTCTAGTTTCATTCTTTTACAAGTGGTTGACCAGTTTTCCCAGCACCAACTGTTAAAGAGATTGTCTTTTCTCCATTGTATATTTTTGCCTCCTTTGTCAAAGGTAAAGTGTCCATATGTGCATGGATTTATCTCTGGGCTTTCTATTCTGTTCCATTGATCTGTATTTCTATCTTTGTCCTAGTACCATACTGTCTTGATGACTGTAGCTTTGTAGTATAGTCTGAAGCCAGGCAGGTTGATTCCTCCAGTTCCATTCTTCTTTCTCAAGATTGCTTTGGCTATTTGAGGGTTTTTTTGTACTTCCATGCAAATTGTGAAATTATTTGTTCTATTTCTGTGAAAAATACCATTGGTATCTTGATAGGGCTTGCATTGAATCCACAGATTGCTTTGGGTAGAACACTCATTTTCACTATATTGAGTCTTCCAAACCATGAACATGTTATATTTCTCCATCTATTTGTGTCATCTTTGATTTCTTTCACCAGTGTTTTATAGTTTTCTATATATAGATAAGTCTTTTGTGGGTAGATTTATTCCTATTTTATTCTTTTTATCACAATGGTGAATGGAATTGTTTCCTTAATTTCTCTTTCTGTTTTCTCATTGTTAATGTATAGGAATGCAAGGGATTTCTGTGTATTAGCTTTGTATCCTGCAACTTTACTATATTCATTGATCAGCTCTAGTAATTTTCTGGTGCTGTCTTTAGGGTTTTCTATGTAGAGGATCATGTCATCTGCAAACAGCAAGACTTTTACTTCTTTTCCAATCTGGATGCCTTTTATTTCCTTTTCTTCTCTGATTGCTGTGGCTAAAATTTCCAAAACTATGTTGAATAGCAGTAGTGAGAGTGGGCACCCTGATCTTGGTCTTGATTTTAGGGGAAATGTTTTCAATTTTTCACCATTGAGGATAATATTTTCTGTAGGTTTGTCACATATGGCTTTTATTATGTTAAGGTATGTTTCTTCTATGCCTGCTTTCTGGAGATTTTTTATCATAAACAGGTGTTGAATTTTGTCAAAAGCTTTCTCTGAATCTATTGAGATAATCATATTGTTTTTATCTTTCAGTTTGTTAATGTGGTATATCGCATTGATTGATTCATGGATATTGAAGAATCCTTGCACCCCTGGGGTAAAGCTCACTTGGTCATGATGTATGATCTTTTTAATATGTTGTTGGATTCTGTTTGCTAGAATTTTGTTAAGGATTTTTGCATCTATGTTCATCAGTGATATTGGCCTATAGTTTTCTCTTTTTTTGTGTGTGTGGCATCTTTGTCTGATTTTGGTATTAGGGTGATGGTGACCTCATAGAATGAGTTTGGGAGTTTACCTTCCTCTGCAATTTTCTGGAAGAGTTTGAGTAGGATGGATGTTGGTTCTTCTCTAAATTTTTGGTAGAATTCACCTGTGAAGCCATCTGGTCCTGGGCTATTGTTTGTTGGAAGATTTTTTATTACAGTTTCCATTTCCATGCTTGTGATGGGCCTGTTAAGATTTTCTATTTCTTCCTGGTTTAGTTTTGGAAAGTTATACTTTTCTAAGAATTGTCCATTTCTTCCAAGTTATCCATTTCGTTGGCATATAGTTGCTGATAGTAGCCTCTTGTGATCCTTTGTATTTCTGTGTTGTCCATTGTGATTTCTCCATTTTTATTTCTAATTTTGTTGATTTGATTCTTCTCCCTTTTTTCTTGATAAGCCTGGTTAATGGTTTGTCTATTTTATCTTCCTGAAGAACCAACCTTTTAGTTTTGTTGATTTTTGCTATAGTCTCCTTTGTTTTTGTTTTTTTCATTATTTGTCCCCTATTTATGATTTCTTTCCTTCTACTAACCCTGGGGTTATTCATTTCTTCTTTTTCTAGTTGCTTTAGTTGTAAAGTTAGGTTATTTATTTGATTTTTCTCTTGCTTCTTCAGGTAAACTTGTATTGCTATAAACCTTCCCTTTAGCACTGCTTTTACTGAATCCCACAGGTTTTGGGTTGTCGTGTTTTCATTTTCATTTGTTTCTATGCATATTTTGATTTCCTTTTTGATTTCTTCCATGATTTGTTGGCTATTCAGAAGCATGTTGTTTGGCCTTCTTATTTTGTATTTTTAGTAGTTTTTTTCCCTGTAGTTGACACCTAATCTTACTGCATTGTGATCAGAAAAGAGGCTTGAAATGATTTCAATTCTTTTGAATTTACCAAGGCTAGATTTATGGCCCAGGATGTCATCTATCCTGGAGAATGTTCTGTATGCACTTGAGAAAAAGGTGAAATTCATTGTTTTGGGGTGAAATGTCCTATTGATATCAATTAGGTCTAACTGGTCAATTGTATCATTTAAAGTTTGTGTTTCCTTGTTGATTTTCTGTTTGGTAGATCTATCCATAGGTGTGAGTGGGATATTAAAGTCTCCCACTGTTATTGTGTTACTGTTAATTTCCCCTTTCATACTTGTTAGCATTTGCCTTACATATTGAGGTGCTCCTATATTGGGTGCACATATATTTATAATTGTTATATCTTCTTCTTGGATTGATCCTTTGATCATTATGTAGTGTCCTTTCTCTGACTCTTTTCATGGCCTTTATTTCAAGGTATATTTTATCTGATATGAGTATTGCTACTCCTGCTTTCTTTTTGTCTCCATTTGCATGAAATATCTTTTTCCATCCCTCATTTTCAATCTGTATGTGTCCATGGCTTAGGGTGGGTCTCTTCTAGGCAGCATATATAGGGGTCATGTTTTTGTATCCATTCAGCCAGTCTTTGTCTTTTGGTTGGGACATTCAACCAATTTACATTTAAGGTAATTATTGATAAGTATGATCATGTTGCCAATTACTTTGTTGTCTTGGGTTCGAGTTTATAAACCTTTTCTGTGTTTCCTGTCTAGAGAAGATCCTTTAGCATTTGTTGAAGAGGTGGTTTGATGGTGCTGAATTCTCTCAGCTTTTGCTTGTCTGTAAAGTTTTTTATTTTTCCTTCATATTTGAATGAGATCCTTCCTGAGTATAGTAATCTGGGTTGTATGTTTTTCTCTTTCATCATTTTAAGTATGTCCTGCCATTCCCTTCTGGCCTGAAGAGTTTCTATTGAGAATTAGTGTGGTACTTCTTGCTCTGGAACTTGTTGGCTCTTGAGTGGAGCTTAGTTTCAGGGTTGGTATGGAGGTTTTGGATGAGCTCTTGTCTACTAATGCTCCCTGGAATCAGGAGTTCTCTGATGTTCTCAAGGTTTGGAGTTATGCCTCCTGCCTCTGGCTTTTAGTCTTATTCTTACAGAAGCCTCAAGACTTCTCCATCCATACAGCACAGATGATAAAACATCTAGGTTAATGGTAAAAGAATTCTCCATAGCTAGGGACACCCAGAGAGGTACACAGAGTTACATGGAGGAGAAGAGGGAGGAGGGAGATAGAGGTGACCAGGAAGAGAAGAGGGGAGTCAAAAGGGGAGAGACCAGTTTAGCCAGTAATCAGTTCCTTAAGTGTTCTCCACAGCCCAGAACACCCAGAGAGATTCATAGAGTTAAGTAGAGAAGAGAAGGGGGAGGAAGGAGGTAGAGGTGACCTTGGGGAGAAAAAAGAGAGTCAAAAGGGGAGAGAGCAATCAAACCAGTAATCACACCCTAAGAGAAAATGGGTACTGAAGATTAGATTCTTTTTTTTTTTTTTTTTTTTTTTGATGGGTAAAATAAGCAAGGTTTATTATTATTATTATTTTTTTTTTTTCCAGTGGGTTTTGTCATACATTGATATGAATCAGCCATGGATTTACATGTATTCCCAATCCCGATCCCCCCTCCCACCTCCCTCTCCACCCGATTCCTCTGGGTCTTCCCAGTGCACCAGGCCGGAGCACTTGTCTCGTGCATCCCACCTGGGCTGGTGATCTGTTTCACCATAGATAGTATACATGCTGTTCTTTTGAAATATCCCACCCTCACATTCTCCCACAAAGTTCAAAAGTCTGTTCTGTATTTCTGTGTCTCTTTTTCTGTTCTGCATATAGGGTTATCGTTATCACCTTTCTAAATTCCATATACATGTGTTAGTATGCTGTAATGTTCTTTATCTTTCTGGCTTACTTCACTCTGTATAATGGGCTCCAGCTTCATCCATCTCATTAGGACTGGTTCAAATGAATTCTTTTTAATGGCTGAGTAATATTCCATGGTGTATATATACCACAGCTTCCTTATCCATTCATCTGCTGATGGGCATCTAAGTTGCTTCCATGTCCTGGCTATTATAAACAGTGCTGCGATGAACATTGGGGTGCACGTGTCTCTTTCAGATCTGGTTTCCTCAGTGTGTATGCCCAGAGGTGGGATTGCTGGGTCATATGGCAGTTCTATTTCCAGTTTTTTAAGAAATCTCCACTCTGTTTTCCATAGCGGCTGTACTAGTTTGCATTCCCACCAACAGTGTAAGAGGGTTCCAAACACCAAAAAGCAAAGATTAAAAATCTAGAGTAGAGTTTAGACTCTCAAAAATATAATATTAAAAATGCAAAACAAAATCAATCACAAAAATTATAAATATATATATATATGAAATTTGCTTTAAAAATAGGATCATTTTTGCAAGCTAATAGTAGGTTATAAAAGTGAACATTAAAGGAGTAATAAAGAACTTAAATTAAAAAAATTAAAAAGTGATAATAGTAAAAATATATCTAGAAATTTCTCTGGAGCTGATGTGGGCAGTGTGGGGTCAGTTCAGTTTCAGATAGTTCCTTGTTTCAGCTTATACTTGTTCTTAAGGTCTATAGGCCCCCTCCAATGATTAGTAAATGTTAACTACAGGGTTTTAATCTGTTGCACCTGTCACTTCTAGAGCAGTTCCCTCTTCTTTGTTTATTTTGGCTTCCTCTGTTTGCAAGTCTCTTCAGTGTCTAATTTCTGCCCTGACACAAGGGGGCTAAGGTGATCACTTATTTAGGCTCACTTGTTCAGTTGTGTTGTGGGGAGGGGGGACACTGCAGACAAATATCACTGGCATGTATGGGGCGTGCTCCTAGTGTACGGACCACACTGGTTTGCCCCAGTTCGTGGCATGTGCTTTGCGGGTCTACATTGCTCAGGCTCCAGGGTACTCTGCAGGAGCTCCGTCCAAAGTGGGCCCTGCATTTCAGCACTTCCCAGGTCTAAGCCACTCAGGTTCAGGTTCTCAGGTACCCCACAAGGGCACAGACTCAGCTGGGCGTGCGTTTTGTGCCCTTCCCAGGTCCGAGCAGCTCAGGTGACCGGGTGCTTGGTGAGTGCCCTGTCCCAGGCGGACAGTGCATCTTACTCACCTCCCTGGTCCGGCCGCTGGGTTTCCCTGGTGCCTGAGAGGGCACCATCTCAGGTGAGCCCTGTGTCTCCTCTGGGGAGCTGACCTCAGGCTGAGACCCTCCTGGCAAAGGTCAACCATCCAGGATCCCAGGAAGACTTGGTTAGCAACCGGGAGCCTGCTCACAGTTTAATGGAGGATGCTGGTCTCTGGGGCCGAGATTGCCCCTTGCCTTCCGGCTCTGCTGCCGCAAGCCTGTCTCTCTGCCTCTGGTAGGGGGAGGGGCCTGTACACAGCCGGCTAGCTCTCCTTTGGTATTCACTCGATCCTTTGTTCTGTGAGAGGGCCAGGCTGCACATTAGAGCCTTTCTCCAGAAAGTTCTCTTTTTCTTTTTTTCTCTCTGGTGATCCCACAGTTTGGGTTGCTATCCTGCATTAGCTTCCTTAGGTTGTCCTCAGGGCATTCAGGTCAGGTTCTTACCCTAAGCACTGATGATGCAGCACACGCTTCCCTGTCCTTCTCCTGCTTGCCGCTGGTGGACGTGAGCCTCTGGGCTACTTCTTTGCTGGCAGTTGCGGTTAGGTGCATAGTCTGTGTTTTTTGTTTCCCCCTCCTGGTGATGTTGTCTTCTGAGATTCCAAAACTCCCCATAGACCTGCCTGTGAGAGGGTTTCCTACTGTTTGGAAACTTCTCCTCCTTCACAACTCCCGCCCCAGGATGGGTTTCCATCCCTAACTCTTTTGTCTCTCTTTTTGTCTTTTATATTTTGTCCTACCTCCTTTTGAAGAGAATGGGATGCCTTTCTGGATGCCTGGTGTCCTCTGCCAGCATTCAGAAGTTGTTTTGTGGAAGTTGCTTAGCATTCAAATGATCTTTTGATGAATTTGTGGGGGAGAAAGTGGTCACCCCATCCTATTCCTCTGCCATCTTGGGACTGCCCCCTCACTCTTCATCCTTAAACATCACCTTAACTCCTCTATCTCAACTCCTAGAAACTTCCAAAGGGGGAAGTGAGATTTATTATACATTTTGGTGTTTGCTATTGTCATTTTAATTTCTCTAGGAAGGTTACTACTACCATGTTTTTTTAACTCACTGAAATAGATTTTTGTCCACAGTCTTGAGTTCCTGAAATAGCCATGATGAAAATTAGACATCATTTGAAAGTTTGCATGTGAGCATGGTGAGTCACTTCAGTCATGTCCAACTCTTTGCGACCCCATGGACTGTAGCCCACCAGGCTCCTCTGTTCAAGGGATTCTCCAGGCAAGAATACTGGAGTGGGTTGCCAGACCCTCTTCCAAGGGATCTTCCTACCCAGGGATTGAACCAATGACTTTTATGTCTCCTACATTGGCAGGCAGGTTCTTTACCACTAGCACTATGAGGGAAGTCTTATTTGAAAGTTTAATCCTTCCAAATATGTCTAGTGTTTAAAAACAAAACAAACACTTGTGAATACAGTACTGTTTTTTAGATAGCTCTAAAAAAGGAAACTTAAAATCCAGTAACACTTCAAAGGAGAAACAAAAGAATACCATGAAGTAGTTAAATATAAATACCAATTCCTATTAGCATTCTGCTACATTTAAATAATGATTTCACAAATCTCTTTAAACATTTATTTAAAAGATTTCTAAATTATGAAGTCATTAGTATATAATCCAATGTTCTAAATACCAGCATTCTTTCTAAAGTCATGTCACATTATGGCACACTAATTTCTAAAACAGGAGAAAAAATATCATATTACATTCATGACTTTAAACCTTACACATAAATATTAATGAAGAGTCTCTTTGTTTCCTTCCATTCAGAGAAAACCAGTATTTGCTTTAAAGCTACTTACTCGGAAAACAGGACACCATCATGTCACCCTCATCAACCAAAGTGTCTATTAAGCACACATGTGATGCTTTTCTTTGGGGATCATCTGTTTCAGGGCTCAGATTCTCTCACCATGGCAGTGTGCAATGCAGGAAAAATAGCAAAACAGAACCTATCATGCCCACCATAGGTACTGTGTTTCAGTACTTGCATCTATTACACAATAGGACAATCTACATTTAGAATCTAGACCAGGCCTTTCATTATTAGTATTGTATTAACAGCCAGTGATTATGATATTTACATATACTAAGTTAGTCTTTGAAAAGCTTAGGAATTAATGTTTCCTAGAATAAAAGAGCTAGAAGGGCATTGACCAATATCTGATGAAGTCGCCCTCACTTCATGACCACTGATTCACTGTTTTAAAAAATTGAGACATAATTAGCATACAACATTATATTCATTTCAGATATACAACATAATGATTCCATATTAGTACATCCTGCAACATGATCATCACGTCTACTGAACACCCATCATCAAGCATAGTTAAAACTATTTTTGTTGTGGTGAGAACTTTTAACATCCATGTACTTTCTAAGTAACTGGCAACTATGCAAAATCATATTATTAACTATAATAATGGTGTACATAACATGTCCAGGTCTTATTATTTTATCACTAGAAGCTTGTATCTTTTGACAACCTTAACCCATTTCATTCCCCTCCTACCTCTGGTAATCACTCACTGATTCAGTCTTTAACTTTATCCACTGACCATATCAACTTCTCATTATCTTTAAACTCCTTCTAGGTATCACAATCCTTCTTATCTAACACAGATCTCACAGTCTATCGTCTTCACTCCCCCCCCCCCCAAATATCCTCAATTTCCTTGCCCTTTGCCCCCCTTGTTTTCAATGGAGAATACTCCAACCTGGGATGATTCCTACTGCGCATCTTTTTGACAGTATCACAGAGCTGTCAGAGAAAAATCACACAATCGTCTCTTTAGCTGCTCTCTCATTTAAATGGGCCTTCCCTGGTGGCTCAGATGGTAAAGAATCTGCCTGCAATACAGAATATCACCTTCCATCAATGGGCCTTTAATATTTTTTCTCTCTCTCTAAATTTCCCCAAAGCCTAATATTTCGAAGCCCATTTCTCCTCTTTTCTTAAACTCCCCACCCATTCTTCACATGCACTTAATGATCCATTCTTACATTACATTGAAAAAATGGCAATCATCAAACATGGGTTCCCTCATCTCACCACCGAATTTAGAAATCTACTTACATCCCCAAACATTGTTCTTTTTCTTCATTCTTGTTACAGTGGAGGTGATATCCATCTTTATTGTGCCAAATGCCAGCATCTTATGTGCTCTGGGATCTCTTTTCCCACTCTGATCAAAAACTTTGCTGCTGTTCACTCAAGGATTTCTTTTCCAGAAAGCATGGTCTCTTCTGATTTTCCATCTCTCACTCCCTTCTTGTTGATTCCCATTGTTCTCATAAGCAAACATCATGCAATAATGAACCGTGCTCATTTAAGAAAAAAAGCAAGTGAGCTGTCTTTTTACCTCTAGTAGCCTTCCTTTTATAAAATTTCATTGGATTATAGTTGATTTACAATGCTGTGTTAGTTTCAGTTGTACAGCAAAGTGATTCAGTTATACATTTATTCATGGGGGGGGGGGTTCTCACATAGGTTATCACAGAAGATTGAGTAGAGTTCCATGTGCTATACAGTAGGTCCTTGTTGGTTATCTGTCTTATACATAGTAATGTATGCATGTTAATTCCAAGCTCCTGATTCACCTTTGATAACCATGTTTGTTTTAGACATCTGTAAGTCTCTTTCTATTTTGTAAATAATTTCATTCAAACACCGTTTCAATTTTCAACTCTGAACTGTGTTCTCTTAATCCCTGACACCATTTCCTCACCTCTGTTGTCTTTTTGACTCAATGCAATCACCATATTAGCAAACTGCTATTTCCAAAATACCAATCACCGCTGTATTTCCACAGTGAAAGAGACTTTTTCTATCTTAAATTTACTAAGCTGAGAGCGTTAGTTGCTCAGTCATGTCAGACCCCATGGACTGTAGCCCATTAGGCTCCTCTGTTCATGGAGTTCTCCTGGCAAGAATACTGGAGTGGGTAGCCATTCAATTCTTCAGGAGATCTTTCCAACCCAGGGACTGAACCCAGGTCTTCTGCAAGAGCCTCAGCCCTAAATTTATTACATTGCTGTCAAAAATTACATGTTGACTGTTCTTATTTTCTTGTAAGACTCCCCACTCTTTGCTTTTATGACACTACATTTTCCTGTTTTACATCTTTCTTATTTCTGTCTTTCTCTACTTCCTATTTCTCTGTTATTCCATTAGTGATCATATTCCTATGACTATGAGACTGGGTCCTCTTTTTTTTTTTAAATATGTTTACTCTTTTCCAGATTACCTCATCTAATTCCATAGTTTTACATGCTTCTACATGGTGACAGTTCATAAACTTTGATCTCCATGCAAAATCTTTCTTCTAAGTTCTTGATTAATATATTCAACCTACTTTTTAACATTTCCAATTATATCTCTCACTGATATCTCAAATGTAGCCCATTTAAAATGAAACACATGATTCACTACACTATTCTACAATCCATCCATGTCAAGATCTTCCTTCATTTTAGAAAATAGCAAACATTATAATCTTTCAAGCTGTTGAAGTCAGAAGTCTAGTAGTAACACTTTCTCATAATTCACACATCCAATTAACCAAAATATCTTCAGTTATACCTTCTCCATAAGCACTAAATCCATCCTTTTCTTTTCATCTTGTCTGCCTCCATCCAAGTGTAGTGAACATCATGACTTATCCCTCTTCACAAGAGTAATGTTTTGTGTCAGGTAAATTGGATTGATACTTTCCAGCATAAAGTTTTTCAACAATTTCCCATTGTACCTATAATTATAACCTGATTTTTTTTCTTGTTTTCCATAAATATATACTCCCACTTTGAAGGGATTTCAGGTTGACTACATCCAGAAAATAGCCTTCATGACTCCATCTCTAATTCTACCACTTTCTCTGGCTCACTCTGCTCCAACTCCATTGACTTTCATTTATTTCCTCAATTCTATTTCCTACCTTATGGTATTTTCAAACTGTACAAAGAACATTTCCACCCCCTCAGCCTGTTCTTTTAATCACTTATTCCATCTGACACATGTCTCTGTTTAAATTTTACCTCCCTATATATCCTATCTGAAATAGATTTTCTCAGCTTATTATCAATCTCAATAACTTAAAATTTTCATTAAAATTTTTTAAAATGTTCAGTTTTGCTTTATATTTCCTTGGTTTTGTTTTATTCCTTTTTAAAAAATCATTTCTCCTTATAGAGAAACAACTAGCCCATTAAGTATTAGATTATAGCAATCATGTCATTTTTTTTCACCACAGTAACCCCAGTCTCATAGCTTCATATCTTATACATATTAGGAACTTAATATTAGTCAAAGAAATGGCTATTATCTGACTATTCTAACTATATATGTTATTATACACTGCTCAGGCTGCTGTAACAAAATACTATAGATTAGGCAAATTATAAACAACAGAAATTTATTTTTGACAGTTCTGGAGGCTGAGAAGTCCAAGATCAAGGTACTGGCCCATTCAGTGTTGGTGAGACCCTGCCTCCTGGTCCACAGACAGCCATCTTCTCACTGTGCACTCATGTGGCAGAGGGGGCATGAAGCTCTCTAAAGCCTCTTTTATAAGGATACTAATCCCACTCACGAGGGTTCTGCCCTTATGACCTAATCACCTCCCCAAAGTACCACATCTAAATACCATAGTATTGAGAATTAGGTTTCAGCAAATGAATTTTGGGGGGGATGAAGCATTTAGTATATAGTACTATACACATATGCATCATTAGCACTTCCCATAGGGTAGAATATTTCCACAGTTGGTGGGGTATGGGATATAATATTAGATGACACATGAATAATCATATCTTATTCTTATTTTAATAAATAAATATAAATTTTGGTATAATTATATTTTATATAATTATTGTTTACACAGTAAATTATATATTATATAACTAAGTTAAATAATATAATAAATGAATATTTAGAAAAAATATTTAGAAGAAAATAGGGACCACTTCTGAAACCCCTGATTTTCCAGATAATAGTCATGAGATATCATTTCTGAAACTTCGCTCTACTTCTTGGCTAACAAATTAGGCTGCCACAATGTTGGCATGCTAGGGAAAAAGACACAAGTCTGCTGGATCAGAGACAAAGGAATTTATTACTCAAAGTAACAACTGTAAGACTATCATTGTTTGCTCAAGTTCCTGGAGCCTCCGTTTTCACAGTGATGCAAAGAAGACAGGGATGCTTGCATACCCACTAGGGTATTTGACAGAAGAGGAACCCCTAGCTTAGGGAACCCAAATCTTTTTCATGGTGGGACATTCACCACAGAGAAAGAAATTACCTTGTACTCTCCTTTTCTCTGGAGAGACACACATCTCTATCTTCAAGGTTGTTAAGCTATACATTCTTGAAAAGATAAGTTCAGAACAAAAACAGTCAGGCCTGTTTCAAGACACACAAAAATGAAGAGACTTGTGGAGAACTGTCACTCAACCTACTCAAGTAACAATGGATATGCAGTACAGCTACAGCTTAAATCATTATTACTATTAGTCCCTGAGATCTGGGGGTCATTTGTTACCATAATATAATCTAGACTATTCTGAATAGTTACCGCTGGTGGTAAAGAACCTGCATGCCAATTCAGGAGATAAAAGAGATGCAGGTTCGATCCCTGGGTAGGGAAGAACCCCTGGAGGAGGAAATGGCAATCCACTCCAGTACTCTTGCCTGGAAAATTCCATCGACAAAAAGAAACTGGCAGGCTACAGTCCATGGGGTCTCAAAACGTTGGGCACAACTGAGTAACAGTGTGTGCATGAGCACACACACACACACATATGAAATTTTGGAATTCCATAAACCTCCACAAGTTATTAGAAAAAGTTGTGTATGACTACATCCAAACACTTTTTCTTTAGGTAGAAAGCTTATAGCATTGATTCGATCTTGGTGTTATGATCCCCCCAAAATTCTAAAATAGGCCAAAAATGTTTTTGACAATTCCCAAAAATAGACATTTTGACTTTTCACTTATGTCTAAACAGAACGTATAATTGTCAACACAGAAAAAACCACAACGTTAACTCTTTAAAATAAATTATAAAATCTACATGCCCCTGTTTGATTCAATCTTTCGTTAACTCATATGTCTTTAACATAAAAGAATGTATATGGTATATACATTCTTACATAAGAACTGCATATGGAATAAATAATTCTGAAAAATAAATACATACATACATTTAACAGTATAATGGATAAAAAATGGATTAAATTTCAACCTGACATAAAATAACCAATTTGATTCAAATATAAAATATATATATACACATCTGTTTTGGGTAACATAAATTTAAAGCTGCATAGGCTGATCTTTTTAATTATATATTTAACCTACAGGTTGCTTTTAGTGCCATGTCTTGTTAATTCATAGAAATTAGCAGCTTTATAAAGAGCTGCCTTACTCTGCAAAAACAGACAATTCCTTTAAGACAGACCTCTTCTGAGCTTAATGCTTCATGGATTAAGTATTATGCTTCACATACGTCAAATAGACATTTCTTGGAGTTGCAAGATCAATTTGACATTCTAATTAAATAATCCGTAAAAAAAAAATCACAAAGTTCCATGAGCTGAAACTGATCAGAGAATAGCACAAAACTTTACCTATATTACCTGAGCCCTGAGAAATACACTTTGATGAAAAACTGTGACTCAACCAGTAAGTCAGGTCTCTGTCATACCTAATTCTCCATATTGTTAAATTAAAAATTGTTCCTCAGAAATGCCATGATATGTAGTATTTGCAGGCCAATCTGGCAATCTAAAAGTCATCAAAGAAAAGATGGGAAAAGAACTTTAAGCAAGCATTTGAAACATTTTCCTTCTAAAATTGACAAGATTCAATGTTGTCTGAATGAAAGGCCTCAAATCTGTTAGCAAAGAATGATGGAGTGAAACTCAGTTAATGCATCTAAAATTGTAAAATTGTTTTAAAAAATGCCTTTCTTATTACATCCAAATGCAATTTTCAAGATAGAGTCATAACATGACTCTGTGTGCAGTGCTGTGTGTACAATAAAGCAGCAAAATTAATCCCTTCCCCTGACGACCTCTAGAAATGAAAACCCATTATAGTAATAATATTTGTACTTAGGTCATGATGTTTTTGTGCTGAATTTGAATGTCATGAAATGATTATGTATAGGGGTTGATGGGGACATGTGTGCAGATAATTACATAAATAATCCTCTTTACATAGGTGCAAGGTGACTTTCTAGATCAGGTGGAAACTAGTTGCAACCTAATAAAACTCAATAATTTTTGTTACTGCTAAGGCATGACTCTAACTCTCCCAAATGGTGCTTAAACATATTCTCCTTTTCACAGGGATCCAATGAGAGAATTTGAGTAGAAGCCCAGTAACTTCAAGGCTCCTGGCTACTGCATTATATGTCAGAACCTGTCCTCAAGATGTAAGTATCCATTTGGCACATGAACATCTTTCATAGGGTCAAGGATCCTTCAGTGTTGCCTTGCTCTGAAAAGGAAGGTAACCTATGAGATTGTGAAAATGGGCTTTTAGAAATTCATGTTTAAAACCAGGGTGTGTTTCTCACACATAAGAGATTTCCCCTTTTGGAACTGAAATGTGGAACTACTCTAGTTTATCTTCTCAAGCAACTTTCATTTTCCTTTAGCCATGATAAGTTTTTAAAAATATTAATTAATTAATTTGGCTGCACTGAGTCTTAGCTCTGTCATGTGGGGTCTTTGGTTAGGTGTACTCTATAGTATTGGTGCATAGGGTCAGTAGTTCAACACAGGGGCTTAGTTGCTCTGTGGCATATGGGATCTTAGTTCCCTGGCCAGGGATTGAACCCATGTCCCTTGCTTACAAGGTGGATTCTTAACCACTGGAACCAGGGAAGTCCCACTTTTTTTTTTAACATGTGAAATGAATGTCCCTTGGAGTTTTCAAGGCTTCCCTGATAGCTCAGTTGGTAAAGAATCCACCTGCAATGCAGGAGGCCCTGGTTCAATTCCTGGGTGAGGAAGATCCACTTGAGAAGGGATAGATAGGCTGCCCATTCCAGTATTCTTGGGCTTCTCTTGTGGCTCAGCTGGTAAAGGATCTGCCTGCAGTGTGGGAGATCTGGGTTGACCCCGTGATTGGGAAGATCCCCTGGAGAAGGGAAATGCTACCCACTCCAGTATTCTGGCCTGGAGAATTCCACAGTCCATGGAGTCACAAAGAGTTGCACACTATAGAGTGACTTTCACTTTCGAGTCTTCAAATAACTTACTTGAAAAAAGAAGATTCTACCCTGTTATCTTGCTTTCTTAATTGTTCCCCATTTTGCTTCATTGCAAATTAGCTTTTACACCTTCTATTGACCAAAGCATCTAATTTAAACATAGCCAATTATTTCCTAATATCATAATTGTACAATAATAAATAATAATTGTACAATATTTTTTCTAGTACAATAGTCATTCCCAAGCTTTAGTCTACTTGGCAGTTTTTTAGCTTTTTCCATGTACAACTCTTGCTTTCTTAAAATTCTCACCCTGTCTATGGTTTTTAAATTTATAGAACATTGTTATTCTTTTCATTTCATTTTATTTATTTATTCTTTTGGCTGCACTGCACAGCATGTCAGGTCCTAGTTCCCCAACCAAGGATCAAACCTATGCCCCTAGAAGTGGAAGCATGGAGTCCCAACCGAAGACCCCAAGGCAAGTCCCACCCTCTCTACTTTTTCTCTTCTTTCTTTCTTTACTTTTTAAATTATGAAAGTATGATAACACATTTACAGGAGACTTGGAAAATATAGGACAAAGTTACATCTAGTTCCACTATAGATTGTAATTATTTTTAAGTAGATAAATTAAGATTTTTAGTTGGAGTTTCAATATCAAACTCTCAAAGATTAATAGAATAAACAGGCAGAAAAGTAGAATAGTAGACCTGAAAAGCACTATGAATCAATTCAATATAAATAAGATAATGTAATTTTCACACAACAGAATACTCTATTTTTCATAGGCATTCAATTCAATAGTTATTTGCTGAACAAGTGAATGAATGCTTATACTCTCCTGCTTTATCTTTTCTGTTTTTAAGTACTTCTTCTCTGTCATGTGATGCATGGCCATGGTTTTAATTCCTGCCTTTATAGACGATTCGTAATTATCTTACTCTTTTTTCTCCTAGCATCATTACCCAAATTCCAGATCTTTCCTTTCAAATGCCTGTTAAAAAATTCTCTATGATTTCATCACCAATAAACTAAGTTCAATAGGCCTCATGACCATCAGAACCCCAAATAACTTCTACATTCTCTATTTTTGTTAATGATATTAGAATCTTCTTGGTCATTCAAGTTCCACGTCTCAGTTTTACTCTGAACTTCTCCTTTTCTGTTCAGACATACAGTCTTGAAGAGCCTGTCTCCATATTTTCTCTTCTATTTACTTTCATTACCAACACTATAGTTCAGGTCAATAATAAATTCTCTCTGAGCCTTCTTCTAACCATATGCTTAGTTACTTCCCTGGTAAAACACTGATTTTACCTGTGCCTGGTGCAAAACACTACATATAGCAGACTACAATTGCTCAGTTAAAAAAGTGTATGAAATTGATGGATTTTTCTATATAACCTCAGCCTTTTCCAAATCACCTGCAATAATTTTTCTTCCTAAAAAATCCTTCCTAACTCCAATAAAAATTAACTTTAAAAAGAGAATGAAACAACCTAGGCAACCCAGTCCAGTATTCTTGTCTAGAGAATCCCCTGGACAGAGGAGCCTGGTGGGCTACGGTCCATGTGGTTGCAGAGTCAGACACCACTGAGCAACTGACACACACACTCACACTTCTCTTACTTGAAAAACAAGGAGAATCACAGAATTTTAGAGACAGAATAAAACTTTGCAAAAAGCCAGTTCAAATCCTTCATTTTGTCAAAGAAAACTAACACAAAAGTAGAGAGTGACTTCTAAGGCCAAAAAGAGTCAGAATTGGAATAGTAATAAGGAAAAACCTGTGACATGCACGGTCAGAGGAGAGAAAGCACTTTGAGAGGAGTCCTTAAAATAGATGTTAATTTCTTCCTGGTTTTCATTCGCTCCTTCTTCCAGGTAGCTGCATGTTCTCATCCACTTAAAAAGCTGTCTTTCAAGGGTCCTTATAATAGGTGTGGCCATGTGATGAAAATGCTTGTACTTCCCTTTTTCTTTTTTAAATTATAAAAGTATGATAACACATTTACAGGAGACTTGGAAAATACAAAGCAAAGTTACATATAGTTACACTATATATTACAATTTTTTAAGTAGGTAAATTAAGATTTTTAGTTGGGGTTTCAATATCAAACTCTCAAAAAATTAATAAAATGAATATACAGAGAAGTAGAAAGGCAAAGTAGACCTAAAAAGCACTATGAACCAATTCAGCATAATTAAGATTTATTCAGTTTTCACACAACAGTAGGATACAGTTCTATTCAAGTACCCATAGACTATAAACTAGGAGATACTGGAGTATATCCAGGACATAAAACAGGGTGCAAACATTTCACAGTCTAAAGTTATTGAAACTTTCTCTTTTCAAACATCCCCACCGACTGGAATCCTTACGAGGTTTAAAATGAAAATATTAGAGCAGCAATATGGAAACAGGGAGCCATTCTGAGCTTGTTGAGCTGCCCACTTCTCCTGGACTACCTCCTTACATATTAACTATTCCCTGAGGAATAATCTTCTGAAAGTTTCTGCTATTCTATTCTGAATCTCTTTGTTATTACAGCTTAGCCTACAATAATAGGCTACAACAGTACTATAATAGTCGTCAGGTCAACTCTGTGGACGCACAGAACAGCCATTTAGATGTCAATGGAACCTAAAAGAATTTCTGGTCCAACCACCTATGTGGTGGTTGATAGATGTACAGCTAGGCAGAATGTTTGCTTGAGAACTAGTACCTTACAATTCAAAGAAAACATCTCATAAATCAATTATGTTAAAATTGAATTTTCATGCTTTTCTCCACTGAAATGTCATGATAAAAATTTGTGCCAATGAGAGCAGCAAACGAAAATGTCAGAGAAATATATGCTTCAGCACCACTTACTGTTCCTCTGAAGCATTTTCAACTTTACTCCTAAAATTGTCTCATTAATGCTGTTCTCATGACTAATTATTCATTAAACCACTGGTTCACAAATAGTTAATGAATAATTACTACATAGTAGGAACTATGCTTAGTGAATGAGCTAGACAATGCTCCTGTCCTCATGTCTGATTTTTTTTAAAAGTCATTAAAATAATTAAATTAGCAAGTCTAGGCATCATTAAGAGGAAAGACAAAGTGGCATTGGAGTGTGAAACAGGAGGAACCTAATGTAGTCTGGTACTGAGAATGTCAAACACTTTGTTTTGAAATTTTTTAGCACTGAATCTGTTGTGTCTGTAAATTTTTCTTATTTTTCCCTTTGTCTCAGTAAGTCAATTAAACATTTTTGAAAGCATGGGAAAGAATATAAAGACAAGACATTGTTTTTCATGGTATGTTGGAAAGAACCATAGCTATGGAGAAAAAGAGCAGTAGAAACTCATGCACTCCTTTACGTAGGGCCGGGTGAGAGGCGCAGGGGATAACTGAAGTGAGAGCGAGCAACCCACAGAAGATGCTTTAGGCTGGCTACGCACAGAATAATGCTTAGCTTCCCGCTGGCCTTCCTGTGTTAAATAAGGACAATTATGCCACAGTCTGAGTGTGTGATTGTCACAACTTTGAGTTTTAGGGTTACTGAAAAAGTGAAATTGTATGTGGGGTGTGTATGAATGAATCTTATATACAATGTTGTCATCATAATATAGTAAATTGACTAATTTTATAGATTAAAATTTGATTTCAATACTTTAACTTACGGGTGTTATATTTCCAGACATGAGTGAAGACACTAAAGTAAAATGTGACTGAAGACATGGCTTGCTTAAATGTTGGATTGAACTTCTGAACTCTACCTAGTATTCCCGAATCAATAAAAATAATTATTGTTTATTATAATATTATTATATAATTATAATATTATTATTGTATAATAATAATTGTTACGAGAGAGAAAAGAGAAGACAGTAGTCCTTCATACTCATCCCTTTAAATTCATTACTAGCTCTGAATTGTAGAATGGTCTGTAATATGAAAGAAAAATAAAAAGACAGATGGTAAAACAGAACCCAACATAAGCTTGGATAGTATCCATGGAGAGGAAAATGCTTTATAATTGGTAAATATTATAATGAAATATGTTAATTCATATTACCAGAATTTAGGAGTCAAGGCCCATCTGTATGAAACAAATATCGCCAATAAAGATGTTTTCCCACCTGGATGATCATAGGATCAAATAGTGATTCTGACGACATTTCAGAAACAAGCCATATGTTGAAAAAAAAAACTCACTTTTCAAGGGTACAAGCATGTTATGTGGACATAGTTTCAGAAAGATTAGATAGGATATTTTCATATAGCTCTTGGTTGGTTCCTAGTATTTTTATCTTTAAAAGTCTTTTCACTGATCTTCTGTGGGTGGCTCTATCTTCTAACTCACCATAGTTTCAGAGATATTGTTGAAACTCTCTAGGATGACATTGTTAGTTCACAATTTCTGACTTAAAAAGGATTCTAATGGGTTTGACAGTCTTTTTCATGTTAGCCTCTCCCCTCCTTTAATTTCTTTTGAAACATTTCTGGGAAACCTAGGAAATCTACACCTATTTCTTTCTGGGTACTTTGCAACACAACTAAAAGTATATTTTAAAACAGAGCATTGCTCATGCAAAGATGGTTATTAACAATGCAAAAAACTCTGCCTGCTTCGGTGCACGTTTTGGGCAGAAAATGCTATAGCAGGTGGACCACGTTCTCTACTGATGGAAAAAGTACCTGCTTACAGCTATGAGTCCAAAGGCCCAGCTGACTAAAAATTAGCGATCCATCAGATTGATGGGCATAAAGCAATCTGCACTGTTGGCGCCTTGAAATTTCTTGCATCAGTCACCAGATCATGATTTACTAATAGGGTTTCAGGGCTTGCAAAATAGCACAACTCTAACCACATATTAATATTTAATCTGGCATTTTAAGTGCACCTAACAAAAGACCCCAGAGCTGCTGACAGAACCCTAAATTGTGAATTTCTTAAAAGGGAATTGAGCCAGTCCATGGTGATTTCATGAAAAAAAAAGAAAATAAATGGTCTCCAACATTTCTTACATAGACCTCACCAGCCAGGGCTCTCATTTTTCTTAAAAGTATTTATCATGCATTTTTAGAGGCTTTGCTAGAGAATCACAAGTCTGTTTCTGGCAGCTGGCTGCAAAATCCACAATTAGATGACAGCAGATGCATTTTGGTTAATAAATTTTATATTAGACAATTTGCTCCTAAAATAATTCATTGACACTTCCCAAATGTTGCTAAATGAGAGAAGATCTAGCCTATAAATCACTTGAATCACCTTATTACATGCTTTTACGCAACTGTATCTGTTCTGAAGTAGTAAGTTGAAGAAGGCACTCAGTGGGCAAATGAGTTTGCTTTGCAACCCCATTTTCAAGGCTGAAGATGCCCACTAATGCCAAGTTCTAGAGATATCCAGACCCACTTTAAATGAGAGACAGGGCAAAAGTGGAGGGAATGACTACCTGCTAGTAATACTGACTACATATAACTGCTATATCTAATGTCTGTGATGAGTATACAAAATAGGTGTTGAATTACTTCCACTTGTGACCAAACAATGCCATAATTTATGGAGAGATGTTCCTATGATAACAGAATGCCACCTGTAATAACAATGTTTATTAGTGTACACATAAGGGTTACAAATGATGTCTCTTATCTATGGAACAAAACACAAAAGACAACTTATTAGCAAAAGATAAATTGCATAGCAAGATCTCAATGAGATGCTAGGTTTGTCATGAAAGAAACAAAAACCTTTTTATTTGCACAGTCCAATGCCTTTATAATCCATTTAAAATAATATACTTTCCACTAGGTGGCTATTTCTGATCAGATCATTTTACCATTTTAATTACATTTTTAATATCCTGGCCGCATAAACAAAGATAAATTACAAACCCCGCACTATCTGGCTGCTAGCTCAGGCATAGTCGGTAATAATATCAGCTTTTGTTTGTGCCTCCTCTAATTAGATTCTGAAATCTAGGCTTTGTCAATCAATAATTTTAATTTTAGAATCGCCTTTTGATCTTGCATTTCATGTTTGTTTGGGAAAATGATCAGTAGGACAAAGCTGATAATTTATGCAGAAACAATCTCTCAGCAGAGCTCCGCACACATTCCTCCCCTGCAGACTACCCTTGACACAGGTCTAATTAGCATGCAGATATGTGTCGCCTCATTGGCAATTCAAATTGCTTTTTTATAATGTACCTCAAATTGTGCTACTCAAACATTGTATTTGATTTCCAAAGCCCCCTGGGCATCCCATCATGTCTCCCTTCGTCCTGGGTCTGAAGCATTTATTGAACAATCTGCGGAGACTGGCTGTCTTTTTGAAAACACCCAAACATCGCATCCTCAGTGGGGCCAGCTTTTCTTCTTGTCAGAGAGCAACTTGTTCCTCCGAGGAATTCCTCGTGCCCCATTTGTGGGTTTAGAGATGATAGGGTTCCTCGAGAGTTGATTCTCCCACGTGGTTGTTCTATAAGGGCTTCACTTCTGTGCCACTCCTTTTTAAAGAGGGGGAGGCTGTCGGGTGAGCCCACATTAACATGCGACACCTAACCACATCTCTGAATGCCAGTCTTCCATTCTTCATTAAACAAAAATGGCTGGATTGCAAGGATTGTTTTGCCTCTCTCCCACATGCAGACGCACACACACACATTCGTTTTCTCGGGCATACATATGTGCCCTCAGCCTTCTGTCGCGTCTACACACCCACCCAAGACACACGGAGCATAGCAAGTCAGGATGGAGTTGTGCATGAAAGTTGCCTGCTGGACTCATGAAGAATAAGGAGATTCCAGCATACATACACTGGGGCTTTTTTTTTTTTCCTTTTTTTTTTTTTTTTGCCATGCAGCAACAAGTGGCAGAATCAATGGTGTACAGTTATTCAGCAATGTAATTCATTTCACTGGCTTTGGCTCTTAGCCAGATCCGCCATCTGTCTCTGGCTCTCCCTCTCCCCCTCTCTCTCCCTCTCCCTCTCTTTCGCTTGAATTTGTCCTACATTTCGTAATATTACGTGCCTGCCATCCTTATCCTATGCCAGAGGTACGACACCAGTCTCACCCCCATTCCGGCGTGGAGTTCTCTGAGTTCGGCGGCACTTGGGATATTCCACTTCAGTGTCATGGGAAGAAAAGGGTAAGGAAAAATCAAAAAGGATTCATGCAAAAAAAAAGATATCTATATAATGTTCTGGGATCCAATTGCTCCTGCTTCAGCCTTTTATCCAAAGCCTTGAGATGGATCTGCCTCATCCAGGAACTTTTCCTGCTTCGTTAGAGCATCTTCGTTTTCTTTAGCAGACGCTGGCACCCCACGCCAGTGCACGGTTCCATGGAATGCTTGCAGTTGGACCCTTGCAGGGCTCTGCCACCAAACAACCTCCTGCATTGGCAATCGGGGGACTCCTCTAGGATCTTATGCGTGCTTGCTGTTTGAAGCTGCAGAAAAGTGAATAATCAATTAAGTATTGATTTCTTGTAAGATTTGGTAAATTTCAAAGGCAAGACAAAGAGGATGGCTTAAGGAAACACTGCGGGGACTTGGCGTAAATTAGACAACTCACGGAGGCGCAGAATAAAATAACACCTCAACTGAAGATTTCCTTGGAAGAATTAGCACTAGCTATTGGAAGACAATGGTGGATTTAATCAAAACAGCAGGCATGCAAGAATTTTTCCCGTGAACCAGAAAAAGGAGCTAATTATAACCACCTTTTTTAATGGAGCTAATTTGACTGAATGGATGCAAATGTGCTTTATTTATGGATGAAGAAGCAAGCCTTACTGCAATGATCTTGGGATCATCGTATCAGCTCCGGTTACCTTCAGTACATTTTTATTTCCGCAGAAGGTATTTATATGTAAACAACAGCTAACCATACAAAAGATTCATCGGAACAATATACTATGGTAGATGAGATAGAATCATAATTTTGCAGCCTCTCAGGATTTCCCCTAACTTGGGGATTTGCAAGCTTTGCGTGCCTTGGGTTATGGTAAACAATAAATGAATGATGTTAAACTGTTGTGATTTTTTTCAATGTGTAGTTTATTAATTTTAGCTTTCTTGACATGTTGATTCAGAATTATTTGGCAATTAATCCATAAGGAAAGGAAGGGAATTCTTGGGTGGGGTTTTTTAAATGCATTTGCTGTCTTCTTAGAGATCAGAATGTATAGGTCCCACCAGCCCATGAGCTCTATAATTATTTAAAAATGGTAAAATTTTTTGACAATTTGAAGAATTGGTTTTATAATGGGAACAACGTGTTATAATCAGTAAAAAGAGAATTGTTATGTTTTCTCTCTGGTTCGAATGTTCTTGAGTGATTAACTCCTCTGTTGCTGATGAGAAGTAAATATAAGTGGCAAGAAGGAGAGATTGTAATGACAATGCTTTGTTCCTATGTCTCCTCACATTTCAGGCTGAAGTGCATTTTAAGCCTTTCCTTCTATTCCTATTATTTTCTTTCTCTATTTTTCTTCTTTTCATCATTTTTTGCTGTCTTGCAATCTATGTTCCCTGAGCAACCATAGGAACCAAGTTACATTAAGCTTCAACACAAAGACCTTGTAAGAATAATGAATCCTCATTTGCATCGACATTTGTATTCAGATTTGCCAGGCTATAAACTTGGCAGATCAAGCGGAATATTAAGTAGAGGCTTCCATAGTAAATTGTGGCTCTTGAAATTGCTAAGTACCCCCCCTCCTTTTTTTCCTATCTGTGGTGGCAGGTGAAGTCTCATGACTACATGCTTCTTCAGAAGCGCATTGGCTCCTTCATCTTTCAGTACATGATGTCAGTTTCAAGCAGAAGAGGAAAAAACCTGTAGTAGGTATTCTGGCTGAAGGTACAATGTGACATGTCACTGGACAATTAACTCTAGAAGCCAGAGACCATGAGAGAGGTGCCTTTAAGCAATTGAAGGGTGTGAGGAAATTAATTACCATGTGTGGACTAAGGTTTGATTTTCCTGGTATATTCAAAACATATTAATCTTGTAATAGTTCACATTCATTTTTTAAAGTTTTTAAAGGTTATAGGAGGACCTATGTAGCTCTTGACTTATGAAACAATTCAGTTATGCCATTCTGAGTCATTGTCACTGGTCTACTCATAACCCTTCTTAAAATACTTGAAATGCCTTATTTTAATATCTCTACGGATTGACTGACTTCAATCCTTCATTTGATTCTGAGGTGGTAAAATAGGAAAAGTCATAGTTACTTTTGTAGAAGTTCAGAAATATGACCTATATACAGTATTATATCTATCCTATAGTAATACATCTGTAATATAGTAAACAATCGGGTGAAAAATGTAGGCTTTAATTTCCATGTTTGGTTCAGTCTATGTGATGCCAAACAAGTGAGTAATTGGAAACATTTGTGCATGACTTAATTTTTCATGCATTACCCCAGAATCTTGGGATAAGATTCAGAATCTTGCAAACAGAGGCTACATCTATGACCTATTAACAAACTCTCACTTCTTGGCATCCTTTTTTCTCTGCGGAACCCATCACTAGTAGGGAACAACAAAATGTGTTAGAAGATCAGCCTTGCAACAAACTTACAATGAACATCTGAACAATGGCTTTTCTTTTTAAATCTGTAGCTTATTTAAATAGTGTAAATGATGACATGTAGAGTGGATCTACATAAAAACATTTTTTTACTGTATATCATGAGGAATTGTGAAATCTTAGTAACTAATATAAGCAACTGATTTAACTCTTTAGGTTGAGGTAAGATTTAATTGTGTGTAGGAAAATGGGAGCTGTTTCATGAGATGCTGCATTTTTTTAAATGAACTGTTAAGTGTTTAGACAAAAGGATAACATTTCATAAGTTTTCATAAGCTTGTAAAAATATTTATAAGAATCCTGTCCAAACATGTATGTTAGAATGATTTATTTTAATGTATCACAATATAGTCTGTTCTAAAGTAGGTATTACATATCTTAATAGTAACTGGGTTTTAGAATCTGAAAAGTAAAATGCAAATCATAATATGTTTGCATTTCACAAACTCATTATTTTTAAGAGAAATGAACTATTAGATAATTTGGTAATCATAGCAATACTGAAAAACAAGGGTGTTACCACTAACTGGCAAAAGTTAATTTTATTAACCCCAGAAGTTAATTTGGGGTTCCCTAGTGGATCAATGGTAAAGAATCCATCTGCTAATGCAAGAGGTGTGGGTTCTATCCCTGGGTCAGGAAGATTCCTTGAAGAAGGAAAAAGCAACCCACTGCAGTATTCTTGCCTGGGAAATCTCAAGGACAGAGGAACCTGGCAGGGTACCGTTCATGGGGTCGTAGAAGAGTCAGACACAACTTAGCACCTTAACAACAGCAACAACTTTGTATCTTCACTCTTTAATGTGAAAAAAAGAAAGAAAACATGGTAATTATCTTCAAGTTGCCTCGATTTACAGCAATCAGCAATCGAGGAGAAACAACATTTAAATAAGAGTTCTCAGGGGACTTAAGGATAACTCCTTTTGATGGAGTATAACCATCAACTTTATAACAAATGCAAGGAAAGGTTAGAAACTGATACATTAATTTGAAACGATGTTGTTTATAATGTCAAGCAAAGACATCAATGTATCTTTAACATACTTGCTTTTTCTTGTGAATCTGAAATCCAATTTAATGTCTTCAACATGATGTTTTGCTAATGTGGATTGGGGCGTATATACTGATCCATCTTTTATGGAAAATATAAGAATACATTTGATTGTGTTCAAAAATACATTCTGGTTATATATTCAAATCGGATTTCGAAAGGAGGAGATTTATACTTTTATTCAAGACTGCCCATCAATTTGAAACTGTCTTCTTTAATAAATGCTAATGATTTGGTTGATTACATTTTGTGCATGTACTTACTGTGCAGTTTTGGGAATCAACTGCTGATGAATCTTATCAAGAAGAGAAATTACAGCATTAGCTGATTTGCTTTCTAAACAGCAGGAGTGAGAATTCTATCCAAAATTATATTAGTGACATTGCTTTAACTTCCACACAGAAAAGTGTGTACTATTTCTTGCCTGCCTTCTCAGTGTAGTTTAGACAAGGTTCTCATTTATTAACTATGGTCTCTTGCTTCTGTGGATGTATATTCTAAACCAGAAAGTCAAAACCCAACCAAGGACAAATTAAAACACGTATTTAAATTCACTTACTTTGTCGAAGTTTGATAACGGAGTAGGGTTGTGAATTTTTTTATTTTTAACCTACAATAAGAAAACAGCAAAATGATGTGTGCAGGGTAATTACACACTATCTTGTTTGTGTTTATACTGGAGGATTTTTTTTTTTTTTTTTTTTTTGCTACCTGGGAAAAATGAACGTGATTGTGAGGTTTTCTCCACTGTAACTTCTATAGCTGCTGTTACACTAATTCACAAGGTTGGTGGCCACTGGCACAAAGCCCAAAGGTTAGGGCTGAGCCTCCCTATCAGGGAGGGATGTAGATTACAGTAGTACGGCCTTGTGTGTGTTATTCTGAAAAGCTGGACTTTACTGAGGTTCAAATCAACATCTTTTACTGTTCTGTTTTAGTAGGATGGCTGAGAGGTTTGCCATGTTTACGAAACAGGCAGAACTGTGAGATTTAGACCATATCACAGAGTGCATGTGTGCTTATGACTCGACCTGTAAAGTCAATTCAAGATTTTCACTTCTACTCAAGAGGGATACTCATATTCTTCAGGACAAATAGTGAAGGGTAAATTTCTAGAACTAGAGATACAAATGTTGATATAGATAGGTAAAGATGATATAGAGTATATAGATATGTCTATATTTGAAAGAAAGGGTTATGTATATAAATATATGTATATATAGAAATAACAGATATATGTAAGATTATATCACTTTCCTCTGTGATTTTCAAGTGTATGCATTATTGTTGCTTAGAGAAATATTAACAATTCATAACCACAAACTCTCTAAGAATAGAAAATGTGTATATATGTATTTGTATAGACATATGTAGGAAAAATAAGTTTTGATAGAGTGGATGACAGATGTATTATTATATAGACATCATGAAATTAGCAGATAGGAGAAAAAAGCAACCCAAATGTGTAAGATCAGTGAAGAATTACTCTCACCCGTGGTGTCACTTGACAATCTCTATTGTTGTTTTTCAGTCACTCAGTCGTGTCCAACTTTGTTGAGCCCATGGACTGCAGCACCCCTGGCTTCCCAGTCCTTTACCATCTCCCAGAGCTTGCTCAAACTCATGTCCATTGAGTCGGTGATGCCATCCAACCATCTCATCCTCTGTTGTCCCCTCTCCTCCTGCCTTCAGTCTTTCCCAGCAGCAGGGTCTTTTCTAACGAGTCGGCTCTTCACATCAGTTAGCCAAAGTATCGGAGCTTCAGCCTCAGTGCTTCCAGTCAATATTTAGGGTTGATTTCCTTTAGGATTGACTGGTTTGATCTCCTTGCTGTCCAAGGGACTGTCAAGAGTTTTCTCCAGCACCACAGTTTGAATGCATCAGTTCTTCAGTGCTCACCATTTTTATTATCCAGCTCTCACATCCATACATGACAACAGGAAAAAAACCTAGCCTTGACTATCTCTGTACTTAATTTAAAACCTAAGTTTAATTTTATAAAAAGTTTAATGTTAAACTTAGTTTGCTCCTTTTTATTTATTTATTTATTTATTTTTATTAGTTGGAGGCTAATTACTTCACCACATTTCAGTGGGTAGATGATTCACTCTAGAAGCTATTTCAAGAGTGGATAGAAAGGTTTACGAATATTTCTGCAATTTTGCTATTATTTTAATTGAGAAATATTACATAATATTTTGTGATGATTCTAATGACATAGGTGAACTAGATTAACATGCATTTAATTCTATGCTTAAGTGTTCCTTTTAATACTATATTTGCTGCTAAGTCACTTCAGTCGTGTCCGACTCTGTGCGACCCCATAGACGGCAGCCCACCAGGCCCCTCCGTCCATGGGATTTTCCAGGCAAGAGTACTGGAGTGGGGTGCCATTGCCTTCTCCAATACTATAGTTACTTACCAGTAAATTGAAGTAAGACTTTATCTGCTTTTTATTACCATATGTTAATGTAAAACATTTAAATAATAATTCAAATTGTCTTTTTTATAATATTACTGTTTCTGACTGTACTAAAAATTATCAACTGTAACAACACTAATCATGCTGACAGTAAGGAGACAGCCAGAAATTCCTATTTTTGTTATTTTATTGTCTTTTTCAAATTGGACCACAGACATTCTTTCCTGACTACCTCAGCTATAAGGTTAAAAATCTCTCTCCCCATACATTGCCCATAAAAGCTCACCTAAATTTAATTCAATAAAATAATCATGGATTCACTTCTCTCTCACCTGTTGGATATTCTGACATCAGTAGGCAAGCTTCAGTTTCAGGACCCAAATTGAGCTTTATTGCATCTCAGAAAACCAATTTCCTAATTTTCTTATTTTGATTAACCTCCAAAATATTAGGCTCAGTTACTCAGCTATGATTTAAGAGGTGTGGGCTCTAACTTTTAAAATACCATGCAGCCAACTTCATTGTTTCATGGGAATACTACTGGCTGGTCGCTTTTCTGTCCAGGTAATCATTTCTTGGCTGATTTGGTTGTACATCTTTGAGCATTAGCTGTCTTCTGCATCCCTTCGTGCTCTCCCTAAATGAATTCACCTTGTTCCTTCTTCACTATAATGACTGCTTAGAATATTATTTCACACTGTCCTTCAGTCTTCTGTTCTTTGTACTGACATTGGTGCTTGAAATTGCTCTTTTTAAAATTTTTAAAATTTTATTTTTTATTTCTGTTTGTTTACTTGACTACATGGGGTCTTAGTTGAGTCATGTGAGATCTTTCATTAGAGCCCCTAATTCTCTTGTTGAGGTGCACAGGTTTAGTTGCCCAACAGCCATGTGGGATCATAGTTCCCTGATCAGGGATGGAACTTGCTTCCCCTGCTTTGCAGGGTGGATTCTTAATCACTGGACCACCAGGCAAGTCCTGAAACCGCCCCTTTTACTTTCAAAACCCTACATCTTTCATGAAGCATTTACTAATCAAGGGGATACGATGTGACACTATTTTCTCCATTTTCAAACAGCAAAATTTTCAGCAATCATGAGCTAATGTTCAGTTCAGTTCAGTTCAGTTCAGTCGCTCAGTCGTGTCCGACTCTTTGCAATCCCATGAATCGCAGGATGCCAGAGCTAATGTTCAAGATATATTTATTCACTTGCATCTACCCACATAGTTTTGATGGTATGAGATTTTCATCTATATCTGATTACAGAGCACCACTTGTGTGAATGTCTATGTTCATTCAGTCATTCTTCCAAACCAATACGATTCAAGGAGGCTCCTTTTTGTGTTATGCACTTTTGTGGAAGCTATATGATTATAAAGATGAACTAGACATACAAGGTATACAAACTCTTAAAATAACAAGCAATGGGGCAATGTGCCCAGGAAGATACACTAAAGCTTGCAGTTAGGCATTTTGTACATTCCTAGGTATTTATGAAGGGCCTTTGAGGATCTGAATTATGATTTGAAATATTTCCTAAATGGAATATAAACTATCCATTCCTTTTGATTTGGTAATCTTACAGTGATACAAACATTCTTACCAATGACAGCTTAGAACAGATGGTCTCAAAACTTTCTGGACTCAAAATCACTATAAAAAATTAGCAAGGTGACAACAGCCTCATTTATGTATGTTATAGTCATTGGTATTTGCCGGATTAGAAAGTTAAGCAGAAACTGTTTCTAAACTATTTATTAAGTCATTAAAAATAGTGACTACAAGCCCATTTAAAATGTTAACATATATAATATGCTACGCTAAGATAATCATACATTCCAAGTTTTAAAAGCAAGGAAAAGGGCATTGCATTACAATTTTGTGACTCACTTGTTATATGACTTAATAAAAATGTTGAATTATCATATCTGCTTCTATCTAATAAAAAAATACATACTGCAATATATACCTTGGGTTGAGGATATAAGGAAAATTCACCCTCTCATAAATATATAATTGGAAAAGAGAACATTTTAGTAGTTTTTTTTATCTAATTGTGGATATTTTTCTTTGAGACACATCAAATATTGACGTTTCCTGGTTTCCTAAAATTCTGTTGCAATGTGGAATCTAAAACTATGTCAATGAACTTTTCATTTTATTTTACATTAAAATCCGTTATTTATCTTGCATTCTTAATAGATTTTTGACCCATGCGTGATTTTATAACACTAAGAATTGGTCTGTTAGAGAATACTGCTTACTGAGTTATGCAGATCTTTCAAATGTTGACACATTTCATTAGACAGTATCAAAAAATAATCACATTCATTAATATCACCATCATGATCTCATCAGAAATTTCATTAGTTATTGGAAATCTGTCAAGTTCATGATAGCAGATATATATTTTACAAAATTCTAATTTTCCATGAAAGCTAAAATTTTATCAACAACAAATACTGTAAATCATTTTCCTTCAGGTTATGGACACACTTTATTTTCTAGGTATCTGTATATGCTCAAGTCTGAATAATCATAATTTGTAGGCCATGAAAAATGGGTCTATTATATATAGCTCAAATTGAACCATATAAAGGCTTTACTTTGAGATAAACATTATAATTTACACTTCAATATGCAACAGAAGTTCTATATGGGTACTTCCCATCTTGTCATAGAAAGTATTAAAAAGACATGTAACTAATAGAAGAAATTTAATGAAAATTGCCTCATCCAAGGGTCAAGGACTTTTTTAGCTTAAGTGTATAACCCCAAAGAATACAATAACTTTCAATACAGTTTAGGCCAGTTGACTAAGAAGGCAGAACCCCTAAGCCTCCAGTATCGTGTGCAAATTTCAGTCCAAAAGGAAAAGGAAAATAATAAACTATTATCGTGAAAATAATGTTGACTTCAAGAACTCCCTGAAAGTATCTTAGGGTGTCTCAGAGCAATGTTGGGGGAGGGAGAGGACAGAAGGAAATTGTCGTGTTTGTTTGCAATTATTGAAATTATAGAAGCAGAGATCTTCCAGAGATAGAAATATAATTACAATTATCTGGCCTGTTAAGAAATTGTCTTTAATTCTGCTCTGAAGGGATAGCAGATTATTGGTATTGGGAACCCTCTTTATAAAGTATCTTCCTTTGCACAGCTATAATTTTTTTAACTTTATTTACAGCAACATTCATCCCCTTTTATCTGATATTGAGATCAGAGACATCCTATGAACACCGAGAGTGTGGTTTAAATCAATTATGCTTTGGAACCTGGGCTTCGCTGCTTGCATTCCACCTAAGTACAGACAGATGACTGTGCTTGTAAGTATCTGTGGAAGAAGCTGAATCCAGGCTGCTGACAGCCGCGTGAACAGTATATGCAAGCATGGCCAGGTCACTGCTGTGCCCCCAACATTGCTTATTTGACTTTTGGATAATGAGAAGTGATAGTACAAAAAGGGGCTAGCACATAGTTAGTAGGTTGTCAATGCACGCTGGGTTCTCTGGAGCCTTCACGTCTAGCCTTAAAACTAAATTGCAAACATTTTCATTTACAGAGCAATATGTAAACATGATTATGAAGAACATTAAATAAGGATGGCAAATAGTTTTATGATACAATTTCAATTATATACCTAAACTCTGAAGAGAGACCATTAAATGGCCATCATTAGGTGGCTGTTCAAATAAAGGTGTATTAATAGAATAGAATGTAGCAATTAAAAATAATAATACATAGCTATAATCTATTCACAAAAAGTGATTTCCAAGATACATAAATTGAAAAAAGCAAGGTGTAAAATTGTGTGTATAATATGGTCCCAGGTGTGTAAAGATTTGTACATACATTTAAAATATACAATAACAGAAAGATCACAAACTGATGAAACAGCTTAAGATTTAACAAGAAGGAAACGATTTTCGCTGAATATACTTTTTTACATAATTTGCTTTCTTTAAACACAAGGGTACACTACATTAGTTTTAAGATAAATGATAGTTAATGTCAAATGTAAAATAGAGATGATTTATAGATTTACAAATCCATGATATATTATCTACCCCTAAAACAAAAGTTGACAAAGGATCAGTTTTATCATTGATCACGTAACATTCTGTAAAACCAAAGCAAAGCTGTTTTTAGCTATTTCAATCCATGGATATGTTAGTTCAGAACAGAGTCAAAATATATTGTTAACAGGTGGTCAGATAAAACACAATATTTTTTATTTGCTGAATCTGGCAACCCTAATGGTTGAAAAGAGAAAAGTTGTTTTGAATTCTTAGGATACTATGCATATTCAATACCAATATTAATTTGTTTGCAGGTAGTCTAGCTTCTACTATGTTTAGGTAAAATGCATTGCTCTTTTAACTGAATTTTTAAATAATATTTTTGAAAGTAGAAAATAATAAACGGTTCTCCCAAGTTTAAGATGATAAAGTTCACTCAACATGTAAACTGGCTGTAATCTGTCTTTTCAAATTTATATTCCAGTACTTTCATATGATACCATTTTATTACAAGCAAATTAATCCTATTTATTATGCAATGATCATACCTTCTTTCTAAATACTCACTCTAACTCTGACTCTTTGTCTACCTGCCCATGTTTATGTGTCCATGGATCTAAAATGTCCTCACAAGTTTTCTTCTAGCTGCTTCAGTTGAAAGGCTCTTTTAATTCCTTGATCTCATTTGTACAGTCCTTGTTTTCATCTTCTGTTTTTGTAATGTGTGTACAAATCAATGTAAACAAATAGAAGCACTATGAAAGCAAGACACAACCACTTCATCCATATCTTTAATCTTGAATCATTACACATGCTCCGGGATCCTGGTCTGGTGTCCTAGGCAGAGAATTTATCCAACAGAATCCAATAGATGTGTGGGTAAATGAAAATAGGTAATTCAACCCCTCTAAAGATTAAACTCCAGTCAATTTGGAATCTCAGGGAAAAAAAATAACTATCCCCATTCAACATATTATAATCCCTGTTTATAGTTGAAAATATTTCTTGAAATGACCATTAGCCATACTTTATCCAAGCTAAAATTATAAAATTCCATGTACTTTACTTGAGATTTCCATTTTATTTTCTTATCCATTAATCATCAGGCATTGCTCATCTGAGTCCTCAAGTTCTTCTATTGTTCATTAGACTGCAGAATGGAAAGCTGGGCATTATATTTTAGTGAATCAGAGCCCTGTTGAGTGACTTCCTTCTTCTTGTTAAACTTCTTTTGAGTCTCCTCAGTGTAATTTTTTTAAATAGCATACTAATTACTCCTTAGACCTATATGTAGTCATTTCCTATAATATACGTGCACAATTTGTTTCTCTTTTAGGTCGTTTTTATTAAGTGATCCTTGAAGATTAATTTAGACTCTTTTTTTAAAGCAATAACATTTTGTTAGCTATTCCTAAACTCTAAGGGGCTAAAACACCCTGGGTGTGCAATTTGCCCTATCTTTCAGGGCAATGATATTTAAAACAATGATTCTCAAATTCCAGACTGGTTCTATTTCTTGACAAAGTTTCTACTGCTCCATGGTGAAACAGAATAATAAATACATTGCAATGAGTTTTGTATAAAGCCATCTTTGTTCTCTTTTTATGTCTTAAAATATTTCTCTCATATACTTGGTAGTAGACTGTAGTAATTATTAATATTTTTCTACTCTCACTAAAATCCGGGATACCTTAAGCCAATTCCCTATTTTTTTCCTTTTTATTATTTTATAGAACACCAAATTTGAGAACCGCTAAGTTGGTAGTTCAGCAGTAAAGAATCTGCCCACAAAGCAGGAGATGAAGGTTTGATCCCTGATTGGGGAAGATACCCTGGAAAAGCAAATGGCAACCTACTGCAGTATTCTTGCCTGGGAAATCCCATGGATAGAGGAACCTGGAGGGCTACAGTCCATGGGGTCCCAAAAGAGACAGGACTTAGCGACTAAACAAAAACAAGTTAATTATAGCTGTAGAAGGTGTAGTAATAATAATAGCCAAAGCAACATTATTTGTTATATGCAAACGTTTGTTCTAAGAACTCCCTTAATGCAAGAACTCCCTGAGGAACTTACTATTATTGCTCAAAAAATATATATCCAAAGTCATGTAACCAGTGTGTGAGCAGCTGGAATTAACCCAGTGAAGGGCATCTGGAGGTCATGCACTTATCTTCTATGCCAAAGGGAAGCCAGTGTTAGATTTCAAGCCAACTTTATGTGCTCAGTCACTCTTTAAGACTCTTTAAGACCCCATGGACTGATTGTACCCACCAGGATCCTCTATCCATGGAATTTCCCAGACAAGAATATTGGAGTGGGTTGCCATTTCCTACTGCAAGGAATTTTCCGGACGCAGGGATCAAACCTGCGTCTCTTGCGTCTCCTGCATTGGCAGGTGGATTCTTTATCACTAGCGCCACCTGGGAAGCCCGTATGCCCTCAAAATGTATGGAGAAAGTAACATGGAAATGTATAATACCATATGTAACACAGATGGCCAATGGGAATTTGCCATATGACTCAGGGAACTAAAACAGGAGCTGTGTAACAATCTGGAAGGGTGGGAGGGGGAGGGAGATGGACAGGAGGTTCTGGAGGGAGGGGACATGGGTGTACCTATGGTTGATTCTTGCTGATGTATGACAGAAAACCACAAAATTCTGAAAAGCAACTATCTTTCAATTAAAATGAAGTGGCAAAAAAAAAAAAAAAAACAAAAAACTGAGCCACTAAAAGCTTAAATCTATTAATACTATGTAAGCATGTCTTTCTACATAACTCTTTCATATTTTAAAAGTTTTAAAATGAGAGAAATTCCCTGGTGGTCCAGTGGTTAGAATTCCATGCTCTCATTGCTGATGACCGAGGTTCAATTCTTGGTTAGAAAACTAAGATCCAGAAGCCTCAAGGCATAGCCAAAAATAAAGAGACTTCCCTGGTAGTCCAGTGGCTAAGACTCTGCACTCCCAACGCAGGCATCCTGGGTTTGATCCCTGGTCAGGGATCTAGATCCCACATGCCACAACTGAAGATCCCTCATGCCATACTTGAGACCTGGCACAGCTAAATAAATAAGATAAAAAATAAATTTAAAAAAATGTTTTAAAAATGAAATGGGATAGAACCCAAAGTAATACTAGATTTCTATCAATCCTTAATAAGCTTACCTACTTCACGACATTCAGGTAGAATTCTCTCTCTTCTAGACCTGCTTGTGGTTTTGCAAGATCATGCCTTCAGAAATTTTCTCTGAGTACAAAAATCTACAACTAGTCTGGGAAAAACTAGGCACTTATCTTAGCGTTCTAAAATTTAGAGTACATACGCTTTTTAAAAAGGAATTTTAAAAAGTTAATGTGTCATTAACAAATGTTATTAAAAATACAGGAAGCATATAAGAGCCATCTCAAAGATGACTGACTAGATCCACCTCTAGTAGAAGTACATAATATAAAGATGTAATTGACAAAAAAAATTAGGACAGTTGAAAAGGAAAAATCAGAGCTAGAAAATTTAAAAAGTGAATTCCTAGCCAGGGTAACCAGGATATTGCCTGAGTACAAATTTGGAACTGGTGCCTATAAGACTTGGGAAAATTAATCACTCTGCTTTCATTTTCTTCATCTGTAAAATGGGATTGTAATCATCACAATGCTGACTACAAGGTGTGTTATGGACATGAAGTGAAGCAATATCTGTAAAGCACTTAGTTCTGGCAAACAGTTGCTACTATCTAAATATTAGCCATTAATATTACTTCATAAATAGAGGGAATAGTCTAAACTTTATCAGAAATAAAAGTCACCCACCTTATTAGAAATTAGTACTTTATTATAGCTCAGCATTATTTTAAAAAATTATACATGACAAGACAGGAAATATTCACTTTCACTAAACAATAGTTGGAGGGCTTCCCTGGTGGCTCAGTAGTAAAGAATCCACCTGCATTGTAGGAGACTTGCAAGAGACACAGGTTTGATCCCTGGATTGGGAAGATCCCCTGGAGGAGGAAACAGCAACACACTCCAATATTCTTGCCTGGAAAATTCTATGGACAGAAGAGCCTGGCGGGCTATAGGCCATGGGTTTGTAAAAAGTTGGACATGACTGAGCATGCACTCAGGCCAAACACTACCTAGGCTTCCCAAGTGACTCAGGGGTAAAGAATCTGCCTGCTAGTGCAAGAGATGCGGGAGATGTAGGTTCGATCTGAGTTGGGAAGATCCCCTGGAGAAGGGCATGGCAACCCACGCAGTATTCTTGCCTGGAAAATCTCATGAACAGAGAAGCCTGGTGAACTACAGTTCATGGGGTTACAAAGAGTCTGATACGAGTAAGCACATACAAACAATCATTCAAAAGAAAAACATTTTCACACAAAGGGATAAAATTTTCTACACAGATCATCACTGAAAAATTATTAAAGTATGTATCTCATTGACTTAAAGGGAATACATGAACACAGAAAGAGGTAGGATACACCAAGCAATGCTGAGGGGAGAAATATAAAGCTAAATAAACATAAAAAATCAGTAAAAATGATAATTAAAAAAATTTAAAAGCAGTTAAATTTGTATAACAATGACCTGAGGAAGGAATATTCTTTGCATTGCCTTTCTTTGGGATTTTAATGAAAACTGACCTTTTCCAGTCCTGTGGCCACTGCTGAATATTCATTGGAAGGACTGATGCTGAAGCTGAAGCTCCAACACTTTGGCCACCTGATGTAAAGAAATGACTCATTGGAAAAGACCCTGATGCTGGGAAAGATTGAAGACAGGAGGAGACAGAGGATGAGACGGTTGGATGACATCACAGACTCGATGGACATGAGTTTGAGCAAGCTTCAGGAGTTGGTGATGGACAGGGAAGCCTGGCCTGCTGCAGTCCATGGGGTCACAAAGAGTTGGACATGACTGAGTGACTGAACTGAACTGAAGGAATGAAACGAGAATGGCAGGATTTAAATATGCAGTCCTCGCGGTGTTCACTCTGATTTGGTGTTCATGCTGTACCACTGGTGCCAGGGAAGTAGCAGGTGCTCAATAAATATTTGTTAAATGAATCACAGAATCAAAATTCCATAGCTGATGGTAACCATAGATCTGACCTCCATCTGCATTCCGCAGATTCCAAAAACACCATGCAGCTTGCTCAGGGACCATCCATGGTGTGACAAGGGGCTTGGTGATTGAAGTTAGGTACCCATGCTGCTATAAGGATGGCGGCCCCTGAGGTTCACATCCAGATCTGCCTTTGAGGGAACATGCTGCATTAGCAGAGCCTGCTGATGGACTCCAGCTGCCATCCATCCATCACCTATGGATTCAACATGGAGGCTATGGCACTATGAGGCCTGCTTCCAGTCATTACTGAGCCCAGCAGATGGAGGTCCTGGAGCAGCCCAGGTTGGCCCAAGACAGGACTACTCAGGGACTTCCCAGGTGGCACTAGTGGTAAAGAGTATGCCTGCCAAAGCAGGGTTCGGTCCCTGGGTTGGGAAGATCCCCTGGAGAAGGAAATGGCAACCCACTCCAGTATTCTTGCCTGGAAAAATCCCATGGGCAGAGGAGCCTGGCAGTCTACAGTCCACGGGATTGCAAAGAGTTGGACACAACTGAAGCTACTTTTCAGTTGGGACTACTCAAACTGGCCACCTGTGCTCTGGGACCTCCCTCTGATCTGGTCAAGATTTTCGGAGCCTCCCTCTAGCCTGAGGTTCATTCTAACCAAGCCTTCTTTCTCTCTCTTTCCTAAGGTATCAGACATGCTTTTGACCTTTGCCTCCCCCTTCTCCTTTTAGTCTTACAAGAATTTCCACCAATCTCTTTCCTGTCTAATTTTTAGTGTCTGTCTATATTTTGGAGGAGTCAAATTTACATGTCAAGGCAAGAAGGCAGATACTGAGTCAGGCCTACTAGATAAAAATTGAAAGAACAGCAGTCATGAGTAAATGAATCCACTCAGGAAGCAGACTTTCTTGAGTAGAAAACTTAGGGTATATCTCTCACACTGGACTAACTTCCTCAAGTTTAGGAGAGCTGAGACATCCTTTTAGGGAACAGAATCTACCTGATATGAAGTGAAAGTGTTAATTGTTCAGTCCTGCCCAACTCTTTGCAACCCCATGGGCTATAGCTTTCCAGGTTCCTTTGTCCATAGAATTTTCCAGGCAAGAATACTGCAGTGGATGGTCATTCCCTTCTCTAAGGGATCTTCCCAACCCAGGAACTGAGCCTGGATCTGCTGCATTGCAGGCAGATTCTTTACCATCTGAGCCACCTGGGATAAGACTTGCTTATTTGTACTTACTTAATATGTTCTCTAATTTGGGAAGGTCATTCAATCTTGATGACTTTAAAGCCTATTATCCTCCTAGTTTTCTTGGGGGTCCCTGGCAATCGGCTATATCATCTGAACACTATCACATACTAACATTCTCTCACCCATTAAGATTCTGGAGACTGGTCAAATCTTCCGGCCCATTCCAAATCTTGCCAGACCCTGGTGAAACCATCATATTTGTGAGACATCTGTACAACACACTATCATCTGAGTTCCATGCCCTTTATCTCCACTGTGATGCAGTCACTCTGTGTTCTAGTTATATCTGGACCATACACTTTCCCTGATAATTTCAATCCAAATTTTCCAAATAAACTCAATCTCTTATGTCTCACTTGCTAAAATCATTGTGTCACAGTAACTTTTTTTGACTCTTTGGTACCTGCAGTTATATACCCTTGTATATTCTTCCTATGTCTTTGTACCCTGTCACCTTTACTTCTTACTCTATCCAGTCTGTATTCTATGATGAGTCTTTTCAATCATTTTCAGGTTTTTATATTTCTGTTTTATTTCAGGTTTTATTTTTATATCCCTGAGATCTACTATAAATAATATCTTGGTTAACAGCAAAATAACAGAATATTAGAGAATAAAAAGCTGAAGATATGGAATTTTTGTTTTGAGTTTTTTCCCTCATTACTGTAAGATCCAGCATTTTGAGTGTTTATTTGGATGTAAGAATTACTCATCTTTTATGAAAAACAGATTTTTTTCTGTTGTTCAGTATCCAAAACAATAGTATTTTATTTTGTATCAAGTGTCTGTATCTTTACTGAAAGCTATTATAGATTATACTATGTCAAAATTATAGAGTCGAGTGAAAAGTGCCATGAGCAAGAAATTCTTTAAGATGTTTCAAAGTTGTAACTTCCTTAAATATTTTTTTCATTCATTTTCTTTCTTAATTTTCTTCTACCATGTCCAGGGCTTCCCTGGTGACCCAGACAGCAAAGAATCTGCCTGCAATGCAGGAGACCTCTTCTCGATCCATGGATCAGGAAGATTCCCCTGAAGGAGAGAATGGCAATCCACTCCAGTATGCTTGCCTGGAAAATCCCATGGACAGAGGAGCCTGGTGGGCTCCAGTCCATGGGGTCGCAAAGAGTCGGACATGAGTGAGCGACTAAAACTTAACCATGTCCATAATATACCAGGTTTAGATTTTAATTCTTAACTCAAACTTCAGTAAATACTGAATTAGTTAAAATAAATTACCAAATGCTCAGCCTTTATTTTTTTAATCACCTTTCTTGTACACACTTTGTTAAAGGTTACCAAAAGTTTTTTTTTTTTTTTTTTTTTTGTGATTATGTATCTCTCTGGTATATTACTGGAACTACAAGGATTGAAATGCTGTGAATAAAGATCTTGCTATGAGTATAAGATCTATTATATCTGTATCAAAGATAAAAACATTGTCCAAAATAATTCCATCTTAATTTATATACATTTTAATTAGTTCAGGAAAAAAAGAAAAACCTTGAAACTTTGTAGTTGCTAAAGCTGTTTATGTTAGCTTCTTTAAGGCTATTTCATCACATATCCCTGGTGGCTCAGTGGTAAAGAATCTGCCTGCAATGCCGGAGACCTGGGTCCTATCCCTGGGTTGGGAAGATCCCCTGGAGAAAGGAATGGCTACCCAATTCAGCATTCTTGCCTAGAGAATTTCATGGACAGAGAAACCTAGTCGGCTACAGTCTATATGGCCACAAAGAGTCAGATACAACTGAGCAACTAACAATCTCACTTTCATTATAGGATTCCCCAGGTGGCACCAGTGGTAAAGAATCTGCCTGCCAATGCAGGAGATGCAAGGTAATTGGGTTTTATTACTGGGCTGGGAGGATCCCTTGAAGAAGGAAACGGCAGCCCACTCCAGTATTCTTGCCTGGGAAGTCCATGGACAGAGGAGCCTGCTGGGCTACAGTCCATGGGCTCCCACAGAGTTGGACATGACAGCACACACTTACCCATTGTCACGTATAGAAGCATATGACTGATGGGGTTTTTGATGAAAATTCTAGTTTTGTTAGGTCAAGGTAATCTAACAATAGAATATTTTTATAAACATAAATTATCCAGAATTCATGAACTGTTTAAACTAGCTCTTTCTGCTTTCTCTTTTCTGACTCTAACTTTTAACAAGTAGAGTATCTACTGTTCCATCCCTTAATGTCCACTGTCTGCAATAAAACAACTAGCCTTTAGAAGAATAATTTATTTTATATGAATGTCAGAACTTTAAATTCTTTCAACAAATTATAAAGTAAGTCGTATGACCTCCATATAAGTAATTTGGTATCTGTAATATATGCATGGAAGCGCTTTTTTTTTAAATTCCATAGGTGGCAAGGAGAACTCCTCATATTCTTATAAATATAAGTGTCATGTCTGTTCTGGTAATAAAGGTAATGACATATTTTTCTGCACATCCTCCTCTAATAGAACATTATAATCTATTTGTCTATAGTCTGTTATAGTCTAATAGAACATTAAATAAAATAGAGAGCTAAGGCTCATAACTAAAGGTAAAAATCTCTAGATATAGAAGATTACACAACAAATATAAGATTGTCTTCTTCCAAATTGTTCCACCAAGAAGCATATGGACCTCGGTAATTATGAATTACTTCAGATTAGTCTTTTACTTCTATGCCTAAAATCACCCATTTTTAAAGAGAACAAATTATTCTTTCTATTACATTATCTCAGCTATATAATAGATACCTAAAATAATGTACGAAAAGTAGAATCTATTTGAAAAGCATCACTTGAAATTCAGTTTTATGATGTGCACAACGGCTCAAAGAAAAAACTAAATCCCCAAACCACCCGCACAGTTTAGTGGGCTGGGACTGCTTTGAGGCTAAGGAAGCACACAAAAGCTTTTTCCTGTTTCTGCTACATTTTTATATCTCAAACACACTAAAGTAAATCCCTGCACAGAGAATCACCAATCCAGAGTACACAAAACCCAGACGCACTCACCACATTAACCCGGCCCCTGACTCCAGACATATTATTGTAAATCACAAAATAAATAAATAAAATGAAAAGTCCCACTATTGCAATAGCTTTACAGAGCCATGTCAGAAGGTCTCAGAAACTAGTCACTACATTAAAGAAAAGAACGTGGTTAGATCATGTGGTATGTGGTTAATCTAAGTTACAAATTTCATAGTTTTTATGGGAAATCCTCAGAAACAGAAATTCTAAAAAGAAAAGTGAAAAATGTCATCATGGGCACATGCATTTGTAAAATAAATTATGGCTTCTATTTATACAAAATCTAAACTTATTGACCCAAGCTAATCATATGTTTCCTAGAGGGTTTTTTTTTTTTTAATGTTATAGGGAGACATTTGTGGGAAAATTCTTATGGTGTCTATTTTGTAGTATTGTATGTTATTTACTTTAATTCTGTTTTGGATCATTCTTTTGCCTTCTGAAAAACATGATAAATGATGCATTCATTCCATCTTAAACGTGATTAGTTTACAAATATGTGAATATGTGTAGATATTCACGTGCACAAACACCTGTATCTGTAAATATCCAGTTTATCATGCTTGCTATGAATTATACTTATTTCATAAAAATGATTATTCCAAACTGTATAACACCTCAGCTGGGAAGTCAGAGGTCTCAGTGACCAGGTACTCTCAAAAGCATCCCATCTGGGGACAATGAATATCTTTTTTCTAAAAAATAGCACTTGGTCTGCTGTCATTTATCAATTCTTCCTAATCTTCACTTTATCATTTGTTTATTTTCTTTATAGTAAATGTGAGCACAGATGAATGGATGAGTAAACTGTCACATTTAGTAGTAAGGCCATACTTTGGGTTGTTGGCTAGATGTGTGGCTTGCTGGTTAGACTTAAGGACATGGTATTAGGTGAATAAGACTGGTAGTGAGGCAGGTTAAAGGCTAGTCCTAGCACATGTAGCTGCTATGTGAATACTTGGTTTGTGTCATGTCAGTTCCAAATGATTTACAAATATCAACTAATTTAATGCTCAACCATGAGGAATATATTATTACTTTCATGTGCAGATGAGGAAATAGAAAAACAGAGAGATTAAGTAACTTGAGCCAAGACACACAACTAATCAGTGGTGTATCTTGGGTTTGAACTTAGGCAGGCTAATGTGAGAGTCCACACTTGTAGCTACATTTCAGACTCAGACATTCATGAAGCTTTGCAGAGAAAGATCCTGTTGGATTTGTTGCTCAAAAATATTACAGCAAATTCTACCTCTGACATCCCTCCCCATCCCATCTCCACATCCTAGGCACTATTTTAGCTAGAAGCATGAATCCATAATAAGAAATAAGGAAATGGTTTCCTATTTTAATTAGAAGGTATAGAAGTAAAAAATAGGAGGGAGTTAAAGAGAATAATTATTCCTAGATATTAATTTACACATAGGATTTTTATTTATAATTTTCAACTCTTCTTAACAATGCTAAATAAACAAGGCAGTTCATATGATACTAGCAATTAAATAAAACAAAGATGCAGTATCTTAATTAGGCCAGGCTGAGTGTGGTGGACCAGACAGGTGCATAAGTGCACACGTGTACCTGTGGATAGAAAGCAAGGCCATCTAGAGAAGTCATGTTTTATATCACAAGCATAGATACCACTCAGGCTTCCCAGGTGATGCTAGTGGTAAAGAACCCTCCTGCCAATGCAGGGGACTTAAGAGATGCAGGTTTGATCCCTGGGTCAGGAAGATCCCCTGGAGGAGGACATGGCAATCCACTCTAGTATTCTTGCCTGGAGAATCCCATGGACAGAGGAGACTGGTGGGCTACAGTCCATAGGATTGCAAAGAGCCAGATATGACTGAAGCGACAGAGCACACACGCATGAACAGATGCCACTTGGCCCTAAGATTTTGCCACCTGAAAATCTAGGCCCACTGTTGACTTTTGGTTTTTTAAGGAAGTTGTAAATCCAGAATTTATATGTTAAATCTTATGATTCTAAAATTTTGTTTAAATTTTAAAAATACTAAGTACTATGAACATGGTATCTATCAAACTAAAAATGGCCTCTGGTGTTCCACATTTCCATCTATGAGATGTATATACACATATCCATCTGCCTACCCATGTAACTCTCCTCTCCCTATGTGTGTGTTTGTGTGTGTGTGTGTGTGCATGTGCATGCTTAGTCACTCAGTTGTGTCTGACTCTTTGCTGCCCCATGGACTGTATCTCACTAGAGTCCTCTGTCCATGGGATTTTCCAGGCAAGAATAGAGGAGTGGTTTGCCACGACCTCTTCCAGAGATTCTTCCTGACCCAGAGATTGAACCCGCATCTCCTACATTGGCGGGTGGATTCTTTACTAGCACCACCTGGGAAGTCCCCCATAATACATTTATTGACTAATAAGTCTTATTCATTATTTGCACATTGGGAAACATTACAAGAAATTACAAGCATAGTCAAATGGTTACAGACACATAGAAACCCCATGACATACTTTCAAATAGACAAAACCTATTATTATCAGTTTCCTATTGTTGCTGTAACAAATTACTGCAAATTTAGTGGTTTAAGAACATCATTTCTTACAGTTGCAGAGGTCAAAATTCTAAAATCAGTCTCTGGGCTAAGATCAGGTTTTGGGACGGCTGTATTCCTTCTGGAAGTTTCTTGTGAGAATCCATTTCCTGGCCTTTTTCAGTCTTTAGAGGTCTTTTGGCATTCATAGTCTTGTGGCCTCTTCCTCCATCTCCAAATCCATCAGCATAGCACTTTCAAATTATGTTTTTCATAGTTTTCAAATTATGCACACATACACATATATATATATATACACACACGTATGTATAGTGAATTGATTATATATATACAATTATATACATGTGTATATAGTCACTCAGTTATTCATTATGGGACAGAGTCGAAGAAGTAAAAAAATAATACAGTAGATGTAACTCAGCCTTGAAGAACTTTACCAACACAACATGCTGAATGTGCTTATTCCCCTAAAAATGCATACACTGAAACTCATTCCCCAATGTGATGGTATTTGGAGATGGGACCTTTGGGAGATGATTAAATCATAATGGTGGAGCCCTCATGAGCAGAATTAGTGCTCTTATAAAAGAGTCCCCGGAGAGCTCTCTTGTCCCTTCCACCCTCTGAGGACAAAGTGAGATGACATCTGTGAACCAGGAAGCAGGCTATCATGAGATATAGAATCCACTGAAGCCTTAATCTTCAACTTCCCAGTCTCCATAAGTGTGAGAAATATTTATTGTGTATAAGCCACACAGTCTATGGTGTTTTGTTATAGCAGCCCAAAAGTACTAAGAAACCATCCAATGGAGAAATAATATAAATTGGATATTCTAGAGTGGGAGCAATCAATAGAGATTAGCCAAAATTAGCCTATTATGTTTACTGAGCCCACCTAGGTATTTCATCGTGTTGATCACTCAGTCATGTCTGACTCTTTGTGGCCCCATGGACTGTAGCCTGCCAGGCTCCTCTGTCATGGGATTTCCCAGACAAGAATCCTGGAGTGGGTTGCCATTTCCCTCTCCAGAGGATCTTCCTGACCCAGGGATCGAACCCAGCTCTCCTACATTCCAGGCAGATTCTTTACCATCTGAGCCACCAGATTGTAGTCTGCAGGGGCTGCTCTGGTGCATGAAATATATCTCTCTTCTTTTGAGGACCAAGGTACTCATCTCCTCAGATGCTGGACATGTTGCCTGTCCTTGACATAATAGTTAGTAACTCCTCAGAAATTGTCCAAGTCTTCCCAGGTGGCACAAGCAGTTAGCAATCCACCTGCCAATACAGGAGACGCGGGTTCCACTCCTGGATCGGGAAGATCCCCTGGAGAAAGAAATGGCAACCCAGTCCAGTATTCTTGCCGGGAGAATCCCATGGACACAGAAGTCTGGCAGGCTACAGTCTATGGGGTCACAAAAGAGTCAGACAATCTAACATGTCAAAAGCATTGCAATTTAACTTCTGCTTCTGCCCAATTCTGCCTCCTTAACTCTCTCACAGAAGTTATGCTTCAAAGCACTTACTAATAAACATTCTGCCTGCATTTCTCAGAATCTGCTTCTCAACGAATCTGAACTATGGCAGAGGTATTCCTTTATAGAAAAATAAACAAAGAAATAATCAAAATAGTTTCCGGTCTTTGAACACACATTCCATAAAGAATTTGAATCTTTTTGGAGAGGTTGGATAAATAATCATATTAAAGGCACTGATTTTGAGATTTGGAAACAGACCCAGATCAGAATTCTTTAATCATTGACTCCACCTCTGTCCCAATACACATTTGCATACTCCTGTACAGAAATCAAGCCATTAAAAAAAAAAATCCCAAAGAATAAATTAAGTCAAAACCATGATTTTCTTTCAGACTTGGCTTTCAACTCAGTTTGCAACAATTAGTATTGAGCAGTTGATGATTTAAGAAGAAATTGAGTTGGAACAAATATTTAAATGTCTGGAAATCACTATCCAAATCCATTCCAAACCTATTTTAAGAAATGAGAAGTTGAAGATTAGAGTTGTATATAGATTCACATTTAACTCAAAGGATGGGAATGCTATAAATTATTTTGCAATATAGTTATATTCCTGTTATTCACTTATCAGTAATGTCCTTCTCTATTCCACTTTTTAATCACTTAACAAACTTTTACCATGTAAATGGTAAAAGCTTATTGGTGAGTTGGCAAGATTCATTTTAATTTTGATCATCTTTCAAAAAGTATGCAGATTCTTCAGAAATCTACAAATCCCTGGATATTTTCTATCCTCTTCTTTCCATCTTTTTCATGGAATTTCATATATGTGTATGTGTGTGTGTGTGTGTGTGTGTGTAGTATAAGTACATTATAGTACAAAAAGTAAGGTAATATATTTAACTACAACTACACTTCATAATGAAGAGAAGCTTTAGGAGATGCTAAGAAGATGACCTTATATAGCAGTTGAAATAAACTTTTGAAAGCTGCTCAGCATGCTTTCAGTTGGATTGCTGTCCAGTTGATCCAGTTGAACAATTAAAATGATCTTAATCAATCACTCCTGAATTTCAGTGATTTAACAGTGAAATGAGATCAGATATACTGCTCAAATTTCGGTACTTTTATTGATAAGGAGTCAAAAAAGAGTAAGAGAAAAAAAAAACCTTGACCATATCTCAGTTGAAATGAATGACAAAAATATCAACAGTTGTACCGTTACAGCAGTACTGATAGAACCACAAACATTTACTAAGTATTTACTATCTGCCAGATACTTTGATAGGCAATGATAGTCAAGAGTCATATAGTATACTATTCTTCCCTTAAAAAGAGTAATACCATAAACATTTACAGTACAGTGTATGTGTTGCAACATCAAGACATCAGAAGGCATAGTGTAAGGGGTTCGCAGAGGAGACTAAACCTGCCTAGGAGAGTTGAGAAATAAAGACTGAAATAAGGTGAGTAGGGCTTTGCCAGATGAGGTAGGAGGATAGGAATTTCAGTCTATAATGTGCTTAAATGGGCAGAGTTTTGGAAATACATCTGGGTTATAGAAGGCAGGAAATATATTTTGGTATAAACTTATGAAAGGTTTGACAAGCCTGGTTAAGAAATGTTGAGCTTTATCTTGTAAACAAGGTGACTCATAAGAGCTTAACTGAGTTAAGGGGTATTTCATGACTTCCAAGCTAGGGCTTCCCTTGTGGTTTAGCTGGTAAAGAATCAGCCTGCAATGCGGGAGACTCCAGTTCAATTCCCAGGTTGGGAAGATCCCCTGAAGAAGGGAAAGACCTAGAGAATTCCGTAGACTGTATAGTCCATGGGGTTGCAAAGAGTTGGACATGACTGAGCGACTTTCACTCACAAGCTAGGAGAGAAAGTCAAAAGGTAAGAAATATGTAGACAAAACCTGGCAGGGGCTTCACAGCAAGGACTTTGCATAAAAAATACTGATTACTTTTTAAAATACAAAAGAGAGGAAAACAATCAGTTAATTGCGGAAGTGTGTAGTTATTACATAAAATTATGGAATGTATACATACTTATATTCTATATATCAATCCATTGCAGGTATTGTGTAAAATATAGATCAGATGCAGGATACTAATGCTTGATATTTACATAGACATTTATAGTTTATAATCTATGTTCACTTAATCATTAGGGTTTCTCTGAAGGAAGTCATTATCTCTAGTAAGAAAAGAAGTCAGAGAACTCACTCAGAGCCTCCCAACAGCTAAGTGACAGAGCTGAATTCTGAACCAAATCTCAAACCAAAATTTCCTTGTTTTTTCTATCAGCACAACAATATATACATAGAGAGATACATTAGGGGAAATTTTAAATGTGTATAAATTCAGGTGTAGTTTATGCAAGCAAGGGCTTCCCTGATAGCTCAGTTGGTAAAGAATCCACCTGCAATGCAGGTGACCCCTGGGTTGGGAAGATCCCCTGGAGAAGGGAAAGTCTACCCACTCCAGTATTCTGGCTTGGAGAATTCCATGGACTCTATAGTCCATGGGGTCGCAGAGAGTCGGACAGGACTGAGTGACTTTCACTTTAACTATGTAAGCAAATACCAGACATCCTTAGCACCAAAATATGAATAAAGAACAAAAAGAGACATGGCCACATTAGTAAGCAGAGCAAAAAATTCAGAGTTGTGTATATTGGTCATTAGAATTTGCCCTGTTCAGGTGAGTAAGGGGCTTCCCAGGTGGCTCTAGTGGTTAAAAAGAAATCTGCCTGCCAATGCAGGAGACACTGATGTGCGTTCAGTCCCTGGGTTTGGAAGATCCCCTGGAGAAGAAAACTAGCAACCCACCCAGTATTCTTGCCGGAAAAATTCCATGGACAAGACCCATTCTTCTTTCTCTTTATATCTCCTCCATCTCTACTTCCTCCCACCAAGCCTCTATAGTCCAGATTGATGAAGCATCACTTTATAAGCACAGCTTTACAAACAGAACTTGAAGCTGCCAAACACACAGGAAGAGAGAGAAAGAGAATTTAAAAAGTCTCAAATTAACTTACCTAACCCATTCATTTTTATAATAAGAAAAATAAAATCCAAGGACACTAATGGCTTGACAAATATGGCACCCTAATTGGTAGTATACCCACATGGGTGGGTGTAAACCCCACCCATGCTAACCTTCCATCCAAGGAGGTTTCCACAGCCTGTGGCCAAGAATCATAAGAGATATTCTGCCAAGAACAAAATTGGAAGGAGGAGAGATTCACAGCAGTGCCCTTCTGGGTCTGTGGAGAGAGAAGAAGAGGGTCTACTGCAGTGTTTCCTGGACTTTTGAATTTCACAGAGGAGTAAAATTCCAAATAAATATATAAGTTCCATCATTGAGTTGCCAACAATTTAATTTTGCCAAGAAAAGATGCTTAAAAACAAACAAAGGCAAAACAAGTATAAATTACTTTCACCACCTCACACAAGCACAGATACTGCCACACCAAAATTTAAGACACTCTGAAATGAAATGAAGTCAGCTCTATGAGAAATTCACCTTCTTGTGGCTTTTCTTCCTTTAGCTGAGGACAACCACATCCTTCATCACAGACCAGCTCCAGGCTGATGGCCAATATTTAAGAACTACCAGAATGTAGGAATAAGCCCTGAATTGAGTTCAGGGAACTAGGAGTTAGTCTATCATTCAAAGACTGTGTGACATGGACCAAGACGTTCCACATCTCTGGTTTTCAGACTTGCGCATGTAGGAAATGAGAACTTCTGACCAGTTCTGTATTGTGAGCATTCTAAGAGCAGCCAACCCCCTGAAACAGACCAACTCAGCTGATGCTCCAAAGAAACTGGGCCCATCAGAAAGCCCCTTTCTCAAGTCTTGTTCTCTCAAGCCACAGGAAAATTGCTGGCAAGTGAGAAACAGCCTAAAGTTGCTTCCCTGACACCGAACATTTCATGGAAGTCCTTAGTAGCTGTTTGTTTTTTTTTTTTAACTGAAGAATAGTTAATGTACAGTATTATATAATCCCTGGTGGTTCAGTGGTAAAGAATCTGCCTGCAATGCAGGAGATGCAGTTTCAGTCCCTATGTCGGGAAGATCCCCTAGAGAAAGAAATGGCAACCCACTCTAATATTCTTGCTTGGGAAAGCCCATGGATGGAGGAGCTTGGCGGACTACAGTACATGGGGTCACAAAGAGTCAGACATGACTTAGCAACTAAACAACAAAAACAGTAACAAAACAAGTATATGTTATAGGTGTACAATATAGTGATTCACAATTTTTAAAAGTTATACCCCATTAATAGGTATTATAAAATATTGGCAATATTCCCCATGTTGTATGATAGCTTGTAGCTTATTTTATACATAATAGTGTGTACCTCTTAATCCCCCACTGTCGTAGTGCCCTCACTCACTGGTTACCACTAGTTTGTTCTCTGTATCTGTGAGTCTGCTTGTTTTTTGCTGCATTGCCTACATTTTTAAAACTTTTTTTAGATTCTAAATTTAAGTGATATCATGTAGTATATGTCTTTTTTTGTCTGACTTGGTTCTCTTAGCATAATGCCCTCCAAGTCAATCCAGTTTGCTACAAGTGACAAAATTTCATTCATTTTTATGGCTGAATAATATTCCATTATATATGTATATATACATACATATATATAATATATATATTTATACCACATCTTTATCTATTCCTCTGTTGATGGAAACAGGTTGCCTCCAAATCTTGTGTATTGTAAATAATGCTCACAGTAGGTTTATAAATTGTCTTTCATGAGAGAAGATGTCAGCTTTACAGGACTGTGTTTTAAAATTATCAATTAACCTTGTTTTGGGGGTAATAATTATTTCCCAAGCCACTATTGCTACTACTCTCTTTGTATTAAAAAGAAAAATAAAAAGCAACAGAAGAAAGGGGGAAAGGAGTGGGGAGAAGGCACTGATGTGTGGAGAAAGGATGAGAAAAGAGAAAAGAAAAGTCAGAGGATGTGAGCCTCATTGAAAAGCAAGCCACTGTATTTAAAATGGATAGCCAACAAGGACCTACCGTAGAGCACACGGAATTCCACTCAATGTGATGTGGCCGCCCAGATGGGAGGGAGGTTGAGGGGAGGCTGGATACAAGTCACTGTATGGCTGAGTTGTTCTGCTGGGCACCTGAAACTATGAAAATATCATTAGTTGGCTATATTGCTGTTGTTGTTCTGTGACCGGTCACGGCCGACTCTTTGCCACCCTTGGACTGCGCAGCACACCAGGCCTCCCTGTCCCTCACCATCTCCTGGAGTTTGCCCAAGTTCACGTTCATTGCATCAGTGATGCCGTCCAGCCATCTCATCCTCTGAGGCCCTCTTCTCCTTCTGCCCTTGATCTTTCCCAGCATCAGGATATACTTATTTAAAAATATAGCAACTATATTTAAAGTGGATAACCAAAAAGGACCTACTATATAGCACAGGGAACTCTGCTCAATGTTATGTGGCAGCCTGGATGGGCTATATGCCAATATTAAAAAAAAAAGTAAACCACATCAAGCACTGCTCTTTATAAAAAGCCCCAATCTCAGAGTCACTGCTGGTACAGTCAAAGCCTTGTGTGACTATAAATGAAAAAGAAAAAAAAAAAAAAAAAAACAGAAGCAGGAGAATAGAGTAGAACTTGACAGTGTATCGTCAGAAGAATGCTATTTCATCCCTACTGTCCTGGGGTCTGCAGAAGGGATTATGAAAACCTGCACATTCAGCTAAACTTTAATGAAGGCTTGTAGAGTTAAGCTATTCTCTCTGGATCAAATGCAGTTTAAAAGTTGAGAGAAGAAACCACAGGAAACCTAGAAACAACAAGGTAGAAGCAGATTTAACTAAGAATTTCCTTCGCTCCGTCTGTTTTAGTCACACCCATAATATAATTATAACCTAGCATTTGCATTTAATTACACAGTGTTGAGAAACACTGGATTTTATAGCAAAGCTGAACCAAAGACAGAGCTTTATTGCCAATGAATTTTGTACTTCTATCGTGAGGAAAGAATTTCAGAGCAGGCAAATACAAAACCTTGGCTAAATAAGACAGAATGAAGATGTTTATGGTCTTGCCAAACATAGACATATTTTGACACACACAAAAAATGGTACAAATAACCAAATGTTACGAATTTGCTTACGCAAATAGTAAGCTCTCAATAAATGTTAGGTGTTATTATCATCATCATATTTGCAAAAAAACTGATTCAATATTTTTTTAATTTTTGGTTCCAGGCCCATAAAATAAAATCTACAGAAGGGTTAGTGTAAGACCGTCAAGCTACTTTTTTACCAAAAACCCACAGCAATCAGTGCAGCCATATACACCTCCTTTGGTATTATTCCACTTCCTTTTTTTTCTGTCCTAAACTCCAGAGGTGTTAAAAAGAGGGCAAAGTCCTTCGTTGGGGTGGATTTTGTGGTACCAACCACAGGAATTTAGCATAACTTTGGTGCATAAGTAATTGCTATCATGAAAATTCCTGATTTTTCAAAAATAAATGATGCATAAAAGGCACATAAAAGTTCAGTTAATAAGTCCCAACGCGTTCAAGAACACATCTTAGCTCAGCCAATAGAACTAGCTTTTTATTCAGTGGAGACCTCTTAAATGCATTGCCTCAGTGCACAGTAAATCTATTCTTTTAGCAGGTTTATTCCTTTATCTGGTAGTCAATTAAGTGGCCTTTCATGAAATGTAACAATGACATACATTGTGGAGGGAGGTATATTCTTATAACTTGTCTGATTATCTTTCTGCTTTAGCATGTATTATTTATGAGTATTATTTCTTGAGCAGGTTTATGCCTTCATCAAGTAATCATGAACACATTTTAAGTATAAATATGAGTCTATAGCAACTGCAAGCCACCATGGTTTTAACAAGGTTCATTCTTGCACAAATATCTCATTCAATTTGGAAGGAATTGTATTTTGAGAATAAAATTTATTTTGTCATTTTCCTCCTCACTTTCCAAATTGTAATACCTATACTACAAAGGGAAGCAATCATCTCTGTTGCATGCATTCGACTAAATATTTCTAGCTAGAGAAATGCCATCAGCTTGTTTCATACAACTAAGATGAACTGAGAGAAATGTTTTTAAAATGCAACAGTGTTGATGATAATTCCTTATCCCACAAGGAACGTCACAGAATAAATGTCAGAAAATGTATTGATACACTTGTGGGAGACAGGCTGTAATCACCTTTTTAATGTTCTGCATATATGAGTTTTGTTGTTATCTGTTTTTGTTAAACTTTCAATCTGACATGTTTGAATCATGTTTTCCCTACTGCAAAAATTTTTAAAACAAAAGTAAGTTATCCTATCTTCAGAGGTCAAATCTTTAACTAAATTTTGCACAATTTATTTTGCACACAAACAAATGAGATATTAGGTAGGTCAAAATTGTGTATTTTCCTCTAATCTGGTTATTAAGTTAATTTTTTAAGCAGCCACCTTTGTTTAATCGAATCTTTTTGTTGTCATTAATTTGGAAATAATTAAAGAGGCATTGTGGTTGGACAATATTACCACCTAACATTGCTATCATCTTTATATGTAGTCACCAAGTCCAATCTACAGATGAATTAGCTGTTCTTAAATTAAGGAATATTATCAGTCACTAATGGTATGACATTCTTTTTTATGACTATAGCTTGGGTTATAATGTGACAAGAAAAAAAATGTAATGTTTCCAAAATGACAGTTTTTGAGATTTGTGTTGCCTGAGGTGGTTCAACTGAACAATAAACTATAATTTGATTGATGGAAAATTGAAGTGGTTCATCTAATCTGCCAGTCTAGCCTACCATAGGCCTTGGTTTTGCATGTATGATGATGTATCACAGTTTTAGAGATAATGTTGTTTGTATTAGACAGGAGATTTTTTTTCCTCACACATGAAAAAGGAGAACTTTATTACATAGGAATGATCAAAATATGTCATGGATTAGCATGGAATCAAATTTGTTGGGGTATAAATTTGCAAGTTCAACTGTAGAAAGCTAAATGATATACATAAAGCCTTAGAACACAGTTATTTGTTGGAGTAATCCAGCCATCTACTAGCTGGAGAATTATTCAGGCTGAAGTAGACTGACAGTTGCACCTGAGAAAAACAATAAGAAAATAGCTATTTCACTTTTGTTTCAAACAAATGCTGCCTTGATCAAGAGAAATCTTATAAACATCAATTATATTAAGACTCCTAAACTCTAGAGAGAAAAACACATTTGAAAAAATATAATAAAAGAGTAATAAGGAAAACTAAACACCTTAACATATGCAAATCCAAATACCAAACTGGTAATCAAAGAACATGAAGATATTTATAATTACCTTCTGAATATTGATGATTTCTCAAATTTAACCATAGCAAATTGAAATTAAGATTCCTGAGTTAATTTCAGTGTATAATTTTAAAAAGGCTGTTTCTACTTCATTCTCTGTAATTAGCTGATAGTCAAAATGTCTGAATATTGTGTACATAACTCAAAAATAATAAGAAAAGTGCTAAACTATTTTTGTCTTTAAGTTAATGCAGAAAATTAAAAGTTTCAAAGTTACTAAAAATTTTACTAAAATAATCAAGGAATGCTAAGCAATAAATTTCAGAATATTCCAGTTAGGAGTACATTTCTAAACAGAGAAAATAAATATTGTTAAAGAAAAATTACAGAATTGGAATGTGAAATCTCATATATAATTTTCTCTTCTATTCAACAACAAATAGTGATAGAAACCATCAAAAATTGGGAGTTTGCTATCATTTCCGGCCTATATAACTTACTTAAAATAAAATAATCACAGAAGCATTTTTTTACCTATCAATTAAGAAAACACATTAGATGTTCATTAACATATAAGCAGTCAGGATTAGCCAGTTTATTGCAAAATGAGTGCTCATATAATAGGAATGGAAGTATAAACTATTACTACATTTCTGGAAAGTAATGTGAAAATATAAGTATCATTTCTTGAGTGCTTTCAATGTTCTAGGCTCTGTGATATCCATATTTTTGCTCAAGTATAAATGCTATCATTTATGATCAAGAGCCATAAAAGTGTTCATAGCTTCTGACTCATTAATTTTAATTTTAAGAATATATCTTAAGAAAATAAAAATAATATGAGACATGTACATATTCATTACAACACTGCTTACATGGGAAAATTGAAGATAACCATAATGTTCAGAAATTATGTAATTATGCCCTGTCCTTGATCACATATTATATTCATGCAGCTGTTGAAAATTATTTTATGTAAAATGCTTTGTAGTATGGAAATACTTTATCATATGTTGGTTGGGTTAGAAAAGTAGGAAACAAAAATTGTATTCATTGTATATATTAAAAGTAAACTATGCAAAATTAGAACAGCAAAAGAGCAGTGGGTTGAAACGTACAGCTTTTCTTTTCTTCTTTACATAACATAGCACGTTCACGTTCAGTTGTGTGTAACTCTTTGTGACCCCCACGGACTGCAGCCTACCAGTCCATTGGATTTTCCAGGCAAGAATACTGGAGTGGGTTGCCATTTCCTAGTCCAGGGGATCTTCCCAACCCAGGGATAGAACCCATGTCTCTTGCATCTCCTGCTTTGCAGGTGGATGCTTTAGCACTGTGCCACATGGGGAGCCCCAAAGGGCGCGTTGCCTCCCTGTCAGGGACATGAACCCTGGGTCTCCTTCATGTATCAGGCAAAGATACTCACCGTAAACTTTTCCGTATTTCCAAATGTTTTTCAATCAGTATCCCCCACTTCCATAACTAGACACGAAAAGTCTCACAGTCTCCATTAATTTGACTTTATTCTTCTCTACCTGCAAAGTCATATAAGGTACCTCACAAAACAGTGGAAATAGTATAAACTTTGGGATCAAAGTTTGGCTTGGAATGCTAGCTCCAATGCGTACTAGCTGTTTGGCCCTGGGTGTGTTAGCTAACCTCTCTGAGCCTCAATTTCCTCATATGTAAAATCAATCAATCAAAAAACATGTGAAAAGGATAGTTAGGGAGTTTTGAATGGACAATGCACTCTGCTACATTTAAAGTGAATAACCAATAAGGACCTACTGTGTAGCAGGATGTTCAATATTATGCAGCAACCTAAATGGGAAACGAATTTGAAAAACAATGAAAGTGAAAGTAAAGTCGCTCAGTCACATCCGACTCTTTGTGACCCCGTGGACTGCAGCCCACCAGGCTCCTCCATCCGTGGGGTTCTCCAGGCAAGCATACTGAAGTGGGTTGCCATTTCAGGGGATCTTCCCAACTCACGGATGGAACCCAGGTCTCCCGCATTGCGGGCAGACACTTTAACCTCTGAGCCACCAGGGGAGCCCTGAGAAAGAATAGATACATGCGTATGTATAACTGAATCACTTCGTTGTACATCTGAAACTAACACAGCATTGTAAATAAACTGTATGCCAATATAACATGAAAAGTTAAAGTAAAATAAAACAAAAACAAACACAGAAAATAAATTTATATAAAAGATTCAAAGAGGAGAGACTGATCAACATTACCCTTAATGAGGAAGAGGGTCCTAGGAAAGGTTTCAAGAAAAAGATAATGTTTAACCAGTCCTGAGGATGCTGCTGCTGCTAAGTCGCTTCAGTCGTGTCCGACTCTATGATCCCATAGGCGGCAGTCCACCAGGCTCCCCTGTCCCTGGGATTCTCCAGGCAAGAATATTGGAGTGGGTTGCCATTTCCTTCTCCAGTCCTGAGGATGAGCTACCTCTCTATCTTTGACACCAGAAAAAATGATGTCCCAAGCAGAGTGTGAAGAGTAGAAACAGACAAAACAAGGAATAGAATGACACAGTCTGGAGCTGGCCACCAGTCTCTAAGTGCTACAGAGTAAAAGATACAAAAGAGGTACACAAGTGAAAAAATATAATACTTATTCTTCCTTGGTGACTCAGATGGTAAAGAGTCCACCTGCAATGCCAGAGACCCAGATTCAATCCTGGGTCGGGAAGATACCCTGGAGAAGGAAATGCAACCCACTCCAGTATTCTTGCTTGGAGAATCCCATGGACAGAGGAGCCTGGTGGGTTATGGTCCATGGGGTCACAAAGAATCGGACACAACTGAACAACTAACACTTTCATTTTTATGAGGACATGAAGGAAGTTTCCCTAGATTTATATATCACTGCATTCAGACACCAATGTTAAATTATTTTAGTTCTTAAGTATTTGTTTCTGTTCTGAAAAGCTGTTTGGATTTTTCCCTCTCCTGGGATTTATAAAACCTAATCGAGTCATAGAAATTTAGAGATAGAAAAAACATCACACTTCTACCAAGATCATATCAACAGATGAGAGAAATGAGATCTAGAGATTTAGGGTTTGCCACAATACTTGATACTATAGAGAGAGATAGAGTGAGAGAGAGAGAGAAAGACAAGACAGAGTTGTTCTAACTAACACATGAAGCAGAAGGTCCCAGGCTCTACCTGTCCCATCTTTCTCCCATCCCCAGGGGCAAGTTTTGGTGTTTGGCAATAGAACTCAGGGCTCTAGAGACTTTAACAAGACACACTCAGTGGCGCACAGATTCCACTACAAGAATTTACCATCACTGTGGCCTGAGAAATAGCTATCACCCAGTAAGCAGACAGTTTGTCAATCTGATTTTCACTCTTTACAGAGTGCCTCAACTCTTACTTCTCCCCTTGGCCACTCTTTCCCAACCTGCGTACCTCTGGTCTGCTTTAATATTCATAATCATTTAGTAATAATAGACATTTTCAATCAACTCCTTCTAATAGCATCTATTAAAATTCAGCCAAAAGCATGGACCTTTCTCTTCTCTGCTAGCACACCAGTAAACAACAAAAAAATTTGTCACATCTATGAAAAGTCCTAACACCAAAAATTTATTGACAAAGAGTTAAAGACTCCCCTTTCAAATGAAGTTTCAAGTTATCCTAAGATTGTTATCTGGGACAAATCTATTCTTAGAGTTAATAAAATCTGCATCATTTCAGTTTACTAGCCATATTTTTAAATAAAACCTTATTGACAATTTTCCAGAACACTCTGGGCTGGCATGGTGGGTTGAAAAAAGATGTTTCTTAGAATTTCCTTCAGTGGCTAGATCCTTAGGACACAAAACTGGTTGTTGTGAGGAGGTAAAGCTTGAGTGAAGGAGAGATGAAAGATGTAAGCCCTCCCTTCTCGAAACATTATTTTATTTTAAGAAAAATAACAGAAAACAACAGAGCACCATTTTACATTTATAACAATATTGAAGAGTAGAATTAGAAATTCATACCACTCTTTAAGAATACAGAAGACAGTAACAAATTTGAGTCCATGGTAGGGAGGTGGATGAACCTAGAGGCTTTATACAGAGTGAAGTAAGTCAGAAAGAGAAAAACAAATATCATATATTCAAGCATATGGATGCAATCTAGAAAAACAGTTCTGATGAACCTATTTGCAGGGCAAGAATAGAGACATAGAGAATGGACTGGTGGACACAGGGAAAGAAGAGAGAGGTATGGATTGAGAGAGTAGCATCGACATAGGCGTACCACCAGGTGTAAAACAGACAGCTGGTGGGAAGCCGCTGGTATAGCAAAGGGGGCTCCGCGCACCGCTCAACTCCTCCACATTTCCACAAGGAAGTCAGATTTTGATTCAGAACACACCTCAATTAAGGCTTCCCAGGTGGCGCTAGACTTCAAGAATCACAAGGGACATGGATTCATCTTTAGGTCGGAAAGATAACCATGGAGTAGGGAATGGCAACTCAGTGCAGTATTCTTGCCTGAAAAATTCCACAGAGGAATCTGGCAGGCTACAGGCAATGGGCTGCTAAGAGTCAGACATTACCGAGCACACACACACCTCAATTAAAAAAATATATATATTGCAAAGAACATTCAGAATAAAGGCATTTTGTACATAATGGCAAAATATATTCACCTAAAATATATTCACTGAGATATGTTGAGTGATCCTGGTCAAGTTAGTTAGCTTTTTCACATTTCAACGACCTCATTTCTTAAATGAAAAAAAAAAAAAAAAAAATAGTGTGACTCTCAAAAGAAGTATATCATTAAACTTATTAAAAGTATGTAAGAAAAATAAAAACAAAACTATGCACTGTCTTGGAGCCCACTCCTGTCCTACCAATAGAAATCGGAAGGAAAATTTAGAGAAAGCATGTTTGGAGTCCAGTAAGCTGGGAATATTGAAATGAACTGAACGGAGGAAAGATTGTGAATAGCACCTAGTCAATTTCTTTATCAGGCTTTCAGTACATACTCACATCTCTCTACCAGAAGCCACTGGTAATTATATACACATGTGAAGATTTAATTTCTAAAAAGAATATACTTGTTCACCGGCATCATATAAAAATCATTTGTGCACATTTTTGCATACTTTAAAAGGCATGCAAAGTCTACCTGCCATATGAGAAAACCAGTGGATGGTGTTAGTTTGATTTGGGTGCAGGTATTTAGATAATCACACCAGTGGTTTTCATCTTTTAAGCACAGAGAGTGACTTCACATCTGGAAGTTTTACAGGGCAGGTATTGAAAGTTGCTGAGTTACAGAAGAAGTCCCCTTATTATTCAACACAAAATAAGGCTGACACAATAACATTTGGATAAGTGATTTTTTGTTAATTTTATAAAACTTATGCTCCAAAGCAATTTAGCATTTCTGTGTTTGTTGATATTACCTTTTAATGTGACAACCATGACACCATTTTCCAAAACAGATGGATTAATGTCATTTTCTAAAAAAATTACTTCACCTAGACAGGTGTTTCCTGTGTATGTTTGACATGAAATTAAACATAGCTCCAGATGTTCTGTTTGTAGCAAAGCCAGTTAATTTTATTAGAACGTTTAATCACAGATCAACAGTGTAATAGAAGGGCAGTGGACGTGAAGCAGAGATTTAACAGAACTTCCTAATGAATTGTGAATTAGCTTATAGAGGGAAATCTACTGAACCTCAATGCTGCTTATGTTAATCTGGTAAATGTATTGATTTGAGCATATTATTTTTTAAATTCTGATACTGTTCACATTCAGAAGCTTCACTTGAATTGTAAAGTTTGTGTATGTGTGTGTGTGTTAAGCTGGCAATGCTATCCACAGTTTAAAATCCAACATCAGTAATATTTTGTAAATACTGCTCCTTAGGCTTGGGATCCACACAGATGCCTCAAAGCACATTCGGGTGTGCCTGATATTCACAAGAACTGCTCTGCCTGCTATGCATATACTCAAGAGATAGCGGCGAAGAGTTCAGCTCTGCCAGGCTTAAACATCATTATATGCCTAGTTATTTTTCCTCTAAGATTAGCTATAGATTTCCCATTAATTATAACATCAGGCTGATTCATCATTAATAAAATAAATCTCAGTGAACTGTCACTGATTTCTTGACTAAAATGAAAACAAATGAAGAAAAACCCGTTCCTGTCTTTGTTACGCTCTTATCAAATTTGTCTTTGCAGCAGCATGGTCATTCCAGAGCTGGAGCAAAATATTCATAATTTTCTACTTTGAAATATTAGTGTGCCCATATGCATTAATAAAAACTTAAAGCCCTGCTATGATTGATGTTTTTTGTTGGCCCGTCACCTCATTGTATAGAAGTTTGTTTTAATGAGTTTCTCTAATGAATATTTTATATTGCTACTTGGATGAATGGCATATGGTAAATGCAAGGTAAATTACAGCTCTTTAAATAAATATTTTTCATAAATTATTTATTTTGTGATGCCTGTATTGGTAAGATGTCATGTCGGATAAAGATTGGAAAGTATTTACTGTAATACTTATTTGTAACTTGAAGAAGTAAAAATTTTTAATTATTAACAAGCTTCCAATATACTCATGAAACTTATGGCAAAATTAGCATAAACTCTATTGCATTACAAATTTGTGTGGACAGCTTCCATTTTAAAGTGCAAAAATAAGACAATCTCATATTTATAAAAATTTTTATACAGTACTCTACAAATAAGAAAAAGATCTACTCCACAAGGGTAAAAAAGGGGAACTTGGTAGGAACCAAACTTAAGATGAGATTTAATGTATTGAAACTGATCTCTGAATTATATGGTATTTTAAAAATTATACTGTAATTATTTTAATTGAGTAACTGCACATATTTCATGGTGCTTCTTATTTTCTTTGGAGGTATATTTGAGTGAGTAGGTTTTCATCTAATAAATATTAATAGCTAGCATTTGTTGACTGCTTTTATAAACATTATCTCATTAAATTCTCATGATAATCCTGAAAATATGGTAGAATTATCTCTAATTCTACATATAAGAAAATTGAGACTCACAGGTAGGAATTAATAAAGATTTGAATCCACAGTAGATTTGCTACCATGCCTATGACTTTCTAGCTAAATTGACAAGGTCTCAAAACTACCTTCTACAAACAGCTTTTAGATATGGGAAAAGCAAATATCCTCAATTCCTAAACTATTTTATTATTATTAATAGCAAAATCCAGCACTTAAAGAGCTATTACACTGTGCCTTCTACTAAGTGTTTTGCATATATAAACTTATATAAACTCCCCAGATACTAAGAGATGGATACTATCATGACCCCCACTCTATATATGAAAAAGCTGAGGTACAGATTGTTTGGGAAGTTGCCCAAGGTCACATAGCTTATAGAGAGCAGAGCTGGTGTTCAAACTTAGACACTGGGCTATGCTCAGAAGAACAAAACTTACCATGTCATGCTGAAGAATGTTCACGTATCACTTTCATGCCTGAAACTGTAAGTATCCTAAACTTATGAGTGTCTCATTCATTTGGGTAACTGCAGAACCCTCAACATTGCTTAGAAAACAGTAGATGCTCAATAAATATTTGTTGAACTGAACTGACTCACCAAATGTCTGTGGTTTACACACACATTCAAAATTGAATGATTCTCAAAGTTTTAGTTCCAAAAAGCAGAAAAATGAGCAAACTCAGACAACTGTGTGCTGAAATTCAACCAAGAGGGTCCTACCCTTGCTTATCTCAAATTAAATAGTAATAATAATAATAGCTTGTGTGTATAGATGCGACAATTATATGAGACAAAAGAAAAAAAAAGAAGAGAAGATTTACACCCACTTGCTCACTCATACCTTGTTTTTTTTGTTTGTTTGTTTGTTTGTTTTTAATATATTTGTCCATTCGGCAAATTGTATTCACAAAATCATTGCTCCATGAGCACTTAAGGTTCTATTTCAAATACTTGAAACACATTAAGATAGAAGATGGAGAGACCCTATGTTAACAAGCAAGATAAGAGGTCAACATTTGGCTCCTTAGAATACTAGCACTATGATAAACATTTTAGAGTAGTGGAGTATAAAATCATTTCTGTAAAGTGGCAAATAAGGTGAAGCATCGTTATTAACTAAGTTAGGTTGATCCATTTGAAACCACTTTTTTGCAATCATTTTTCACCCATAATAATGGCAATTTCCTGTGGTTTAATCTAGCAAGTAACTGAGAGTTGACTTTCATACCATGACACACCTAGACAAACAATTTTAAAATACAGCAAACTGTTCACATTATGCTAAACTCTACAAAGCACAAATGATCTTTCTTTAATACTTTCAAAAGGAATAGGAAGATTTAATGGCTGTTTCAAGGATATTACAAAAAATCCATTTGTAAAACTATTATAAGCCCCACGCAATCCAACATTTCTAGTTACACTTAAGTCTTGCTTTTAGAAAATGGAAATTTACTATACGTAGCAAGCAGGAGACACAGGTTCAATCCCTAGGTGGAGAAGATTACCCTGGAGAAGGAAATGGCAATCCACTCCAACATTCTTGCCTGGGAAATCCCATGGACATTGGAGCCTGCTGGGTTAGAGTCTATGAGATAGCAAAAAGTCGGACATGCCTGAGTGAGGAAACAGGTATGCAGACTTTATTATTTATACATAGATTAGTTCCTATACAGTTAAAATTTTATTTCTTATTCTCTGCAAGTTAATTCAGAGGTCCAAATGAAAGCATTGGCAATCAAAATCATCACATAGTTTGGCACCATGTTCTCAAACAACACATTGATTCCAAAATATCCAGATAAACAACAACAAAAAATTCATCCATATGTTGTTGTTGTTGTTTTTCTTTCTTTCCTGACAGATGGCATGCTTGAGGATAAATAAAAACAAATGCCCTACATCAGAAGAGTCCTTTTATTTATAAAACAATTCTGGTTAACAATTGAATGTAAAATATTATTTGATTGATGTAAATTTGAAGTAAATTGCAAGTAAAACCATAGAAGATTGTCACTGATTATAAACTAGGGGAAAAGCACAGGATAGTTTGCATTTTAGGACCTGCATTTTCCCTCCTTGTTCAGTGGCAAGATGTCAGTTGTCTTGTGATGAAAGCCAGCAACAACCTGGTGGGCAGGTCAGGTTTGAAAAGCCACATTGAGATACTGCCTTCACTTCTCTGGAGACAAAAGTGAAAGTGAAAGTCGCTCAGTCCGACTCTCTGTGACCCATGGAATTCTCCAGGCCAAAATACTGGAGTGGGTAGCCTTTCCCTTCTCCAGGGGATCTTCCCAACCCAGGGACTAAACCCGGGTCTCCCACACTGCAGGTGGATTCTTTACCAGCTGAGTCACCAGGAAAGCCAAGAATACTGGAGTGGTTAGCCTGTCCCTTCTCCAGCGGATCTTCCTGACCCAGGAATCAAAGTAGGATCTCCTGCACTGCAGATTCTTTACCAGACAAATTTGCAAATACTTCAGTTTTTGTTGCTAAACTTCTATCAGATGTCTTTGATTTTTTTCTTATCCTATTTTTATGTGTGTATGTGTGTGTTAGTCACTCAGTCATGTCTGAATCTCTGCAACCCCATGAACTGTAGCCCACCAGACTTCTCTGTCCATGGGGATTCTCCAGCTCAGAATACTGGAGTGGATTGCCATTCCCTTCTCCAGGGGATCTTCCCAAACCAGGGATCGAACCCATGTCTCCTGCTTTGCAGGCAAATTCTTCACCATCTGAGCCTCCAGGGAAGCCCTTATACTATTTTTATTTAATGTTATTTGAATTTTTGTTCTGATAGCTAGATACCAGGTGAAGAGAGAAGAATATAATGAATAGCAAAGCAGTTGATATTTGCAGATGAGATGAAAGTTGCTTGAGAGGCAGGTCATGTTTTTCAAAAGACCCAGGGATATTTTGGGGGCTTCCCTTCTGCCTCAACAGGCAAAGAATCTGCCTGCAATGCGGGAGACCTGGGTTTGATCCCTGAGTTAGGAAGATCCTCTGGAGAAGGGTAAAGCTACCTACTCCAGTATTCTGGCCTGGAGAATTCCATGGAGAAGTCCATGGGGGTCGCAAAGAGTTGGACAGGACTGAGGGAACTTCACTTTCACTTTCAAGAATGTTTTAAAGTGGTTATTTTTGATAATTGGTTTGAAAGTGCTGGCACCATTATACATACATTGATAAGAATGAACACCAGAAGTAGAACTGGGAAAACAAAGACAGCAAGCCCTGCAAGCTTGGGAGAGCAGAAAGCAAAGCTATCCAGCAGGGCAGAAACTAGGAGTAACCAGGGCCTGGATCTCTCACCCTCAAATCATGTTCTTCTTCCCAGCAACACAATCAACCTTTTCTTTCTGGCCACATTTGAGACCTGGAAGGCTAGTGCTGGAGAACAACAGAGAACACACTGGCCAGGCTGTGGGGAGCAGCTGTGTTCTGTGGAGGTGATGAGAACTGGTACTTCCAGAGCTGAGCGCTATCTCTGTCTATGACAGTCATCAGATTCCATTTCTGTGTAGGGTTCAATGCAGCCATTGACTGCTTTGAAGCAGGGGTTTGAGTGTGTGTGTGCTAAGTTGCTTCAGCCAAGTCCGACTCTCTGTGACCCTGTGGACTGTAGCCTACCAGGTTCCTCTGTCCACAGGCTTTCCTAGACAAGAATACTGGAGTGGGTTGCCATCCCGTCTCCAGGAGATCTTCCCCCACCCAGGGGTCGAGCCCACCTCTCTTATGTCTCCTGCATTGGTAAGTGGGTTCTTTACCACTAGTGCCACCGAGAGCATGCCAGAAAGAACTAAAGGAATGTACACCCTCTCTAAGAACAGGAGGAATGAATACATTAATGCTAAGTGAACAAAGACCCAAATTTTAGAAATAAAAAAATATGGTTTATCCCATATAATCACAGACTAGTGATCTCAAAGTACATTTTATTTACTTTTTTGGTTGGGGATTTTTAAAAATTTCTATTTTATATTGGAATACAGTTGATTAAGGGCTTCCCCAGTGGCTCGGCAGTAAAGAATCTTCATGCAATGCAGGAGACTTGCAGGAGATGTGGCTTCCACCCCTGGGTTGGGAAGATCCCCTGGAGAAGGAAATGGCAACCCACTCCAGTATTCTTGCCTGGAGAATCCCATGAACAGAGGAGCCTGGTGGGCTATAGTCCATGGGGTCGCAGAGAGTCAGACATGAATGAGTGACTAAACAATAAAAACAGCATAGTTGATTAACAATTGTAGTAGTTTCAGGTGTACATCAGAGAGATTCAGTTATACATATACAAAAATCTATTCTTTGCAGAATCCTTTTCCCATTTAGGTTATTACAGAATGTTTAGCAGAGTTTCCTGTGCTATACAGTAGGTCCTTGTTGGCTATCTATATACACTAGTATATTCAAAGTAAAGTTTTAAATAGCATAATAATGTGAAATAAAACTGACTTTCTGAATCATTCACCCTTGTAAAGGGAGGATTGTTTTGTTCAAGGTCCCAAAGTAATATTAATACCATAGAATTAATTCATATATTTATTTTCTAATTTCTTAGAAAATTGGCATCGTATTTTGGCCACGCTCACTACATGACAGAAGACACTCTATTTTATAAATAGAAAATCCTTACGTATGACATTTTATATCTTTCCTAAGCAACCATAGACAATCCTGAGGGAGGAGAAGTGGTGGGGGAGGGATTTAAATCAAAGTACTTTGACAATCACTGTCTTCAGACCTTCTAAATTATAGTGTAACTCAATTGTTGGGAGGAGGGAACAGTATCAAAATCACCTGGGAACGCTTTTCAAATTATAGGCATGCCATCATGGTCCCCACCCTCTCACACCATTCCTAGAGGACACTATGATTAATAAAAACTATGTTACATCACTCAGGTGTTTGGTGTGTGGGCAGAAGGGGGCAGGATGAGGTGTTGAGAAACCCCAGTAGCTCATACTGAAATTCCAAACACTGTGATTTGCAGGTTAAGTCATTTTAAAACTTGATTCTCAGGCAAGGTTTCAAGGGACTTTCCTGGTGGTACAGTAGATAGGAGTCAGCCTGCCAATGCCGGGGACACAGCTTCATCTCTGGTCCAGGAGGATTCTACATGGCTCAGAGCAGCTAAACTCGAGCACCGCAACTTGCGAGTCTGTGTGATGCAACTACTGAAGCCAGCGTGCCTAGAGCCTGTGCTCCGAAACAACGGGAGCCACCGCAAGGAGAAGCCTGCACAGGGCAACAAAGACTCATCACAATTAGAGAAAGTCCAGGCACAGCAACAAAGACCCAGCACAGCCACAAAAAAATAATAATAATAAAATAAATATTGTTTTTAAAAACAAGGTTTCTCAAATGTTTCACTACTGACACTTTAGACAAATTGTTCTTTATTGTGGGTGAGTTACCTTATTTACTGAAGGATATTTAGCAGCATCATACTCTTCTATCCTCTAGATGCAGGTAGCTACCCATCCCCCCTTCCACGAAGGTAATACAATAGAGAGGTCTTTGGACTTGCCAAAAGTCCCCTGGGTGGCTGAGCAGAAAGGATTACTACTATTAAGAATCATTGAGCAAAAGATATGTGAAATACAAACAGGGAGAAAAATGCTGGTTTGAATCAAGCAGGAGACCTCTTAATTAAATATATATCATCATAATTAGAGAGTAAGGTAACAGTTGGAAATCAGATTCAGGAACAGAGGGCTCAGTCCAACAGTCATAGTATATTTTGTCAGGACTGGAAAAAAGCAAGCAAGCATAATTGCCTTAGTCCTACTCTCACTTTGAATGGATAGTGCTAATTCTAGGACACAAAGTTTGTCTCTCATGAAAGAGAAGAATGTTCACTTTGTCCTGAATTGTGTTCACCGTTGACCTTACAAACAAAAAGTTTTAGAGACTTCCATAAGAGTCTAGTGGCAAAGACTCAGCATTCAAAATGCAGGGGGGTTCCAGTTTGATTCCTGGTCAGGGAACTGAATCCCATTTGCCTCAACTAAGACCTGGTGCAGCCATATACATAAATAAATAAAAGTAAATATTAAAAAGGCAGTCTCTTCTAAGTTTTAAAAAAATTGAAATAAAATAATAAAAGCAAAAAATTTTTAAGTTCTTTTTCACAAGATAGGTATTGTGAAGATGTATATTATCATTTGTGTGGGAACATAGCCCCATAGTGAAAACAGACTCGTCCTAGCAAGACACTGGGCCAAGGTAAATTTCTGCTGGACTAGGTTTTGCAAGGAAAGTACACCATGCAGTGTTCCTAAACACTCTGCATCCTTCGCTTTACTTCCTTATGTTCACCGTGACAAAATAAGTTGAGATATGAACAAAGAGTTTATAAGAGAAAAATTACATCTGGAAAACATAAAATTGAAATGATGCACAACTTCACTAGAAATCAATACCATAAAACATAAACAGCCTTAAGATCTGATATTTGCCACCTATTAGATTGGAAAAATAACATATTTTATTGAAACTAAGGTATCATCAGAATCCCACGGACAGAGGAGTCTAGCAGGTTACAGTTCATGGGGTCACAGAGAATCACCATTAGACTGCTAAGTCATAGAGTATATCTGGCTTTCCCTTGTGGCTCAGTTGGTAAAGAATCAGCCTGCAATGCAGGAGACATGGGTTCGATTTCTGGGTTGGGAAGATCCACTGGAGAAGGAAACAGCAACCCACTCCAGTATTCTTGCCTGGAGAATCCCCATGGACAGAGAAGCCAGGGGGGCTACAGTCCATGGAGTTGCAAAGAGTCAGACACAACTGAGTGACCCAGCACACACAAGGGGGTCAATGACAAAGCACAATCATGGTTTTATGCATCAAAGAGAAAGTGAAAATGCTCCAATTCACCTACTACATCTCATAGATTATAAAACATTCAAATTTTTGGAGCTGCTAACACTGGAAAAAAGAAGTGCAGCTAAGAATCAATAAATCTATACTTAAAAATTTTATATGGCCTCGTGTCAGTAAGGGTATGGAAATATGCATTCTCCTACAATAACGGTAGCATTGTAAATTGGAGTACAAATTTTGGAAAGAAATCTGACAGAAGAATCAAAACAATAAATCCATATATACTCTTAAGTGTGCATGTTAGTCACCCAGTTGTGTCCGACTCTTTGCAACCCCATGGACTGTAACCTGCCAGGCTCCTCTGTCCACGGAATTCTCCGGGCAAGAATACTGAGTGGGTAGTCATTCCCTTCTCCGGGAGATCTTCCCTATCCAGGGGTCAAACCCTGCATTGCAGGCAGATTCTTTACCATCTGAGCCACCACGGGAGCTACCAGGGGAACCCATAAATACTCTATGACTTAGCAATCTAATGTCCAGAAATCTATCTAGCAAAAATACAAGCATAAGAGTATGAAGATACATGTACAAACATATTTAATAAAATACTCTTTTAAAACTGGTTTTGGAAAATTAGAAACAGCTTCAGTGTCCACCAGTAGGTGAGGGGATACAAAAATTTTAGCAAAAAACTGTAATTCTAAGCTGTCATTAAAAAGAAAGATGACTCCATGTATATTACTTTGAAAGCATATTAATGTTAAATATTAGCATGGTACAGAACAAAATATCATATCCAATCTCATTTTTCTGTAAAGACAATTTTTAATCATGTAATTTTTGTCATCACTTCTAGAAGATTGAAGAAGATACATTTTTTTTTATTCTATTTACTTTTACTTTAAAAAATATCACAATTTTGTAATAAGTAATGTAACACATTCAAGAGCAAGAGAGAAGGCAGAAGAGTGAATATAGAATGATATCATTAGACTTAGTAGGATGGTATCTACTCACATGTATGTTCCATAGTTTGAAGCAGCTCTTGAAGGGACTCAGGAATCTGGTAGCAGTACTGGCCATAGTGGTGGAAAACTAGGGGAAGTGAAAAAAAAAGAAAAAAAGTGAGATTCTTTATTTTATTATTTCTATTTTTATGAAAAATAATTTTAAACTATTGTATAGTTTTTCATTTTATCTTGAAATGTTTCCTTATCTCCTTGAATTGATACAAATCTAATAACATAACTTCAGATATCTCACTACTTGCTGTCTCTCTGGCTGAACTTACACTGTTGGGTAAGAAGAAGGTGTTATAAACAATCTGAGTAAGAGCAGTGTTGCAGGGCCTGGACTCCAGCACCTGGGTCCAAATTCAACAAACATTTTTCAGAAGTGTGACCTTGGGCAAGTCACTTCCATGTGCCAGATTTTTTTTTTTAATATTTCACATATATTAGCTTGTTTAATCCTTATTCCATTGGGAAAGCTTGTTATTATCCTCATTTCAAACATGGGGAAATGGAAGCACTGCTAGAAATCAGAGTATCTTGACAAAATTATTAAAAAGTTGGAGGTGTGAGATGAGCGCTAAGTTGCTTCTGTCATGTCCTACCCTCTGCGACCTTATGGACTGTAGCCCCCAGACTTCTCTGTCCCAATCCTCTCCAGGCAAGAATATCTGGAGAATGGAGTGAGTTGCCATTTCCTTCTCCAGGGGATCTTCCCCACCCAGGGATTGAACCTGTGTGTCTTACATTTCCTGCATTGGCAAGCAGGTTCTTTACTGCTAGTGCCACCTGGGAAGCCTCAGGTGTGATGAGGTGTGAGGTGAGGAAAGCAAATTCTCTTCTAATATAGAATGGCCCCCTGTCCATGGAGAGCATGGTTCACTGAGTCCTTTAAGGAGAAAATTTGGAGCCTTGTTGTAGGGGATGGACGCAGTATGTATGTTGAAAGATTGGTTGCCCAGGGCGTGAGTTCACTTTGAAGCCAGAGGAAAGGACAAAATTTGGGAAAGTGGCTAATATATGAACAATTAGACTTAGTTTAAGTGTTAGGTTAAGTGTCAAGGTTATCTCAGTACTTACTTTTTTTTTCCATCACTTACTTTTTTAACTGAGCATTGATGACTGTACCTATTCATCGAGGAAGCTTCTAAGGTGCCTTGGAAAGACCCACAGCCTTTGGAGTGTAGGCATGGAGAGACAGGAGAGTTCCTTTACCTTCTTAAAAAGTTTATATTAAATCAAGTTCCTGGATTGTGTTATTTTAAGACTTTCAGTTGTATTAGTAGCGAGTAAAGACCACTTGTAGGCTTCTCCGGTGGCTCAACGGTAAAGAATCCGCCTGCAATGCAAGAGACGCAGGTTTGATCCCTGGGTCGGAAGATCCCCTGGAGGAAGGGCAGCCCACTCCAGTATTCTTTCCTGGAGAATCCCAAGAAGAAGGAGCCTGGCAGGCTACAGTCCATGGGGTCACAAAGCGTCGGACACAGCTGAAGCGACTCAGCACATAAGCAGGCAAAGACCACTTGCATTCATTCAACAATTTCATTTATTTCCCAATACTCCTCCAAGGTATGATTTGCTATTTACAGGTTACTGTCCATAAAACTGAGGCCCTGAGAGGTTAGATAACCTGCCGAAGTCTATATAGCCAATAAGAATTGGTAACAAAATCCAAATCTTTTTCTGCCTGGCTTCAAAGCCAGTGCTGTTGTACAAAACCACATGACCTGACAGTGATGATCCAAAGTCTAATGTACCTAACCTGGCTCCCCAATTACAGCTAGATCGAGTTATATCTAGATCACATAAAACCATATTAGCATAGATTTCAAGCCTCATTTCAAAATTGCTGAATCAATCTTTGGAGGAGAGATGCCTGTAATCACTGTTTACAGCAAGTTGCTCAGGCAAAAACCAGTAAAATGACTGAAACTTCCAGACAACTGTTACTCTTTTCCCATGATTTACATACATCAAAGTTATGCACATAATATTTTATGTTCATACAAACTTAGGACTGTCATGTTACATGTTATTGTCATGTACACCACTTGTCATGTACACCAACATGTTACATGTACATGTTATTGTCATGTACACCAATAGGTATACTTTAATTACATTTTTAATCAGAAGTATAGAATTTATATGTTTTATACTTTTCAGTGAATCAAATAATTATGTGACAATGTAACATGTCAGGAAAAATGGAGCTCATGTTTTTGTTGTTTTAATTTATTTATTTTATTGGAATATAATTGCTTTACAATGTATGTCTGTTTCTACTGTACAACATCATGAATCAGCCATACGTGTACACATATTCCCTCCCTCTTGCACCTCTCTCCCATCCTCCCATTCCATCCCTCTAGGTCATCACAGAGCACAGAGCTGAGCTCCTGGTGCTGTACGCAGCTTCCCACTAGCTATCTATTTTACACTTGGTAGTATATATATGTCAGTGTTATTTCGCACTGCTATTAGGTATGCTAGCAATGAACCAGGAAAATATAGAGATTGATTTAACATTAGGGAGAGCTTGGTCCTTTGATTATCTCTATTTGGACCATTCAGTTAGAAAATAATGAATAGATCACACCAACAATATTTTTTTAAAAATAATCTGTGATCCACTGAAATGCATATGATGCTTTGGCAAACACCAAATTTCCATGTTAGAATTTCGCTTGCTATGACTTGCAAAGCACTGCATACTTCTCTCTGAAAAGCTTTACATCATTGACACTACCACCCCTCAAACTCAAAGCTGATCTTTGTGTGTATAAAATTGCAAGTATCACTGAAAATTAGATAGTTGCATTGAGTGGTTATAAATTGTGCATTTTTTTAAAGCCCTATTTTTTAAAAGTATTTTGAGTCCAACAATTCCCTTTAACGCCTCTGGACAGTATTTTCAGAACTCATTTGTTTGAGGGGTTTTTAATCTGAAGACATTGAAAAGTTATACCCGCTGTGCTGTCGTCAATCACGCCAGGAGGAAAAATAGTGGCATGATTTGTTATCTGTTATTCCCCTTGCTGTGGTGACTGTCTCCCAGTGCCAGCTCTGTCCTTAAGGCCATCACTTATAGGGACCACTGTCTGTCAAAACCACAGCCAACTTTAAGAGCTGCCTTTGTTGGAGCAGACAAATGAGTATGACCTTTAACAATAAAATAGGCACCTACTGAGAAAGATGAAACAGCAGCTGAAATTAAGAACACCATATAGCCATTTCAAACACTTGAGAAAAGTTAGAAGTTGAACTAAAACTTAATTATAGGAGTAAATGTGGGTAGACGTTGTCAATAATGAAACAGACATGGTCAGAAGTATCGATTTGCAGCCTGAACTAAAACTTCATCCAGGAATCATCTTACCTTTCATTAATAATGAATGGTATTGATGGAGTTTATTTAAAAGGGGGGATTAAATTATGATAGCTAAAGGTTTATCAGGGGGTGATATTTTCTCAGTAGATGCAGAGATATACAATTTGTTGATGAATATTCTAGAAGGGCAAAGGGGAAAAAATAAGAACACACTAAACCTTTGATTTACACTAATAGCTACTTCAAACGATTGGCAGCAAAGTCCCTCTGCCCGGGTAGGTATTGGCTGTGAACTGGCCATTGATATTTCATAGTGTTTCAAAGCTTAGTGTGAGCATTCCAGACATTGCGTCGGAAAGACCACAGCACAGTTTGTGGTTTGAAAGGCTCTTGTAACCCAACCTGGCAAGTGGTCAGTGGAGACTACATTTTACAGAGAACACAAATCAATCTTATTGAACACTTTTCAAGGAATATAATATTCTGTCTGTGACAATAATGAAATTAGTCTATGGATTTTGTTTAAATATTGAAATGCCATTTGAATATTTAATGAAGCAGCACTTTATAAATATGCATATTTGTGTGGTTTTTACAAAAATGTCATTGATTTTTATAGAGAAATCATTGAGAATAATTTCTGAAAATCCCCTTTAATCAAAATTTGGTATATTTGTTAATTCAGCAATACCTATTCAAGGTAGTTAAAGAGTTCATGGATTTCCCAACTACAACTCTATCATCTCCTATGTGGTAGCCTTTTGGGTGACTCACGTGTATTTCTTGTTTTCCTCCTTCAGTTTATGGTGGGGATGGGAGGGGTGGTCATTTTAATTCCTCACCCCCAGTGATGCTGTTTGGCCAGTGAAACATGAGTGGAAGTGATGTGTCATTTCCAAATAAATGTATTTATCTAGCCACGTGAGACTGTAAGCTATTTCTTCCCTTGTCATGGAAATAAAGGAGAAATCTTTTATGTTGAGATGTTAAGGAACTTGGATTACTAAGAATGGAAGACTGATTCTTGCAGCTCTCCAGGGCTCCTGTGAGAAAGAACTAAACAGTATTTGTTAAAATTCATTGAGATTTGTAGTTTTTTGTTACCCTAGGTTTTCCTTAATATATTCTAAGTGGGCTTTTTAATCTCCAAATTATCAAACCATATTTCTACCATGATTTCTTCTGTACAATCTGTTTATGCATATACATGCATGTGCATGTGATTTAGTATGAGATACTTGAGATCTTTTCTACATTTTATGGAAGTTCTGTGCCATTTATACGTGTACTCCATGAGCTTAACTTGAGTTGGTTTGCCCCATAACTCTTCTAGCCCAAAATAAAATCACAGTACTTTCAAAAAAGAAAGGATCTAAGGTCTGAGTTCTAATCCTAGAATTGGCTGCACCTGTAACAAGTCCAGGGTTCACAATATAACCTCTAGTACAGAGGTGCACATCCTCAAAAGTACATAGAAATTTTCTATAATCAAAAGCCTACACCAATGTAAAGGCCCAAGTTTTTAATAGGTTTGGAGTTTCCATTGTAACCTCACTCTGAAGTGGTTTTCCTTTCAGCGTAGGGTTAAAAAAGCTTTGACAAAGCACTGCAGGGAATACTGGATTGCACTCACCTACATTGTACCTAGCTTGGGATGGATAAATACAGTCTCATTCTCTAATGTTCCCAACTGCCTCTAGGAACACTAAATTTTAAGAGAGAAAAACATGAATCCTGTATTTCAAGAGAGGTAGAACTAAGCCATTGTTAACTCCCCTTAAAAAGGATATTCAGTGGCCAGTTCAGTTTGCCCCTGAGACACCTAAAGCTGCATTAAGTACTTGTGAAAGTGAAAATCCATTGGGAACCCGATTCCAGTGTTTAAACCTCAGCATGAATAGTAGAGTTCCTAGCAGGGTGCACTTTTACATGTCGTTATAAGCAGATTCAAAACTTACTGTATGCGGTTGGGCTACCATATTTTTATTAACCTATCGCTAACCATAGTCTTACATAAAATGAGCAATCTAAATATCAAACATTACATAACCTGTAAAATTCGAGGAAAAAAAGCTGATGAGCAGCTGAAAGTTCAGAGTCTGTATATTATGTGTCACTTAGACAATGTGTGAACAATAAAATGTAATCAATTCAAGCATCTTTAATCTCTAGATTCTTTCTACCAATACAGCATAATATAAATTCCCTCAATTTTTTAAAATATATATTGATATTTGCTATTGACTGAATCATGTTTCTAATAAATACTTATAACAGATAGATGCTTTATGAATTCTGCTAACAAATGCTTAGTAGCATAAAATAGTTGGAAATTCATGTGTTACATGAAATTAGTGAACATATAGTTTTAAACTAAAATCACGTGTAGGCATATATTATTGTTTTTTAAGGAGATCATGTCTAAAGGTAACCAGATTCAAAGATTTATGTTACTTTGCCTGAAAAGTGAAAAAACGCAAGCATTCTCCCTGCTATCCCCATGCTTTAAGTTTTAAGCTTATACTTGTACAGTCTAACAACTATTTTACTAGAAACTACTGAGAAGTTTGAATTTCCTTCAATGTTGCTTAGCAAATGCATTGTTATTCTGCTTTAAAGTCAATTTTAAACATAGCATCTTGATTGTTCTTTGACAATAATAGATCAAGAATGGGATATTTTAGATCCTATTAAAATTTTTCAGTTCTAGCAAAGGGGACAGCAAAAATACCATTACAGGATCTTTATTATATATGATAAAACCACAAATAAACTTTGCATTCCAACTTCCAATGTGCCCAGATGTGACTGAAAGCTAAAGGGTAAGATTTCCTATTGATTTTCACACGTAAGCTAACAGGCGAAATTATCCCAACTCATTAAAGGTGCCTGTGTGGTGAATGATTTGGTGTATTTTATCTCCTGAAAATAAAATCAGCTGAATCCCAGACATACACTAAGGTTGTTAATGGCCAAAACAGCACAACTGGAAGTACATAATTCATGGACCCCAGTTTCTTGTCTTTCCCCCTCAGTCCATTTTTTCTTGCTGTTGTTTAGTCACTAAGTCATGTATAACTCTGTGACCCCATGGGCTGTAGCCCACCAGGCTCCTCTGTCCATGGGATTCACCAGGCAAGAATACTGGAGTGGGTTGCCATGTCCTCCTCCGGGGAATCTTCCTGACTCAGGGATTGAACCCTCCAGCTTTCAGGCAGATTCTTTACCGACTGAGCCACCAAGGAATGAAATCATTCCAAGGATTGCACAAGAGCCCTTGTTTTGAAACACCAAGGATTGTGGTTTGGGATTTGGAAAAAGAACAGAACCTTATCAGCCCCTGGATTGACTTTAGAATCCTATCATAATTAAACATGTGCTATAAACTTCCCACTGGGAATTTGTTAATGACTCAGGTCTGACTTAAATATGGAAGAAACATGTTAGTGCATTTAATGAACTCTTCTCCTTTCCAAAAAGGATTTGAACTGGTACTTACAGAACAGCAATTTTTAATCATTTGGATGAGGGGCAGTGGATAATAGACTCCACTGAATATCTGATGAAATACACATTGACACTCACACACTATCTACAATTTTTAAAAGTTCATCTTTAAAAAATTTTTTAGATATTCAACTTTTAAAAGTTCATTATCATCTGAAACTCATCCATCAACTACATGTTAGTGACAAGAAGTATGTTTGAAATCTGCTTCCAGTGTTAAATAAACGATTGAATAAATATGAATATATGATTTACATATATTTATAGACTTAATCAAGGGGATAATGTATGTAAGATGCTTCCAGAGAATTTGACATATAGGGCTCAATTAAGAATAACTTATTGGTATATTACTATCATTAACAGACCATTTTCCTTTAAGGGTAGAAGAAAATTATTCTCAATCAAATACAGAAAATTTGTCAAACAACTGAAAAACAAAGGCATATACATACATTCCCAGCAGTAAATATAGTGTTACTTTCTTAACCAAATACACATAATTAGAAACAAGTGCCTAGTGGTCCAGTGGTTAAGAATCTGCCTACTAATGCAGGGGTCACGGGTTCGAATCTTAGCCCAAAACAAAGCCACCTGATGTGGAGCAACTAAGACCATGCCCCACAAGTACTGAGCTCACATTCTACAACTACTGAAGCCTGAGTGCTTTCGAGCCTGTGCTCTCCAACAAGAGAAGCCACCATGAAGAGCAGCCCACACCCCACAATGAAAAGTAGACCTCAATTGCCACAACTAGATAAAGCCAGCCAGGAGCAAGGAAGACTCCGAGCAGTCAAAAATAAATAAACAAACAAAAATTTGTTTTAAAATGAATAATAATAATAATGTTCATTGAATTCTTAGGGTATGCCAGGCTTCATCCTCACAGCAAGCTTATGCCGACTTAATGAAAATTGCACAGATACCTCCCCGGTGGTCCAGAGGTTAGGAATCTGCCTTGCAATGCAGGGGACGCAGGTTCGATCTCTAGTCAGGGAACTAAGTTCCCACATGCCATAAGGCAGCTCAGCCTGTGTGCCACAGCTAGAGAGAAGTCCATGTGCTACAATGAAGATGCTGTGTGACACAACTAAGAAAGACCTGGCACAGCCAGATGCAAAGATAAATGCAATTTGTTTTTTTAATTGCACAATGTGAGAGTTGTGAGCTAAGTTTTATTTGGGGCAAACTGAGGACTGCAGCCTGGGAGACAACATCTCAGATAGCTCTGAGAAGCTGCTCCAAAGAGCCAATGGGGGAAAGGTCAGTATATATGTGATTTTGGTGGAGGAGGAGTATATACAATCAAGCATTTATTTTTCTGGAAGATTTCTGCTAGTCTTAGGAAGTTTTGCCAGTCATGAGGAACAGTCATCACCATGAAGGATTTTACTGCTTTATAGTTATGGGGAGATTGAAGAGTTGGGCTCATGAAATTGGTTCCTGACAATATTTAACCATCTGAAGACCTGTCTTGCCAGTTTTTGCCTGAGCACAGAGTGCCTTATTTCTGCTCTCCACGCTGAACTCCTTTCAGGGAGTACTGAAGTACATGATTTAATCCTTGTAAAGGTAGATCACAAATGTCAATTTTCAGTTGACATGAAGGATGTAATATCTCCATTATACTGGTAAGTGAACTAAATCATAAGTTATTTCCATTATTTATTTATTATTTATCAGGGTCTACTGATAATATATTTTAGGCTTTTTATACAGTTCATGAGGTTCTCATGGCAAATATACTGGGGTGGTTTGCCATTCCCTCCTCCGGTGAAAGAGCTGGCTTAAGACTGAAAAAACAACTAAGATCATGACAATAATCCCATTACTGCATGGCAAGTAGAAGGGAAAAAGGTGGCAGCAGTGACAGATTTCCTCTTTTGGGGCTCCAAAATCACTGTGGATGGTGACTGCAGCCATGAAATCAGAAGAGGATTGCTTCTTGGCAGGAAAGCGATGACAAACCTAGACAGTGTGTTGAAAAGCAGAAACATTACTCTGCTGACAAAGGTCCATATAGTCAAGGCTATAGTTTTCCCAATGGTCACATACAGTTGTGAGAGCAGGACTGTAAAGAAAGTGGAGCGCTGAAGAGTTGATGACTTTAAACTGTGAGGCTGGAGAAGACTTCTGAAATTCCCTTGGACAACAAGATCAAACAAGTCAATCTTAAGAGAAATCAACCCTGAATACTCATTTAAAGGACTGATCCTGAAGCTGAAACTCCAGTATTTTGGTCATCATGTGCCAACAGATGACTCATTGGAAAACTCCCTAATGCTGGGAAAGATTGAGGGCAGAAGGAGAAGAGGGGGTCAGAGGATGAGATGGCTGGATGGCATTGCCAATGCAGTGAACATGAATTTGGGCAAACTCTGGGAGATGGTGAGGGACAGGGAGACCTGGCATGCTGCAGTCCATAGGATTGCAAAGACTCAGACACGACTGGGTGACTGAACACCAACAACTGATAGTATGCTAGAGACTTATGTTAAAATATATATATACTAGTCCAAAGTAACCATCTATATTCAAATTTTCCTTTCCAGTTGTCCTACCAGAGCTCTTAAAATTCCATCATATTTAGCTATAAGGACTCAAATTGTGGTGTGATCTTCAATACTGGTCTCTGTACACCACGTATGAGGAGGCAGATGTAAAGTGTCTTAAGAACCAGGACTTAGGCATCAGGCTGACCCTAAGTTGAACCTCCCCTCTGTGGCTCATAACCTCTGGGAAAGTAGGCAGGTTGTTTAATTCCTCAGAGATCCCATTTTCACTTCTTAAATGGACACAAGGACACCCTATGTTACAGAGTTTAAATTTAAGATTAAAAGCTGATAAAAGCATGTAGCCTGGAGCACAGTAGATGCTCAATAAAATATAGCTTTCCTACTATTGATTCATTCTCCATAATCTCTTAAAGCTGCTCCTTTCTCTTTCTAGCCATTGCTATCCCTAGTTTCTTCCTAAAGGATTATTGAATTATTCTAATCCAGGAAGAAGTTAGATTATTTTGTACCTGAAGCTTTGAGGCCTGTGATAACCTTTTCACTAACTGGATCTCCTGGGGCAGCTTTTCTTTAACCGACTAGGATTCCTCCACCACCAATAGCAAGCTTGCCAATAGCCTGCTTTGCTTTGCAGGCTGTGGGTTTTCCTCTGCTACAGTCACCAGATCACTCACCTACTTAGCAAGAATGCTCTGAGTTTGATTCCCTTCAGCTGGAGAGAGCTGGGTGATTGGGGATGGCATGGAGGAAGAAAGGGCTTTCAACCAGCCCAGTCCCCTCAAGGCCCCTCCTTTTGTTCTTGCCCCCTAGGAAATAGCCATTCTAGATAACACCTAAAAGCATGCATACCTGCCTTCCAGCTATCCCTTTGATCGTAAGGATGTCAGGTTCCCCGGCTCTACTGAAACTGGGCTACAGTTTCATTCACATTCTGGACCTCCCTATTGTCATGAATTAAACTATTCAGGAAGCCATTTATTTATGAGTTCTTTCACTCACTTAGTGAGCATCTTCCCAGGGGTCAAGGACAGGGTCTGAGGGCTCATTGAGTACTCACTCAATGGACAGACAGGCATCTAAACCATTAAGGTAACACAGTGGGACAGTGCCAGAGAACAAAGTGTAGGAATAACAATGAGGAAGAAACAATAAACTGGAGGGTGAGGGAATGGGGAGTTTTGGAAATCTTTCCTAAGGAGTTGGAAACTTCTGAGCTGAGTGTTCAAGATAAACCCGGAGGTTACTATGCTCCCTGAATCTGTAAAGGCTCCTGACATCCTCCCCTACTGCCAACTAGCCTGAAACTTACTAAAATGTTAGTGTCTACTCAATGAGCAAGTGAATGAATGAATTAATTAATTCAATTTAATTGGGAGGGGAGCAAGTTAGGTTTTTTTGATTATTATTATACAGAGTAATCAAAATGGGAATGTATATTTAGGGTAGATCATAGAGATAATGAGGGCTTCCCAGATGGCACAGCGGTAAAGAATCAACCTGCCAGTGCTGGAGACCCAAGAGACAGAGATTGGATCCCTGGGTCAGGAAGATCCCCTGGAAAAGGAAATGGCAACCCACTCCAGTATTCTTGGCATGGAAAATTCCATGGACAGAGAAGCCTGGTGGGCTATAGCCCATGTGGTCACAAAGAATTGGATATATTTGAGCAACTGAACACACACACACACACACACACACACACACACATAGGGATAATGAGATACATGAACCCTCTCTCTCTGAATTGTCTGTGGCAGATACCATTTCAGTGGCTCCTGGAGAGATAATATTAGTGAGACTAATTATTTTTCCTGAAGCACACAAACACTAGACTCAGTGTTCTGCATACATTAATAACTCGTCACAGTAGTATTAATCACTCCACTTTAGATGTAGTTTAAAAGTTGCAGCTCAATAGCATGCTTGAGTGAGGCTTCCCTAGTGCCTCAGATGGTAAAGAAATTGCCTGCAATGCAGGAGACATGGGTTCAATCCCTGGGTTAGGAAGATCCCCTGGAGAAGGAAATGGCAACTCACTCCAGTATTCCTGCCTGGGAAATCCCATGGAAAAAGGAGCCTACAGGACTATAATCCATGGGGTCACAATGAGTCAGACACAAATAGCAACTAACATACACACAGCACCCTTGAGTCATAGTAACTTCCACAGCAAGGATGGATTAGAAGATGGGCCAAACTTTTGTTTCTCATGCACACAGGAAGGAATTTCCCCACTTGGCCCTTCTGCCTGTCAGAGATGAGATGTACCCTTCCCCTCCACAGATCTAGAAGAGCTGAAGCCATAGAATTTCAATAAATGTGTGTAATCTCAAGCAGAAAATGGATAAATATCCTCATCTAAATTAAAAGTGAAGAAATGGTGCTATGGTTCAGCAGGATGTTTAGATTTGTCCCCCTCCACAAAATAAAATTGAGGCTATCATTGAATGCCTTTAGCAAAGCTTTATCTTTCCTTGGCCAATAAGTAATACACTGAAATCAGTTTCAACTTGACACCACAGACAGGATATCTCTGCAAGATCCATACAAGGAAAATGGTGAACTGGGGTTCCTTTCATAAAGGCAGCTGAACAACTATGTTCACACACGGTTCCATCAAAGGAGGGGGTCTCCCTACTGACCTAGAGACCTGAACAGCCAGAAAGTGATTCTTTCCAACTCAAAGAGAAGAAGAAGCCACAGATGATTAAGAAATAGAGCAGGTAGGATGGTGAAGTGCTTAATCAGTAGCCGAGCAATCAATAAACACCAACAGGTCAAATCAGTTAAATTGAATTAGATTGACCTTATATCTTTGGAGAAAAGCCTAAGGACAGAGAGAAAGAGAACAGGTTAGGGTTGACTGGCACTGTAGCAACAAAGGAAGTCCAGGAGTGGGGGAATTTTAGGTTATAGCCTATCTATCGAAGCCTAGTTAGAGATACGTGTATCCTCAATGTGAAGGAGCTTCAAATGGGGGGAAAGCAGAATTGTCTACACAATATAGTATTTGCTTATATAGGGATTTTCCTGAGGATCTCTCTGTAAATATTTAAACCTTTTCTACTATCCAGCTCCAATGCAAATTCATTTCTTTTCTCAAACTTTCTTACTTCCCACTCTCTATTTAGGGTAATTCAATATAATTCCTCACTGCCCTACTGAAACTACCCTGCTGACTTCTAACTACCTGATTTCCTAACTGTAAAGAATAAGAATCTTGAGCGACACACTGTGATATACAAGTAATATCACAATTTAAATGTCATATATAAAACATGTGCACAACTTTTAAAGATATGATAACTAAACATTAGCTTCTAAACCAAAAGTTTGTAAAACCCAGGAAGAATTGGCAGAATGTATTAAATACAAGGTAGCAATGTGTAAAGCATAAAATAAATAGCAAGTAAAGCATGTATGTGTTAAATATAGAAAGGCAAGGAAGCATCATGAGATACTGAATATTCCTGAGGCACCTGAGACAAAAATATGCCAGAGGCACTACAATGTAGAGGATAAGCCAGTAGTAATGTGTGCACACTCAGTCACTAAGTCATGTTTGACTGGGACCCCCGGACTGTAACCCACCAGATTCCTATGTCTAAGGGATTTACCAAGCAAAAAATACTAAAATGGGTTGTCATTTCCTTCTCCATAATACTAATAATTAATCACTAATAATCAAGATTTAATTGAACCACCCATTAATGAAACCCATTCTGAGCCCATGTTACTCCGGACCAAGAAACATGTACAATTTATGGATGCTCACCAAACTAACTGGTGATGTATACCTGACCATACAGGCTTGTCCTTCAATCTCTGATAGAGGAAGTGTTTGTGATTGGTCTAGGGCAGCCTCTGTCTGCAAATTATCTTACTAGAATCTCAACTCTGGTCTTTTCAACCACACCATCAGCAAGGCAAGTCTGATGTGGCAGAAAAAGAGAAATAGGACATATAAACACTGAGTACCTTCAAATTCAGATTTTGTGGTCTTCAACCTTACTTGCTCCTTTTTCTAAGTGCATTAATTTACTTATCACTTTCCAAAAATGCTTCTTGCCATGTGGTTTAAAATTAGCTTAATAATCTACTGGGGCTACTATCCATGGGGTCTCAAAGAGTCAGATATGACTTAGTGACGAAAGCACTCATACGCACAGTGTCTCTCCCAGCAGGAAAGGGCTGCTCTGCCTACTGTCCATTGTAATAAACATAGTTTATTAAATAAACAAAGATTAGGCAGGTTTACTGCTCATTGCAAAAGGTCTGGGTTCCCCAAGACCACGCTCCTCTCTTGTAACATAACCCACTGTATGGTCAGGCGCCACTTGACACTGGGAATCAGGGCTCGCAGAACTGACTTAGACTGTGAGTCTGACCACTGTGACTGCTGCTAATAATAAACTCATTTGTCTCTAACCCAGGAGACTCAGGTCTTCTGCCCACATGCATAAAACTTTGGCAGGCTTCTTATTAGTTTGCAAGCAGAGTGAAATCTCAGACTATTCAAAGTGAAAGTGAAAGCCACTCAGTCATGTCCAGTTCTTTGCCACCCACGGACTATATGGTCCATGGAATTCTTCAGGCCACAATACTGAAGTGGGTAGCTGTTCCCTTCTACAGGGCATCTTCCCAACCTAGGGATCGAACCCAGGTCTCCCACATTGCAGGTGGATTCTTTACCAGCTGAGCCACCAGGGAAGCCCAAGAATACTGGAGTAGGCAGCCTATCCCTTCTCCAGGGGATTTGCCCAAACCAGGAATCAAACTGGGGTCTCCTGCATTGTAGGAGGATTCTTTACCAGCTGAGCTAACAGGGAAGCCCTTCAAGACCCTTCAAGGTGCTTCATAAAGATGAGGCAGCCAACTATGCTAGTCTGCCTCCTTTTGATTTTTACTGGAAACCAACCAAATGTTAAGAGAGTTCACCTAAAATTGCCAAGGTTGCAGGGAAAAAGGAGATAATTTTCATGTGTTTTCATTCTTGGAACTCATGTATCTTTAATCTATGGGAGAGACTAATAATCAAGAGACCTGAAGCTTAAAGTTATGGACAAAATTGCCTTAATGTGTCAAAGGTATTAAATACCTTCTAAAATCAGCACTTTCCAGCGTGTAGAAAATTAAGTTCTAGACTTTGAACATGTGTTAATTTTAAAAATTGCTTAGTCCTATGTTGGTGACGAAATAAGTACATCTTCAGGCTGATATGCATGAATATCAGATCATCTTCTTGTTTTATAAAGAAATAAAATATTTTGAAGAAGTAATTTCTTATTTTGAAACCACATAATTTTTTCACTCATCAGCAAGTCGATTAGTAAATCTACAGAAAATGTGAATTTATTTTAGATATAGAAAAGTAGTACAATGCCTATGTTAATAAAGTTATGCTACCACAATAAAAATGTCAAATATGACTTCTTACAAACTTCATCTATACTTCCTAATAGATATAAAATATTGGTTCCATTAAGCTAGAAGAAGTGTTTCCCCCTCTTTATTCTATCATTTTTGGTGTATTGTATAAATGAGTTATCAAAAATTCTTTACTTGCATGAGTTTTACACTAATATTTATTGCTTTAAATATCAACAAAAGCATGATTTTAACTTTTTACATAGGTATGTTTTGTAACCATGAAATTGTTCCAAGGGTAGGCAAGAAATAATAAACAAACATGAACATAGAATAATATACTAGTATCAATGCCCACCATGGTCCCAGTCCACTAATATACACATACAAACTGCAAATTAGCAGAAAAATAAAATAAATTAATATATATTTTAAATATTAAATATTTATTAAGATAAATAAAATAACTTCAATAAATAACATTTGTTATTAGTAGATTATATGCACAATATTTAGGCAGTTAATCTCACCTCCTCTAATATACCTCAAAGAATAAATGAAGAAGACTTTCACTTGATTGTCATTTTCCTCATTTCGATATTTCAAAAACTAGTACTAATAGCAGACTACATTTTACTGAATGCACAAAATAGTACACATATATTTCAAATTCCTAAGAAGTCTTAACCAAAACAGGGTTATTAATACCTCCTTTTCCAGAAAACTAGCTCATTCATTCACTATCAAAACAAGTATGGGAATATAATATTAGTCTTTATATCTAACCCACTTCTACAGTGCTGTGCTCCAAGCTCATTTGTTTAATTTTGAGATTACCAACTATCAACTTCCTTCCTTTAGGGACTCAACAAGATATAAATTTTCCTCTAACATTATAATTATAATTTTATTCATTTTTTCTTAAAAAGAAAAATTCTGTAATTTTTGACCTCTTAAAATAGTGGTTTATACTTTACTTAAAAATCATGAGCCTAAATTAAACTGAATCCAAAACTTGCAAAATTCTTTCCTTAACCTGTTAGAAATTTTCACTAGAGGCCATGAGGACTATAACTAGTATCCATGCATGCATGCATGCTCAATTATGTCTGATTCTTTGCAACCCCATGGACTCCAGCACAGCAGGCTCCTCTGTCCATGGGATTCTCCAGGCAAGAATACTGGAGTAGGTTGCCATTTCCTTCTCCAGGGGATTTTCCCAACCCGGGAATAGAACCCATGTCTCCTGTGTCTCCTTCATTGCAGGCCGATTCTTTACCTCTGAGCCACCTGGGCTTCCAAAGTAACTTTAAAAGAAATGATCACTAATCACCTTGCATATGAAAATAAATGATTGTCTTATGTGGAAGAGAATAATAGAAAATATTAATAATCAGTGAGTATATATCCCTTTGTCCAGAGGAAATTCAAGGCAAAATTAACGTTCAATAAATCCTTTCATTTTTCAAAAAGCAATGTGACAGTCATCACACATCTTATTCTTCCTCTATATACCTAAACAAATTGATGGGATATTAAAACAACCATGTGAAGATCTAGGATGAAACCTTTCCTTTAGTGAAAGCTTATCTTAGAATACATTTAACCTAATTAGCTAAGCCTGTTCTTTACAAGTAACTTTAACTAATAACTGACATCCTCTAATGTAGACCATACTGAGAATTTGCAGGTTCCTCACAGTGGGCATTGAGCTGGTCTTTAGAGATTTTCTTGAGAGGCACACACATTTTGGGGGTCACCATCACTTTCTAGGGTGAATGTGACTGCCTGGAATGTCATGTACCTAGCACGTAACTTGAGAACTAAGAAAAGGAAGAATTCTATTATTGTCTTCTGGACTTGAATGATAATTAAAATATATGTCAATTATTTTTCATGACTTGTCAATTTTATTGTGCTTTTTGTTATGAACTTTCTTTTGTGGTAAAGTCATTGTCTCCATTTTAAGGGTTACCATAGAATTGCATGCATGCATGCCAAGTCATTCAGTCATGTCAGATTCTTTGCAAACCCATGGACTGTAGCCCACCAGGCTCCTCTGTCCATAGGATTCTCCAGGAAAGAATACTGAAGTGGGTTGCCATTCCCTCCTCCAGGGAATCTTCCAGATTCAGGAATCAAACCTGCATCTCCTGTGACTCCTGCATTGCAAGCAGATTCTTTACCATTGAGCCACCAGGGAAGCCCTGCCATAGGATTATTTACTGCTAGTTTCTAAAAGAGACCAGTCGTGCATGAAGCAAAAGACCTGTTTATCTAGATAAACTTTTGTTTTGCAAATGGCTTGTGATCAGACATTGTGCTGTTTTTTGTTTCTTAAAGAATAGAGGTTAAGGTAGAATGCTCAAATGGTATGAAATGCCTGGTGGGAGTGTTAGATTTCATCTTCTACCCCAGAAGCATGGCAGGTTCTGCAAAGTGAAGGTGTTGATCGCTCAGTCTTGTCCAACTCTTTGCTACCCCGTGGACTGTAGCCCCTCCAGGCTCTGTCGATGTAATTTCCCAGGCAAGAATACTAGCGAGGGTTGCCATTTCCTTCTCCAGGGGATCTTCCAGACCCAGAGATTGAACCCAGGTCTTCCATATTGCAGCAGATTGTTTATCCTCTGAGCCACCAAGAAAGCCCCGGTGGCTTCCTTAGAGGCTCTGTTACTTTCTCTTGTTTGCTTTTATTCTGATTATCATTATTATTTATTTTATTTTATGATTATTACTGAAATAATAGAATAGGATATAGACACAATCTACAAATTCTCTGCCCCATTGCAGCTTTAAGTTCAGAGCTGAAGGTGGTTAGGTGAGAAGATTATAAAAGTCAGTTAAAAGAGAGAAATACTGAGGGATAGAAAAGCACAATCAACGAATTGGAAATGTCATCAAGGGGTGGGAGGATGAGAGAATTTGTGTAGTGAAATTTTAAAGACGTTGCACAAAGTAGATTTTCTCACGAATGGAAATACTCCAAAAAGCCTATATAAACTGCTTGAATAAACTAAAAAAAATGATTTATTTACCAAATAATTTTAAATGAACATGTACAATTTTTAGGAAAAGAAGAGATTGTGATTCACTGATTATTGATCTATCATCAGGCTTTGATTATTTAATCTGATAATATCTATGGGGCCAAGCTATATATTAGGGAATCAATTCAAGAGTTTTGTTTTTTTTTCTGCAAATCCTGTGTCATATTGCTACTGGCCCAGATAAGAAACAAGCTTTTTTTCTAAATTAAAATATAATAAAAATCAGAAAAATGGTATCATTACCTTCTAAAGTTTATACCTAAATAACTTGCCTGGGCTTCCCTGGTGGCTCAGATGGTAAAGAATCTGCCTCCAATGTTCAATCCCTGGGTCAGGAAGATCCCCTGGAGAAGGGAATGGCAACCCACTCCAGTATTCTTGTCTGGAGAATCCCAGGGACAGAAGAGCCTGACACTCCATGGGGTCGAAAGAGTCAGACATGACTGAGCGACTAACACACAACACAAACATGCAACTTGACTATCTTCGCACCTGCCCTAACAGAGAGGCACAAGGAAGAATATAAAAGCCTTTTCTAGACTGATGAAAGTGTTTTATTAATAGTAACATATAGCAATAGGCAATTTAAACATATATGGAGACATTTAGCTAATTATCTTCAGACATCTTCACATAGTCCACCTTAGAAGTAAAGTGCTAAATTTATGCCTTGCATTTGCATTTAATTACTTCATCAAAGAGGGGGAAAAGGATGGGAGAATAGATAAAACAAGATGGCAAAATACTGAAGCTGAGTGACAGCCACCAATTTTAAGGGGTTCAATATGCCATTCTCCCTACTTCCACAGTATGTTTGAGATGTTTTATAATAACTTATAAAAAATAAGGTCCTCATTTTAGAATATTCTGAATTGTCATCAGGTGCTAAAGAAGTCATAAGAAATCACTGCTTTCTCAGTCATTGAAGACATAAATTGCAAATCCAATGCTTTAAATATTCCAAAATAAAATAATCTTATAGTCAAATGACTCATTCATAATATCCATCTTTAAATTCTTTGTAAGCCAAAATAAAATACCCCATACTTTTTAAGGTAGTATATCAATATTTCATTTATATATGTGTCCCTATAGATAAGAAAATCATACTTCCTCAATTCGGGCTCTGTCCATATATATAACCACAGCCTATATTATGGAGGTGGGGTGAGCCTCGGCCTCATCTTGAATATTTCAGGTGCCCTAATTTTAGCACTGAATGTCATCTTGAACCTCTCTACCTTGGTTTAAGGTATAGGATCTCTCTGTATTCAATCCTGACGCATGATGATTTAAGGTATTTATCAAAGGGGTCAGCTTTGACCTAATCTATACCCAGCAGAGAACTTCCCTGGCTGCTCAGATGGTAAAGAATCTGCCTGCAATGTGGGAGACCTGAGCTCTATCCCTGGGTTGGGAAGATCCCCTGGAGGAGGGCATGGCAACCCAATCAAGTATGCTTGCCTGGAGAATCACCATGGACAGAGGAGACTAGTGGGCTACAGTCCATGGGGTCACAAAGAATAGAAAGTGACTGAGTGACTAAGGACACACACACACACCTCCAGCAGAAGTGTGATAGAAATAGCTTATTTGTTGTTGTTCAGTTGTTAAGTTGTGCCCGACTCTCTGTGACCCCACAGACTGCAGCACTCCAGGACTTCCTGCAGCTTACTTGAGAGAGCAACTTCCCCAGCTTCTCTGGGCTAATGATGACCAGCAATCAAGGTGAAATCATCAGGAACAGAGAGGTGTTCAAACACACACCTATTGCTTAATCAGACACCTGGCCCTAGGCGGCAAATCTCAAGAATCTTTGCTTCTGACAACATCCAGCAACCAAAGACTGGCAACAACACAAGCAAGTCAAACAAAGTTAGATGTATTCTTGCATCTGAACCAAAGAACATATCAGAGGGAACTGTGGGATATCTCTGCAAGAATGAGTTGGAAAGGACTCAAGGGTTTGAGCTCACATCAGGTGGTTTTGGGGGACTGTTCAAGGAAGCAGAGTTAGTTCTCAGTTGGATGCTCTCAGAAAGGGGACATTACTGTGATTAAGTATCTTAATAATTTTTATCAAGAATGGAGAGGAATAAAGCAGGAATGAAGCTGTGGTTAGTAAAGAAGCAACATTCTGTCCTGTTTGTTAGTAGAGGGGGATATTTGGCAATCTTTGAGGTTTGCGTGGTGACTTGGTATACAAATACAAAAGAGGACTTCTTTTTGTCTCAAGTCACCATGTTCACTGAGCAACCTTGTCTGATGATGGTAATCTTTAAGGTAGTTTATATTCTGTAACCCAACTGTAAGAGCCAGGCCATCTCCTAGCAACCTCAAGGTACAAATATTAAGTCTGGCTATTAGGGATTACTCTTCTCCTTTCTCAGAGTTCTGTCCTTCTATTAACAGGAAACATAGTATAATCACTTATGTGCATCAGAAACGATTGATATTGACAATTTCATATAGTTCCACCTACATCAACTTAGATCAAAAGGATGTTATACTTAGTCTACGTTAGCTCAAAATACATAAAGTCTTTGTTATATTACAAAATTTAAATTAAGGATGCCCTTTTTAATAAAGAATAAATATACAGGAGGGTCCTATCAAGAACATGATCTATATTCTACAGCCTAACATAGTAGAAAGAACACATGTGAGCTTTGGAAGACAGACCCTGGGTCGGGAAGATCCCCTGGAGAAGGGAATGGCAATCCACTCCAGTGTTCTTGCCTGGAAAATTCCATAGACAGAGAAGCCTGGCAGGCTACAGTCCATGGGGTCACAAAAAGTTGGACACTACTGATCAACTGACACACATATAGCATATTACTTATACAACCTTGGAAAAATTTTGCAACCTCTCTAAATCTCTGTAGGATCATTTATAAAACATGCTTAAAAATACAAATTAATCAGTCAGTAAAAATTAGTTCTATCCTTTCCCTCCTAAATCTGCAATTTAAGACAAACTCCATTATGTTTGCTTAATGTTCACTATGTAATTAGCTTAATGACCTCTTCCTAAAGAATATGTTTAAGAAATACATTTTAAAAATTTCAAACAAATTAATGATTTCTGGTATCATAAAACTTTCTCATCATTTTATTTCCCTTCAGGGCCTAATGGTCAGGAGTTTCACACTTTCAGAAAGAAATGTAGTGGACAGTGAAATAGTTGCTTCACATTTCCATTATACTTTATTATTTGGAAGCTCTCTTTTATCATTATTTCAAACATCTTCTATGCATGTTTCTATTTTACAAAGTTGCCTCATATTGTATTTGAAAATTAGCTGTGTGATTTTTTAATGCCAATCCTGTAAATTTTCCTTCCAAATGCAAATAAAACTCAAGAAGGTAAACAAAATGATTGACCATTTCAATAATCATGTCATGTCTATTGTATTCAGCATATAACCTGAATGAACATATATATATGTCATATATATCAGAGCATAACTTTGTATGCACTTAACACATTTGTAGGATTTAAAAGATGGAATTATAATTTCTAACTGGTCAAAATTTGGGGGGAATTTATGAGAGGAGGGTTAGTTGGGCAAATTCCAGCTACTATTGCTCTGGTTGGCCCTGACTGGTGGGTTGACATCAACTGTCCTTTTCATCCTGATTACTTGGCTGTTAGTTTCTCTTCCACAGTGGATTCTCTCTGCTGTAATAAAAAATAAAACACAGTCTGCTCATTCCCATAAGTCTACTTGGATACCGTTTTCCCAGACTTCTTTGCATCTTCATCAAGGCCCCTGACTAACTAGCTAAGTTATTTGCTCTTGCTTCCCAGGTGGCACTAGTGGTCAAGAACCTGCCTGCCTTTGCAGGAGATGTGAGATGTGGGTACAATCCCTGGGCCAGGAAGATCCCCTGGAGAAAGAAAGGCATGGCAATTCATTACTGTATTCTTTCCTAGAGAATCCCATGCAGAGGGGAGCCTGGTGGGCTACAGTCCATAGGGTCGCAAAGAGTCACACACATAAGTCTATGAGTATCCTTACCTCAGGCCACTTCTCTCATCACATACAGTAGATGCTCCATCTGCAGTTTGACGCACTGACAAGATTTCCACTACCCACTTCTCTCCCAGCCACACAAGTCACTGCAGTGTAACACTAGTGCTATCCTGTGCTTAGTCACTCAGTTGTGTTCACTCGGTCATGTTCGACTCTTCAAAACCCCTGGACTGTAGCCTGCCAGGCTCTTCTGCCATGGGGATTCTCCAGACAAGAACACTGAAGTTGGTTTCCATGCCCTCCTCCAGGGTATCTTCCCAACCCAGGATTGAACCCTGGTCTCCCACATTGCAGGCAGATTCTTTATCATGTGAGGCACCAGGGAAGCCCTATCATCTAGTTCAGTTCAGTTCAGTCACTCATCGTGTCTGACTCCTTGTGACCCCATGGACTGCAGCACACCAGGCTTCCCTGTCCATCACCAACTCCCGGAGTTTGCTCAAACTCATGTCCACTGAGTCAGTGATGCCATCCAACCATCTCATCCTCTGTCAACCATTTCTCCTCCCACCTTCAATCTTTCCTAGCATCAGGGCCTTTTCCAATGAGTCAGTTCTTCGCATCAGGTGGTCAAAATATTGGAGTTTCAGTTTCAGCATCAGTCCTTCTAATGAATATCCATGACTGATTTCTTTAGGATGGACAGATTGGATCTCTGCAGTCCAAGGGACTCTCAAGAGTCTTCTTCAACACCACATTTCAAAAGCATCAATTCTTTGGCACTCAACTTTCTTTATAGTCCAACTCTAACATCCATACACGACTACTGGAAAAACCATAACTTTGACTAGACAGGCCTTTGTTGGCAAAGTAATGTCTCTGCTTTTTAATATGCTCTCTAGTTTGGTCATAGCTTTTCTTCCAAGGAACAAGTATCTTTTAATTTCATGGCTGCAATCACCATCTGCAGTGATTTGGGAGTCTCCAGAAAAAAAAAAGTCTGTCACTGTTTCCATTGTTTCCCCATGTATTTGCCATGAAGTGATGGCACCAGATGCCATGATCTTACTTTTCTGAATGTTGAGTTTTAAGCCAAATTTTTCACTCTTCTCTTTCACTTTCATCAAGAGGCTCTTTAGTTCTTCTTCACTTTCTGCCATAAGGGTGGTGTCATATCTGAGGCGTACCTGAAGTTATTGATATTTCTCCCAACAATCCTGATTCCAGCTTGTGATTTATCCAGTCCAGCATTTAACATGATATACTCTACATATAAGTTAAATAAGCAGGGTGACAATATACAGCCTTGACATACTCCTTTCCTGAATTGGAACCAGTCTATTGTTCCATGTCCAGTTCTAACTATTGCTTCCTGCATACAGAATTCTCAGGAGGCTGGTAAGGTGAACTGGTTGGAGTAGTCAATAAAGCAGAAGTAAATGCTTTTCTGGAATTCCCTTGCTTTTTCAATGATCCAATGGATATTGGCAATTCGATCTCTGGTTCCTCTGCCTTTTCTAAATCCAACTTGAACATCTGGAAGTTCATGGTTCATGTACTGTTGAAGCCTAGCTTGGAGAATTTTGAGCATTACTTTGCTAGCATGTGAGATGAGTGCAATTGTGTGGTAGTTTGGACATTCTTTGGCATTGCCTTTCTTTGGGATTGGAATGAAAGCTGACCTTTTCCAGTCCTGTGGCCACTGTTGAGTTTTCTAAATTTGCTGGCATATTGAATGCAGCACTTTCATATTATCATCTTTTAAGATTTGAAATACTCTAGATGGCAAGCGTATAGAGTACTTGCCAATTCTTGCTCAACTTCTCCAGTTGATGTAAATGTCATCAAGGACAAATGTTTTGCTCTGTAGAATGTTTAAATACATTCCAAGTCCCTTTGGGTATGACCATGAAGAAATTCTGTGAATATGAACTGTTTCTGATAAATTCTTGATGTGTATTAAAAAGAACACATTCATATGATTGCTACTTACCATCCACATATCATAGGCTGTGTTCTTCTTTAGTAAAGAGACTATCCAGCACAGTAGCTGAAATGATTAAGCTGAAAGCTAATCATTCATTAAGTGGATAGTAGTTCATTGTCATATGAAGTGATTCATCTTATTTTTGCAGGAGCCAAACTGGTAAATTAAATGGAAATATGATGAGGAGGAACATTCTTGCATTTTTGAAGGCAACATTGAATTCTGTCATTTCCCCCAGGGTATGATATTTTCTTTGACTTACCTTCTTGCCTAGGAGAGTTAGAGAAGTTACAGTGATTTTTATGCAGCCTTTCCTACCATAACAGCTTTTATTCTATTGCTATTACTCTGCATTTCTATATTTATTTCTATATTTCTAATATTTCTATATTACTCTATAGTTCTTACTCCTGAGTCAAAGAACCAATATGAAAATTTTGACAATTGCTAAGTGTGCCTATTTCAATGATGCATTGGGAAGTTGGAAATAGCCACCAAATTTCCTACTGTGAACTGTACCTGAATGAGAACTCCATTTGTTACCTGATTCACACGTGACCCTACTCTAACTGAGGTTTATATTGCTACATTGGTACCATGAGTCCCCAGATACTAGAGGCAATTTGAACCCATAATCTAACATCCCTTGAAAGATATACACATTTGCCTTCCCCTGCCGCACAGAGTCAGACACGACTAAAGTGACTTAGCAGAGTATGTGATTACTTAAGTAAATAGCTATAATCTTTGGATCTGAGAATTGACTCAGGTTTGGAAACTAGACAAGGATTCATGAATAGCCATTGGAGTAATTAATTTCAGCCTTTTGCTTATTTTTTTCTTAACTCAATATATCTAGTAAGCAATCACTTTGTTAGCTGCTCATCTGTCATGCTACTAGGACACCATGTTATAATTTCATGTTGTGTGAGTGCTCAGTTGTGTCTGACTCTTTGCTACCCCATGGACTATAGCCCATCAGGTTCCTATGTGCATGGAATTTTCCAGGCAAGAATACTGGAGTTGGTTGCCATTTCCTTCTCCAAATATAAACATTACCATGTGTAAAATAAATAGCTAGGCGGAAGCTGCTATGTAACACAGGGAGCTCAACTAGGTGTCTGTGATGACCTAGAGGGATGGGATGAGGGGAACAGGAGGAAGACTCAAGAGGGAGGGAATATGTGTATACATGTAGCTGATTCATGTTGTCCAGCAAAAACTAATACGTCATAAAGCAATTATCCTCCAAATAAAAATTTTTAAAAAATGCACACTCAGGAGAAATGGTCATTCTTGGGATCATCAATTTTGTTAATCATTTCAAGGAACAAAATTTTCAGTTTCTCAATTTTTCTCTTCTGTGTATTTCTTTTCTACTTTATTTTTCTGCTCCATATTGTGCTCTTACTTCTACTTCCTTTGGGTTTCATTTATTTCTCTAGTTTCTTGATATGGTACCATGGATCACTGATTTTTAGTCTTACCTTTTTAAATATAGACATTTAATACTACAAAATATTCTTCTGAGTATTGCTTTAGCTAAATCTTACAAGATTTGATATGTAATATCTTTGTTGACAGTTGGTTCAAAATCTTCTAAAATTTTATTATGATTTCTCATTTGACCTATTAAGTATAGTGGTGATTTAAAAACATTGGCAGACCTTTTGATTAAAAAAAAAAAAATTTTGTTACCAATTCCTTTTTATTTCTTATTTGCTTTAACTGTGTTCAGAAAACATATTTTGAATTATTTCAGCTTTTGAAATTTTTGTTTTATGCTTAATCTGTATTCAAAAAAAGAGTGTATATGTTTTGTCACTTTTGAGTGCAATTTAAATATAATTCATTCAAGTCAAAAATTAATTATGTTCTTCAGGTCTCAGTTCTACTGTATTCTCACTGGTATCTGGTGTTTCAACAGCTTTTTGTGAAAATTTAACAGAATATTTAAATGTGGATATGTTACAGTAACAGCAGTAATTATGAAGAAAAATTTTGGTAGATTTGACTTTGTAATTAAAAACATATTGTAAACAAAGCTAAAAAGAAAACAACAGACAGAAAATATCTACAATGGAGAAACTGTTCATTACTATCCTTAATATGTGTTTCCTGGGTGGCTCAAATGGTAAAGAATCTGCCTGCAATGCAAGAGACCTGAGTTTAATCCCTGAGTTGGGAAGATCCCCTGGAGAAGGGAATGGCTACCGATTCTAATAGTCTTTCCTGGAGAATTCTATGGACAGAGGAGTCTGGAGGGCTACAGTCCATGGGGTGGTAGAGTCAGACATGACTGAGAGACTAACGCTTTCACTTTTCATTTTCATCCTTAATATACAAAGAAATAAATGTATACATAGCTACAATTTTTAAATGATGAGATATAATTGTTGTTGATGTTTAATTGCTAAATGGTGTCCTACTATTTTACGACCCCAGGCTCCTTTCCCAGGCAAGAATACTGGAATGGGTTGCCATTTTCATCTCCAGGGGATTTTTCTGACTCAGGGGTTGAGCCTGTCTCCTGCGTTGGCCGGTAGATTCTTCACTGTTAAACCACCCAGGAAATACAATTAGTAAATAAATATTTGACAAACTATTTACCTCATGAGTAGTCAAATAGATGCAAACAAAATTATATTTTTTGACCTTTCACATTGATAAAAAGTATAAAGATAGCCACCATATTGGCAAAAACTTGCAGAAGCAAGTTTTGTTTTTAAATTTTTTAACCCTGCTGGTGGAAATGCAAACTGCTACAACCTTTCTGGAAGGCAGTCTTGTATTAAAATCCTTATAAATGTGAGTTCAATCTGGCAAGAAAATAGAGCTATATGTCTAAGAGTGTAACCTCTGCAGCCACTTGGCCTAGGTTTGAATGTCAGCTCTGCACTTATGAACTATCTAATCTTGAGCAATTCAGGAGACTCTATTTAGTTCTAGTGGGCATATTTAAATATTTCTTAGAAATTAATTGGCAACATTTGGTTTCTTTTTAAATTGTATGTAATAGTGGTGTTTCCTACAATTGATGGCCATTGAATCAAATGTGATCTTAACATTTTTATGCATCAGTATTCTGGGTAACTACCTCAGAGAATTGTTCTGAAGATCAGATGAGCAAAAATGTATAAAGCAAGCATTGAGTAAATACATTTAAAGCATTTGTAAACTATTATCATTCTGTCATTATATTGTCAGAAAACTTAGTCTAAGATGTAATTAAAGATCTATGCATATAAATCTTTGCCATAGTGATTTATATAATAGATTGAAAAAAAAAAAGGAGCAATCAAAATGCACAAAAAGGATTGGTTAAATAAATGATGGCAATAAATGAGGTAATAATATATGTCCCTAATAAACACATTCACTTATTTATTCAATTATGTTCAGAGTAGATGATTATGTTAAAAATAGCTACAGACTACATATATACTATAAAATCATTTTGTAAACAAATAGTTAAGATATATATATTCATGCACCTTTTAGGAAAATAAGTGGAATGATAGAGCAAGGTAGAGGTATATTACTAATTATTCACATTTTATGTGACTTTTTTTCTCATCTGTAACTGTAAACTTTCCTCCCTTGATCCTGTATTACTGAATCTAATTTTAAAATGATAATTCAAATAAGTATCTTTTACAAGTTACTCTGCATGTGGCAAGAAATATTTTTGACTCAACTTGGCAGGAAAATGAAGATTTGAAATTCCTTTCATGGATCTGAGCAACAGAGAAGAAAAGTGACTTTACTCTTTTAGGTATTCTTACCACACCCCACATACCATGTCCCCACAGCAGCCCACAGCACCCAAGTGCCGAATTAATGTTTGTTGGAGGATGAAAGGAAAGAAATAGTTCAAACTCTCCACCTGCAAAACAATTACAATTAACTGATGGCTCAAATGATGGTTAGCATTTTTTAGCAATAAGGTATTTTTTTAAATTAAAGCATATACCTTCATTGTTTTTTTAGACATAATGTTATTGCACACAATAGATTATAGGAAAGCACAAATATAGCTTTCATATTCACTGGGTATAGAGCCTTTTAAAAATGTATGATGCTGTGAAAAATCACAAGGAAGTGGAAGGGTTTCATAGATGAAATGTGTGTAGTTATTTATCAGGACAAAAGGAAAGAGACTTTACCTTTTCTCTCACAACTTTTTGACATATGTTATAGCTTGCATATCTTTGTGTGTAAGCAGTTGAGAATCACTCAATGAAATAAAGGTGGGGCAGATTAGTTGATTAACAGGCTTCAAGGAGAAATTTGCTAATTGTTCATTTGAGTTTTTTTCACTTACCAAACACTCATCCATCCTTACCGGGTGCCAAGCAAAGTGCTAGATGGATATACAAGGTGAACAAGACAGTATTCCTGCCTCAGTAGAGATTATGTCTCAGAGGAGCACTGAGACAGTAAACAATACGATTACAGATTGGATGTGTACAATGAAGTATATACCCAACGTGCTCACAAAAATAACAGCAGGGGCTCCGGGTGAACAGTGAGCTCTAGAAAGAAGGGTCTAGAAGGCCTTTCTGAAGACTCAATATTTAAACTGAAGCCTGAGAAATGAGCACCCTCCCATGCAAACTGCCAGGGGCATGAGTTCAAGGTAGAGACACAGAAAGAGGAAAGAAGAAAATTGTGAAGCTCTTGGAATCGGCAGAACATATCAAGAGCACAGACCAAAAAAAAAAAAAAAAAAAAATTGAAGTGATAATAGATGGAAAGATAAACCTCAAGGCTGTTTGAAGAATAGGTAGTATATTTTGAATATTGTCTTGAATTTAAGAAGGATTTTGTTACAAAAAGTGAGACCATATTTTGACATTTATACCTTTTCTTATTTAAAATAAGCCTTATCAGATCTCCAAAGTAAATGAAGTTTGAACACAGCAAGATGCAAAATTGCATGCCATCATCCATCTTTACATGTGTAGAATGTTCTGGAATGATACATAAGAAACTGGTAACACTGGTTCCCAAAGGAAGGAAACTGGATAGCTGTAGAAGGAAGAACATTTATGATTTTGTAACTTATTAATTTTGCCTCATACTTTTATGTTACATTTAAGAAAAAATTACTAGTTTTTTCAAAATATTTAAAAATTTAATTATTTTTAATGTGTCATTATGGAGATTCAGTCCAAACTTGCTTAATTTTGTTCTGATTGGTCTCTTTTAAGATGAAGGCATATTACAGAAAGGCTTTTAGTGCAATATAACTGAGATGTAATCTCCCTTTTAAAAGTGTACTCTTCTATTAAAGATCCTTTAGAATAGTCAGGGTAGTTTTACTGATTTAAAAAGAATTTTTGCTAGTTAGCTTCTGACCAGCTCTTTATTTTGTGATTTTGTAGTAGTGTGAGTGGGCAAAGTTGAGAGTCAGTCTAAGATGCCAGCTCCAAGCCTCCAAACCAATGTTACTGGCAGTAATAGGGAGTCCAATTCTGGGTCTTGAACCTCCTCTTCACCTTTCTCCTTTGCATTCTCTGTCTGAGGTGAAGTGAAAGCCGCTCAGTCGTGCCCAACTCTTTGCGATCCCACGGGCTATACAGTCCATGGAATTCTTCAGGCCACATTACTGAAGTGGGTAGCCTTTCCCTTCTCCGAGGGATTTTCCCAAACCAGGTCTCCTGCATTGCAGGAGGATCTTTTACCAGTTAAGCCACCAGGGAAGCCCAAGAATACTGGAGTGGGTAGCCTATCCCATCTCCAGGGGATCTTCCAGACCCAGGAATGGAACCAGGGTCTCCTGCATTGCAGGCGGGTTCTTTACCAACTGAGCTACCAGGGAAGCCCTCTGTCTGAAACTTAGGTGTAATTGCAGAAACTAAATCAACTTCTTGGATAACAGGATGGAAGTGATATTTGAAGGCTGGACAGAGTAAAGCATGTGTCCCAACATTGTGGAGGTGCCATGTCAATCATGAACTGCTTAAGGTCAGATGCATGAGAGAAAACATATCTTGTTTAAACTACTTTATTTTTGCTAATTTATTTTTTTGTTACAGCAGCTTAATTGTGTCCTAAGTAACAACAGGTTCTCTGTACCCAAGGAAGTCATAATCAAAGAGAGAAAAATAGGCTTATAAATTATTATAATATTATTGACAAGTCCTTTAGTTACAGTATATATTTAGTACCCCAGGGAAGAAGGAGCTAGTAACACTGATTAATCAAGAAAATGTTTACAGAAAAAAATACTTTTAATTGTCTTAATGGATAAATAGTATTTTCCTAGATATAAAAGAAGGTAAGAATATTCCTGGAAAGGGAAATCAAATATAAAAATTCCCAAGTCTTGACAAGACATGTCTTGCATTGAAAGTATTGGAAAGCACATTGTGACTGACATTTGAGGTGTACAAGGGAAGAATGGTAACAGATACTAAGTTGGGTAAAATTTTAATGGCAAATAAATTAGTTTTTTTTTTTTTCCTTTAGGTAATGGGGAACCAGGAAGATTCATAAACAGCAGAGTGACACCATCAGATTTGTTTCTTAGGAAGTTGCCAACTTCCAACTCTGATGGCAATTTGAAAGATAGATGGATTGGAGGAGGAAGAGATGTGTGAGAGCAAGGCTAATTTTAACTTCATGGAGAGTATGTAACTTGAACAAGAAGGCATACATTTTTCATATTGGCTGATTAATTATTAAGTATGTACAAGAAAACTGATCTTAACCATTTTTCGTTCTTATTCTGTATTTACATATTAAAAATATTCATAAAACCCTTATGAAATGTATTAAAATAATTAACAGAGTAATGAATATGAACAAAAATGATGTATATGTATTTATACACATACATATATGTACAGAGAGAGAGAAAAAAATAGTAGGTAGATATAATGTAAGCTTTGCATGTGTGTTTATATATGGATATCATTAATAAATGAACTTCCAAGAAAAATCTACATGTGTTCTGATCTGTGTGTAGGTAGAAGCAGAACCAACCTAATAATTGATCTGTCCTGTCAGATAAGCATACCAGGAGAAGACCAATTACACCAAGACCAAATTATACTTTTCAATTACACAGGTGAATCAATCCAACTCAACATGTCAAAGCATAAAAAAATGTTTTAGAAAAGACAGGCAACATACTAAATTTCCCTACCCATTACCTAGAAGTAAGTACTACTTGGAAGAGTAAAATGTCATTCTGTCAATATCCGTGAGCTTATGAAGGTTTCCCAACCCCATCCATCAGTGAGCCTTCACTTCACTCTCAAATACTTCCCCAAATATATTACCTTATGAATGATCTTTGAAATGTTTTTGAATTCGAGAAAATAAAGCAATAATAAAATAACAACTTTTAGAGACCCATCAACGTTCCCACTAAACATACTCTCATCTTCCTGTTTCTGTGTTTTATGCTTCATTTTTTTTAAACCTTGCCTTCCTGACTTCAGGTGTGTGGTGCATAGCGTGTGGTAATGCATCAAACTATATAATACTCAAGCCACTAGGGTAAAAAGAAAAAAAAAAAAAAAACTTCTCTATGTAGTTATGGTATTGTGACTCAAAAGCTAAAGAGGAATAAGGAGTCAGATGAAACAGGAGTAGTAATTTGGACCAGATCACACAGAAGTTTCAGACCAACTTCAGGTTTTGGTCTTCATCCTGATAATAATGGGATGCCAGTGAAAGGCTGTAAGCCGAAGAGTATAATAATCAGGGTTGCATCCTTTAAAAGGTCTGTCTGGCTCCAGTTAGGGAAATGGGATACATGACAATAAGGAGAGGAAAGGACAGATAAGAAAGGGAGAAAAAGATGGCTTCAATTAGGCTGTAAGAAAAGCAGAGAAATGGACACAAACTAAAGTTTTCTCAGAAGTAAAACTGACAGAACTTTGTGAGAGATTAGATAAGGGGAATATCAATGGGGAGAAGTTGAGGATAATAATTCATATTGTATGTATTCACAAAACATTTTTTATTTATTTCACTTGATCTTGATACTACAGGAAAAAAATGACAATTGTTATTATTCTCAAGCTTACAGAGAAATAAACAGAGACTAAAAGAAGGTAAGTGACTTAACCAGGGTCTTATGCAGCTGTTATTATTTGGAGCTTGTACTTGAACTCAGAAATTCTCTCTTCAAATTCAGGATGCTTTCTATTGAAAATCCACCCATCTGTCCTTTTATGAGAAGCTAGTCCCTGAAAAAGCCCTTGGATCACAACTGGGTACCAATTTATCTACTCACCTCTCAATTCTAATCTCTCTGGGCAGGGAGCCCAATCAATTTGGCAAGAACTTCAAAGCAAAGAAAGGCAAGGCCACAGCCACACAGCATTCAAAACTGAGGAGAAAACAAAACAAAGAGAAAAAGAAAAGCAGAGAAACCTTTTGCCCTATGATCACCTCTAAAAGAAATGATGGTTGGACCTGGTTAAATGGCGCCTAAATGTTATGTCACCAAAGCTGCTGAATAATAACAATAGAAGTTAATTCCTCTCTAAAGGCAGCAAGCTCAAATTGCAGGCACCCAGAGCATTAGTCTCAGGCTGATGTGCTGATAACTTTCTTATACATAAATAAAGTTAAATAATACAAGCCTTTCAACTCTTAGCATAATCTTTGTGAAGCACTGAATTACTGAGAGCAAACTGATGCACTAGAACTAGCTTGATGGAATGTCAGTGGAAAGATTTCTACCCTCATGGCTGAGTACCTAGTCACATGGAGTGATTGGGGTAAGTAAGTTTCAACTCTTGATCAGGAAGGGAAGAAGGCAGTGCATGGTATAACTTCAGTAATTTTGGAAATTTCTCCATCTAATAAATGTATAACCTAACTTTGGAAATAAAATATTACTGGTGCAGTTGAAACTACCAGTAAATTCCTCCCTGATTTGATCTGCCTGCCATCAAACAGAGAGACTTCTACCTTGAATTCTGTGTTATTCATTCTCTTGCCTTTTTATACTCATACCACATAGGTATGTATTCCTAAGCCATGTGTTACTTTATTGTTCTTTTTCTGAATTGTGTTTTTAAAATTAAATCATAATACAGACTGTTTTCTGTGATTTGCTTTTCAAATTCAAAAATGTTTTATTTATTTTAAAATGTAAGTCATTGGCCAACTTCAGCATTGGATGATTTTATTATTGGTGATATATTACTTGCAAAACAAACCTTGACAAAACTAAACACAGTGACATTGAACTTGAGAATTCATCAGCCTGAAGGAATACAACAATCGAAAGAATTATGATCATGCTAAAAAAACTATTCTTATCCAGTCAGAGAAAAAGCTACTTGTCTCATTCCCAATCTAAAACATTCCGCAGCCTGGTCATCTTGTCATTACTAAGGCTCCTGGGGTGGGGATGAAGGATTCAACTTGGTCTTCATCAAGAAGTGTTGGAAACTGTCTTGAAAGGAACCTGACCTTTAAAAGTCTGAGCAGAGACTGGGAAAGAAGCAGAAGTGTGAAAAATGTCAAAGTTCAAAGAGATACATGCACCCAATGTTCACTGCAACACTATTTACATTAGCCAAGGCATGGAAGCAACCTGAATGCCCATTGACAGAGGAATGGATAAAGAAGATAAGAAGATGTGGTACATATATATATATACACCATTATATTATAATGGAATATTACTCAGCCATAAAAAAGAATGAAATAATACTATTTGCAACAACATGGATAGACCTAGAGATTGTCATACTGAGCATGTACGTCAGACAGAAAAGCAAATATCATACGATATTGCTTATACATGGAATCTTAAAAAATGGTACAAATGAACCTATTTACAAAACAGAAATAGAGTCACAGATGTAGAAAACAAGTGTGGTTATCAGGGGGGAAGGGGGAGGATGGATAAATTGGGAGATGGGGATTGACATATACACACTGCTATATATAAAATAGTTAACTAAAAAGAATCTACTGTATAGCACAAGCAATTCTCTTTGATATTCTGTAACAAACTATATGGAAAAAGGACCTTAGAAAGAGTGAAGGTATATATACATATATATATATATGTATATATAACTGATTCACTTTTCTGTACAGCAGAAACTAACAGAACATTGTAAGCCATCCATACCCCAATAAAAATTAATAATAAAAAAAGAAGAGTTGGAAGGAACTTGACCTCTGAAAACCTGAGCAAAGACTGGGAGAAGAAACAAGTGGTCTGCTTTTCCAAGGGCTCCTGGGAGCTATCCCTGGTGCTGGCCCAGAATCAACGCCTCTTAACACCAGTTTTGGGTGCTTTGTCCCCAGCAAGAGTTCACTAATGACCTGTGTTAGATGACGTCTCAGTTGGTGGAGCCGCTGGAGCTGACCAAAGCCCTCGTTTCAGCTCTGCAGTGATTGCCCTGTGTTCTGGGCCCTGGATCTCTGCCACCCTCTCCCTTTTCCCCGTGGGTACCACATCCCTCCTTGGGTACCACCAATAACAGTCCCATAGCCATATCTTGAAGGGCTACTATCGCTAGGCACTGGCTAATTATTGATATTAATCTCGCTCTCATCTAGTAAAAAAAAAAAAAAGCCCTGTATGAGAGTATTTATTTTACAGATGAAGAAGTCTTAAGAACAGATGAACTCAAAGTTACATATCTCTAAAGAGGCAAGTATTGACAATATTTGCCTGACTTCAGAGTGATAATCATTTCCCTACTTTTTTCACTAGATGCTGCCTGAACTGTACTTTTTTTCCCCCTGGAATCCCTGAAACTCCTACTCTTTCATGAGACATGATTACTTGAGGCTGAATTATAATACCACCATTTAGATACATCTTTCTTGAAAACACAGCTAACACATATTGAATATTTCATATTTGCCAGGCACTGTTCTAAGCATTTGCCTGTCATCCTCTCATCCACCCTATGAAAGAAGATTTTATACTTTTCCCCACTTTATAGATCAGAAAACTGAAGCACAGAGATGCCAGGATTTGAATGCAGACATTTGAGTCCAGAGCCCATATTATTAAGTAGTGAGCCACATTGCTTTCCTTTATCTTTAAACATCATCTTTGGTTAAATTGTTTCATGGAGAATCCTGTCTAAGTACTTCTAATTTTATTTTTAAAAATAATAGGGTCATGTTATTACTGTAAGATTGCTTTAGAAATTAACTTAGGAAGTAAAACAGAATGATTCATTTTCCTAATGGCCTTTTAAACGAAAAATTAATTATTAAATAAAACAGTTTAATATTATAAATTAATACAGGCAAAATGGTGAAACATCCAACATCTGGCTATTAAAAGTAAATTGAAATATTGTAAGAATCAGATTTGAATGCACATTGAAAAACAGAAATGGTAAATGATATTATATTGGAAGCTAATTTACATATCCTTTCTAACAGTCTCCCTTTTGTTTTAAAATTTTTATATTTTTTAGTGACTTTGCAATAAATTATAAAATGTCAGGCTTTTTTAAATCAATTCAAACAGAATGTCAAACCAGTAGGTTTCATTCAGGGCCACTGTAGCTCCTTTGGCAGTTTCCTCTTTCTCCCTCATTTTTGAAAACCCTCAATCACTGCCGTTTCTGGTCTCAGCATTCAGGACACAGCTGAAAAGGAAGCCCTTCTCAGAGACAGAGAGGCGTTCCCTCCATGATGAACCTGAAATGCCCTCAGGTTGTGGCAAGGAGAGTTTAGCATTTGAACCCAGATAGTCCTGTTTTGTTTTGTTTTTTTCTTTTTAATTAAAGTGCACCATTCATGCTACATACTGCCTGCCGCACCATTTATTTAAACAATAAGGTATACCAGAGAAGGTAAACAATAATAATAATAATACGGAAATAACAATGTGTCCATAAATAATACAGGAAGCCACATGGCCCCAGCACCATCATGAACTAGGACTACAATATACATATTTCTTATGCACTTTTATGCATGACTTCATTTCTATGGTTTGCACTTCACTGCTCTGTTGTGTCACTCTCCCAATAAACCTATACATCACACAGAGTGAAATATGTTCACAGTCTCTTTACTTGACGAAAAAAAAGGAGCAGTGTGGTTTAGAAGAGTGAGCTCTGAATCAGCAGCCCAAAGATTTGAACTTGAGTCCCAGCCCTGCCACTTTCTGGATTCCGGATGTTGGGTGAGTTGCATCTCCTCTCTGCAATTCTATTTTCACTCCAATGAGACAACTCGGTCCATGTCCTACAGTCCTTGTGGTAACGTATTGAGCTAATTCATGAGAATGCATTCTGAAAAATTGTTATAAGTAAGAGAAGTCTTTGCAATGGAAGCTAAGAACTCTACAAATAAACAAATAAACAGCTTTACTGCTTTTACTGTACAAATTTACAAATCTTTACTTTTCCTGAATTTACTTACAGGTCCATTTGTTCATTCCTGGTATTTCTTTGTAGTTTATTGCCATTTAAAACAATATGTTTATCTAAAAAGGATGAAGATTTTGGGAGTTTCTTCCTGACATTATATTTCAGAAGTGATAAAGATTACAAAGTATATGCTTAGGCTTGAATCATGTCTTCATTTTTCTTCAATGAATTATAATTTCACTTTTAAATACTACGAGTAATCTGGGCAGAGGGAAAAAAAAAGCAAAGCAAAAATGCAAACACATGTTAATAGACAGTAGTTTTTAATCATTCCATATCTTATCTGTCTTTGGAAGTCAATCTAATTAGAAAGTCATTATCTAACTTGTTCTATGTTACCAATAATTCTGTCTTTTAAAGAATTTAGACCTGGTGCATTTTCTGGTAAGTTTTTGGATCCATGCCTATACAATGTCAGTGATACTAAAGTCATTGTATGTCTTGGAAATGAGAGGTTGATTTTAACTAAAAATTTTGCATCTTTAGTGCTGTTGGAACTTATCTTTTCTAATAAATTTTTTTCCCTAAAACTTTCATAATATCCAAAATCATACAAAGCCTGTACAGAATGTTAGGAAAATAAATATTTTCTAAGCATTCATGATCCACGTGCTACATTAGGACTGTAAATTAAGGGCTGCTGTGTTGAAAAAATCAGCCTTCCATATCACAGTTTTCCTCCACGAATGAGGCAAGAGTCAGCCAGTAAATATATGTGGTCAACCTCAGATTTGCCTCACTGGGAGTTCACATGTATTTTTAACTGCCTTCAATTGTTAATGTATTCCTCAAATGAGATGCATCACCTTGAAGAATGACTTTTTGCCCCCTGGGAATAAGCCAAACAAGTATTTCATTCGCTATGATAATCAGTTCTACCTTCAGCAACATATAAACCCAAATTTAATAGGCACTGGTGATTAGGCTTTAAGTCAGAGAGTCATCACTGTCCACTGTAAAAAAAATAATAAGAAAAAATACAAATTATAAAGAATTTGCCTTCAGGAGGCCTTGTTAGACATAATGGGACCATAACTATTTCAGGAGACTGTGAATAAATGTTTTTCCTTCTCATTACAGACATTTTTGAATCACCAATTATCAGTGATAAGAAAGACTTTCTTTAACTCATCCTAAAGATATCTTAGGTCATTTGTTTTGTCCATTTAGTGTAGAAGAGTCTTGAAAGAAAAAAATAAAGAAGAGTACTTACCATAAAACACTTATTTCAGTTTTTTAAAATGCTTAAAACTATATAGAGCCATTCAAAGGGATAGATAAATTTGATCTTATCCAAACCTTCCACTGTCAGAATTATCTAAAGCTTTTTCTCCAACTTAAACTTTGCATTGAAATCAAAAAGAATTGTACAGGACATTATGGAAAATAACAAATCAACCCTTAAATCAGCAACTTAGGTTGTGGACAGGAAATGATACAGTGGTTCCACTTTCTTGGAACTGAGTAGTGGAAGCAAATGAAGAAAGATACTACTGACAAGGAAGGATGATGGGAGCAGGCTAGCATTATGAATGATATGTTAAGTGATTGGCTCCGATGGAATCATGGGATTGCAGCTGCCTTTTGCAGAAGCTGATTTTCATTCTTATTGTTCACCTCATAAGACACCAACATATGGGAGGGGGAGGGGAGAGAGAGTAGCTATGCGTACATGCATTCCCTATATACATATATATACATATTCAGAAATATTCTGAACATTTGCCCAGATATATAGAGTGGTAGGAATAAATGTCTAATGCCAAAAATATAACTCTTGTCAGCAAGGTTTATTAGTTTTAATATTCATGTATACTTTCCGCATTCTTTCCTGTGAATTGATTGCCATATTCCTTTTTGTTTGATAAAATCAAAGATATATAGGTATATAGATATTCTTAACTCTAAAAAGCGTGAAATAATAATTCAGTACTCTAATAATTTATTGAAGATAATAACAAAGACATGCTATAGGCTGCTTTGATATGATTAGATATGCATTCTGTATATTTCTTTCTTCAATCTCGTAGACACTGCTTGATTCATTTGGTCTGCCTGATATGGTTTTGTGTGTGGGTGTGTGCGTGTGTGTGCCCACATGCATGCACTGTCAGACTGAAGGTAAGGGGGAAAGGAGCTAAAGATGGACCAGCAATGAGAGAAAAGGACTGTTATATGATGCAGTATATCAGAAACACAAGCATAAAATTAAACACAATGCTGGAGTCAAAGAGTTCATTTACTAAGATTTTTTTAAACTACATAGGTGTGATTAACTTAGAGCTTCTTTAAATGTCAATTCTTTTGTGCACCAATGCTTAAATTTATAACGTGACTCATGTTATAACTGTTGTTATTATGAATTTCTGGATCCAAAATATCTTCAATATACCCAACAATTTATTATTTTTTGCATTTTTAGAAATCCAAATAAGCAAATTAGTACCCTGTCTCTATAATGGTTATTCCTTCAAAGGGAAAATATAACAGTAATCACTAATCAAAAAAAAAAAAAAATCAGAGGAATTCAAAGCATGATATTATAAATTTAGCAGTTGCTGTGAAGAGACCTAAATAGACAATAGCCATGCTAACTGGGGAGAGAAAAAATTTGGCAAGTAGGTGATGGTTAATTCACTTATCAAATCTTAGACAACAAGATACCTTCCTTTAGATAAACTTTTTAGAAGCTACCTTAGGAGGGGCATGAATAATCTTTACCATCAACAAATAAAATGAACCTAAAAACTAATTTTGACTAGAGAAAGGACAAAATTCTAGCTATAAAATTACCCTTAGAATTTGGATAGAAGGCAAAAAAGAGGTGATTTAAGGAAGATAAGCAAAAGAGCCATCAGAGGACGACTGTAATTACTATGCCTTCTAAATTGATGATAGAGTTATATACTTGTTAGTGTTAGGGGACCCTACAGATTTCATTTTCTAAGGTCTTAGCCCAGCAGGCATGTTCAGTGAAAGGGGTGCCGCTGAATCCCCCTGTACCACTCAGCTCACCCCCTGAGGGGAAACGCCACGTGCATTCAAATCAAACGTTTTCTATCAAGTTCTCAACTAATGGCTTTCCTAGGAGACCCAAGCCTGTCACTCACCTATTTCCTATTTAGGCATGTTAAAACAGAATTTGTTGTTTATTTGTATTTCATTGAAGTGAGTCTGTTTTCTCATATTGAATTTGTATCCAAACCCCAGGTTGTCAATACTGCTTAGCTGGGGCTTCTGTTAGTTTTGTTTTTCTCTGCATGTAATCCAGAAAAATGGTGTCGTTCATGCCAGTTTCAACCCTTGTAGAAATTTATAGGCAGTGTATTAATTAATTGTTTAAAGGCCCTGGTGCTAATGGCAGAAGCTGAAAAAAAAAAAACACCTCGTTCACTAAAGGCTGTTTTGTCAAATTCATTAATATACCAGAGCCACAGCCCAGTCTAACACCCCATATGGAAGAATCAGGAAAAAGATCTACTTTTAATAATGAAAGGCAGGGGAACATTTTAAACTTAATTATTTTCTATGCAATTTAAAGCATAACTGGTCTCCTTAGAGAAAAATCCAGTGATGTAATGTCACATATTTGACCAGGCTGTGATTTTTGTTCCTGGTAGAGAAAAAAAAATTATGTGGTCTGTGTGTGTATTCCTGTGATTATAACATCTCAGTTAGTTTACTTGTGTTTAAGACTAAATGTAAGTATTAAGCATTCCATAAAAACAAGAACTGTTATGTTTGATATGCACTTCAAAAGCCTAAAAGGCCAAAGAAAGCCCTTCCTTAATTATTGAAGAGGTGTCTGTAAAGGAAACATGAGCAAATAGCATTCATGCTTTCATCCCCAGTAACCTTTTATTGTCCTTTTCTTCAGATGGCCAAGTCAGTATATTTAATAAAGGCAGCAGCAACCATCAAAGAAGGCAGGGCTCTAATAAATGGTCCTGATTAAAGGCCCTGACAGGGTATGAACTTTGCATAAATTTTCTTATGGTGTCAGGCTAGGATACTGATTGAAAACTCATTAACATAATCACACATTTAGAGGAAATGCTGTAATGTATCAAAAACATTTCCCTTAGTGTAATAATTTTAAGGACATTAAAATGCAAATGATAATAAGGAGCTATGTTTAGTGATGTTCAGAAAGCTTGATTATTCAGATATTTAGTATGAAGTATAGAGCTCTGTTCAGTAATGTATCCACATGAATTCAAAAATTTAATCCATATATGGACCCCAAAGTCTTCTTTGGTCATTCCAACTCTTTTTTTTCCAGTCCTCAGATACATAAAATTAATCAAGAAAATTTAACTTGACTACTACCAGAGAAATACGAAAACATAATTTTAAATCACCACATTTCTTAAAAAAAAAAAAAAAAAAAAAATGAGTGCAAGCCTCCAGGATCCTGTTTCTCCTATGTTTAAAAAAATACTGAAAAGCGGTTAGCATTTTTGTTTCCATGCCATGGTACTTTGAGAAATCTGCTGGAGTATTTTTACTGTCCTTTTCCCTGCTTTTATTAAAATGTATATAAAGCAGCAGAGACTGTCCTAGGTCACAGCAGTGTTATCCCTTAATGCTAATTCTTAACAATAAAAGAAACACTGCCCTCCCCCCACACAAATAGCCATAATTATGTAAAGAATGACTGCTTCAGACTGATGACTTTCAATATGCTCAAGTCTAGCATACTGGTATAAGAGGCCAGAAAGGTCAACAGTAATTCATAACTGCTATAAAATTGTGTAGCATCCCAGGACTACTGTACGATGCTGACATTATCATGCGTCTTCTGCTGGTTTGTATATGTAAATTTGTGATAGGAAGTGCACTGCTTTTACCGAATCACACACAGAGCATCAATCAGGCAGTGGAATACATCAGAGTATTTTCATTATGCCTAGTTATTTACTGCATCAGAAGAAATTACCCTGGCGAGCCAAGCGGCCTTCTCTGGGTAGCATGATACGACCAACCAGGTTTCAGCTCAGGAGTCTTGTAAACATTACAGGATTAATCTCGCAATCACAATCATCAATCTTTCCTAGTCCTGCCTGGGTGCAACTGTGGAGATTGGTAACCAGGCCATGTGGATTTAAATTTAACCCTGAACACCAAAAACTAGATGTCAGATCTCAGCTGCACATGGCAAAACACCTGTGTTTTTTTCAGTCTAGATGGAAGACAATAGACACGAGTGTACAATGAAGTAGCTTAAAGTCATATTAAATGTGTTGCTTTCCTTTTCAGCATGTGCTTGGGAAATTAGACGTTTCTTTTAAAAAATGCTTTTTTTCAGCATTGGCTAGAAGTGGGAAATGAACGACCACTTTTTAACCCTACAAACAAATATAGACTCTGCTGGAGGCTCACTGCAGAATCGTGAGATGAGACCCTGGCTTGAGGTTTGGGGCCCTGCTCCAACTCCTTTGGCACTGGACCAGAGGAGATGAGAGCCCTGGGGAATTATGGAGTTAGCCCATATCCAAGAGAGTGTGAAACGTGTTTTGCTCACTCATAAGATGACACTGGCATTAATTGCAAGAACAAATGCCTGCTTACCCTCCTGCCAAAGCAAAAGACTGTCTTCTCTCGCTGCACTGCCACCGAAGAAAGGGGAGATGAGATGAGGAAGACAGACGGGCTAAATGAACATTATATCATTTTAAGTTTAGCAACTGCACAGAACATAGCCTATTCTATTTAGATAATGCAAAAGATAATGTGCATTCATTTTTGAAAGTCAGGTGAAAACCATGGTGATAATGATCATGTTTCCATAGTCAAGAAACAATAAATATATAATGAGCAGGTCACATAGAGACTGCCTGGCAGTTTAATTTGAACTGTGGCCTTTTATTATTATTTTTTATCCAACGCACTTTTTACTGAACATAGCATGGAGTCAATTCTTTCTTCCTCTCTCACTCTCTTGCTGCCTCCTATCTTTGAAAAAAAGATGTAGTAACCCTAAAGATATGCCTTTGCCTTTCCTCCAGTAAGAGTTTCAAATCTAGCAGTTATATTCATGCTATATATTAAAAGTAGATATTTCTTCTATCTGCTTTAATCCCGGGTTGATTTAATCATAGGTGCTTTGCTAGGAATGCTATGACTACAGTTAAAAAAAATTATGTCAGATATTGAGAATTCCTTAAGAACTTGTCATCCCTACACAATGATCATTTTCTGATTTCCTTGATCTTATGAAGTTTAGCTTTAAAAATATTCTGAAATGGATTAGGAATACAATTCTTTTTCCTAAATAAATCAGAAGACATTGAAAGATTGCAGTGACTGAGTTTAAGCCTCCTTGCTTCTGTTTTCTTTCTTGTTGTGTGGTTTTATTTTTTTACTTTGTTGCTGTTGATGGCACAGTTTTATGTCATTAATGCTGTTGCTGACTTTTGTTGTATGCCTGTCCTGAGGGGGAGTGCCTTTAAAGAAGCTAATATCTTGATGCTGTGTTTATGTTTGTAGAATTGTGGCTCTCCACATCCTCCTTAAGGTTCTGGTTTCTGAAATGTGGGGTTCCAAGCATCAGTGCACTGTGAATCTTCAGCTGTTCACACAGGGTGAATAGCAGGCATGTTTCTGGCTCATGCAGTTTTACAACCAAATAGAGACTCTGCTCTCTTGTTACTTAAGAGCATGGCATGTTACATGAAAGTGATGACTTTGAAAAATCCTTATAAAACATATCTGATCAGCAGATGTTGTTCACAGCATAAAAGCTGAACATAAAGCTGGTGCTGTGTGCATCAACATGGCATAAGTTTGAGCAGTTTCTTGGGGCTAATTACTTGAATGCTTATAATATCCTGACAAATTTTATTCTTTACTGAAGATTTAAAACAGAAAATAGCTGCTAGATGTCCACGGTGAAGATGCTGGGGCAGTGAAAAGTTGAGTGCAGCCATCAGCGGATTGGTAGGTAAAGAGTAAGCCAATCCCCTGAGACAGGAAGACAGGGCAGTGGTTACAGTCCTCTGCATGAGCAGCCACCAGGGAAAACCTTGGGCTTTAGAGTCAGGAAACATGGACTTGATCCTCAGCTCTGTTGCTTACCAGGCCCATAATCTTAAACAAATCATTTGACTCTATCACTCTCAATTCTAACTTTTTTTTTTTTCCCCATCCATTTACTCAACGAACGTCAACCGGACTCCTATTCACACCACTAGATACTAAACAGTGAGCTGAGGGGTTACAAGTTAGAAACACATGGGCCTCATCCTCAAACAATGAAAGCAGCTAGTATGTACACCAGGCACTATGTAAATGCTTTCTACTATTCAATATTTATCAGGTTTAAGCCGGGGAGCATTTATCCTGAGTATGAAGGGTGATACCAAACCTTAAAATGATTAAATAAACTCGAGAGAGACAAGACCTGAATGCAGGTCCATCTGATGCTGAATTTGCTGCTCAAGATTTTGTGGAGAATCTTGAAGAAATTTTCCTTTTAACATGTTACAAGATTTTAGTGAGGGTCAAAACGAGGAAAATCATGTGACATAAAGTGTTCTTAACTGTAATGTACTATGCAAATATCTATTGATATTGCTGTTAACATGAAAATAACAAAGATTTTTGCTCCATTACTTTGTCTTAATAATCCTCATTCAGATCATTTGGACCATCCCAGGCAAATGGCACCCACACACAAAAAAGAAAATTCTATCTATATTAACAAAAATACCATAGGGGATACCCTGTCAGTGTTTCTAAGCCAGTTGTATGTGTCTCCTCAGTGAATAGTAAACAAATACAAATCCAAGTAAGACATTTTTCTACATATGAAAATTTCTGGAAAGCACATGTCTACTGTTTACATTTGACCTGGAACATCTTATTAATTTTTTTATGTATTTTAGGGTTATTTACCAATTAAACAAGAATAATAACACTAGTATAGAATCTGCAGACCTTATAAATGTAAAATCCTTTAAAATTCAACCAGAATATTGATGCCATGTAACATTGAATTTTCATCATACACACAATTTTTATATTTTTATCCCAAACCAGGGCTTTAAAACCAAAACATAAAAGGTTAAGGAAACCAAATGAAAACAAATGAACACAAAAAGCCCTCCATCTCTCAGCTTTGCCTTCTTTACACCATTTCTACCATTTGTATTCTTGTGTACCTTTAATAGAATAATGTGATTTTATGAATGAATTTGTATTGTTAATACAACACAAATTGATTATTCAATTTGAAGGAAGTTTTGTCCGTTTGTCAAAATTTGGTGTCTTATTTTTTAATTTCTCACATACAGTTAGTAAATGCAATTACCTGAAGCTCTTTATATGAAGAACATTCAATGAAGGGAATTTTTATTTCTATAGTAACAACATAACTAGTCAAAAGGAATAAAGTGAATTGCATGATAGTTTTTTAATTGTTATTTGATATCCACTGACACAAGGTAAAGTTTGATTACTTGGATCTTGATTAAAGAAACTCATTAAAGGTTTACGGATGAATGGTAGGTAAGAAATTCAATTTTTTGGCATACATTTTTTTAAAACTAAAGAAAAATAATATTTTTTTGAAAGAGAACAAATGTTGACCCTTGAAAATAAAATCGAGAGGAACTTAGTGACTGCTAAAACTATTTTTTAGAAAATCCCAGATTTTTATTAAAGTCATAATTAGTTTTATCTCCAGAAAGTATCTTTTTCAAAAACAATTTTTATTGGGCTATATTATCTAATTAGCAACATTTAAACTTGTATTTCTTCCAAATATTTTCAAATGACCCAAATTTTGTCATACAAAGTTAATAGTTTTACATGTTATGGTTCTCAGGTAAGTTCTAAAAGAGTTTTCCACCATGTTAAAAATCACACGTTACTAAGGATGGAATGCATTTCAGTCGATATTATAATGAATTGCATGCAAATATCGAATTAAAATTTTAACTCTACTCAACCAGTATAAACATGGTAGATTGACCTTTGTGTGTATCATGCTTTAAAGTGTGAGATTAATGGAGTTTTTAAAGTACACATTGAAATTTCCTCACTGAAGAATGGGATATTTATAAACATTTTCCTTGAATTCAGTTCAGTTTAATTTCCTTTATTTTTTCAAACCAGTGATTGGAAAGTTTGCCCAAATTTTTCTTTATGTTGATCATAGCACCAGATATGTTTAAATACTTAAGTACTTACCATCTCTCATTCATAATAAAGCACACAAATTTTGCATTTGCTTATAGGAAATGTAACATTAAATAACACTAAAATAGTGTTGTTATACTTTTTTTTGTCAATAAAGAGAACCTTGGAAACTGAAGATTTTGTTTTATATGCTACTCTTCTCGATTTCAAACACAACAGCAGCATAGGAAGGTTAGAAGTGAAGTAATGACAACCTTTTCAAAGACTGCATCATTCAGCTTAGTGACACATGCAGGCTTACTTTTGCTAACAAACTTGCACAGATATCATTTATAGGTTTATTAAGGACAAATTGGATTATGATTTGAGCTGACAATAATTAATGACATTTACAAAAGAGTACATAGAAACTGTTCAATTCATTTGGGGACATGGGGAGTTTCTGTCCAATTAGAGATTTTCCTGTTTAGGTAACAACCAAAAAAAATCATTTTACAGGAATGGTACTCCCATTCTCTAATAGAGTGATTAAGTATAGGCTTTTAGAACTTATTTACCATCAGCACAATCATTCACATGTAAATTTATTAAAATGATTACAATGGTCACTTACTTCCAAAGCAAACAAGACAATGAAATAAATTTGCAACAGCTTCGAAGTTTGTGTGGGGTTTTATGACACAGTAAAGACTGTTATATTTAATTTCACTGTGTTTCCACAATTAAAGACACATATACACGTAATCTTTAATATTGAAAATTAGCTACTAAATATGCATGTATTTGTTTAACAGTGTGTCTTTTTAAAGAAAACTCATATATTAAGCATGACCTATCAGATAAAATTTATGAAAATTTACAGATTACCTAAAATGCTAGAAGTTAATTATAGTCTGCTTTCCCCGGCATGTCAGCTTGATTAAATTTGGAGTTTGGAGATGAATTGGCCCAAATTCATTAGTGTTCCCTGGGTGCAGATGTTGGTCAAGGTCAAGCAAAGCACGGTGACTTTAACGTTAGAGAGGAAGGGGGGAAGGGATTCCAAAGAAGGTAGACTCTTAAAAGGTCTGGGGTTGCAGCTAGAAACTTTGATACTTTTTAACTTAATAAATCTTGACAGCCTAATCATGGCTAAGCCTTTGCCGTGTTATTGGTACAGATGGCAAAGCTCGACATATTTAAACTGATCTCAGCAGCTAGTAGTATGAGAGCGCTGAATCCAAATGCAGGGTTGGACTCGAGGAGAAAGTGAGAGAAAGGAGGATAAAAAGCTACACAGCATTTCCATCTCCTGACATCTCCAACAGCCTCAGATACAAAATATGATAAGGCTCCTGCTGAGCTAATAAGCCCAACAAATGTCTGTGTCCGTGAAGTAGATGAAGTGGGATCAAGCCGAGGGAGCTGCAGTATGAAAATAAGCCAGCGCCCAGGGTATAATGGCACTAGAGAAAGCTACAAGGTCAGGCTGATGACAGAGACACCAGTTAAGGAGAGACCCCATCAGTTAGAAAGGTTTGCCTGCTGGATCCAAGACAGGACCATTAAAATCAAATGAAGTATCTATTTAAAGGAGGGAAGAAAAGAAGAAAACAAAGACCCTCTATTAGGAATTTTTTTGTGTTTTATTTTTCTAACCTATGACAACTGCATCCTTTTGTTTACTTATAGGCTGCCTACGAGAGCAGAAACTAGAATATGGGGCTAGGAATGGGATAATTGAGATTAGACATGCCCTTCACGATGCTGTTAAATGTGTTGGGTCTGCTCTGCAATTTTAGTGGATTCACAACCTACCCTGAGCCTTATTTGTTTAGTCCAGCTTTGTATCAGGAAAATAGAATAATGACTGCTACCTCATAATCCTCCAGTTTTCCAGGGGAAGAAAGATTGCTAGGTGAAGCACAGATTCTTCCTCAGCTTCTCCCTTTTTCTGTCTCCTTTTAGATAGAGAATGCACTTATTCATTCTCTTTTTTAAAATAATTTCTTCTATGCAGTTATTTTTAATTATCGATGATTGCTTTACAATATTGGTTTGATTTCTGTCATGCATCAACATGAATCAGCTATAGGTGTACATATGTCCCCTCCCTCTTGAATCTGCCTCCCACCTCCCACCCTTTTCCACTCTTCTAGGTTGTTATAGAGACCCTATTTGAGTTCCCTGAGTCATATAACAAATTTCCATTGTCTATTTATTTTACATATGTTAGTGTATATGTTTCCATGCTACTCTCTCCATTCATCTCACCCTCTCTTTCTCTCCCCTACCCTTGTCTATAAATCTGTTCTCTATGTCAGCATCTCCACTGATGCCCTGTGAATATAGTACCATCTTTCTAGATTCCATATATATATGCATTAATATATTTCTTTTTCCTCTTTCTGATTTACTTCACTTTGTATAATAGGCTCTGTTCATCCACCTTGTTAGAACTGACTCACATCTGTTCCTTTTTATGGCTAAGTAGTATCCCATTGTATGTATGTACCACAACTTCTTCGGGAATGCACTCATTTATTCTTAGTGTGAAGTAATATATTTTTCAGTAAAATGAAGCATTGACTGCTGCTGAAATTATGTAATTCAGAACATCAGATCTGACACAGTACCATAAAAGGCAGCCAATGTGCTTGGCCTCTGATGATGTCCCTATCTAGGATGACAAATCTTCCAATTTTTCCAGAACGATCCCAGTTTTAGAACTGCAAGCTCAGTGTCCCACAAAACCTCTCAGTGCTCACTAAACTACCATGGCTGAAGCAGTATTTTGAGGCAAAGCTAGAGCCTATTGTGTGGTAAATCTGGCTGGGTCTAGGAGCAAAATCCTTCCTGGCAATGCAGGAGACATAAGACACACGGTTCAATCCCTGGGTTGAAAAGATCCACTGGAGAAGGGCATGGCAACCCACTCCAGTGTTCTTGCCTGGAGAATCACGTGGACTAAGGAACCTGGCTGTCTACACACCATAGGGTCACAGAGCTGGACATGACTGAAGTGACATATTACACCAGAGGCAAATTATGTAAAGAATAGCTAGTCATCAGACAGACAGGCCAGGTGATTCAGGGCAAGAAATGCATATAGGAGACTATGATCCTGATTGGTTGTAACTTTGATCCAATTAGCTTTATCATTCCCAACTTTTCCCATTGTATCTTGAAGCTGCTACTTCTTATTTAAATACACGCACACGTGTGAAGTGAACAAAAAAGGTATCTATAATTCCCTGCTCATTCAAATGATCCACACTTATCTTAAAACCACCTTGAAAAGTTCACAGAGCAGCTAATTCATTCTGTAGCCCACTGTCCAGGTCAGAGGAAACATCCGCCAGTTAGTGGACAATGACAATGTTTTTCTTCAGGCTTATGGAAATGAAAACTAGCACAATGAAATAATATTTAAGAATCTCCCTTTTCAGATTTGGGGATAGTTTTGCATAATCTTCAGGATTTTTTTCTTATTTGCTTAATAATTAGATTATGCTTGAAATTTCAAAAGTATGTAAAATTGCTATGTTAATTCTTAACAGATCATGTCAATTTCATAATATCTGTGATGTCTTGTTAAAAGGATGAAAAATGTTTATACACCATGTGAGGGAATTCATTAAACATGTAACAAAGTTCTGAAATTCTGAAAGCTGTACCATGAAAGATTGGATTGGGTACACCCTTAGCACTTTTTAAAATCCAGCATTTGGGTATAGTTCTAAAATAGCATGCCATTCGTCTTAGAAATATAAAATTTATGACTTTAAGATGATTATGATGAAGGTGATGAGCAGGTGAAATTCCCAATAGTTGCTTTGAACAATTTTTAAGGTTTTTCTCAAGTTATAATTAATATCTCTTTAAAAATATCTTCCCTAGAAGAAAAAAGGCAAAAAGACTATTGCATTCACTTTTTTCAGTTTGGGCTTCCCTGGTGGCTCAGAGGGTAAAGCGTCTGCCTGCAATGCGGGACCCCTGGGTTCAATCCCCGGGTCATGAAGATCCCCTGGAGAAGGAAATGGCAACCCACTCCTGTACGTTTGCCTGGAAAATTCCACGGACGGAGGAGCCCGGGTACCGCACAGTCCATGGAATCTCAAAGAGTCGCACACGACTGAGCAACTTCAATTCTTTTTCAGTTTAGCTTATTATTATAAAAAGTTAAACACCAATGAAACTGATTTCCAATCACATAAGATATATATTCAAATGAATATTAATCTTTAAACATTATGCTGCTATTTGAAAGAAAAGAGTTTCCAATTCCAAATGTTCTTGCTGAACTCATTTCAAGATTGCTAAAGAAGGGCTTCCTGTGTTAGTCTAATATTGAAAGGATGATCCATCAGTTTTCTTCTAGCTATACAGTTCCATGATTCTGAGATCTTCCATCCAGGTTATGCATGAAAGTAAGATCTGCCCTTAAGAGTGGGTATAGAACCCTTAACCTACTTCTTGACATTTTATGCATTCTACCTAACTCATTCTGTGCAAAATGGTTTTTGTTTTAGAAAAGCAAAAGAAGTAGTAAATATTTCCTGGGATAAAGAAAGATTAGCGCTGACATTGCCACCAGTGGTACTGAGAAAGATAAAGAAAGACTTTAATAATTCAAGTGTTTAATAAGCAGAGAGCACCATGCAGATAGTACTATTAGCTTAGTTGAAAGAGATACTATGGGTAAAAGTGATAAGCAAAAGCAATAACATTAAGATTTCATTTGGTACACAGATCAGGAACAATACATAGTATTTAGACTGTCTTGAAGGGATACAGACTTTTCTGATATAATTTCTAGCTATTCATCTTAAACTAGTATTGATAGAATGTCTTATTTACAGAAATATTTTGCTGATGACAATTATAAGTACTATGAGTTTGGGTTTTATAAATAAATATGAAACATTAAGTTATTTCATTTCAAGACATTATGAATAGCTCATTATTAGCTTTATCAAGTATTTAAAGTTGAAATTAATAGTCTTAAAAACTGCTTTAGGTTTGTCCTCTAGTGTATTTTTACATTATAATAAATATGGAACATACATAATTAAGCTTACATTTAAAAAAAAGAAATCTGGAAACTATACTTATAACAGTTGTTCAGGACTTAAATTCTGAAATCGAGAAGAACAGGGTCAAATCCTACCTATGGAACTGACTGAGCAAGTTTAAATTCACTCAGCCTCAGATTTCCCATCTAGAAAACGAAACTTAATAAGACTGTGCATTTTAAAAGCACAGCATAAAATGTGTGCTGTGGAAATGTAAAATATATGTTTGATGTTAAACAGCAAACTTCTTTAAGGCAGAGACTAGTCAGTTTGCAACTTTTTGAATTCAGGTAACACTGGAAGCAGAAGCATAAGTAACCAACACAAGCTCTTTGAAAAAAAAATTCTTCCTCTTAAAATGAAACTTTTGAAAACATTGGATTAATCATTTCTCCAATTCCTCAAACTTGTTGGCTTTCCCAACTTTCCTATCCTTCTCAAAGGTATCAATAATTTCCCCTGGGTAGATTCTGCCTTTTCTTTTCCTTTTTTTGGCTGTGCTGTCTTTGTTGCTGCACTGGGCTTTCTCTAGTTGCAGAGAACGGGGGCTACTCTCTATTGGGGTGCACAGACTTCTCACTGTGGTAGCTCCTCTGGTTGTGGAGCCCTGGCTTTCGGTGTGAGGGCTCAGCAGTCGCAGCTGCCCCAAGGCATGTGGGATCCTCTCAGAACAGGATTGGAATAGAGATCAAACCAGCATCCCCCACGCTGCGAGGGGTATTCCTAACCCCCGAACCAACTGGGAAGCCCAGATTCTAGCTTTTCATTTATTCCTATTTATCCTAATCCTCCTTGCTTTCTCTCTCCTTCTCCTCTTCCTCTGCTACAACCACCAATCACCATCATTATCAGACAAAAAGGTGCATTAGTGGGCTCACCCAATTGTAAAGTCCGGGGATCTGTCTCTTCAGGAGTAGGTGGATCAAAGAAGGCAGACAAGGTCTTCAAGCAGGCTCTTTCACCCTCTCTTAACTCTGTGTCATCTTGATTTCTTAGGAGGTCCTCCAGAGCTGTTAGTAAAAGTGTCCAGAAGGACTCACTGCATGCTGTCAGCCTAATTTTCCCTTTCTGCCTGTCTCCTAACTTATCTATTTCTCTCTTTAACTCATCTTTCATATTGGTAACATTTATTTCTTGCCAATATTTCTGAATGCATGTGTAGGGTGTGACTATAAAATGAATTTTTTTTTATGCTGTGCTTAGCAAAATTACAATTTGCAACTGAAGAAGATCAGCTTTCAAGACTCAAGACATCCCCTAATGATGCCAACATTTTTAAAAGCTTCTGGATTTCCTTAGGGGATTTTTAGCTTGACCAACAAGAAATGTAATCTTACCTTTGATCATCAAACTCATAACCCTGTGACTCAGGTTACTCACTCACCTTCCTAAGACTTCATTCCACATTCTTTTGACTGTTCCCAGGAATCACTGATTCTCCAAAATCTGTCTTTAATGGTGCTTGGTAAAAGGTGTAATCAAAGGAGAAATTTTTTGAAAAAACTTGACTTCTAAATTTAGGGAGAATATTAAGACAAGTATAAAGCTTTCCAAGAGAACTATCTTTCCAAAGGGCAATATGTAGTTAGATACACAACTTTGGTATGTTAGCTTAAAAAATCAGTTACAACTTTTTACATATTCCTTTTTTAACTGTAAGGGTATATATAAATATATCATACATATTTATGGACATGATTATATATATAGGTACACATATACATGGAGGAAAACCTCTGTAAAAGTTAGGAAATATAAACTTCATTGTCACATATTTTCATTTTATCAATCTGTCAACTAAAAATAGATGCCTTTAGCTAAAGATACCTTTTTTCCCCATGCTTTGTAAGTATGGTCAGGCATAAGACCTGGTACGTTACCTGTCACATTCATATTGTGATTCAGGAAAGGCTTGTCTTTTCCTGGTCATATAACTTCAGCCCTCAAGGAATTCACTCATCATTTCATCATTAGTTGTACCTAAACTCCAGGAATACCCAGTGAAGTTGAGAACCTTAATTGAAGAAAGTAAGATTATGGGAATATTTCCAGATATATCATAACCCAAAGTTTCTTGCAGCCTTACTCTAGGTTTTCACATTCATCCTGCTCTGACTTTTTACCTTAACCCCAAAATCTGCAGCAGCAAGTACAGCATGCTCTTTTTTTTTAAAATGATACCCAATAATTAAATACTAGTCACAGACTTAAGAATTCAGCTTCTTAAACTTAGCAAACATAAGCATACTCTACACTGGGACATAATAACTCCTCACTTTTAAAAAAATCTTAATAGACACCAAATATTAAAAACTGTCATAATATGAAAACATCAAGAGCAAGATTGATTCATAAAGCTCCCAAAACCCGCACAAAAATTGCAGCATACCTGCAAAGTGGCCTTATTAAATTCTTCAATGTTTACTCTATTTTTCATCTTGTTTGCTTATCTATGTAAACATGAGCACAGTTTGAAAATCACAGAGCACTAAAAGACTGAAAATAGAAACCAATAGTACCTATTCCTTTGCTCTCCACTCCTAGCATAGCTGCTTACTTCCATTTTCCAGTTTTAGCTGATTCTTTGAAGCATTAACTATGAAATTTCCCTGGTAGTCCAGTGGTTAAATTTTGCACCCCACTGCAGTGGTTGTGGGTTTGGTCCCTGGTCAGGGAGCTGAGATCCTACATTCCTCATGGCCAAAAATACAAAACATAAAACAGAAGCAATATTGTAACAAATTCAATAAAGACTTTAAAAAAATATTTTTTCAAAAAGAATTAACTATGAATTTTAAATTATATGTTACTACTATTGCTTCTTGGTTTATTCATTTTGGTCATTATCCTCTAAAATCCCATCCTCCCAATATACCTATTTTTAGTTAAATAAGTAGAAAGGGTTTTCATTATTAAAATTATATCAATTTCATTCACTTCAGAGCCAAGTAGTATACTATGAATAAGTCTCCTTTCTAGGATAACATTCTTCTTTTCCTGGAATAAATAAATACTTTGCTGTTTGCAAAAACCATGGTGGCTCAGATCGTAAAGAATCACCTGCAATTTGGGAGACCTGGATTCAATCCCTGGAAGGGGAAGATTCTTTGGAGAAGGGAATGGCAATTCACTCCAGCATTCTTGCCTGGAAAATTCCATGGATAGAGGAGCCTGGCAGGCTACACTCCATGGGGTCTCTAAGAGTTGGACATGACTGAGTGACTAACACTGTTTGCGATCTCTGGAGCACATTGCTTCATTTTGGAGCTGTGGAAAAGTCTTGACACTTGAAATTAATAAAGTAGCATTCAAAGTTGAGTGTGTTATTGCTTGTGACTTTTGATAAGTTATTTAGACTTCTGAACCTCAGCATTTATTCAGGTGGGGGAGTGCAAATTAATAACTCCCTTCAAGAATATCTGAGGAATAAAAAGAAATACCATATGTGTATGCGTCTACCTGTAGTCCCCTTCACTAAGTGTAGCCTCTTCTATGTTGATCCTCTGAAGAAAACCATGAAGTGGGTAAGTCTGGAATTATTACCACAAGCTAGAGAATAGGACTCAAGAACACTAAAGGGCTTATCCAAAGATGCCAACAGACAAGGACTCAGACTCAAGCTTTCTAAGTCCAAGTCAAAGGCTCTTCATTGCAAAGCACTGTCCAGCTAAACTGTCAATATTACATACCTGAAACAAAATTATGCAAAATATCCTTTATCTTAGTTTGGATCACTGATAAAGTGAATCTAATTCTTTAAATCTGTTTTCTCAAGATCAGTAAAAAAGATTCTAATAAAGTCAAAAAGTATAAAAAATTGGTATAGAAAGTTATATATTACTATATAAAGTCTCCAGGTTGGTAATGGGTGGCTATTAGAGTGTATTCTACCATCTTCTATATATTTAAAGCTCCCTTGTGGCTCTGAATCTGAAAATGTAACCATGTTCTTGCTCTAGCTTTGGTGCTTCATATCTTGCAAATTGTCTTAAAACCAGTACATTCTCAGGCTAAAACTTTTCAGTTCAAAATTAATTATGACAGATACTGGGAATATTAAAAGAATCAATTACTTATAAGTTGGAGGATAGGGTTATTGAGCTACAATCTTTTTTTTTCATCTTTTGTCTTTACCAGTTGGAGTATCAGAAAAACCTGGAGTACTCTTACAAGCTTCTAGAACCTCAATATGCCATCCTGAAAATCTGGTATGCACCAACCAGTTTTTGAGAATTCACTAATCTGTATAAACCTTAATAACTTTCTCTGGGCCTTAAAAACATTTTCTAGCTTGCTTCCCTCAAAAAAAATTTTTCATAGCCTCCTCAACCAAGCAGCTATTTTCATGTTAGTGTGTAAAAGTAAAATTAAGTGAAATTGAAAGTGAAAGTCACTCAGTTCTGTCCAACTCTTTGTGACCCCATGGACTGTAACCTGCCAGGCTTCTCTGTCCATGGGATTCTCCAGGCAAGAATACTGGAGTGGGTTGTCATTCCCTTCTCCAAGGGGATCTTCCCGACACAGGAGTTGAAACCAGGTCTCCCTCATTACAGGCAGATTCTTTACCATTTGAGCTATCAAGGAAGCCTCTAAGTGAAATTAAGCAGTTAATAAACAGAATAGCTGGAGTATGAATATAGCGCTTTGAATTGTAGGTCTGATCATTTTAGACACTACCACAATCACTTTGTTACTGATATTTCAAAGAGTGAAATAAAAAGAGTAAAAGGTTATCATACAACCAAATACATAAACCAGGAAGAATTCATCACCATATTTACAGTTGCAATTCCTGAATGCTAGCATATCCTAGAATTTGATGCCCTTATAGACTATAGGGAAAAAAAAAAGAACATCAATCTCTGATACCTGAAGTTCCTTGCCAACATGCCAACCAAAGCGAACATCTAAAGTGATGACTTCATTGTATTCCAAAAAAACATATTTTCCCTTTGGAAAACTTTGACTTTAAGAAAGTTCTTTTTTATTTTATTTTTTTATTTTTTACATTGTGCTGAAATATACCTTCCTATAGCATCCAGTCTTTGATTGGTTCTCCCTCAAAGCAATGCGTAATGAAGCTAGGTTTTTTTCCCACGTGATAGTACTTTAAATGTGTTTTTCCTCAGGTTTTTTCTTTTCCAGTCTAAATGTCCCCCAATTTTTCAGCTTTTCCTCTTGTGGTACATTGTTTTCACTATTCTTTTCTTTAGCCCTGGATTCTTTCCCTGTTTGGCATTATCTATTTTAAAGTGTGGCACACAGAATTGAATATAATACTTGCAGTAAAGCTTGCACAGACCATAACTATCACTTCCCTTCTTCTATTCACTATACCTTCATTAATGCATCCTAACAGTGGTTCAGCAGTAAAGAACCTGCCTGCGAGGCAGGAGCCACAGGTTCGATTCCTGGGTCAGGAACGGTCACTTGGAGAAGGAAATGGCAACCCACTCGAGTATGCTTGCCTGGGAAATCGCATGGACAGGGGAGCCTGGCGGGCTAGAGTCCATGGGGTCGCAGAGAGTCAGACATGACTTAGTGACTAAACAAGATCACATGAGCATTCAGGAAGAGCAATCACAACACAGTGTTGACCCAACATCCTAACCTCCATGTTACCTACCATCCTTGTACTCTGGCATCTGAGTTCTTGACCTCCTCAATGCCAGTGACAATTTTCTCCCCCCACCTCCGTCACTCACTGCCATGGTCATATTTAGGTGTTATCATTATTGGAAATTGTTACTCTGTTGAAACTTCATTATCAGAAGTTTCACTCTGTGGCTACACACAATCACACATTAACGTATTCTGAAGACCCTAGTGTTTTATTTTTTTTAACTCCAACTTGTTTACCTAAGCTCTAGTCCACTATCTAGAAATCCACATTAGTCTTTACTCTCCTCATTGTCCAATATAGATTTCATGCTCTGTCATTTAATCATTCCCTCAAAACATTTTTTTTAAAGAATTTTTCTGTGTGAGCCATTTTTAGGGTCTTTATTAAATTGGTTACAATATTGTTTCTGCTTTATGTTTTGGTTTTTTGGCCACAAGCCACGTGGGACCCTAGGTCCCCAACCAGGGACTTGAACCCACAACCCCCTGCACTGAAAGGCAAAAGTCTTAACCACTGGACCAAGAGGGAAGTTCCCCCTTAAAGCATCTTCAACTCCTTTCCCTCTTTCTTTGTTCCCCTTGGCACAGATCCCAACACTAGATGAACCCTACCCTTTTCCTGAGAGCAGTTGAATGTCTTTGGAATAACACCCAAACTGACTGTCTATTGTAGATTCATCATCAAAACCTCAATGGGATGCTCAGTTCTTCCACACAATCATATTGGGTTTCTCTATGTGGCTAGTTTTTAAACTCCCCATAATGATTCTTTCATACCTTATCTTTTTTTCCCTCAACCTCACATAAATTCATCTATCCCCAAACTTAACTATTGACATCATCTCATATTTCTTTGAGCAAATAGAAGCAACTCCAAAAACCTTCAGTCTCCTATATCAAAGCTACAAACCAGTGTTCATCTGTACTCTGTATCTTTCTTTAGCCCTATTCATAATTTTTCATCTATCTTTAACTTTTTATTTTATATTGGAGTATAGCCAATTAACAAGATTGTGATAGCAGAATGACTCAGCCATACATATACATGTATCCATTCTTTCCCAAAGTCCCCAAAGTCCCCTCCCATCCAGGCTGTCAAATGACCTTAAGCAAGAGTTCTTGTGCTGCACAATAGGTTCTTGTTGGTTTTGCATTTTAAACATAGCAGTGTGTACATGACCATCCCAAACTCTGTAACTATCCCTTCCTCCCACCCTTCCCCCTTGAAGCCAAAGTTTGTTCTCTAAGGCTGTGAATTTATTTCTGTTTTGTAAATAAGTTCATTTGTACCATTTCTTTTTAGATTCCTCATATAAGGGCTATCATATCAAGATTCCTTTTGTTCTGTCTGACTTAATTCACTCAGTATGACAATCTTCAGGTTCACCCACGTTGCTGTGTGTGTGCATGCTGTTGCTTCAGTCATGTCCAACTCTTTGTAACCCTAAGGACTGTGTCCCACCAGGCTCCTTTTCCATGGGATTCTTCGGGCAAGAATACTGGAGTAGGTTGCCATGTCCTCTTCCCATGTTGCTGCAAATTCAGCAGCTCAGCTCAGTTGCTCAGTCGTGTCCGACTCTTTGCGACCCCGTAGACTGCAGCACGCCAGGCCTCCTTGTCCATCACCAACTCCTGGAGTTTACTCAAACTCATGCCTATTAGCCTTATTTATAATTTTGATCATGCAGTTACTACAACTTTCTCCATTTCTACTGGATTCACATCCACTTGCCATCATGCTTTAGGATTTTCCTTTAAAAATCAACATTCCTTTAACACCGTATCTCTTTCCAGCCAATGCTCAAGTGTATCATTGCTCTCTTCATGGAAATTTTGGAAGTATTTGACTAAATATAATGTCTCCATTTCTTTTCCTTCTATTTTCTCTTCTTTCTCTTCTTATGTATTATATCTATCTAACTTATGTGTCTCATCTATTATCTTGCCTTATCTATATCTTATCTATTTTTACTTACTGTATCTTCACTAAAATGACATTTATCAAGATCTTCCAACACTTTCAAATTGTCAACTCCAATAACTTATTGGTTCTCACCTTATTCCATCTGACTAAAATGATTTTTCCCTCATTTAAAAAATACTTTCTTCTCTTGGCTCCCATAAGCCCCCCAAACTCCTGGTTTTTACCACCCTCATAAGCAATTCTTTGGTCTCCTTCACCAGCTCTTTCCCTCCCCAATCTTAAACACTAAGTTCCTACCTGCTGAGCCCTGAATTTTCTCATATCCTTTGCCAAGACTTTTTAATTCTTAATAAACTTCACAATTAGAAGTTCTGTTTTATATCAAACTCAGCTTCCTCATGCTGATGTAAACTGTAAGTCCAATTTTACTTGATTTTTTGCCTCTGTCATACTATGGTGAGCCTGCTGCAGAGTGGGCTTAGACAAACTCAAGTGTAGCTTAAGCATGCCTGCATTCTTGTTGAGCCCTTCAATGTGTTTGACTATTGGAGACCCTATGGACTATAGGCCATGAGGCTCCTCTGTCCATGGGATTCTCCAGACAAGAATACTGAACTGGGGTGTGATTTCCTACACCAGGGGATTTTCCCTAAGCAGGAGTGGCAACTGCATCTCTGGCATCTCCTGCATTGGCAGGAGGGTTGTTTACCACTAGCACCACCTGGGAACAATTCTAAATAAATAAACATTCATATGCTTAACAACTATTATTGGTTTTTTAAATTTTTATTATCTGTATGCCTAGACTAAACAATCCCAGTTTATTAAACTTTCTTCATCAACATAACTTTATTTTAGTTATGAATCCTACCTTCATCACCACCATTCCATTAGCAAACCCTATGTATCATAACATAGACCTGGGAATGAGATGTTAGAATTTTCCAAAATTAAAAAATCAAATTTTAAACTACTGATTAAAAAATTCACAAATGTGAAAACTCTAAGTTCTAGAACCAAAAGAGTGAAGTAACAGCACTCTTGCTTTTCTAGCCAAATGGCAATTATCAACTAAAAGCACTGACCCCATACAGTTTTTTCTAATGTGTAACTCCTTGAACAGTTCCAACAGTGTTGTGGAAACAAATGAACTTTGCTCTCCCTTCACTCACCACAGTTTCTGTCTAATACTTCTTCTAGAGCACCTAGATGTCACTCCAATAGACATTATGGAAATAGACATATTTGTCAGCTATCATGGAAGTATTCAAGAACTTACTAACAACTTTAGAGTCGACAGCAGAAGAGGCCAAAGCACTGTCATTTTATAACAATAATTTTTTTAAAAATCACATGGCATGTATAAAAAGTGGAATTGGGTCTACAAATGCACTCCAAAACTTAAGAGTTTATTGGACAAGGAATCATATCAAAGTGCATATATGTTAATATTTAAACAGAGGATTGGTCACTAAAATTTTACATATTTTTATATAATGCACCTTGAGTCATGGAGCAATATTTTATAACATTATTTGATTAAGATAATAACAGCAGAAAATAAGACAATTTATTTTTGATAACAATTTGGTGAAATCAGGAGTTTTCATTTGGGATCTATTATTCATGACAGGTAACTGAAGTAAGAAGTATTTTCAAATTGAGTTTTGGAGTATTTTGTGTTCACCATAATTAGAAAGTCTACAGTGAGAAAAAACTTGCAGACATTATGCAGTTTCCTCCATAGCTGTGTAATGCCTAGCTGAGAAAATGATATACTCCTTAATAAGATATCTTTTTGAGATTTTTTTTGGCACTTGACTGATAAATATATACCTATGTATGTCTGTATGCATGTATGTGCATGGGTGCTTGCTAAGTCACTTCAGTTGTGTCCGACTCTTTGCGACCCAAGGACTGTAGCCCACCAGGCTCCTCTGTCCTTGGGACTTCCCAGTCAAGAATACTGGAGTGGGTTGCCATTTCCTTCTCCAATGTATATCTATATAAAAGTATAAATCATTAATTTTGTGAAACAGAAACTGTGGGATGCATTATACAAATAAAATGTTGACTGTAGATTTGCTCTGGAGCTTATTATAATGAAACACTTGTGCAGAATTTATTTAAAATTAATTTTGAGTTTTCTCTGTGTAGTACCTATTCTTGATATAGGACTTGAAAAAAAAAAAAAGGATCCTTCTTGTTGAAATGTTTCAGCCCTAGATTACTGTCAGAAAATATCTAGAAAGCATGCCTGATGAGATCCCTTGTTAGCAACTGATCATTTAATTGACATAATTAGTTTGCTTGTTTTTAATGGCATTTATCAATTAACAGATGCAGGGCTGCCCATACCTGCTAAATGAGCTACTCATTTAGCAATAAAATAAAACCTGCAAGCTACATCATTGTGAAACTATGTCAGTTATTGGAATTAAGGTGATGTATATGCAAAATTACGATCATTGTTTATTGAGGAACTAGTATGTGCCAGTCATTCGGCTAAGCACGCCATGTAAATTAGTACCTCTGCTTAAAACCTACAACAATCTTGCAATTTAGAGATGATCCCCACACTTTACAGCTAAGGACATTGAGCCTCTGAGGGATTTAGTGATTTGGCTAAGTGTGCATAACAGTAAGTTTCCAAGACAGAATATCAACATAGGTCTGTCAGAGAAAAGAGCCTGTATGCTTAACTATTATGCCCTTCCATTAAACAAAGGTCAAGAGTCATGCTCCACATATTAATTAAGACTTAAAAGCCTAGGGACTTCCCTGGTGGTCCAGCGGTTAAGAATCTGCTTTCCCATGCAGGGTACACAGGTTCGATCCCTGGTCAGAGAATTAAGATCCCACATGCCATGGGGCAGCTAAGCCTTTGCACTGCAACTAGAGAGAAGTCCACATGTTGCAACTAAGGCCTGACACAGCCAAAGAAATACTCTCAAAAAAAAAAAAGAGTTAAAAGAACAAAGTTTAGATGCAGAAATTCTCTATTTAGACTCAGTTAAGAAATGCTCCTTCATTTTTGCAAGAAAGATCGTAAAACTTTTTCACAAACTGGAGTCAACATTGCTTATTATTTACATAATCAACACACATGAGCATTGATGATTGATGTAGTGATGAATAAAAGTTAGCAAAAGCACACAGAACCAATCTAGAGAAAAAGGTGACAGCAAAGCAGTTTCTTGTATATAATATTAATTTAGTTCACTATACATGCAATACTGTTATCTTGATGTGAAGCAGGAAAGTCCCACAGAAAGTGATGAGATATATGTATATAGGTATATATATATATATATTTAATAATGATATAATGTTTATGGAAGGATTTCTTGATGTCATGATATTACTGAATTATCTCTAACTCTCAACAACTCAGAAAATAAATATTGCTCATCTTATTTTATAGAATAAGAAACCTCAGTCCAGTGAAATGTTTATTTTAGAGTCCCTCAGTCAAAATTAAGACTTGCACTCAGGTATACCTACAAAGCCTATAATATTTTTTCTTTTCTATAAGAAAATTCTTAACCTGAGGTAGAAATGCCCTTGGGCAAAGGTAGTAGATTCATACATGGCTTAAGGGGTACACCACCTAAAATTACATGAAAAAATAGTATGTATGTATATGTACTTTCCTTCTTGTAGGGGCTTTACTGAATGCTCAGACAGTAAAGAATCTGCCTGCAATGCAGGATACCCAAGTTTGATTCCTGGTTCAGGAAGATCCCCTGGAGAAGGGAATGGCAACCCACCCCGTATGAGGATTCATAACAATTTTAAATAGATTCCAAAGAATTCTGGGACTCAGAATATCACTATAACCCTAGCTTTCTCTCTGCTATATCCCTGCTTGCAGAAAAGAGAAGTGACTCTCTGAACCACGCAAACACTGGAAAGGCTGTGGTTTTATCTGGGATGAGGAAGTAGTGCTAAAGGAGGTAAAAGCAAGAGGACGGGACCTGCTTTTAAGGTGAGAGCTGAAGAAGGGGTCAGAGTGAGAGCAGGAAGTGAGAGGAATCTACAGGCGAAGATTCAAAATCTTTACAGCAGCAGGAGCAGGGAGAGAATCAGAAAAGACAAACTTTGGAACAGAAGCAAAAACAGGCAATAGCCCAGTATTATGAAAGGTACAAATCAAAGTGAAAGTGTTACTCATTCAGTTGTGTAAGGCTCTTTGCGAACCCATGGGCTGTAGCCTGCCAGGTTCCTCTGTCCACGGAATTCTTCAGGCAAGAATACTGGAGTGGATTGCCATTCCTTTCTTCAAGGGATCTTTCTGACCCAGGGATCAAACCCTGGCCTCCTGCATTGCAGGAAGATTCTTTATCACCAGGGATGTCCCACAAATCAAAGAACATCATGAAAAAATAAAAAGAGTGCTGAGAATTAAAAGCAGTGTTGGGAATCTCCAGAAAGATTAGCAAAACCCTAAAATAAATATTGGGACACGGTAGAACACTCATATTTCATAAGCTTCAACAAGGTGTAATGGCATTTTCTACTTAGTATGTGAGGAGGGGAAAGGATGAGATAAAGTTAAACTGACATCATTTGTGTACCTTTGACAATAATATATGTGCATCTTTGTGTATTAGAATTATTACTTTAAGGAATTATTGCCTTTAGGGTTAGTTGAAGTATTAGGGCGTGTCCAACTCTTTGCAACCCCATGGACTATACAGTCCATGGAATACTCCAGGCCAGAATACTGGAGTGGATAGCCTTTCCCTTCTCCAGGGGATCTTCCCAACCCAGGGATCGAACCCAGGTCCCCAGTATTGCAGCAGATTCTTTACCAGCTGAGCCTCCAGGGAAGCCCAATTAGGATAATAGGTATTAATAAATGCTTATTACAATGATTATTTATAATTGACAAAACACTAAAATACTATCTCATTGGATTCTCATAGCAAACTCCAAACCTCAGCTCTCATCTCACTCTCCTCCCACCCAAATAAATATCATTGTCTTCCAAATCCTGTGTTCCACTCATAAATCTGCTTCCCCTCAAGGGTAGATGTTCTGCACCACTTTCCAGATCAATTCTATTTTGACGTAGAAAGTCCTTTTATTGTTTCAGCTTCTTTACCCACTGACCTTACCCTGAAATCAACAGAAAAAAAAAAGCCTTAGAGCAACATTCTGAACTTCTAAAGTATTCTCTAAGGTATTAATCCTAAGGTGCATCATTTGGATAAGAGATTCTTATCTCATATAACTTGATAGGCTTTTGCATCCATCTTTAGTACTGAAATATTGATTGCAACTGCCTGTCTAGGTCCTGAATGATAACAGCTTTATTCTTGTGAAACTCCATTTCACCTATGGGAACCCTGCCTCTACCCTAGACCAGTTTGGATTCTCCCTTCACTGTTTGTGACTTTCTCTGCTGCTGACTGCTTACCTGTCTGGGCTTCTTGTTGTGTTTCTGTTGGAATCTCCTTCTACGATCAGGGTCCCCAATCCTCACACCATGGACTCGTAGGGGTCCACTGCCTGTTAGGAACCAGGTTGCACAGCAGAAGATGAGTGGTGGGCAAGCTAATGAAGCTTCATCTCTATTTACAGCCTGAATTCCTCCTCCTGTCAGATCAGTGGTGGCATTAAATTCTCAAAAGACTCTGAATCCTACATGAAGTAAACGTGTGAGGGATCTGGGCTGCACACTCCTTATGAGAATCTAATGTCTGATGATCTGATTTTGCATTATGGCCAGTTGTATAATTATTTCATTATATAGCACAATGTAGTAATAGAAATAAAATGCACTATAAATGTAATGCTCTTAAATCATTCTGAAACCATCCCTTCACTCTGGTCCATGGAAAAATTGTCTTCCGTGAACTCGTCCCTGGTCCCTACAACACTCTGCTGCAGAGTCTGATCAAGTCCAGTAACTTTGTTAACCTTAGAGCATCACCCTTGTGCCACCAGCCTGGACTCTCAAATAGGCCTCAGAATCCAGATAAGTTTCTTCAATACTCAGGCTGTCCTGGAGCTAACAATTAAAAAGGAAGATGGGAAGTGAATCAGGGTGGTGGTGCTCAAGTGCAGTACAGCCAAAGTGAAAATGAGGAGAGGCTTAAAATGAATATTTGGAATATATGTTGTTAGACACACCTTATTGCAGGTATTGGCACAATTCATTTGCTTATCAAACCCTCTTTCTCCAGATTACAATGAGAAACTTGGTCATTGCCAATGTCTAAGTTAAAACAAACTGCGAATGTTGAACAAGTCATTATTTTTGTTTACACATTGTTTTTGGCCAAATAGCTTATTTATTTATGAAATATTCAAAAAGTTATATTTTTAAAAAAGAAGAAACACTGGCACAGTTCTCCCCTTCAGCCCAGGGAGTCTCCTCATGACTGTTTTCTCCTTTTCTCCATTTCTCTGTATTCATGCCACAGGCCAGAGGGCAGTCGGCCTTCTCTAGGTCAAACAGAGAAAACAGCAGAGTTTTGATTTCCTGACAACATCTACTGTCAAAATACAGAAATCTGTAACCCCACCAGTTAAGAATTTATCAAATAGTTAATAAAGAAGATTATAAACTAGTACTTCACTAAGGTTGTAACTGAGAGTGAGTTATTGTCTACCTAATTAATTCAATTCAGTTTCCCTGGTGGCTCAGTGGTAAAGAATCCACCTGCTAATGCAGAAGACTTGGGTTTAATCTCTGAGTTGCGAAGATACCCTGGAGAAGGAAATGGCAACCCACTGCAGTATTCTTGTCTGGGAAATTCCATGGACAGAGAGAGGAGCCTGGCAGACTACAGCCCATGGAGGCCCAAAAGTGTCTGAGGTGACTTAGCACCTAAAGCAGCAACAATTAGTGAGGCTGAGTCATTTTTAAAACTTAGACCAAATTATTTCACATAATATTCAACTATTAATATGACTAAGAACGCCAGTGGTCTATAAATTCATCTCTACTTTGTTCACTGATCTAGTAGACTTTTCCAGTCTAAGAAATTTCTATTCAGTGGTTTTGGTTTGCTAAACGCAGAAGGCTAAAGTTATGTCAGGGCTTCCTGTTTGGTTGTTTTTCCACTTTGAACTTAGAAAGAAGAGCATGAATTGTTTCCATCAATCCTCAAGAACACTAGTATAAGTAACCAAAATTATATTTTTGGAGGCAATTTTTTTAGTTGTACTTACAATTGAATTTATTTCCATTTAGTGTCCTTACCTGAGGTAAGATAAAATTGTTATTACCATGTGGAATATATCAAGTTTTTAATAATTCCCATGAAAATGAACTTTCTAAGATTATCTTTTTATCAATAGTTAAATTATTTTATGTTTTTAATTGGACTCTAAGTCACAGCCTCTAGCTTCCCAGAATTGTAATCGTGTTGAATTAATTTAAAGAGACTCAGAGGAACCAGATATGAAAAGCTGTCACCATGATAATTTAGTTTTATGATTAGATCATGGAAAACACTGTAGAATTCTGAAGAGATTTTTAACCCTTCTATTTTGAAAAAGGTGTCATTCAGTTTCTGGTTTCAAAAGGTCTGAATCTTTGGAGAGATTTCTAAGCCTGTAGAAAATTCAATAAAATAAATGTCACAATAAAAGTAACAGAGACAACCACATTAAATACACACCCAATTTACAATCTACCAATTAAAGTAACCAAATACACACACACATGCACATAAGCACATGTATACAATAAGCTACAGTGCAAGAATCAATGGTAATACAGCAATATTTGAGAATTTTCTATATGCTTTGCATAATAAGTTACAGGGATATTTTAGAGGGGGCAAAGTACTTTATTAGAATATTTAAATATTTAATTTATAGTAAATACTTTTAATGTTTTGATATTAAGAGTTCTTAATATTCTTTTTTCCAAGAATATTCTCTAAGAACAAAGAAACTAATATTTGTGAGCAGCTGACTGCTGAGAAGGCAAAAACTGTATTGACACTGAAGAAATTCTTTTCAGATTGCAGACAAAAGCAAGTACATGGGACCTATCAAAGTTCCATGCAGTGACACACACAAATAAAAATGACTTTGTTTGAAAATATTTGTGGAAAATTAGATAAAGGGTATACGGGTCTCTCTGTATTATCTCTCAAAACTGCATGTGAATCAACAGTTATCTCATAATAAAAAGTTTAAAAGTATGTGTTATCCAACAGTAATATCTTTTTTGCCATCTGTATGTTGCTTAATGCATTGACATACACTGAAGTATTTAAATTATATGTACTTGACAGTGAAAGAGATCCTACTCTAATCTTGTGTTTACGTTGGCATTTTTAGGGTAATTGACTCAAAGCCAACTCAGTATTAATTTTTAATTGTATGGTGGGTGGGTGGGGGCTCTGTATGGAGATAGAGGGCTATTTTACTACATTTGTTAAATTAATTCATGATGTTAGTTTTCTTTTCTTTCTTTTTTTCTTTTTTTGTAAACTGTAGGAAAATGAAGGAGAAAAAAAAATCCCTTCTTTAAATACATCAGTCACAAGAACTGGGTAAAGGAGAATGCAGCTTTTTTATTTGATGGGATGAGAAAGCTAATAATGTATGACAGTAAAAAGGCAGAGGCTTTTAACGCTTTTTTTAACCTTACAAAAAAGGTCAACTCTGATCTGGAAATGAGAAGAACAGCCAACATATGGGAAAGAAGGGCAAAAAGCCAAGTGGAAAGTGAGAAAGAGCTAGGGACGAACACACTCAGATGGCAGATTCCAGTCCCTGCCACTGGCACCCCAAGATTCTCAGGGTGTGGGCTCATCGTCTCTGGATTAATTTAGCTTTTGTCACAGGGTGAGGGGAAGGCCAAGTAAAAGACTGGCAAAGTTACCACGACCAGGAAAGAGACAATGCTTTATCTTGATTTAGACAGAGAGGAAAGGAAAAATTCTGCAACCAGCATGCTAGATTCATTTTTGATGAAAAAAAGTGCTAATTGAATATTTCTGCTTCCAACTCAATGGTTAATGTGCTTAATCTATAAAAGCTTTTGACAATGTTTATTAAAGGCCTACTCTGTGACCAGCACTGACATGGAATAGAGCCCTCATTTTGCAGATGTGAATTCTGAGAGGAAAAGAAACTTGCTTGAGATAAAACAGTCCATAAGAGCTGGCCTAGATTTGAATTCAGACCAGCAGACTCCAAAACTCTTGCCTATTCTGCCAGAGAAACCAGCCCTGATGACTTTTGCTTTTGTTAGGGTCTTTAACGAAAACAGTGTCAAATTTGCTTAAAATGAAAAAGCAAGTTTACTTTTTTTTAACTCCAAAGCTAATAGCTTGCCTTAAATCATCCTGTCACACAGTAAGAGCCCCTAAGAAGACAGCTCAATGAATCATCATGCTACAAGAAAAAAAAAAAAAAAATGTGATAGAGGCTGTGTTGTGCTCTAGTTCACAAGAAGGGTAGGATTCCTGCCCCTGCCACCTACTAGCTGGTGATCAAGGGCAAATTACACAGCCTCTCTGAACTTTGGCTTCCTTATATGATAAATGAGGATAATAGTGGGCTGGCCAAAATGTTGACTTGGATTTTAACAAAATGTGATGGGTGATCCTGAAAGAACTTTTTGGCCAACCCAATATTTATTCTTATTTCAAGATTAAGGTATTTCCATGCACACCATTCTGAAGATATCAACCCCAGACACAATCTTACTCTTCTCTCTATCAGAAGACAAGAGATGCAGTGTGGTACAGGGCAAATATCAGATCAAGATAGCACTGAATCCTAACTGTGACACTTGCTAGTTGTATGACCTTTTATTCATTTAATATCTTGGAACCTTCATTTCCTCATAGGCAAAACATAATTACAAACTCTGTTTCTTTGAGCATACTCAATAAATGTTTGTTGGGCTCGTACTCAATAAATATTTTTTGAATGAAAAAGAAAAGATTAAGATAACATGAGATAATTAATATATGTAAAGTACTTATATTGTCTGACAGGTCATGTGTTCAGTAAATATTAGCTATTTTCTATATGATCATAAATAAAATAAGTTGATAATATAATATTGAACAAATAGGTATAATATTTGCCAACTAGTTAATAGATTATAATATCCTCATATACAGCTCTGTAAATGTTGCTAATGAGATACAATTGATTTTTAATAAAGACAATAAGTTTAAGTATCTGACACTGTACTATTTAGATACTTAGATTTCAAGTTGATAGAAACAACTCAATAGCTTTTATTGTGTGTGACTTTCCAATTATCACAACATTATTTACTCTTAGAAATTAATTTTTTATACAAATGAGATTTCTCTTTTATACTGTAAGACTTTCACCCTTCTATAGCCTCTTTCTCTCCTCATCCAACTCATGTTTGCTTCTCTTCATGTATTCTCTATCTTAGAAAATGCCAACAACCACACCAACACTGGAAAATATTCTAGACATCTCCTTTTTCTCTCCACTGAAAAAGACCAGAAATGAGATAATGGGTATTTAATATTTCCATCTCTACAACCATGATCTTAGCTTATGGTTTTACATCACTTTGCCAACCAAGGTTGATATAGTCAAAGCTATGGTTTGTCCAGTAGTCATGTGTGTATATGAGATTTGGACCATAAAGAAAGCTGAACACCAACCAAAGAATTGATGCTTTCAAATTGTGGTGCTGGCAAAGATTCTTGAGAGTCCCTTGGACTGCAAGGGGATCAAACCAGTCAACCCTAAAGGAAATCAACCCTGAATATTCATTGGAAGGACTCTTGCTAAAGCTGAAGTTCCAATACTTTGGTCACTTAATGAGAAGAGCCTACTCATTGGAAAAGATTCTGATGCTGGGAAAGATTGAGGGCAGGAAGAGAAGGGGATGAAAGAGAATGAGATGGGTTGGATAGCAGCACCAACTTAATGGACATGAGTTTGCACAAACTCCGGGAGACAGTGAAGGACAGGGAAGCCTGGCATGCTGCAGTCCATGGGTCGCAGAGAGTTGGACACAACTTAGCCACTGAACAACGACAACACTCTCTGTGCCAAACACTATCAGGCTATCAGGAGAGCTCATTCTAAAAGGCAAATTGATAGGACTTTAGGGTTAACAAACTACTATATATAAAATAGAAAACTGACAAAGACCTACTGTATAGCACACGGAATTATATTTAATACCTTATAACAAACTATAATGGAAAAGAATTATAAAAAGAATATATAATATAGATATACATGTATATGTGAATCAGTTTACTGTACCACAGAAACTAACACAACATTATAAATCAACTTGCTTCAATTTTAAGAAGTAAATTAAAAGGAAAATTTAATCATGCTACACTTCTGCTTGAGCCCTCCCAATGTTCTATTGTTTTGAAGATACAGTCCAAGTACTTTTGAGTAATACAAAAGCTCTTCATGATCATCCTTCTGGCTATACCCCTGGACCTCACCTTCTGCCCTAGAATGATTTATAATTTTTTACATTCTCCTGCTGTCTCCTAGTCTGCTTCTTCAACCAGTTTACCCACCTTAGTTGTACAATAAAAGTGAATTCTTCAAAACTCAAACTCATATATCACCTCCTCCAGCAAGTCTTTCTCAAGTATGGATTAGATGTATATTCTAATAGCTCCATGTATTCTTCCAGTTACATCTAATCTCACATCTCCCTGTAAGTCTACAAGCTGCAACAACTTAAAGTTGTATCAGAGTATACCACTCTCCTGCTTAAAGCCTTTCAGTGGTTTCTTATTCCAAACAGAATAAATGGAATTTATTCAGAAGGACACTAAATAGTCCTTCTGTCCACCTCTCTTACCCATGGATCACTGTGCTTCAATTCACTGTTCATTGGCACCTGTGATAAATGCTCCCAGCTCAACACTATTGCTTTCCTTACATTTGCCATCCTCATTACCTTGAAAATTTCCACTTGGACATTTGTGTGGCTGACACCTTCTCATCATTTGCATCATCATGTAACTGCCACATTTTTCAGGGCATCTCTCTGACCACCTCCCTAATGTTACTTGTCTTAACCATTTACTCTCTTTTTCATGACAGTTATCACTATCTGGGTATATTGCTTCTTTATATTTCCTTATTTTCATATGTGTTTCATTGTTGATCTCTTCACCAAAATATAAGCTTTATGTCCTTCTTATTTGCTACTGTATATCAATGTCCAGAAAAGTGTTAAATATAAATTTATTTTATAAAATGTATAATATCTATTTATTTTATAAAATATATAAATATAAAATCTAAATCACTACTTTATTTCCAAGAAGAAATTAAGTAATCACTTATTGAAATCAATTGTGATCATTAACTATGTCAAATCAACTTGTTATTTATTGTGGAGCACATCCACTATAACCATGGAAGATTGGCAAATGATAAAAGTATGACTTACCCATAGCAATTTAAGCACTGAGATTAAACAGTTTGCCAAAGTAAGATAATCACATTTTAAGTGCAGACGCTTAATGCAGAGGTAAGTCCTTAGGGCAGAATGCTAGCTGTTCCCCCAAATCTGTTCTTCCATCCATAGGACGTGAACACTTGTGGCTGAAAAGCAGCTGCCTCACCAGGGACTACAGTCCTCAAGCCCTTTGCAGCAAAGCATATTTATATGACTTATTTCCAGTCATTGGAAAGTGAATGTTGTTCAGTCGCTCAGTCAAGTCTGACTCTTTGCGACCCCATGGACTGCAGCACACCAAGTTCTCTGTCCTTCACCATCTTCTAGAGTTTGCTCAAATTCATGTCCATTGAGTCAGTGATGCCATCCAGGGCTGCATCCTACTACTGAACAGTGCAAGAACAAGTAGGTTTGGCTTCCACACTCTGTTCCTCCTGCCTCCCTCAGGAAGCAGATGAAGACAGAAATTCAAGTGATGGAAGAGGCACAGAGGAAAGAACCAGCCTTGGTTCACCACGCAGAGAAGAGCTCCAGTGGTCACTGCCCTGTGAAAGACAGTGTGTTAGTTCACTGTAGCTGACCTATTATCCATTTCGTATTCATTTGCTCCAGCAGTCTGGCCTACTGACCTGAAATAACACCACATTCGATATGTTAATTTTCACCAGGTTTCCCAAAATTTGTTGAAAGAGTCTAAGTTTTCAGTTGATGAGTATAAGCCTATGCCATGAATGTTTCTTAATCTCCCTATAAATGCTCATGACAGTAAGCTGATTCATAAACTTTTAGGAATATTTCCTTAACCTGAAAGCAGAAAGCTCATGTCAAGTAAAAAAAAAAAAAAAAAAAAAAAACTATAAAAATCAGGAAAAGAACATTAGCTGAAATCAAAATGTAAAAGAATGTGCAGTTAGATCTGTGTATCCATTTCTATGCAAAGTGTGTTTTTTCTCACCATATCAAATGTGCACAGCAGATAAAATTAGTTAATTCATAAATAGTTTGTTTATATTTTTCCAAATTGTAAGTTAAGTTTTCAATACAAGACTAACAAAAACTTATAATTTCATATATTTTTTTTAATTTCAAGAGCCTTAGTTTTACCTGGCTTGTCAAGTTTAGCTTCATCTGATGTGACCTCTTAATTTGTAATCTTTTTGAAAATAAAGGTGTAGAAAAAGGTAAAAGAAAAATTAAGTGAATCTGCAAGAATCTCTATTTGAAGTAACCTAACATGCCAGCAAATTTGGAAAACTCAGCAGTGGCCACAGGACTGGAAAAGGTCCGTCTTCATTCCACTCCCTAAGAAAGGCAGTGCCAAAGAATGCTCGAACAACTGCACAATTGCACTCATCTCACACGCTAGTAAAGTAATGCTCAAAATTCTCCAAGCCAGGCTTCAGCAATACATGAACCGTGAACTTCCAGATGTTCAAGCTGGTTTTAGAAAAGGCAGAGGAACCAGAGATCAAATTGCCAACATCCGCTGGATCATCGAAAAAGCAAGAGTTCCAGAAAAACATCTATTTCTGTTTTATTGACTATGCCAAAGCCCTCGACTGTGTGGATCACAATAAACTGTGGAAAATTCTGAAGGAGATGGGAATACCAGACCACCTGACCTGCCTCTTGAGAAACCTGTATGCAGGTCAGGAAACCACAGTTAGAACTGGACATGGAACAACAGACTGGTTCCAAATAGGAAAAGGAGTATGTCAAGGCTATATATTGTCACCCTGCTTATTTAACTTATACGCAGAGTACATCATGAGAAACGCTGGGCTGGAAGAAGCACAAGCTGGAATCAAGATTGCAGGGAGAAATATCAATAACCTCAGATATGCAGATGACACCACCCTTATGGCAGAGAGTGAAGAGGAACTAAAAAGCCTCTTGATGAAGGTGAAAGAGGAGAGTGAAAAAGTTGGCTTAAAGCTCAACATTCAGAAAACTTAGATCATGGCATCTAGTTCCATTGCTTCATGGGAAATAGATGGGGAGACAGTGGAAACAGTGTCAGACTTTATTTTTTGGGCTCCAAAATCACTGCAGATAGTGATTGCAGCCATGAAATTAAAAGATGCTTACTCCTTGCAAGGAAAGTTTAGATAGCATATTAAAAAGCAGAGACATTACTTTGCCAACAAAGGTCCATCTAGTCAAGGCTATGGTTTTTCCATTGGTCATGTATGGATGTGAGAGTTGGACTGTGAAGAAAGCTGAGCACTGAAAAATTGATGCTTTTGAACTGTGGTGTTGGAGAAGACTCTTGAGAGTCCCTTTTACTGCAAGGAGATCCAACCAGTCCATCCTGAAGGAGATCAGTCCTGGATGTTCATTGGAAGGACTGATGCTGAAGCTGAAACTCCAATACTTCATGCAAAGAGTTGACTCTTTGGAAAAGACCCTGATGCTGGGCGAGATTGGGGGCAGGAGGAGCCGGGGACGACAGAGGATGAGATGGCTGGATGGCATCACCAACTCGATGGACGTGAGTTTGAGTAAACCCCAGGAGTTGGTGATGGACAGGGAGGACTGGTGTGCTGCAATTCATGGGGTCGTAAAGAGTCAGACATGACTGAGCTGATCTGAACTGAATCTATTATCAGATAAAGTGTGAGCATAATTTTAATACTTCTTTGATCTAGTTAGGTCAAAATCTCAGCCATATCCCATTCAAATACACAAGTATTATTTGTTATATAATGTTAACTCCTTTTTATGGAAATAACTGATGCTCCAATGTTGTATCCTTCCTTCATATTAGACAGAATGAAGGATGGGGGATTTTTTTTTTAACTTTTTGTTTAATATTGGGGAATAGTTGATTAACACTGTTGTGACAGTTTCAGGTGGACAGCAAAAGGGCTCAGCCATACATACACATGTATCCATCCTCCCCCAAACTCCCCTCCCATCCAGGCTGCCATATAACATTGAGCAGAGTTCCCTGTGCTATACAGTACATCCTTGTTGGTTATCCATTTGAAATATAACAGTGTGTACATGTCTATCCCAAGCTCCCTAACTATCCCTACCCCCCACCCCATCCTCCCCTCCTGGCAACCATAAGTTCAAAGGAACAAGGATATAAGAGAAAGGAGACTTGAGATGGGCTGAGCACATGGTACGTAAGTGGCTATGACACAAACCACCTCTACTTATGACTACCTTCCCTGTATTAACTTATCTGAAATAATCACCCTCTCTCCCTTCCTCATTACTGCACCAGAAAACTCTCCCCCCAAAATACATTCCCAAATTATATATACCACATTCTGTAAGAATTTTGTCATTTATCCTATTAAATTCTAGGTGTGTCCGGCTTTGTTTAGTTTGTTTGTTTTAGCTTTCTATGTCATATCAGTGGAACTGGGATGCACCATTATTTTGTTTCCTATTACTGCAAACTAGGTATAATTTCAAACACTGTACTCAGTATACAAATTTTATTCAATAATAGAATTATTTGAAGTCCCATGATGTTTATTATAATTGCTTTAATGGACTAGCCTTGTATCTGAATGTCAGTTCTGTTCTGGGAAATTACAGCATTTTCATATTATAATACATATTGATTATTAACCAATGCTAAGTATTTTAATTGATGTTATTTCACATTATAATTGCTACCCGAATCTATTCACAGAATTTAGATTGTTTTTAAATCTAAAATTGATCATTATTACATCCTCAGTTTGTGATTGTCAGACATCTGTAATTTTTTATATGCAAATAAGTTACTGAATGTGAATTAAAAGGACAATTATAGCAATAAGAGAAATTATTTTAAGCAAACTTCAAAGGTTTGTTTGCCTCAGGGGATCAAAATTGTATAATTCTATACTCAGGCACGTTTATATGAAGATATGGAAAAAAATGACCTGGTGCCTATTGGCATGAATGAGACTTTTACAAATGAATATCAGTCATGATGCTCAGGTCTGATTTACTTTATATTAATACAGTCTATTTGGAAGGGAAATTTTTAGACATAGTCTCACAATTGGCTTCCAGAAAGACACACCTGATTCTGTTGCCACATGGCTCATCTTTTTTAAAAATATTTAATTATTTATTTATTTGGCTGTGGTGGGGTCTCTGCTGCAGCAGTATAGACTTAGTTGGTCCCAAGTATTTGGAATCTTAGTTCCCTGACCAAGGAGGGAACCCAGGCCCCCTGTGTTGAAAGAGGAGAGTCTTAACCACTGGACAAGAGAGAAGTCCTGTACATGGCTTATCTTCAATGCTCTTTTGAGGTCCAGATTTGATTTACTAGTTCTCTGGTATGCATACTTTACCAATGCCCAAAGCTTAATCACTACCATTTAATTTCTTTAATCTGTGTTTAGGCAGAAGCGCATTATTGAAAATGTCCAGAACCATGGGGATTGGGACTTTCCTAATTCCTTCTCCTAAATTCACACCTAAGTTTAACTGATCAATTGAGGTTTTTTAGTACACTTTAGCCGACTCATTAGAAAAGACCCTGGTGATGGGAAAGATTGAAGGCAGGAGGAGAAGGGGATGACAGAGGACCAGATAGTTGGATGGCATCACCAACTCAATGGACATAAGTCTGAGCAAGCTTCGGGAGATGGCGAAGGACAGGGAAGCCTGGCGTGCTGCAGTCCATGGGGTTTCAAAGAGTCATACATGACTGAGATGAACTTCAGACTGGAGAAGATGGAGCAGATGTTGGCGGTCAGAGATGACTCTGGGTCGCAGCTGGTCAAAAGCAGCAAAAGCATTCTCACAGACCGAGGTTAAGATCTTGCTGGGAACCAGGGGGCAGAATCGCCACAGCCAAGGGCTTCTGAAAACCTCCTACCTTGAGAAAGAACGCTAGGCACTGGCCTTCCTGGAGACCTGAACATGAATGGGCCCCCAAGGCAGAGTGCACAGCCTGCAGACCCCACTCCCCACTCCACGGCTTCAACATGGAGCCACACTGCGCATGTGCAACTGCTACTGGAAGTACTTAACTGGAACACAGTAAAATTACTCAGATACCACATATTGACTGGTGGGTGTATTTCCCAGAAATCCTGAGTTGTCAATTAAGTTGTCAATTTGGCAACTTAATTTTTATACTTGGTTCATTTAGTATTGATGATATTTGAAAACGCTGAGACTTACAGGAAAAAAAAAAGTGTGTGTGTGTGTGTATATATATATATATATACATGTATATATTCTGTGTTGAGAGACACTAGCAATTAAATAAGTGTGATACTATGTAACAAATCTTAAAAATAGTTATAACGATATAATGGGAACTACAAGAGGAAACTAAAATTAATTTTGTCAGGGCCATAAGAAAAACCAGGCAGGAAGAATTTTTTTCTTAAGTGACTTGACATTTGACTCCGAAGGTACTTAGAATTTGAGCAGGAAGAAAAAACCAAGATGATGAGGAGAGATGAGGTCAAGTCATTTTGGATAAAGGCAGTAGGAAGGTGTAGAGAAATAGCATACAGGGGAAATACCACTGGGTGGATAGGGGATGGGGTTGAGGAGAAAAGTGATTGAAAATGAGGCCGAAAGGAGAAGCCCAAGGTGCCTAGATGTGAGCACCATTTGCCATGCTGAGGAGTCTTCCCTTCACCATTTAATAGGAAGGATTAAATGCATTCTGAATTTCAGAAAAGAAATAGAATGACATCGTAGAGAATGAACTGAGGGAGGGCAACAAGAAACACCATTTAACAAGGCGTTCATTCATCTTTATTCAACAAAGCAATATTTACCAAGCATTTGTTAGGAATCAGACATAAAGTTGGGTATTGGGGTAAAGTGCTAATTTGCTTCAGTTGTATCTGACTCTTTGTGATCCCATGGACTGCAGCCTGCCAGGCTCTTCTCTCCATGGGCTTCTCTGGGCAAGAATACTGGAGTGGGTTTCCATGCCCTTCTCCAGGGTATCTTCCCAACCCAGGGATCAAATCCATATCTCTTATGTTTTCTGCATTGGCAGGCAGGTTCTTTACCACTAGGGCCACCTGGGAAGCCCGAAATATAGTCCTTAACCTCCAGGAGTTCACTGTCTTATGAGATGGGGGGGGTGGGGGGGAATAGTTTAATAAACAACGCAATTAAACTATCATGTGGTTTGGGCTTTAATATAATGTTGATTAAAATAAGAAATGTAAAACAGATTGGAAGAAAGAATGTATACGTGGAGATTTGCTGAAATTGAATTGCCTATGGCAAACCTACATAGACCTTGCTGATAGTATTTGGATAGAAGTCCAAAACTTGGATGAGGTATCTGGACTAGAAATATAGACTTGACGGCCCTTCAATGTGTGATTGTTGAAGACACAGGTGTGGATGAGATCACCTTAAATGGTAGATAGAATTACAAGTAAATAAAGAACAGGATCATTAGAATCTTTTCAAAGTATAAAGTATATTGTAGTATTTGTTCAAAATATTCACTGCCCTTTCCTACTGGTTGCATGTCTACCCAATGTATTCCTTCTGGGTCTGTCCCTGAGGGGAAATTATAATGCCTAATTCATTAATGTAAAGCTGGACCTTGTGATTGTCTTCAGCCAATGAAATGTAAGCAAAAAGAACATTAACCCCTTCTGTAAAAAAAACTTTTAAAAGCCTGTAGCATAATTCTCTCTTTCTTTCTCCTGGGCCTCAATATCAGAAATCAGTCCCAGAGTTAAGAACCAAAGGTGTCCTGTGATGACCATGTAACATGAACTGAAGGAAAACTAGTGTTTGGAAGGTCTTTACAATAAAATAAATTTGCCTGAAATGGATAAGACAGGATGAGTAGAAAGAAGTATAATAGATCAAATAACAAAGATGTTGTAGAAATAAGATTTTGAGATATCCAGGAAGTCTGAAACATAGGATGTGAAATGTTATAAATGAGTCAAAAATGACTGAGATTTTTTACTTGAGTGACTGTGAGAAGGTGACTTTGTTATATGAGAAAGGACAGAGAACCCTACTGCTACTTTTATATCAGAGCTTGCACTTAAATTCCACATTAGAACTGGAGGAAGAACAAAGTCAAGATGTTGAAATTTGGATAAATTTGTTAAAGATACCTCTGGTACATTCAGGTGGAAATGCCTGCTGCTGCTAAGTCGCTTCAGTTGTGTCCGACTCTGTGCGACCCCACAGAGGGCAGCCCACCAGGCTCCCCTGTCCCTGGGATTCTCCAGGCAAGAACACTGGAGTGGGTTGCCATTGCCTTCTCCGGGAAATCCCTGCTAGGCAGTGGAATATATAGACCTGGGGTTCAGGATGGGTTTGTGGACAAGATGGGGCCCCCTGAGAGACTGCATCCAATAAGAAAGGGGTTGAAGGTAAAAATCTGGAGGAAACTCATTTTTAAGGGAAAAATAAAAGAAGAAAAATGGAGTAAAACAAAGTTCATAAGAATGGTTAGAGAGATAGAAATGAAACATGAAAAAGTAATGTGTAATGTACTAAGGAAAAAGATGTTATAAAAAGTGCACTCATGTGTGGACTGCCGCAGAGAGGTAAATAAGGTTAAAATTTGAGAAGATTATTGATGTTTACAATTAGAGATACATTAACGTAAAACACTGCTGGAGAGAAGTTCTAATATCTGTACCTGGGGTGATAACCTCATATCAGAATTACCTTAGGGAATCTCTCATATTGCCTTATACCTTGAGGAGTTGGGCTCTGGAAACTCCACGGCAAAGAGTTAAATTGTTCCTTTTCTCTTTTAATTTGGGCTGTAGTGTCTTTTCTTCCAGATTAGAAGAGCCCAAAGCCTGGGTTGAAAGGGGATTAGAGTAGAGATGAAGAGGTTGTCCTCTCTTGTTTTTTGATTTGGAAGTAATAGTTCAGTTTTGAAAGGGTAAATCCACATTTGCAGGCACTGCCTTGAAGCTCCATAACTTTTAAGAGCTAAGCTTCAGGAGTGTGGTGGGTGTGGACGCTTGATAGTAATGAGGAGAGAATTGAGTGTAATGAAGTGAAGAAAGCAAGTTCAAGGAAAAGGCCATCTTGTCAAGGGAGTCAAGGTTGAAGGGAGGTCATCTGGAGAATGGGGAGGTTGGGTGTGGTGAACACTTTTGTTGGCAGAAGAAATATTGAGATTGAAGACCCAGGAGAGAAAAGAGATAATTGATGGCAAACGTTTCCCATGTGAGGTAAGAGGGAACTGTACCAAAAATAAACTGAAAGGAAACAGCATATTACAAAGGAGAAAAGAATAGAACCTCTTCCTTTAGAACCTCAACAGAGGGCAGGAGGGACATGTAAATCACTAGGTGTACAAATAAATCCCATCGTGTCCTTAAGGAAAGTTATACAAGAGTAATTTGTAAACTCTACAGCACTGAACAAATACTAGTCCCATTTATTATTATAATTTTCACTTTGGTGAGTTATTGGGAACGCGGTCTATAGCTTGGGGGCCAGGTCAGAAATGGACTGTCACTTTGAGAGTCATCTGTAGCAGAGTGATAGTTAAGTAAATTGGATTTAAGAGAAATCTCTCAGGTAAGAGTATAAGGAGGAAAGCAGGGAGCCGCAGACAGTGCATTAAGCTTATGAACTCCATGGAAACTGATTGAGGACAATCGGCACGAAAGGACGTAGTGCTGATGAGAAGTGGGCAAAATTCTCCAGCTTAGAGTCACAAAGGGCAGTGTCATCAAAAGGGAGGAAGCCCAATGTTTCACGCTACAAAGTCAATGACAGTGACGCCGACCCAGCCCCTGCCACAAGCCCCGACTGGGACAGATACACTAAGTGTTTGTGGTAAAATGACTGCAGGCTATGATTAAGGGCATAGCATTTAGTGAAGAGTAGTCCATATGGGGGTTGCCAAGAGTCGGACATGACTTAGCGACTGCACAACAACAGGCCGTTTTGAGAATCCAGACTTCTTTCCAAGAATCCTGATGATGTCCCAGTTTAAAATGTGGTCAGGCAATGGAGAAAGAAGAATCCTTCTGGAGAAGGTGTGTATCAGACCTTGGTTCTGAGCAGAGGGCCAATGAGGATCACAGCCAGAAAAGACAAGGACCAGAGTTTTAATCACAAGAGCAGAAATATAATAGTCGGTTCAAGGAAAGAATTGGAAGAGTAGGAGAACTTGAAGACTCAAGAAGGAAACAGGAATAATTAAGGGCCTGAAAATCTTAAATTGAACATCTTGTTCCCTTGGAATGTGCATAGTTGATTCTACATCATGCCTTCTACCAGACATTTCATTAAGACTTTGGGTCCCTGGACCACAGTTTTCCTTTGTTCATCATCATGGGTCACAAGTGGATGATCTACAAAATGCTGCTTTCATGGTGTTTCGATTTCCACTACTCAAATGGCTTTCATTTTCATCCTTTAGCGAGTCAGCCTCTAACTTTCTAAGATGCTTTTACCTCTATTCCATCCTCAGTCCTGAAACGCTGGCGCTTCAACTCCTTCAGCACTTGCTGTCCCGTACCAGTTCTTCACCACATCTCTTAGGCTCTGCACTCATCTACTTTCCCCTTTTCCTTATAAAATAACGTGTGTTGAGTGTCTACTCTGTGCTTAACCCTGGGATACTCCTTCTGTTTTTTTCCTCCCCCAAAATTAAGAGATAAGAAACTAGCGAACTCTGCTTTTTTAGCTCAAAAGTTTGTAGAAACTTCCCCAAGTTCACAGAGCCTGGTGGAACCTGGAAGTGAATAAGGTGATCAGTACTCCCAAGGTTGTGTTGGGTACGCATCCTGCTGTATGTCTTTTCTAAATGCTACCTTCTTGGAATTTTCCTGGTGGTCCAATGGTTAAGAATCTACCTTACAATGCAAGGGACACGGGTTTGATTCCTGGTCAGGGAACTAAGATTCCCATATGCTGCGGGGCAACCAGAGAGGCCCTCACACATCCCAATGAGGAGCCCGTGCATGCTACAAAGACCCAGTGCACTCTCCCACCAAATTAAATACCCCTTGCATATCATGACCAATCTTAGTGCCACCGCTCAAACCAACATCCTTCATTTCCTTTCCTTTTATACTTTTACACATACCAAGCCAATCCCTAATTCTGAGGCAAACGAGTTGCCTATTTTCATCATGCTTATTTCCAGGCTGCTAAGTGTTGTTGGAGAAAATTAAATAGCTGTGCTGATTGCTTTCATTACATTGTCATGATGTCCCAACCTCAGCCAGGCCTTCGCAAACACTAGCAATCCCTCTGCTCCTCTCTCGACAGCTCTTTCCCATTTCCCAGCATCTGTTCCAAATCTGTTTAGTTTTCCTCGAGTCTACTTTAATTAAAAACATTCTTAACATGGCTTACTAGGCTTTCCAGAATTGGCTCCTTCCCACCTCCCTGCTCTCCCCTAGCACTGTGCTCCCCCCTAGCTTTGCTATTCTCTCTGATACTTTTAATCCTCATGTCTTGTCCCTTTTGGATATTCTCTTTGTTGAGTCTGGGAAGCTTTCTCTTGCTTCTTTGTTTAACTAAGTACTCATCCTTCAATGTTACATCATCTGATGAGCCTTTCCTGACCTCCAAGATTAGCTTAGATCCCACTATAACATTTTAATATTCTGCACATTTTAATGATTTGTCTGAAGCCAGCCATCCTCTTTTGGTGGGTAATGATGTGCCGATAGTAACAGTGTTGTCTCATTTAACTAGTTGTAACCTCAGCACATGGCATCGTGCCCAGCCCTTGAGAAGTGCTTGATACATATTTATATGTAACTGGAATTGAAATGTTGGCATTAATAATCATATGTATTTTTTTTTACCCACAGACTGAAGAGACCTGGAATATCTTGGTTGTACACAGTCTTTGAAGGTATAATATGTACCTATAGTTGAGGTTTTTCATGCTGACAATAAACTGGATAAGAAGAGCTTCTTTGATAAGATATAAGACTTGAGAAGGTAAAGAGCAAATGGGGTCTGTGGAAATGTGACTTTCTTGGTCTTGATCTTGAAGGAACTGAGATGTTTTGTAGAGCAGTCTATAACAGGGGTCCCCAACCTCTGGAACTGGGCTGCAGAGCAGGAGGTGGACAGCAGGTGAGGAAGCTTCATCTATGTTTACAGCCACTCTCCAGCACTTGCATTATACCTGAGCTCCACCTCCTGTCAGATCAGCAGCAGCATAATAAATGTAAAGTGCTTGAATCATCCCCAAACCAACCCCCCGCCAACTCCCAGTCCATGGAAAAATTGTCTTCCATGAAACTGATCCCTGGTGCCAAAAATGTTGGAAACCATCATTGGTCTATAAGACCATATCCTTTGTTCAAAGACAGACCAAGAACTAGGAAATCAAAATAGAAAATGTCAGCAATTGGGGAGGAAGGTGTTGATAATTTGGATAAGTGCTGCGTGCTCCACAAATGATCAAGCAAGCTATTGAGGACTGTGGAAGCTAAGGCATTTTTATTTTTACTACTTTCCCTAAGCTTACTTCTATTTTCATATTTTCCTATTTGACATCTTCATCCTCTATCTGGGGGTTGAAGTTTATACTCTTGTGTTACAAACCTGACCACCAACTATATTAGGAGCCAAAATTGCTGAGTACAGGTACAAGAAGTGAGAAAAAAAAAAAAAACAGAATTAACAAAGGCAAACAGGTGAGGCAGCAGATGGCCCAGATCAATTCTACAAATGGCAGAATTCTACAAAAGATCAAATGGCAGGTCAATTCTACATTCGGGCCAAATTCAAAATGGTCTGATTTATTCAGTCACTCATTCATTCATTCAAAATGGGGAGAATAGAGAAGAGGTATAACTTTGAAAATGCTGAGGGGAGAGGACTGGGATATTGAGGTGTGTCATTCAGAGGACTCTGTCCTATAGCAAGACAGAAGCATGAACAGTTTCCAGCTTCTGACAAATGTGACTGTTCAGACTTGTCTCTTCACCTCTCCCCAATGCCTCCCATGTCACTTCACCTAGATGTAAGCATTCTTGTGGAAAGAGGATATCTCTTCTCAGTTTTCATAAAAGCACTGGACTGAACTCCCAATGGCTTGGACTGCATCTTTCACTTCTCTAAGATGGTATGGAGTCAGTGACATACTGTAAAGTCCCAGGTCTGGCCATCAAGAAATCAGGATCACTACTGTACAGTATACCTTGAAACGTGCAAGGTCTTAATTCAAATAAAGTATTCAAAGGTTATTCACAAACCTCCTTTTTTCAGAGAAGGCAGTTTACTGCTCTAGTGACTACTGACCTCACATGTGTTCCTGGAGAAGGATGAAACCCCAGCCACACAACTGGACCCTGAATGGCAGTATTTAGCCAAAAAAAAAAAAAAGATTTTAGAGGACTTTGATCTGGCTTGGGTAATAAGGGTGTATTATTCAGGACTCTTTTTGGCTTCAAGACACAAGCCAAACTCAAAGTGACTGAAGATGATAAAAAATATGAAGGTTATTTATTGTTTTGAAGACTGCTGAGTTGCATAAGAATCAGTCATTGGCATGACTGGTTGTAGGGGCTCATATGATGTCACTAGGATCTGGTCCATTTCAAAGTCTCTGCTCAGCATTCCACAGAAAGAGATCTGGTACCTCCAGCATCACTTTTTGCTGTCAGCAGTCCCAATGGAAAGAGCTATGTCTTTTCTCAAGTTTCATAAAAGTACTTGACTCCCAATATTCCAAAGTATACCTATATTGAACCTGGCCAGGATCAGGAAACATGCTGAGTGGCTGAGTCGTGCATTACATCCTTCCTCTTTCCACTTAAGATATGTCAACCTCATCCATAGTATGGAGTAGATTGAGAATAGGGAAAGGCAGTATCCCAAGGAAAAATGGTTTACTTTTATATGGGAGACCCAGGGATCAAAGACCCAGGAAGATCCCCTGGAGAAAGGCACGGTTACCCACTCCAGTATTCTTGCTTGGGAAATCCCATGGACAGAGGAGCCTGGCAAGTTACAGTCCACGGAGTAGCAAAGAATCAGACACAATTGAGGGACTAACACTGTATAAAGGAAGAGGGGAGGATTCTGAATAGAAGGAATAGACATCCATAATACTGGTGTTCTAAGGAAAGAGATTTTGCCTGAGTCAGAGATGAAAGAGGTCAAGATATTTCTCTGTATTAGCTGGGATGTTTTTGTTGTCGTCATAGTTGTTAGAAGACCCAGAAATCCATCACAAACTAAGTTAAAAAGGAAATCCATTGCCTTATGTAACTCAACATGGGAGACTGGGGTTGGTCTCAGGGACTGGATCTAGGGATAAGAACAATTACCAGGACTTTCTACTCTCTACCTCCTTCCCTTATCTCGCCTGTTGGTTTTTACTTTCTTCTACCACTGAACTGTTTTCACCTAGTGGTAAATATGGTTCCCTGGATCCATTGCTCCACAGTTTCATCAAAAAGAAAAAGGCATTCTACTAATCAAAACTAAAATAAGATGCCACCTCATCATGGTCAGGATGGCCATCATTAAAATGTCTACAAAAGACAAATGCTGGCAAGGGGGAAAAGGGGACCTTCCTACACTGTTGCTGGGAATGTAAATTGTTGTAGCCACTATGCAAAATGGTATGAAGTTTCCTTAAAAAACTAAAAATAGAGTTATCGTATGATTCAGAAATCCCACCAATCCCACTCCTGGACATATATCTGAAAAAGATGAAAACTCTAATTGTAAAACATACATGCACTCTAATGTTCATAACTTCCCTGTCGGTTCAGTGGTAGAGAATCTGCCTGCCAGTGTAGGAGATGAGGGTTTAATCTCTGGGTAGGGAAGATCCCCTGGAGGAGGAAATGGCAACCCACTCCAGTATTCTTGCCTGGAAATCCCAGGAACAGAGGAGCATGGTGGGTTACAGTCCATGGGGTCACAAAAATCAGACAAAACTTAGCAACTGAACAACAGCGCGTGTGCACGTGCACACACACACACACACACACACATATATACACAATGGAATATTGCTCAGTCATAAAAAGGAATGAAATAATGCCATTTGTAGCAATATGAATGGACATGGAAATTATACTAAGTGAGGTAAGAGAAAGACAAATGTCATGATATGACTTATATGCGGAATCTAAAATATGATACAAATGGACTTATTTACAAAATAGAAACAAACTCATAGATCTAGAAAACAAACCAAAGGGGTTACCAAAAGGGAAAGGGAGGTGGAGGAGGGATAAATTAGGAGTTTGGGATTAGCAGATACAAACTGCTACAGATAAGACAATTAAGCAATAAGATTCTATTGTATAACACAGGGAACCATATTCAGTACCCTGAAATAAACCTTAATGGAAAAGAACATGAAAAAGAATATACATGTATATACATATATATATGTGTGTGTGTGTATGTAAATATATATATATATGTGTGTATATATATATATATATATAACTGAATCACTTTGTTGTACAACAGAAACTAAGCCAACATTGAAAATTAACTATACTTCAACAAATATAAGAATAAATTGAAATTTTTTAAATTAAAAGAAAAAAGGACATTTTATTGTCATTTCTAGTCTGAAAATCTGGTCAAAAATTTTTGACTAGCTTAATTAACTTTTTGCTCTCTTAAAAGCAAAGTCTACTATCAGAAGCAGAGCAGTTTGCTGTGAAAAGATGAAGTCAACAGCACCATTTCTCAAACTTCTCGAGTCATCGACCTCACTGGAAGTCTGGAGAAGTCTAAAAACTCCATCTAAGAAGAATGTATTTACACCAGAAAATATAGCATATAGGAAAAGAAAGCTATGATATTTAAATGCAGTTATTGAATTGTTTTAAAACAATTTATGATAAGTAATATATATGCTTCATCATGAATGCATTAAATAATAATATATAGTAACAGACCTAACTACCAGTTCATATACATATGAAAATATCTGTGATTTATTATGCTAATATTACTGTGATTTATTGTCTGCATTCCAATTTGAAGAAAATTAAAAATTTTAGTTTGGAGTTAGTGAAAATAAAGTGATAATCTTCCCACCCAAGTTATCACTCCCTCTAAATCCTATTCAGAATCACTGAAGCTGCCACACTAGAGGGTACATGAGGCAATAGTTTGAGAGAACCTTAATTAAGAGTGGATTTTAGGAGCTACTGGATCAGGGTTATCCATCTTCACCTGGATAATTTTATACCAGGGCCCATGCTGAGATTTGTTTTCATAAGAAGTGCAGGTTCACTAATGTTATAGTAACTGCAATTGGGGAATAACATTGGGCTGGTTGCTTTCACTGACCTAGTTATTCCCTATGTGTCTCACCTGAAAAGTGAGATAATTTGTGATGTCACTCTGTTGAGAAGCGGTTGTTTCTCACACCTACACTTTGAGTTGAAAATTCCTAAGTGGGTGGCTCGGCTCATGTTGAGTACTAAGCCTGAATACCAGAGCTTAATGTGTCAAAAAGAACAGTTATTTTCCAGTGGAAGATGAGGCATTCTGCATGTTTAAACGTCCAACCAAGAGTGTGGAAACACAGACCAGAGACACATGAACAAAGTCCATGAGATTATTTTTGTAAATTTTTATTGCAATATAGTTGATTTATAATGCTGTGTTAGTTTCAGGTGTGCTGCAAAATGCTTGAGTTATAAATACACACACACACACACACACACACACATATATATATATATTATTTTTTAGATTCTTTTCCAATATAGGTTATTGCAAGATATTGAGTACAGTTCCTTGTGTTGCACAGTAGGGCCTTGTTGTTTGCTTATTTTATATATAGTAGTATGTATATTTTAGTCCCAAACTCCTAATTTATCCTTCCCTGTCCCCCTTTTCCTCTTTGGTAACCATAAATTTGTTTTCTAGATCTGCGAGTCTATTTTGTTTTGGAAATAAGCTCATTTGAATCATTTTTCTTAGATTCCACATATAAGTGATATCATGTGATATTTGTCTTTCTCTGTCTGACTTACTTCATTTAGTATGATAATCTCTATTTCATGGCAAAAGAAGCCATAAACAAAATGAAGGGCAACCTATTGAATGGGAGAAAACATTTAAGGATTAATTCCAAAACATACAAACAGCTCATACAGCTCAATATTAAAAAGAAAAAACAAACAACCAAACAACTCAATCAAAAAATGGGCAGAAGATCTAAATAGATATTTCTCTAAAGAAGACATCCAGATGGCTGAAAGGCACATGAAAAGATGCTCAACTTCGTTAACTATCTAGAAGTGCAAATCAAAACTATAATGAGGTATCACCTCACAGGGATCAGAATGGCCATCTGATCATCATCAAAATGTCTGCAAACAATAAATGCTGAAGAAGGTGTGGAGAAAAAGGAACCCTCTTACACTGTGAGTGGGAATGTAAATTGTTACAGCCACTACAGAGAACAGTCTGGAGGTTCCTTAAAAAACTAAAAATAGACTTGCCATATGATCCAGCAGTCCCACTCCCGGGCATACATCTGGAGAAAATCATACTTTGAAAAGTCCTTCGGCTTACATCTAGCACCAGACAGACCTTGGTGAGAGCTAACTTTGACGAGTCAAAATCTCTACTTCAAGAAGCTAATGATTTTTAATTTTTTTGTCTATTTATCTTTTCTTTCATTCAGAGTATTTTGAAATTATTTTAAGACTTCAGGCTTCTTCGACCGTGCTAAAAACAACCAAGGGAATTATCTATGATGGGACCAAACTTTTGAAGAGTAGTGAGGAATGAGGCACTGGAAACTGGCACTGGCAGCCATCATAATTTATGTGGCATAAATGGTTCAGGAAATAGATTAAGGCTCCTTGATCAGCCACTCCTTGCTAATTGGAGATCTCTTTTCAGTGTTAAACCTTGGAGCTTTCGAGTGGATTTCAATAAGAAAACATTTAGTAAAGCATTAGTCAGACTACTGTGAACTCAGTTGGGGACAGAGCCAAAAAATCAAATCCAACACAAACTATTATGAGTCAAACCTTATGGAAGACATCTTATATATATTATCTTATTTAATCCTCCCTCAAACCTTGTGAAATAGCTACCATTATTTCCATTTTACAAGTGAGAAAACTGCAACTCAGAGAAGGCGAGTAATTTATTGAAGATCACACAGCTGGCGAGCAACAGAATGAGTAAGGAATGCCTCATAACAAATCTAGTACTTGTCTTTTCTCTTGTAGAGTCTTGCCAGAAAAGCACACTTGTTCACCCAATTATTTCTAGTACCCATTGGCCAGCTTCCCTGGACCCCAGGCAATTTGCCAATAGGAAAAAAAAAAAAAAAGACCAGTGTTAGAAACCTGGGAATGGACCTTATGTGACCTCAGAACACATGTGCTTATCTTGCTTTGTGTTAAGTAAAAAGTCAAAATTATTGCAAGAACAAAAGCTTGCAATTTTCCTATGTTCTCACTTGGGCTGTACTCAAAAAAACAAATTTTTTAAAGTGATGATTTTAATCACTGGCTTATAGTGAGATCAGAAAAGAATTATCTAGCATATCTCCAACTTAACACTGGGAACCATAATAGGAAACGTATGTAAAATATCAATTTACTCAAAACAAATATTTATCCGTGGGGAGCTGAGGGTGGGGAGGAGAGAATTTAAGCTTTATGTTTGTTGAGCTTCAGACTGATAGAACTATTACATAGAAATAAACATAACAATATATCATGATTGGTTATGACAGATTGGCACCACTCTCAAATTAATCCAGACATTTAGACCTTCAAAGCGGGTCACTATTTTTTGGACTACAGCAGCAATTAATAAATCAATCTTATCCCACAGAGTGATTGATTAGCACTTTTCACAAAATGTATAGCAAATGACTATCTAATCAAAGGAAACAAAACTATTCATAGATCTTCTTTTAATTTGAATTCTCTCCAGTTATAAACAGATTTTTCTTTCTTCTGGCCAGATCTAAGTGCATTTAATACTCTTTGGATAGTAAAATGTTTCAGACTGACAAAATAGCCACAGTCTGTAACCTCTATTGGAAGAGGCTTTGATTACAGTAAAATTACACAAAAATGTGTCATTAAAAGGCACTGGACAGACATAAAATCTAACCTTTGGAGCTGAAGAATACTTGAGATTCTCTTCATGATCATGCAAGGGGAAATTCTTTGCTATGGAATAGCTATTTTCCTGTTAAGCAGGCTATTTCATCAATGATTTATTCCTGAGATGTAATAGGTCGTTTAAAATGGTGGTTTAAAAGTTGGGCCTTTTTGTTTAATTTTCTCACAGGCGGTTGGTAATTATCATGGTCCCGCAGTTTCTCTGGAATGCCGTGGAGGGTCAAATGGCAATGGAACCCTGCTTTATAGGGTAATTAAGACAGTCGACATGGTTATTAAATACATCATGCTAAACTAAACTGGAATGCTGTGAAATAAAATCCAAAATCATAAATAAAACTTGGGTATTCCAGCAAAGGGGGATATATGTGAAAAGGAGGAGCTTTACGCTCTCAGAATTGCAATAAATAGCTCTTGCCCACTCAGACTTACTAAAATCTGACTACAAAAAGCCTCCGGATTTGTCTTTTAGAGAGTGATACTGAAATCAATGCTACAACGCCACATATTTTTGAAGTTCCAATTCCCACTACTTCCTATTACATAAAACAACCTAAGAATGCTTTGAAAGGAATCATTTTTCCTAGATTCCTTATTCCAAAGACCAAATGCTGGAAAAGGTATGATACATTAAGTGATCCAATGTAAGTCTGATATGACTATCAGATGAATTTTAGACTTAAAAAGAATCAAGATTCTTTCCCTTTGTAAGGTCTTTCCAATGACCGCTCATCACTGTATATTCATGCTGCCTTTCAGAATTCATCTGTAACCTGACCATGATGTTATGACCAGAAATCAAAGAAACCAATAACAGGCTATATGAAGGCTTGTTGATGTTGGTAATTCTAAATAGTGGTGATAGGTAAATATTGTCATCAGTCGAGACATGTCTTCCAACGATGTGTCTATCTTGTGGTCATAAGCTTTCAAGAATCGAAGGCTTTGGTAATTTAATTTATTTCCAGAAAATGTGATGAGTACACAAAAATGCTGGCAAAAGGGCTGGACCAAGTGAGAGCAGAAAAAAATACAATCTTTCCAAGCTATAATGTGCTGCCTACAAGAGATTTTAAGTTATTCTTCCCTTGCATATCTCTTGGAAATCTTTTTTTTTTCTGTATGCATGTTTACAGGCAAATTCATTGGTTTACTAGGCAAAGGAAAAGAACTAGTCTTAAATAGGGGAAATAAATATTTCCAATTCTAGCTGTAAAACTAGAAGCCAAAATGTGTAGTTGACAGGCACAGAGCCAGCTGACTTCAGATCACTAGCCTTTCCTTAAAATCAGTCTTCCTATTTCCACATGGAACACATTTTAAGTTAACAATGTGTAGTTTGGCAAAGGAATTGTTTTTCTTTGGCATGAAACGGTTGTCTCGTTTTTTAAAAATGTATTTTCTGCCTGCTCCTATATACACCGTATGTCAACATTCTCTGGAACTTTACAAACGGTTGTTACATCAGGAAAGCTTTAGATAATTACTTTTTTTTGAGTTTTGCCTAAATAGGAAAAAATATATTTAACACCTTCATATGCTTGTGCTTATGCTTTGTATAATTCTGAACATAGCTAAAATATACCTTGAAATGCATATTGAATGGTGATTGAACTATATAGCATTCTTTGGAAATACAATCCTCTCATAGAAGTCATTTAAATTTTCTTTGATGAGTATTTTTACAGGATATACTGACAGTGTACAACCTGAAAATAAATCTGGCCGTTTCCTTCTCGTCTCTCCATCGGAGTCTTAAAATTGAGTCATTCTATCCACAGTATATTTATAGTGCTGAAAACAGTAGAGTGGAATGCTAACCCATTCAAATGTTTGCAAGCTCCTCTTCTCCCACCATTTCTGGCTACTGTCGCAGAAAACTCAAAAGCAGAAATGCAAATTTTCAGACACTGGTTCCACACGAAACAGGACAGACGGCCTCACCAGCTACTGTTGTGAGGCCACGTAGGACCACTGCTGCCTCCACATAAAGAAGGCCATTAAGGAGAAGTTGTTTATTTCTGCTTCTGCAGAAATCATAAACACCAACCCCAAGCCTGACAGCGCAAGCTGTGCCGCCGTAAATTCTAGTACTTTGGCTGGCCATTCTAAGCTGCCCAGTAAAAGTTACTGTAGCTAAATCCCATATACATTTCACGAAATAATCCTACTCAGAAGATGGTATCATATTCATGCACAGCAGGGTGTGCAAATGCCTATAAATCACATGTAGAATCTGAAATATCTATTTTAAAAAATCTGTGCAAATTTAACCATGACCCTTTGCCCAGACAATAGGCCTTCATATGCCTTGCAGCTTAACAGACACCCAGGAATTCTGTTTGGAAGTGATAGCTACTGTCTATGTAATATTTAGGACCTATTCATGAGGCATCTGGCAGGAAATAAAAGGGTTTTCTCCACGAACATATGCTAAAGGATGTGATCCTGTGCCGGCTCCTCCTCTTCTGATTTTTTGCAAATAGCACAACATAAGAGACGTTGTTTCTGGCTGCCCCGCTGCCTGTCATGGCTGTCAGGCGAAATCCCATGAATTATTGCTCTTCCAGATGTAAGAGATTTTCAGGCTGCCTTAAACTGCCTGTGGTTTGTGGTACTGGAGAGGAGAGAAACGAGATTAAACTTCATCTCATCAGTGCAATCTGAAAAGATCACACAGAGGACTAATAATCAGGGCTTTTTCATTCCCGAGCCAGACTTGAGAGCTGCGTGTTTTTGTTTCAAGGTGATGTCACATTAAGCTTGTTGGAAGACAGTGATTAAGGTCAAACAATATTTGAGGAAGATCAAAAATAAAAAAAAGAAAGTGTTCAGCCCTCTACTGATGCTTCCTTATTGCATTTGCTTAAAGGGGAAGGACTGATCATTTTCACTGACGGCAAAGAGTGGGAAGTGGATCTAGTCCTGTAATTCAAAGTTGTCAGCATTTCTTAACACAAGGTTAATGTGGGAAAAATTAGAAATGTTCCCATAAAATTACAGCTCTCCTGCTCATTGTAATTTAGACAATGCATTCATCACCATAAAAAAAAAATCAAGTGTCATTTTTTGTTATCTGTAAAGGTCAATTTTGAAGTCTTGATTTCTTTTTTTTATTCTATGGACATGTCATAGGGAGTCTGGAAATATTCATTAAAAAATCAGCAGGTGATCGTAATGCTCACTGATATGTAGAGTTTTTAAAAGACATTTTAGTTTGGTTTCCCCTCCAAAAAATGCACTCACAGACTGCCCCCCATAAGTGGTAAATAGCAGCAGATTCAATAACCCCGGTTACCAACATTTAACTAAAAGGTTTTCATAACTGTTTCCAGAATGACTCAGAAAATAAATCACACCCTCTCCCATTATGTACAGTTTGAGTCCTCAGGGAGAAAACTTATAACTCATTACATTTCCATTCCCTTTGATCAAATACCACATACAGCACCTGGATATTATAATTTTAAATAATAGTTATGACACAAACTAGGATAATGCTTAAAAACCTACGAATCTTAATATGGTTGCTATTAGCTCTTATCATACATGGCATGGAGAAATCATGAGTGGTTTTGCGGCATTTTTCTAGAGCCCCATTAGCAAAATATTAATTATAGATCAAGAAAACATGCTTTTTTAAAAACACCTGGAAATAATCGACAAATATATATGTCTTAGATCAGAACATAATTGCCCCAATTCAACCTGTATAACTTTTTCTTTTTTAAGATGTAGCCTGTTTAAGTAATGGGGTAGGCTACCAGATGTAAACCCTCCCAGGCTAGCTTTTTTTTTTTTCCATTTCAGCTCAGGTACCTCACAAAGTTTCTCTAATGGGAGGGATCCCAGTGAAACAGTGATGAAAACCACAGGTACCAGTGGCTTACATGAAAGCATTTATGGCTTTCCATGCATTGCATTATAGCAGAGTGGAAAGAAAAAAAAAAAAAGTAGCCTTCCATTGAAAATGCATTAATTATTTGACACTGGTTTGCCTCAAAGTCATTTTTTACTATGGGATGCAAGTGAAAAATCACAGCTGAAAAACAGATCATCGTATGTGAGGTAGGCTCACAGGGTCTTTTCTTATGTTCTGTGTGAAGCTGTCTTGAACTGAAACCTATGCTCCTTAAGGATTAAGGGATTGAAAAGACTGAAGCTGCTGTCATTTAAACCTAGAGATACCCAGCACAAAGGTGCAAAATGGACTAAGCCAAGCTAACTCTTTCCCAGTTCAGTAAAGAAATAATTTTCCTGTAGAAAGTTTTACACTATTAACATTCCAAAGGTATTATCATCTTTAAAGCAAGTGGTCTTCTCTTGGCTTTTACTATGCATTGAGTACTTGCAAACTTTGAAGAAGTGGACATGGTTTTAAATGATAATTTATGACCTCTGTAAACAACCCTTTATGGATGAGAAATATAAAGAAATTTTAAAGAAAAATAAATGCATAAGGATCATAGTGACTTGCATTTTCTTAGTTTAACTGGTATTTTTGTTCATTAAATATTTTGTGGAGTTTGGTATCATATATGCACTTATTGCTTATTTTCAAGAAAAATACTGATTTCCAAATCAATGAAACTTAAAAGTGTTATTTTTCCTTCAAAATAGTGAAAAAAAAATCATTTCAGAACAATAGAAATTCATTTAGTTCCAGGCATCTGTTTCCTTTCATGTGAGTTAAGTCAAAACGAAAGTTCAAAAAAGTGCTTTATTTATTCATTGATTCAATTGTCCATTCAAAGGTTACTAAGCACCTACTATGTGCCATGCAGTCAGGCACTTCAGATGCAATAGTGCCGAAATAGGCATAATTTTGTCCTCATGTCTAGTGAAATACGCCTATGTTAAATTAATAAGCAAGTAGCTATTTCAACTACAGGGTTTACACGTGCTGCAAAGGTGTTGCATAGAAAAGAACTGTGGAAATATGGAATTCATGTGAATGTGATGTTTGCAGACATTTGTGGTTTTATAGCTTGGCCGTGAGAATGCAGTGATTTACCCCAAGTAATGCAGTTGAAGTGGTTCCTTGATGGCTCAGATGGTAAAGAATCTGCCTGCAATGCAGGAGACCCGTGTTCTGTCCCTGGGTCAGGAATATCCCCTGGAGAAGGAAATGGCTACCCACTCCACTATACTTGCTTGAAGAATTCCATGGATAGAGGGGCCCGGCAAGCTACAGTCCATGGGGCCGAAAAGAGTCTGACATGACTGAGTGATTAACACTTTCACTTTTTCTTCAAAGTAACTGAAGGCTTTATTTCTATAGTTTCTAAAAACACACACAAAAAAACTTTAAACAAAAGATTTGTAAAAGGCTGAAATCTTTGTGTGATGATGTCAGAATTCTGGGTTTCATATTTAGTTTCTCTGTTAGGTAGGAAAAATAGTGAGTGAAAGAAGATATTATTTCCAGAATAAGCCATTTCTAAATGGTTCTTACTGATTACATCCATTCTCCCTTTGAAAAGCCATATGGAGAAAATAGATCATCTTAAAATATCAAGCCAAAAATCCTTAGTCACAAAACCTGAATTCTAACTTTTGATTTTTCCTCACATCAATAATCTACTCCAATCCTTCTCAGATATTCAACCCACATTTCTAATCTACTCTTTGTAGACAGAGTGTAGCATCATTTTCTCACCTTCAGTTTGATAATAGTTTGGGTATTTCCTATCTTTTCAATCTTTTACCCTCTGGATTTTACTTCTTTTCTTTATATTGTTACTAGTTATTTAGCTAATATTTTTGCCACTTATTTTTCATGCCTTCACTAAAGTACAACTGGGTAATGATTTGTTTTGTTTGATTAACTTTGGTGAAACCCAATAATATAAAGTATACAGATCATCTGTCTACATAGATCAAAAGAGGCTGGCTTGCTTTCTGTTTGAACTACTCAACCCAATTCCCTTTATTTTTTAATTCAATTTTTAATTTTATACTGAAGTATAATTGATTTACAATGTGTTACTTTTAAGTGTAAGCAAAATGATTCAGTTATACATATACATATATCTATTATTTTTCGAAGTCTTTTCCCATATAGGTTATTAAAGAATATTGAGTAGAGTTCCCTGTATTATACAGTTGGTTATCTATTTTATATATACTAGTGTGTGTATGTTAATCCCAAACTCCTAATTTATCTCTAGCCATACTCCACTTTAGGCTTCTCTTGTGGTTCAGCTGGTAGAGAATCTGCCTGTAATGCGGGAGACCTGGGTTCCATCCCCGGGTTGGGAAGATGTCCTGGGGAGAGGAAAGGCTACCCACTCCAATATTCTGACCTGGAGAATTCCATGGACGGGATAGTCCATGGGGTCGCAAAGAGTCGGACACAACTGAGAAATTTTCACTTTCATACTCCACCTTTCCCCTTTGGTAACAGTAAATTTGCTTTTGACAGAGAAAGACAAATATATGATACCATTTCTATGTGGAATCTAAAAAAAATGATACAAATGAACTTATTTACAAAACAAAAACAGGCTCACAGACCCTTTAAGTACTTTCAAATTTTTGTTCCATTCTAGCCATTCTTACCTCTGCTCTTAAATGTGAGTCCTTCACCTTAACTGAGTTCACCTTCACTCAACTTTCAAATCAAATTACCCATAAATGACGAATTTTCAAGTATTCTCCCATGTAACATCCAAAATTTACAGAGTGAGTACTATAACTTAGTTTCTCAAACATGAGTGATGACTAAACAGAAAGGTGTAATGAGGTTGAATTTAGGGAGCGGTATTTATTTCAGAGGTTATTTTTTCTGGCAAAAAATAATAATAGATGTTTATTGTCTAATATTTGCCAAAATATAGAAAAATATTAAAAAGTGAAAATAACCTGCTAACCAACAAAAGTGATCAAATTAAATCACTTTAATTTTCCCTATCATAGGCATGTATACTCGGGGTGAGGGGGGAGGAACATTGTTTATTTTTCTTTTGTTAATTTTAAAATAGTTGATGTAGAATTGCATGTTACAAAGTTCTTAGTAGAACGTAAATAAAAATTTACTTAAATTAAATGACAATGGCCATTGTCTTCTCTCTAATCATTCTGTTACCTCCCATTACAGTAAAGCTTTTACAAGTTTAACCTGATGCTTTTCATTGCTGAAATTTTTAAGTATTTGAATATTTTGGTAGGAATTGCTCAACCTCCCCACCCTCATTATTTCTGCAAAACTGAAACATTTAACATTTTTAAAAAAAAAACTTACAATGACCTCCTGACATGGAATAGCACCATTCATTCATTGCAAAGAAGAGCGTGCATATCTACTGTGCACTATGGGTTGTATATTTGAAAAATCAAAGAAGGAAAAAACAGCGATCATGTCCTCAAGAAGCTTATGTGGTCTTTTAATTATTTCCAACCTTTCACTGATAAAAAAAATTCACTTTAATATTGTATTAGTCGCTCAGTCATGTCCAACTCTTTGCAACCCCATGGACTGTAACCCACCAGGCTCCTCTGTCCATGGGATTTTCCAGGCAAGAATACTGGAGTGGGTTGCCATTTCCTTCTCCAGGGGATCTTCCTGACCCAGGGATTAAACTCAGGTGTCCTGCATTGCAGGCAGACTCTTTAGCATCTGAGATACCAGGGAAGCAAGTAACATCTAAACAATAAAATGAAAATGTCACAACTTCTATGAAATATGAAATGTCACAACTTCACTACTATGAAATAAAATGCAGAAATGTGTATTTTATTTAACATTTTAGAAATTCTAGTCCACACTCTTCTATGATTCTGTGAATGTTAAATTGGCTGTATTAACAGCAAATCATGTTGCATGCTCCTAATGACTTCATACAACTGCTACTCCCTACTACATTCAAGCTATTTTCTTTTCTGTAAAAAATAGAATTTTAAAAATCTTACTAGTTGTATTTGATGACATACCAAACAAAAGTATGAATATTGAAAAGTATTCCAGTATCTCAAATTTGCATGTGACTGTGGGAGGGAGGGGCAGTTTTCACAGGGGTCTATGGTTTTCCAGCTGTAGATATTACTTTGGTCAAAGCTTTCCACTTAAAACCTTGAAATCCTATCTTGAAGGTTCAGACACCCACTCTAGGAGTAGAAGTAATTCCATTTCTGTACTCCATGTGCCTCTTGAGGCCAGATCTGCCAGTAAATGCTTAATTGGGTTGGAAGATAGTGGATGGTACCAGTTTATCATACAGGCAGCTGACACAAAACTTTTTCACTTATCTGAGGTTGGGCTGTGTCTGGGTTCAGAGATGAAAGGTCAGTTCTTTATCCACTAAGTCCCCCAGACATTCCAAAATCCCCAGTACATTACAAATTTGAACAGTTTAAGCTCTCTTAAATAAAGAATCTCTTCTCTGGGTAAAGTATACAGTGTATATAGATACAGTGGAAAAGAAACATGTGAAAGGTCGCAGCCATGACCTTTTAACATCAATAGTTTTATTTATAGCCAGGCTCTTAGTCTATAGGGCTTAATATAAAAGCAAGAAGAAAGACAAAGGTATCTGGTTAGCTTTATAATAGCTATCCAGTTATATAAAATTTGTCTTTTTACTCTTGAGCTGAGAATAAAAAATTATAATTAAAGTGATGGCCGTTTCAAAGTAAAGAATAACGTTTCTCAATCATTTTTAATTGGACACATTCCGTTTCTCTCTTTACGTGGCCTAAAGGAATCCACGAGGTTTTAAAGAAAGAGATTTATTTCTTCATTTGTGTGATTCATTTTTAAAAGACAAAAATAACATTATTTTATTTTTATTGCTACCTGTCTTCTTGTCACCTCTGTGGTGTCTTGCTGTGTTTCAGGTTACACATACAAGAACTGTAGATTACAGCAGTTGAAACCATGTTTCATGGAACTTCAGTAGTTTCGGAAATTTAGCAAACGTAGATGCAGGCATGTTTTTTGGTTTTCAAGATAGTTCTCGAGGGCTTTGAAGAAATGTCTGAGGTACACTGAGAAGTTCAGAGAGGTGGGAAAATTCAAAGTGGGAGCAAAATGTGAAACAAAGCTGGAGAACAGGTCAAGGGCTCTGTGTGACAAGCCAGGGAAGAAGATGACTTGACCTAAAGGAAGTCTGGAAAGGTTTTATATGGAAGAGAGCCTGATCGTAGTTCTCAACTCTCTTCTAGGATAGTTACAGGAAGTCCCCTACATATCAGCCTTCAAGCTGGGAACTTACAAAGATGTGAACATGTATTCCATCAACATCAGGCATGACTGAAATTGTTTTCCGTCTTTTATTGTTGACGATCCTTCAGTTAGTTCTACCATCTCCCACCATCACTCCCTTCTCCAGTCAGTAGCTCTTCTGGCCTGTTCCCTCACTGCCAGCTCCTGTATGCCAGCTGCCGTATTGTACTACTGTACTTCTCAAGCTGTTGTTCTATTAGACTAAAAATATTTTCTTTGCTTTGGCTTGTTTTGTATGTATTTTTCTGTGAAAAGTATCATGAACTTTTACAGTACACTACTATGTAGCTGATTGTTTTATTTAGTTACCTAAGAGAGTTGTAGATTACAGCAATTGAAACCATGTTTCATGAAACTTTAGTAGTTTTGGAAATATAGCAAACACAGACATACGCATTCTTTTTCTAGTTAAAAGGATATCTGCTTGATCATTAAGGTTTTTTTTTATTCTTTTTTTTCCATTTATTTTTATTAGTTGGAGGCTAATTACTTTACAATACTGTAGTGGTTTTTGCCATACAATGACATGAATCAGCCATGGATTTACATGTGTTCCCCATCCCGATCCCCCTCCCGCCTCCCTCCCCATCCCATCCCTCTGGGTCTTCCCGGTGCACCAGCCCTGAGCACTTGTCTCATGCATCCAACCTGGGCTGGTGATCTGTTTCACCCTTGATAATATACATGTTTCGATGCTGTTCTCTCAAAACATCCCACCCTCGCCTTCTCCCACAGAGTCCAAAAGTCTGTTCTGTACATCTGTGTCTCTTTTTCTGTTTTGCATATAGGGTTAGCGTACCATCTTTCTAAATTCCATATATATGTGTTAGTATGCTGTAATGTTCTTTATCTTTCTGGCTTACTTCACACTGTATAAGGGGCTCCAGCTTCATCCATCTCATTAGGACTGGTTCAAATGAATTCTTTTTAATGGCTGAGTAATATTCCATGGTGTATATGTACCACAGCTTCCTTATCCATTTGTCTGCTGATGGGCATCTAGGTTGCTTCCATGTCCTGGCTATTATAAACAGTGCTGCGATGAACATTGGGGTGCACGTGTCTCTTTCAGATCTAGTTTCCTCAGTGTGTATGCCCAGAAGTGGGATTGCTGGGTCATATGGCAGTTCTATTTCCAGTTTTTTAAGGAATCTCCACACTGTTCTCCATAATGGCTGTACTAGTTTGCATTCCCACCAACAGTGTAATAGGGTTCCCTTTTCTCCACACCCTCTCCAGCATTTATTGCTTGTAGACTTTTGGATAGCAGCCATCCTGACTGGCGTGTAATGGTACCTTATTGTGGTTTTGATTTGCATTTCTCTGATAATGAGTGATGTTGAGCATCTTTTCATGTGTTTGTTAGCCATCTGTAGATCATTAAGTTTTAAAGAGACCTTAGGTAAACTGCTGTTGTTTAGTCGCTAACTAAAAAAAGAGTAGTTGTGTCCTACTCTTTTGTGGCCCAGTGGACTGTAGTCCTCCAGGCTCCTCTGTCCATGGGATTTCCCAGGCAAGAATACTGGAGTAGGTTTGCCATTTCCTTCTCCAGGGGATCTTCCCCACCCAGGGATCAATCCTTTGATCTCCTGCATTGGCAGGCAGATTCTTTACCACTGAATCAACTGGGAGCCAGTATTTTGGATCTAATAGTGGGTAAAAACCACAAAGTATCAGAACTGATGAGATACTGAGAATCTTAGAACACGTAGAAGTGCAGGTTCTGAATCCAGATATTCCTAGATTTGAGCCTCTAGTCAAAGACCCCCTTGATCTGTGGCTTTGACCAGTGGCTGATCTTCTGTAAGCCTCCTTTCCTTAAAATGGGAATAACATATGATGTAAAGTGTGAAAAACTGAGGCGTTAATGAGTTCATTTATTTAAATGACAGGGCTGGTTTATAATAAGCATTCACTTCATCTTAATTTTTATTAGTATCATTGAATTAAATTCCATTTGGATAAAGGAAGGTTAAGAAAATCAAGGTTATTGACAATATTTAGGCAACTAAATGCAGGATTAGATATCATTGACTATTCTTGTAGTCACTTTTCATGTCTATAATATTTATCAGTAAGTAGATTGGAAGAATATTCTAATACATAGAATGGAAGAGCAATGATAAAATACTACTAGTGAAATTCATTTCCTTCAAATGTAACTTCCTTGTGGCCTCCAGAAAGTGACTATTTTAACTTCCCCAAGGAATGAAAGGGAAAAATTTGCTCACATTCTCTGCCAGAATTTTGTCAGACTGTATTAGACAATCATTCTGGTGTCAGAATCAGAAATGATGAGGTTATCAACCCTCCTTTCTCAGATCCTATCAGAGAAGATCTAAGCAGCCCCAGAGAATTACTCTTTTCTTTCCACCCTACTCTGGGTTATGCTAAGGAAGAAAATTGGTTCAGCTGTAGGTTGGTACTTCAGTATCACCAAGACCAAACCCCTTTATCACAAAGAATAATTTCTGGCTCATATCCTCACTTTTGCTTTGCTTCCATTACTTTTTATTCTTATTAGTCAATCTAATTATTGAAAGCCTACCATGTTCCAAACCCTACATGAGGCCTTCAGGTAAACATGAAAAGTCAGCCATGGATGAGTCTAGAGCCAAAATAAAGAAGAAAATAAATGAATTGATAAATGCTTCACCTTCACCTTCATCTGTTTACATGGTAGAGAATCTGATGGAATCTAGTGTTTAAAGTTTAAGATTTTATGTTGTAGAAGGCAGATGACCAGAGAAAGGCTCAGAGAAAGCGTCTTGGTTGTTGCTGCTGTTATGTTTTTTGGTCTGGGAGTAGATTTCACAGTTGTGTTCAGTTTGTGAAAAAACCCTTCATTTGAGGCTTCCGTGGTGGCTCAGTGGTAAAGAATCTGCCCGCCAATGCAGGAGACACGTGTTCAGTCCCTGGACTGGGAAGATCCCACTTGCTGTGTTGCAAGTAAGCCTGTGTTGCAGCTATCAGGCCTGTGCTCTAGAACCCAGGAGCCACAACGCCTGGGCCCAAGTGCCACGCTTCTGAAGCCTGCTCATCCTAGAGCCTGTGCTCGGAAACAAGAGAAGCCACTGCAATGAGAAGTCTACGCACTGCAACTCGAGAGTAGCCTCCACTTGCCACAATTAGAGAAAAGCCCAAGCAGCAAAGAAGACTCAACGCAGCCAAAAAAAAAAAAAAATCACTGAGTTGCACACTTATATGCACTTTTCCCATATATATTATGCTTCTGTTAAAAAATTTTAAATGATACATAGATTTCTTTTTCCTTTGCATAGAACAGATATTTTACATAGACTAGGCACACTTACTCCATAGATTCAACAAATATTTTAAAAACTGAATTATAACATAAATTTCTAAACTATTAAAAACTAAAAAGTTTTAGTGAAAGTGTTAGTTACTCGGTCATGTCTGACTCTTTGCAACCCCATGAACTGTAGCTTGCCAGGCTCCTCTGTCCATGGAATTCTTCAAGCAAGAATACTGAAGTGAGTTGCCATACCCTCCTCCAGGGGATTTTCCTGACACAGGGATCGAACCCAGGTCTCCCGAATTGCAGGCAGATTCTTTACAGACTGAGTCTTTGGGGAAGCCCCATCTGTGAACTGAGAACTTCCAGACATACAAGCTGGATTTAGAAAAAGCAGAGGAAACAGAGATTAAATTGCCAATGTACACTGAATCATAGAGAAAGCAAGAGAAAAACAGCTACTTCTGATTCATTGACTACACTAAAACCTTTGACTGTGTGGATCACAACAAACTGTTGAAAATTCTTAAAGAGATGGGAATACCAGCCCACCCACCTGTCTCCTGAAAAACCTGTATGCAGGTCAAGAAGCAAAGGTTAGAACTGGACATGGAACAACGGACTAATTCACAATTGAAAAAAAGGAGCTCATCAAGGCTGTATATTATCATCCTGCTTATTTAACTTATATGCAGAATACATCATGAAAAATGCTGGCCTGGATGAATTATAAACTATAATTAAGATTGTCGGAAGAAATACCAACAACCTCAGATATGCAAATGATAGCACGCTAATGGCAGAAAGCAAAGAGAAACTAAAGAGCCTCTTGATGAGTTTGAAAGAGGAAAGTGAAAAAACTGGCCTAAAACTCAACATTCAAAAAACCAAGATCATGGCAAGTGGTCCCATCTCTTCATGGCAAATAGTTGGGGAGAAAGTGGAAACAGTGACAGATTTTATTTTCTTGGGTTCCAAAGTCACTTCAGACAGTGACTGCAGCCACAAAATTAAAAGACGCTTGCTCCTTGGAAGAAAAGCTATGACAAACGTAGATGGCACATTAAAAAGCAGAAGTCACTTTGCTGACAAATGTCCATATAGTCAAAGCTTTGGTTTTTCAGTAGTCATGTATGGATGTAAGAGATAGACAAAGATGGCTGAGTGCCAAAGAATTGATGCTTTTGAATTGTTGTGCTTGAAAAGACTCTTGAGAGTCTCTTGGACAGAAAGGAGATCAAATCAGTCAATTTTAAAGGAAAGCAAACCTGAATATTCATTGGAAGGACTGTTGCTGAAGCTGAAACTCCAGTACTTTGGCCACCTGATGCGAAGAGTAAACTCATTGGCAAGACCCTAAGCTGGGAAAGATTGAGGTCAGGAGAAGGGACTAACAGAGGATGAGACGGTTGGATGGCATCATCAACACAAAGGACATGACTTTGAGCAAACTCTGGGAGACAATGAAGGACAGGGAAGCTTGGTGTGCTGCAGTTCATGGGATCTGAAAGAGTTGGACATGGCTTAGTGACTGAACAACAACAAAATGTCTTAACTCCTTTCCCAACCATGAGAACAATTCTTATTTTTGCAAATGAATCTCTATGCTGAATTTTCAGTTATGCTTCGATTTGTAATAAGATCATTCTGTCCAAAGCCTCTCAGACTATTCCCACATATTCAAGAGATATTACATTCACCTTGACATCCTGAAGAGTGCTTTCCACCAGAAAAGTTATCATACTAGTTGCCCTGAAATTCCCACTTGCGTCTCATTTTATTCACCTACCAAGAGCTTACTTAATGATGTCTTAAGCAAACAAGCAATTGCATTTACTGTATCCTCCTGGTATTACACTATATTAACATCCTTCATTTTTTTTTTTCATGAAAATGTCATTTGTGGGTATGATTTACTTTTTTAAAATGCTCAGTTTCTACTGCTGAATATAAAATACATCCAACTCAAGGAAAAAATATAGTACCAAGCCAAGCAGACCCTCAAAATTGTTTTAGAATTAATTCCATAGATAGCATATAATTTCCCCCAATAAATATAATGCTAAACAATACATAGCAAGTAGTGCTAAATTTACTTCTCTCTGTAGAGTTTAATCCTGTTAAATACATGCCCTTTTGAATTTTCCTTTAATTTCAAACCACAGGATTCAGCTTGTTCCTTACTCCTCTGAAGCTCACATTCTAGGTTCCTCTTTCTCTATCCCTGATGACAAAATAAGATTCCATACCATGTATTAATCTCTGAAATTACTTGCTCATCCTTAAGGTTTTACTCCACAACTCCTTCTAGTCTTGCTATACATACTGTCTCTCAAAGTCAACAGGTATTGCCATGGTTTTAATATAATCCCCCTTAGCTTGAACTTTTAAACCCCAGTGGCAACTAGAAATTTTAACTTGGCAGGTTCCAACCATTCTAGCAAAACATCCAAAACCTAACTTCGTGCTCTTCAAATCTGCTTCTCCCCTCCTCCACCTCACATTGCACTGCCCTCAATTAGCCCACTAAATTTTCTGTATTGTTTAATTGCAGTCACTTCCCTGGATGACTTTTCAATATCCCCCATAACACCTTTGCTACACAACTGCACCGTCATCTATTGCCTTCATCTTGGCAAACTCTAACCCTGTACCTCTGCAGTCAAAGTACATATTGTGACATGCTTTCTTTTACTTATTCATTCACTTTTTCATTCAACAGATATTGGTTGAGTAACTGCCCCTGCTAGGCTTTGGATACTCAGAGACAAAAGGGACACAGACCTTTTTGTGAAGAAACACTGTCTCAAGGGGGAATACATGCAAGAACGGCTTATGTTCTGCAGCAGTGAGTTTAAATGCCTTTGTATGTCATCTAAATGTTCTTCGTAATCTGGTCTCAACAAACCTCTCCTGCTTCACTGACTGCATTTCCCTAGTGTGTGTCCTTGACTCCAGGCACCCAGAACTCCATGGGGCTCTTCAATGAGCCTTGCCCTTATGCTTTTATTCCCTCAGCCTGAAATGTCCTTCTCAACCTTGTCACTCCAGCGGACTGATTCTGGAACTATTCCTTGGCCTCCTCAGACACTTGGCTGTCCACTGTACTGAGTAACATCCTGTGCAAATTTAACATTTATCACACTACTTACTAATTATTGATTTTCACTTCTGCCTTTCCTGCTAGATAGTGAGGTGTATGAGAGCAGTGATTGAATCTCCTGTGCCCTTCGGGTTGAATGAGCAATAATCATATACTTGGGAATAAGAAAATGATTAAGAACACAGCCCAGGGAGTCAGACAGCCATGGATATGAATCTCAGCTCCACTGTACAATAACTATGTAGTCTTGAGAATTTACCTGTCTCCTCCAAGCCGCAGTTTCCTTACCCAATAAGAAGAGTAACCATATTTATTTCAAATTGTTCTGTGAGAATTTAATAAGATAATAATATACAAATAATAATATGCAAATAAGAAGAAGAATGCAGATAAGATAATTAAATAAGATAATGGCATCACTGACTCAATGGACATGAGTTTGTGTAAACTCCAGGAGATAATGAGGGACAGGGAAGCCTGGCGTGTTGTAGTTCACGGGGTCACAAAGAGTCAAACATAACTTAGTGACTGAACAACAGCAACGCAAATACAGTACAGTGTCTCATCTATAGGAAGTACTTAATATTTTTTAGCTGTTTTTATTATTATATCCGACTGAAAGTAGTGGTGACGTTATGGGCCCCTTCACAGTTTACACTTGTGATCAGGTGATAAGAAACAAATGATGGAAAGAGGAAAAGAAAGTAACCTTGTAATAATTCACTCTACATTCATCATACTTTAGGGGTGCTACCTCAATGATACTCCAGCCAGTTGGGTGGAATACGTATTTATTTGTCTATTGACAAATTAGAAAACCACTCAAAGAGCCTAAGTGACTCATTCAAAGGCACAGAGCTTAGCTTTGAGGCACATTGTATTAGTCATTTCCAGCTGCCAAAACAAAATGACATAGATTGGGTGACTTAAGCACAAAAACTTATTTGTCACCATTCTGGAGGCTGGGAAGTCCAAGATTAAGGCGCTGTTGCATTTGATTCCTAGTGACAGCCTGCTTCTTGGCTTGTGGATCATTACCTTCTAGCTATGCCTTCACGTGGTGAGAAGAGAGAGATCTCTGTCTTCCTCTTTTTGTAAAGCCACCAATACTAAAGCCCCATTCTTATCATCTTATGATTTTATTTAACCTTAGTGAAAGTGTAAGTGTTAGTCACTCAGCTGTATCTGACTCTTTGCAACCCCATGGAATATAGTCTTCCAGGTTCCTATGTCCATGGAATTCCCCAGGCAAGAATACTAGAGTGGGTAACCATTCCCTTCCCTAGGGCATCTTCCTGACCCAGGGATCGAACTCAGATCTCCTGCATTACAGTTGGATACTTTACAGTCTGAACCACTATGGAAGCATTATTATTTAACCTTAATTACCTCCTAAAATCCTTATCTTTAAATACAGTCACATTGGGTGTAGGACATTGACAAATGAATTTGATGGGGGATACATTTTAGCCATAGCTCTCATGTTCTTTGTGCTAAATCTCACTGCCATCAACACAAGAGAACCAACACGAACAGAGTCCACTGCTAAAGTCCTTAAAGACAAGAAGATCTGGATCCTGTTTGCCCTAAAGCTTGAGGCATTTTAGCCATTATCTCTTTATTCCATCACTTACTACTAGAGTTTCTTGATATTCTATAATATAACTTTTAGCAAAGCAAACATTAAGTCCATGTCATGTGCTACTCACCCAAAAGGAGTACCTCTAAGGGACAAATAATTTAAGGCTGAAAACATTCTGGAGCATGAGTATGAAAACAGTTCTTCAATGTAGTCATGGCAGTAGGAAAAGGGGTAGGAAGAAGGGACAGCAGAAACTAGAGTAATAGACTAGAATACCTCTGAGGAGATTGTGTAGGAAAAAGTGGGGAATCACCCTGCAAAGTTCTGGTCTGGTGCTGATAGAGTGGATAGGAGGTTTGAAGGGAGAGTTGAGTCAAAAGAAGTACATTGAATGTGCCAAGAATTACAGATCCTGTGGCTCTGACAGAAGGAGCAAGAGACACCCACTCAGGCTGGATGCTCACTCTTCCTCCCACATCTTACTGCCACCCTACCTCCTTTCCTGGGAATACGACTTCAGGGGCAAGGCCTCTAAACCATATTGACATTAAAATATAGAATGACTAATGTTGGATCACCCTTTAATATTGAGGGAAAAGAACAATTTCCAGATTGTCTAAATATCCCTAAGGAAAGGATAAAAAAGGGAAGAGTATTTTTCTTGTCATCAGGAAGCCCCAGCTGAATGGAAGTACCAGCAGATCAAAGAAAACCCCAAATATGGATTGAAAGTTAAATTGTTTAATTGATGGCTTTTTTCCAAGACAAAGTACATAGTTGCCTTGTTACTTTATTCCCTTACAGTACAAGAGATGGCAGGATCTGAAGTCCAACTCCCTGAGTTCCTCTACAGGTACTCTCAACCACCTATGCTTTTTGTGAGAATGTGTGTGTGTGTTAGTTACTCAATTCTGCCCTTCTCTTTGCCACCCCATGGACTATAACCTGCCCAGCTCCTCTGTCCATGGGATTCTCCAGACAAGAATACTGCAATGGGTTGCCATTTCCTCCTCCAGGGGATCTTCCGGACCCAAGAATTGAACCAGTGTCTCCTGTATTGCAGGCAGATTCCTGTACAAGGACTTTCAACCACCTATGCTTTTTCTCAGACTCAAAGAGTTTTAAATGGAAGCATAATTTTCATTGATCATGGATGAGCATATAGATTGTGCAATATTCACATAATGGGACATTACGTATCCGTGAGAATGGACAAACCAAAACTACATTATAGCAATATGGATTTTTTTGAAATCTTGCTAACTTCAGAAATATAATATTCATAGTCTCACAAACATAATGTTGAGTGACAAAAGTGAGTACATGTTGTATGATTCCATTTGTATAAAGTTCAAATCAGACAAGATTGATCTAAAGGGTTAAAAGTCAAGAGATTAGGCACTCCTGGGGAGGGACAGGAAACAGGTAAGGCTTGTGGTGCCGGTAATGTTCTGTGTTTTGATCTGTCTTCTGATCTCACAGATGTGTTTGCTTAAGGACAATTCATTAAACGGTACACTTATGATTTGTGCACCATTCTATTTGTTGTAGTTCAATCAAAAGTTATAAAATTTAAAAACAACACTCTGCGTATATACTGAAAAGGGTTGAAAGCAGGGATTCAAATAGATATTAGTACAGCCTGTGTTTATATCAGCATTATTCACAATAACCAAAGATGGAAACCACCTAAATGTACATCAACAGATGAATGGAAAAACAAATGTGGTATTTCCATACAAGGGAATATTATTCAGCCTTGAAAAGCAATAACATTCTGATACATGCTACACCAAGGAAGAAACTTGAAAATGTTACAATAAGTGAAATATCGGATGCAAAAGAACATGTATGTTTCTTTCTAAAACAAAATTCCATGAACTTGGTGGCTTATAAACAACAAGTATTAATTTCTATTTCTAGAGGATAGGAAGTTCAGTGTCAAAGTGCTAGAAGATCCAGTGTCTGATGTTCATAGACAGTCTTCTTCCTGCTATGTCCACAAATGGCAGAAGGGACAAGGGAGGTCTCTGGAGTCTCTCTTTAAAAAAAAAAAAAAAATATATATATATATATATATATATATGTTTATGCATTTATTTATTTTAATTGCAGGATAATTATTTACAATGTTGTGTTGGTTTCTGCCATACTACAACATGAATCAGCTGTAAGTACATGTATATCCCCTCCTTCTTGAGCCACTCTCCCACTCACCCCATCCTACCCCTTTGGGTCATCACAGAGCACTGCTCTGAGCTTTCTGTGTTATATAGCAACTTCCTACTAGCTATCTCATTTACACCCGGTAATGTATATATTTCAGTGCTAATCTCGCAGAGTCTTTTATTTTAATGAGGACACTAACCCAATCCGTGACACTTTGCTCTCATGACCTAATCACCTAAAGTCCCACTTCTTAATATTATCACATTAGAGATGAGAATCTCAACATATGAATGCAGGGTGGGGCACAAAAATCCAGTCTATAGTATATAAGTAGGTCAAATTCATAGACATAGAAAATAAAATAGTGTTGACCAGTGGGTAAGGGGAGAGAGGAATGGGAATTATTGCTGAGACAATGGAGATTGGATATGAAATGATAAAGAAGTTCTGGAGACTGGTAGTGGTGATGTTTGCACAATAATGTGAATATACTTAATGCCACTGAATTGAACATCTAAAAATGGTTGAAATGTTACATTTATATTATGTGTATTTTACCAAAATCAGAAAAAGAATGGAGGCACATGTCTTTCTTTTCTCTTTCAGTGGGAACTTGCCACCCTGTCCATAGGATCCTCCAGACAAACCTCTACAGTTGCTTCTTTTCAAGGCCACCACAGTTTCCACCCCCAGGATCTATCCCTGGGATCTCCTTCTTTACCTGAGCTGGTTCTATTTCACCTATAGGAGTAGAAGAAAGTATCTTGAGACAAATCTACTTGTTTAATATAATCAGGTGATTTGAGTTATTGACCACTTTACAAGAATATTTTACAAATATTACATCATTCCCAGACCAGTATTCTAAAGCATACTTCCTTGAATGAAAACCTTGGTAATATAGATAATGTAATTCATTGTTTCTCTGAGAAGAATACAATCCATCGAGCAAAAACCTCAACATTTATTTATGGCTCAGACAGTAAAGAATTTACCTGCAATGCAGGAGACCAGAGTTTGATCCCTGGGTCAGGAAGATCCTCTGGAGTAGGGAATGGCAACCCACTCCAGTATTCTTGGCTGGAGAATTCCACGGACAGAGGAGCCTGGAAGGCTACAGTCCATGGGGTCGCAAAGAGTCAGACACAACTGAGTGACCAACACTTTCACTTGCATTTGTGAACTGGCCTAAGACTAAAATTAAATGGTCAGACTCACAAAAGAATAATCTGGAAACAAGAGACAACATTTTAAGTCAGTTTATTTTTAAATAACACCAAAACATCTATTCAACTGAACTAACTCTTCATTTCTTTCATATCTACATAATAGCAAAAGTTTGACTGAATTTTTCACTGAGTTTATTAATATTTTCACTGAATTTCCAGGTGTTTTGCTTTCACATATTGGTGTCACTATATATCTTTATTTTCCCCTTACACTATAATTCCTATGTATAGTTTATTGTTAGGAGATAGCTGCAGGGCAGGACAGATATTAAAACTATATAGGATCTCATAAGATGTGAAGCTGAATATCTTTTTTTAGATCAAGTAACCTTTTTATAGCTTTGGGGAAAACATGGATAGTACTCCAGTGTGTGCGCGCGTGTGTGTATGTGTGTACATAGACAAAGAATTCTTCTATATTGAGAATGAGCAAAATCTTATGTCAACCACTGAAAGAAAATCCTAAAAGTTGTTTTTAACTATATAGGTTTTCAAAGGTTCTTCACAAATATACATATCAGCCCAACTAATTACCTCAGAGGGATTAGTATAAAATATTGGTAAAAAAGACAGAGTTTTGTTGTTTGCTCTGACATTCTCCTAACTTTCCTCAGTTTTCTCATCTGTATTACAGGGATAAAAATCAAATCAAACCTCCCTGGAGGTAAAGTGGTTAAGAATTCACCTTCCAATGCAGGGGGTATGGATTTAATCCCTGGTCAGGAAGCTAAGATCCCACAAACCTTGTGGCCAAAAAAAACAAAACATACAACAGAAGCAATATTATAACAAATTCAATAAAGACTGCAAAAGTGATACACATCAAAAAGAAAAATAATCACATCTTCCTTCCGGGATGTTGGGTGAGAAAGGACTTAGCACAAAGGACATGCTCAATTAGTGTTAGTGCTCGCAAGAAGAATCAGAAAATTGGGTTTTTTAAATAATGAAATAATTTTCAAAATGCAAATATCCAAATACGTGGTGACACTTGAATTTTAATGTTTCTGTAATAAGAAACATTTCATAGGTAAACTGTGACTTGTTCAAAACAGAGCATAGAGGACAGATTGGTTTGAACAGAACAAACGGGAAGATACAGTCACAGCAGGGATGTGGTCCGACAGGGAGGCAGAGCCCAGAGCCAACAATTTTGTTTAGTTAGGGAGCAAATGAGGTATTTGGGAAAACATGAACCTGATAGAGTTTTGTTAATGCCACTACACTATCCTACTATTCTGTTTCTTTTAAAATGATAAAATTTTCTGATGTAATTTGGATGACAATACTTCACTTGAGTTAACTCATGGTCTTAGATGGTGCTGTTGGTAAAGAATCTGTCTGAAAACACAGGAGAAATAAGAGATGCAGGTTCAGTCCTTGGGTGGGGAAGATCCCCAGGAGGAAGAAATGGCAACCCACTCCAGTATTCTTGCCTGGAGAATCCCATGGACAGAGGAATCTGGTGGGCTACAGTCCATGGGGTTGCAAAGAGTAGGACACGACTGAAGTCACTTAACAGGCACAGTCATGTACCTCTTTCCTCCTTTGTTGCTGCTGGTGACTCAGTTGCTCAACTACTAACAGTTAGGTCTTTTTAAAAAAAGGTTTCAATTCTTAGTTTCATCTTCTTATGGTTCAACTGGGTGGCAAGAACTTGCCTGTAGGTAAGAGACAAGATGTCTTTCCTCAAACTAAATCTCTAAGATTCAGGTTCCAAGTGTCATGGAGGTTCCAGTTCCTTGGTTTAGGACCTGCAAAATCTCTACCCTCCACTGGACCAACTCTTCCTATGGGAATGTCTCTGGTTACTCGGCTCTTGCCCCTCCTGTTTCCTAGAGCAAAGAACTTTGGGGTTCACAGGCAAATGTGTCCTTCTGTCCAGCTCTCAACTTCTAAGTCTGTTATTCTACTGCACAAGAAGAAATTGTTCTAAATTAAACCAAGACTGGCTTGTCAGAATCCTCCTTGGTTGTGTTTCTAATGGCCTCCAGACTAATAATCAGCATACAGATGGCTCAATATGTTTCTCAGTAGCTTAAAGCATGTTAATTTCTTGTTGTTGTTGAAGAACTAGACCTTTGCCTGAGTTTTTTTCCCCCAGCCCACGTCTTCAAAACCTCCAAAAAATATACCCTTTGGAAATATATATGTTATACTACTCTTCTTTCATAACTGGAGTTTTAGTTTTCAAATAGTTCAAACAATAATAAAGAATTTGTTTTAAATAAACATCCAAACTTTGTTCTATATCTCCATCACCCAAGTGAGCACAGTATCTTAAAGTTTAGGCAGTGTCTTTAACTTAATGATAACTCTAAGTATCCTAAACTGAATTTTAATACAAACTCTTGCTTGATCTATTTAGATTCCTGAGTTAATCTTTCTTTTCTAATTAACAAAGCAAAAAATTCTTGTCAATATTTCACAGTTATACATAAGGTTAAAAGTAGAGACATTTTCCTCACCACCAATCTCACAATTCAGACATAACTCTTTTAAAAATTATTTGGTATTGTTACAGATCTTTATCTGTGCATGTAATCAGAATATAAGGATATGTTCATTACAAATGTGTGTATCTTTCCTATTTGTCCTTCCTATATCCCATTCCTATCCCCTGACAACCAATTCAGCCAGTTATGCATATGCATACCCATGAAGAATATGAAAAGGCAAAAATATAGGACGCTGAAAGATGAACTCCCCAGGTCAGTAGGTGCCCAGTATGCTACTGGAGAAAAGTGGAGAAATAACTCCTGAAAAAATGAAGAGAGAGCCAAAGCAAAAACAACACCCAGTTGTGAATATGACTGGTGGAAGTAAAGCCTAAAGCTGGAAAGAACATATTGCATAGAAATCTGGAATGTTAGGTCCATGAATCAAGGTACATTGAAAGTGGTCAAACAGGAGATGACAAGAGTGAACATCAAATTTTAAGAATCAGTGAACTAAAATGGACTGGAATGGGTGAATTTAACTCAGATGACTATTATAAATACTACTCTGGGCAACAATACTTTAGAAGAAATGGAGTAGCAATCTTAGTCAACAAAAGAGTCCAAAATGCAGTTTATGGGTGCAGTCTCAAAAATGACAGAATACTCTCTGTTTGTTTCCAAGGCAAACCATTCAATATCACAGTAATCCAAGTCTATGCCCCGACCAGTAACACTGAAGAAGCTGAACGTGAACGGTTCTATGAAGACCTACAGGATGTTCTAGAACTAACACTCAAAAAAGATGTCCTTTTCATCATAGGGGACTGGAATGGAAAAGTAGGAAGTCAAGAGAGACCTGGAGTAACAGGCAAATTTGTCCTTGGACTACAAAATGAAGCAGGTCAAAGACTAACAGAATTTGCCAAGAGAATACACTGGTGATAGCAAACACCCTCTTCCCACAACACAAGAGAAGACGCTACACATGGACATCAACAGAAGGTCAATACCAAAATCAGATTGATTATACTCTCTGCAGCCAAAGATGGAGAAGCTCTGTACAGTCAGCAAAAACAAGACTGGGAACTGACTGTGGCTCAGATCATGAACTCTTTATAGCCAAATTCAGACTTAAATTGAAGAAAGTAGGGAAAACCACTAGACTATTCAGGTATGACCTACATCAAATCCTTTACAATTATACAATGGAAGTGACAAATAGATTTAAGGGATTAGATCTGCTAGACAGAGTGCCTGAAGAACTATGGATGGAAGTTCATGACATTGTACAGAAGGTGGTGATCAAGACCATCCCCAAGGAAAAGAAATGCAAAAAGGCAAAATGGTTGTCTGAGGAGGCCTTACAAATAGCTGAGAGAAGAGAAGTGAAAGGCAAAGGAGAAAAGGAAAGATATACCCATTTGAATGCAAAGTTCCAAAGTTCCAAAGTTCTCTCCATAGCAAGGAGAGATAAGAAAGCCTTCCCCAGAGATCAATGCAAAGAAATAAGTGGAAAACAATAGAATGGGAAAGACTAGAGATCTCGTCAAGAAAATTAGAGATACCTAATTTTCCTAAATGTTTCTAAGGGAATATTTCATGCAAAGATGGGCACAATAAAGGACAGAAATGGTATAGACCTAACAGAAGCAGAAGATATTAAGAAGAGGTGGCAAGAATACACAGAAGAACTACACAAAAAATCTTCATGACCCAGATAAGCACGATGGTGTGATCACTCACCTAGGGCCAGACATACGAGAATGTGAAGTCAAGTGGGCCTTAGGAAACATCACTAGGAACAAAGTTAGTGGAGGTGATGGAATTCCATTGATCTATTTCAAATCCTAAAAGATGATGCTGTGAAAGTGCTGCTGTCAATATGCCAGCAAACTTGGAAAACTCAGCAGGGGCCACAGGATAGGAAAAGGTCAGTTTTCATTCCAGTCCCCAAGACAGGCAATGCCAAAGAATGTTCAAACTACTGCACAATTGCACTCATCTCACATGCTAGCAAAGTAATGCTCAAAATTCTCCAAGCCAGGCTTCAACAGTACATGAACTGTGAACTTCCAGATGTTCAAGCTGGGTTTAGAAAAGGCAGAGGAACCAGAGATCAAATTGCCAACATCTGTTGGGCCATTGAAAAAGCAAGGAGTTCCAGAAAAGCATTTACTTCTGCTTTATTGACTACACCAATGCCTTTGACTGTGTGGATCACAACAAACTGTGGGAAATTCTTCAAGAGATGGGAATACCAGGCTACCTTATCTGCCTCCGGAGAAATCTGTATGCAGGTCAAGAAGCAACAGTTAGAACTGGACATGGAACAACAGACTAGTTCCCAATCAGGAAAAGAGTACATCAAGGCTATATATTGTCACCCTGCTTATTTAACTTATATGCAGAGTACATCATGAGAAATGCTGGGCTGGATGAAACACAAGCTAGAATCAAGATTGCTGGGCGAAATATCAATAACCTCAGATATGCAGATGATACCACCCTTCTGGCAGAAAGTGAAGAACTAAACAGTCTCTTGATGAAAGTGAGAGAGGAGAGTGAAAAAGCTAGCTTAAAACTCAACATTCAGAAAACTAAGATCATGGCATCCGGTCCCATCACTTCATGGGAAATAGATGGGGAAACAATGGAAACAGTGTCAGACTTTATTCTGGGGGGCTCCAAAATCGCTGCAGATGGTGACAGCACCCATGAAATTAAAAGATACTTGCTCCTTGGAAGTGAAGGTATGACAAACCTAGATAGCATATTAAAAAGCAGAGACATTACTTTACCAACAAAGGTCCATCTAGTCGAAGCTATGGTTTTTCCAGTAGTCACGTATGGATGTGAGAGTTGGACTATAAAGAAAGGTGAGCACTGAAGAATTGATCCTTTTGAACTATGGTGTTGGAGAAGATTCTCGAGAGTCCCTTGGACTGTAAGGAGATCCAACCAGTCAATCCTAAAGTAAATCAGTACTGAATATTCATTGGAAGGACTGATGTTGAAACTGAAACTCAAAATACTTTGGCCACCTGATGCAAAGAACTAACTCATTGGAAAATACCCCGATGCAAGACTGAAGGCAGGAGGAGAAGGGGATGTCAGAGGATGCGATGGTTGGATGGTATCACTGACTTGATGGACATGAGTTTGAGCACACTCTGGGAGTTGGTGATGGACAGGGAAGCCTGGCATGCTGCAGTCCATAGGGTCGCAAAGAGTTGGATATGACTGAGTGACTGAACTGACTGATGCATGTATTACATGATTTTTGTTCAGTATTTCTTTTTGTTGAGGGTGGAGGGGCAAGCATAAAAGCAGAAGTGGCTACAAGACCATTTTCTTCAGTCTTTTATAGTAATGTTAACCCATATAAAAGGTTATCTAGGGACTTCCCTGGCTTCTCAGGTGGCACAGTGATAAAGAATATACTTGGGCGCGGCCGGAAAGGCGGCCTCGCCCTCGCCCATCACGCACCGCAAGTTAGTGGGGAACCTGGTGCTAAACCATTCGTAGACGACCTGCTAAAAAAAAAAAAAAAAAAAGAATATACTTGCCAATGCAGGAGATGCAAGAGACTTGGTTTTGATCCATGGGTTGGAAAGAATCCCTGAAGAAGGAAGTGGCAACCCCTTCTGATATTCTTGCCTGGAAAATCCCATGGACATAGGAGCCTGGTGGCCTACTGTCCATGGGCTCACATAAGAGTTGGACACGACTGAGCAACTCAGCGCACACACACATAGGGACTTTCCTGGCAGTCTAGGGGTTTAGACTCTGCACTTCCGCTGCAGGGGGCATGGGTTTGATCCCTGGTAGGGGAAGTTTAGATCCCACATGTCAGAAGATGCGGCTATAAAAAAGAAAGAAAATAGGTTATCTAGGTACCTTTGAAAAAAAGCTAGAGAAAAGGGGAGAAATTTTAAGGTCCATTAAAGGAGAGAGAACAACTTTACCTCAAACTAAAGAATGAAAATCAGGGAATTTGTGAGAGTGAAGAGGGAGACTACTAGTGTTCAAATTCAACACCCTCGGTGCCAAGGTTTCTCAGCTTAATTGCATGACTTTCATAAGAAAGCAGGGCTTTAAACAAGGGCTCCATACTTGTAATTCTATAAGAATTCCTCTACTCTACATGTGCCAGGTAAACAGAAGAAATCAGATTTCAAATGTTCATTCCTGAGTTGGAAAATAGATGGTCAGTCTTGAGGATGATGGGTTGAAGATTAGATCTTCTGCCCAGCGTTAAGTAGTAACCAGTGAGCATGGAATGGACTCAATCAACACACCTGCAGTTGAATTCTTTATAAAACAAATAGGATGGGGTCTTGAATCTGATTTAATTTCAGACACAAAATAAATAACTGAATACTTCCAACATATCTAAGATGCCCACTAGGATAATCTCCAAATATTGAAGTAGAGTGGGGGGGGGCGGATGTATTTTGTTAGGCTCAATTTTAATAATGGAAATGTGATTACCCATGCTTTTTTCTTTCTATTCACTGGTTTTTCAAACAACAATTATGGAGACTTTTCATGATACTATATTCTTTTTCATAGTTATACAGTATTTCATGATGAACCCACAATTATTTATTTATCCATTCCCTTATTGATAAACATTTAGATTGTCTCTATTTTTTGCTTTTGCAGAAATGGTTGCATTGTGTATTGCTACCTGTAGGCTTTCTAGAAGTGAAATTACTATACCAATGGATTGAATACTTTAAATGGTTGTAGTTTTGAGGGTCTCTTAATGGTCTTTATTATTAAACGTAATTTTATTCTTAACATTCTATATTTTAAGTTTTAATTTTTTGTCAATTTAATGTACATTAAAGTTACCTTACTATCCTTTTATGAACATATATCTGTCATTAGTGAGTTTAAAGGTTTTTTTCATGTTCTTTCAACCTTTGCTATCTCTCTGTAGTGAATTGCTTCTATTTTCCTCATCTTTATATATTTTGTTAATCTGTAGATAGGAGCTATTTCTTTATAAGAGACAGTAACAATTCATCAAATATATATACAATATAGTTTATCAACTTAAAATTTATAATTGATATTACCTAGCTCATTATTTTACAAACCTGTATTAAAATTAAACATGTATTAAATGTTTAAATAAACATAAAAATTTATATATCGATATTTATGCATCTAAGATAAATTTTTTCAATTTCCTTTTTATATTTTATTTATAGAATATTTTGCAGAGTGGATACTTTTCAGTTTTAACAATTTGTCAATATTGTTTTCTCTTCTGCTTTCCTGACATTCACATTATACTCAGACAGTTCTCATTCCCTAATTTTTAAGTATTTTTGTAATTTTATTTCTTACAGACTTTTAAAAAATGTGATGTAACATAATATTCTAATTCTATCTGTTCCCAAATAAATAGCTAATTATCATCATACTATTTTTGCAAAGATTTTTCCCTTCCACTGATTCAAAACACCACTTTTATTAGATAGCGAATTTTCATGTAGAATTGCATGTGTTTCTGGGTCTCTTTTGCCTTTAATTACTGTTACTTAGAATATATTTTGATGTCTGACAAAGGAAATTTCTTTTCATTATATTACAAAATTTCCTTGACTCTTTTTCAAGATAAACTGAGACTCAACTCACTAGTTAGAATTTATGGGGTAATAACATTCAGAAAAATTAGCATTTCTACACTATTATGTCTTACCTTTTAAGAATGGGGTATGACTGTTCATTTATTAAGTTTTTTGTTCTTTTATCTTTCAATAATGACTTTTTTAATATGTATAGATTTAGCATTTTCAATGTATTTTATATTTTTCATTATTTTAATTACCTTTTCTTGTTTACTCATGGATAATCAGAAATCTATTGATTTGCGTATTTAACTCTTTTTTTAAAATAAGTTATAAATGCATAGTTCTTTACAGTTTAAGCTTTATTCTTCCAAGGTAAATCTACTTCTGGAGCCAGGTAGAGGAAGTGTTACACAATGTAAAAAGTGATCCATTTATGTCAAATCCTGCTGCGAGAACAGAGCAAAGGGTCTGAGGAGTGCCCTTGATCTAGACAAGATGGAAGTCTCTGGTGATCTTGTCAAGAGCAGCTTCCAAAGAAATGGGAATAAATATCTGAGTGGAGAGTTTGGGGAGAGAATGGGAGGGGAGTAAGTGGAGACAATGCTTGATGGATTTTGCTTTAAAGAAAGAAAGAAAGAAAGAAAGCTGGAGGGGAGCAGGAGATCTAGGGTAGTTTTCTTTTTCTTGCTGTTCAGTCTCATCCGACTCTGCGACCGCATTGACTGCAACATGCATGTTGTATCTCATCACAGTGGTGAGAAATTAGTGTGATAGGAAAGAAAAAAGAGACTCAGATTCGAGTAGCAGGAGGAGGGGGGATCCAGTGAACAATTAACTTGGACTTTGAAGAAAGAAAAGTTTATCCACATAGCCAGGATATAGGATTCAGAGATAGACAAGTTGATTGATAAATTTGGTGAAGAGAAAATACAGTAGTTCTAACAGCTTCTAGTTTCTTTTTTGTTTTACTGACTTGATTTTTCATCCTTAAGGTTTTAATTCATCTGGAATTATATTATGGTTCAAGTTAAGGATCACATTTTTCCAGGGAGATTGTCACCTGTTTCCACACCATATTTTTCCTAATTCTATACCACCTTTGTCCTGGTGGGAGCTCTCTCATCTTTGAAGGCTTATTTCTAAGTTCTCTATTCAATTCTTCTAGTCTATTTGTGGCAAATTGCACTGTTTTTATCATTATAACTTCATTATAAGTTTCATAATTGGTAAAACAAAACTCTGCTTAAGATTTTTATATGTAACTTGTAAAATGAAACTTTGCTCATTTTTCCACCAGATTGGCTTATTTTTAGTCATCTAAATATTGTCTGTATCCACGTACATATTTTTCTTCCTTATTTTTAGTATTATTTAATAACACACTCTTTTTACTTTGATGAAACTTGCCAGAGAAGATTTTCCACTGTTTAGTTTTGCTTCTGGTCTTGACTTCTTTGTCTAGTCAATAAAACACTTTTCAATTTTATTTAATGTCTATTTTTGTTTGTCTTTCTCAGTTTTTTTCATTTTCATTAATTTTACTTTAAAAAATTATTTTATAAATGCAATCCTTCCTTCTAAGGGGAAATTTTTAAATAACTTAAAATTAAATTATAAAACAAAATAAAACCAAATTACAAAAGTGAACATGTTTTCCCCTTTCACAATATATACATATACCAAATCATTACACTGTTCACTTTAAATGTTTTGATTTTATCAATTATAACACAGTAAAATAATAATAAAATAAAATGAAAGCAAAAAAGTAAACATGATTGCAAAACATTAATAAGGAAAATGTTTCATGTCAAGAACAATGTTTTGAAAATTCTCTGAGTAGGTAAGTGGGCTTTATTACACTGAGTCATGTCAGTCAATTAGTCCACAATGAGCCTATGTGCAGATGGCTTTTTACTGTATGGTTTGAAGAGCAACAAAACCAATCCTCCAAAAATAGCTCGCCTAATACTTTGAACTTGGCATTGCTCCCTACACCTCTGCAGATTACCATCTAGCTACGAGGTTCTTGGTAACTGAATACAAATAGTGGTTGTTCTTCTCAGCAAAGGTTCTCAAACATCAACATTTCATAATAGAGAATGAGGAAGCTGGATTCAAATGCAGATTCAGAAGATCTTACGAGGGGCCCAAGAATACAAAATGTAAATAGCCATCCCAGTTAACTATGATAGCAGTTATTCTAGAACCTCACTCTGAAAAGCAGAAGATGAAAGGTTAGCCAGTCCTTAAGCTGGAAATGATCCCAGAGTTCTCTCCTGTTAGCACTTCAGCACCTGACTTTCCATTAGCTGATAGTACAAGACAAAGGACAGAGAAATCTCAGAGAAAAAAGGCATTAGAGTGATGACATGGAATAGGAAGCAGTTTTGATGGTGCCAGTCCAAGGAAGAACACAAGTTATATGAGTTTTATACAGCACTGGCCAACAGAACATGCTTTATTTGCACATTCTCCAGTACAATAGCCACTAGTCCCATGACTTTTCAGCACTTGAAATGTGGTGAGTCCAACTGAGGGACTGAATTTTAATTTTTAAAATTTTTTTTAATTTTAATTAATTTTAATTTGAGCCTATAGAAGCCACATGTGATAGTGGCTATCATATCCAAAACCACAAGACTGCGGCTCTGTCTAAGGCTGGAATAGGGATTTAGTGAAAAGAAAGTAAATTAAACAATTTCTAATTTACAGTTTTCCAAAGGTTGGCTTTGTTATTTAAGATCACAGTATCAAATCCTGATATCATGCTACCAGAGAGAGTTGTAAAATTGGTAAAATGTATTTTACTAATAGTTCCTCTATCATGCTGCCAGTCAAATAAATTGCCTTCAATATAGAAACCATTGAAGTGTATTTTTGAGAAATCTTAGTGACAGTTTGGCAAATGATAGGCAGAAGAAAAAATATTGGTAGTAAATATCCTGAGTACACTCTTCAAAGTCTTTCAAGCTAAATTTTCAATGGACTTTGAAATTTTTATTGAGCTTTTAAAATTGAAAAAAGGATTTTTGAGTGAGGAAACTTTATTAGTGATGGTGGCTAACACTTATGGAACACTGACTACATGACAATGAGTGTGCCAAGTATTCTACATGTGTTTTTAATTTAACCCAGACAACACCAGTAGAAGCGCGATGTTCTTCATCACACTTTGAGATAAGAAAATTGAAAATCAGAGAAGTTAAGAAACCTACCCAAAGTGGCACAGCCAGTCAAGTTGAAATAAGAATGAAATAAGACCTGTTTACTGCCAGATCATTACATTTTATTTTATTTCTCTCTATTTAGTCTTGGAGTACTGGGTTTGACAAAAACTTTCTTCAGATGTTGAGCACTTAAAAAAAATTAATTTAGGGAGATGTGGCCAAGGTGATGGAGCAGAAAGATCCTGAGTTCACATTCCACAACAAGGTGGATAGGAGGGCCAGAGATGTTTTAGTTAAGGCCTACTCTTTTGGGTAGGCAACATATAAAGGGGAGGATAATTACAACTGTATTGTTGAATTCAGTTTGCAATGGTATTACATGTGGGATGTAAGGAAAAGAAAATCGACACGAATGAGTTTGTCCTGGGTATAACAGGAAGAGTGGAGTTACCCATTACTAAAGCTGGGAACCTGTGAAAGGAAACAGAGTTGAAATCAGGAGTTTGTTTTAGACATACTGAGTTTTGGATGTATTTTACATATCTCCACCAGGAAACTATGAGAATTTTTCTGCATCAGAGTTTGGAATTCAAGTCTGGAGTGGTCTGAGCTACAGGGGAAAAAAAAAACAAAAAAACAAAAAACACAAACCGAGACTGTCCAGAGGATGGATGGCTACTTAAGACCACAGCAGTAGATGGGGTCACTTTGAATGAGAAGAGATAGAGAGAAAGAGGATGCAAAACTCCCACACTCACTCACAAATAAATGTCACTAGGAAGAAAGTAATGTGAACGAGGCTGTTTGTATCACAAGCAATTTCTTAATACCATCGGCAGTGCTGCTTTGATGCCATCAGTCAGTATTCCCAGCACTCAAATCCAGAATTGAATTTGTTTAGAGAAGTTGGATGCTCTGAGAATTAGTCACCCATCTTGGCATAGTGTAACATTCTCATCTTGGCGTAGGAACATTCTCTTGAAAGTTAGACTGAAATATGCATGCTTCACTGCTCAGGCTGCCCCAGCTAGAGCAACTCAGGCTGCATTCATCTTTGACCCTTCTTTCATCTCAAATCCTTGTTTTAGCTAAAACCAGGCTTCTGTTCCTCATCGCTGCCACCCATTGAGCAGAGCTGCATCTGTAATTCCCAGAAGACAAAGAATAGAAATAAAGATTCTGGTTCATAAGTTTGTAAACAATCCATTGTCGTGTTAAAGGCTAAATACATTTAGACATGTGTGGTCACACTGCTTTTTGTTTGCCAACCTCATTTTATGTAACCTGGGCCAACAAAACCAACAAGAGGGGAAACACACAGGTATAAGGTCAATTCAAGGGTTCAACAGAGTGCTCAAAATGATAGAATCAGCAGATAAAATGTTTCATGGGTTGCTAAGAAACCTTAATCTGGGGAAAGAATCAGAATTAAGTTTTTGTTAAGAGGTTTATCATTCCCTATCCTGATCCTTTGATAGAGATAGTCTATAGGAATCTTAGCTTGGCAATTATATGGCTGTTATAATTGGGGAAAAGTTAGAAAAGGGGTTTGAACAAAAGGATAATAGCTTAAGAATTTGAGAAGTCACTTGGGGAGAGCTGGGTCATCTTGAAATTGCTTTAGGCAAGTTTAAGCTGTTTAGAAGATTTTCTCTTTGTAAAAGAAAAGAAATAAAACTAAGCGTCAGTATTATTCTGTGTGGTTTTGTACCTGATGAGTTACTAATAGTTGAGTAAAGCATTCATAAAATCCATTTAATTATTAAAACATAGCATTAGTAAATCTTATTTTCACTTGTCCTCAGAGAAAAGTTCAGTTTTGCATGTTGTACATGCTGCTATTTATATGATTTAACTTTTACTTCATAAAGGACAAAGATGCAGTCTCAAACCTCAATCATTCCAGGCAATGTAAATAGAAAATATAAAAAATATGCAACCATATGGAGTATTTTAAAAATTTCTTGTAAATTTTTATTTTCACGTGTATACAAGCTAAGTCGCTTCAGTCATGTCCGACTCTGTAGCCCACCAGGCTCCTCTGTCCATGGGATTCTCCAGACAAGAATACTGGAGTGGGTTACCATGGCCCCCTCAGGGGATCTTCCCAACCCAGGAATCAAACCCAAGTCTTTTAAGTCTCCTACATTGGCAGGTGGGTTCTTTACAACTAGAGCCACCTGGGAAGCCCTATTTTCACATAAACGTATTGAAAAGGATGTGAAACCAAGAGCTCTCCTATACCCTTTATTCAGATGTAATTATTTACAATTTTCCCCATCTGTTAGTAATTTATTCCCTTTCTCTAATTCTCTCAATTAATAAATGAGAGATGCAGGGGGAAGAAAGAAGAGTGAGATGTGGGCACATTTTCTTTGAGTGAGAAGCAGACGTGATGATATTTTATCCCTAATGTTTCCATGTGTATTTCCCAAGAACACAGACATTCTCATGCATAGCCATGGCACAAAATCAAGATATTTAACATGTATGCCAACAAAGGTCCATCTAGTCAAAGCTATGGTTTTTACAGTAGTCATGTGTGGATAAGAGAGTTGGACTATAGAGAAAGCTGAGTGCTAAAGGATTGATCCTTTTGAACTGTGGTGTTGGAGAAGACTCTTGAGAGTCCCTTGGACTGCAAGGAGATCCAACCAGTCCATCCTAAAGGAGATCAGTCCTAAATATTCACTGGAAGGACTGATGTTGAAGCTGAAACTACAATACTTTGTCCACCTAATGCAAAGAACTGACTCTTTGGAAAAGACCCTAATTCTGGGAGAGATTGAAGGTGGGAGGAGAAGGGGACGACAGAGGATGAGATGGTTGGATGGCATCACCAACTCAACGGACATGAGTTTGAGTAAACTCCGGGAGTTGGTGAAGAACAGGGAAGCCTGGCATGCTGCAGTCCTTGGGGTCACAAAGAGTTGCACATGGCTGAGTGACTGAACAGAACTGACTGACAATATTGTTATCTAATCCACAGTCCACATTCAAACTGTATCAATTCTGGGGGAAAAAAAAACCTTTGTCTGAAAACTATAAGCTTTTATACAGGATCCATTTTGAAAGAACACACTACCTTTAGAAATGATGTCTTTTTTATCTCCTTTAATCTGGAATATTTCCTTAGTCATTATTTGTCATAGATGATCTTGACACTTTTGAAGAACACTGGTCATAGTTTTCAACAAGTGAAAATGAAAGTGTTAGTCACTCAGTCATGTCTGACTGTTTTGACACCCCATGGACTGTAGCCTGCCAGGCTCCTTGGTGCATGGGATTTTCCAGACAAGGACAGTGGAGTGAGTTGCCATTTCCTTCTCCCTTCTGTGTCGGAAGGGGTTCTTCCTGACACAGGGATCCAACCTGGGTCTCCCACATTACAGGCAGACTCTTTACCATCTGAGCTACCAGCAAAGTCCAACAAAGAATGTACACACTGGCTTTAGCCCCTGAGAAGGACTGGAAATAATGATACTCCAATAACCATGGCACACAGATCTTGGTCTCTAAATATAATTTCCTACTAAAAGGAGCTAGTGATTTTTAACAAATGGCTGGTTTTGACACTGAAACTTATATTCTACTGAGAGTGGCAAAAAGAAATGAGATAATGAAATTACACTAGGTAATTCTAGATTGTGAGAGGTGTTATAATGAAATAAGGGTATAATAATAAGAGAGACAGGTTAACTTTTGTTATGGTGGATAGGGAAGAACTCCCTAGTATGTACCTTTAAGCTGAGACCCAAAGAAGAAGAAAAGGTCAGCCATGTAAAGATTGTAGGGAAAGAAATCTAGGCATGAAGGACAGAAAGAACAAGATGCTGATGTGGAAAGTGTTTGGCTGGAGAAGAACACTGTACACTGTTCTTGGTGGATGAGTTGTGGGGAAGGGGATGCTGGGGATAATGTGATTGTGATGTTGAATGAGGTTGGAAAGATAGGCATGAGCTGGTAAACCAAGCAATTCAGGTTTTATTCTAGGTGCAAAGGGAAGGTTTTGGGGTGATTTAACATGGGTAGTGACATAACCTGAGTCATGAGTTACAAAAATAAATTAGAAAGAGTGTGAGAATGAAAACAAGGAGACCAGATAGGAAACTAATGTGAAAATTCAAACAAGAAACAGCGGTGGCCTGCACCAGTGGTGTCAATCAAGATGAAAAGATATGAGTGGATTCAGATTACATTTTGGAGTTACAAACACCGAGATTTATGTGAGAATGAGAGTGTGAGGTGGCGGAGAAAAAGGGAAGGTTAAAGGGTGTTATTCGATTTTCTATTTTTGGATCAAGCTTAGAGAAGAGCCACCACTCCGTTTTGAGCACAATATTCTAAGATGTTTTAGACACCAAATAGAAACATTAAATAATCAAGGAAATTTACAAATTCTAAAGGTCCTAAGGGATTCTTCTTTCCTTTTTATGAGATTTAGATATAAGTTAAATGAGAACATCTGAATCATTTCATCAAAAATGAAAAATTAAAGGAAATAGTAGTCACCTTCAGATAATCTGCAAATTTAAAGAGCACTGTGTGGTGTTAAGAAAGATGAAATATTGAGATTACCTAGAATGATTTAAGGGAGGAATTATGAGAAAAATTAAGTTTCTAAAATTGTCTGAAGAGCTACAATTGAATAAAGGAGAATATAAGTTAAACATCAGAAATAATTTTCTGGGCAAGAGTAATTCAAATCAGGATGTCTTTTAAAGTCTTATGAAAGCTCCTTCAACTGAGACATTAAAAATGAGATGATATAAAACCTAGTTTAGAAAGGGAGACAAAATATTCCTACAAAGGAGATGGAATAAATATTCTAGCAATGTTTTTAAAAAGTATTTTTAAAAGTATTTAAAAGTTGTAATATTTATGAAACCAGATCTAGTGAGTTAAGTGTTTTGCCTTTTTCCAGGGTAACAGCTATAGCTTTTTGTGTAATTTCTTACAATCGGTGGGGATGAAGTTAAATGGGCCAGTGTAATTTTTTAAATGCCCTTTCTGGAAGTTTTTGTAATGCAGAACAGAAAGTATTTAGGTGCATGTCTCATGTAAAATGGAGGTGTGCTAAAGAGGGATAGGAGAAAATTGATAATGCTCTGGGGAAAAAACAGATTTGCCTCTACTTAAGTGAAGAAAGCTGAGCGCCGAAAAATTGATGCTTTTGAACTGTGGTGTTGGAGAAGACTCTTGAGAGTCCCTTGGACTGCAAGAAGATCCATCCAGTCCATCCTAAAGGAAATCAGTCCTGGGTGTTCACTGGAAGGACTGATGCTTAAGCTGAAACTCCAGTACTTTGGCCACCTCATGTGAAGATTTGACTCATTGGAAAAAACCCTGATGCCGGGAGGGATTGGGGGCAGGAAGAGAAGGGGACGACAGAAGATGAGATGGCTGGATGGCATCACCAATTCGATGGGCATGGGTTTGTGTGGACTCCGGAAGTTGGTGATGGACAGGGAGGCCGGGTGTGCTGCGATTCATGGGATCACAAAGAGTCGGACACGACTGAGCGACTGAACTGAACTGAACTGAACTGAATTGAAGTGAAGAAAAACTAGATTTTAGAAGAGCATAATGTAACATTCAGGTAAAAAATATATAGTTGTTGTGAGTAAATGAATTTGCTCTCAGTTACAAAGAATTTCTATTCCAAAATGGCTTTAATAAATACAGTACGCATGAATAAAATTTAGTCTTAAGAAACTGATACATCATTTCTATTTTTAAGGTTAGATATTGAGATTACTTGGATTTATTGTTTTCCCATTAATCATTATACTTCTGCAGAAAAGTTGTTTGAGGAACATTGTATTCTTGATACAGAGCATTGGTAATCTTTTTTTATTGTACAAAGGCATTTGAAATATTTTTCAACAAAAAAGCTTTTCATATACTATTTTTATGAAGACAGTAATTTCCATTAATAATAAATGTGGCATCATTTATATACTGATATCCTAATTTGTTTCCAAAAGGATTTAAAGTAGAGTGTAGCATTATGAATCTGGGAAGCAAAACATTTCTGCCATCACACAACACTCCTCTGCAGTAGTAAAAGAAAAGATGTGAGAGCCATTTAAATGCCATGAGGAGAAACATGAGAAAAATCAATGCTGCAATGAGTAATTGAATGATGTTTTCAAAGGCTGGGTAGGTCATCATTAGACATGACACGATTGAAACAAAATTCCTAGGGTTTTTCAACCTAATGTTAGTGGAATCCGCTAAGATAAGACGTTGCATTTACTGCTAAAATATACATAGCTGTGAAGACTTAGAATACAGTCATCAAGCTAATATGAAATGAAGGAAGATGCAATAATCAAGAGTATGAAAATCCAGCGACAATAATGGCCTTGAAATGCTGTAAATAAAAGATATTTCTGATAATCTCCAAAAGCTGCTTTTTCACTAAAAGTAAGACCACAGACTTTAGAAAATAGAACAAAAATAAATTTTAAAAATATAGCCCATAATGATACTTGAGAGAGTTTCCATGTCAGATACTTATAACAGAAAGTTCTACCTAGAGAGTGAGATACATAGCCTTCCCTAGGTCATGATAACAGGTGCAACCTCCCAGATGATAAAGATTTATTAAATCTTACTTTATGTAACCAAAGCAGGGAATCCAACTTCAGGCATTTCATCACACAGAACTTCCCTGAGACTAGACTATTGCATCTTTCCTCTCAAGACTGTCGTTACATCCACATAAGGAAAAGCAGAGCAGCACTGTAGCCTGCCTCTCTTTAGTCCTACTTCAGTTATGTTGTATGTGGCTTTCCATTTTCAAACTGTTTGCAGTGTGTGTGCGTGCTCAATCGTGTCTGACTCTTTGCGACCCTATGGACTGTAGCCTGCCAGGGTCCTCTGTCCATGGGATTCCCCAAGAATACTGGAGGGGAGGGTCATTTCCTACTCCAGAGGATCCTCCTGACTCAGGAATCAAATCTACCTCTCTTGCATCTCCTACATTGGCAGGTGGATACTTTACCAACGAGTCACCTGGGGAGCCACTTTCAAACTATATCATCTTAGAAAGGAGTTCAGTTTTTAAACAATGGAACAAAATTGTAAAGTTTATATTGAATATGTCTAGTAATGCAAAGTCTATATCCTTCTTGTAAGGCAAACTCTTCCATTGATGACTAGCAATGATAATTAGGGAAAAAAACTAGGGAGTGTGTCAAATGTCCTTCTCTATAATGTTGGCTATTATTCCTACTGATTTTTAAAGCACAATAAGAAATGTGCTTACCTTCTTCTCTAGGAAGAATTTTTTTATATATTTGGAGACAGTTACATCCACAGTTTTTGCTTTTTCAGTTTTATTTATTTATTAAGAATTATTTTATATGGACCATTTAAAGTCTTTATTGTATTTGTTACAATATTGTTTCTGTTTGGGTTTCTTTGGCTGGGACGCATGTAGGATCTTAGCTCCCCGACCAGAAATTGAACCTACAGCACTGGACTGCCATGGAAGCCCCAGTTTTTGCTTTCTTAAACAAAATCTGGCCTTTTTAAACTGACAGAATATTGATTCTAGAACCGTCCCCCAAGCTAGTAATCTCTCCCTGATAGACCCCAGTGTGTACTTCTTGCTATAAACATGTGCTGACAAGAACCGCATACCACACACTAAATGTGTTTTCCTGAGAGATCATCATCTTCTTTCCTCTTGGCATGCTACTCCTATTGATATTAGCAGCATTAACAAAACAAATGAAACATTAACAGCAACAGAAAAAATAAGCAACTGGATCCCCTCTTTTTATTGCTGGTTTATTGAATTTGCTGCCGACAAAACCCCTCATTCATTCTACCATGATGCTCTTCTATGTAAATTTCCTACAACCTTCCAATGTACACTTCCTTTTCAAACTTCCACTCAAGCCTTTATATTTAACTCAGAAAATAGTTCTGATATTTTTTAGTTCTGATTCAGCTTTCCAACAGGATTATCATGTGCACTCTCATTCTCCCTATCTCTGTCTTTACCTCTGTGTCTCTCAGTCTGGGGTCATCTGTAAATCAGAAGGTCACACCTTCACTGTTTGTGTTGAACAGACTAAATGATGATCAGGTGAGGGCTGGGCAGTCTGCAGCTTGAAACCTTGCCAGGAGAATCTGCATACGCCACGATGTTCCAGCCCAGTATTGCCAGAATCTTCTTTTCTGTGGGAATGTAAGTCACTGCATTATCAGACAGCTGCTAATGTTGTTACATTTTCTGTACAAGGAGCAATTAGCTTACCATGAGTTTGAAAGTGCGTATATTTACGCAGGACCATGTACTTTAGTGTTTTAATTGAAAACTAGTGAGAAATATTTCAGGATCCAACGCTTTTTAGAACTAGCTTTACCTGGAGCATCTCATCCATCTTACCCCTGATCTCTAGACCCAAGCTAATGCTAGACAGGCCTGAAGTAAATTATTCTAGAGATGTTCTTATATCAATAAAAATGCAAATAATGCCCTAAGACCTATCTTTTAAATTCTGCTTTAAGACAAATCACAATTTGGATATGGAAAGCTATAAAAGTATGAGTAAAATTGTTGCCGTCTAATAAAAATATTTTTCCAGGTAAAGTAGCTTTTAAAATCCTTTAAACTTCAGAAGAAATGCTGCTTAAATCAGAAAAAAAAAAATCAACTTCTCTTTGGAATGGATTTGATTTATCACTGTTATTCTAATCATTAATTTTAGCTACTTCCTAGCCTCTAAGGCCTCAAAATGGAAATCTGGAAGTCACAGTTCTATTTCCTACTTAAATGTTATTTTCTACTATCCTGGCCTCTTTAAAATTGTAACCTAAACATAGTTAATTTATTTCTACCTACCTCAAGGTATGTTATTTAATAGAGGCAGAAAAGATTAAATAGAGGAGAAAGATATTATAAAAATAATGTTTTACATCTTTTTATTATTATACATTCAAGTCATGTTTATAAATTTAATAGATTATGTTTTATTTTTGAAGTAGCCACATTTTATAATATCTTAGAATACTATTTTTATACTCTAAAAAACACAATTTCTGCTGGAAACTCTAAATAAATTCAACATTAGGACAAGCAAAATAAATAACAGGCAATCTAAAACATTTTATCATTTGTTATTTGAGCAGTTGTAGTGAAACCACCAGAGAAGAATATGTAGCTGCAACCATCCACTGTATTTTCAAGATGCTTAGCAACCACGAAATGAATTTCACATCAAGACCATAATGAGAAAAAAGATTCCAGAATAATTTCCTCTTTCTCGAATTGGATATGAATGAACAGAGGAGGCAGATCATTTCTAAAAACAACATCTCATCCAATGGACTGAATCCTTACAAGCTTTGTATTAGGAGCCAACATTTGAAAAAAGCATGCAATCATTTTGACATGTTCGGGCAACAGTTATTTTGAATATAGTCTATTTTTTTCAGACAATAACAGCAAAAGCTTAGTTTTGTTTGTCTTACAAGTTGAAGAATAATAACAATCTTCCCAAATGAATAAGGAAGCAACCTTCCCAAATTCTCCTGTGAATTGCTTTCAAAAGATATGATGGTATTTCTGTTATCGTTTCTCCATCGTGTATAATTATAGCTGTTAACTCTGTGACACAATCCTCCCATCAGTTAATTGAAAAACTTCACTTTTTAAATCTTTGTTCATAATATTATTATTGGTCTTAACACCTTATATAATTGTTAGTTATAAATATGGTTGATACATTGGGATCAAGTTGCTATTTTTTCACTAAAGGTATGCTGTTTATCCTCCTTAAGCTTCATTTTCTTATTTATCCTCTTTAAGTATCGCTTTCTTATGCAGAATGTGGAGATATTAATGGCCTGCACCTCATATATATATATATATATATATATATACGAATCAAATAATGAATATGAATTGCTTATAATGTCTGACATATAGTGAGTGCTCAATATATGTTACTTATTGTTTATAAAAATATTCACCATGCCTGACACACAGTGTATAATGAAAAAATTGGAATTCAGGCCATTCTTATCATTTGCTTACTTCAGACTTTATCCCTTCAGGCTTTACAGATTCACCTAGTATTTCTTATATAGTGCTATTTGTATGATTTTATATCAGTGTTGCCTAATATATTATGGTTCTATTGGATACTCCTCTTTATATAAAAAGAAAAGGTTATGTGGTAAAAGAAGCTTGGAATATGCAGGACAAATTTAAAGAGCATTCTCAATTTCATTAATATGTTAATGTGCATGATAAATCTCAATAGCAGCTATGTTGTTGCTGTTTAGTCGTTAAGTAGTGTCCAACTTTTTACGACCCCATGAACTATAGTCCACCAGGCTTCTATGTCCACTGGGTTTTCCAAACAAGAATACTGGAGAGGTTGTCATTTCCTTCTCCAGAAAATCTTCTCAACCCAAGAAACAAACCCGTGTTCCCTGCATTGCAGGTGGATTCTTTACCTCTGAGCAACCAGGGAAGCCCAATAGCAGCTATGCAGCTTTCCTAATATCTACTTAACCAAATAGGTTTCCCTGGTGGCTCACTCAGTAAAGAGGCTGCCTACAATGCGGGAGACCCAGGTTCGATCCCTGGGTCTCAAAGATCCAGGATCCCTGGAAGATCCCCTGGAGAAAGAAATGGCAACCCACTCCAATATTCTTGCCTGGAAAATCCCGTGGATGGAAGAGCCTGGGGGGCTATAGTCCATGGGGTCGCAGAGTCGGACACGACTGAGCGACTAACCCATACATACGTACACTTGACCAAATGCCCAACACCCACATTTACCACCCTTCTTTAAAAGTTTTTCTGTTATTGCTTATAATTATTATCTGCTTGCTTAGTTTTTACTGCCTTGATGACACATTAGTTGCACACAGGTTCATCAAGGAAAGTGACTGGCTTTCCAGTTGCCTTTATATCATTTGGCAGCATGCCACCTGGACTGATATGACCTTGGGGCTTTTATCTTTATACATCACCCTGGCTTACATACTTAGAGTGTTGACTGAGCCACCTGCTTCTCACATGCTCCTCTCCCATCTTAATGAGATTCCTCTAAATAGAGGACCTCTTCTATTGTTCACAACTCCTTTGAATACAGTAAGTCGCTTACATACAAACCTTCAAGCTGTGGGTATTTAAAGACAGGAACATACGTTTGCATGTCCAATCACGTAAGTCAGCTCATATGTCTGGCGTACAGTGTCACACGCACGCACCCTCGACGAGGGGTTGAGCTCTTGTGTACTTTACTGCACACTGCTGTATGGAGTGGGGCTTCCCTGTAGCTCAGCTGGTGAAGAATCTGCCGGCAATGCAGAAGACCCTGATTCTATTCCTGGGTCTGGAAGATCCCCTGGAGAGGGGATAGGCTACCCACTCCAGTGTTCTTGGGCTTCCCTGGTGGTTCAGATGGTAAAGAATCCACCTGCAATGTGGGAGACCTGGGTTCGAGCCCTGATTTGGGAAGATCCCCTGGAGAAGGGAATGGTAACCGACTCCAGTATTCTTGCCTGGAGAATTCCATGGACAGAGGAGCCTGACGGGCTACAGTCCATGGGGTCAGAAAAGAGTCAGACGCAACTCTTTACATTGTCACATGCACGCATCCTCTACAAGGGTTTATGTTCCTGTGTCATTGACTGTACACTACGCATGGAGTGGGGCTTCCTAGGTTGATCAGTGATAAAGAATCTGCCTGCCAATGCAGGAGACACAAGAGATGTGGGTTCGATCCCTGGGTCAGGAAAATCCCTTGGAGGAAGAAATGGCAACCCACTCCAGTATTCTTGCCTGGAAAATTTCATGGACAGAGGAAGTTAGTGGGCTATTATCAATGGAGTATCAAAGAGTCAGACATGACTGAGTGACTGAGCACACACATTGTATGGACCACAGAACTACAGTATCTTTACTTCAAGCCCAGGATGTCCAGAAGCAAGTATAAAAGCAGTGGTGATGTAGTTGGTACTACTATACTTTTCAAGGTCTGTAAATGGCAACCCACTCCAGTATTCTTGCCTGGAGAATCCCATGGATGGAGGAGCCTGGTGGGTCCATGGGGTCGCAAAGAGTCAGACACGAATGAGCGACTTCACTTCACTTTCACTTCACTGTAAGATTAAAAATGTTTAGTTTTTTTGTGTTCACTTTTTGTATTTTATTTGTGAGAAAAGTATCATAAACCTGTTACTGTACTGTACTACATAGCTGATTGTGTTAGCTGGGTACTTAGGTTAAATGTGTTGGACTTAGGAACGAGTGGACTTACATACACCCTCTCAGAGTGGAACTTATTCATGCGTTGGGGACTTACTGTATCTGTGTGGCTCTTTGGCACTGAGTCAAGGCAGCAGAAGCCATTATTACCATGAAGGAAATCAGTGCCACTTTCCTCCTCATCCTTTTCCGTTCTCCAGACTGGAAGGGCCAGCTGCCCTGCCAAGTTCTCCATTGGAAGACCATGTTTTGTGTAAGGGAATCTAACCTGACAGAAATCCTACGGGATTTCATCCAGAAATTCCTAAGTAGGTGATCAATCAAGAGTGGAATTTTCTACAAAAATCAGGCTGTGGCCTGATCTCATTAGGGCTTTGAGTGACCTAAAATAATAGCTAAACTTTAATCCTTTGAGGGAGCCACTGCACGAAAACTCTTCAGTCAGCTCAGTTCAGTTCAGTGGCCTATCTTTTTGCCTTTTCATACTGCTCATGGGATTCTCAAGGCAAGAACACTGAAGTGGTTTGCCATTCCCTTCTCCAGTGGACCACAGTCTGTCAGACCTCTCCACCATGACCCGTCCATCTTGGGTGGCCCCACACAGCATGGCCTAGTTTCACTGAGTTAGACAAGGCTGTGGTCCATGTGATCAGACTGGCTAGTCTTCTGTGATTGTGGTTTCAATCTGTTTGCCCTCTGATGCCCTCTCTCAGCGCCTACCGTCTTACTGGGGTTTCCCTTACCTTGGACATGGGCTATCTCTTCACGGCTGCTCCAGCAAAGCACAGCCACTGCTCCTTACCTTGGACGTGGGGTATCTCCTCACGGCTGCCGCTCCTGATCTTGGATGTGTATGAAGACCCTGCATGAAAACTCTTAGTCTTCAAAAAAAAATAAATAAAATCCCTTGAGTTACATTCTGTAAATACTTACAAAATAAGAGTCATGTATATAGTAACAATAACAAACCTATTGACAAAACAGTATATGGGAGCACATTTAGGGGAGAGATCATTAGATCACTCCTTGCTATTAGAGTATTTCATAATAAAATGGTCATATTTTTATTTGCATTATAGAGTATTATAATTTATATTGTTTTATATATACACATACAGAACTACATTTATATTTGTATATATATATATACATATATATATAATGTCTTTTTTCACATAGAACTATTACAGAGAGATTACCCTGCAGAAGAAATTTTGTAATAGCTCTGAATCCAAAAATTTTGCTATTAAACTTTTTTGTCATTGAGCAGATTTTTACCTAAGTATAGTTGATTTATAATATCATATTAGTCTCAGGTGCACAACACAATGATTAAGTATTTTACAGATTATACTCCATTGAAAGTTATCACAAGATAATGTACCATTCCCTGTGCTGTTCAATATGTCCTTCTTGTTTATGTATTTGATACATAATAGTTTGTGTCTCTTTATCCCATACCCCTATCTTGCCCCTCCCTCTGTTCCCTCTCCTTATTGGTAGCCACATTTATTTTCTATATCTGTGAGTCTGTTTCTGTTTTGCATGCATATTTGCTTGCATTTTTTAGATTTCACATTTAAGTGGTATCATGTAATATTTGTCTTTATCTGACTTATTTCACAAGGCATAATAATCTCTAGGTCCTTCCCCATTGCTGCAAATGGTAGAACTTTATTTTTTGTTTTATGGCTGAGTAAATATTCTATTGTATATCACATCTTTATCTTTTCATCTCTTGATAGACACTTTCATATCTTGGCTATTGTAAATAGCACTGCTATGAATATTGGGATGCATGTATCCTTTCACATTAGTGTTTTCATTTTTTTCAGAAGTGGAATTTCTGGGTCACATGGTAGTTCTCGTCTTAGTTTCTTGAGAAAATTTTATTCTGTTCTCCAGAGTGGTTGTCCCAATTTACATTCCCACCAACCGTGTAAGAGGGGCTCCCTTTTCTCCACATCCTCTCCCAACATTTGTTATTTTTAGAGTTTTTTATGGTAGCCATAGTAAGATTTTTAAAAGGACAAAGTAAGCAGGTAATACGGGAAATAAAGCTATTTCTATTTTATTCAAACAATAAAAGCACAAATAAATTAGTCTGACATCCAAACTAAAGAATTCGGTTGGTCTTCAGATTTAAAATATATTTTTGGGTAGTCTGATAAAATTTGTTTCCAGTTAGCTTTATGCCACTCCTGTTACCTTCCCTCCCATTGAATCTACTAACTACATTAGGCTTTGATGGGCTATGGGGCTGGGTGTTCAGCGACTGTATAGGTCTGAATGAAGAGAAGATAACAGTCCTTTATTTTGTAGTAACCACATTGTCATTGAAGATGAGGTTGGAAGGCGTAGAGTGGGTTTTCAAAAGGTGTTTTTGCCTTAAGAGTTGCTTTTGCACACAATGCCATGCCAAGGTGAATATTTTGGAGTGTGTACCTCATGTTAACACTGCTTTCACCATGTCATTAATTTGCCATCAGAGAAAAACAACCCTGTAAACAACTGTACCTTAAAAACTCTTTCAACTTCCTTATATAGAAAGGTTTTATCTGTTTTGCAGAGCGGTAGCATCTTTGCTGACTACTAAGCACAGCGTTCATGCAATGCTCCAGTTCAGAGCTTACATCTCGACAAAAAACAGGTTGTGCTGTTTTTAAGGATCATTCTATCTATTTTTAAAAAAATAGAACATCCTTCCTCCTTCTCAAAATAGAAGCTTCAAGCCAATGGCAGCAATACTTTATTTTAAATCCAAGTGAAGAGCATCCTGTATCATGAACCACGTCAGAAACCTGTTAGGTACCACTTTGTTTATTTAAAATTGAATTTTAAGAAGGAAAACTAGCTTAGATGCAGTACTTTAGCTATGTTTCTAAGTAGATGAAATCAATTTGAGGGGAAAATGTGAACCAAAATATATTCCCTACAAAGTTTCCAAAATCTGTTTCTAATCACTTAAAAGAGAAAAATAGAGTGTGCATTAAACCCTCAGTCAGGAAAACAAAAGAAAAATATCAACATCTACAGGTGGTGTTGCTGGGGAAATGCCTATTTTTATTTCATAGAAGAGCAAATAGTCACATAAAGCATTCATTAATAGCCAGGAAACAAATCAGATGTTTTCTTAGGCAGATGTATGTAATGCATATTTATTAGAGAAAGGTTTAATTGAGTGATATTTCAAAAATCAGGACAAACTTAAATATATTTCTCTTTTCATTTAATCCTAATTTAGTACTCAGATCCATCTTGAGAGTTCATGTCAATCAAATATAATTATTAAGACTTGAAATAAATCTTTTACACATCCAAAAGTTTTCTTTTTTATTGTCTTGCTGAAGTGCTTTGTATTTTCTTTTGTTCTGAAATGTATCAGTATCTTAGAGTAATTGGAACAGTAAGAATATACTCATGAATGTTTGCACATCTAAAATACATAAAGGAAATACAAAGCATATATATGTACAGACATGTGTGTGTATATATATAGCCTACATATATAGGCTCCCCGGTGGTTCAGTGGTGAAGAATCTGCCTCAAATGCAGGAAACACAGAATATGCAGTTTCGATCCCTGGGTTAGGAAGATCCCCTGGAGGAGGAAATGGCAATACTGCTCCAGTATTCTTGCCTGGGAAAATCCTATGGACAGAGGAGCCTGGCAGCCTACAGTCCACGGAGTCAAAAAAGAGTCAGACAAGACTGAAGTGACATAGTAGGCACATACGCATATATTATATATGTGTGTGTATAGACACACACACACATACACACATATATATAATGTTCTACATGAGATAAACCATGTAGATAAACCAGTTTATCTGGGAAAACTAAGATACTTAATCACATTAACTTTTATTTTACTTTTCATTTTGAAATACATACAATTTTACAAAAAAGCATCAAGAATATCTGGCTCTCATTGTTCTCAGCACAACTTCCTTGCTCCTGTAAATTACCCGCCCACCCCGCCAGCAACACCAGCCAAATCCTCCGCCCCACCCCCTGGATGCAGTGGCTGCACTGGCTGAATTCTTGACCCAGACCAAGGAAAAGCCAAAGAGACCACATTAACTTGTCAATATCATTTGAATTTTACTGAGGAATGCCAGGAGCTTCCAGATGAGTCTTCTGCTTCAAGACAGGATGGTACAATCTCCTTTTCACACATTTCCCCTTTTCTTGTAAACTTCTAAAGGAGAGTCCCGATCACAATTTCATACAGACTAGCAACTCTACATTTTTTTTCCCAAAGGAAGCACCATCAGACTTGTGAGAAGTTTTAAATTTCATTTTTTTACAAATTCTATTTCAAGTCTCCTTTCACAATCAGTAACTGTAGCAAACACTGGGAGAGAAAAAAAAAAGTGAGGGGGGAAAATGGGGAAATCAATTTTACCTCCTGCAATTACAGGAAATAAACTCTGCGAAATATTCTGCTTTATTGGACTGGGTCTGAATCATCAAATGAAGGATGTTTTATCTATTTGGCTTATTCACAGAATGTGGTTTATTACATTATATAGTAAACCGGAAGATGCTGGGTGAGTCATTTATACACTTGTCAAGGTTCATTTAGTACAGGACTACCTCTGTTACTCTATATGTTATCATAGAGACTGAGAGAAAGCAAAATGCATTTTTAGCCATTATCAATATTAGTCACAATCCTTCCTTTTATTATGCGAGGGACAGATATTTTGTAGAAAAATACAAGAAGCCAGTGACCTAGAAGGTAAACGATTTGCCTAATGTCCTGGAGAGGTTGAGCAGCTGAGGGAGATCAAGGTCTCGAGCTCCTAGTCTGGCACACAAACCAGGGAAACACATTGCTCTCATCAATGCATGTAATTGATAAGAGATTCCCTATTCCCACTTGCACACAGGAAGACATTCATTATACGCCTTTCTGGGTGAAAAGGGACTTTAAGCCACAGGGTTTTTTTTCTTCCCCTACCATGCAAAAAGGGCATATTTGAATTAAATAAAACACCTCTGCATCCAAAGAAAGCTGTAAAGAGTAAGAGAAAAGGACTATCCAGCTTAACATTTCTTTCCTTGAATAGAGAGGAAGGAGACAGAGCGTTCAGCTACTCAGAAACTGAATCCTAAATGTAACGAGTGATGTTTGTCCCCAAGTAAAGTCATATGATAAACACATGTGCTTGTAAAACAGCCCACTCCAAACCACGTACTGAAGTGAAAAGAGGGTGGAAGATGTATTTTATTTGATGAGCCATATACAAATCTCAGTGTATGTTCACAACCTCATTAAATATATGGCAGCCCCTTTGGAACAAACCAAACATGGTCACAAACTTCCTGAGCCTATTTTGGGAAATAGAACTGCTGGGCAAGTGAAGCTTCAGGCCACAGATTAACTACAAGCGCCACAAGTAGGGCTGGATGGGTGGATTTCAAAGCCCATAGTGCAGAGCCTGGGATATTCCCTGGGGGGCTGGAAGCAGATCAGTGAGCTGTTACTCAGAGAATCACCATATTTGTCCATTTCTGACATATCTGGAAAGTTGAAGTTACAATAATGACACTGTTTCTTGTTTTATACCCTAATCTCACCTGTGGCTGAAGATCAGTACATAGTATAGGAACTTGCCTGGAGATACAGTGGTTAAGAATCCACCTTACAATGCAGGGGACATGGGTTCGATCCCTGGTTGGGGAGCTAAGATCCCACATGCCGTGAAGCAACTAAGCCTGTGCTCCATAATCACTGAGTCCGTGTGCCCAGAGAATCTGTGTGCCCCAACAAAAAAATCCCTCATGACACAGCAAAGATCTCATGCGCCACAACTAAGACCCAATGCAGTCAAACCAATCAATCAATCAAAATATACCTTTGTTGGATTGAAAAATTAGACTTCAGTCCTGCAGATAGACACATACACACACGGAAAATGTACATATTTTTAAATAGGATATTAATTTGTGACTTATATTATTATTGCCCTAATTTTAAAGTTTCAGAGCAGATTTTCTCCAAGCATCTGAGGAACTCTGTGGTTACAGGAAGGTATTCTTGGGGATGCAAGTCGTCTCTTAATTCTTCTCAGTTAGGTTAGATTTTTGTTGCTCTGATAACCTTTAAAAACTTAGAACAGCATATTCTACATCATCTGGAGGATCCCAAACTGCCATTTGATTTGTGCTTACAAACAAATTGATGCCACATGGTATTTCTAAAGGGAAAAAAGAAATGGCTTTAATATATAAACCATGCATTCACCCCCAAATGAAGGCCAAATGCTGTCATGATTTACTGTACAAAAGAAGTTTTCACAGCAGTTCCCAAAGGGCAAATTGGGGTGAAGTGAATCATCACATAACACATGGTGATGCAGACCTAGCCGTCCCTGCCACAGGGAAGGCTGTAAAGGCAGTCCTTTGTGCCAGGGTCTCTGGCTTCCACTCCCATAACATATTTGGACCATGCATCAAAGGTAGGGGAATCCAGTCCTGATCACCATCAGCTGGCATCTTGTAGGACATGCTGTGCAGAAGGCTTTAGCAGAGCACCTTTCCATGTAACAGGGGCATAAAAGGAACCTCACCTTTAAGCCTAGTGCAAAATGATGGAAGAGCAAATTGGGGCAGAAAGAGCGAAAGTGAAAGAAATAGCCTTGATAGAGGCTTTGTCATGTAAATTAGGTATCTCTATTTAAAAATTCAATGTGTAACTGCTATATTTTAAATGGATAACCAACAAGGACCTACTGTGTAGCACATGGAACTCTGCCCAATGTCATGTGGCAGACTGGATGGGAAGGGAGTCTGGGGGAAAATGGATAAATGCATATACATGGCTGAGTTCCTTCCCTGTTCACCGGAAACTACCATAATATTGTTAATCAGCTATACCCCAATGCAAAATAAGTTTTTTTTTTTAATTCAATATGTAGCAATTATAGATAGAAAGACTGAGAACTTTTGAAAGCGTGTATCCCATGCTCTTCCACTTAGTAAAATTTGAGCAGCCATTGTCAGACAGACTGTAATCATTTGGCAAAATATGGTCCCCATCCTTAGGGTACTTATATTTTAAGGAAAAAGACAGGCTCTTAAAATAATTTTAGTACAATTGGAGTGCTTCGGGAGAAAGAAAAGAGCACTTTTCCAGCCTGAATCAAACGAAGAAAGGGCCAGATAATCATGAATCACGATGGATTTGTGTGAATGTGCATCAAAGTGAGAAACAGAAGTGGAGTCACAGATTTCAAGTGATGAAAGGAAGAGTATTAGTCCCAGACTCTACAGTAGACACACTGTTCTTCCTAATGAGAGAGAATTTGTCCTTCTGCTAAACACCAACACACATGCTGTTTGCTGTAACATTTCAGTCTGCTGCATATTCTTGGTTGTTGTTTAGTCACTCAGTCATGTCTGACTCTTCGCATCTCCACTGGACTGCAGACCATCAGGCTCCTCTGTCCATGGGATTTCCCAGGCAAGAATGCTGGAGTGGGTTGCCATTTCCTTCTCCATATATTCTTGGTACCTTGTACTTAACTCAGCATCTGAGCTGCAGTCTTTGCAACTCCTCTTGCTCTTTTTCTTATAAAGTCACAAAGTATACCAATAGCACTTTTTTTTTTTAAGTAGTAATGAATCATCCCAGAAATACCCTAGAAATGCTAGGGTATTTCTAATATCTCAAAGGGCATTGCAAAATCTTAAATATGATTTTCATTCTTTTCAAAATTAAAAGATCAAGTATTTGGGTGGGAAAATTATTAATAATCCGAGAACACCCTATTATATCTTTCAAAGGGAAGGCAGAGTGATGCCTTCTCAAGATAGCCCAAGGATCAGAACAATTCAGGTTAGAATTGTGCTAAACCTATGAAAGCCATGTGGCTTGGTTAATTACTCTATAGCCCAGACTAGAAGGCATGCACGGATGCTAAGTTGCTTTAGTCATGTCTGACTTTTTGCGACCTATGGACTGTAGCCCACCAGGCTGCTCTGTCCATGGGGATTCTCCAAGCAAGAACACTAGAGGGGATTGCCATGCTCTTCTTCAGAGGATCTTCCCAACCCAGGGATTGAACCCACATTTCTTGTGTCTCCTGCATTGCAGGTGGGTTCTTTACCACTAGCGCCACCTGGCACACTCCCAAGGAGCTGCATTAAAGTTTTTCAAAGTCTTTCAAAAAATAAACTTGTAAGCATGAAGGTTAACAGAATGGGAAATGGTAACCCACTCCAGTGTTCTTGCCTGGAGAATTGAGGAGCCTGGCAGGCTACAGTCCATGGCCCCAAAAGAGCACGACTGAGCTCTGAGCAATGAAGGTTAAGCAGAGTCTTCTTCCTCTTGCCACTTTGGGGTCAATGCCACACATTAGCCTGGAAAACCAGAACCCAGTGGGTCCAAAGAGCGCCTCATGATTTGGATGCTTACAGCTTTTCAGTGGTAAACCTACAGATCAAGAAAGCAAGTTGCAGCAAAAAGTGAAAAGGCTTCAAGCTTCAAAGAGAATTCTGAGTAATGGGATCTTGAGCCGGAGGTGCTCTAGAAATATGACCAAATTCAATACCTAAATATCTGACATCAAGTTCGATAAATTGGAAACTGTGAATTGACATGTGACTATCCTCCTCAGCCCCACCCACACTCATGGGATTCTACTGGAATTTAGACACAGAGAATATTGAAATAAAAATCCAGAAAAGAAAATAAATATATAACATGAAATGATCCAGCCTAATTGCAGTTTATGTTGGTGTTGGGTAAGAATTCTGACTTCCCGAAGGTTATCCAAACCAAATTCTGGACCCTTGGAGAGTGTTCTCCTGTATTTATTGTTCTGTAATTTTACCTGCCATTTCCTAGTGTCCTTTGTGCTTAGGAAATATTTTGTGTATGTCTCTTTTTTGCAGCATAGCTGCTGGTTTCAGTGAAAAATGGATGGTGAGGTATTTATTCACACACAGAGTTTTCCTTTCCTTTTTGCATTCTTTAAAAATAAAACCTTATAGCTTCATCCCCCTAGGTAGTGATAGAAGTCAGACAGAAATTATTTAAAGGAAAAAAATGAGATTAATATTTTAGTTCGAATGTCAAAAGCAGAGGGAACTTGGGCAGTGTAAAAGGGTCATGAATTCACAGGCAATATTATCTGTAGTGTTTTTTCTTTATGTATAACTGTAGAAAAAGATTTAAAATCTACTGTTTAATTTGAAATATGTAACTAAAACTAAGTTGTTTTTTGAAAGTTAAAAATTATCCATTAGCTCTTTTCACTTTCTTTGTCTTTTATTCATTTCACCGCTTTCTTGAAATCTCATTCCATAAGCATGTTTTATTAATGCTCTATTAATAAGCATTCACTTAAAACATGACTGATTAAAAAGTAGACCTGATTTTAAGTAAGTGTTCTGAAAATGTTTCATTTATTGAATTCATTGAGGTTTAAGTTCTCATTTGTATTGCTAGAGGGTAAATTACAGATACTTATGCTTGTTTTATCATTATAATGAAACCAGTGCTCATATTTGCAATACTAATTAAAATTCGGCTCTGACCCACATAAATTCAGCCTCTCCCCCAAACAGATTATTTTCAAATCTTTATACAAAGATTACTATATGTGTGTGTGTGATAATGAAAATATCTATCTTTGGTGTAACATGATCAAGGTTAAGAGAAAGTAAAAATTAGGTTCAGACTTTTTAGTACTGCAGGGTACATTTTTAGTACCCTACAGAGAGAATTAGTCACACGACTCCCATTAACTTTAATGGAACTTGTATGGGCAAATTGTATGCTGAAATTCTTAGGAAGTGAGACGTCAGGAGAGTTTACTAGTTTCATTTTTCCTCTTCGGAACTTCAGTTTTGACTACCTTTACTTTCTAATGGTCTAGAGGGAAGACATGTCAATAAAAATGATTAACATAAATGTTTTCCAAGTTTTATATAAGACCACATTTTCTCTGCATTAAGCCAGAAGTTAGAAATCTGCAAACAATGCTTCAATAATACCATTTGAGTTTCAATTAGCAAGTAAATATATCTAAATAAAGAACATAGCTTTCAGATAGGAATATAATAGTATTCTTTGAACATGAATACTGTAGGATTATTTATCCCCTAGCACTTATTCATTTTTCACATTCCTTTCACATTTTCACATAACAATAGCAAAATCAAATTTTTTAAAGTAATTTCAGTTTAATAAATGTGAAATTAAGTACCTTGGTATTACTACATGTAAGTTTATATTTGAAATGAAATGTATTTGGAATTTTACATATTATTCTTATTAAATTATTTAACACACTTAGGTACTGATGAAAATGAAACACATAGACAATTAAAAAGCATCCTCATGAAAAGCAAAAGGAAACTAAATGTTCTTTACAAGCAATATCTTTCCACAATTATGGATTCAATCTCCTGACAATGTGGTGAAGTTATGATCAGCTAGCAAACCCACTCAAAAGACTTTAGTATAATACTAAATTTATATTTACCATACAAAATGAAAAAACAGACGAAGATTTCTTAATGTCCACTTATTCAAGATGCTCATAGTATTATAAAATCTGGAAACAACTAGATATCTCTCAGCTCTCTCTTTCCTCCTCAAATAGATCTATCTGTATTTCTAGAATTTTCTAGAAATTCACCATTTAAAACATTAACTTTAAAAAGTTTTTAAGAGAATCCTCACTGTAAGCTGTAAGAATCTTTTTTTTTTTTTTTTAATCCTATTTGGGTATCTAAATGACAAAAAAATGGATTTTTCAGACCAAAATAACCTTGTTTAATCAGGAATAAAAGGCAAACATTAATGAAAGCACAGATAACTAACACATAAATAATTTCATCTTGGATTAAAGTTACAGAATTAAAAAAAAGATCTGTCAAATGCAATCTGTTACATAAGCAAAGTTTCCTGTAAAAATATTACTTGGTTTTCATACAAACCCTTGAAACATGCATGCCATCAGTGACCATTAGTGCTGCAAGAAACATTAGCCATCCAGTCTACTCCATCATTTTAAAGGTAAAGAAATTGATCCTGAAAGAGGTAAATGATAATCGTAAGGCCTCTCAAGTACTTTGTTGCACGGAAAACTAGAATCCAAATATCGATTCCTCATGCATTCATTGAGCAAGTTTTTATTGAGTACCTACCATGGCCTTACACAGTTGTAGGAAATGGATTCAAGTGATGAAAGGAACATACCAGATCCTAACCATCATGGATCCAATATTCTAAATAGGGAGATAAAACAAAGAAGAAAATAAACAAAGAAAAAAGACAATTTCAGATTGTGGATCATATGCAGAAAGACTTGGTATGATTTTTACCAACTGAGAATGCAGCTATTTGCTAGGATTTCTCTTCTCAACTCTGATATCTCCTTTTCTCTCCTTATAGTTAAAACAAAGAGAATTCCCTGACGATCCAGGGGTTAGGACTATGCACTTTCACTGCAGAGGGCATGAGTTCAGTCCTTGGTCCAGTCCAGTTTCTGCTTGGGGAACTAGGAACTCAGGGCTGTGCTATGCGACCAAAAGAAAAAAAAAAAAAAAGAAGTTAAGAGCGATTTATCAGTAGATCTGCCTTTTAACCATCCCTCATTAGTCAATTCCCTCAAAAGGCATCCACATATCCATAAAACACATCAATATTTGCCTTGCTTCATTCCATTCATATAATGTGTTCATGAGACAGCAAAGATGTTCACTTTCACTGGAGTTTTTAAGTATCTGAATTACAGTTTTTGGACTTTTGAGTTTGTCCCTATGTCATAGGAGAAGTTCAAGGACTGAAAGCCCAAGATCAGGTGATAAAAATACTTTCAGAAAATGTGTGTAGTTAAGGATTCTCTTGCAGATCAAAATAGCTATCCCTTCATGGTTATTTCTCATTCCATGTGATTTTTCTGTGTAGAGAACAAAAGAGAGTTTGAAAGATGAGGTGGGGTATGAATCTGGCTGCTTGTAATTCTAATAAATTACACTGACTGTCTTGTCTTCAATGTCAGACAGTAAAACTGTTTCCCCTAACTAGCAAAAGGGATGCTCAGTGCTTTTGCCTTTCATTTTTTCTTAATGCATAATTTATGTATGGCCCATTTATTAATAACCATGAAGTGTTGTACCTAGAAACCTGCTCACAAAAGAACAGAATATATGGAATCAAAATGAACATTTCATAAGGCAGATAGTATTTTTATATGAAAAAAAAATCTTGCCCTAGTTAATTCTTTCTGAGAAGGCTGAATAAAATCCAACAGATATTACTCAATTATTAATATAACCATACTTATCACATTAAACAAGAATTTTAACTATTTTCTGATGAATCTCAAGAGAAATAAAATATTTTTATCATGACATATTCTACCAGGGCTTCCTGGTGGCTCAGTGGTAAGGAATCCACCTGCCAATGCAGGAAACACGGGTTCAATCCCTGGGTCGGGAAGATCCCCTTGGAGAAGGAAATAGCATCCCACTCCAATTTCCTCCAGCCTGAGAAATCTCATGGACAGAGGAGCTGGGCGGGCCACAGTCCATGGGGTTGCAAAGAGCTGGACAGGACTTAGCAACTAAATAACAGCAAAATTCTACCTAGAAGAGAAAATATTTCAGTAAAGCACCATTTCTGTGCATTCCTTCAAGGCAGACAAACTTTACTATTCACCTGGCATTTATTTTCCTCACCTAACATGAATGACACATTGTATTGTAATTATAATAAAATCTATAACAGCTAATATTTATGAAGTATAATATTTGTGAGGCAACAATTTTATAAGCTAGGTAGTATTATCATTTCATGTTATCAATGAGGAGAGATTAAATATTTTGCCCAATGTCACTCAGTTGATGAGAGGAAGAAACGAGGATTTGAACTCAAGCATCTAAATCTTAAACTTATCTTCTGAATCATTAATTTCACTACTTCCCATGACCTGTTTAGAGTAGACATTCAAAAATGCATTAAAATTAAATTGAAATCTCAATAGATTTGGCCTTTTTGATATAAGCCATTAGGAAGACTAAAGTGTCTAAGTAAATATCTAGTTCATTGAATAATACTATGTTTGCCAAATATTCTAGACCTTGTAGAAGTCTAGAACTGAAAAGGATTTTATCAATCATTCCAGTCCAAGTCCCTCCATTTTTATGCGTGAGTTCAATCCCTTATGGGTCCAGAGAGGTATAACAGGCTACTGAATGCCAAACAAGGCCAAATTTCCTAATTTACAGGAAAGAATATTTGAAATGGGCTTTCCAGGTGACACTAGTGGGAAAGAATCCGCCTGCCAATGAAGAAAGTGCAAGAGGTTGAATCCCTGGATCAGGAAGATCCCCTGGAGTAGGCAATGGCAACCCATTCCAGTATTCTTGCCTGGAAAATTCCATAGACAGAAGAGTCTGGTGGGCTATCGTTCACGGGCCTGCAAAGAGTTGGACACACTGACCACGAGCACAATATATGAACTACACCCTACTGTTTTTATTTCTGTTCATGTATTTATTTGCAAATTAATTGCTCATACCTAGATTGTTAGCTTTACATAGTAAAGCTATGTCTGGCGGACAGACTCAAAGGGTCTGGTATTGGAGGGGGCTGCCATGCCCTCCTCCATGAAATCTTTCTGACCCAAGGATTGAACCTGTGTTTCTTTCATTGGCAGGCACATTCTCTACCACTGGTACCACCTGGGAAGCCCCCTATTACCTCTACCTCTTGATGTCCATGGCTTTGTGGGACTCCTTTTCCTTGAGTATCGATGAGATGTGTGACTTGCTATTAATCAATAGAATATAACAAAGGTGAAGAAATATGCATAATCACATGTATGTGATTATGCTTGTAAGATCACAGCTCCCATTTTGCAGGAGTCTCTCTTGGTCTTTCTGGCTTTGATGAAACAAGCAGTCATGTTGGAAGGCTCACGTGGTAAGAAATTGAGAGTGGTTTCTAGGAATGGAGAGAAGCTTGCAACCAATAACCTGCAAGGACATCCAACTGACAGCCAGCAGTAAAATGAGGCCTTCAGTCCTACAACCACAGGAAATGAATTATGGCAGTGACCAAAACTAAGTGAATGTGTAAATGGATCCTTCCCTGGTTGAATATTTAGATGGGAACTCCATCTTGAATAAAGCCTTGTTTTTAGAGAACACAGCTAATCTGTGTTTAGACTCCTGATTCACAGAAATTTTCAGGTAACAAATACCGATTGTTTTAAGCCACTACTTTAAGGCAATTTCTTACACAACAATAAAAATTAACATATATAGTCACCCTTAAAATGACAAGTCCCTGACACTAAATTTAGAAGTTTAATTAAGGTTTTGTTACTTTTTATGTAATAGGACTCCAATATATCTGTTAAATGAAAGAATGATAAAATATCTTTAGTAAAACATCAACAAGGAAGAAGTGATGCATGATTATGTATTAATATGATTGCAACTTTTAAAAAAAGCTTATTGCCTGACAATTCCACTTATTCTTTTATTTGTGTGTATGTAGAGATAGTGTTGCAGTCAAAAATAGCTTTGGTTGGAATCTCAAGATTAGAAAAGAAGTTACTTCTATAGAAATTTTCCTTTTGCATGTAATTTTAATTTTTTTTAAATTTTTTAATTTGTGGATAATTGCTTTAAAATGTTGTGGTGGTTTGTGCAGTACAATAATATGAATCAGTCATAATTATATATATCCCCTCCCTCCCTTCTCACATCTCACCCCTCTAGGTCATCATAGAGCACCAGGCTGGCCTCCCTGTGTTATTTAGCAACTTTCCACTAGTTATCTATTTGACACATGATAGTGTATATATGTTAATGCTACTTTCTCAGTTGGTCCTACACCCTCCTTCCCTAATGTTAGTTCTCTACATATGTGGTATGTATGATGCTATTATAGTTCCTCTTGTTACTTCAGGATCAGTGCTGTAAAGATTTCATCTGTTGGCTTTTTAACAATCATTTCCATGTTTAAGTTCATTAAAAGAACTGCTTTTGACTATGTTTTCCTTTTTAAAAACTCTAAATCATGCTCGAATGCATGTACTTAATCTGAGTTATTCAGGCATTCTATAATGCCTAGTAATAAGTTTTCAAACACCAACCAGCTATGAAAAACACATATGTAGATTTGAGTGTTTATAAATATGCTAGCTTATTTTTAATCTATTTATTTTTTAATTGACGGATAATTGCTTTACAGAATTTTGTTGTTTTTTGTCAAACATCAACAAGAATCGGCCATTTAATGTGACTATCTGTAAAACTAAGATAAAATGGCACCATTTCCACAGTTACTATTTGACCATAACGTTACTAGGATTATAGCAAATGAAGTTAAATACAGTGGCCAATTAAAACTATCCTGAACTTAAAAAGCCTTCGTTTTGTACACTTAAATTTTTCAGGTTATTTTGCTTTCAGACATATAACATGGCTAATAAAAATAAAAAAGAATCTCACCTATATTAAGTAAATTTAAAATCACCCAGTTTGCATCATTTTGTAGATAAAGATACTGAAGTTCAGAGAGAGACCAAAAGTGATGAGTGACAGAACAGCACTGGAAATTTCTTCTCCCAAAACTAATGAATGAGAACATGTGTGTGTGTATGTGTATGTGTGTGTATGTGTACACACTCAGTCACTAAGTCATGTCTGACTCGTTGCAACCCCGTGGACTGTAGCTCGCTAGGCTCCTCTGTCCATGGGACTTTTTAGGCAAGACTACTGTAGTGGGTTGCTATGAGCAAGGACCTCTAATTTCATATATACTTATCAAAATTAGTAACTGAAACAGTCATAAAAGTAGAATATACCAGTTATGTGTTCCTGTCTTCTCTTAGAGTACAAGGACCTAAATATTGAAACCTTAACTTCTATATATAGATTTATGCTTTCAGATGCATACTGAATACCAGGAAATGTTAATACAAGAAAATCTTAAGCAACAATTTCCTAAAAGAAAAAAGCATCTTAAGAAATCATGGTTGTGGAAGAATAGGAATATCATGTCAATATAATGAATAATTTTTGAAAAGAGATAGACTTTTTCATTCACTGATAAATAGTGGGATTCACTATATTTGTTGAATCTGAATCACTGCTTTCTGTGCTTTTGAAAGGAGCTATCTAATTACCATTCATTGTTCTAAACACATACAATGAAAGCCAGAATATGAAGCACAATGAAATTTGAAAAAAATTAGAAATTGAAAAATAAAAACTGATTACAGATTATTGATAATGTATCAAAGACGCTCAGAATTACTTATGAATATTATAAATTATGTATCAATTTAGCAATTCATAATCTCTCTAAAAGTTACATGTTCTGTATTAGATGAAATAGTAGAACTAGATTAACTTAAAATAATTTTAGAAAGTCCAAAATAACCAAACACTGTCAAACTTTTATGTTTATTCACATTTTAAACTGAAAACCTGTACATTTAGGGGGTTTTTTACCTATTTCAAAACACAATATTTTGTTTTTCTCATTCTACTTAGAGGCAAAAAGCCAAATGTAGTTAGAAAAAAAATATGATTTTTTAACTTTTGAAACACAAAAGTAATTAGGAAAACTGAAAATATTTCAATCTTACAAACAGTACTTTAAAAGAAGACCTCTGGAACCAATCTGTTCCAGAGGTAAATACTGGGGCATAAGTTAAAATAGAAAAGTTTTTTAATTGAACAACTTATGGGCTGTTAGCAACTTTCTTTGTTGGAGTGTGTGAACTTTGGAACTCTTTTTAGAACCACATGGTTTTCATATTCAGTATGCCTGCATGCATATATATGTATAGATAATTGCTATGCCTTGTACCAAGGATATGAACTGTGTAAAATTACTGTAGGAAGTTGTAAATGATGTATGAAATGAGAAATCTTTGCCCACTGGCAGTACATAGATAGAACAGAGATAGTGACACACAATCTCTTCTCTGTCATTTGTCATAGTATTCATCTTATAAAAGGCAGAACCTATCAATAAACTTGAGTGTCAAACATGCATGCTAAACAATATATTGTATTTTTCCTTCTTTAGGTCTTACCTCTTTCTTGAAAACCAGTTTACAAAAACCTCTGAGCCCAAAGAAAATGTAAAGAACTTCTATGTTAATGATTTCAATTATCCATCCAAAACATTAAATGTAGAAATTCTAAATCTCACTGTGTGGTTTACCTTTTTTAACCTTATATGCAATGATGTTGAATTTTCAGACTTGCCATCCAAAGTAAACCTTTCTATAAGGACATATAAAGAGGCTATATCTACAATATCTAACATGCAATCATTTAACATGTCAGAGAGCAGCACTGATATTTTCATCTTGCCTCCCAGTGCTTGAAAGACAAGATTTCACCCTTCCATTGACTAGAAGAAGCAAACGGAAGAAGCATCTTTCTACGAAATCAGTTTTCATATAAAGTTCTTGTGGCTGACTTCATCTCACTGACGAATCCCCAAATCAAATATTTGACCAAACAATTGTGGCAGTTAAACTTATACAGATTCAATGCCATCTTGTCAAAAAATATGCTTGTACCAGGAAAATTGAAATTTATTTTAAAAAGACCATTATAAGTTGTCACATACTTTTAGATTACAGAATTTAAATCTAGAAATTAAAATAAACAACAAAGGATCCAAGGCCCCATCTATATATGAATTTAAAACCAACGTGATCAAGTAAGTTAAAAAAAACACATCAAAGCATAAGCTAAACTATCTTTCTTGTCTTCAAGGAGTTGACAGCTTACTAATGTAAAGTTCAAAGGATGAGAAGTGATTTTCCATGACACCTGAATTTTATTTTTTATGAACACAGGAATACAGGAAGAAATTTAAATATTCATGCAATTGCCTCTTCCTCAAATGTTACTGTGTTCCCTCATGTACCATTTATGGTTTCATTTAAAACAAACAAACAAAGAATATGCTTAGGCATTCGACTTTTTTACAGTATGTTATTTGATAATTCTTTCTGAAAATTGTAAAACAAATATTTCCTTACCAAGAGTTCATCTCTTCTTGGAATCACAACTGATTTTTCTTTTGCTTGATGGAGTCAGAAGTAAAATATCTGATTTTATTTCCCATCAGCCGACCTCATAGATGAACGTATTTCATTTTGCATATGAGTCACATAAAAATGATGTTATCATTTTTCACTGTGAATAAAGTCAAACAGCATAAGACAAAACAGTATCTACATTTGGCTTTTTTTTAAGTAGAATGTAAATATTGTCTTATTACAACAAACACATAAAGAATAGAAATTAAATACAAATCTTCAATCTCAAAAAAAACCTTTCAAATGTTGATCCATTATTTAGATTATATTTAGAACCCATGCATTTCCACCACCACCTTTAAGGTTGATGTACTTATTATAATAATGTTTCTTCTGTGCTCTCTTTCTCTTCCTTTCATTGCAATTGTCCCATTTTGGTTGGTGGGACAACTGTCACTCAGTTGCTACTACCTATTCAGCTCCTTGTCCAAGATTCAGTTCTTATTACTTTCAACTGTTGTTTAGTCAATAAATCATATCCAACTCTTTTGTGACCCCATGGACCACAGCCCACCAGGCTCCCCTGTTCATGCCATCTTGTAGGCAAAGATGCTGGAGTGGGTTGCCATTTCCTTCTCCAGGGGATCTTCCTGACCCAGGGACCGAACCCTTATCTCCTGCACTGACAGGCAGATTTATGACCACTGAGCCACCAGGGAAGCCCTGTTATTCTCATTAGCTTATAAGAAATCTCTGTTTCTCTATTCTCCTTCTTTCCTCTTTTTGAGTATGGATAGATATTGAAACTGTGGAGCCAGCATATTAACAACTGACTGCTGTCCAATTCCTCTCTTGTGACATTTTCATTTTACATGGTTTAGGTGAGCAAAAACACAAAATCTGGGAACATTCAGAGAGTACCACCTGGATGGACAATTAAGGAAACACTTGTTCACATCCCTCTGTCAAAGCATTATCCCCACCATCCACATAGAGATGCTATCAAGTAGCATCAGTGACCACTTATCTTGTTTCTCAGGACAAATAAACCATCCCCACTCCACCCACACCCAACTGACAGCACAGTACTGGGGTTAATTTCAATGAGTAAAATAGGAAAAAGTCTGAAGGCAAGAAAAACAGGGCCTCTTCTGATATTGATCAGTTCCTCCGGGTTAAAACAATCAGTAAAATCAGTCCAGTGTGATCCTATTTACTCTTAGGTAGGGGTAAGTATTCCAAACTAATTGTAGGAGTTCTACCATTGTATTATATGTTTTTGTTTTTTTATTTCTCTTCGTGTGTATACAATAATGTTGAAATCTGCACAGAACTTTATACAACTTACAACACATCCATGTGGATCTCTGGATCTGCCACCTCTTCTATTAGGAAATACTCATATGAGCTTCAGTTGACTCAATCCAATTGAAACATTTAAACCCACATGGCGAGGATGAGACTTGAGGGTAAGTCAAAATGCCCCATAATTTGATGGCTCAGATGATGTATCTACCTGCAATGCAGGAGATCCAGTTTCGATCCCTGGGTCAGGAAGATCCCCTGGAGAAGGGAATGGCTACCCACTCTAGTATTCCTCCCTGGAGAATTCCATGGACAGAGAAGCCTGGAGGGTTACAGTTTATAGGGTCGCAACAAGTCAGACACAACTGAGCGACTAACACTTCCACTTTTAAAAATTCCATCAACAATAAATATCACAGTAAAAATTATTCAGGTTACCTTTTGTTAATCAGAAGGACAGAAACTCTCTCAGGTTCTTTCCTTGGTTCAAACTATATTTCTGTTCTCCCACTGCCTACCGCCTATTTTTTTCTGGTAGTTGTACTTCCTGCTAATCATTTTTCCTGATAACTCTCTAGAAAGATTTACTCAGTTAATCTCTAAATTTGATACCAGAGTTAATTTGCATCAAAAGAGCTACATTTGTTAAAGGTAAAAAGACCACTTAATTTAACCATTTTTACTATAAGCATTAAGTTGCTGCTTATTTACTCAAGCCAGATAGCCTTTGCAGCTAGCCGCCTTCTGTGGGTAGAACTCTTTTTCCACATTCCAGTAACTCCTGGCTCCCCTTGTTCTTTTTGGGCTAAGTAACAGCTCCCTGCTCTTCAGTTTCTGTTAGTCCTGTTCATTTGTAAATAAATTCTTCAGTCAGACTCCTCAATTGTCTCATTGAATGTGCTATCTTATTTTCTGATAGATCAAATCTCCAACTGTGTGCCAGAATTCAGTCTTTTCTATATACTGTTTTGTTGAACCTTCTGTTGATAACATAACCCATATTTTATACACAAAGAAATAAAGACTCAGAATGTTTAATAAACTTTCCATGCATTCAACTAATACATAAGATAGCCAAAAATTAAATCATAGTCTCTTACTCAAAGTCTAGTATTCTTTCCCCTGCTGTTCAGTTTTCTTCTCCTCCCTCCTTAATGGTGTGCCCTTGGTAACATCCACCAGGGGTTATCCATTGAGGGCCTTCAGACCACTGTAATGTATTGAAACAGTATCCAGCTAAGTTCATAGGCATACAGAAACAACCTGTGTGTGCCTGGCTAATAGTCATTTAGGCCAAGAATAACTACTGAGCATTAGTAAAGGGTCAAATTTTTCACTATTACTATCAACCCTGAATCTAAGGACTGCCTCCGTATGGGTCTTTGAAAGCATTAAAATTAGAATTATTTTTGCCTCTCCTGATGACACCACCCTTATGGCAGAAAGTGAAGAGGCACTAAAAAGCCTCTTGATGAAAGTGAAGGAGGAGAGTATAAAAGTTGGCGTAAAGCTCAACATTCAGAAAACTAAGATCATGGCATCTGGTCCCATCACTTCATGGGAAATAGATGGGGAAAAAGTGTCAGACTTTATTTTTTTTTTGGACTCCAAAATCACTGCAGATGGTGACTGCAGCCATGAAATTAAAAGACTCTTACTCCTTGGAAGGAAAGTTATGACCAACCTGGATAGCATATTTAAAAGCAGAGACATTACTTTGTCAACAAAGGTCCATCTAGTCAAGGCTATGGTTTTTCCAGTGGTCATGTGTGGATGTGAGAGTTGGACTGTGAGGAAAGTTGAGTGCCGAAAAATTGATGCTTTTGAACTGTGGTGTTGGAGAAGACTCTGGAGAGTCCCTTGGACTGCAAGGAGATCCAACCAGTCCATCCTAAAGGAGATCAGTCCTGGGTGTTCATTGGAAGGACTGATGCTGAAGCTGAAACTCCAATACTTTGGCCACCTGATGTGAAGAGTTGACTCATTGGAAAAGACCCTGATGCTGGGAGGGATTGGGGGCAGGAAGAGAAGGGGACAACAGAGGATGAGATGGCTGGATGGCATCACCAACTCGATGGACATGAGTCTGAGTAAACTCCAGGAGTTGGTGATGGACAGGGAGGCCTGGCATGCTGCGGTTCATGGGGTCACAAAGAGTCAGACACGACTGAGCGACTGAACTGAACTGACAACACATTAAATAAAAAGGATGGCAAATGGATAGACAGACAACACAAGATAAGATAGCAGACTATTAACAGATCAGGGGTGGGGCGGGGGGGGGATGGTGGTTAAGAGACTTAGATCTAGGTGTTGACCATGGAGAGAACAGCCAGTTTATTCACAGCTCAGTGACTCGGTCAGTTGGCAATGCCAGCTGGTGGAATCTAATAAGGGAATGCAGATTCTAGAGTTCCATGGCGCTGTAGGGGTCAACTGGGAAGTGGTCTATGCTCAACAAAACTGCAAGTTCTTAGGGATATGGGGGAAAAATAGTACTAGTAAAAAATTAGATGACAATCCAGAATAATACATACTCTTTAGATTTGTTTGGGAGAGTAATTAAAATGGCTCAGACGGTGAAGAAATCTGTCTGCAAGGCAGGGGACCTGGATTCCATCTCTGGGTCGGGAAGACCCCTAGAGAAGGGAATGGCAACCCACTCCAGTATTCTTGCCTGGAGAATTCCATGGACAGAGGCTCCTGGTAGGCTACAGTCCACGAGGTCGAAAGAGTCGGACATGACTGAGCGACTAACACTTTCACTTTCTTCATATAATATATGCAACTTGGTGCAAAGTATATGGGTGGCATAATGAAAGATAAGGGGAAAGATGCTAATAACTATGGATCTGATAAGATGGTCTCAAAATGTGGGTTGGACCTAATATATAGGCCAGTGAATAGCAGAGATCTTAACTGGAATTAAAAAAAAAAACAAACAAACCTGGAAATCAGCCACGAACTAGTATCATGGCTCAAATATAAGCACCTATCCTACAAACACTTGTGTTCCTACAAAACTGCAACAGAAAAATGACACATGCTGACAACCCTCCCCAGACCTCTCTCTACAGGCACTCTGCTTTCCTCTGATAGTCAAACATCTAAACTTATGACACAAATTAGACTTGTTTTTTTTCCACAACTGACCTGTGATCCGGAATTACTGTTCCTTTTTTATCAAAACCCTTATTTTGAAATTTTAGATGTTAGAAAATCTATGTCATAATTGTTCATGAGATAAGGACTTTAATGTTTTCTCCTAAAGATGTTTGTTAATCTAAGTAATCTTTAATTGGTTAAGTATTTTAATGTTTTCAGGAAGTACTCCCATGAGTTGTGGAACATGCATTGGTAACCATTAACAACACAAAGAAGATAAAGTCTGTTCTATTTGTAGAGGACAACTGCTTCCTAGAAACTTTTAAGGAAAAAGGCAAAGATAACAGAAGTTTGAAGATTGTGCTTCCATTCATGCTTCTGTAGGAATTATTAGTCTCTCATGTCAGAAGGAGTCAGAAAATTCAATTGAGTTCAGATAAACTATTGTTTGTAATTATTTAAGTTATTTAGTTTTGTAAATTAATTTGTACATTTAATAGAATTCTCTATCTTAAATAACCTCAAATAGATCTTTTTCTTAGAACATGACAGAAATTGATAGCAAGATTAATCTAGAAAAGGGGTAAGAATATTTTAAAATGTAAGAAAAAGGGAGTAAGTATATACAAACATATAAATTATTACAATTCATCAAGATTAAAGCAAGGTTTAAAATACTTTTTTTAAATGTTAAAAAGATTAAATCAAGACTAATTAAAATACAATTCCATTTGAGATAGGTGTACAAACTTCTATACAATGTACAAACTAAAAAAATTAATACATACATGTTCATGTACATATATGAACATATATGAACATCTATCTATATATTTATATGTTTGTGAATATAAATATATATGTATATAATTATAGGAAGTGTCATTAAATATGTAAATAGGGGTGTTGGGATCATTTATTAGCTAGCATTCAGAAAAAAATGTAGGCCAATACAACAAACAATATTCTATAAATGCTAACTTAAAATATTCAGCTAAAAACTACAGGAAATTAGCCAAGCAATTACAAAACTACCAAACATAATTTAATATTTATAAAACTCTGGAGGGCCAAAATTTTTTAATGTGATATTATAAATAAAATCACAATGAATTATATTAACAAATTTTACCATTTAAAACTGCTGAAGAGTAACAATTTAAAATTTTTTTAAATGCAGAGAACAGGGAATATTTATAGCAAATGTTAATATAATATAAAACATTCTTATAAAGGGAAAAAATAAGAAATATAGACAAAGAATATTGTATGCAATTCAGACAAAAGCAAATATCTTTTTTTTTAAAGCAAATATCTTTTAAAAATTAAAAACTAGAGCAAAATAATCATGATCTATTCTAACCAAAGAAATTCAAACTAAAATAGCAGTGAGATATTTTTACTTATTAAAGCAGGGGATTTTAAAAAATTTTATTTTGACTTAATGTTAGTATTATTCATATTCTTGGTGCCTTTTTAAGTTGATAAAAATCAACCAGAAAAAAACTAGATATACCTTTCAAAATTTTAAATTATTTACTTTTAATTGAAAATAAATCACTTGAAACTTTAAGCATATGGGTGTTCTCTGATTCTAAAAAAATACATAGTCTTTAGAGAAAAACTTTAAAAAAGCAAAGAATAAAAGGAAAAAGCATTAGTAATTACTTATAACCCCACGTACAAAATTAACCATAATAATCATTTGATAAAATTTCCTTGATAGTTTCATACATATACAAAGTTGAGTTCTTAATATATCTATGTGTACGTGTAATTCAGTTTTTGCATTGCTTTTTCATTTTAGAATTATTAAAGACTGTTGGCAAGAATCATTTTAATATTGCATAATCCTCTATTGCACTTCCATGAAAAACAGTTAAGTGGAGTGATTTTGCCATTTCCTTCTCCAGGGGATCTTCCTGACCCAGGGATTGAACCCAGGTCTCCCTCATTGCAGGCAGATGCTTTAGCACCTGAGTTACCAGGGAAGCCCAAAGTGAAAGTCACTTAGTCTAGTCCTACTCTTTGCAAATTCCCCAGGCCAGGACACTGGAGTGAGTAGCCTTTCCCTTTTGCAGGGGATCTTCCCAACCCAGGAATCAAACCAGGGTCTCCTGAATTGCAGGCAGATTCTTTACCAACTGAGCTAGCAGGGAAGCCCTAATACTTCCATCCCATATACCTCCAGGCTAAGTCTTATTTCCTTATGTCTTTATTATAGGACATTGAGGCAATCTTCAGGATTCAAAACAATAATGCTGTCTATAACAGCAAAAGTTCAGAATCCATTGAAACTTTAATAATATGAAGAGTTAGAATACATCTAGCCATTAAAGTAGTAACAATTCTACAATAGGATGGAAATATGCTTCTGATACAGTGTCTATCTACTTGCAATGCTGAGTTTAGCCCTGCTAAGAAACTGCCTGCTATATTACATTGGTCCAGAATAAAATGTTCATCTCACTCCTATTTAATAGGTAGAAATTCCAGTCTTGTTCATGCTCTGTATCTCTAGTTCTACAGTGCCTCTTCTTCAAACACATTGTGAGCACCCAAGATATATTAGTTATATGATTGAGTAAATTGCTAATGAAAAGACTAGAGAGAGTAACAAAGCTTTGCTCACATTCTTTATCTCTTTTTCTTCCAGTTAGTTGTTTTCCTTTCTCTTATTGGCATTTAGGCATTCTTTAATCCTGGGCTTTTTAGTTTGTGTATGTGTATGTGGTCAGTCTCCCAGTCATGTCTGATTCTTTGAGACCTTATGGACTGTAGTCCACCAGGCTCCTCTGTCCATGGGATTCTCCAGGCAAGAATACTGGAGTGGGTTGCCAACTCCTGCTCCAGGGGATCTTCCTGACCCACGGATTGAACCCACATCTCTAGCATCTCCTGCATTGCAGGCAGATTCTCTTAATCTTGGGCTTTTTGGTTAAGAATAAATGATTGGCAAAAGATTTGCAAAATACACTACCTTCATTCTATCATGAGGTTACATTTACAGAGTGGCCATCTGGGGAGGAAGTCAGCCTTATAGATGTATTACTATTTGCTTCCCGCTTGTCCTGGCTTACAGAATATGAGTTAAGCTCAAGAACAAGATTTCCATCTGATGATACCTGTGATAACAGATGGCATTCAGACAAGCTTTTAACGTTAATCCCAAATTAGAATGGAAAATTTGGACTTCCTTGGTGGCTCAGATGGTAAAGAATCCTCCTACACTGAGAGATCTGGGTTCAAATTCCTGGGTTGGGAAGGTCCCCTGGGGGAGGCCATGGCAATCCACTCCAGCATACTTGACTGGAGAAGCTCCATGGACAGAGGTGCCTGGCAGGTCCATGAGGTCGCAGAGAGTCAGACACAACTGAGTGACTAAGCATAGCACAGCACAGAATGGAAAATAATGCCTAATATCTTTCTTGGAAAGAGAAAATTTACCAAACACAGCTTCTAGACTCTGAAAATTTGACTTAATTCCAGCAATCTAATATAAGAAATGTTTTTGTCTCTAGCAGTTAGAAAAATCCTAAGCCATCTAATTCATTTCATCTATGAATGAAATATGGTTGCACATTTAGGAATGCTCCACCTCTGTCCTTCTGTCTGTTTTGTCTACGTGTCCAGCAAGATGGCTATACTGCACTTCATGAAACTACACTTTCGCTGCCCAAATTGTTCTGAACATCCTGGTTTATTTGGACAGTGCATACAGTCCGACAAAGCATCTCCACTTTGCTTGTAACTGTCAACAGAAAGGGCGCCTTTTGGTCACACACGAGGGCACAAGTCACCCAAGTCAGAGGAAAAGGGAGAGATGGGATATTTGTTATTCCTGTCAGTGATAAAGGGATAGAGCTTTACCATTCTTTCTCAAAAAAAAAAAAAAAAAATTATGTATGGCACTACCTAGCAGACTTTGAAAAAAAGCAGAAAACTTAAAAATGAAGGAACGTGGAAAACTTATCATAAATATCACTACTTCTGCTGAAGAAATTTTGCTATTTATAACACCTTCACAGTTTACATGACTGTGTTACATAAGCCTTGTCTGCCCATTTATGTATACATGTAATTTCCCTTCAGGGAAATAGATTCTTCACTTAAGGGTGAGAGAAGAAAACATTATTTCTTTTCCTACAAACAAGGCAATGAAAGCTGAAATAAAACAATAATTTTTAAAAATTTTGTTTTCTTAGTTTATGAACACATAGGCACCCACATACATGCATACAATCACAATAGTGACAGATATACAGCTTCAGAACATTGGAAAAAACACGGCATTCTTGGTAGCCCACAATATATATCACATTCTAACTTTATGCTCTTAAATTAGTCTCATGGAATTAATATTTAACTGAATGGTCTTACATCATAATTTTTGTCATTAAATATACCATAGAGCTACAAAATTTTTAAATATACAGTATCTCATTCACCATTGTAGCCACATCCCAGTTCAAAAATCTGAATCTGACGTCAACTATGAAAGAAAAATTTAGTTAATTTAAAATTTTGTTTATAGGTTATTTCTACCACATATGAAACCAAATTATTCAAGTTTCATATTTTGAAGTCAACAAGTTTACAGAATCATAATATTCTGAATTACATCTCTGTTTTTAAAGATTTTCCTCTTGATTTGGACTCTGCTTTGATTCTTAAGAGAATCCTCGGAAGAAAACATTTTTTGATTTGAAAGATCACTCCTTAGTACGACCTACTAAAAATAGAACTTTTCAAATAGAAAATCTATATATACTTAAAGCCATCAAAACATCCTACAAATTAATAGCGACACGTAAAGTTTACTGAGTACTTACACAATGTCAGACTCTGTGCTATTCCACAGAATATTTAAAAGCCATTTCTTAAGGGATCCCTCCCTGTTACAATAATACCCACTTTATAGAAAAGGCAAACTTGGTCTGAAGAGATTAATAACTGATCTAGGATCACAACACCATATTAACTAGAGCTAGAGTTCTAACTCTCTTTTCACTGACTCCAATGTTTCCACTCGAATGTACTTTGCTCTATTGTTTGCTGAATAATAATTGTGAACCTCTGACATTTTCTGTTTCCATCATTAGAGGTGCTAGAACACTGTATTTGCTTAGATCCCCATCTTCATGGTAGCCTAAGGGTGGAAAAACAAAGTAATCTTTAATGTAACAAACCTGAATAACCAATGTTGAGATCAGTCCTTTTAAATCAAATTTTGATCAAAGCAAATATGCATTTTCTTGTTTAACACTTACTGAGCACCTACTATTGGCAAAGCATTCTCTATACATATAAACACTACAATTTTTAAGGAAGTAAACTATTCAAATTGCTTCAGCAGAGTATACACCTGTAATGGGTATCGCCGATTTTCACATCAGCTGCAACTCTTATGAGTAAAGAAAACAAGTAATTTTTAGCGAATGTCTTTTTGAACAAAAACGAATGCAGCAGAACTAATAAAAGCAACCACTGATGACAACATAGAAAGTTAAGCACAAAATCCTGTCCATCTAAGGAGTAAAAGCTAATAAATTCTCCCACTGAACCATAGATTTATACTTGATCTTATATAGTAGAATGTAAATGCAACAACCACAATCAAGAGAAAACAGTCGTGGCAAGAAGAGCACCATCCACAACTTCTGATAATGTCGCAGAAACATGTAATTCAAACCAGATCCTTTTTACATGGAATACTTGGATTTTACTAAATTTGTACATCTTCTACAAACCCATCAGTAAATTCACACCACTGAGCATGGCTGGGATCTGGATACCGGATCACTGGAGAAGCCTCAGAGATTAAAGCTGCCACATTGAACAGTCTGTTATCTGTATCCTGGGATGTATATCTAACTCTGATGTGTTTACCCTGCTTCAGAACAAAATAGTCAGACAAAGTCAGCAGACTTTGGCAAAGGATGCTTTTTCCTTATTTCTTAGCGAGGAGAAAGAAAAGAAAGAAGAGCTGTTTCTCCTCCAGTGATACAGACTATATTCTTACTCAGTTTGATTAAAAAAAAAAAAAGACCAGTTTTTACTAAAGGACTTCTAGAGAAGCATCATGACAGGGTTCCAGGGGGACACTGAACCTCATCTCTAGTACTTTTGTGCTCCATCAGCTTGGCCAAGTGACTTCAACCTTCTGCTCCAATTTCTTTCATCTACGATGTGGGGATAATAACTATGTCTACCTCAGTGAGGACCTGAGTGGATCAAAGTGACAATGTAAGTGAAGTCCTTATCATACAATGCACACTCAATTGAGATTCACTTAGCTTCCCAACTGTCAGCAAAGACGAAAATGGTGGCCACGAGTCTCACTGTACCTGTTTGCTGTAAGAATTCCTCAGTCTTTCTGTCCTGACCCCTCCCCCACCACTGTCCCCTGGCAAGCGTGCTGTTCTATTCCATGTGGAACATTCCAGCTGAGCCGGTTCTCTGTGATCTTCCAAAGAGAGAATAAGGCTAACCCCAAAAAGGTATCCTGATGCCTTTTGTGGACATCATGCTAGGTGAAGTAAGGTGGTCACAGAAAGACAAATATCGCATGATTCCACTTAGGTGAGAGATCTACATGGTCCAATTAATAATAACAGAATAAAACGGTTGCAGAGGCTTCAGGAACATGGACATGAGGAGTTGGGTAAAAATTTCAGTTATGCAAGACTAAAAAAATCTAGAAATTGGCTGTAAAATGTTGTGCCTACAGTTGAATGCCGGACACTTAAAAAATTTAATAACAGGGTACATCTCATGTTATGTGTTTTTTTTTACCATAAAAAAATTGGTATCCTGAGATGCTGAGCTATGCTAAAGAGGCTAGGCTTCCTATATATTTCATTCATTTTTACTAAATCCCTAAGAAAGGAGACCCAAAAGATACGTTCAAAACTTACATTACAGTTAGACGTTATCTGACACTTGGAGCCAGATTCTCCCAGTCTGTCAGCTGCTGTCTGTTAGAGAAATTTTATGCCTGGAAGCAGTTGGGGCACACAGTAATTCATAAGTGTGACTTCCAGGAACACCCACTCCACACAATACCAGTATTAAGCATCCAAACTCCTCAAGCTGTAAAATACAAGGATAATGGCACCAATAGAATGAGGATTTTAAAGGGGCTGTGATTTCAAAGATTTCAAAGCTGTGTTATTTAATCGCACAACCCTCTTGTCTTTTCCCAAATATTAATTTCTCAGATTAAGTAGGAGCATCTAAATTGGTATCATGGGATCTGAGAAAAGAATTTGTGCTTCTCCTAAATATAAATAGTAACATTGTGGACTATTATAAAAATAAAAAGGGGTGGCAAGGAAGGAATAACATTCTCAGGAATTGTAAATGCATAGCAGAATGATTACAACTTTGTGTCATGCATTCTGTCATTTCTAATCACACACAGATAAGACTTCCCATACAAAAAAAAAAAAAAAAAAAATTGATGAGCATATAAGCTCACAATTTCAGTCCTGAATTTAGTCAGGGAGTACCTTCACTGGCCTCACAAAATAAGAAACAGCCACATTCTTCAAACCATGTTGATTAAACACTTAAAACAGGAAGGAGTCAGGGAGTGATGGATTTTAAGTGGACCAATTCAAGCCCTTTCTTTTCAGGCTATTTCTTTATCCTTGAATAAAAACGTAAATGTGAAAAAACAAAAGCCTTAAAGATTTTGAATCTCTTAACTAAGCAGGCATACTGTGAAATTTTTCAGAATTCTTCATAATACTGGCCTTTTTAGTTTTTAGCTATTCTGGAGTGTGTTTCTTTAATTGACATGATTTTTACTGGATATCATCTTTGAAGGTATTTAAGAAATAGAAATAGATAAATGAAAATATTTTTTAACCTCAAGATCTAAGAGAAAATTCTTACAAATACAGTATCAGCATTCTTGATGATGTTTTAAAATAGATATGTACATTTAGGGACCTATCAAGCACTTAAAAAAAGATGACTTCTCAAGGCAATTTGCAAACCTTGGTTTCATCGAGATATATGTCAGTATAAATCAGGAACCTTCAGTTCACCGTTTTTCTAAACAAGTGTGCCATAATCTTTGCTAGCTCTGTTTCCGTGAGACCATCATAAATCTACCACACTGCACTGTCTCCTCAGACCACAGTCACAGATTCAAATACTTGAGCAAAGTGAACTACACCTTCGGAGAGTCTATATCAGAGTTCGTAATCTCCCTCACCTGTGGTGCATGTTTCATTTTTAACAGTCTTCCTAGAAATGTACCCATCGTGCTTCAAATCTATCCATTATTATCATACTCTATAGAAAACTACCTTTTTTCTCTCAGCCTAGCAACACGAAATAGGAATGGACACTCCTTTTTAATGTCTGTACATAAATGGTTTGCATACAATGTCTACTAAATTAGCCAGGGTGGACTTTTGTGGATTGAATGCAAACAGAGACTCAATTGGTATAAAACATTTTTCTCAGTTTGTCACTGCTGATGTTTAATGTGCTTTGATCTAAAACTGCTAATATCAACCAAGAGGAAGGGACAACTAAGATCCATTATTTTAGATTTATTTCTAATACTGAAGGTGTCTACAAAAAAAAGTAAAATAAAAAAATGAAATGATTTAATTTTCAGTTTTCAAACTTAAAATGGTATATTAAAGTCAGAAAAAAATGTTTAAACCTTTCCCTTTCTGGAATTACAGTTTATAGTTTTGTATTTATTGAATGCATTCATAGGCTCCCTTAGGATATGAAATGTATGGAAATATATGTGCATTACTAAAGAAAGAACTAAATTTATTCTTTCCCCACATCATGCTCTTCTTTGCAGTGGAGGTTTTTAATTCAATACAGAGCTAGAATGAGATGGAGCCAATTTCCTGGTCTATATGTGTGACAAATGCTAAAAGTGGCACAAGATTAACAAATTAGTTGAAGTATAGATCTTAAAAGATTTTTTTTTCTGTGTGTCTAAATCAAAATTCATACTTTATTTGAAACGAAGCCTTCTTTAGAATTCAAGAATGACCAAAGATCTTTTATTTCTCTGTATTTAAGATGAAAAGAGAGGATGTATGACAACATGCTAGCAATTTTTAAAGCAAATTGTATTTGAGGGAAAGCTTACAAAGATTATATATTTGGAACATAAAATCATTTTCATTGAAACATTAACTCCAATGTATGATTTAGCAAAATAAAAATAAAAATTATTTTCAAAATAAATAGTTATTCCTAAAATAAAAGCATAAAATGAATTACAGGGGTAAAATTTATTTATTTCTCTATTTTGGGGTAAAAATAATGTTCACCATATTAGGTCCCAAATAAATATGTTTACTTTTCTAGTAGCATTTCTTGTTTTTTGATGTTAAATGAAAACTATCAAAGCTTAGCTATTTCACCTAACTTCAGAATCATGTACTTGATATGTATCTAACACCAAACAATAAAAACATCTGTGACAATAAAAGCATGGAACAGTTGTGGAATTGTTTAATTTAGGAGAAAATAGCTATGTTTGATAATCAAATGTGCATGAATGGATTTCTCCTCTTTGTCAAGAAAGTTATATTTTGCAAATGGTCTTTTGTTTTTCTGAAAGGAATCAACTTATTACGTGAAAGGGATTTTTAAAAGGTATTCTGAAATATGTGTTTTGGATTGAGCTCACTCACTGAGGTTGAAAGCCTTGTCACACAGTCCACCTGTTTTGCTTGGGCTTAAATTATATAAAAAATACAGCATCTTAAAGCAAGCACAATCTTACTTCTTGTACCCAAACATGATAACATGCTTAAAATTCAAGAAGAGTTCTATGCAGGTTGTATGTCTCAGTCACCCAATCTCCTTTCACATATCTGTTCATGTTGACAGACTATGTCATAATACATCAGCAGAAAGATCAGCACAGAAGAACAAAATTTCATCACCTGACAGCAAGAGGAAAACTGATTTTCAGTATTAAATTAGTAAAAATATACCATTACCTCACTTCCAATAAGTCTACTACCTTTGAAAAAGAAGGTATCTGCTATAATCAGAAATGTATGCAAAAGCTATTAGGTTCATTTATTTCTTTGGTATCACCCTTTGATTGACAGCCTATTTTCATTTTTATCTTTTATAAGTTATTTTATTTGCTATATCTTGGGAGCAACTTAGAGAATCAAAAAAATACTATTTATTCCTGAGACATGTAGTATTACATATGTAAAAATATATATCTGCCAAATGTTTGGAGGACACTTTATCCAAGACTAATCAGGAGCAGAAACCTACTGTCCATTGAAATGGAAATGGGTATTTTAGCTTCTGAGAAAAGTTAGGTATCTTTTTCATAGAATGTCTCCCTCTGTTTGGATTTCAAGAGAAATTTAGCAATACCTGTAATAAATAATGTCTTTTGCAGCCCTGGGCATCATCTGCCACTTAGGCTTTTAATTTTGCCCCTGTTTGAACACCCTACAACATATGCACTTCTCTTTTGTCTATTATCCTAGAGTTGTGCTATTCCCAAATATTGACATCATCTACTTTTATCAGCATTAACTGCTCTGAAGCTTCCCAGGCTCATGCTCGGCTCTATTTCTTCCTATTGATTATCTTCCTCACTCCAGCAGGTAGCTAGCCAGCGAGGCTGTCCTGAGAAATAGCTTCCAATGACTTTATACGCACAATTTACACGGAATTGTTTAAAGAAGATATTAGCCTCAATACAAATCAGTGAACCTCATTTAGTCAATACTGCACAATTCCGCTGTTGGCACCCTGTCACATGTTCGACTTTACAGTCAGCTGCTGCACCCAATCTCCACATTAGCCATAGTATTTAGTTTCATATTAAAATGAAGACGGGGTTTTCTTTTTTTTTTTTCACTTTTGCTTTTCTTTTTGAAATCTTTTCAGTATATGTTTTACATCACCTCACCGGGCCATGTGATAGTAATATATTTTGAAATATAAAAACCTGAGATTAAATGTTTGATTTTTGACAGTGTTCTTAAATATAATAAATTCAAAAGGAAATACTGTTAAGTTAAAATGGAGTGTTTTTCATTAAGTCCAATCAAATGGTAGACAACAAAGGATCTTTTATTTGAGAATATGAAGTGAAAATGAAAACCAGAAAAACCTTACTAAGAAAAGGTCCAGCTAAATTATATTGGAAAGAGGTCTCCAGATTGAGCTTGGGTGTTTCTTTTGCTAAAAGTGAATTAAACTAAGATATGTTATGAAGAAATATTTTACAAAGAAGCAAAACTTAATGCTTTGTGGAGATGAAAATAAGGTCTAAGGATGGTTGACTTTGAAAATAATTTGAAAGAAAGATCACATATGAAAAAAATTGCCACAGCATCTGATCTTTTCTTATAATCATAACAGGGAAATGTTTGGGGGAAAGTAACGCTGCCATGGCAATGCTGTAAAATTCTAGAAGGGGTGTTTACATTTCAGAATTACCCCTCCTTAAACTACTGGTTTATGATAGCTAATGAGATGCTATCCAAATGTTGAAAACGGGAAAATTTAAATGAAAATCTAAATGTGAAATATAATATAATGAAATAACTAAGCAACATAATACTACTCTGAATGTTTGTGCAAATATTGCAAAATGAACTGCAATACATTAAAATTCTTTAGTGCTTGTGTAATACATAAGTGAAGGTTTACATATAAAAGTTTTAGCTATCAAAAAAAGGGATCTTTGTATCATAGTATCCTAAATTTTTACTTGAAAACATCACTAACATCGTGGGGTGTGTTCTGAAAAGTTGTCATTAAATCTATTTGCATACCTCTTTGTAAATTGAAGTTCAAGGTAAGAATAGAACAGGCTGATCAAAACAGTTTATTTGTTATCAAACGCATCCTTTAGCTTTACTGTTATCAAATGCATCCAAAAGCTTTACTTCAGCTGACTGGCAGGAAGCTTTGGAGAATACAAACGGTAGAGAAAACAATAATTTCAGTTTTAGAGATTTTAAAGGGCTGAATATCTTTTATGTAAGGAAAGAGTTGAACAGAATGACAATTTTAAATGAGTTAGTTATAATAATAGTATTTCGAAAATTAATATGGGAAAGAAATTAAAATCGTATAACAGATTATGGTAAATATTTCTAAATTTTCCCATTTTCACTGTAAAATGTTAAAGGTGATTTTTGTATGACCTTTGCTTTCATTTCTTTTCTCTTTAAATATCACTGGTAGGGAACTGGAGCCCTGAAACCCAGGTAGAGAAGACACATTAAAAGATGGTCAGTCTATCCTGACTGTACATCTTCTCACACATTTATTGCAAACTGACAGTCATATAACAGCTTTTCTTTTTCATCACAAAGATTCAACAAAGAACAATTCCAGTATCAGGGGGAAATTATACCCCAGGAAAAAGAAAGATGCCATAACTGCATATTCAGGCTGCATAAATACAAGTGTGGCAGGATAATTGTAATATTTGTGTGACAGCGTTTTACAAATTAAAGAAGTCAATAATCTAAATTTGAGAGTATTTAGGTGTAATTATACATAAGTATGTAGGCATCCTGTATTACATGCAATACACAAATATAAATTTCAGTTCCAAATGAAATGCACAAACATCATTAGTCTTTCTTTAGTTTAAAATATTCTTTGATGAATATGTATTTATGTATTAAATGTATCTCTACAAACTAAATTATGAGATTCATGCTAGTCTGTATATCATGATATTCTAATATTAAATAAAATTGTATATTTTATGTATTCACTTAAACACAAGAACATTCTCAATGACACAAACGTAAGCACAATATGCACAAATGGACATGTTTTTAAACAAATAGCAACAAAATAGTCAGACAAACATTTCAAGTAAATAAAGATGCTGATTTAAAAAAAAAACCTTTCTAACTTAACTATAATGCTTTAAATGTAAGTGAATACTGTTTTCAAATTATGTTAAAACAAAATTCTCAATGATTCTCCATAGTAACTTTCTAAAGAAGTTAATTTTTAAGTAGTTTTGATTAAATTTCCAAAATATGAAGGAAAACTATTTTTATTTCTGTCTGTTAAGACCTATGTAGTGAGGAAAACATGATTCCAGATCTAAAATTCTTATAAATCATGTTAAAGATAAATGTTTAAGATCTATAGTGACCACCTGTATAGTTTACTAAGATGATGGCAAAAATCATGCATGTCATTTCACTGAATTATTTTTAGTTGCTATAAGTGCTATATTTAGTCCACTTATTTCAAATAAATATTTTTCCATAAATATTCTTACTAGTATAACCTAGTCACAAATAATATTTTTCCATAAATATTCTTACTAGTATAACCTAGTCACAAATAATATTTTTCCATAAATATTCTTACTAGTATAACCTAGTCACAAAGAATATTTTATACTGAAAATTAACTTAAAAAAAAATAATATTGCATCCTATGGGATACTCCCCTTTCCAAAAGTATAAATTTATCCAAACTAAGCACACAAACACACACACACATTCATTTTGCCAGGAGAAATTGTTTTTATCATTAAAGTAAACTGAAAATGTAGCCATTAAAGTGATTATTACATTGTCATGTATGAAATTATGTAGCTGTTAAATATATAATCATTTTGTTTAAATAATTTTACATAGTTAACAACATATTGGTAAGTATTGTCAATAATTTTTATAAACTGTAAATATTTTAAAATATCAACTAACACATGTATCTATTCAAATTCTAAGATAACTTCATTTACCTAAGAATGTAAAATCAAACTAAATAGCTAATTGAGATATTTCATAATCTCTTAATTTCATAGAAAAACATGTATTAACAATGTACAGTATTTAAGGAAATTAATATTAGCCTTCTTGTACACAGAAAGTACATTTGTGCATCTATTGCCATCTGTGTAAATACAGAGATATCATTATATGTATATATATATACATATATATCTTGTCAATTGATGTATTTTGTGTAGAGAAGGAAAGCATTCTCATAATCTAAATTAAAGCAATAAAGGGGTGTAGGTATGTTTGTAGAAACAGAGGAAAAGAATTGGTAGCTTTACAAAGAGTTATTAAAGTAGAATGTTAACATGTTTGAAAATGAGTATGAAAGCATTATACTATATACAAAAATCTCATTGATAATTTTTCTTCTCTCTCTCTTTTTCTGTATGTGTGTGTGTGTTTGTCTGCTAACAAGGAAGTGAATATTTGAGATGAAGGGAAAAGATAACTGTATAGAAATTTCAAATAGGGCATTTTGGTTAAAATTACTAAATTAAAATTTAAATTCAATTGGGTTTTCTTTCCTGAAACAGAAAATGAAGAGCTCATAAGATGGGCATGAGAATCACATCATATTTTGAAATATTTCTATTACAATTTTCCCATATATATGTTTGTATCACTAATATACTATAATATTATAAGATAGTCTAATGGAATGTGTAAAAGTAGCATGAAATAAACCTGAAAGGGTCATCTCTGTAGCATAAAGATCAAGACTTCAAGGAAAGAGAAAGTTTCTTATCATTTGATTCAGCTATAACTACTTTAAACCTCCTAGTTTAAGGAGTTTTATGTATATCTACTTCTTGGTTTTTCAAATTTGTCATTGTTTCAATATTTTAGGGCCAAAAGAAAATAATACGGCAGGATAAAGGAGAATTTACATAGTCACCTAATGGTTACTCTCTTGGCCACTTTAATATTATGCATTCAGATAGTTATAATCCAAGTAATTCCAACGCTACAGCATCCAGGTGATGCAAGTAAATGCCTTCAACAGAGAAGAGCCCCCTCATAGCAGGTATCATTCACTAGTACCTGACTACATAGATTCCTCAGGCTTTTAGTCTTACAACACATTTCTATATAAAAAGAACCCACTTTAACTAGCAGGGTAGCAATGATCTTTGTCCTGAAGTTGACAAAAAGCAGTAGACAAAAATTTATCTGTAATTCTCAAGTGGACATGTCCATTTCCTAATTCCTAGATAATTAAGGAGGATAAAACTATATATACCCTGATCACCTTCCTTTCAAGATGATTAAACTCATGAGATAGTGGAATCAAAGCAAGTTATAGAGGTGGGGGAGAATATAAGGGAATGGAGGGAGAAAAACCTTTTTCTTGGCTCCATAAAAGGTTGAGGGCCTAATTATTTTTAAGTATAATCCAACCAACCTCTTCTCATGCTTAGCTTCACTGAGTGACACTATTTGTGATGCCCAGTGTGCTGAAACTGAGCAGGTTGCTGTCAGTTTAAAAATGACTATAATAAAAGTGACCATGAAGATGGATCTTATGATTTTGCGTTTCTAATCAGTCATCTGTGAAGAACACTTTTGCTTTGATTCAGCATACTGGTGACAGCCATGATTGATAGTGCATGAGGATGAAAAAAGGTTATTAACTGTCTTCCTATTAAGCTCGATGTTTTACCCCTCTAGGTGCATCTCATAGTTTAAGTTAAACTACTTACTCAGGTAAGGTCAAGAATGAACTCTATGGAGATGGTATCCATTCTGCTGAAAACGAGCAAGGCAGCCTTGCACTGACTTTTGGTTTTTGATTTAGCACTTAAACTACATTTAATTCCACCATTTTATTCATTAGCTAAAAAGACAAATTCTCCGTTTCCAACAGCATCCACAGTGAAAACACTAAATGTACAGAAAATAGTTTTAATTGTAAAGATTTGAATATAGAGCTGACTAGCAACATGTGTGTGGCATGTACATACATCTATATTTAAACAGATGGTCATATGCTAAATAGTCTGAGGGTATGTTTGAGGGTAGACACTAAATTCATTTATGATGACAAAATAAATATCTCTCCAGTATATGCAAAAAATTGTTTAATTGTAAATAATTTATATGTGGCAGAGGAAAAAATAATAAAGAAAAAAAATACCATATCTAGGAAATGCAAAGGAACTAATAGAATATTTGGATATTTGTTTTCATTTAAATGTATTAATTTATGAACTTTACCTTATTTTAATTTTAAAATTAGAAATATTACAAATAAACATGTGAATGACAGTATCTGTCCATGTCTTTGACTAGCATACACATGTTCAAATACAAATAGTCTTATAGAACCTAAGGTATTTAAAGTTGCCAAAAAAATAAATAAATAAAGTTGTCCACTAAGTAAGTATACTATTTCATTAAGTGAAATAACAAATTTTTAAGTGTTATATTTCCTGTACCCATTTATTCATACTGAAGCTAAAAATGTACTGGAAGGTTTTTGCACATTTCATTGAACTTCTCTTTGAGAACACTTTAAATTTACAAGTTTGTTCCTGGAAGATAACAGATTAAGTATATGCATTTTCATTTAAAACCATGGAATTATGTTTCTTTATACATTTCCCACTGTAAACACTCAGTACCTATCAAATGCAATGCGAATTAGCAAAAATATTAAAGGATATCAATAACTTGGCACTGCGTTAACTATTTAAACTATAACCAAATTTCAGTTCTCTGTACTTGATGGTTCTTCATTGAACAACTCTGCAGAGTGGCACAGAATAAGAAAATGTTACCAGAATGCTACTAGAGTTTCACTGCAGGGGAAATCACATTATGTCCAAAAGTTTTCTCTAGCATATCATGACCTGTTTCTCCAGTCAGTTATTATACCCATTTTGAGTCTGTAATAAATTATATGCTGAAAATGTACTGTTTTAATATTAGGATCCATCAACAATGAAATATAGAGAAAGCAAGGAAATGAAGTTCAGGATTTCATTCAATTTCTTTCTAGAGCCACAAAAATTGGTTCTGTCCTACTTTGCTTAATATTACAATTGCTGTTTTAAGAAACCTTTCCAGTCCTCTAGGATTTTATGCATGCCAAGGATAATTTAAATACTTATACACTCTAGAGCCTAAAAAAGTTTAGATGTTAGATCAATATGAAAGCTGTTTATTTAGTGAATTGTGTTTATGTGAGGTAGATTTAAGGGTAGATTTTAGAATTCATACAAGATTTCCTCAATATTGCACAGGAACTTCATTATGAAATGGATTTCCCTTTCTGTCCTATCCAACTTCAACAGACAAAGGCGTGTTCTGAAACTTTGAAATCAATGCTGAGAGCAGTGATAGAGGGGCTTATATGGTTAATGATAACATACCATACAAATATTTGTTAAAGGTTTCACCGTGGAATTACAATGGAGAAAAAGTATGCTGTGTTTCTCAAAAACACCCTGTGCTTTTAAAATCAAAAAAAGAAAAATGTATTTTCAATATATCTCATGTTAATTAACAAGTCGTTCTAAAATATTAGCAAAAGTCCCATCTTATTCTGTCTGCCTACTTGGGAGTGTCTTAAGGAAATGAGGAAATTACAAAGACTGGGTAGGCCCAAGAGAAGCGCTCAAATTTCCCAGTTAAGGCTCTGCTTCTTCTCTAGAGAACTGAGATCTAGAACACACATTACACACAGCCCACATTTTAGGAAAGAACAGGCAAAGGGCAGTTTCAGGTGAAGTGTAGTTCATTTCCAAGGCAATCAGCATAGCTGAAAGTGACGTTGAGTTTTTGCAGAATCCAACACTTTGCAGACAGTAAAGGTTTAAAAAGGTCACAGTTTCCTATATCCTTTTGGAACTCCAGAATGTTTCATTAACTTTGTCCAAGCAAGTGATAGAACTGGTGAAGAAAAACCCCATACCTTTGTGCAAACCCTTTAAATTTGATTCTGAGGCTACTGTGATTGGGTTTCAGGGAACACGGGGACACAAGGCATCTTTAGTTTACAATATCTGGGGCTCTGATTACTTTTAGCTTGAAACTCTCTTGCGAAGCTCTTCCAGTCTACACGCATCCCTTCCCCCGCCCCCTCCTTTCCCTCCTCTTCTTCTAGACCTGCAGGGTAGGGGTAGGAATTGGGTGGTGCACATCTGTGTAGCCAGACCCTGGAGGCTGACAGCTGCGGTCCACTCCCAGACCGTGTACCTGAGCGCGGCGGCCACTCTGCTCTTCGCCCAACCCACTCCTGCCTGCAGTGCTGCCGCTGTCACACCAGCCGGTGATTTGATAGGCTTGTCGGGTTGCCATGGTGTTGACTTCTTGCCTCTGAGGAGCTGCCCAATGACTGGAGGTCTGGGATTAAAGCGGGAAGAGGCAGCGGCCACAGCGAATTTCAGCGGCAGCTGCAGCAGCAAGCAATAAGAAGTGAGAGGACGAGGTCTTTAGACTGCGCTCCGCCCGCAGCCAGGGCTGCGGGGGACGGGAGGCGGGGTGGGGGTGGGAAGGTCGGAAGGAGGACCACTCGGAGCCAGAGGATGCAAGTGAGGGGTTTGAGACGCGCTCAGGAATAACTCCGAAGTAATCGGCACGCATTGAGAGGGAAAATCGTCCGGAATTCGTTATCATTCGCACAAGACACGACCCGGGCGGGTAGTGGTGGGACTGGGGTGTTAAAAGGGACTTAAGTGGGTGATACACTGCCCCCTTTCAACCCCCACCCTTCAATTTGCGAAATGAAGTCATTTGACAAATAAAGAGGTGCTATCCGGAGAACTTTAAATCAGGATAACTAACTTAATCCTGAGAAGAGAAAGTGCAATTAGACGGCAACCAAGTAAAAGAAAATAGTAGCCCGGGGGATGGGGGGTGCGGGAACGGTGCTGGCGTGAGAGGTGGGATGCAGAGAGTTGCGTGTGCGACGCACAACCCCAGACGGGAACTGTAAACTAGGAAATGAAAGGGAAAGAACCCGCTTCTGTTATAAATTAGGAGGTAGGTGAAGGTTATGCAAAGAAGAAAAGGGAAAGTAAAGCTGTTAAAAGAATAGAATAAAACCCCTGGGAGTTGAACTCGAAGTCTTCCCCGCTCCCCCTGTCCCCCGCCCCCCGCGGCTCTCCAACCCAAGGGGAGAAGGAGGAGGAGAAAGAGAGTGCATTCTGGTGTGATGAGAACTCTCTGGAATGTCTGGAGGAGAGGATAGGAGTGCGAGGGTAAGAAGACCCGGGTGCTAAATTAAAACGGCAGGAGAGAGAAACGGGGGAGGGGTGGGGGAGGCAGGAAATATTCGGCGATTCACCGGAGGGACGAAGAGATGCAGAAGAGAGAGATGCCAGGAGAAGGAAAAAGAAGTGCAGAAGTTCAGACCTGTAGTGTAAAGGCACTACTAGAGTCAGTAAGAGAGCAGGCGGAAAAAGGTGTGTGCAGCGGCGGGAGGGCGTGGGAAGGCCCCCTCTGTCAACCAGAGGCAGCAATCGCCAGGACTGAGGCAGAAAGGACAGAGTTGCAGGGACTCGGGCGCTGGCGCGAGCACCGCGGGGCAGCACCCGCGAGCTGGGACCAGGTGCCGCGCCGCCAGCGCCCGGCTCGGGGCGACGCGGGGACTTCCCTGGCAAGAAGAAGAGCTGCTCGCTCAGCCTGCCGGAGTCACGATTCACCGCGAGTCCCAAACCCACGTCTCACTAACTACTTTACAGCCACTTTCATTGATTTTCTTTAACAAATAAACATAATACCCGTTACAGCAACACTTCCTCTTGCTGCAGCCAGAATACCAGAAGCTCTGATGGTTGCATTACTCCGGACAGCAGTTCTCCTAGCTCTAAATGAACTATTTTCCTTCACTTAAAGGATCAGATGTGTGTGATGACCTTCACGTTTGGGGCGTCCAGTCCCCCCCTCCTCCTCTATAGTTTGGGAATCACGTTTTAGTTTGACTAGAAGACAGGTTCAGACACAAGTTTCCAAATCTGGTAGGGCTCACTGATATTTGCATATTAATCTTTGCTAATAAAAAGTAACTCAATTTGGAAGGGAAACGCCGGTAAAGAAATTGATTCCTTTGCAACTGCAGGGAAATTAACGCTAGTCCGACAGACACACCTAAGCTACTCCCCTTGAGCTGTCTCTTAAAAATATTTCCTTTTAAAATAAAGAAAGTATTTATTTTAAAGTAGCCCCCCTTCAAGAGTGGTTTCTGCTCGAGGTTCTTCCATACATGTCAAAGGGTTGTTGAATTATTCATTATTGTAATTACTATCATCATTGTCATTATCCCTTTCCATGTGGAAATAATTTTATTATCGTAATTTGATATCTGAAGAATTTCCTGTTAGTCGTTTGATAATCATTTTTTTCTGCTGAAAAGAAAAGTTTTGTTTATAAATGAGATAGAGAAAATGTTTTAAATGCTTTGATGTTTGCTATAGATTTCCGTTTATCTAATCGATCGGAATGCCAATAAAATCGATTAAAGGTTTAGTGTTTTACAAACAACCATTTTGTGCTTTTGATTTTACGTTCAGAATGATTTTAATAAAGCTAATGTTCTCCTTTAACAAACCCTTTAAAAAACCCAAACCTTTATCGTTTTTCTTTTATTATCAGAAATTGCCACTTAAAGTTCTTCTAATAGGAAAATTTTAAAAAATACAAGCAATGGCCGCAATGGTTTAAATTTCAACCTCTTGTTGTTCAAGGTATTTAAATAAAGCTCCTTAAAATCTTGGTGAATTATATGCGATCATTCAGTGATTGCGGAATATTAAATTAAACTTAGATAAATCCGCATTGAAGGAGGCAGCACCCAATCCTGAATTTATTTCCCATTTTCTCTAACAGCATCACTGCGCTCCTCTCTTTGCAATGACAATGTGCCAAATCTGGGCATTTTGAAAACATTTTCCATATGCTTTAACAGGGGACTGATAGACAAAGAAGAAAAGGAGATGATCTTTTTGCTCTGAGGTATATTTTCTTTAACCTTTTTCTGTTAGACTTTTACTGATAATTATTTTAAAGTAAAACTTGGAAAATCATTTAATGCTTTTTTTTTTTTTTTGCTTTCAGCTTTTCTTCGCTTTCTTGTAGTTTATTCCTAAAGTGGAATTTTGATTACAATGTAAAGTTATCATTTCTATACCTTGACAAACAACATTTGTTTCAAAATCTTTGATTTGTCTTGTTTGCTAGCTGCCTTTTGTAATTAAAGATGGATTTAATTATACATTTTATAACTTAGATCAGATGGGCTGTTTGTTTGCTGTAGGATTTAATGGTGCTTTTGTCTAATATTTAGGGATGTTTCATACAGAGGTGGGTGGTGGCTTTTCTTCAACTATAAAGATCTGGACCTTTTTTTTTTTTGCCTTAGAAATGTGGATGTTTGGATGACTGTAATGTCTTGTTTTAAAATAATTCTGTTTGGTGGCTACAGTTAATATATTGTCTATACTGCATTTCACTGGCTAAATATAGATGTTTCAGGTTTAAAAAAATCACAACTGTATCTTCTATTCAGTGAAATCACAGTTATTCTTTTTTTCCCTCGCTTGTCTGTCTTTTCCCATCTGCATCGTTGTCTGTTAGAGCTCTTCCCCAGACCGAATGTAAAATTTCGTTGGCTACTCTTGCTGGAAATATCTCCTTGTATTTTGAGAAGGGTGTGTTTGTGACCCTGGATGGTGTGAGTGTGCAAGTGTGTGTGTGGGATGGGGGGGGGGGCAGTGGTGATGAGGAGTTCTCATTCATTTGCATAAGAGCTATAGAAGTGTTTGTGAAGTTGGTGAAGTGCTATTGTTTGGGAACAGACCTGTCTGATTTTGTTTATAAACACTGGGCTGGTTGCCTAGAGGGAAGGAGGTCACAGCACTGTCTGAGCCCTGACCTCTGGAAGGCCAGAGGGCGTCTGACTTTTCTCTTGTCTTTCCTTTCTCCCCTGGCTTAATTCTTCCCTCAGACCCTCCATAACCCCTCTCCCCTCCCCATATCTTACCTTACCTGTGTCTAACTCTACATAATGACCCCCTGCACACGCGCGCACGCACACACACACACAAAACCGGGTCAGAACCTCCAGGGGGGAAAAAAGGTAAAACCGATTTACTTCAAAGTTAAAGCAAAAACTGGACTTAAGTATAGAAAAGAGAGACATATATGGGGATATGGAAATACAGAGATAGAACCTGGGAGTAGGAGGGGGTCATTTTTATGTTTAAAAAACAACAACAACAACAAAAAAGGAGGCTACAGAGAAGAACCAGGTTGGGGGAGGGGAGAGAATCAGTTAAGGAGGGATTGAACTGCCCACAAATACTACACACAGACAGTCACACACTCACACATTCACAATGCCTTTCCTCTTTGAATGTCATTTTATCTAGTTCACTCTGACCATCAAAGAGAGTGTCCATTCTGGATGTTAGTTCATATTTTAATTCTCTTCCCTCCCTTTTGTGAATTCTCAAGGAAAAATACTTTTTTTCATGGTAATGAGAAGTGGCTTTCCCACACAATTTCTTCAGTTATTCCACTGGAAATATAATGTTCGTGACACTTTCCCCAATATGCCTTGCACTTTCCGATTCACTGTCAACTTCACCATCTCCCCGTTACATATATACCCCCCACCACACACACACACACACACACACACACACACACACACACACACACACACACCTCTCCACTCAAAATGACAGATATTGGTATCAGGTTTAAGTGTGTTTTGGAAAGAAGTTGCTGAGTTAAACAAAAATGTTAGTTAACAGACTGCCTTTGTTAAATAGCCCCCGGGTGGAGAAGACCCAACAGAAAGAGGGAAGGAAGAGGGGGGCTGAGGATCTGAAAGTGTCTGTGGTGATATAAAGAGTTCCTAACGCTGAAATCACTTGTAATACCTCGTTTCAAACTGAGCTCATCTATAGACCCCGGAAGCGCGGTCAAAAGACTGGGAACCTTTCCCCCTAGGGCAGGGGTTGGTCTGGGGCTGGAAGACTTAAGGGAGAGGGAGGTGGGGTATTTATTAGAGACTTGGCCAGAGCAGGGCGGGGGAAGTGGGGAGTAGACAGTTAAAGCCTCATCAAACCGATGGGAAAGCCCAGAGTGTCCGCCGCAGAGATTTGGGGAATGAAATACGCCGAGGAAAAGTCTAGAAGTGGAAATTACCTTTTGTCTCCACGTTAATTACTCCTTGCTGCCAACACTCCACACCCAACCACCTGGTCGCCCTCTTGGGTGCTCCCCCAGCTCGGCACCCGGGGTCAGGGTCCGGGTGCTCAGCCGGGGTCTGGGCTCTCCGGGGGCAGCCCTGGGGAAAGTGCAGAAGAGGGTCTGGGCAAAGTTCTGGGTGCGGCAGGCAAACCTCGGCTCGTTTCACTTTGGAATCAAAAGTGGCCCAGCGTTCAGTGAGGGCGGCGGCGGGTTCGCGCAGAGTTTAGGGACAGCAGGATGATGGGGGTGGGGTGGGGGTGCAGGGTCAAAGGTGGACGGCCAGGAGTCCGCAGGGACTCGAGCGGAGCAGCTGGGTTTCCCGGAGCCAGGGGCCGAGGACGAGGGCGCCGGGGGCAGCGGCCCAGCCGGGTCGAGCCTGGCGGAACGCGCCCGCGCCCCGGAGCAGCCCGCCGGCTGGGCTCGAGCTCGCCCGCCTTGCCGCGCCCCTGCCCGCGGTGCCGCGCTCCGCGCCTCCGGGCCCACCCCTCGCAGACCTGCGGCGGCGGCTCCCAGCTCCCCTCCTCGCGCTCCAAGGCCGAGCCCTGGAGGAAACTCTTGACTCTGCGCTAGTTCCTCTCTGCCCCTTCCCCTCTGCCCATTAACCCCCGACTCTCACCCCAGCCTGTCTTCTTAGGAAAGAGGTGAAAGAGGAGCAGGAAGAGATGATTCAAAATAACACACACACACACACACACACACACACACGAAGGGGGAATACTTGCTAGCAGAAGAAATTGCAAAAGTGGGCGCCCCTCTTACAAATCCTTCTTCCTTTTGTTTTCTTACTTAGAATTCAATAACCAGACCCCCAACACACACACACACACACACACACACACACACACACACACACACACACACACACACACCCCAGCTGTATTTTTCAAGAGAAGAAGGGATGCGGGCATAGAAGAGAAATAGCCACCAAATTTTTAAAAATGGTTTTCCTTATTTGACGTTTGGTGTTTTGACATTAATAACATTAATATTATTGATGATGTTTCAGGGAGGGGGGAGGCAAAAGAAATAGAGGAGAACTTGAAAACGAAATGATCATCATTTCCCTATTCTTCCATGCCAGAAATAGACCCCTTTCTTCACCTGAGCCTGAAACAGACTTATTGTTCTCAGGTGTTTCCTTCATCATAGGCATTTACCCGTCTGAAATCTCAGGAAATGGTTTTTCCATCAGTGAGCTTGTACATGGAACCCTCTCCCGCGAAGGGCTTGATCTTTCCTGATTTGAACCTGAAAGTTCCCCTGCCTTCATTTCCCCTTAGCCTCTTTAAAAGTCCCCACCCTCTTCCCCATACACACACCTCAAATAGTTTTTAAAGCCAGAATTTTTGCTCTCTGGGGTGTTTTTCGATAAACAGTAACGCTACATAAACACCTTCTTCACTTGTAAGTTGCAGGGAATTTAAATTTTACTCTCGTGGGTATGTATATTTCCTAAGGCACAAGGATAAACCCCACTGAGGCGCAATCAGACACCCACTAGCAGACTCCTGAGAGAGTTGCCATATAAAGGTGGGGCTGTAAACAAAGTAACTCCGAAATTTTGGGAATCCATCCACTCTGGGCAGATTTCTTCCCAAACAAGTTTGAAATGGAAGGAAGTCTTTAGAGAGGTAGATAGTTTTCTTTCTGTTAATGTTTAGTAGTCCTGGTTTCTAACACACTAGTACTTGTACTGACTCTAGATTCCTAAGGTGGGAGATTTTTTTTCTCTCTCTCTCTTAATAAAGACCATATCTAGGGTTTATTCTCCACTCCAAGCCTCTGCACTTTCATTGTAACCTTAACCAGCTGCTGTAGGCAACCAGCTTTCCTGATCTGGGCCTAAGTCTGCTCTTTTGACGCCTGTGCTTTTATCCTTCCAGGTGTTTTGTTTGGTTTTTTAATCCTATTTGCATCAGTCTTAGGATTTTCCAAATGTTCCCGGATAACACAAGGTTTCAGGCCCAGAAAGATGCATGTTTGCAGGCTCTGTTGTTCCTAGTGCTTGCGCAATAAACCTTTCAGTTGCTATTTCCTAGATTTGGTGCTTAAGGCCTAAGACAAGGTTTTGAAGCAGATCCTGGCCATCCAGAACTTCAAAGGCCTGTCAGCTCCAAAGGAGCTGATGCCTCACCTGTCCAGGAAGCTGGCCATTGCAAGTATTTCCTGTTCTTTGCTTGTTTGATTTGTTACTCTCACCTTCTCTCTAGAATTCCTATTTTTGAAATATTGCATAGATGGTGTCTACTTGTAACCTGTGGTGTGGCAGTGTATCGAGATGCTATCTTTGAGTAGCAATGGATATATACAGAGGGAGATATATATTCCATATTCAGTAGGGGGTATTTAAAAGTATGTCTATTCCTAGTTTTAGTTAATTATCTTTTAATGAAAGTGTCACTCATATTCACATTTGTAATATTGGAAAGAGATAATTAGATTTTCAAATGAGAATCAGCCACCTTAAATTTTGCACCAGAAAATACCAAGTATATTTCATTCTAATGAGATCTGTAGTAGGGTTTTAAAATTCATCATAATGTGCTTCAAGAAAGATAATTCAACAGACTCACAAGATGAAAGGTTTTCTTCCTAAGTCTTTTTAAAGCTATTACATTGAACTTATGCAATTCTGATAAAATATTCAAAAATATTACATAAAGGCTAACATCAAGACCCTCATGAACACCCTTGCAACCAGCACTTATCCTCATTTGAAAGTTTACTTTGACTAAACTAACCCCTTCCATCTTCCATGCCCTGGGTTTTCTCTCCTGCATGTTGCCAGCGAAAGATAACGTGTCTAAATTGAGTGTCTCAGGATCCTGGGTGCAATCCCGCCTTTTGAAATAGGCAGGGCAGAGCGGTGTTTGCACACAGCCAGGCACCCTTTATTTACATATATCTGCATATTTGCTCAGGATCCTGCATTTCGCCATTAAAGTGCTTTCCTGGACGTAGCAGAAGTAACTCAGCAGAGAAAACCTTTCCAGTGCCCTCACTCTCCTATTGCTGCTTAAAGCTCTCTAGTAAACACATCTCTGGTCCGATAATAATTACTTTGCCTCATTAAAATGAGAAAAAAAAATTTCTTTTTCCGAGTGGTTAAAGGGCACGGCTTGGGAGGTATTTGTGTTTTATTTTCTCCCTCTCCTTGCTGAGTGTGTGTGTGTGTGTGTGTGTGTGTGTGTGTGTGTGTATGTGTGTGTGTGTCTAATGAAGTTTGGGAGTCGCGCGCACAGGGGCGCGTGGGGTGCGGGCCCCGGAGGTCCCCAGTCCCTGCCCTCTCCGTGGTCGCCGCGTCCCGGGCTCCCGCCGCAGCGCTCCGAGCTTCGGAAGCCGCGAGGCTCCGGGGCTGCTCCGAGTCCGGGCTGCGCGTCATTTGCAGTCTGGGGAATGTTGATCACCTCACTAATTACACCTCTCTCTCCCCCCCGCTCCCTCTCCCTCTCCCTCGCTCTCCTCTCTCATTCCCAGAGTGCATATCGGGAATAGACACACAAAGACATGCGCACTCAACTTAATCAGCCATTTTTTTTAAACAGGGCTAAAACGATAATAATTAGCAGAATAAAGACATATCGGATTTTCATTTCCTTTCCTCCTTTTCCCAACCCCTTCACAACCAAACAGCGAGACCGCGGTCGGCACATGCTTTAACTCCTCCCGGATCCCCGAGGACCGCTCCATGCCCCCCACTTTCTGCTCCAGCGTTTTGATTTTCACCCAATAAAGTTCGAGGATTATTTTTTTATTTTATTTTTTCTTAATGAACCCTCTCGTTTTACTTGGATGTGATCAGCTGTAAGTAAAATAAAAGCAAAACAAAAAAGAGGCGAAGATCGAGTAGGAACTGCAGGGGAAATGGAAAGTAAGTTTTTTCTTTAACTTTTATTGAGTAGTTTGTGTTAAATTTAGGTCGAGTATCGATTATCTTTCCAGCCTGATCTTGCACAATCTTTGATATTTCGCTCCCTCTCTCTCCCTCTCCGCCTCTCTCCCTCTCTGCCCCCGGCTCGCTCGCTCTCGCTCACATCCCCTCAGCCCGACCATCTCTTCCGCTCTGCCCCCCTTTGCTATCTCTTTCCCCCCCTTTTTTTTTTTTGGCTCCAGGATTTGCTCCGCGGAGGGAGGGAGGGGGCACTGAAGGATCTGATTTTCCACTTTCTTGCGGGGGGGGGGGGGGAGATGCGTTTTTCGGGATTTAACTTTTGGATTAAGTGGCGGGTCACCCACGTTTGGCCGAGCAGTTTTCTCTCCTTTTGCCTGTCTTTTCGCGTTCTGTCTCCACCGCGAGCCCGGGGCTTTCTCGAGGCGCGGGGAAGCTGTCAGCTCCGCGGCCCCGGGGACACTGCCGGGGGCGGGGGTTGGGGGGGTGGGGGCGCACCCCCGTGCCCGGGTCGGCATGCCCCCTTCCTTCGCACCCCTCCTCCGAAAGTTTGGAAGGTGGTCGGTGGGGGCTCGGAACCCCTCTCTCCCTGTTCCCCTACCCTCCCGTTCAGCCTCGATTTTCTCCTCCTCTCATCATCCACCGTTCCCTGGCTCAAGTTCCGCGAAGGGCGCTCGGTGCGCGGAGGCCCGGTGCTCCGCGCCCCCCAGGGCAGGGGGTTCCGAGAGGCTGGAGCGCGTGCCGGGGCTGCAGGTAGACGCCGGCCCGCCTGAGCGCGAGGCGGCGCGGACTCGGGCGCCGGAGGACGCCGGGCAGTTCCGTTAGGAGGCAGGATCGCCGGGCCTCGGGGCCGGGGACCCGCGAGGCGGCCGCAGCTCTCTCCCGGCGCTTTCGCCGCCGGGTGTGCCTTAAACCGGAGGACAGCTGCCCGAGGCCGGGGGTCAAGAATCTGTTTTTGTTTGTTTTTTTTTTTTGGCAAAGGGCAAAGGGTGTGTGTGTGTGTGTGTGTGTGTGTGTGTGTTTATGGTTGGGAGAGCTGTGGCTGGTTGTGAGAACTGATTTATTCCCCAGTACCCCCGCCCTTGACGTCCCCCGAAAGGGGTTCCAGGTCTACAAACGAACTTCACCTTCTTCGCCTCTCCGGGCATCAAGTGCGCCTTCCGGCCCGGAGCAGCTAAGGGAAGAGGGGCTGGAATGCGTCGGGTCTCGCCTTCCTTCTACTTCTATCTCGTTCCCCTCTCCCTCCCAGGCTTTCTGCTCTTTTCGATCGGAAAAATAATAATAATAAAATTTCTCCTGGAATTGGATAAAGTTTCTCTGCCGATGCCCAAGTTCCAGAGGAATCCCCACCCTGTCCCCCTCCCCCCCTCCACCACCCCCACCCCAGCCCCGAGGACGGTGCACTGGTTTGTATTTCTTTTGTTACCTGCGATCCGGGCGGGGGGCTCCTTTCGGCCGCTCGGGCTGGGGTCCGGCCCAGAGCGGAGGCTCGGGCTGGCGCCTTTGGCCGCGACTCCTCGCTCCCGCGCGGTTGTGGTGAGGTCTTAGCTACCGTTCGGTGAGACACCCTCCTTGTAGGTACCAGAGGTTCAGATCGCGAACACGGATTCCGCCCCCCCCCCAACACACCCCGACCCCTGCACACACACACAGACACAGACACACACACTCACACTCAACACACACTCACAGACACACACATTCTCCCTACTCCCCCCACCTCCAGCCCCCACCTCTCCTTTCCCCTCCCCCCTTCCAAAAAAAGCACACACACACACAACAACAACAGCCCCCCCAAACCAAACAAAAACCCAAAGACAAGTTCACTGGCGGAAGATGGTGGATTGACACTGACTCAGTCAGAGGCAGGTTCACCAGGAAATCTGGCGGTCCCGATTTCTGACAGTTGCATTTCCTCTCCTTGAGTCCTCCCCCCCCCTTTTTTTTTTATTAACTCTGTTCCATGTTTAATCAAGGATCATGTAGATGGCAAAAGGAGAGACAGAGAGAGGGGAGAGAGGAAGAGAGAGGAGAGAGAGACAAGAGACAGAAGGAGGGCTTTTTTTTTTTTTTTTTTTTTATTGTGTTCTCCTGGATTTTCAGTGGCTTGATCCCTATAAACGTGGAGTGGTTAAAGCTCATATGTAGTATTATATTTTTAGTTGGGTGGATGGATGGAAGAGTCAGGGAGAGGCTGCGGCTGCCGCTGCCTTTTCGGGTGTTGCTTAGATTAAGGCTGAGACTTGGCTGCGATTGGGACGCGACAGTGACACGGGCATCGATCGCTTCCATTGAGAGCAATGCAAAAACACAGCCCGGGTATGTAACACTCTCGGTGCCATCAACACTTGTTTTACTTTATATTTACTGGCAAAACTGACAGAGCAAGCTCAGACTTTCTCTCTTTCTTTCTTTTTCCCCCCTTTTCTCTTTTCTAACTGAAGAATACAAACAATTGGGTCTAGAAGTTGTTGGAAAGGATGCTTTAAATACAACAGAAAGGAGAGATTGGGATTATTTCACTATCTCTATGACTGATTGTGTTTTAGAGTTTTTCTTCTCCACAGAAGAGCATGTTAAATAAAAGGAAGGTTTTCTTTTTTCCTTCCTCTTCTTAAAAAAAAAATCCTTAAGGGAATATTTGATAGTTTTCAACCTTTGCGGTTTCAATCAGCAGGAAGGCACACAAAAATAAAAGATGGCTAGCCAGCTGTTTTAACCTCTTGCACCTGGCTTCAGTGTGGGGATCATAAGGTTTATACAAGTTAGTTTTTTTTTTTAAGATTCTAATATTTATGGCATAAACTGGGAAGAGAGTATCACTGTATATTTATTCAGTAGCTGGTTGCTTTTGGATTTAAAAAGTAAACTCATATTTAAGTGTTTTCTTTTTTATGGCAATGAAGATAGAGTCAATGAAATATGGGGGAAATACCATAAATCTGAAAAGTGAAATGTACCTAAGGAACAAAGAAAGGTCAGGTAAGCCAGCTGTGTAAGTCAAAGCAATAGCACCAATTGTAGGGTAAACAGGGAGAGTGGACTCTAGGTCTAGGAAGTGAAAGTTGCCACTTAAAGTTAAAAATGAAGGAAACATGTTCAGCTTTATTGTAATCTTTTGCAGTTTTTAGCAGATGAGTCCAGATCTGCTCATTAATTTTGAGCTAGTTGGATTATTTTAAAAGATGCTGCACCAGCAAAGGAAAACATAAAGGAGGTTGAGAAAATCGCTGTTTAATATTGCAGAATTTACTGCTTCCATTCTGACCATGAGCCTAAATTTACACAATGAAATTTGATTATCTCTAATAACAATATTAGATCCTGCACTGGATGGATGAGAATTGAGGTGGTTTTGTTGATTGCAAGGGTTTAATGTTGCATTTCAGAATCTGATGTGGTTTGGCCTCCCTTCCATTAACTGGAAAACCCCTGAGGTTTTACAATTATTTCTTAAAGATAATACATTTAAGATTGCATTGGTAGGCTGAAGAAAAGTCATAAAGGCAAGAAGGGAAGCCCTTAATAACTCTTGAGATTCAGACATGTTCAGCAGTTAGATTGGCTCTGACTTCACCAAGGGTCGACAATGTGTCATTTCCACGAAGCCAAATTGCCCTCTGCCTATATGATATTAATGTGCAAATCAATATTTCAGGGATTAAATTTCCCTTCTTCATTTTTTATGGTTTCTACCTCAATAAGTCTCAAGTCTATTAGAAGAGGCTGGATGATTTAAAATCTTTCACTGCAGAATGGCTTGTCGTCGTAGTCTTGTTTCACTAGACCATTTTAGGAATTTTGTTATAAAGACTAAGGGCATCCTAAAGAAGTTGCAAGGCAATGTAGAGGCAAGCTCCATAGCCTAAAGTCCTTGTTCGATTAAGAGCTAAGAAGTATTGGAAATATAATATATATGTTTATGTACTATATATGTATATGCACACATACATTCTGCTGCTTTAAAAATATTATGTTAATCACCTATTGATTAATTTCAAAATCAATTGAAGTTCCTTTCTTATTAGTGACTTGTTCAGCATTCTTGAAGACTGTGTTAATTTTCTTAAAGAGTATACATGGATTAGCTTGGTTGTGAAGGTCTTTGGGAGGGATTTTCATCTAGCAATATTTTCTCTAAGAAATATTTCTAGAAACCATTGTTGTGAGAGTAATAACCAAGTATTGTCATCTGCATCGTTGTCATGACTATCATTGCATTTGGGGCTGAGTGATTTAGCTGCTATCTGTTGAAACAGGCCTTCTTCCATTCACTTAATATTAGTTCCTAACACTTAGTAGGCACGATGGTTCTTTTAACCCTCTTGGAGAAGCACTACTGTAAAAGAAAATGTGTGATTTGACAAGAAATAATACAAAGCAGAAATTTGGGAGGTCAGAATAAAAGATTGTGACTTTATCACATAATCTTGGGAAGGCCTACTGTCTATCATTTGGTGGTGTTTTATAGTCTAAAACCATCTGGACCAAGTTCCGCACAGCTGCACGAATTTCATATGTGATAGAACATTTTTTCCATTCAGTGTGAAATGTTCCTTCCTAAAACACGTACACCAGACTCGCTTAATTTAGTCTGTTAAAAGAAATGCACATGAAAAAGGACAAAAGGCTCTTTAATCTCTGCAAGCTGTTTGTTTTTCTTCAAGATTCCTGTCTGTTTGGGTTTGAAAAGTCATGTTTATTGAGGAGATGATTCTGAGGTGTGACATTAAAATAATATATGATTTTTGGACTGGTGGCCACGCTCCTGCTTCATTTGCAGAACTACTTTTTATGCCTGTCAAAACACAGAGTTAATCTATCCTTATTTACAATTAATCTCAATAAAATTAATCTTAACTATGCTTTATTCAGTGGCTTAAAATATCTAATTATATTCAATTAACTGCTGTCATAGTAATTAACATTGCTTAATTGCCTCTGCATATATTTATGTAAAGCTCATTAGGTGCTGCTGGCTCCTTTTTCCTTTTCTACTTGCTATTTTTGCTGTTGTCAAATCATTTTCATCTCCCAGTGTTCAACAATGTCAGTGGCAGCAACTGCTTCCTTCACATTTTTCTTGAAATGAGTGTTATTACTTACCTATGAGTAGATACTAGTTATGAGTCTTTAAAGATGAATCCGCTCCCCACCCCCCAACCCTTCAATCACTGTTCCCTTATCCCTGGTCCCTAGCACACTCACAAAATATTTTCTGTCATTGTTGCTAGAAATATGAGAAGCCAGGTTAAGCTTTGTGTTTATAAATGAGGAGCCTTTCTGTGTCTGCCTAGGGGCTGTACCCATAGGCAGAGTTGTTTTTTTTTTTTTTCCCTCTAAAACCTTTCTAAGGGTTAAAGACTTGGCCAAGGTTCAAACTGAAAATCGCCCAGGGAAAGTGCATGTGAATATGTACAAGTTTCATGTAATTAGTGCTTAATTATATTAACATATGCAAATTGTCAACTTAGAAGCTTGTTGAGCTGGCAAAGATCAGCTAGGCACAATTGCTGTATTGTTCTGAAACAATAATGGATTTCAAGTTGGATTGTGGAAACACATAACTAGCTATCTAATTTAACTCATACCATGGTGAAATTTCATTAGTCTCCATGGAGACTGGTTTAATTGTGCTGACTAATGTTCTGGGCTGCAGAATGTCCTAAAAAGAAAGCGTTGTTTGCCTAATCCACCTTACAATGACACTTGTTTGTACATGTTTCCCTTGTGTGAGAATTTGCATATGCAAATAAATAGTTTCTCTGCCCCATTTGTCATGGCTGTTCATTACCCATGAAGAGGACATTGTTACTAGGCTGTGACTGAGTCTCCCAAGACAGGATAGTGTCAACCAGTCCAGCTACATTCTTTCATAATTTGTTTCTGATTAATAGACCAGAGTGAGTCTCCGTGTCTTTGGGCATCTGCAATGGGAAGGTCAGTTCTGTCACAGAAAAGAGTTTCTGCAGTAACTGAAGGACTTTTTCTTCTTGTGATTCTTCCCCTTTTCCCGCTCATTGGTTCACATAATCATATTTAAAATAATGTATTCTTACTCTCAGAATGCCTCTACTAATAATCTCTAGTTTCCTAAAGCAAAAAGGTAGGAAAAGAAAGGAAATTCTGTTATTGGAATATTAATCCTGTTTTTGACAGAAAGGTAAACTGATATAATTGCTTTTCAGTTGAAGGAATGGGGGTTTATACAAGTGTGAAAGCATCGGAAAAGGATTAGCATTTTTTTGCATAATGAAAAGCTCTGTTGAATAGGGTTCTGAATGGCTGACTGAATGACCGAGATGAAAAGAAGATGAAAATGCAAGCTCCTCTTTCTTTATGCCTATGCTCTGCTCGCTCTAAAGTTATGTTTGTCCAAGACTAGAGAAAACAAGCAGGGGCTCAGATTTCAGCAACTTTATAAGATGCCCTGAGTTTTCATCATCACTGGGAAGTAATATGTATGACAATAGTGTAGCTAGAGAAGGACAAACAGAGGTTTGTATATAGAAGAGTTTTCAGAAACATATTAGGCTAGCCAAATATTGACTATTGGGTATCGAGAATTCCCAGCACTTTGCTGGCAAAAAGGTATTTCAGAAGAGGCCAACAATATGGTGTGTATATCTCATTTAGTTACTTCTGCCCCTTCCCTCCACCTATCTGCTGTAAATAGTTGTTTCAGCTGGTAGAGCACTTCACTTGGGCAAGAGTTGTGTGTTCTGATTTTTTGGCAATGTTGTGTTTTAAGTGGCCTGTCAGCTTTGGGGGCTGGGATGGGCTGGTAGAAGAGGATACAGCGTTATTGTCTTAGGATTTAATTCATCTTCATGTTGCTTTGTAGGTGTATCATGTATTTCATTTTGAGATAAGTCTTTCCTAATGTGTCTAAGTACTCTTGGAAATATTTGCAGTAGGGTTTTCCCTTGTTACTAGTTAGGGCTGTAACTGGTTATCAGTTGACTACGTGATCAGAGCTCTTAATGATGTTTCTTCAACCATAATTAGGGCAGTTAAAATACCGTAAGTGTTAAATTCCCACTTTCAAAGGTGGGAATTGGCTCTTTTGTACATATGTAAATCAACTGCAGTGTGAATAATTATTTACATGTATACATTATAAACAAACTCTTTCCGGTTTGGGGGTCACCACAAATGAGCTATTGAAGGCTGCCCCAGAGTAGGATTGAAAGATTCCACCAGATATTAAGCTGACTTGTTTTGTTACTAGATTGTAGAACTTCCATTTGCCTCATCACTTTAACGGTTCAGTTGCTGAGGTACTATTAAGATGGTTACATGGAAACTTGGGAAATCAGAAGTGTTTTCACGTAAATTAAAATATAAGGGTTGCCTCTTGAGTACAGAACATTGTAAGGGGAAAGTGTTTGATCTCTGTTATATAAAGTCACCAAAATTCTTTACTAGAGCCCTTTAAAAAATTTGTCAAGAAATTCTGGATTGTTTCAGAAACTTTTATGGTTAACTTTATGGATATGCTTGCAAAAAGTCTTAAAAGAACAAAAAAATCCACATGGAGGCTATTCTTTTACATGCAGCAGGGCTTATTAAGGTATTTCCATAAGAAAAATGTGTTAATTTAAAAAATAAATTCATTTATATTTTAAGACATTGTTAACCAAGCACCATGTGTTGTAACTGGCAGCTTTCCAGTCACCATGAAGTGGATCACACATGGGTTAATAGTAGCTTATGTGATGTCTGCATTCTTAGGAAATGGGCAAAAACCCAGGGTATTCTGATATCAAGATTTTTAGGAATCAGACAGAAAGCAGAATATATGTTTATATGTGAACAGATGGACACATGTGAGAACTAAAAGTGCACAATTTCTCTTGGCACTTGTTTTAGTTATCCTGATGATATAACCAAGATCTTAGTGCACTCACAGTCTTTGATGGCTAAGGACAAAATGGTCTTTTAATGAGGGCTCAATGGCATTATTTTCTTGCATACGGATTGTTCCCCTTGTGATCTTGGGGGATTTGATGTTCTGTTAATTCCCTAGTTTCAGAGGTTCACAAGTTGCCTTGAAAGTTTGATATGGTTTCATGTTTGACATACAATCCTCAGTTCAGGAATGGCCGCTCCCCATTTCTCCTTACACTTTTCAAGGCTTGTAAGTGAAATAAAATATTTGCCATTTGGAGGCACTTTTGAATGTATGCACACAACTTAAAACTGGCTCTGATATTAAAGTCGTATTTGGCAAACCGCTTATCTCTGATATAATTAAATACTTTAACATTCTAGAGATTGAGAAAATAAACAAATATAATTTAAGATCTGGGCAGCTTGACTTAGTTAATATGTCATAATGCCCTGAGTAGGTGTTTTAGTCATTCAGGCCAGGGGTTCACACACTATCATCATATATTTAGATGATTGATCATTTCTAATGTTTGCTTGTCCTGGGGAGACGACAGTGCACAGTTGATAATTTTTGAATGGTATGCATTATAGCACGTACCTCTAGGATGAAGTTTATAGGTTCCATTGTGTCCTAGCTGTAAAAACAGAAAGCATTCTGCAAGCATTTACTCAGATCTAAATCATTTTAACCAGGGAAAATTGACTTTTGGGTTAAAATATGCATTTTATAACTGTCCATAAAATTCTTTTCCTTCACTGTAAAGAAGAAAGGAAATACATAGCTTCAACAATGTTAAAATGCAAAAACTATGAGCTGGTCTATGCCACCTGGTTGTATTGTTAATAACAAAACAAAACTTTCTAGGAAGGAAGCCCATAAAGAATCTTAAAATTTGCTGATTGGAAGGATAAATTGAAGAGGCCCAGTCATTCCCCGAAGTACCTTCATTAAACCTGAAAGGCTTTATTAATGTAGATTTTCTACAGTATAGTTCACAGTACTTTTCTCCCATACATTTAGGAATAAAGCAATTCATATGTAAAATTTCCTGGGCCCAGAAATGAACTGAGAGTGAGTCATCCTTTTTTGGTTTAGTTGATACAAACTAGGAGTATAGACATAACATGCACGCACACACACACACACTTCTATGCCCCCTTTCCACATTAATGTCTCTCTTTCCTCTTTAGATGTGTTTATAGGCATAGCCTGAGCATTTCCTTCTGTAGACTAAATTTCTTTCATTTTCTAAGAACTGGCCAAGAGGATCGCAACAGAAAAGAGCAGGTACGGTATAAGACAACTGGAAACTATCAAAGGGCTCATTGCTGGGAACTGCCTTAGACTTCTTCAGTTCAATCAGCCCATTTTAAAATATGAGATGTTAAACTCTGGAGAAGTAATTGTTGAGTCAGCCAGCAAGGTAAGAACATGTCAGGAGAACTCAGCAGTCCCCCGCTAGGACTAATGGTCACTCAACTATATAGGCTACTTGAAAAAGGGTTTGTTCTATGAATGAAGGCAAAGCTGGTGAAAATGGGGAAGAAAAGAAAAGGAAAATGGGCCATGGTAATCCAACAGTGATGCTGTCTCCTCTGAGAGACTGAATTCTCTCTTACTGAAAGGAGACCAGTAGAATCTGGAGGGCCTCTAACCAGTATGACTGGAAGCATATTTTTGCATGACGTAGGAGGTTAGGCTAGGTACTTTGAATGGGCAAGATGAGTCTATGATTCATAAAAATACTGATGATCTCAGTGACTTAAAGTGTATTCTTAATAACCATGAACACAGTGTGAAGAAGAAAGAGGTTTCTCTTTTGTGGAGGGAAAGTAAATGAAGACAATGCTGTGATGTTTTAGAGGCAGCATAGTGTACAAAAAGAATGACACTTAGTTTAAAACCAGACATTCTTTTGATTCTGTTTACTTTGGATTCCTTTTTCCTTTTTAAATGAGACTGTTTATTTTAACTTAAATCTTAGATGTTTTAAAATCTACTCCATTTTTTGACAACTCTGTGACCAAATAGAGGTCTTTTTAGATCTATAAGACCCTTGGGTTAAGTTCTTGTTATAGATGACCTTATCTAAGTTATTTAATCTTTTAGAGCCTCAGATCCCTCGTTTGTATTTCAGAGTTTCTGGAGAGCTTACCTAAAACTAATGTGTTGTGAACATAAAAGGAAGTGAATGTATACAGGGCTGACACCTTATATTTCCCTTTTCATTATTTTCAATAGTTGGTTTTACTATATGCTCTCCTGAAGGGTATTTGATACAGCAAATCTACATAGACCTTTTGAGTTGAGATGCCCCCCATCTCTCTCTCTCTCTTTTTTTTAGTTTTAAAAAATTTTATTTATTTATTTTAATTGGAAGATAATTACAATATTGTGATGGCTTTTACCGTATACAAACATGAATCAGCCATAGGTATACATGTGTCCCCAAAGGGAGGGAGGTAGAAATTAGGCAAGGAGGATGCCTAAGGGGTAGGGCCAAAGAGTAGTCTCCTTCTTATGTTGTCTCATTGGCGGATACCTTGATGATATCTAGGTGGCTATTCCTCCACCTTATTATCTGCTTCTCCTTCGTCACAAGTTGCTTTGGTTCTGAGGGGCTTCTAGATGTTTTCAATGCATTTCTGGGGTCTTTTTATAAGAAGCAAATTAGAACAGAAATAGTGTTTAAATAATTCAAACCTTAGTCTATCTATAGGAACTCAAGATTCCAGACTGTCCATTATATACAATAATAGAAGAGACTACAAAGCTTATTTCAGAGTTGAAGTTGACCCTTCCTGTTTGTAAGTCTTTGAATTAAAGGCTTTTCCAAAGCTAGATTAGGTGTCATAGAATCCCTTTCTATATACTTGATGTTATGATATTTTGATGTGCCATGAAGGAAGAATAAATGCTATTTACCTGGCACCCTGCTGACCAAAATTTATACCAACCTAGAGAAAAGATCCAGTTATTAATAACCCAGGGATATTATAGAACCCTTAAATTTTCTTATAGGGATTTTATAGCCAAGTTATGAGTCTTGTCTTGGCTTATCTCGTGAAGAAGACCACAGTCCTTTGTCTTTCCATAGGGATGAATTACACAGAGGCGGACTACCCACATTCAAAGATGATAAGATTCATGATAAGGTTTAATAAATTTATAAACACAATTTTCCACCCTCTTAACTAAAATATATCTCTCTTATGGTTTTTCTTTTTGATTTTTAAATTCATAATAATTTCCCATTGTGATACATGTAAGATACACACTTAAATTACTGTTTATATTTTTGGGGGAAATATAACTGTATTTTGGATAACAATTTCCCAGATTTGAGTTTGAAATTTGCTTGACATTTATAAATAGTTAGTTAACAATCTTTGCTCAAGTTTTGCTTAAAAATAAAAGTGTGTGCCTTGCCTATGTTCTGCTTATCTATAAGTGGCCCTGGACTTGACAGTTCACTTGAAGCACATTTATTTAAGACTAAGCATTGATTGCATACTGATAGAGTAAGGATATATTTCATTGGAAGAAAATAATTAGCATCTTAGCATTTTTCAGAATGTGCTTGTTTAAGCTTCTTCTCAAATAAATTTCAGGCTTCATGAGGGCAGCACCATATCTGTATAGTCACTGTATTCACAGTGATGGACACTATTGGCAAATTCTTGGTAAATACCTTCACTAATACATGAAAAAAAATAGATGAGTGTTAATTACAAACGTAAATATAACACTTCAGTTTACTATACTACTGGAATCTGCCTCTCCTCTTGAAATCTAGTTGTTGGGAAAAAAAAAATGCAGCCTTAAAAACATCTGGGTCTGTCTTAGAAAATTCCATAGGGAAAACTATCTTCCAGCATAATCTAAATGGGTTTTTATATTAGAACCATAGATTGTTGCAGTCAGAAGGCATACAGCACAATCCCCTTGTTTAACCCATAATGAAACTGCAGCTCAGAGAAGTTTCTGGGAAACATCACACTACTACAGGGCACAGCCAGTGAGAAGCCAATGTGTGTGTGAGTGTGTGTGCATTCCCTTTAGCAAATTGTTGAACATCTTTTACCTCAGTTGGCTCAAGTCCTCCCGTATCCAGAGATTCTATAATGCTGGGAATAACTTCTGTGATGCTGGAGATATTTTCGTTTGTGGAATTCTTCCAAGCAAAGGAAGATTTTCAGTTGGTCCACTTTCTATGATGACCACAGGGTCAGCTGACCGCCCTGGGATTGGAAAGCTTAACTGCTTGATACAGGACAAGAATTGCCTGAAAGGTGACAACTTGCAGGAAAAATGGGGTGGGCCATTTCATTCTTGAAATGAGGCAGGGTGCAGATTAGGAATCGTTGTGGTTTGCCAGAAGTTGCTGGTCCTAGAAGCCTGTTTAAGTGCTCACTGTCAACAAGGAAATCATGGGCAGCACTTGAAGTGGCTCACCTCTGATTTATTCATAAACCTCACACGAGCACTTGGCTTTGTTCTTGCTCTAGTAAGGGGGACTGATGCCAATAAGCACTGGAATAAAGAGCTCCTCGCATGGTCCAATAGTGAATAGCACTTTACCTCAAAGCCTGACCTCCTTTCTCAAGGTCTGTTATACCATAGTCGACTCTGATTGGCTGTGTGTCTTCCGTTGAATTGAGAGAAGAGGTTATAACAAGCTTCGACTCTGTAAACGCCATCGTATACATAACAAGACCTGTGTAACTGGAACTTGGGTTCTAACTTAACCTAAAGGTTGTGGCATTCACGCTCAATGGAAAAGCTTCCTTTTCCCTTCTTTTTAAAGCTTGAAGAGTTTCACATTGAATAATGGTCAGAAAAAGATTGCTTCTTTCTAATTGAAAAAGACAATGACCTCGGAGGGAAATGGGTTTTGACAATCCCTTTCTCCATTAAAATGAATTTAGAGAGATTTAATAACGTATGGAATTAAGGGTTCGAGAGTAAAATCCACCCTACACGGGGACAGAAACAAAGAAATGGGCTTGTGGATTGATTAGCCGTTTTTATCTGAGAAGCTTCATTTTTTATTTATTTATTTATTTTTTTGGTGCCACTTCACAGATCATGCTCTAGCTGCCCATGGGAGGGGAAGGGGCCTTTAAAAGACAGTCCGCTGGCTGGTCTGCTAGGGCAGAGGTTGAGTCAGGTTACTTAAATCCTCAGAGCAACATGCTAGTCTTTTTTTTTTTTTTTCCCCTTCCCTGATCCTGTCCACTCTGGCTTCCCTTTTCCTCCTTTTGATGAAGTTGGTCTCTTACTCCTTGAAGTGCATATATTTACACAAAAATTTCCTCAAATTTTCACAACACATTAACCCAGAAGAGCCATATTAGGAGATGGTGATGAGAGTTAATGATATATCTTTAGATAAAGCCTTCCTCCCGTGCAATCACATCAGAGTCATCAGCTCATTTGTCATGGCTGAAGTGAAAATGTCAGGACCAATGAGTGTATGAGTGCTGAAGGGGGCGAAAGGGCTTTGGGAGAAAGACATTTTTGTGCTGGGAGTTGGCCATGGCTTAGATTTAGCTCCAGGGAAATACTGGGATTAGCCAACACTGTGTACAAATCCTTAGCATAACAGAATTAGTTGGGAAAATGGAGAGGTGGGGGTCATGAGGATGGGCATAATTTTGGAGACATGCTCTAGGCTGCAGGCCAGAAACTACGGTAAAGAATGAGGTGGTTTACTAAAAGTATTTTTAGGTATGTGTTGTATGCAGTCTCATTGAATCCAGCAAGATTGAAGTGATAGATTTGAATGGCATCAAGGGAAGATCTGCCATAATGTTCACTAAATATGTATATATGACTTTTTCTTTTTTTTTTTTTTACTTGGCGGGTAATTGCTTTACAATGTTGTGGTGATCTCTGTTGTAAATTATAATTATATATATTTTATATATATATAAAATATATATATATCCCCTTGTGCTTGTGCCTCCCTCCCTCTTGGCTTTTGTTTTAAATTTAGACAGTACCTTAAGAGCAAAAGTTAATAATTTAAATAACAGTAATTATGGTGAAATACTTGTTGCATTGTAGGGTCGACAGAAAACTCAGAGGCTAAACTTTCTTTACACAGACTTCACTCTGAAACTTTAATTGAAAAGTAACTGATTTTCTCTAGCTACAGAAGTTCTTATCTTTGATAGGCCAGTACTAGCAGATTTATTTCATTTTGGAACCAGTGAACTGTTCTCTTTCAGATAATGTACCCATACAACCCTTTCTTGTTTAATTCTATTGATTTACAGTGTTAAAGTGAAATAATCTGATACCTGTTTCCTGCCCTTCGAGTATTTGTCGCCAAAGAGGCTGATTATTTTTCCCCCAGCTCTTTAGCAGTTTTAAATGTATAATTATCATTGCATGTCATTTGATAGCTGCACTAATTGCTGCCAACTATTGTCTGTTTGCACTTAATGCTGAAACCTGATCAACATCCTGCTTTGGTTGATGTTTGGTGGTAAACTTTAATTAACTCTTATTGCATTGGAGAAGAGTTCAGGCTTGGTGCTAACTAATCATTTACCTTCATTATGTCCTGACAGCTCCACTTGTTCTTGGGCCTAATAGATACACCAGTCAGTAAATAAACCTGCAAACCTCATGCCTTCTAGTTGCTCCATACTGATATTTTGCTACTTAAAGTATAAGATAATTGGGCCCATATAATTATTTAGTTAGTTTAGTATCTCTAGTTCTGCAGACACTAATCTTAATTGCCTCTTTCATGCTGGACAATTTCATCTTAATAGAAACTGTAGATTTGAGATAACATTATTCCTTCAACATGGTTCCTATGAACATGCATCTTTTGAATCAATACAATTAAGCTTGTCTCCTGTTGGAATTCTTGTCATTATTTTTCCTGAAATACTTTTCCTGTAATGATATTGAAGTTAAAGTAATCAGGTTACCAGCAGATCATGTAAAATTCAACTCAAAATTGCTGGCTGCTTGATTTTAATTTGTCTGACATCAAGTTTGTTTGAAAAGGGATAATATGTGGGTAAACCAAGGAGCTTATAATTATGGCTGACGTTTGTTTGTTTATAATGAAATCTAATTAAAGTTCATACATTTAAAACACAAAAGTTAATTACTGAATTGCTCATTTCACTTATGGACAGCAGTCAAATTAACTTTCAGGCCAAAAAAGAAGAAAAACACCCCACACACATACACAGAAAGCAAACAAAAGGCTCTTCATAATAGAAATAAAATAACCAACCAATCTGAGTGATCAAACATAAATTTGCCAATATTTCATCCAGAAGAAACCTGGCATTCCACTTAGGTTCTCTATTGTGTTAGCCCCAATGTGGTTTTTAATATAACATGATTTAAAATATCTACATGGGATATAAAAAGAGACTTGTATTTGATAGATTAAGAGTCTTGGATAGTAAGAGGCACTGGTAGTGATTTAAGAAATTACACATATAACTTTCTTCATTAAAACTATTTTGAAATCATGTGAAATCATTGAAACCACTGCTCAGGAAATAGGAATGTTTGCTGGAATACCTGACTTGTGATTAATTTTATGAAGATAATTATGGTAGCTTTAGCCTGCAAGGAATGACATTTTTCAAAAAAAGATTGTGCTTACACTACTACACTGGTGTTATGTTGGTTATGAGATCATGTTGGTGGGAATCATGAAATGCAAATAACTAAGCAGTTGTTTTCTTCTTTAAATATTTAGTTGTCAGTATTTAATAATGAATTTTGTATCTTAATAGATAAAGAAGAAAAAAATGCATGTATATATATGTAAGGATATATTGTCTTCGCATTGTATATGAGAAAAATGTATTGTGGAAATGCTTTCACTAGTCTGGTAAATCTGAAGTCAGATATTCTATAGTATAATTACCTTAATGAAACCAATTAAGAAAAAATTTTAAATGTCCCTATGTGACAATGTAAAGCATCATCAGTTAAACACTTAAACTGGGTGTATGCCAGAGAGATTAGTCCATTACATTTTAAAGACTAGAAATATAAACATATACAAAACATGGCAAATATTATTTATAAATTTCTAAAACTAATTGATCCAGTACATGTTTTCTCAAGGAAAACTAAATGGTTCCATGTTTAAACTTTCCATTTCAAAGTTTTATTTACTTGAAATTTCAATTATAGTTGGGATTGAGAAAGAGAGACTTGAGAGGGGAAAATGATTCTGTCCATTATTGAGATGCTTTGTAAAACTGATTATAATTTATATAACCTTTTAGTATTTCCAGAGAGTATATTTATATGTGTTTTAATATAACACTCATTGATTGATTTGTAGATTAATATTTATTTAGGGAAGAAAAAAGGCTCATAGAGTCATTTAACTCTAATCCAACTTTGCATAGATGAGACAAAGGGAAGATGATTAATACTTAAGTATATGGCTGGGTGATGGCATTCGCAGGTACCTTTCTCTTCTATAAAGAAAGCAAAAAGAAAAGTCAGTATATTCTCACAGTATTGGCAAACAACAGTTTTCTAGTAATGCTTTAGCTGATTAGGACATCCTTACCCTTTAATGAAGCAATCACTACAAACCCCCAATGTCAGCTGGAATACTAGCAAAACAGTATCAAAGAAGAATCAGAAAGAGGCAGTGAACATAATTACAGTTCATGTCCTTGTCTCACACCAATGCAAACTATTCATTTTCAATTAGAATGAATAAGAAAATTAGAAATCAACTAGATTGGTTAAAAGGACCAAAGTTTGTTTACAGAGGATAGCTAAAGTATTAGGTCCTTCTTGCTCACTGATTATGAAATTTTCCTGAAGCAAACAAATAAAATGAGTCATATAATGGTGTAATTTGGTTAAGGAGAGATTATTGATTTCTTTCTAAGGAAAGTAGCTGGAGTTTGATTAAAGTCACGAAGAAAACTGAGGAAAATTCCTATTTCCCACAACTAATCAAATTAAGAACTATCAGAACCATTGGCAAGGGGTACTTTTCTTCTTTAGTTCTCCAACACATGTGTTTAATGATTTGTGATTGTCATATAAAGTCCATAGAGGTTTAGAGATGAGAGAGAGAATGAGGGAAGATGAGGCGGGGAAGATAGGAAGAGAAAGAAAAAGAAAAAACAAGAGACAGAAGCATCAATTCTAAGAGTCCTATTTATGAGAAGGAAATAAATCTGTGTTGAATAGCTAATTTAGGTTTTAATGAGAAGAAAGAGGAAAACGGGGACTTGGTTGACTTACACGCTCATGTGTGTCTTTGTCAACTTTCCCTCTTTAAAACTCGGCCTGGCTTAGGTGCTTAACTATATTTGGTTACATCCTTCTATTCAAACTTAATTACCTTCTCCCCTTTGTCGTGACATGGGTGGAAAGTTTTTGCCGTGTCAGGAGAGGTCATCACACATTCTTTTGCAGTTCTGTTCATTAATTCCTTCTTGCAGAAGCATTTTCTCTCGTGCTGGGAAGGTAGAAGTGTGTAACAGAAGAGCTCTGAAACATCAGCAGGAAGCTCTAAGCTGGTTAATGCAGTATAATTGTCTGGACATAGACTGGTCTTTGTTTGTGTGGTTCACTCCGAATCAGCTGTAATTAACTCCAGAGTGTTTCCAGATTGCCAGCAAAGAAAAATTACAGCTTTTCTGTTTTAAATTGTAAAGCTCACAAACATTAACTATGCAGATTGCTTCTACTTTGATATATTTCTATCCTGCAAGAAAAAAACAATAACAAAAAAGCTTATTTGCCCCGCCCCCACCTCTAAAAATGTGCTCTTGTTAAGTTATGTGATTTAGTGTCTATTGGAACATAATGGCCCCTTCAGAGTTGGGTTTGAAATCTTTTTACTTAATATTTTCAATCCTTTGACATCCTTGCACTTGCCTCCCTTCTTGCTAATGTTCTTAATACTGAAATGGGAAAGAAGTTATGCAGTCTTTTATGAAATACTAAACAGATCCAAAAATAAGCAAATTGCAGAGAAAGCTGAGTAAAGAAAAGCACCAGCAACTGACTTAAAAGACTGAGATCAAAGATGCATTCTGATGTAACTGATGCTTCTACACAGGTACTTTACCTGTATTTTTGATATATCAAAAGCCAGGCTGTGAGAAAAGCCCAATTTCACTACTCTCTCATCTTGGTCAGCACACCACACCCTTCTAAAAGCTTCTGTACAGTAGTTTGTAATTATGAATTCCAGCATGGGTAAAAATGAGGTAGCACTGTGAGCTAATACAGCCCAAGACACAAAAGATCTGTCAGGAAATGATGCAAAAAAGAAAAAAATCCAGCCAAAAATCTTTTTTTTTTTTCTTTCTTCTGAATTTAACAATAAGGAATTTAAGCTTCAATGTGGCTTTAGCAAGCGAAGAAAAGAAGCTCTTGGTGTCTGCATAATACCACTTTGATGGATTTTTTTCATCAGTTCTCTGTACGTGGCAACAAATAAACAAGTATAATTATACTTGTGAAGGTCTATTCATTGCTTTGTCAGCATTAGATATATGTGCCGTTTTCACACTGCGCCTCTCTTTTGTCTTTGGCTAACTCACTATGACATATTGATAGAGGATTTGGAATGGGAAAAGGCCACAGCAGAGACAGTGATGACCTTTTGGAAACTTGATATAATTCAAGGATTTTTATTTATTTTATATATATATACATATATATGTATATGTATATACATTTTTTAGGATTTGTGACTTGTTACCAAATTCCCTTTTACATGACCAACTTTTAACCCGTTCAAAATGAAATAAAGACTCAAAGTATCACGACATGGCAAAGAGCGGATGAGAATAAAAACAATAGGCAAAAGGGCACAGTGGTCTGTCTTCTTTCCCAGCACTTTGCAGAGTGGCTAACCTAGCATTCCTTTCCCATTATTCTGTCCTCTTGATCAGATCACGTTCTTCTTAATCATTTCACAAACACTGTCTCACTGTGTCACCAAGGAGGGCTGGGACAATCTCAATTAAAAAACAGAGGTAAAACTGGCCTCTCTGATTTTGGGTTCTAATGGGAGCCCTGCCTTCTGAATGCAAAGGAATTTGTCTATTGTTCAGAAAGCACCCTCTTTCATTAGCCAGGCTCCTCATAGGTGGGTTTGGTCATTTAGCTGAGCAGAGTTTAGGCAGAAGTAACTGCAGGACGACAGTAAGGCAGAATGAGCCATAAAAGTGCCTTTCTGCATGTTGTCCATTAGTTCCAAAAAAGGGATTTACATGATCAAAGTCACTGATCTTGTGAATTGCTGAGAATACCCGAAACTGCGTACATGTATTCTAAGCAGACCAGCTAGTATGTATTGTTATGAATTTAACATTAAAATTGTATCAGGTTTACCCTTTGAGATTTCCTGAGGACTTGGGTGTTTTTGTTTTTGTTTTTTAATAGAATGTTTGGTAGTAGAGAATAGTAATTGGTGAAGACTAAATAGAAAACAGTTTAACAGGTGAAGCAACTTTTATAGTGAGTTTACTTGTTATAAAGTTATTTTGGAATGAATACTCTGGTATAAGTTAGATGGTTGTCTTTGTGGTCTTTTAACTGGGACTTATAAACTTTAGTGTAAATTTCCTAAATAGGTCACGTTGTTAAAAGAAAGATCTTGTCTGACGCTGGTGACAGTGAAATCACTTAGCATCATCTCTAGTGTCATAGTACATATTGGTCTAAATAACTTTTTAACTGCACAAGCTAAAGTGATTCCATCAAAATATGCTGGTAAACACCACCATGGTCATAGTATATAACTACAAATGTAAAAATCAGGTCATCTACTATTAGCTCTATCAATTCAGATAGTTTTGTTACTGTTGCTTTTGGAATGAAATGTAAATTTGATTGTAGAGAATATTTACTATTTTGATTGTACAGAAGACTTACTAGTTTCTGATTAATGTGTAGGTTATGAGAAGAACTTGATTAGCAATTTTGTGTAAAGTTATGTAGGAGTGCTGTTACCACATGGCTTTGTCCTGTGATTGATTCTGTAATATAGTTTTCATAATTTTTGTCTCATATCAATAAAGTCATTTTTGATAGTTACTCCTGATCCTATGAAGATAAAATAAAAAGGTAGGATCTATTAATACTTCATATAGAGAGATACTGATGAGACATTGCAGAGTCCATTCGGCATCTGGCCAAAATTATTAACTGTGTGTTACATACGACTCATTTGAGGTGCATTTAGCATGTGTGTCATAATTTTAGTTAGTGTTTTTGTCAGCTGAGAACTGTTGTAAGTAGGGTATAGGTAAAACAGAAATTAAATAATAAGAATAGCTCAGAAACTCCTTTATAAGGCTGTAAAGTGTTTGAGAACTTTTCTCACTCCTGTAATTAAGGTGAATAATCTTCCACATATCTGCCTAAGTCATCAAAGGAAAGAAAGAAAAAAAAAAAGCTACTTTGAGTCCTGGAACTTGATATTTTTATCTAGGATCATTAGTTTAGTGTTACCACCTTGCTCCCCCTCCAAACCTCCAATTTCTCCCTGCCTTCCTCATTTCTTTTAGTCTGGCATGGGACTTTATTTTAGACATTTTGGCTACCTTCAGTGTTTATACATGGTGCAGATTTGGTAAATGCAAAGGTAAATATGAATGTTTGTGGACTAATGAAGAGAATTATTAGGTTTTCATGCTTATGGTGATTTATCAGATTATTTCAGAGGGCTTTAAAAGCTGCATGCATGCCATGAAGATAATTAACCTGGAGCGCCTCAACAATTAAAATTACACACCACGCTTTGTGATGTTTGATCCGTGTGCAATTAGAATGTCATTTTAACCATCTTAGATACCAAAATGAATTTTGATTTCATTTTCAATCTGTGCAGCTCTTTTGATGTATTCGAAACTGATCACTTCCTCTCTGATTTAGCTGGCAAGATGAAATTTGATTACAGTAAAGAGAGTATTAAGAAGTTATTCTTCATACTTAATATGCCACTGACCTCCAATGATGTCTTTCTTCTAGAAGAACTTTTAAAAAGGAATTTCTAAAATGCTCAGTAATATTGGTGAGCCCAGGGTTTTGTTTCCTTCTTAGTTCTCCATCCCTGTGAAGTCGATGCAATAGACTATAGGGGTGGGAGGGAAATCCATAGTGAATCACTGAGTGTCCATCCTCCCCAGTAGAATAACTAATGCAGTATAGCCTCGTCAGAGGAGGAGCCTGGCCGGCTACAGTCCATAGGGTCACAAAGAGTTGGACACAACCAAAGCGACTTAGCATGCATGCATGCATATAGTCATGTCTGCTTTCCTCATTTCAGAAACCATCAGCATACCTGAAAGTATTGATACATCTATGTGAGAGGCCTATTTGCCTTAAAGTTCTGGGTCCCTTCAGTTTTGAGATTTGAAAGAAGATGGCTTATCTTTTTGATAAAATCAAGGCAGTGCCTATGCCACAGACTGAAAAGGAACACTAAACTTTCAGACCACTTGACTCTTGTGTACAGTCCCATCATTCTGCAAATGGAGAGATGCACAGGGATTCAGAGACATGTCAGCCCTAATCAGGCTGCTGTGCCAGTAGCTGAGGTTTGCAGGCACACACACAAGTGGGCATACACATACACACTCACACACAGAGGGGGGGTGCAGTTTTACCAACGTGTGCCTACCTTCCTCCTGGTACCTTCCCCTGC